>NC_135044.1:2417498-4832496 GCF_051020975.1 Osmia lignaria lignaria | reverse complement strand
ATCCGCAACTGCAATCGCGGCCCCGGCTTATCGGCTCTGATTTCGCTGGAACACGGTGTGTGCCAACCTCCATCGGCGAGTTAAATACTTTCCACTTTCCACGATGCTCTGAAACTCTTTCCCATCGATGATGATTTTTTTTCTTTTTTCTTATTCCGAACGAGATACTTGCACCTCTAGCCCTCGCATTAACACTTCCGACGATAGCGCATATTTCATGGAATCAATGCTTCTAAGCCTCGTTCGAAATTTCTCCCTGTATATGTCGAAAGGAGATTATCGAGCATTTTTCAAACGGCAGCTAATACACGAGGCGATGAACGGAAATAAACTGAAGAATGCTGACGCAAAATGTTACGTATCGAAATCACGAATACGTGACGCAAAACGAACTCGTTCGTACCTCGATTGCCAACGCGTCGACTGGTGAAAATGAAAATGAAAAATTAAAACGAAAATTTCACACTTTCGATGGTACACGATTTTTGAAATATAAACGAACTGCTTCGAATTTCACGGCTATAGTCACCTCCCTAAAAGGGTTGAACAGCGTTAACCGTGAACAAAGAGTTACTTTATTAAACATATAGAATAACCCAGAAACGTTCGAAAAGGAGAAGAGTATCTCGACGCTCTTCAGCTTAACACGAAACACGTGTCGTCCGGATCAGCCGCGTTCCCACCACGAATCTATTAAACCTTATCAAGGGTAGACTATCGAAAAGTTCTCGGAACAAACGGCGCGCAACCGCGTAGCGGATCAGCGGAACAACGATGAGGAGGGAAAAAAGCATAGAAGGGACAAGCGAGGGAGAAGAAAGAAGACCAACTTGTGCCCGGCATCGGGGAGGTACATCGTGGTTATCGGCGTAAAGCCGCGTTTTACACGCGTGTAAAGCTGGTACGAAGAGTGGTTGACACCGAGAGCAGAAGCGAAGGCAGAGGCGAGGCAGCAAAGGGAAGAAGAGTATCCCGGGGTAAAAGAGTAGAGGCAAACAACACATGGATATATACGGTGACGCATACATAGAGAAACGGGATAAGGGAGAGAGAAGGAGAAGTCGCAGACACCATTCCAACGATGCCAGGGCCGTGTCGTAACAGGCTGGAGTGACACCACAATGCGGTGTAGCAATTTGTAGGCTCGCCCTTCGTCCTTCCTCCCCGGTGTCTCCACCACGGCCTCCACCGGCCGCCTGTGCCTCTTCCTCCCGTTGTATTTATGAGCCGAGCCGAGAGAACGCCTGTATCGGTTGCTCTCGCGCGCGGCTAAAGGCAGGAAGGACGATACGAAAGGAGCGTGCAGAGGACCGATGGACGAGCAACGAACAGGACGAACGAGATACCGCGTGGCTAGAGGAAAGAGAGAAAAGCAGGAGAACCCAGGATGAAGCTGAAGAAGGTGGGATCGAGAGAAGAAGGGCCTAACTAGACGAGATCAACGGGCCGATAGTTCGTCTGTTCGTGCGTTGTCTTCGCGACGAAGAAGAAGACACGAGGGGGAGGGCGAAAGACGAAAGAAGGTGGACCGAACCAACGAATCTTGGAGTGAACGAGGAAAACAAGAGGGATAGAGAAGACTCGGAGAGACATCCGCACCGGGTTGGATTCATGCGTTTGCGCGGAATAAGGGACCCGGGTGGAGAAGATAAGGGACGACGCTGATGGTCCTTCTTCTTCTTCTTCTTCTTTTCCTTCTACTCTCTATTTATTCTTCTTGTTCCTGTTAGTTTCTCGGTTCGCTTCTTCCAGCTTTTCTCCTCTTCCCTTTCACGTCACCCGCTCATTGCACACACACCGTCCGGCCGATCGACACTGATAGCCGCAACGACTGTTCGCGGATAACCAACCACAGCCACGGAATTTGCGACTTCGCTTTTGTGCCCTTCGTTCAGGGGGATCGAACCGCGATGAAAGAAGCGTGCCCCTTTGTGGCCGATAGATTCGACCACGAGATTTCGCCAAATCTTCGTTGGTCGAATTGAATTCCTACGGACGACCGACTAGAAACCTCGAGTACGCTCGTAATTAAACGCTCCTCACCGAATCGTTTCTAAATTCGTAGAAGTATTTTGAAAGTAGCGAAGAGAAGATGCGATCTGTTCATTTGTCCAGGGGTTTTATAAGTAATCTTAACCATTTAACAAGAAATCGATGAAAATTCGATTTCGCGACGTATTCGTTTGGATTATCATAAAAAGAAGAGGCAAGGAGAAAAGAAGCGTGCCGTTATCGAGGTGGAAGTATCTAGACGAGCTACAGGTTCGGGTAGAAAAGCGAGAAGGACCCGTGTGGAGAGATAGGCGCGGCCAAAGTATTAGCGCGTCGACAACGATTACAACGAGAACAGAGCCGCGAAAGCGAACAAGATGAGACCAACTACTCCTCCTCCAACCTCGCCAAGATCCTCGGCTCTCCCGACGAAACGAGCCGATGCTTCGCGCAGATATTATTTACGGTGAACACGATTCAATAAAACATTCTATAAAATCATTGGTTATTAATTTGACGGCTGCTCGCGGCAGGGGGTGATTGCTGCCTCTCCACAGGGTACCTTTTATCCCTGGCATCGTCGATTACCGACAAGATACAAACGAGACCCGGCCGCCTCTCGGTCGAACGCGTAGCCACGACCCTTTACCACGCGATCCGATAAATGCGAACGAATACGATACATTTTCAACAGAAAATAATCGAGATCGAGCCAGGCAACCGATGTTTCTGCCTATTGACGCGATGCGTCGCGTCCTTGCCTTTTTCGCTTCATCGATTCTCTTCGAAATAAATCTTCAGAAAATTTCATCGGGTTAAATCCTCGGACGACGGACCATGAAGAGAGACTCAATTTAAATATAATTTTACATTGTTTCTTTAAAAATGATCCTTCTAATATATGAAACACTGTGGTTAAAAATTGTATACATTTTGCAAGTTTCGGTCACGATTGATCCAGGCTTCGCTGTTCAAGGGTTAACTATCGGTGGTGAACGTTTTGAAAGACACCGTTGGCGAAAGGATCGGATTGCAGCGAATCCAGCTAAATCGTTACTAAACTAATGATTTCCTAATCCTTTTACGATCAAGGTATCCCAGCGAATTCCTCGAAGGAGGAATTGGCCAGTAATAAGGGAGCCCGGCGATGATGCGGCGATATCCAAAAAGGTAAAACAGTTTTACTAGATATTCTCGCGAGGATAAAACAAGCCTTCTGTAGCGCGAGGATTTCCCCATTTCCCGTTTGCGACTAAGAAAAAACACGAACTGACTGGATAAAAGAGCCGTCATGTCGATTATCTTCGAATCCCTTATCACCACACTCGCCGCGAACAGCGTGCCTCTTTCGCGAATCAAGTATCTGCTTTTACGAATATTCGCAAACCGCGCAATCGCTCCGAAAAGCGGATTTTTTAGATTCCTTTCGCGACGATAAACGAACAGATAGCTTAATCTTCGAGCCAATCGCGTTATACCGTCGCGAATTTTAAGCGCGTTCGCAGAGCGGGTAAATTTTTTTTTGAAATCATCGATTGTGAGCTCTAGTTATTGTTATTCAACATTTAATTGATACTCTAAAAAATCGAAGGGCCGGTGATCCAAAACGAGGCTCAAGCTGACCACCTTTGCCTCGGCTCCTTATTAACTCAATTACCGGTGCGGCTTCTAATTAGCAGCCAGACGCGTGCTACCCATATTCGCGATAATTACCGAGACGTTAATTCGTTCAAAGAATGAAAAAAATTAACCAGGACAGGCTGGTGGTGTTATACGAAAGCGCGCGCAGATCGGACGTGAAAAACGGTTAATAAACGCGAATCGCATCGTGAAAACGTAAGAGGAGAATAATAAAAAGAAAGACAGCCGGTTCGACGAGTCGTAGCCACGTGAAAGTGGCCGGCGACTTTCGTGATCGCGAACCACGTGATACCCGGGCAGGACACAAGGGCGGCGAGGGACGAAGGATCCCGCCGGAATCGGCACCGCGATCTCGTCTGGCCTCGATCGTTTTACGCTGAGATCGATACGAATTCGTGAGCGGAACCGGCCCGGCTCCGTGAGCCACGATCCACGCGCACCACCATGTTTGTCGATACCATCGACGGGAACCATGGAAGTCAATGGCTTTAATTGGTGACCAAAGCGGCGACAAACAGTGTCGCGAATCGTTGAAAGAGAATTCACGATTACGAGGATATTTGAAACATCCCTTAAAATAAATAATAATTCAAATTTTGTATCGAAGCCGATTTTGCGATATTTTATCAAGAATGTTGCCTTTCCCGCAGAATACTAGAAAGAAAGTTCCGAATTGTCCCGCTAGAGGGCCTTCCGTCATGCCCTACGATTTGTGACGTATGCCTACTCCGATTCCAATAACGCATAAATATTGAAATGAAATGACAGGATGACTAAATTCAATATAGACTTTAAGAAAAATACGTCGATGCACTGAGTACAGTACACTAAATGATTGGTTTTGAAGGAAACTTTCTATTGGTATTGTGCAGAAATGAAATTCAAAGGTTTTTATAACACTGACGTACGCACGCGGTTGAGCGCTTCTGCGTGGTCGACCACGTGATCCGAGAGAACCGAGAAAGGTCAGCTGACAACAACGAACCTATTTGTCGTTATGATACTTTCTCATTAGAGTTTAATTGCACGCCCAAACCCTTTCGTATAATAGGTAAATAATTCCTATCTCATAAATAACTACGAAAGTAGTCGACGAAAGTTCCCGCCAATAGGAGATCGTAGTCGAACGGTGATTGGTCCGCCATCTTGGCAATCGTTTGACACGACAAAAAGGCGGAAAACTGATTGTACGCGTGAAAATTACATGCAACTCGATTTAATCGAGTGAGTTTTTCACGATACGGTAAACGGTGAATTGAAACGCGGTCTGACAAGCAAAGACACCCAATCACCTGTCAAGCAACGTGGCGGCCGGTTAAAAGCACGCCGTCGAGAAACCCGTTTTTCCGGGTATCTCGTTGTGTACGACAAACACCATTTAACACGTATTACGCGACACACGAACATACGGAAAAACGAAAGAAAGCGGTTAATGACGGGATAGAAGAAAAATAGGAAAACACATTGGATACGACTCACGTTTCAGTGGTTTTGGGTTGCTCTGCTTGCGACGTGACATCCTCTGCGTTCTGCCATCACCAAATCAGCATCGACATGCTTGACATCGTTGCAGGTATGAGCGAGTAGACGAAATTTGCCCTTCCCAGGTCGAGGTGATGTCGTTGACATATAACAGATGACACAGCACACGCAACGAAATGAGTGTTAGACGAAACAGGTTGGATACGGGGGACGACAAAGCCAAGACAGGGATTAAAAAGCAAACAACGAACACTTCGCGAGGCACATATAACCGTTTCCCGATCACCGGACAATTCTACGTCACTGACAAACGCTATTTCTCGTTTGAACGGATTCGGACCGTTTCAAGCGTTCTCCTTTTGTCTCCCTCGCCCGCGTTTAGAGCCGGTTTGCGTGTTTATCACGCATAAGAAACGATGAATAACGCGTACACGCACTACCACACCTCTAACCACGGCGGCTGTCAGCGAGCAACTAAACATACGCGAACCAAACACCCCCCACTCCCGTGCCCGCAGCGTGACTCCGCGAAACGGAGTGGGGCTATTGGAGAGTGGGTAGGCTCCGCCCACTACTCGCGCTCTGTTTTCAATAGCGGGAAATTTTAAATGATACTTCTACCGGCTGAAAAATTACTTAACATTCCAGATGGCAGTAGTGTACCGATAGGTAGGACATTGATTTATCCATATTTTAAATTGTAAAAATACAAACATTTGTCAAATATTTAAGAAGGAAATAGTTCATTCTTAAATAATTCTAACATTTGTTGTTCGTTAAACTTTTAACACAACAATTGAATAAGAACATATTTTTAAATAATACATGCTTAACGTTCACGGAAGGATTGTTGTATGCATATAACGCACTTATATTACTAGACTATTATGTTTAAGGAAATTATTTATCTTCTATCTTCTATTATCTCTAGCTTTTTTACGGATGAACTGTTTGATTATATGAGTGGCCGTCATATCGTGTTATGAGTGACCAAATATCATATTATTTTGGAGCAATTAATTCAATAATCTGAAACGTTGTGCAAATCTTATGTTTATATTTTTTAATTTTATATCACTACACAATTTGAAAATAGTTCTACCAGAGCCGTCTGACGATAATCGGAGTAATTGATTATGCAAATAAAAAAATTACTTTTCTCGTAAATGAAGTAACTACTACTGCCATCTGACGGCGAAATAAAACTTAAATTAACATTTCATTAATTCCATGTTTTATTGCTAGATCGCGCAAGCAGTACCATTTTCGGAACGCTTCAAGATCGAAGTATTTTAAATTCTAAGGTCAATAGTATAAACAACCTTGCATTTTTTAGGCTTGTTTCATCTTTGTTAAATGATTGTAGCGTTTCAAAACTATTACTATCATCTATAAATGTCTTGTTATTTTTCTGACGGTCGATATTAAAGCATACTGCATTACTTATTGAAAGTACATAGAACTTTCATACTGACTAAAATTGCTTTTGAACATGTTACCTGTTTTGTCATTGTAATTCGACTATTTCTAACAAATGCTTCATTTACTTCTCACTAAATGCATCAACCCAGTAAGTTTACACTTGTTTACATTATAAGTGTCACATTGCTAAATCCAACCGAATACGTTCATCGTCTTGGGAATCATTTTGTCAAGGTTACCGTTTCCGAACAAAACATTTTTATCTTCCATGTTTGTTTACTAAAAGTATTCCCCTTTCAATGAAATTTTCACGTGGCACCGTTTCTGTTCAAACGTAAACAACTCAAAGACCAATTATTTCCGCCACTGGTGCCGATACGTGCTATTTTTATACCAACCACCAGACCAAATACGGACGATGCATCGAATGTACCCACGATCGAGTCTCAAACGGTTCAGCACAAAGGTTGTGTCCCATTTAAACCAGCATCATTTCGAACCAAGTGTCGTGTTTACACGATACTCTCTGTGAAGGGCTTTGACTCGAATTAATCTTGGACACGCACCGCGTTTACAAAAACGAAATGTTTTCGTACAGAAACTACGCATGGTTTCTAATAGCTTGATTTCATAAAATGAACGCTGGTTGATTCGGAAACGACCGCCAGAACTAAAACGATCGAATTTTAAATGATGCATTCACCGGACGAGATACTTGTAATTCTATTGAAGAGCTACTCGAAGGTCGAGCAAAGGAAGAGACACCGATCAACGAAGAAAGGAGTATAGAAAAGAGAAGAAGATGGCCATAGGAAGGAACGAACAGGTATTATGTGTTTTAGTATTACAATAACGTAACCGAATTGAAAAACAGCATATGTATTCCAATCATCCAGCCGTCGAACGATCGTCATTTTTCATGGACGATAATACTTTTTCTGAAATTAATAGTCGTTGAATAATTTAGCATCGCGGTACTGGTGCAACAAAAACACCGATGACGTAGCGAGCCCCTGAATGAAGTCACTCGATGGATGCGCGTGTTTGCGGACGAGCCTTCGGCGACCACACAAACCACAGAAGGAAATTTCGATAGTTTATTGTGTACGACACACATTTTCAATTATTTATTAACGACCATAACTATTCGCACACCAGTGGAAAGTCATTAACTGTAAATCCTTGAATTTCTGTAATCGTTTTCAATTTTCTGTTTAACTACAGTTTGTTGGTTCGACTGCAAGGACTCTCAACGGGTTATCGTGGATTAAACATTTATTTTTTCCCTATGTCGTTCAGTCTGCGCCGCAGGCAGTAACTGATAAAATCTAATCAGATAAACGTTAAAATTGAATAGAAAAATGGAAAGAGGAGAGTTCAAGGGACCTTCCTTGTGTTACACCACCGGCTGAAAATAGCGAAACGATCGGGCTACCGAGTTACTATCGCTTGGTACGATGCTTTAACAACAGAACTACCAAATCCTTGTGTACATTCGTGCAGCACTCGTAATAATTAGAAAATCCTTGATAAATTAAAAATTATAACAAATATTATCTCTGACGAAGTTGCTTAGTTATTTCCTCTCATGCGTCAATGGTGTGTTTTCTACCCCCTGAACGTGCCCTTTTTCCTGTCTTTGTTCGATGCAGGTTTAAAATGTGGTTAAGCGTTCAGACACATTGATACTTGGTCTTATTAATTAGCATTGCGAAAGGGTACGGACACGGTATAAGACGAAGACCGACAAGGTCGATTGTTCGGCCTCCAGGCCCTCGACGAGGGAAAGCAAATGGAGAACAAAGGTGTACAGAGATATTATCTAAACTTTTCATTTGATAAAAATTTGACAAAGTTTTGTTTTATCGTCCTGGATTTTCCTTGCCTGTCGTGTGTACCCGTTTTAAAAACAAAGTCAACGACACTTTTGCGGAGTTAACACGAAGCTACCGATAAAGAGAACAGAAGCGACACACACTCGTTCGCTGATCACGAGTTCGAGGAATGACTCTGTTCTCATCTGTCGTGAACATTCGTAGCCTTTGAATTTCTTAAAATCGGCGAGACGCGTGCTGCTTACGAGAATCGATATGCAAGTTAATTAAAGAACGTGGAATTATTTAAAGCAACGGCCATGCGATGCATCCGTCGGGCACCGATAATGAAACAAGGAAAGAACGGGTATATTTCATGATACGAGGACGTTCGTTACGAAAGAAACGATCCAGCGTGCCTCTAATTTCTTGCCACTTCGTGCCTTCGTGATAACGACGTAGATGATTAATAAAGCGAACATTGAATTTTCTAAACGTTTCACCAATATCGCTACCACAATTCCGAAAGATACTAGAGACGATCATCTTGCCGGAGAGATTCCGAGACGAAGGAAGAAGAATTTACATAGTAATATTCCATGCGATTGCTCGGTACGTGATAAGAGGCACGTTCAAAAAAATAAAAAATACAGATAAGGAACCAATGGATATACGTAGAAAGTCGTACAGAAGGCGAGCCAAACAATTCTCTCGTTCTTACACATTCACCTGTGTGTACAGAATGCAACAACCTACTGGGACGAAATTAAAACCGGTCGAACGATCTTGTTTGTTTCCTTAGTCTGATAGGTTCGACAAACCAGCCGACTCCTTAATGAATCGTCGCTAATCGAGTTGCATACACATTGATAAGAACGCGCAGTTATAAATCGCCCTCTACTGTACGCGATTAGGTAACAACGTGCCACGGAATGCTCCATTTTCAAAGCCGATTAATGACGTGGAATGTTTTTTTCAACGGCTTCAACCTCGTGTACCACGAATTTGCATCGGGACTAAATAAGCTTCTTAACAGGTTGACGCGATCGATCATTATAATTTTACGTTCCTTTGTTAAAACTCAGACCGTACGCCGTGGAGTTATTATTTTTCAAAGCGTAATTCGCACGTGAACGAATATACCAGAATGTACGTACAATGCGTATACGTAGGTTGTAAGTCGACGAAGGCCGTGAAGAAATCTCGAAATCTAACGAGAGATGGTATTTAGAACGAGGAAACAACGATTCCCGCGATAGGCGCGTCTTCAAGGTGGAAAGCACAGTCGACCGCTGTCTAACTGATGATTAGATGAATGACGCGTAATAAACATTAGTTGTCAGCTTGTTGTTTATTAGCTAACTGTTACTTATCTCCTCGCAGTTTCATTTCATTTCGATACGTGGCCAGAATATGTGGAGTGTTTAATTAATTTTCTAATTACAATTCGATTCGTCCTTGTTTCTACTCGAATGTAACTTTGACCAGCTCTTCGATGCGACGTGGAAAGTCACTGAACACTTATGGAGATAAAATGTAATAAACGGAAGGAACCATTCCTCGTACAGATTATCTATTTCTCTACCCGCGAATGACACCGATTATCTACTGTGACAAACGACCTTCAGGAAAATCGTACACGTTTTAAACATGGCAAAGGATAAGAAGAACAGAGTAACCAGTAGCTAAATATAACATCGAATGAACGATAAAATTATTCCACTTTCGTTTCTACTCTTAATCGTGTCTTGTCTTCTTGTTTTTTGTTTTTTTTTTTTTTTTTGTTTTAATGCGATAAGGACACTTTTAGACGATCTACCTCTAAACAAACGATACTCCTCTATATTGCCATACCTGCAATCGACCACCCGATCAGAACGATTTATTTAAGGGGAAGAGGTAAAACATTGTTGAAAAATATCACGATACGAGAGAATGATGGCGGACAAGGAGACGAATGAGAGTCAAAGACCAACACTGCCCGAGCTGGATTCGAATTAACCAGTGGTGAAGTGGGCGGCCGATATATTTAACGGCAGACTGCACCAGAATGCTTCCTCGTTGAAATCCGACCTCCCGATGACCTCGCTTCCCCAGACTTTTCAGTTACCCGTACGACGCTCTCCGTTATATGTACCACACGCGTGTGCATCGTTCAACAGAAAAAGAGCCTTATGAACGTGACGACAGAAATTCACTTGCGATCAATTAATTAAATGTCAAAATGATTAAAAAAAAGGAAGGCGTCGTAATGAAAGTTAGTTACGTTCGAAAAGAAAAAATAAATGTTCATGCTAAGGAACATGCACCGCGTTACAAGAAAACAGAAAAAGGTGTGCGTGACAGTAATTCAGGGGCTCGCGTCAACCCGCGAAGCGTCGAAGCATCGTTAGGCCTGGTCCACACTATCGATCCACTCCTGCTTCGATTAAATATTATTTCATTTCATTTAGATTGTATAGTAGGGTGTAATAACAAGACTTATATTGGTTAAGAATAGGTATAGGCATTATTTACCTTTAGTCTTGGGAGAACCTTGAAAGAATCCAAGAGCAGCTCCTATGAAGAGATTACGGAGATCCTATCATCGCAGATAAAGAAAAAGGGCGAATATCTGAATAATGAAATAATGATTGAATAAAAAACAGATCATGAGTAAATCACTAGTGTGGATCAAGCCTTACGTGTTCTTCTGCTACGAGCAGACCACGCTGATAAAGAGTCGTAGGAAAAGGCAGAGAGATAGAAAGAGTGAGTCAGATAGCTTTTGGAGGAGGCGTAGGAGGGTCGAAGTTGCATGACGCTTGGAGCGCTAGGCGATACCATGACGTATCGACCGAGCACGCCACGCAGACTGACGTCACGATCACGGCCTCAGTCAGACCGCAAGCACGTGAACAGCACGCCGGTGATCACGCGGTCGTCGGCTGATAGTAGTCCTCCGATTGGTTAGCCACGGCGAGCCCCTCGACGCGATTGGTCAGAGTGAAGCGCGCCGCATGATCACGCATACACGACCACGGTGTGTCGGGCCAACCGACCTGAGAAAGCTTCATTGCGTTAACAGACGTTCAACAGTTACCTTCCGTACGGCTCTTTTCGCACGGAGTACCGTATACGCGAGACTGCGTTTTCACATCGTTAGACGAGCCTCTTTGACGAACGTTATATTCTTTCCTTTTTTTTTTTATTTCCTTCGAAAAATGGACTCTACTCAGACGCCTCTTTCACCACCAGCTTCACCCCAATTCAAACACGTAAGTGTACGCCAAATTAAAAATACCGCCACTGTATACTGACGACTCGCCCGCGAAATATGAACGCAGCTGGAATCTACGGCCCAGCCCTGTTCCACCTAAAATATCGATACCAATATACTTAGAATTTTATTGTTACCTCCGTATAATTTTATTGTAATTTTAATACCTTTTTCGCGTCGAATTGTTTTATGAATACATTTATCGTTGTTATGGTTGTTCCAATCGTTTCAGTCGAACTTCTCCACTGCTATGTGAAACTTGAAATATTTTATTAATAGATTTTTTTTCTTTACAGATCGAACCGCTGCAGTCTTCGTTCAGTGTTGCAGCATTATTGGGGGACAAGCTTCTGCAAAAGACAAATACTAACATAAATACAAAAAAAGAAGATGACGGAAATGCACGGCCTGGTTTACCCCCAACTCCTCAGCCTTCTGACTCAGAGGAAGACGAACCTCTTCGAAAACGGAAATGCGTAGAGCAATGTGAATTAGCAAAGGTGAATATTGTATTGTTTGCAAATTGTTTTCTGCATATCTGCAGAACTTTATTTTTTGATTTTTTTTTTCTCCACGCGCGATTGACTGGCCACTCCAATGTACATACGCATGCGCAAACGCTATAGAGTTGTTTTGCAAGATGACCCCGTTTACAGCGTGCATTCACTCTTACACCATTTTTGTCATTTATCCTTCGAGCAAATGTTATATACCGTCTGACGGTAGTAGTTTCGAAAAATGTATATTCATAGATGGCTTATAAATTAATTTATTAATTAAAAATCTCTGTTGTTCGCAAATTCAATGACACGAAAATAAGATAATAGGAAATTTTTTTTCGAAACAGCTGAAAAAAAATTGTATCGGTCCATAAAACATATTTTTGTTTAAACGCAAATCAAACCTCTTATCAAACAAACGTAAACGATATATTTTCTTTTTCTTATATAGCTACTGTTGGACGGTACACCACCTCCGAGTCCAGAACCAGCCCGTGTATCGGTCATAATGCGTGCCAACCGGGACGGTACTTACAGTCCTGCCAACTTAACACCAAAGACTACCGTAATGTGCTCACAATCAGTTCCACACGAGGTACCACAGGAGGTACCACAGATCTGCAGTCCGCAGCGGCCAGAACCGATAACGCGATGGAGCGTTCCCGAACCAGAGAATATTTTGAAGAGTTTGAAATTTAAAATGAGCCTACGGAAAGAGGAGATTATCGTAAATAACAAAAACACAGATCGTGAAACCGCTCAGCCGAAGTTACATCCTTTAGCACCAAAGCCTGCACCAATTATGGTAACCGGACTCTTACGATCTCCTCTGATTCTCCCGCAAACACCTCTCTTATTAGTAACTACACCTACGACTACCACGACTAGCATAGCTACTAGCATAACTACTCCAGAAGTAGCTGCACGACGACGTGTCTACGAATGCGAGCATCCAGGTTGTGGCAAGAATTATTTTAAGTCATCTCATTTGAAAGCACACACGAGAACTCATACGGGAGAACGTCCCTTCTCGTGCCCTTACAAAGACTGCAGCAAACGGTTTTCAAGAAGCGATGAACTTTCGCGTCACAAGAGAACTCATACCGGCGAAAAGAAATTCGCTTGTACAGTTTGTCAGAGGAGATTCATGAGAAGCGATCATTTGGCTAAACACGTCAAACGGCATACCAGAGATAGATCCTCGTCCGTCAGTGGAACCACCGGTGTTCAAACTTCCGTTACCCAAGTCACACCCGCCCCATTAAGGGTAAGCTTACTTCCGTTTATAGCGCCACGAATAACGCAGCGCCCACTCACTAAATAATTCCACCGCGATTTGCGGCTTAAAGAATACCCAAACAGTGATGCTTTAATCGTACCTATTATAACAAAGCTACAAATCGAGCTTCGAATTACCACATGATTGAAAACCATTCCAAGATCGTGGAGATATTAATCATATTAAACTACCTTTTGATAAACGATCAAAAGTGAAATCTTAATCAATGCAATAACTGTAGATGCCCTCTAGGAGGTCTAGAAATTGATTGGCGGGGAAAATGTCTACTTTGAAATTGTGAACGACTGCAAACAGAAGTGAGCTCCCATTTGCCTTCGTAACGTGTGTCGTGTTGTGATTATCTGGAATGAGTTAACCAGGAAGAGTACTTAAGAAAAAAAAAAGAAAGGAAATAATGATAATGGATTTTAAGGCACGAGGAGCGGTGGATAAGTCAGGAAACGAGGCTTTCTTACCGTCCGTGAACCAAGTACCTAAGTGTGTCTGTGATCTGTGATGCATAAGCGCGTTGACCGAGAAAGAGTATTTATTTAAAAAGTGCAAAAAACAGTTTTTATGAATTATGTATATAACGGCTATGCAAAAATGCTAAAGTAATGCTGTTTTCATTATTGTCGACTAGTTTTACGTGTTAATTATAGATCATGTAATGTATATATCGTCCGACTTGCCGGACAACATGACTTTATACTGTATAAAGATAAGTTTTAAAGATTTTTCTATACGATGAGAGATTAATTAAACGACTTGTATACTTTCGTAGAATTATTGCAAGTACAGTTTAATTACCTGACATACTTGCCTTTCCTGTATTCATTTAACCCATTAATATACAAACTTTTCTTTTTTCTCTACTACCCGTTTAGTATTATTAATAAATACAGTATTATAAGTTAATACTTATTCGTTTCAACTGATGAGCTCGTCATTAATTTCCATTTACGATTGACGGAATAATGAGCTGAATCGGCATTTTTATTAATTACCGCAGTTAACGTTTCTTAGAAAATTATCTAGCACCGTTTCGATTGAATTATAAACGTCATTTAATTTGCAACAAGTAAGGAAACAAGCTTTGCAACAGTAAAAGGAGTATAAGTATTTAAATCACTTTTTTTCAGTTGTAAATTGTGTAATCCTAAAAAAAACCATACGTCACGTATTCTTAGATTTTTAATTATACAAAAAAGTTTAAATTCTAATATGGAAGGTCATTAATCAAGATGACCGATGACGAGGATAAAGACGACCGGTTTCTAACTACAAAATCGACACGCACATCGATTACTTGAATTATAATGTACTATCCATTAATGACGTAATTTATTGCAATTTATAAAAGCAAAATGATAATCTAATATAGCAGAATATGTTCCCCCTTTTTCTAACTCTTATATGGGCAACCTAGTATCCTAGTAAACTAAGCCCAAAGAGGGGGTTCCTCGAGACCACTAATTAATATTGAAAATATCCATAAAATATCCATAAATATCAAAAAAATTATTCATTTTCACTTACTGTGAATAGATACGCGTTGCAACAAAAGCTTCCTGGACTTTGAAGATTCAATTTCTGCAACTGAAAATATAAAAGTCTGGTTACCTTTTAATATTTCAATGGTGCATCAGGGTACAAAATAAAACTTATCGAATATGATAGCTTAAGCATGGTATAATGTAGCGAACAACTGCTTATATCATTGCAAAAAGTTTCCATCACGCATAATAGAAAGAGTTTGATCGCGTTCAAGTGCTTACGCGGATACGATCTTATTCTTCGGTAAATCTACCGGCTTTGCTTTCGAATTTGAAACGTCTATACTCCATTTTTAACAGATTTGTTAATAAATATATCATCCTTTTGCCAAACAATTAGATTTTAACGATACAGTTTTTGCCTTTCAGTACTTTTCATTTTTACAACAAACGTGACATTTTCTCTGCTCTTGATATATTATTTCTTATGTATACTTCTTTTCAATGTATAAAGAAATATAAAATTACAAGAGTCATTGATTCCATAAAATATTCGACCGTCAATGTGTTAAAAGTTTCATAAGTATTTCGTTATCATTATTTAACGTAATTTATTTCAAAAGTATCCACACATGTTTCGAGCATAAATATGATTAACGAGAAAAAGTAAAAATTTCCATTGTATTTATTATCACCTTCTTTACAGTTGTAAGGAAAGAAGTACGGTAATGTTAAGTGCAACTCACGAGTGAGATAAGATTTTTTATTATTCGTTTGTATTCTTCGTATTGTCTCAAAAATGTTTATTCCTTGTACCAGTATTCATTAATACCTTGATGACTAATAATCTCTATACTGTAAATTCTAGTCGAATAGCGTACCGATTGCATTTTGTTTAAACAATAAGAAATCGTAAGATGTTTGAAAAGTAAAATGTAATATGCAACTTATTATCCATATTCTTGACAAGCTGCTATTGAACAAAATTGTGCAGGTCAACTTAAAGACATGATCCTTGTTAATGGCTTCTCACGAAACATCGTGGTTTCTTGCATCAGCCAAGGACTCGATCTCTTTTAATATTGTAAATGTCACAAACAGGTGTGGGACCGGTAGATGATGTAAAATGTCCTCTTGATTACCCTCGTTTGTTTTTAGTAGAATCTATCTTTATTATTGTAAATTTTACTCAAGCAACATGTAATTAATTGAAAACGTTAGGTTTATAAATTAAAGCTAAATAATTAATAAAGTTTTGCATATAGTTAAAATTTGTTTAAGGAAAGATATTTACCATGAAAATAATATTAAAATATTTCTTCAACTCAAAGGCATTATCTTGTTTTCTAGTATACTATTAAATTAAAATTAACAATTAGAATTTATTAGTGGAAGTTTGTTAATATTATCAAAGTTAAATTCATCTTACCCATTATTGTCTAACAGAGATTATTTGAATCGTTTTGTTATCATTAGCAGGTGCGCATCTGAAAGTGCAATATCTTCTAAACATTGCATCAAGAACCAGAATTCCACTCCTACTTCTTTCATAATTCAAAGGAAATAAAAAATGGTAATTAGGCGATAAATTTATTCGTATGCGCGTACCAGTTATTCGTTATTGAGCACCCCGATACGGAATGATGTTCACTTACGCGTTTTTACTGTTGTTACCTATGCAAAAGAAATAATTAGTTTATTCGATGCGAAAATTTGTTATAAACACATGTTTTAATAAACTATATTTTATGGTTTCATATATAATAAACACACATTTCACGCGTGTGTTTCAAAATAATGTACATACATATAGAGTTTATATTTTTATATTATCTTGTAAAAATATTATAAACCTTTTTGCAAAATATATATCGTATAAAAATTCTGTAATAAATATACATGTATAAACTACTTTGCATTGATACCAGCCGAAGGTTCTACAAACGTGAACAGTACAATTAATCAAATACACGCAGATACATTCAAATATCATAATCGCAAACATTATAAGCCTATAGGAATCTCGCCGTACTGTCACCGTTTTTGTTCTATAGGCACATTTACAACTGTTTATGGAATTTTTTGGTTGAATCGGATGCCATATCATGCAACATCTGACATGGTTTAAATGCATCGCCGTAGTGACTTTGGAATTCTTCCATTTTCTTAACTAATTTATGAGCCCCATAAGAATCTACCCAACGGAAAGGTCCACCGGTAAACGGAGGAAATCCTAGCCCGAAAACAGCTCCTACATCACCTTCCAACTGTAAAAATAAAAGTTATTTAAATGGAATAAAATATGATATTTAAAGTTAAATATATTAATATTGCGATGTAAATTTTTTCTACCGGATTGGCCAAAATATTTTCTTCTAAACAAAGTACTGCTTCGTTAACAAATCTGGACACCATTCTTAATTGACGGTCTTCGACGGAAGTACTTCCTTTTGGTTCACATTTATATGCCTTTAAGATATCTAATGCTTCGAGATTGATGTTTTTGCGCTTCGTGTTAGTTTCATATATAAATATTCCTTTGCCAGATTTTCGTCCTAAAATGATATATTTCATACGTTAAATAGATATATAATATAAAAGTAGTATACATAAAAAAATAGATAAGCATAGATACCTAGAAAACCAGCTTTAACCATATCACTAAGTATATTTACATCTCCACCCTTAAATCGTTCACCTAAAGCCTTTACAAGATGAGCACTTATGTGAGCACCAACATCAACACCCACTTCATCTGATAAAGTTGCCGGTCCAACAGGAAATCCAAACTTTTTAATCATACTATCCAAATCCGTAGGATCTACACCTTCCTATTCCAATATTTATCATAATTATCATTTTGTTTAATTCGACAATTTTTGAAAATTTACCTGCATTAATCTAATAGACTCGGATAACATAGCAGACAGAATTCGTGTTGTATAAAATCCAGGACCATCTCCCACAGTAATAACTACTTTACCCTGCTTTAAACCTACATCAACTGCAGTTTTAATAGTTTCAGTCGATGTACCTTTATGAGTTATTATTTCCAACAATTGCATTTTGTCTACTGGAGAAAAGTAGTGCATCCCAATTACCTGTAAATACACATTTTATTACATTGCGTTTATAAATATGATACTTAATATCATATATGATACTTGCCTTATCCGGTCGACTACTACCAGCAGCAATTTTGTTGATTGGAATTGCCGATGTATTTGTTGCAACTACACAATGCTGCGGTGCAACCGATTCAATTTCTTTTATGACTTTGTGCTTCACTGCAATGTCCTCAAATACAGCTTCAATTACAATATCCGCATTTTTAAATGAACTATAATCTAAGGTAGCATTTAGACGCGCGAGATATTTATCTCTTTGAATACTAAAAGTAAGTAAAAGAAATTGTTCATAATAAAATGTAGTATTTTATATGTGTATTATGCATATAATGGAAAATGTATTTAAAACCAACCCGGAATACTTCTTCTTTTTAACAGCAGTCTCCATTCCTTTTTGTATCTGATTCATTCCGCGGTACAAACCTGCTTGGTTTGTATCTTTCATAATTACATCATAGCCTTTATCTATACTTACTTGAACAATACCTGCTCCCATTAAACCAGCACCAACAACAGCAATTTTTCTGAAATACTCGAAAAGTATTATTCCGCAAAAATTTAATTGTCTATAATGTAACGAACATAAAAAATTTTCTTACTTAATAGCATTTTTAGGTGTACCAAAACGATTCTTTTGACACACAGTTTGCCCAAAGAATAAACTTATAAGACCTTTACTTTGTGGTGTAACAATTAGCTCACCAAAAGCTTTAGCCTCTGCTTCATAACCAGCAGCTGGTCCCTTATCTAGACCAGTACGTATTACATCTATAATCTTAAGTGGAGCAGGGTACAAACCCCCGGTTTTCTTTATTGTCTCATTTTTTATTTTTTTAAATAACTGATCCTTAACAAATTGAAAAGATAAACCATAATTCATCAGCTTATCAGTCATAGTTTTAGGACCTCTTTGAACTTTTAAAGTTCCATTTGCAAGATCTTTTGCAGTTCTGATAGCTGTCTCTTCTAAATATCTCATAGTACTGAAAATATTTGAAATATATAATAAATACTCGATTTATCAAATATATATTAAAGCAATAAGAACAGGCATACTTTTCTTCTGGTGTTCCAATACCTGGACCAAGACGGTTTACTAAAATATCCACAAGTCCTATTTGTTTAGCTTTAACTGCCTTAACAATTTTTCCAGTAAGGGTCATATCTAATGTATCAAAGAGTGATGTTAATTTAGGTAATCTTTGAGTACCTCCTGCTCCAGGCAAAAGACCTAACTTTACTTCTGGTAAACCTAAATTGGTTTTTGTATCATTAACAGCAAGCCGATAGTGACATGCCATTGCTACCTATGTTAATTAAATGAAATTGTGAATTAGTTAAATGTGAACAGATAAAGGAAATTGTGAAAATTACAAATTATATAAATTGAGTACCTCAAGGCCTCCTCCTAAGCAACTTCCTTGAATAGCAGCTACAATTGGCTTCTGACTTTTTTCTATGGTATTTAAAAGTTTTTGAGCTTCAAGAGATATTTTAGTTCCATCTTCTGGAAATTTACAACCTTGTATCATATTAAGATCAGCCCCTGCAATGAAACATCCTGGCTTCCCACTTATAAAAACTATAGAATTTACAGCAGGATCCACTTGTACAGTTTGTAAAAGTGTTGCAATTTCATTTGATACTTCTTCATTCAAAGTATTTACCTACAATATGAAAAATGTTAGTCAGAAATCTTACACTTAATGAACATAATTTAAAGACTATACCTTAACTCCTGGAGAATCTATAGTCATTACTGCTACATTGTCTACAACTTTGTACTTCCAATGTTTTATGGTAGCTGGGCTAGCAAATGTTCTAAATGTTTGATATAATGCTGAAAAACAATATACATATATGTATCTCAAGCATAAATCACAAAAGGAAAGACAATCAGAATCTGCTTTATTAGTGTATTATACAATGTAACATAAAATATATTAATACTTAACGCTTAATTAGATCAAAATATACAATTTATTAGCATTTACATAAATTTTATATATTCTTCAAATTCTACATATGCTGAAATTATGACAAAACATTTGCATAATATATATTTTGGTTGTTGTATGACATACAAGTCATGATAACCATACATGAGTTACCAAGGAGCAAAGGTTCATATCTCCAAATATGAAAAATATAACTTCTTTTGTTTATTCATAATTACCTGTTTGTGCTATAACATTTTTATTTATATGTGACAAATGAAAGGCAGTATTTAATAATCTATACTGTGACATCTTTTAAAATATTATGTGTACACACGCCCAAGAAAACAGTATTAAATGTGTATCCAAAATCGCTAGTAATGTACAGTAGTCATACAGATCTGTGCAGTAAAATAATGCCGGTGAATACGCATGCGTGCAAACGTGGATACATACTGATCTAACCTATAGAATTTGCCATACTTTGCAAGGACTTTGACCTGAATATATTGGATATGTTTAAAAATAATTCGGTTTTTCTATATGCAAATAAAAAATTACGAATAAAAAGAGTCCATCGAACTTTTTTTTTCAGATTCAAAGAGTGTTAACTTTTTCTGAAAAGTAATGTTTCTAAAATAGCCGTGTAAGAAAATCATAACATGTAAAAAAACCAATTCTTTTATTTTAATTAGGTATATAGCATCATGTACTTTAGCGAGTGTCTGTAATTAAAAAAAAATATATGTTTCATTTAGTTTTGCGTGTAAGATTAATAAAAATTCATATGTTTCTCTTAATCGAAAGACCCGCCACACGTATAAGCTACGTAAGCAAAACAGCAACGAACCAACAATGATATTTTGAATATCGCGACATAACATATTCTTTTCATAATACTGAAATACGTATAATATTGTTGTTTTTATTTATTATCATGATAGTATGTCATTTATATAATAAATATGTAAAACAGTTCGTCAAAATAATGTCGTTATTGCTGTGATGCTACTTTCACCAAGTAAAAGCACAGAATAAGACTAAATGAAACGCACGGTTCTACGGAAAAGTGAAATAGAACCCATGAAACTCGTTCGAAAAATAAAAAACAATAGCCACTTTCACTGTAATACTTTAGATGTTTCTGGTTAGTACTCATAAACTACTTGTTATCAGTACCGCTCAGTACACCTGTGGTATTATATTACCATACTGTTTATAGAAATTGCGATATTGGGTTTTCAAATTGCAGTCACAAGAACAAGATCAATAGTACGACGGAAGATTTTAATAAGAAAAGCTCGATATTGTTTATTTTCTACGCATTTATAATAATTAAATAATTTTATATTTGCAATGTTTTCTTGGAGAAAAATTTTAAAAATTACTTTCCAATCGCCTTTAAGACATTTACATACTTCCAAAGTTCTGTAAGTAATTTAAAAAACTACATAAAGTGGTTCTTATAATAATAATGGTATTTTCTCTAGACAAGAAGCTATAATAATAGATGGTAAACAGATAGCTACTGAAATTCAGAATGAATTGAAAACAAGTCTGAGTACTTGGATAAATGAAACTAAAAAAAGGCCTAAATTAGTAGCCATAATAGTTGGTGATCATCCAGCTAGTAAGACATATGTAGCAAGAAAAATGAAAGCTGCAAAGTTTATTGGTAATATACTATTTAAATCTAATCAACTAAATAAAAAGAAATCAAAAGTATGTTTAAAATAATATTCATGTTACAGGCATTGAAAATTACACTATTCACTTAGAAGAAAATATAATGCAGCAAGAGCTTATTCAAAAAATTGATAACTTAAATAAAGATCAAACTGTAGATGGAATTATTGTACAGTTACCATTAGCAAAGCATATAAATGAACAGGAAGTATGTCAAACAATTGCACCAAACAAAGATGTTGATGGTTTCCATTTAAAAAATCTAGGTAGTCTAGCATTAAATAGCAGTGGCATTGTTCCTGCAACTGCTTTGGCTGTGAAAGAATTGATAGTCAGAAGTAATATAGAAACATTTGGAAGAAATGCAGTGGTAGTAGGAAGATCAAAACATGTTGGTTTACCAATTGCACTGCTCTTACATGCTGATAGTAAAGGTGTATTATTATTATAATATTATTGTACATATAATAGTTACATAAATATGTAATACTTGTAGTTTCTATAAATGAATCAAAACTTTTAATAATTATTTTTGTAATAAATTATTTTACAGATGAAACAGGTGCATTAGATATGACTACAACCATATGTCACCGTCATACTCCACACATTGAATTAGAAAAGTTTACAAAATTGGCAGATTTGGTAGTTGTAGCTGCTGGTATTCCTGGTCTGATTACTAAAGAAATGGTCAAACCTGGAGCATGTATTATTGATGTTGGAATAACAAGAGTTTTAATAAACAATAAGTACAAATTAGTAGGAGATGTGGAATTTGATAGTGTGAAGGAAATTGCTGGATATATAACTCCAGTACCAGGAGGTGTAGGCCCTATGACTGTAGCAATGTTAATGAAAAATACCATTTTGGCGGCTAAACAAAATTATGAACACTCAAAGTGTTCTAATTTAAACAAAATTGAAGTTCCTATTTATTGATAATATAACTTACTATATATCAATGTGAATAAAGTATTATTTTTTAATTTAAAAAACTGATATATAATAATATCAAATAACTGTATTATCAGCTTTAATAAACAGCTTTAATTTAAATATATCAATTTTACATAAAAATGTATATAATCATCAGCCGTGAGGTTATATCTTTACTACCAATTCATATTACCGGATACCGAAACTTATGAACAAAAATAGGAGACAATATTAATATTACATTGTTATTGAAAAAGAACACGATGTTATTTAACTTTACTTTCTTTTGTCAGTCAAGTCAAAGTTCGCTACGTTTAATCGCTCACAAAATCTTTACCCGTAACAGTTCGAAGTTTTCCACGGCTATTAATTCAATAAAAATGAGTCGACCAAAAGTTTTAGTTACACGTCCAGATATTCCAACTACCGGATTAAATTTGCTTAAAGAACAGTAAGTACTATTTTTTCTTCGTCTTAATCATTTTTTATTTAGTTACATTTACACATATACATACACAAATCATACACGTGCTGTACATAAATACAATATGTTAATATTTGCTAAATATTTAAATAAGTGTTTTATTCTTATATCTTAAACTTATCAAAAAAATACATCAAATTTCATTGTTGCATTGATTTTAATACTTTTCCTATTTGATTTCAGATATGATGTTATTTTATGGGAAAAACCTGAACCAATTCCTAGATCTGTATTACTATCAAAAATACAAAATGTAGATGGTGTTTATTGTCTACTAACTGACAAAATAGACAATGAAGTTCTAGAAGCAGCAGGTCCACAATTAAAAGTTGTTGCATCTATGTCAGTTGGTGTTGATCATTTGGATTTAAAGGCTTTAAAACAAAGGAATATTAAAGTTGGTTACACTCCTGGCATTTTAACTGATGCAACAGCTGAATTAACTATGGGATTACTTTTAGCTACATCTAGAAGATTAATAGAAGCAAACAGAGCTATTTACAAGTATGAAACAGAATATATCTTTAATAAATATTAAATTTTCTTGTTTAAATATTCTTGTTTAAAATATGATTCATAGGGGTGAATGGAAAGCATGGTCACCGACTTGGATGTGTGGTCCTGGTTTATCTGGATCTACAGTTGGAATAGTAGGATTAGGTCGCATTGGTAGACAAGTAGCAAAATGTGTCAAAGGCTTTAATGTTGCCAAAATATTATATACAAGTAGAACTATTAAGCCAGAAGCATCTGAATTTGGAGGGGAGAAAGTAGAATTTGATGCACTGTTACAAAACAGTGACTTTGTAATTGTCACAACAGCTCTAACATCAGAAACAAAGCAGATGTTTAATAAAAGTACATTTCATAAAATGAAAAGATCTGCTATATTTATAAATATTAGTAGAGGCGAGGTTGTTGATCAACCTGCTCTAGTAGAAGCTTTAAAAAATGGAACCATTAGAGCTGCAGGCTTAGATGTTATGACTCCTGAACCAATTCCATTAAACAGTGAATTACTGACTTTAGATAATTGTGGTAAGTATGAAACTGAAACATCAATGAATTCATGATTAAACTGATTAATTTTTTCTATTATAGTGATACTACCCCATATTGGTAGTGCTGCTACAGAAACACGAGAGGAAATGTCAAAAATTACCGCTAAAAATATAATTGCGGTCTTGCAAGGAAAACCAAATGAAATGCCTTCTCCACTACAACTATAAATACAAAGTGTATTCTTAAGTATAAAAATTAATCAATCTACTAAATACATATTGGAATATATACAAAAAATAAATTAGTTTTGTATATATGTCTTTGTTTATCTATATAATTTAGTTTTTTGTACAAATGCAAGTTATATTAACATATATACATAAATTTGTACATATAACAATCAATAATATATTCTAATATTGTACTATTATTCATCAATATTATGACTACTTTTTGGAAACATATGATCTTAATGCTTGTATTGCTACTAAACTTTGTTCATATGCGGTAAAATGCAATGCAGTTGTTGCAGCTGCTTTTAATTGACTTGGTACTAAACCTTTAAACAGCCCTTTTACTCCCTCTTTCTTAAATGTAACTTTTAAACAATCTATAAGACCCTTGCACTCAAAAAATGTGCCAAAACCTGTTCTACCATGCTTAAACCCTTGTATTTGTAATCTTTTTCTACTAAGATCAAGTGGATATATTGCAGTTTTAGCTAATAACCCAGCTGCACTACCTGACATCATAGAGTTATAAAAATTATTATCTGTTTCATTATAATATTTTTTATAAATATCAGTAAAAAATCCATAAAATGCAAATTGCAACCCAGTATGTGGTGCAATTTGCAATAATGATGGTAGTAATCCATAAAAGAAGACCCTTGGAGATTCATGTCGCACAATACAACTGAAAATACATTTTATATAATAATTTTAAGAGTATGTTTATAAAAAGTAACTATTCGTTTGAAACTTGCCTGCAAGAATGAAAAATTCCCTTATATACTTGATGCTTACTTGATTGTGCCACTAATCTAGTTCTTATGGTGTCAAAAGGAAATGATATAACTGTAGCAACCAAACCAGCACCTGCTCCAGCTACAAATTTTGTTGAATATATCCATTCATTCAATGGTGGAAAACTGTCTGTTACTTTCATGAACATATGAAATGAATAGAACTGTAAAGTGTCAATATTATAATTTCTATACTTATACAAGAAGTTCAAATAAAATGATAATGCAGCTAATGTTGTTTAAAGTTTTCATATAACAATATAATTTATCTCATGTTACATGAGTGTCATTTGTTTAAAGCAGTATTCATTCAAATATCACAATAATTACCAAATTGTTAATCAGTATAACTACCCCTTTAATTAGTCAATGAAAACTTTGAACAATATTACCTGTAAAAACAAATTTTTTAATATTACTACCTGACTCATTCCATATACAATAGAAAGTAATTGTGCAGGAACATGTCCTTTCCAAAGTGCAAAAAGACCTTCTTCTTTAGTTATTAAATAAAATGCTTGAACTAAAGACTGGTATTTACTAACATGATGATCAGTAATTGGTTCAACTTGTAACTATATACAATATTAAAGATGTTTATAATGTGAATGCAATTATACATCAACTTTTAGCACATGTAACATACATGAAGTTTTTACCTGAAATCTAATTTTTATAACATCTAAAGGTTGACAACAAAACCTTGTTATAAAACCACTAGCAGCCCCTGCTATAGCATGATCTGAATTATTATCATTTCTTTTTAACAAAGCACTCATTTTTTTCTGCTTTATATGCTTTACATTTAAATGGCTATATAAAAAATATGCCTTAATGTGAAGGTAATACAATTGTTTTGCAATTCTTAATACTTTAAACTGCAAAAATGTACATGTGCAAAAAATAAAATGTGAAAAGCATGATTATATGAAGAAATAGAGTTCATGTATCCTTAATATCATGAACATACATGTAGTTAATCTGGTTATTAAAATCAAATTTACATTAGTAAGCAAATTAAAAAAGATATACAAAATGTAATGTATTTACAATTCAACACATTTCTTACGTATAATCTATTTATAAATATAAAAACGACTTTCAAAGACATCCAATATTATGCGCAAAATCAACGTTTGATAGTAAATAATCGTTCTAAAATTTGATATGCAATTGAAAATAGAGACTTTATACAAGTAATAAATAGTACACAATTAAAGAAGGATCCATAATTTTATTTCCTTTATGTAGCAACATAATTATTTAAAAATCTACGTAAGATTTAATTAAAGTCAAATGTCATAATAGTGGGGGTCCCTGATACCACCAAGTGTGGTTAGGATCGCATGTACAGACCAAAGTCGATATGACAATCGTGCTTGCTTTACCAGTTTACAATTAAAAAGATACAATCCTTTCATTCTATTTTCTTTTTAAATCAGCGCAAATTTGAAAAATTATCAAAATAATTTTTTGACAAACTTGCATTTCAAAAAGACCGCCGTAAATTAAATTTTTTTAAATTCTATCCTATCTCCATCTATACGAAATCGGCTGAAACTACTCGACAAGTTACTGAAGCTACTTACCGACTTACCGTAGTTTCCGCTGTTCTCCGATAGTCGGCGCTTGTGTTCCCTTGTTAGGAAAATCGATCGGTAAGTCGTTGAGTAGTTTGAGCCACTTTTGAAGAGATGGCGCTAGGATCGAATTTAAAAAAATTTAATTCATGGCGATCTTTTTGAAATGAATGTTTATCAAACCATTATTTTAATAATTGTTTAGTCTTGTGCTAATTTAAAAAGAAAATAGAATTAAAGGGAGTCAAAACTGGGTCATTTCAGATGTCAGTCTGAGGAGCTCGTTTAATCGAAACGTTGTTTATTATCTCAATTAATATAAATGACGATAATAGCCTTATCTATAACAGTTTCCCTTCATATACATTTAACAATGAGTATTTTCTTGGAAAATAGTTATATGTACATTTACTCTAAAATTATGCCAAAGATCAATCAGACTACTACTGGAGCTACTTAATATCTATTGTTATATAGCGATCCACAACGATATGGAGTTCGTCGTTCGAATACAGAAATTCGATCATACAAAATTTAAGATAATGATTAAAGTGATTACAAAATTGTATAATATTAAAAACTTCAACGCTATTATAAGTACGTAATCAGGGACTGTAGGGGGTCTTAAGACTCGTTAAAGATTTTGATGATAAAACATTTTCGAAATTCTTACAGTTAATAATTTAAAGTGTCGAAAAAATCTATTCACATACTTTTTTCCTTGCCCTTTTTTTTGTAAAATATACAAAATTCAAAAGAAATATCGAGTTTTGTACTTTAATATTGCACTTGTTTTATACATATTTAATGACACATTTCGTTTCTTAAGAATATCTATTAATTATGTGTCGTATGAAATACATTTATCTTCTAAAATCTATTATTTTATCTATCGAAGAGTAAGTGCATCAATTAAGAAAATAAACTATTGACAGAGTGGGTGAGGAAATTTGAATCCCGCCACTGTGTACGAATTATATCCCTCCCAGTAAAATAGAAAATATTTTTACGTTATTAGAAGCCCTTTAAAATAGCCAACAAGTATTTGTTGATCTGTTCGAATGACATAACAAACTTTTTCTGCGATGATTTGAAAACAAAACATTCTAATGTTATGTTCGAATAAGTGCACACTACTTATATATTTTATCGAGAGACCAGTAAACATGCTAAGTTATTAGTACTAATAAGTTCACTCACAAAGCAACATTCTAAAGATACGCTATCTTACAATTATCATGTATTAAATTCATCCTAGCTCTACGATGTAATTTGCGTCGAATGCTTGTTCTTTTTTATTGCATGTGAATATTTAACACAACGAACGATTTATCTATCACTCAATAGTTTATTTTCTTGAATCCCGATTCGTGGACGTTATAAAAAGACAAGAAAACAAGAACTGATACTCGTTCGATTAGTATTTCATATTTCCTAACTCGTTTCTAACATGAGCACAGAATTATAGTCTAGCATGATATAGTCTAACGTTTGAAATGAAAATCGAACGAATTCTTAAATATCAATACATTTGTTATTTACGCATATTAAAATATATACGTACAGTATAATAATAATAATTACATTAACTACTGTTCGTGACAATATTCCTCTTTTTTTTTTAAGTTTTGATGAACTAAATATCATAACAATTAACGACGTATCATATTTATGAAACATTCGATAACATCACTTTTTTATAAATCACCTTTGTATCAGTAAGAACCGATTGGCAGATTAATTATTTATTCGAACGAACGAAATCCACATCAACACGTCGTGCATCGTGCATAAATGTTTTTAATAAAGTCAGGCGTCGCATATTATGTGTTTATTTGTAATTTCCCATTTGAACTTAAAATACATCACCCATTCAAAAAAAAAAAAAATTAAAATACATATTTAGTCATGGCAGTTACATGATTTATCGAAACTTTTAAACATACGCAGATCTCAAATATATTCAAAAATCAAGTTGTATGCAATTCATACAATGTACTATTTTATCATATATTCTACATACCTATAGTAAACCGAGTATGTATGAAAATCATAAATTATTATATATTTTTTTTTTCACCTTAGGTGGGATGCTTATATTATTATTACAACAATATGATGTAACGCGCATATGTTATTATATATTGACCAAATGTTGTATGAAGTATAATAATGAATGTATTTATCCTACGTAATCAATCATATATCTCATACACCTTCGTTAATTTTCTTGCTAACAGATTGCTTTGAAAAATGGATGATTGATTTCATTTGAAAAGCAAATTTTATAGATGATGAAATTGAAGATTTCTTATGCCTTGTGCTTAGATGAGATTACAAGAATTCCTGGCATTCTTGTTATGTTAGAAAAATGTATATGATAAGAGATCTTCCAAGCAGTCTCGAAATATGTATACATGTATATTTCAAATACACAAATGTATAATTACTAACTGTTTTCCTGCTATAGTGTGCAAATAGGTGTAAGATTTATATACTTCCTAGTATGTATTCAATACAAAAAAAGCTTTTGAAGCTTATAAAACAACCTTTTTAATATACTTTTCATTTTTTAAATGTTTTATACATTTGGAATTTTTAATTAGTCTTTTTAAAAACAAGATCATGTTTTTTTTACAATTATAATTTAATAATGGTATAATTAAATTCTTAAAATTTGCATTGAAATTCACATACCGTTAGCTAAAACAAGCAAAACAATGACAAAAAATTTCAGGAAATAAAGAAAATACATGTACAAGAAAAATCAATAAAGTTACAAAAATGCATGTTAAAGATATATACAAATATAAATATATATTACATAAATATTTATAATATTTATTATATCTTGACATTTCCATATTCATGTGTTTTTTTTTTTCATTCTTAAACGTTTAGTGCTTATCTAGGTATATCTCTAAGTCAGTATTAATTTCAAAAGTATGCTTGAAAAATTGTATTCTCTTCTTTTATTGCATGTATCTTTCAACAATAATGAGCAAAAATTAAGAATGGTATTCGATGAACGTCAGAATTGTATTTATAATTTTGTTTTAGAACCCCCTTTAAATACTGATCAAGTTTTATCACATGATCAAGTTAATAAATCACATTTGAAGTTTTAAAACTTATAAGACTGAACTTTTTTCAAATTTTAAATGCAACTAAAACGATATGTTAATACAATGTTTCAAATAAATATCAATAGTTGCTATAGTATCTCATATTAATACTTTTATTAAAAATAAAGATCGTTAATAAAATGGTTATTATCAGGGGATATTAAACAATGTAAGAATAAAGAACCAAAAATAAGATCGTAGTGCGATTTTTCGTATTTTTGTTAAAATAATGTTCACTTCATTTTTAATTCAATTGGTTCATAATATGATAAATCTATGTTTAAGGAATCGGAATTAATTTTGCTGTTACAAAATCATTAAGAAATTAATCAACGTATAAAAAATTATCAATTGTTTATATAAGTTAAAGTTTCACGATTTACACTAATATCACTTGAATAATAATAATTTTACAATTTCCAAATGTTTAAATAGTTAACTTACTTTATTTATAAATAATCATTCAAATTCAGTTTATTAGTGAAATATAACATTTCACCTTTATTCAACACTATAAAGATAACTAAAATTTAATCAAGATCTTGACATTACGATAGTACGAACTGTTGAAATACACCTAGATTTATGCTTAAAACATTTCTAATATAACAATATAGCACCTAAAGGTTTTTTGTACTTTAGCAATATTTTGCATGACAATATTATTAATATAATCATACATCTATGATACTTGACATATTTACATTATGCAATCATGACTATAAAAAAAAGTAAATGAAAAGCAATTTAATCTCTTATTTTCCGATCTTTGTTTAATTTTACCATTAAACAAATGATCATAAAAATCTTTGTGACACACATATGCATATTTAATATGCATGAGAAACTTATGCAATGACCATTAAGTATAATCATTAAATGATGTGATAAATTTTGGTTAACTTATTTTCCTTTCTCATATATTACAATATCTACATTTGATTTGAATTAAAATCGACACAATGAAATATGATTACAATTACAATTTCAAATTAACTGTTACAACGTTAAAGGCTCTCTATATATCACATAACCTAAACAGTTTTTACTCATTTAGAATTTATCATTATTATAGCTAGTACTAAATTTAATGCACGCTTATCTAGCCAAAAGATGAGCGTTGCAAAAAATTGCTGAGCAGTTTTGTATTAAATAATTAAAAAATTCTAGTCATTGATTTTACTCTTTACTAACTGCTAAAACAACAGATTCAGACTCTTTGTTATTTGATGGTACTGTAGCTTCCGTTTCTTCGCTACCTTCTGTACTATCCGCTATACTTGCATTTGCCGGTTCTTCTTTCTTATCATCACCATTTGATGATTGTGTTTGCTGTATTTGCAATTGATTACGCAATCGAGATATTTCACGTGCATCCGAACGTCGATGACGTCGTAATTGTACATTCTCTGAAACTATACGTCGTGCCAATTCTAGAACATCTTGTGGTACCTCCAAAGCTAATAATCTTTCTTCCAAATCCATTGCCGCTGTTCCTTCTGAATCGGAATCGCTTTCTAACGAAGAAGTTCCAATTTCAGTTGACGGTGGTTCTACATTTATCGTGGAAGATGTTACAGCAGCACTACTTTCTTCTTCTTCGCCAATTTCCTGTTTACTTTTCTGAGGCAATTCTTTCTTATCGCTTCCAGGCGCATACGCAGGGAATGCAGGATAAGTGCCAATACCAGAACCAGAACTAGGAGATGTTTTTTCAAGTTTCACATTATCTGACGAAACTTCTTTTTTCTCGTTAGGGCTTGATAGATGATGATTATAACGTTTCTGTTCATGATGGTGTCGTCGTTGATGATGAGCAGACGGTGGAAGTACTACAGGCACTGATGGTGCAGGTATAGGTGCTAAGGCTACATTTGGTTGAAAGTGTGGTTCAAAACGTTTACACTCAGAAAGAGGAACCACACGCTCTGGGTGTTGCAATATAGGTGGACCTCTACTAAGGTATGCAGGCACCAATGATGAACTATTCAAAGAAAATTATTGTTATAATGTATTACAGTTTTTTTCAGAATTTCCTATTGTGTCATTTTAAATATATCTTTAATACTCACCTATCTTTATGCTTGCAAGGATTTGTAGTATTCCAAGGTCTAAAAGCTGATGCTCCTCTAGCTGCTAACTCAAAAACTGCCCATTGCATTTGCAGATATGGATCAGTTGCATTAGCTACCTGAGATACAGGATGATACATGCCTAAGCCATTTCCATTATAAATTCCAGGACAATCATCTCTTCCTAGATCCTTCCTAATTCGCTTAGTTAATTTTTCTGTATCATGCCGCAACTGGAAAAGGGTTCTTTATTTTCTCATTTCTATTCTGCTTATATTTCAATACACAAATGATTTCATATATAATCCACTATCTCATAGATACAATATAAAAGATATTATTTTTTCTAATTATGTTAATCATTTTCAAATTTAGAATAATGTATCTGCAAAGGTAAAATAAATACTACAAATTTTGTTAAGATAACGTTAATATACAATACCTCTGATTTTCTTTTAGAACTCAATGTATGATGTTTTTCTTTTAATTCTCGAAATAAAGTAAGGGACTTGTTGTAATGTTCTTGATCTCTTGAAAGTAACAAATAAGATCGCCAGTTTGCAGAATCAAAGCCCCAATGACAGGTACGATTTTCAAGAGATCTATGAGCATGTCTCACAAACCGTTGCGGCGAGAATTGGCAGCCACATTCAATACACTCGATGCACACAGAATTATCAGACTCAAACAAGTTTGCATCAAATATACCTTTACATTTACCAAAACACTCATGGTACACTTTAAATTTGATGATAGATTCCTCATTGCTATCATTTTTACTTAACATTTTTTTTTCATTATCCTGATTTTGGCTGATTTGAGGAGGATCGCACGATTCTGTCCGTAAAAGTAAAGCACTGACAAGCCTTTCGGCATCTGTTTGAGTGATAAGGCCACAGGAAGGAGCATTACGTGGTAAAATTCCTGAATGCTTAAGTTCCTCTAACTGATCTCGTGTACATCGTGAACAATATATTTGCAATTCGTCGCAAACCTGATTGATTTGTTGTAGCGAAAACTCTTGTAAAACTGTGTTCAAGATCTGTGGTAAACATAACCTCCTTTCACCTCCTACAACAAAACAAGATATTCGTTCGCCTTCTAAAATTGTCTCGCATCTTTCGGAACAACTTTGGTCGGGTGCAGTTAAAATAGGTATTTGAAATTCCAATTCTCTTTTTTCACAAATGGGTTTTGGTCGCTCTAGTTGAGGGTCCTCGTCTGAATCTTCCAGCGGTTGATCAGTTCTCCGAACTTTACACGGGATAATTGGTGTTATCGATGGATTATTATTCTTTTCGATATCTTTCACCGATGTCTGTTCTGATGCTGAATCAAGGACACAATTATTCGAACGTGTTGAAGGGGAGTAACAAGATGTCTGTTCTTGCAATAAACTCTTGCAGTCCATACCAAGCAGGGCCGAACTCGGACCCTGTAAGCTTTTTACAGCGGATAGCTGATATGTCTTTAAGACTGTCTTAAGTTGTGGACTGTAGGATTGATTGTTCGTATTACCGGGTAATAGCGTCTCCATTATTTGTATCGCGTGTGCTAAGATTCAAGAATATAGCAGGTTCGGTCGTTGTATGAAATATCTGAGAGTACTTCTGACATACCACACTATTTTATATGATTTATAATATAGGTGTATCTCAACACCTACCAACGCATTGAAACCCACATTCACTCACTTTGTAATCACTTAATTCAACGTTATTGTTCATTTAACTCACGTATACAAGCGGAAAAACAACGCTAGTAAGCAAAGATATGAAGTATTCTCATTGCTTCTTTTTTGGCACGCGAGATGGGTATAAACTTAACCTGTATCTATGTTTTCGAAGTCTGTTACCCTTTGATGTAATATTATATTCAACACAACGGATTCTCAACTATCTATTATCCACAATCTATTGTCCATTGCAACGTCGCTTCCATGCACATGATAATTTCGTTTCTGCTTGAACAACTGAATTATACTGATATATATATATACATATATATATTTATAATGATGTATCACCACTGTGTTAACCAACGTATAAATTGAGACCCCTTTTTTTATTATAATTCTCCGTTTATTACACTTTATTTATTTACCAGTTTTCTTCATAAACACCCAAGTGGCGGTTAATCACGATTCATTTTTTTCTCTTTCTATCTTTTATTGATCTCGTTCGCATATTTTTCCATCTTTCGTGTTATTTTAATACGATATATCCTCTCAGCTGATGCATATCACTGCCGTTGTTTCTATCGTCACTGTCTTTGATATTATCGTTACTACCGTCGCTATAGTCGCTATCGCGATCGCCACCGCGACCGCCATTCGACCGCCACCGCCACCGCTACAGGCTACAGCTATTTCTACCACCACTGTCGCTGTCGCCGCCGTCACAGTCACCGCCACTGTCGTCGCCACTGTCACTACCACCGACACCACTGACACTACTCTGTCGTTGTTACTGTCGTACACTTTACGATAATAACAAAATGACAAATTATACCGATTTTTACTATTTGTTACGATAATTAAATTGATGATACGTTCGATCGATGAATATTATCACCATGATAAGTAACATCGTTAGACAACAGGTCGACTTAGCACATTGCGATGAAGTGACGTATTGATCGCACACCAAACGAGAAACGAACAACCACTCGGATAAATGCACATCTTTTTTATGGCATTGCTCGATGTTAATCGCAAACAACGTGGAATCAATGCTGATTATCCACACTCCGGTCATTCGTAGCCGATACGTGATACAAATATAATTAAAACACTAAGTGCGTGTACTTGCGTATCTCATAACAAGACGGTTTCGCTGGTTGTATGCATGTATTCTTCTGTCCCTTCCTTCCTTCCTCCCTCCCTCCCCCCCGCCCTTTTTCTTTCCTTCAGTATGTCTTTTTTGTGGTACAAATACTCCACCTCGTTGTTTTTTTGCACACATGTGTACGCATACACCACGATCATATGCATATGTAAACACGAGGAGATAGCACCAGTGTCCTTAGCCTTAGAGGGCCTTCATATCATTGTATATTTTCTCTAACCATACAGAGTATTATGTTCTTTATTTCGTATATATGCATTGTATTACGTCTTTGTCACTCGTGTGTTTTCAACGTCAAACAGTTATCATAAACTCTCTACACAGTTTTCATACTACACAAACATCACATCGTTAAACAAAGTTCACTATGTATATCCCCCTCGTTAACACCGCTTCTTCCACCGACCAAGCATTACGCTTGGCCTCCTACCGCGCTCCGTATCTACCACGTTAGCAGTTTTCGTTTCTATCGTACTCTGATATCTATTAAGTTAGTGTGTGATACACATGTATATGCACGTCACAGATCTCGTTCAGACCGCGCTTGCTTCCAAAAGATGTGGAACGGTTGAGTCTGCGTATCTACCGTTTGTGGCATAGTATCGGCTGGTTAGTCGGACGACGGCAGCAGTAGTGGCGGCGACTGAGTATTTAATCACGTGATCTCCCCGTCAAAATAGTCTACACGATTTACACACCCACATGCATAAAACTGCATCCGGCTATTCTGTATTCAGTGTCAGAATAAACATAATATACCGTGCGTATTACGCTTTATGATAGTATTTTGGTTACACAAATAAGAGCTCTATTATTCTTTTAAGGAATGTAAATTATACCTTGAGCGAATAAAATGACTGTGTAGCCCGATACTAATTGATTATGTCAATCAGTAGCCGCATAAGTATACTTTTTAATGTTTTCTTTATTTTCAGCGACGCAATGAAAGGGTAAAATATGTTACATTTATTACTTAAAGATATATTTATGTTTTTTAAGCTAAGATTGTTGTTGAAAATATATTTATTGAAATTGAGGAATATTTTATGTATTTACCTATACATGTTATCAAGCATTCAAATGCTTTTTTTGTATACAAATATCTTATAGATATGAGTGTCAGTAGGAGCATACATATATTTATTGATTATTATTTATACAATAAATGTTATTTAGTTTTAGCTTTTTTCACTTTATGTTTCTCTTTCTTCTTATGCTTCTTTTTGGTTTCTTTTGTATTCTGTTTTCTTTTCCTTTCTTTTCTCATCCTCTTTTTCTCTTTTTTCGTTTGTTCATCTGAAGATACATCAGAATCATCTGAACTTGAACTACTAGATGAAGATGAAGAAGACGACGACGAGGATGTGCTTGAACTAGAAGTAGAAGAATCATCAGAATTTGAAACACTTTCAGGTTTCTGTTCCAGAGCAGGTATTATTGTGGGTTTTGGATGAGATTTTAAATGTTCTCTTAAGTCGTCCGTAAGTCCGCCCAAACCGATGGACGTAAAAAAATTGATAGCAAATCGGGTATTTTTTGGATCGTCCCTAGGAAATAAACCCTCGAATGCGTGTTGTAATGTAACATCTTTAACACGTAGATTCAATTTAGATAGTCCCATATACTCTGATAGTTCTTGAAATAGAATTTTGATAAATATCCTATTAGAGCTTGTAGTATCTTCTTCGGTTAATTTTATACAAGATAACACTTCCCATGATATAGAATCAGTAAACAATAAATGTGCAAAGAACTTTGATACATTACGTAACTTATTTGTATCTAAACGATGTATTGTGTGATATGAATCTCGAAAGATTTGCTCAAACGGTGTAACATATATCTTATTAATGGCACAAAACCGGCCGGCTAAAAGCCCAAAAAATTTTTCATATGTCCTCATTTCGGCACAACAATCTAGAAACATATGACAAAGTTCAGTTTCTTGGCCAGGTTTTAATTGCATTTTCATCAATTTATGTGCACATTCTTCAAAGTCTAGCGACGAATGTATCGTTAAATATATTGTTCTTCTAAGTGCTGTTAAATTTGTTTCTGTGTTATCTACAATCACATCCTCTTTTCCTTCCACTACAGCAGTGCTGCTGTCTTCATCTGAGGATTCTTCTTCGTCGTCTTCTTCACTTTCTGAACCGCTCACATCTGAACCTAATATTTCTCTACTCAATTGTTTATATTTATCCTCATTATCTACGTATTCTGCATCAAATTTAAAAACATTCAATATGTCCTGGGAATCAGTTGCTTCATCTAACGTCACTAGATGAGTAAATTGATTTTCCTCTTCCACAAGATCGAGTTCTTCTGGAACAGCCTCATGATCTTTAAAACCATCTTTTCGAACTTGAAACATGACTTCGATCATATACTGTACTCTTTTATCTAATTGTCCTTCGTGTAATATATTTCTTAACATTTCAAATATAGCTTCTATACCCTTTCTGGAAACTTCAGTTAATTTCATTCCACATTCTTTTAAAAATGCAATCGCCACTTCTACAGAATCATCTGTTGGCGTTTCTACTAACAAAGTCAGAATTTCTAAAGCTAAGATCTCGTGCGCTACTCTTTGATTTACTAAATGTGCGATAAATGTTCCCGAAGATATACAAAGAGGTTTGTCATTTCTTCTAAAACCACGTTTGAATTGTATTACAAGACGTTTCAGTATTAATTCACCGATATTGGGAAATTTAGAATTAATAATTGCTGTGAGGGCTGCATAAACAGAGGTAAAAGTCGGCGAAGCTGCTTGAGCTTGAATAATAGATCGAGCAAGCAAACCTCTACCTCTAACAATGTTCTCTTTTAAAAGTTCTCTTGTAATAAGTCCAATATTACTAATATTAACTTTGTTAATATGACCATGTATAGATTTTTTAAGAGCTTCCCATGCAATACGTTGATACGCAGCTCCAGATTTGTCGGTGATTTCAGCTTGCATCAAACGTAATTTTGCAGGTGGAATATAAGCACCACCTGTCCTTGATGTTAATAACTCGACAGTTCGATTTTGTCTTTCTAATGCCTCGTCAGCAGCATTTGTTTCTTGTTTCTTCCCCATTTCTGAATCTATAACTTTGTCTTTTTCTTGTTTCCTTTTGTTTTCTTTTTCATAATCTTTTGATCTTCTTAAATCTTGTCGTTTGTACGATCGATATTCTGTATTTGATTCTTCAGCATCATAATTTCTTTTCTGGTCATTTTTTCTATTATATCTATCATTATAATGTCGATCTCTTTCTCTATCCCGGTCCCGGTCTCGGTCTCGATTACGTTCTCGTTCCTTTTCATGATTTTCATCTCTTGAATGATGTTTAGCACGTTCATAATCATCTCTATCCCGTCGAGAGTGTGACCTCTTCATTGTAAACCTAAAATTTGAAAGCAGCAATTTGGAGCAATTTTCAACTACCTATTAAGAAAACCAAAATAATATAAGTCTGAAGATACTAATTAAAGATATAGTAATCATAAAATAAGATTTCTTACCCTGAAAGTTATGTATAATAATGCTTTGATAGAACTTAACCTCTTATACAGAATAACCTCAAAATTGTAATTATACTTCTTTAGCAACGATATACGTCTGAAAGTTCGTTACATTTCACACTATATTCATTACATTATTAGTACTTATATACTATATTAAATTACACATTTCTATTTATTAAATGTTTCATACACTATTTAATTGCACTCAAAGTGCCCACTGACGTTTGAACAAGGTATGTTTCTGTTTTCATAGGGATGCATAATGCACTTAAAAGACCAACGCGGTATTGATATAGTTAGTATTATTAAAACTATAAAAAGGGAGACAAGAAATATAAATAATTAAGGGATTAGTTATTCTAATATAGTACTAAATAGTAAAAGGAAAATATTTATTTTATTATAAATAATTTTTATTTTGAACTTCGCAAAGTCTGAAGATAGTTGCAGAAATTTACCACGTGATGAGAATTTCTTATAAGTGATATATTCAAAGTTAATGAAAGTAGCACGAATGCGTGTGAGTAATATAATAAATAAGATTTCTTAACTGTTTATCTTATCTAAAATAGTTTATAAAAGTTAGAAAAATTATATTTCCGAAACATAAATGTATCATGGTAAGAATATTTTTTCAATGCTTCACAATAAATATACAAATTGTATGAGTTACACAGAAAGAATATTAACAAACTATTAAAAAATGATTTATAATTAATAATTAAATAACAAATAACCTAATGAAACAGGAATAGTATTTAAGAAGGTTAAATAATTGCGTAATTTACAATATTATACATATAGCTAAATTGAATTATAAATTGATCTTTAAAATCAGAACTGTTGTATGGTAGAAAAGTAAATAGTTGCCCTCATAGGTAATTATCAATCATATTAAATAATTTAATGCGAATATTCAATATAAATAAGAAGTGACGCAATAGTAATCATAGTTAATAGATTTATTTAATTGCGTTCTTGAAATCTAGATTTCCATTTTAGTCAAATAAATCACGTATGCGTCACTCTATAAGGAATGTAAGTATGTAAACTTAATGTCACGAGAGTCCATAACTGCGAAAAGACCAGTTTTCGTTCTTTTCTGCGCATTGTCGCTCTGATTGGTGATACTTCCAGCGGAAGTGGAAAGCGATTGGCGGATCGTTTTCCCCCACCATCACTGCGTTCCCCTACCATCTTCCAACCTTCGTGCTTAGTTATGGACTCTCGTGATATCAAGTAAGTACTTCATGTATATCTAATAAACATGGCGGCTGCCAAGTGACAACGCGTTTTAGTGTATAGAATAATTCTTAATTTTGTGATTGCTATATGATTGTTTTTAATCAGTATTTTGGAAAAGATAGTTTGTTTATCTATCAAAGGAATCTAACAGGTGTATATTTTACCCGAGATAACAGTTAAACTACATACAAAACATTAGTGTGGTGAATCAGAAATCGTACGAGCATCAAAATTAAGGTAGTTTCAAAGGAGATTGTATTTCAAGTAAAAAGATTATTTTAGATCTTTTGAATTCTATAAAACATTAAATATATGCGTTTTAATTTGCTTGAATATTATTTTATAAATGTGGTGAAAAATAGAGAAGTATTTTTTCCTTAATCAACTTAATTACATTTAAATTATGTCGTTTGTGTCATCTTCGTATATTTTTAATCAATTTTAATTTTGTCGGTTTAATTTGACACTAATTTAATATTGTAATTTTTTTCAGTAAGAGGACCAGTGTCCACATTAGATAAAAATGCCTACACAGACAACAGAAAATGATGATATTCGGGCAAAAATTGTTTATAATGGGTAATATATACAAACATTTTTATATAGATTTAAGTTTAATTCCAAATTTTTAATATATCTAGAAACAATACGTATTTCACATGTATTATTTTATTAACAATAAGTTATTTCAATATTCAGAAGCTGTTTGATATTAATTTCAGGTAATTCTTTTAATAGTTAGTTAACAATGTGAATATATATTAATATCAAATGAAATATATTTTGTCATATTAATTATTATTGAAGAAGGATTGTAATTATTGGTATTTGTATTAGGGAAGTGCAGATTATGTATATTACCACTGGAATTTCACTAGACACATTAAGGGAAGAAGTACGTTCAATATGTGAGTTTGATATTGCGGGACCAGATCAGTTTACAATGAAATGGGTTGATGATGAGGGTGACCCCTGCAGGATTGCTTCTCAACAGGAGCTGGATGAAGCATTACGCCTCTATGAACTAGAAAAGGACACAGAAATAATTATACATGGTAAGTGTTCTCTATAAATGTTTATATGTTTACTCAGTTCATACGACATACATTTTGTATACTGTTTTTTGGTTTAATGAAATTGAACATTTTGAAATGTATAATAGATACTTAGAAATAATTATATGAAATAAATATATGAGATATCTATTTTTATATGACCCACTAATTAATAAATGAACAAGATTGTTAGTTCGTTTCTTCTTTAGTTTTGGTTTGATTTAAAATAGTATATTAAAATTAAAATAAGTAGCAATTTCGATATTCAACGATTTTCAAGTTAGTAACAAAACATCATTTTGTGAATAACTACATACTGTTATATGTGTACATCTTTATAATATATTCATTATTACCCTCTGATTTAATTTAATGTAATTAGCAAGCATTTTAACAGAAAAAGGTGGTAATACAGGGAAGGTAGAAAAGGGGTAATTAATGTATTAAATGATCATTTAAATACGTGTTACAATATTCATTTGTCTGTGTTTCGGATTATTATTCTCGAACAGAGAACAAAATTCAAAGTATAAATGCAATAACAAAGGCAAGAAATGCATTATAGATAGGTAAAGGAAATAAATAAAAGTGATAAATAGTAGGTACAAGGGAAGAGTGAAAAGATAACGGAGAAAGTGAACACGAAGAAGGCAACAATGATGAAAGCGCTAAAAAAGGATTGAATGGAGAGGAAGAAGAGCGAGAAACAGATGGAAGCGTAATGAGGGATGGGGCGGAATAGAGTCAGAAAAGAAGGAAAAGGGTCGGGGCGGGGGTGGTGGTATGTTTAAAGAGAAATCAGTCCTGCTTTTCACTGGTGCCTTTATTCTAGCGTTTGCGCATTTCGTAGAGTAAAGCGCGTCGGGCGGCGACGGTAGTTAACGAATCCCGCGGTAGCAGTCGATATTCTTACGTGGACTGATTAGCAGCCACGAAATTTGCTCGGGCCAGCTCGCACGCACATAACAGAGCATCTTGAAGAGACATGAGAAGATAATTCAAGGGAAGCTGGTGGACAGAGGAAGAAAAAAGCATTTTGACTGAAACTTTGGCGAACGCCAATACCACTCGAAGGGAGAGAGTCTTGTCGCAGCAGAAGCAGCAGCAGTCCGTTTTTCAATGATCGCGATTCATGTAGAGAGCTTGTGGCAGCATAGCTTTGACAATTGCTGTTGTTATTGAAGAGGTTGCAAAAGTGGCGATAAACCAGCATCGATCGAGCTGACTCGTCGCATTCTCAGCCGGGTTCCTGCAAGAGGTCGGGCTACGGTAAAAGAGGAGGACAGAGAACGGTTAGAAGGAAGAGGGAGAGACAGGGATAGAGAGAGAGGTGAAAAAGAGATAGACCAAGAGAGCGTGCGCACATACCGTAGGAAGGAAAGTAGGGAAAACTTTAGGGTGGGAGTTTGGAGGGTAATTGCGAGCAAAAGACGAGAGCCAGTGGTGTACGATCGTTGGTGGATGATATTAGGTAGCCAAGATAGAAGAAGGTGAGATAAATACGGCTGAATTGGTCGCGAAATGGCGTGGGGATACTGGAGCGCAACGTCAGTCAGTGATCGGGGTCGGTCGCCCCGTCGCGAAAAGGACAAACAACAGTACCAGAGTTTGCATCAACCGCAGCAACAGCATCATCATCAGGCTGAAACAGGAGTATCGCAGGGGATGTACGGTGTTCAGCAAGTACAAGGTGAGCTCGGTGTCAGCTCCTCCTCTGTGTCGACCGGGTCCGGTGTTGGCGGCGGTGCCGCAGTAGAGGAACCACCCTGCAGTATGATGATACAGGGTGGTTCCTTTTATTCCTATTCCGCGGCTACGGCTGCGGCTGCGGCCGCTGTTGGGCGTAGGATACCTCCTGCCATCGAAGGACCTTCCACCTCCTCAACGGGCATTCAAGTGCTACCAAGGGATCGACCGATCAAATCGAACACCAGCACCTATCCACCATCGCCTAGTAGCGATTCAGCCGAATACGAACAACCGATAGCTGGACTTAGAAGCGAATGCTCCCCTCATAACAGTCCTCCTGACGACATATTCGTGCAGGCTGGCTCTTCGTCTAGGATAAAGCTACTTTGCGACAAGGGAATCGACGATACATCTGAGGTCGATCTTGACGAGGTGGTGGCAACCGAGATGATGTACGCAACTACCAATCGTGCTATAGGGACTAGTACGTGTCGTGTACATGGACCGTGTAATCCACCACCGGATTCTACCGATCCCATAGCACCCTTGATCGACGATACTATCGGATCTTCCCAATTTTGGTTCAACGACATCACCTGGGGTAGGTCTTTGACATGCTCCTCCGGTATTGCTAAAGAATTGGTCGAGTGACTTGCAAGAAAGCACGATATTAGCGAACTATATTTATTTTTATCCTAATTGCAGTTCTCTTGCTTTTATTTTACATTATTTGCACGTACGTTGCATAGTTATCGAGTTAGGTAAGTTTTCAGTGTTAGAACAAATGTAATCTTCGAATGTTAGAATAGAATTTGCTGAATATCGATCGCGAAGAATGGGTTTTCATACAGCGATGTGCCAACATGTGCGCTTATCTAATCTGTCATCGCGTCTGCCTATTTTATATTTGATGGTTTTTAAAGTGTCTGTTTGGAGCTGTTATCTTTTCTCTTTTTTTTTTTAAATTTAACAATTTGCGTTTGCATCCAACAATTAATCTGCTATTTAAAATTTGCTCTAATTCGTGAACAAGATATTACATTTAATGAAGAATTCTATAGTGGTAATATAAGCCACATAATATAATGCCACATGTTCAAAATTAATTATTACTATTATTAGATAACTGATAATTAACATCTCATAATTGCATTAATTTATGATAAGTAATATATACATCTATTGCACCAGAAGAAACCTTTTAACAACTTAAATATGTCGTATTAATACATTTGAAGGAGATATTTAGCAATATTTATATTAATTTTAACAAATAACTTTACCAATCTATTTATTTCAGCATTTGATATTTATAAACTATGTATAACTTGTATGATTTACAAGAATAAATTTTTGAAAACCTCTGGTATTAATTAATTAGCAATTAGTTATTTGTAATTGTTGTCAATTCTAAAACAAAATGAAAAAACTTACGGGCTCCGACCAGAACAGAAAAATGAGAACAGCCTGTAAAAGCTTGCTTAATTTTCTTCAGGAAAAATTCCTTATATGCTTTCGAGCGAAATGTAAAACGTAGATTGAAAACAACGTTGCACCTACTCTTGTCTACCAGGTCTCCTCCGATAAGCGATAACATGATCGCATCAATCGAATTCAATGTTATCCGTTATCGGTTGGTGTTTTATGATCTGGTTACGGAATAAAAGTAACAGTACATGATATACTTGTGACATGCAAAGACTTTCAAAAATAATAATAAAAAAGTACTTTATACCAGTTGTGGTAGATGTGAGTACTGAACACACGTTACAGTGCCATTCTTTGTCCATGCTGAGTTAAAAGGAACCGACGATTATAATAAAAATTATGATGACGTTATACGTAATGCATGAATTCTGTTAGTACTCATATCATCTATTTATATATGATACTTGAAATGATGTATTAGGTGCTTTGATTGGTATAATAATGAGTTGCACGTTTTCCGGGCGAATATTTATGTATTTTATAAAAATGATAGTGTATATGTGTATGAATATAAATGTATAAGAGCAATTTTGTATGTATGAAGCTTGTTATATGAATATGTATTAACATTGGAACAATGAATTGTGTAGAAAATATAATTTCCAGATGAAAATTAGCAAATGTATGCATATTATACTAAATGTGTTAATCTAGCAAGTATATACACTTAGTGGTCAATGTATGCACATACTAATATGATAAGTAAATGTATTTGCAAGCAATGAAATTTAAATTTATATTAGTACAAGCATAATGCATTATGCAAATGTATTCACTGTCTGGTAAATAAATACATTTACTAAGAATCATTGATGTTTTTATGTTTAGTTGATACTTCTATTGAAATCTTACATAAATACATGTATTGATTAGTAAGCGTGTACATTTACCGAATTTTATCAATTCATTTTTGTATTATTTTCAATTTTAAACCTAAGTACATATTCATCATTCATTGTTCTGATGATAATTATTGTTATATAAGCAAAAAATCGGGACACGTGTTATGCGATTGTTTTAAAACATGTGTTCATTCCCGTGGTAATGATTTTGATTGTTTACACTTGTTACATCATTATTTAATCAATGAAGCGTATGATTCAATGTCACAAATGTAAACAAAATTGCAATATTTACATTGAATGAAATTGCTGTAATATGTGCGAAGTAATATTGTAATTGATAAAGACAAATATCAAGCACCGGGTATAAAAATCAATGTTTATCGTAATAGAGGTATTTATTATTTTATTTACAATAATTGGAACATATTTTACAAGTAACAGTTGTGAAAATATAAATCACTACCACTGCAGTGTGCTTGGTATTCGTACATGCCTTTTTAATTAATTTTCATTAATGAATGTTGACATAAGAAACATAGGTTTGTAATTCCTGCAACTATATTATTTTTAATTATCCAATACAAAATGTTTCAATATTTTAACACTTCATAATGCAATTAACATTGAATGTTTGAAATGTTTCAGCCTGTTTCATCTAAAACTAAAAGTTTTGTTTCTATATTCTCCCTTTTCTTCCAATATGCCATGCTGCTTTGAATGTTTTTTTCAGACATATGTTCTTACTAAAGTAGAAGTTATTTTATAGATAAAATAAGAGAAACATTTACCTTGAACGTTTTAATGTACATTAAAAAATAATAAGTTATTATTTTGCATGATTAAATATTTATAATTTATCATTTAGATTGCACTATAATATGTTAGAGATTGAAAATTCAATTAACTTTATCATATTATCAATTTTTCCCATTTTTGTCAGTTTTTAGAATACAGGTAATGTTTTAATTGTTCGTGTAACAATTACTATTAAAGAAGTAATATAAGAAACTGACAGATTGTTCATTTTTGTTACAGTTTTTCCTAATGTGCCGCCTGCACCAGGAATGCCCTGTAAGGGAGAAGACAGTGAGTTTCCGTCGCAAAATAATCAAATATTTCAATACGTTTTCGTCCAATAATTCTCACTATTGTATACTATACTAGCCAGCGAGTTGTTCAATTAACGACAAGTTTATATATGAATAGTCTGGCTATGTTTGATTCATGTTCAGAAGATTATGATTAATTTTTTTCGTTTCTTAAGTTTTCATGAAACATCAGCGATTTTAATGCGCTTATTTTAATTTTCATCATTTATACTTTGTGTATATGCTTATTGCATCGAATCTTCGCAGTACATTGATTATGAAAATAATATTATGTAAACTAAAGAAAAAAGGAAGAAGTAAATTCCAAGACTTCAAGATTAGTCATTTTATATATCTATTATATATACAACGTTTCAAACGTGAAATCGTATACTGTACTATTTTTAATATATTTTAAAATATCATGTAGGATGAAACTTTGTTATGTTCTTTTTGAAATCGTGTTTTTTGGGTATCATATAAATTAAGGATCAATTGTGTATAGTGAAAATACGATAGAATTAAGACTATTTTCTATTTTAAATATCGCGGGTTTGGAGATAATCTCATCGTGTTTACAAATTTCCTTTGCCCTTGTCAAGATTATTCGATAGTTTTATACGGTACAAAGTATGGAAGGACTTGGCCCGGTCGCAGTTTTACTGCAGATTTTTCAGTGCGGTATTTCAACAAGAGTATACTTATATAGATCCTCCGAGACACGTTATGAAACACGTTTTTCATTTTAATTAGTTTCAAAAGTAACATTAAATAATGGGTTGAAATGCAGTAGTTACATTTACTGTATTGATTCTATTAGAGTTACACAATGTGCTCAGAAAAGATTGTGAGAGGGAGAAAGTGGAGAGAGGGCCCCTATAGCTTAGAAGTTTTTTTTCTTATTTTGAAATTTGTCACTCTTACAATTCAAAAAGAAATGATTATTGGACCCAAGTTTATGAAACACGTGTGTGCTTTTTTTTATGAACATGAGCACTACATTATCTCAGAATTTGACGCAATCGTTTCTGAATATTCTCCATAGTCTGGAAGAAGTAAAGACGACAGAAGCAAATTTGAAGACCGATTCTTCTTTTCTCTCGTGATATTTATGTTTTTTCATTTTCCAAAGGAAGCATCTACAGACGCGGCGCACGTAGATGGAGGAAGCTGTACCGAGTGAATGGTCATATATTTCAAGCGAAACGTTTCAATCGGGTAAGCATCATTTCATTCAATTACTGCTTTAATTACTTTCCCTCGTTTTTGCTCATCATTTTGATATAATTTTACACATTTACGCATGGCACCATACCCATCCACCACATCACATGTCCATAGAATATTTCCAGGTTTGACAGATTCATTCCTGATCAGTGGAACTTGCTGGCTAGTGAACTTGGATGAACTTTCTCTGTTCATTTAATAAAATGTTACATTTAATATTGATCTTTTATTTCCTTGAATTCTTGAGAATGAAACTGAATTAGAAATGGTATAAGTAAATGATTAGATTACAGAAATAATTCTTTATAAACAATTTTCTGATTATATTGTATTCTTAAATGTAAATAGAATATTTGTTAATCAGCTGAGGCTTGTGATTTCTAAATAAATGAAATAAATTATTTTCATATCAACAATACATAATTCTCTACACTTTCATTCTCAGGAATTCATCCAATACCTAAAGTGCTCTTTTGTAGGAACCATATGGACATAGATTATCACAAGCTTTCTGTTTAATTTTCACAGCGAGCGTTTTGCGCATTCTGCCAGGATCGAATTTGGGGACTAGGTCGGCAGGGGTTCAAGTGCATCCAGTGCAAGCTACTGGTTCACAAGAAATGTCACAAACTAGTTCGCAAACCATGCTTGAGTGTCCACCAACTTCAACAACAGCAAATGCCAAGCACAGAGTCGCAAACGATCGACAGGAACGGCGATCAACAACAGCTTGATTCTGTACAATGCAGCCCAGTAGCTCATCTAGAGGATGAGATTTCAGAGTCGCCGATCATCGAGGAGCATTCACGCAATCGTAAGAGTATTTGGAAGTTTATTTGGAAATTCAAACTATGGTTTTGTAGTTTGAAAGAATAAAAACCTTATAAAGAAGAGATCCTTGAGCTCAGAAATTATTAAACTTTAAATATACGTATGTAAGATGTTACTTATTGTATAATGTTATTTTTGAAAAATTTATGGTCTTGAATGAAGGTACAAATTTCCTTACTTATAAATCATTAGAAACAAACAATAAGTGTAACTAAATGTAACTTACATTCTGTTCGTAGGAACCGGAAGTGTAGAAAGGGAGGAATTGCCGTTGGATACGTTAAATGATGCGGATAATTCAAATGATATGCAAAGGCAATACTCATTAAACGATTTCGAACTGATTAGGGTAATCGGTCGTGGTTCCTACGCGAAAGTTTTGATGGTAGAATTGAAGCGTACAAAAAGGATTTACGCGATGAAAGTGATCAAGAAAGCTCTAGTGACAGACGACGAAGATATAGATTGGGTTCAAACAGAGAAACACGTATTCGAAACCGCTTCGAATCATCCTTTCCTTGTAGGACTTCACTCATGCTTTCAAACACCTTCTCGTCTGTTCTTCGTTATTGAATTTGTACGCGGCGGTGATCTTATGTTCCATATGCAAAGGCAACGCCGTCTTCCAGAGGAGCATGCTCGATTTTATGCAGCAGAAATTAGCCTCGCCTTAAATTTTTTACACGAGAAAGGTGAGGAGAAATATTGATCCTGAAATCCACAATGTTTCTGTGCTGTTGATAAATATCTTAACGAAGTTTGAAATATTTGATATGCAGGTATCATATACAGAGATTTAAAATTAGACAATGTGTTACTTGATCACGAGGGACACGTTAAACTGACTGATTATGGAATGTGCAAAGAAGGTGTACGAGAGGGTGATACAACAGCCACGTTTTGTGGCACTCCAAATTATATTGCACCTGAAATATTACGGGGTGAAGATTACAGTTTCTCTGTAGATTGGTGGGCACTTGGAGTACTTTTGTATGAAATGCTTGCAGGTCGCAGTCCGTTTGATATTGCGGGCGCGTTAGAAAATCCAGACCAGAACACTGAAGATTATCTATTTCAAGTTATTTTACAGAAAACAATTCGTATACCAAGATCGTTGTCAGTTAAAGCAGCTTGCGTACTTAAAGGCTTCCTTTGCAAAGATCCTGCTGAAAGATTAGGCTGTGGAAAAAGGCCGACAGCTTTTCTTGATATTGTTTCCCATCCGTTCTTCAAAGCAATTGATTGGGAAATGGTAATTATCGCAATCTTACACTTGCTGAAAATTGTAAAAAATGAAAATAAGAAATTTATCCCAAGATTTTAATTGTATTCAGAATGCATTCCATATAAATTAAGTTTATAATTAAATTTTTAGTTGGAGCAAAAACAAGTAACACCACCTTACAAGCCACGTTTAGATTCTGATCGTGACCTGGCCAATTTCCCACCAGAATTTACAGACGAACCAGTTCATCTGACACCGGATGATCCGTAAGTATTAACAAACCACAAACCAGTATGGAATTTGAAGAAAATTAATGAACAAGTTTAATAATTGTGTAAACAAATATTTTACAGGAGGGTAATTGATAAGATTGATCAAAGTGAATTCGAAGGTTTCGAATACGTGAACCCGCTACTGATGTCTCTGGAAGACTGCGTGTGACAAGAACCGCTGGTTATAGTGCAACGATACAATCAAAGTCAACAACAGTTGCAGCCGTGCTACATGTACGAATTGCAAGACAAGCTTGCGAAGCTTCGAATCGATCCCCTATTGAACATCAGCTCAAGAAATCGAGGTTATCACAACAATGTTTTTTTAATGACATACTCCGAAGAGAATGAGAACGACAATAATTATAACGAGTATCGGTTATCACCACCTTTTCCATTCCGATACGAAAGTCCGATATGCTCCAGTTCTCTAAGTATCACAGATGTTACGTACGGCTCTAGCAATAACAATGAAATCATTAGTAACTATGATGAACAGAATTACGATGATGAGGAAGATGAGAGCCCAAAGAAAGGGCTCTTGAAGCAAATGTTTTGCCTTCCATTAAATTAAGCTAATTAAGGGCTTGTTTAATATTACAACATTGCCTCTAATCAATAGTTAATATAAATTTTGTAGGTTGCAAGAGATTTGAAATCTATAACGAAGTTAAAATTTACAGAATCCTTGTATTAAGTATTGGAAAATGAAAAGTATTTAATTTGCGCTATAATAATTATATATGATCGTGTTGATTCTTCTTTCACATGGTGCTGCAACTTAAACGTATTAATGGGTATTATTTTCAGCTATTTTTAGAAAGAAAAATGAATTCAAACGGAAAATGTACCTGACTGCTTCGATTAATCTCTTAGATAAATATGCCATTCCGTTGTGCAGTCGTTCTATTAATATTTAATGAGCATTGTACGATCTATATCGCTTGCATGAACGTATTCACTAAAAAAAAGTAATAGCAACAAACTATTTCTAACAAACTAACACCTATTTAAGAAAACTGCTGTATATTATAGATTAATTACGTTTGAAGAGAAAATATAGCGAACGTAAGTATAACATTTCTAAAGAAACTAATTTTTTTTTTCTATATTTTCCTTTTTTTTATACATATATATATGAACAGTTTGGAGCTATGATATATATACTAGTATACACTTTTAAAAGACAAATGTTGATCATGATGTATATTAAAAAGAAGTCTTAATCACATCACAATATTGCATTATAGATTTTGTCGAATATTTTTGTTCGTCAGTTATATGCTTCAAGGACGTGAAAGTTATAGAGTAAATGATTTTGGTATACAGCTTCTCTTATAAATGAATTTACATTTAATCTTTAGCAGCAAGTGTTAAATTTGGTAGAATATATATACATATATATATAAGAAAGAAAGAGATTTAGAAATGACAAAACTTTATGAAGTTAATCTATCAAGAATTTTATATCTTAAAGGCTAAAATTGCACAAAATGATAAATGATAATATTCCATATTACGTAGTCTAATTTTATTAGGATTAATAACTATTTCCATATTCTTAATACGAGTTATAGGTGATTAATTGATTTTTATATTCCAGTTCTATTACAGTGACAAAAGTCTTCCACCACTATATCTTTTTGCATCTATTGCCAGGTATTCATCATTTCAGTTATGCAAGATTCTTACTCATTTTAACTAATGAATTATTTAAAACATTTGATTTTGTGCAATTTTACAATGCTCTATCACGTGTCGTGTAAATTGTTTCTTAATCTGTATATTGTACCAAAATTGTTTACTACTAACAGTTGTTTGTTCCTGTGATTATTATAAATATAGAAAAGACGTTGAAAATCTTAATAAAAAGAAAAAAAAATAGAGAATTATGAAGATTTGACATAAAATTAGGAATGTAGAATAAGGATACACACGAAGATAAAATTGCCAAAACATATTATATAAAAGGAAATTTTATACAGAATTAGTGATTTGCTTTGAATTGTTATTTACCAGATATGTACATTATACTATGCAGAGTGAGACAGATTGATTTTCGCAAAATTAAATTATGATTTTTTAATTGAATTGAAGGACTCAGAATAAACGTTTCGCGTCCAACACTGAAAAAACTGTGCCTTCTTTCTAAAACAATATATCCTCGTATTCTTTTTTAATTAATCCCCAGAGTAAGGCCTTTACTGACCCAATGTGCGACTTAAATTATATTATTTAATATATTTTTTTATATTGATCTCCTTTATTGTTTATACTTATCATATGTAGATATCAGAAATATTTATTTATTGAGCAGTGTTTAGGGTTGAATGAAAGAGGAGTAAAGGGTGCAGTAAAGATGGGGAAGGGAGAGTTTAATGGAATTGTAATTTAGCTTACCAAAATAACAGCTCTGAATAAAATTATTTTTTATTTTTATTTTTATTTGCCATTTTAACATAGCTTTATATTCATACATGCATGTATTTCTGAATATGTACATAAAATTTTTTATGTTATTTTTCATTAATTTCTTGAACCTTGTACCATTAATGTAATACATTTGTTTATTTATATTGTTCCAACAATTCTAATATAGGCTCAAACACGGTTATTACTGAAGCTCTTCCCCATACGAAGTCGTAATGAGTAAAGGAGTTTCCAAGTATCTCTCTATGGAACACTACATTACCAAGTTTCTTCTTAAGAAGATCAATATCCTGAAAAGAAGATACATTACAATATTGTAATGTTAGTTATTAAGAAATTCCGGTACAACCGTTTTGAAACGCTCTGTATAATATTGCGTACCTTTGATGTTGCAAGTCGGTCATCATCGCTACTGAAAAGTGCAACTGGCGCAATTACTTTATTCAATTCGTATTCTGGTGGTACTGAAGAATTATATGCTCTATTATTCTTCTGCTCGTTATCATAATCAAATTGCCTAAAATTATCTGAAATCATTAAAACATTATTATTTCTACAGATTGATAATGTTCTTTCTAATATAATCAATGCTCACCAGGATGTATGTATCCTTGACCAAAATGAACTACTTGTTTCCAAGATGCGCCCGCAGGAACGTGATTCATGATCGTTGTTAAATTTGTCTATAGCAAATAAATGTTTGCAAAGAAACATATAAATTTTACCTGAGTTCAATTAACATTTAGCGGTTTAAAAAAAAGAAATAAATATTTGCATATTGAAATTTGTAAATATTAAATATTGCAACTTTAATATTTTCTAAGATATTGGAATTATTTTAGTGAATCAAGTTTTTACCGCGCTTAAATTTGCCTGACTCAAACCAGTCACTATGAATAAGAAATTAGTGCAAAAGAGCTGCGATGTCGCATCATCCTGGCAGAATAAATTTGATACAAATTTTTCCCAAACAGAGCGTGGTCGTACTTCCGGGTAACCGAACGCTTCACCGATCCACTAAAAGAGGAAAAAAAAGAAAATTCACTTACAATACATGCGAATTGAAACATTGGTGCAATCAGTTTAAATTCCTCTAGAACTTACCACACCCATGTATGTTAATTTCGCAAGTTTTGTAATCGGCCCGCGTATATTACCAGTAAAAGCAACGGGTGCAAGACCGATCATTAATTGGATTTTAGCGTTGTAGCTAGGCTTTTGCGACATCATTACCCAAAATTGCGTTGTCCCTTGAGAATGACCTATGTAAGAGAGCTTTTCGTGTTTCGTTCGATTTAATATGTAGTCAATCATCGCAGGTAGATCATAAACTCCGAGTTCGTGGTAACTACAAGGAAAAATAATAAAGAAGAAAGTTAAATAACTTTTGAAACAAATAGCATACCTAAAATCCCAAAAACGTCGATTATTTGGCGATATCGAAACATGATTTTTCGAATAAACGTTCCCTCTATTATTTCCAAGCCATACGTCATATCCTGCGTCTGCTAACACGAACCCTAAAGATAATAAATTTTTTTTTACAGGTCTCAATGACATAAAAGTACCAAAAAATTTCACTTATGGTACCTATATCAATTTGAATCTTACAGTTTGATAAAAATAATTGTATTATTAAGATTTATCATAAATTGTACCTAATGCCTTATCCGGTCCCAGAAGAATCCAATCCGCCGAACTACTCGCTAGTCCATGTTGAATTAAAATCGAATGTTTCTTACTTGTAAAGTTCGTTTTATAATTGATTCGTCCGTGTGGAATTCGATGAATCTCCAGGATATATCCATCTTCGGTGATGATTTTATGAATCTCGAACGGATATCCATATTTTTTTATTAGTTCCGGCTGTTTGATATTGAAAGTATTAAATTCAAATTTAAATTCAATTCAAATAAAACAGAAACTTACTGTTCCAAGCTTCATTTCAACTTTAGTGTTAAATTTATTTGTCGCCAGTACAAAAACATGGCTTAAAATAAACAATTGCAGTAGTAAAAAATTGTATAACAACGACATGACGTTCGAACAGAACAGATCAGTGGAATTAAAAAGCACCCATGTTTTATAGGAGACGACCGCATCAGAATGAGCGATAAAATGCTCATAATGCTTGTCTCGTTTATTCTGTGTGTATACTCGACCTTTAACGAGTATGTTGTATTACTTAAATATCTAATGGAAAGTGTAATTACGAACAGATAAATTGTTCTGTTCGAGGACAATGTCATCTGTAGCTAGGATAGAGAATTTGAATCAACTAAAAATATATTGAAAGGAATAAAAACGAAATAAGCTTTATTTAATTAAAATTAGTTTAATCATTTGTTTGTCATTGTTGATTGTTAGTAGAATTTATAAAGTTCCTTATATACAGCTTTATTGCGTCGATGATTATAGTTTACTGATATTGTGAAAAACCCTGATATAAAACGAGGTTGTTGTACGCAAAGCAAGGTCGGTTACAACACCTTTTTATGTGCGTTTATCTATTCTATGAACAATTAGGCAATAATTAAGTAATATTCATCCACAGAATTTAATTTTAATTCTTTTGAATTCGAAATTTAAATTAAATTGATTCAGTAGCTTTCTCGAAATCGTAATAACCAAATTTGAAAATAATAACAATGTTTTTAAGCAGAAATTCAAAACAATATGCTTTTTAATTATTAAGTATGTAATAAAATTAAATATCAAATCAAATTTTTCCGCGTAAACGTTTACATGTAAGCGATAGGGCTGCAGTTTTCTATATATATAAATGGGGATCACCTCCCCTACATTGGCATTTCCCCTCCGGAAGCCAACCATGCTCGATGCAGGGCGCCCTCTACATTTATCACAAAAGGGAATATAAAAACCTTGTAACATTCCCGAATTACATATTAATAAAGTATTGATACTATTAATATTTTAAATACTCTACCAGAATTATAGATATATATGTTTAAGGTAAAAAAACTTTTACGTAAAATAAATAAGGTATCATTTTGACTTACCTTGTCTTCGATCGAATTTGCAATTCCTGCGCACTAAACGAAAATGGTGAATTAACGTTTCTGCGCATCCCCACTCTAGGGTATGTCTGATCGACGTTTGTCTCATATCCGGCTTTGCAGAAAGTCGTTCTTTCTGTTCTTGGAGTCGGGGTAAGTAGGATGTTCGTTATTTCATTTGCACTTTAAATACTGTAATATAATATATTATATCATGGTTATTTATTCATCTTTTTCTCCACATTCTTCACTTAATATTCTTAACACGTTAAAATAATAAAAATGTGTTAAATTTCCTTTTAGAAACTGTTGCTGAATCAGCTAAAGTATCACCTTGAATAGAAACTTCATCAGAAACCGAAAGTTCGTTATCATATTAAATATGTGAGTAAAATTCGTAGTTTAAAATATAATAAAATGGTCTAATTATTCTTTCATTTTTTTTTTCAATATTTCGTAATAAATCATTGCTCTGCACTCTTAAGTCGCTCATGGTCGGCCATTTCATGAACATCTGCAATGCGTCGCTGAAAAATTTCCTTTCTCGTGTCCTTGCAAAAATATATCAATTTAATATTATGTAACCGTTTGCCAAAGATTAATTTTAATATATTTTAAAGTATTAATACATTACAAAGGATGGAGAATCATCATATTAAAATTACTGAGTTTATCAAAAAATTTGTAGATTAAATACCTAATACGTTTTCCTAAATATATGTTCGTTACGTTTGATTAAAATTTATTAAGAAGAGAAAATGTATTGAAGGTTGCGACAGATAACGGGAGCTATTGGATCCCTCAGACTTAGGTTTGTATAGTAGTATATTCATTGATTATTACGAATACACGAAAAAAAAACTGTTATTAATTTTAACAAAATTATAATTTTTGTGAATTACACTATTCAACAACGTCAATCATTTTTTTTAATTTGTATCTTTCTGAATCTATAAATTGTTTCTCTTGCTATTAATCATAGTGTTTGAAAAATTTAACTTTGAAGATATTCTGTTCTTTAACAGTAGTTAGAAATCTGGATATGTGTTGAATAGTGGTGCACCTCTCATTTTGGCATGCCTCCATTTTACTTTTTAATGGAGCATGAATGCTGATGGGAGGAATATTAACACGAGAACAAGCCTTCGGAATCCACACATTTATGTCTGGAGCCGATTCTCTTTGTTCGCTACATTTCTACTAACAGATTGGTGCATTATAATGTAATCTATAAAATATTAACTTTTTTTTTTCTTATAGGACGTACGGAGCCAATTACCATACTGGAAGTTACAGAAATGTTAAGGAGCGGAGAAATGTATACGGAAATACTAATTCCAACAGAAATGGACGTTTTGAAAATCACAAAAATAACATAAACAGTATTCCTGGCAATTTGAGGAAACCGAATTGGAATTCTGAAACTTTAAAACCTTTCAAAAAAGATTTTTATATACCACATCCCAATGTTCAATCACGTCATCCACAAGATATAGATTTGTTTAGACAAGAAAATCAAATTACACTTAAAGGAGAGAAAATACCTAATCCCATTCAACATTTTGAAGAAGGAAATTTCCCTGACCATGTAATGCAATGTATTAGAAAGCAAGGATTCAGCGAACCAACCGCTATTCAAGCTCAGGGATGGCCAATTGCTATGTCTGGTCAAAATATGGTTGGAATAGCACAAACTGGATCTGGAAAGACTCTAGGATACATTCTGCCAGCATTAGTACATATTAGTAGCCAACAGCCGTTAAATCGCGGCGATGGACCGATTGCTCTTATCTTAGTACCAACCAGAGAATTGGCCCAACAAATTCAAGACGTTGCTCACACCTTTAGTTCTCTATCATATGCAAAAAGTACCTGTATCTTTGGTGGTGCACCAAAAGGCAAACAAGCACGTGATTTGGAACAAGGAATTGAAATCTGCATCGCCACACCTGGCCGATTAATCGATTTCCTTGAACATGGTACAACCAATTTACGTAGATGCACTTACTTAGTGTTGGACGAAGCAGATAGAATGCTTGACATGGGTTTTGAACCACAAATCCGAAAAATCATTGAACAAATTAGACCAGACAGACAAGTTCTTATGTGGTCCGCAACTTGGCCAAAAGAAGTACGAAACCTTGCAGAAGAGTACCTTGTAGATTATACACAATTGAACATTGGGTCATTAACATTGTCAGCTAATCATAACATTCTGCAAATTATTGATGTCTGCGAAGAACACGAAAAACAATCAAAGTATGTATTACAATTTTAATATTTAATTGTATTTTAACACGTTCGCTGCGGAAATAACCGAAGAAGTAGACGCGTGAACTGCAGTGAATGTGTTAAATGTTCTTCTTAAATTTTTCTTTTATTGCAATACAAATTTTTTGTGATGATACTAGTAGATGATATTTCATGATTTCATGCAATACTTTTTCCTCTAAGAAGAACTGATTCTTATTGATTCATTACATAAATATTTTTCAATTCGATCACCTTTTAATTCATTTCTTTCTTTTTTTTTGCCAATTGTAGATTGGAAAATCTTCTTCAGGAAATTAGTAGTGTTAATCCGAATGATGGAAAAACAATAATTTTTGTTGAAACAAAGAAAAAAGTGGAGAATATTGCCAGAAATATTCGTCGTTATGGCTGGCCTGCAGTATGTATACATGGTGACAAATCACAAGGGGAAAGAGATCACGTTCTTACAGGTTCATTATTATAATTTTAATGATACAATAAATCTATCTTACACACCAATTTATAATAAACATTTACATTGCAGAGTTTAGGAGGAAAAGGAACGCAATTCTTGTAGCAACAGATGTTGCTGCTCGTGGATTAGGTAAGTAATATATTTTCTTATATTTATTAATTTTTTTTGTTTAAATTGTCAAAATTGCATTGATCTTTAGATAAGTTACATTTGCAAAAGTTTATATTTATTCAAATAAAAGTTAGAAGATAGAGTAAAAGTGGCGATGTAGCACAGACTGGTTATATGAAGGTGATGCCTCACAATTTCCAAAATAAAAGTAATCGATATTAATTAACGACTTATATACTATCGTAATTACAAATAAAGTACATCAGTAGTATAATTATAAGAAAGTATTACAATTTCTTAACAGAGTGTTGTAACGCTTTATACATGACTATAATTGATAGTAATAAAAACGTGTGTATTAGTAATACGTGTATATTAAGGAAGATTAATACTGATCAAAAAATGCTTTATGTGCATATTCTCAAACTTTTACATAAGCTGAGTGCACTAAATAGATGGCATTAATTAGTTGGTATGTGTATTTCATAGTATTCATTCATTTATTGGTATAATTGATCCGAGAAAACTTTTTGTAGGAAATATAACTAGTGTTCGCGTGAAAAATACAAAATTTTTGCAACAGATTTTATCATTCTAATTAAACTAACATTCAACTCTTTTATTGCATTTTTTGCAGAGTTACTTCGTGTTGTTATCCTGATATTAAATACCAGTAAGACACATGTAATTTATTCATTTCAATTTTTTTTTTATTTCTAAGTTTCAATTGTGTCAACAGCATTATTAAACATTTACTAATGTAATCTATTTACACACAAAAGAATTACGTTCTGCATTATATGCTTGTGTTAAAGAATTGAGAAGAAAAATTGGAATATAGGAAATGTGTTAGTAATAAGTGTGGGCATCCTGTAATTTATGTTAATCAGTCTGGTTGTCCTTTGTTTCAGAGGCACATGGTGCACAAATTGTGTTGAGTGTGCGATGAAAAACGATCATTCAATAAAGAAAACATGGCTCACTCATTGTACATGCGCAATTCTGTTTTGTACATAATATTGTACTTAATGTGCCTCTGTGTTCAGCCTGTGTACCACGCGGTTGTAGAGTGGTGCGCGGGTCGTGCCGCTATCGTGCTGATTGGTTGTGAGATAAAGCGGTGGTTTACAACCGGTGCACCTCATAGCCAGTGTTCAGCCCGAGACAACAATCTATTGATTTTGCTACTATCGCTACTCAGTGGTGATGCTTAGGACACGACGTCGCTATGTGAACTTGCATTTAAGAATATCGCACATTGAGGCGCTCTGTATGCAGTCATACGGAACGCTTGTTCAACGATAACAGGGTTTGTATTTGTTATTATGCAGCTAACTTACATTCATATACATTTCAATCTCAAATCAGTATGATTTCGTCGTAAGTAAAAATTTATTAGGTAAATGAAAGTAGTTGAAAATATCAAGTATTATTTTTTTATTTTAACTACTAGTCTCAATACAAAAGAGGATACGGAAAAATGTCATAGTTACGTTTTATTAATTTAATTGTACTTTATACTGTGTTTTTATTTCTGCATGTATGACATACTACCTGCACAAAACTGACAGATACAGTTTTTTATTCCTACAACTAAGTAAAGTCATGAGAATCTATTTATTACAATTTCATACTCGATATATATACAAACATCTTAATATGTTACTGGAACATAGTGTATGATTATAGGTTTAGCTGCATATGTATTCTGAACTGAAAAATGCAATCTAAAGATAAAAGCAATTACTTTTTTCTATTAATTTTCATTATGATATTCATTAATGTTTGCTTTAATAAAATTGATGTAAAGGTATAGCCTCATTAGCAACAACATAATCATAATTGAGAAATGTATATACCATCAGAAAATTAAATTTTCGCTAAATGCGAATTTTTATATACATATATACGTTATGTATATATGTACGTGTATATACATATATACATATCAAATTATTTAATCTCTTGTATTATTAACATGCCCATTTTAATACAATTATTTCTTTAGATGTCGACGACGTAAAGTTTGTGATCAACTTCGATTACCCAACATCATCTGAAAACTACATTCATAGGATCGGCAGGACGGGTCGGTCAAATAACTCAGGAACAAGTTACGCCTTCTTTACACCTCAAAATGGGAGACAAGCTAAAGACCTAATTAACGTACTCCAAGAAGCAAAACAAGTTATTAATCCAAAACTTTGGGAACTTGCGGAGAAAACCGGAAATGGTATTGCTCAACGTAAGCATTTACACACATAATGGAATAATTACAGAGGAAGAATTTGTGTTAAAAGCATGCATTTTACTATGTACTTTATATATTTTCAGATCGATGGGGAGGTGATTATCGTAGGCGAGACAATAATTTCACTAAAGTACACAAACGATTCGAGGCAGTAAGTTATTTTAACGCGTAGATCTGTCATAAATTTCGACCACATTTCCAAACAACCTGTTGGAGATTCAAAACTTGTTACAAAGAAAGATTCTTCATGTAGGCTACCGTTGTTCTATGTTTATTACGTGCTCGGTTAGTTTTTTTTTATTTTTATTTATATTTGTTTTAATTGCTAATAATAGATTCTCAGTAATATACGAAACAAATAAAAAGTGCTTTTGATAGACTTTTATTACTATATTTTTACACTGTCATTTATTGAAGCACGGAGAAAATGAATGAACAACATACGAGATGGTTGACAATCTTCTATAAAATTAAAATCAATTTGAAATCTCTCTTGTTTCTAACTTCGTTACAACAAATTTAAATTGCGAACTTAAGTTCTTCGAAGAAATTATGAAAATTTCTTTTTCTTTTACAAATCTCTGTGTATTTCCGAAGGTAGGGGTTAAATGAGACATGGGTAGATAGTAAATATATCAGTATTCGTTCCACTTCTTTACTGTGATCAATTTTGTTTTTGATCATACAATGAAGTTACTCTTTTGTTTAACTATGTTAATAGATTTAAATAATGTCACGGATACTATGACTAAAACTACATACGTTTACATGAACATCTTATCAATGCTCCGTATTGATAATGTGAGAATTTAATTTATACAAAGAAATATCGATTGAAACGATTTGATCTTGCAGCGAGTTATTATCTAAATGTAAAAATGTAGTTTGATTAAAACTTTCCATCATTCGGACGGATTTCCAAAACCGTCATAGCACTTGAATCTACGTTTCCCGTAACTCCGCACATTGCTGTATCACATTTGTAATTTAAGAAATAAACTGACTAAATTAAAGAACCAAAAAGTTATCCTTTGACTGGTCCATAAATTAACAATACCAATATTACATGTACGCTGAACTAAATAAATAGTTGGAGAAATAATTATATGATTATGTAAAATAATAACTGAAAGGGGTGGCCTTGACCTCTAAAGAAGGATACAATCATAAATGTTATTTCCCTTCGATGAGCTTAATTAATAAGCAGAGAAAGTAAAGTAAATTACATAAAATCCGGAAAAAAATTTGAGGACGATTATTATATTGGTTGTACCCACTTCGTACGGACCTGATTTCATCTAGGGGTGTCAGGGACCCCGCTGTGCCAATGACGCCCTCTGGATACCAACCTGATATCATATTGGGGTGTCAGGGACCCCGAAGCACCGATAACTCTCTGCACACCGACATATCCTGGGGTGTCAGGAACCCCTAAACACCGGTGACACAGTTTGCATACCGACATATCATCCTGGGGCGTCAGGAACCCCTAAGCACCGGTGACACAGTTTGCATACCGACATATCATCCTGGGGTGCCAGGGACCCCGAAGCACCAATGACTCTCTTTGCTTACCGACACTACGGCATTCGGGGTACCTGAGACCCCGAGGTACCGGTGACTGCATACCGATATTATGCCAGTGGGGTGTCACGGACCCCGAAGCTAAAATGTACATACGACCCATAGACTTTGTCACAGCTACATATGTCGGTAAGCGCCGTCTACCTGTTGCATTCTTGACTACAGGTGTATAAAATTCCAGTTTTGTCCAAAATCCTTTGGAAGAAGGAAGGACTAATTGGATTTCTGATTCAAGACTTTACCGTTATGTTCTTAGAATATTCGTATTTGTAAATATAAAGATTTTTAAACATTTAATTCAGATTTTATTAATTAGACCTAAAAGATTCTTGTAACTTTTACAGATACACTTATGCTTACTCTTATTATGCTTTATCTTGCTGATCTTCTAACATCTGAGTTATGTTCTGAAAATATGATTTTGAGTAAGTTTTAAAAAAGACAGAATGGCTTTTTTATGTCCAGTACGTATACGGCGAGGAAAGAAAAAGAAACGTAAGTTTAAAAGTTCTTTGCAGAGTCTAAATAATATATTATAGCAATTATACATATGTAAAGAGAGAGAGAGAGAGAGTGAGAGAAAGGAAGAGGGAGGAAGAAACAATATGTGTTCTTGTATATCTTTATTAATGTAAAATAGAAATTATTGGCATTCAAATTATATTGTTTGTAATTTTAATCAACTGTTTTATCATTTTTTTTTCAGTTTATAATTGCTTGTAAATTATTTTGAATTACACCTTTATGGTATATAATAACTCATGAATTTTAAGATATTTTAATTTCTTTTACCATATAAATGAGTTTGCTATTTATACATTCTTACAATATTCAAATACTGTTTTAAGTTCCTTATTACATATATTCTTTATATTTATCTATTAGAAGATAATAAGAAACAATATAATGAAAATTTTTAATTTGTATAGCTGGTGTACACAACTTTAATTTGGAAAAGGATTGTGGTGGAGCAGGAGGTACAGGACTTGGTTTAGGAACTAAAGTGCCATTACCCCCTGGTCGTATAACAGGGAGTGCTAGTATAGAGACTTTAGTTAGAGTAGGGATCGAAAAGGAAAATGGATTATCACCTGATAGCAAAATGGTTATTGTTCATGATTTTACACCTTGTGTTGATGATGAACTTCAAGTAAAACGAGGCCAGGTAGGCAGTAATAGTAATAAGAATAATTTTGTGTTTCTGTGTTTGCATTATGTTCATAAATATTATATATGATTTCACCTTGTTCGATGTTGGTTGTAAAATGCATTTGTTTTGTTCATTTTTTGCATGTTTTAGGTTGTAAATGTTTTGTATAGAGAGAATGATTGGGTGTATGTAATAGCAGCTGATACACGTATGGAAGGCTTTGTACCACATTCGTATTGTGCACCTTACACATCTCAGCTTGCCGAATTAACGCTTGCTACACTTATGAACAATGTGAAAAAAAAATTGCCAAGATCTAACGAGACTGATTGCGATTTTGCCGGTACAGGTCGTTCACAAACGGCAGACGCACAACAAACTGACACTGGATCGGCATCCGATTGCGAGAGTTATGCTCGTAATGTCACTACTGCTGATGTAAATGTTAATCGATCTAATATCACACAGTCTCAAAATTCTATTCAAACTGTATCTTCTCAGCCGGATGTACATCCTTTCTTTAAGGTGCGTGTATAAATATTTTATTTCATGATTTTACTTCAGATGTGTAACCTGATTAAAAATTATATACATCGTTCTTTTTCTTCTGATATTCATTATAGGATCCATCAGCTGGAAGATACATTGTACTTTATACTTTTGTAGCTAGAGATGAAAATGATGTTAGCGTAGAGAGGGGTGAATTTGTAACTGTACTCAATCGAGACGATCCAGATTGGTTTTGGGTACTTAGACATTGCGATGGAAACGAAGGATTTGTGCCGTCCGGATTTGTATATCCAGGACATGTTCTTCATTCTTATGCAACAACAGCTACCACTACTGCAGCTACAACATCTACAGAAACACATAGTTTAGGTAATACAAGCTTAATAAAATGGTATATTAATTAAAACTTAAAATTACGTAAATTAATGTTTTATTGAAATTTGAAAGGAAAAGGAAGTAACGGTATGCCAGGAAATGAATCACTGCAACAAAAGGGTTTACGAGATTTTCGTGATGAAACAAACGGCACAGAATTAGTTGTACTTTACGATTATAAGGCGCAGGCGCCGGATGATTTATCTGTGAGGAGAGCTGACTGGATATATGCAGACTTAGGAAATCAAACAGTAGATGGTTGGTTGTGGGCATACGCGCCTAAAACTAGAAAATATGGGTTCATTCCGAAAGCGTATGCCCGCCCTCCTGCTATGACAAGCTTATGATGTAAATTATAGTTTTTCATTTAAGGAGTATATACAATTAATAAAATATTTCTATATACTACTGCATTTTAAATGATATCCAAAAGTTAATACACACTCTGTAAGTATTATTACCTCTGTTAATGGAAATATTGAAATTTCATCTATATATTTTTGTATATATTTAATGTACAGTAACATTAACATTGAGAGTAGCACAATCTGATGTAATGTGACTGAGAAGACCCTCGTGCAGAACTATACAATCACCTGTTGAAAAGATATCTTCAGGACACTGTGCCGTTCTTAACGAATTTATCGGACCAGTATATGTCAGGGAACGTAAGCCTTCTGTATCAATTTTATCTATAGCCTGTTGTGACAATAGCCCATTTTTATATTATCATGTACATAAAGATATTAATCATTCGTTTAACTGTATGTTTTTTATATGATACAATATACCTGAATGCTACATAGAAGTTTCTCTTTGGTATTACCAATATCCAATCCAGCGACCCAAGCGATAATCACATCTTTTTCCCCTAAATCGTTCTTACATTGATTTCTACAGTTTAATCGAGCAGCTAATACCGATAATGGCAAACGATTACGGAATTTTGGATTCATTTGATTACCGTTAAACATTCTTGCAACCGGATCTCTTAGCGTAAAGATATTTATGTTAATATTAAATATGATAATGAGCTTTTATATTTTTACAAGGTAAGTTTAATATACTCACGAAAGTTTACCAGAAACTAAAAGAAGAGCCAAGCAGCGGCTGGAATCAGAAGACAAAGCGCTAAAACTGACAATCAGCGTACTCTTAATACCTGGCTCCACATTTAAAATGGGTACTTCTGGGTGATCGAAGATGAAATGATGCGTTAACGCTGAAAATGCTACATTTATGGCGCAATCAATTCGTGGACAACGGATGGGTCTACGGGAACATTCCATACTGATTTGTCCGTTTACTCTAGCTTCAGAAACGTACGAATCCGCATTTCCTTTTTCATATAAATTACACTGACTATATTGTTGGTTTCGTTTACCAGCATCTTTGACTTTTTCTTTTTGAACATTATTGCCTCGTTCGTAATCAGAACTCGTTTCAGAATCATTGTTGTAACATTCCAACGAATTTCTTTCAATATTATCTGCTACAGATGAATAATTTTGATTCCAGGATTTTATATACGACTGTTCATGTTGTTGTATAGATTGATGATGCTTCGATTGATACTCTGATTGAAACCGTGGAACTTGGGGTCTTCTTGGACGTAATTTTATGGAATTTAAGCTGATATTACTTTCTTGTGCTAAAGCTATGTTTGACTGTTGATATTGCGCATGACAAAGAATGCAACCTGGATCTACAATATAATTGAAGTAATACTCAATAATAATTACGGTAATAAGAATGTTAATAGTAGGCTTGATTATTAATAATATTCTAAATTAACCTATTTGGATTGTAAAATGTTGAACGCAACGTTGACACAGGGCATGCCCTTGGGAACAGGGAATATTGTGATTGAAATTAGAATTGATATTTCCAAGTGTAAGATGGCAAACAGCACAGAGTCCAAGCATCGCATTTTTTCTAGGCGTAAATGCTTCTTCCTCTTCTTTTTTATCTCCTTCCCCTTTCATTTCTTTTTCTTTCAACCCTATTCCTTTAAATTGTCTATCTTCTTGTATCTTCTTTTCATCCATCGGTTCCTTGAGTTCTGCGCGCTGAAAAAAGAATAAATATTCTTATTTATTTTATGCGCGCTAAATATTGTAAAACGTTTTTTAACGGGAATGTGTCCCGTTTGCCTTGTGCTAGGGGCTGCTCTACTGAAAAGTACCATTTAATTTCTGACTATTCGCAGTTTTGATTTTTAACTGTCTGGAATACTTGTTCACGTACCTTGTTTTGATTTTTCATCAAGTTACAATTTGTTTTGTTAATTCGATCAATCTCTTTGTCCATTTCTTCTTTTAAATTCTCAGTTTAGCTCGTACGTGGCTTGAACTGGTAACTCTTTTATTGGATGTTTATCGTATTTCGTTCAATTACATTCTTGTTGCTGTAAAAAGTAGGTATATAAAAGGTTTCAATATTTTTTTTCAAAAAGATTCAGCCTTTAACGATTTTGACAATAATGATTGTTAAGAATGTAATTACGGAGTTTAAAAGTATTTTCAAATCTAATGGATTGATGGAAATGATATTTTTGAAAATATGTGTCTTAAATTATTTGAACAGCTTTATAAATATATTATTTTCAGACTTGCTGCAATTTATTATTTAAAAACGTTTTATATTCATTGATGTGATAAACTTCGATACGTATGATTTGCCAATTAGATTCGAGGAACCATTTTGATATCTACTTTTTTCTCACTGTTTGATATCTTCAGATATCAGAAAGTATGTAAAACATTTCAATTTTATGAAAACTAGTGAAACGCCCCGTGCTATGCACGGGGAATTAATCAGTTAAAATTTGACTTATGGCCCTCGGCTCAACCTTCCCAGTTATTTATTATTTTTTTGTCTTTAAGGGCCTCACGAGGCACAACCCTTTATCACTGCATCCCTTACATGTCTGCATCCTTAACATCCCTGTATCCCTTATATCACTACATTCCTTATATTCCTGCATCTCGTATATGCCAGCATTCCTTATACCTCGGCATCCCTTACATTTTTGCATCCCTTACATTTTTGCATCCCTTACATCTCTGTACCCTTTATATCTCTATATCCCTTACACTCCTGAATTCTCCCTGTATCTCTTGTATCCTTTCAACCCTTATAATAAATATTTTATAAATAATGTACTTATGGCTACTGGTTCGAGTAAAGGTAAGTAAAGGTAAGTAAAGGTAAGTAAAGTCTCATGAAAAATAATTTAAATTCTTGCAAAATTTAGTTCCTTTTTTTACCAACAGAGGGCGCTGATCGGAGGTCGAAATTTTAGTTCACATTTTTGCCGCCAGAGGGCCAAAATTACAACTTGGTTTAGTTCCTTTTTCTCCTCCCAGAGGGCGCTGATCGGAGGTCGAAATTTTAGTTCGCATTTTTGCCGCCAGAGGGCCAAAATTACGACTTGATTTAGTTCCTTTTTCTCCCCCCAGAGGGCGCTGATCGGAGGTCGAAATTTTAGTTCGCATTTTTGCCGCCAGAGGGCCAAAATTACGACTTGGTTTAGTTCCTTTTCCTCCCCCAGAGGGCGCTGATTCGAGGTCGAAATTTTAGTTCACATTTTTGCCGCTAGGGGGTCAAAATTTAGTTCCTTTTTTACCGCTCGGAAGCGCTATGATGGGCTGCTTACAATATATAATACAAGGATGTAAGTGATGTAGGGATGTAAGGAATGAAGGGATGTAAGGAATGCAGGGATGTAAGGAATGCAGAGATGTAAGGGATGCGGGAATGTAAGGAATGCAGGGATGTAAGGAATGCAGAGATGTAAGGGATGCAGGAATGTAAGGAAAGCAGCGATGTAAAGGATTTTTTTTAACGTGGGGAAATCTTGGGTAAGACCCCACACCGACCCCTCGGGCATGGTGGCGCGAGAGTGTCAGATTCCTATTGATTAAAACCCCACGGCGACCGATACTGGCGCTAATCAAGTGGTCATCATTCAACGAACGTCTTAAAGTTAACGCAAATAATCTTCACTTTGAATTTTTAACAAAAATTTAATGCTCGATCGATACTGTGGTACTATCATTGTAAGAGTACACATATAACATTTTTCTGCCTTGTTTTCGAGCATGCGTACAACGTCCCAGCTTCACTCACAGCCATGTTTCCGCGTTATTAAAAGGAAGGATTATAATAACATTAACTAATAAATATAACTTTTTAATGATTTAATACCCTCGCATGACAATTGTGCTATCAGAACTTTTAATAACATAACATGTATTGTTAAAGTATTACATTTTATAAATATAAAAACATATTTCATACATAATGCATAAGTTTAACAATGAGTACATACATACTATTGACAAATACAGTATAAAATGTACTAAAAAATGTACTCTGGAAATAAACGTGAAAAAAGAATAATTTAATTTATATTCGTTTGTGTAATATTCACAATAACTGATAACTAATATAAATTATTACAAAAACATTTACATAATATTATTTCTTTATAAATACAAATTTTTATTCACTTGTAAAATTTCAAATTGTATGTTACTCACACATGCCTTAAGTTAATAGAACTATTGAATAATATCCTTTTTCACGTTAATAACACACAATATTATAGTTCAGTATAAAATTAATATCTATATGACAGAAAAAATTGATCATTTAAATTTTATATACATACTAAAAAAATGATACAAATTCCATTTGTAAAATCAAATATCAAAGTCCTTTTAAAACATATCACATTCATAACATAATTAACATTATTGTGTTTTACTGTAATCTATTTATTTTTTATCTTGAAATTTTTGGAATTGATTATCTTTTAAATATGTCATTTTCTCTGTGCTCACAGTTTTTAAATCACTCGAGTAGAAATCATCTAATGGCATAAAATCCTGCCTATCACCTAAGTTCATCATGCTACAGCTTTTGCTTTTACTGTTTAGCAATATATTTGATTTCTCAAATACTGATAATAATGGTAACTCTCTAATATTCAATGAAATATCTGTTAATTTTTTAACTGCAGAAGCTTTGCTACTATTATCAGTTAACTGTTTATTTAACGAGTTTTCACTCGATAATCTTGCTACGTTCTTTAACGGTGATGTACTAGCGCTAGAAAATAAAAATTGTGAAGAATTAGATCTAAACCATTTTTTCGTCGATATCGCGTATTTTACTTCTGAATTAGTCGTGCTATTATTATTTAGTTGCGTACAATGTAAGTTTTTTGGAGTATTTAGGCCGTTTTTACAAGTTTCATTAGCTATAGTGGAGTTTACGTTTGTACGTTCTTTATCAAATTGAAGATCATCAGTCTTATTACCTACAATATTATCTAAACTTCGATATTTTTCGGTAGAATTAGTATCAAAATTCGAAGGTAAATTAATATCGCTATTGCTTTGAGATTTTTTATTACTAAAGCCAAATTTGAAAACTGTATTTGGCACGTATCTTATTAGATTTCGAGCCCCCTCTTTCTTAGGAGATAATAAGCTTGAACTGAGATTACTTATATTCGTGGGACTAATATTTAACGACTTCGATGAATTATTTTTGTTATCGATTTTACATTTGTCCAATGCGGCTGAACTACTCTGTGCTCTATTTGATTCTTCAAAATGCGTCATTAAAGGTTTACTTATGGACACATTTTTAAAAGTCTGGAAGTTCTTTGATAATTTTTTAAGTTGTTCTAGATTATATACAGAATGTTCTTTACTTTTCAAAAAACTGTAACTTAATTTTTGCAAAAAATTATTTGATTTTGTGAACTTATCATTATAAAAATGTAAATTGGATATATCTTCGTTCCTATTGTCTGAATCATGCACGGAATTCTCCAAAGATAAATTATTTAAGTTTTCCACATTAGTTTCTACTTCTAATTCCCATTGAGATGTTGCCTCACTTCCATCAACTGATCTTTTTCCAAGATGTTCGGTATCTTCCTGTAATACGTAGGCATTCTGTAACATAATTAATAGTCAAAAGTAAATAAAAATCTGTCGAAATATAAGTTTTATCCCGATAAAAGTTATAAAATATTTTACTAACATCACAATCTTGTACTTTGTTAAATTTATTAAGCTGATCATTTGTGTTATCTTTTATTCTATCGCCATTTAACTGATTAAATTCCAGATCATAATTAGAAGTCTTTTGCGGGCTAACTAGTTCTGCTCCTACACCCGGTTCTCGAGGTCCGTTAGCTATAAAATCTGAAAACATAAAAATATAATTTACGTATCGTAATTAACTACGACTTGCAAGACCGAACTATAAATTATGATTACCATAATCTTTGCGTTGTTGATGTATTTGATTACTGATTTCTTCTAATCGACGCAAACTTGTAGCATAATTAGTTTTTGCATCTTGTATTGCTTTTTGTAAACATTCAACTCTTTCTTTCTGTGTTGCTAACATTTGATCACATTGGGCCTTTACTTCAAAATATGGTCTCGCTTTAATTATAGCGCGACGATGTTTTTCTTCTAATTGTAACAATCTTTTTTCGGCATCATGAAACAATACCGCTCTTCTGTAATGTTCTCGACCACATTCGGCTTTTTGATTTTCAGCATCCATTACCTACATTGAATTACATTAATTTCAGAAATTATACTTAGTTTTCAGTTCTCTCATTGTATATTTTAGGAACATATTACTTTAAGAGTTGCATGATTTAACATATCTTGCCATGCTTGATCAAAATTCCATTCATGTTGATGGGACATAAATCTACTTTCAGCTAGAGCTACAGTTTCTTTTGCTGCTCCATGAATTTCACTTGCTCTTTGAAATAGTTGAGCTTGCTGTTGACATTTTATCTGCATAGAAAATTTCATTCAATCATTCCTTAAGATTTTGTGGTTTCCTTAATTGTTTGCTCACCTGAGCCTCGCGTGCTATTTCTAGTGCTTCATAATAACATCTTGCCCTTTCCACAGAATTACTTCCCACTTTATTTAATATTTCTTTCAATCGTTTTGTAGTTTCAGATAATAATTGTCTAAAAGCAGTGTGGGCTTCCTAAGTAATAAATGTTTCAATTTGCATTAATTTTGTAACTTTTAAGGAACTGCATTGATTTTATAATAGTTTCATTTACAATAGGTAATATTACTTACATCCAATTCAGATTCAAGTTTATTTATATCATCAGTTGCATCATTTAAATTCTCCAATTCAATCTAAAAATGTTAAAATAATTTTACAGCATTTTACAATTTATTTTTAATTTTTATACCATATATGATGTATGTACAAATTGAATGTTCTGTTTTATTAATATAGTAATCTATCCTCAAGCATATTAATTAAGTATAAACAATACTATGAAATAAAAATATATAATAGATCAAAACATGTATTTTTTATTAAATTAGATGCAATATAATAAAATAATGTCATAATAAATGTTATTACGTTTCTAATTTACAATGCTATTTTGTTATAGAATAAAAAGTCATAAAAGAATATGAAGTGAAAGCAAAAAGGAACATGGTACCAGGTTGTATTAGGCATGATCGCGATTCGTAATTGTATTCATTTATTCATCTAACCTATAATAAATTGATATTATAAAATTGGCTTGTTAATAAACTGCAAATAAAAACCGAGATCGAAGATAATTACCTGTATACGAGGATCTAAAGCTTCGTCAGTATTATCCGGAACATCCATGCTTTAATTTTTGACATTTAATTGAACTTAAGCAACAGTTATAAAAGTCAATCCATTGTAAGTTATATTCGCATACGTATACATCTACGTATATATATATATGTTTAATTTATGAATGATGTGTAATTTTTAATGTATGTAATTATTTTCTATTGTTTACGTTTCGAAAGGAAACGATACTATATAATCATCTACAAACACTATCGACATAGCCATTTATGAATGCTACTGAATGCTACCAGTAGCATACTACAGATCCAACAAGACTGGATATGCCATTGTTCTCGAAGGGTCGTAAATTTGTACCTCGAGAACTGGTAAAACAGACGCAACTGTTATACCAACTGTGGAAACCAAACCTCAGCTTGGGGTACCGCATATCCCAGGTAATAAAGGCGTCCAGTCTTTAGGAAAAATGGCGATAACTCCTCTCTAAGTATTACGGATTCCGCGGCACCACCCGCCCTCCTATAGGTTCCCCGGGAACTCCGAGACCTTCCGGTCTCAGGGTTCCCACCCGCCCCAGTGGAGGGCGCGGGAGCAATGACGATGTACGCAGAGGATCTCATATATATAGGTCTGTGGCCCCCCACCACTCGCGGTCAAACGTTTACGCGCGAGAATTTGAATTAATATTTATTTTATTCTTCGTACCTTTTAATTATATACTAACTATTAGAATATTTAATAACTGAAAATTATATTATTTTTCTTTCTAAGAAGACATGCTTCCAAAATTCGTCACGAAGTGACAAAACTACGGTTGTGGTATATAGAATAATAATTAACATATTCGCCATTGTGGCGTGAGCAGGCGTAAGATTTTCAGTGAACCACGTATTATACATGGTAACAATCTATTAACATCAATATCAATGGCGATAACTGTATCTACATATACATAGTTTTTACGTTAAACTTTTAATGTCAAAGTAAAAACGCATTACCAGAACAAATTGAATTATCGTGTTTAATAATCAATGATTACTAAATTTTTCGCCGGTGCTTCATTGAACATTGTAATATGATGCTTACTGTATATTTCATTGATTATCGTCTACGATCTCAACCAAATTCTACATAAATATATCTATGAAAATTCAGATAATTAAATAAAAATAACAAGGAAACAGAACATTTTGTCAAAATGTTTAAAAAATTTAAGGACAAGCTTGCAGAAGAAATGAAACAATCACCTGCTAGGCTGCAAGCAAGCATGCAGCAATTAGCACAGGTTTGACATTTCATTTAATGTTGGAAAATAATTTCTGTATGTACAATGCTGTAATAACAATATTATTATTTAATTTCACGTTGATATCTGTCTTGTTTCTATTAATCAATTACAATCAGTTATAAAAGTACATTTTATACAATTATAAATTAATTTAACATAGGCAGTGGTATCTCCAGCTTTATCCAGTAGTTCAATACAAGAATTATCTACTTCAAATGACAATTTTAGCTTAACAGAGGAAGGAGATGGTAAGTAAATAAACTAAATCATATCAATATAATTTCCTTGTGATACAAGATATATAAAATTAAATGAAAATGTAATAACTATTTAAATTGTTCATTTACAGAAACCCCCAAAAATAGTCCTGCTAAACATGGCTTTCAAAATGTAGATTTAATGTCATCCACACCAAATTCAATAGGTATTTCTAGGAGATCATCAGTTAATAGTGTTACCAGTGATAATTCATCTCTTTTTCCAATTTATGAAAGTCCTGCTAATTTATATCATTTGCAAGTAAGATAGTTAAATAAAATAAATTAATTTCTTATATTCTATATGTAAGTGAACATTTATTTCCTTTTTTCAGTCTGATATGGATCAGTCTGCAAGTGAGATAGATGAAAATATAAGTTCACAGTTAGATAAAATCACAAAAGATCAGATATATTCAGCATATCGAAAGGTGCAAGCAAAATATCATAAATATCGTGGAAGATGCACTGATTTAGCAACACACTATAGGGAATTAGAAAGAGTGAAAGGCAAACTAGAATCAGTTTTAGTTGAAACACAAGATAAAGTATTAAGAAGGATTGCAGATTTAAAAGAACAGTGTCAGCTAGAACAACAGGCGAAAGCTCATTTAGAAGAAGCATTAAGAAATGATATTGAAGAAAAGGATCATATAATAAATACATTAAATACAAAGGTAATGATAAAACAATCTTATTATAAACACATGATTAATTTTAATTTAATTACAGATTAAACTTTTGCAAACTAGTAGTGGACCAAATTCAGATGTTATAATGTCAGGTGCTACAAATGAAGATAAAGGAAGTGAAGAAAATTTAAAGGATAATCTTATTGATTTAAATACTGAATCATCAGTTAATTCTACTGAAAATTCTTTGTTAATGGAAAATACGCAACTGAAAGATAAATTGAAAAAATTAGAAAATGTTGTTCTTAAATACAAGGAATCCTTGAAACGAAATAAAGAAAAATTTACTGAAGTATTAACCGAAAAGAATACATTAGAATCTGATTATGAATCATTAAAATACTCTTATACAGAAAAAGAGAAAGAATTAAATAATGCACATACAGAAATCAGAAGTTTAACTGATCAAATGATTATTTTAAAAAAGCGCGAAGAAGAGTCTGTTATATCATTAGCTGAAAATAAACTCTCAATTCACAGAGAATTAGAAGACAAGGAAGAACAGATTAAAAAATTACAATTGGAGTTGAAACATATGACGGAATCTAAAGATAACTTAAATGAAATTGTGAATAAATATAAAACCGAATTAGAGAAGTTGAAATTGTTTCATAGTACACAAAATTTAGATTCAGAGAAGAAAGAAATTGTTCAGGATGTCTCAAAAGGAAAATCAGAAACATTCAAGCTAACACAGCAAGAAATGCAACAAAAGTCAACTAGTTCGGAAGATAAAATGGACGTGATAGATCACGAAGAAAACATAAAAAAAACTCAAATAGAAGACAGTGAAATGAATCAAAGTATAAAGTCTAAATTAGACGAAAGTAAAAGTGAACTTCACAAACATACGATAGAAGATTTACAGAAACTTATAGAAGAATATCAAAATAACAAAGTCAAATTATCTATGGAACTATCGAATTGCAAGCTTAGATATACAGAACTTAAAAATGAGCAAGATGCTCAAAAAATTATTGCAGAAGATAAGAAAAAGGAAGCTGATGCAATGATCGAAAAGTTACAAGCTACTGTGCAAAGTCTAGATAAAGAATTAGAAAACATAAGAAATGCTTTAATGGATAGAGATAAGGTGTGTGAAAATTATAACGCAAAAGTTAATGAATATAAAATGATAGTTGAGAAAACTAATGAAAAAATATTGGCACAAGATACAGAAATAAAAACACTTAAAGAAAAAGAGCAACAAGCTAATAAATTAAAGATTGAGTTAGAAAATAAAGTTAGAGAATTATCAGAAACATGTAATGAACTTCAATCTTGTAAAACTGTAATGTCGGACCTTAAGAATAAACTGCAAACATATAATTCTGATATCGATTTACTTCGTGAAGAGAGAAATAATTTAATCAAAAATATTTTAAATTACAAAATTTCTATCCAAAACCTAAAAACAAATAATAAGCGTATTAAAAGTGATGTAACGGAACATTTAACGCAATTTAATAATGAAATGTTTGCTCTGAAGAACGTACTTGATGTATGTTTGAAAGAGAAAGCTATTATTCAAAATGTTGAGACAGAAGATTTACAAATGAAATTAAAAGAATTTGAAGAATTTAAACAGAAATATGATGAACTACAAACAGAACTAAAAGATACTATATGTATTAAATCTAACTTACAAGCAAACTTGGAAAAATATAATAAACAGTTAAAGGAAATGTCGATAAATCTTGAACAGCAAAATGAAGTTGATGTAAAAAATCGTAAACTTATCGCTGAAATAGATAATCTTAATTTCAAATTATATGATTTAAGAAATGTATCAGAAGAAATGAATTCATTGAAAATAGAATCTAAATCATTAAAGGAAGAACTTAATAATGTTAACACGGTAAATCAGTTGCTTTCCAATGAAATATCAGAATTAAAAATACAATTCGAGGAAGCCAATAACAATAAAAAAGAACTAGAAGAACTGCAACAAAAATATCTGAAAGCTATAGAAACTATTTCAATGTTAAAATCTGAAAGTTCCAACTGTAATAATAAGTTGGAAAAACAAATAAATTCTTTGCAATCAGAAATTATACTTTTGAAAGAAAGTATGGTTGAAAAAGATATACAAGTAAATACTTTAAATGAGGAGCTAAGAAGTAAAGAAAGTTTTGTAAACAGTTTAAAGAACGAATGTGAAAAGCACACAAAATTAATTGCAAAATATGAAGATCAAATTAGTAAACTCAAACAAGGGAAAGAAACACTACAGAAGACAGTACAATCAGTGCAGGACAAACTGGGCAAGTTAAAAGATATTAAACAAAAACAAGGCTTAACAATACAAGAATTAAATGGTGAAATTAACGAAGTAAAGATCGTAAATACTGAATTATTAGAAAAATTAAAAATATTAGAAAATGAAATAAATGCATTGAAATCTGAAAATGGCCAAATAATTACATTACAAAATAGTAATTCATCTATAACTTCAGAATTGGAACAATTAAAATCAATACATTATGAAATTGACCTAGAAAATAAGAATTTAAAAGATGGACAGAATGAACTTTTAAAACGTAATCAAGAATTACATGAGTCTAATGAAAAATTAATACAAGAAGTTGTGTTTTACGAGAAACGTAACGAGCAGTTGTTAAATGATAATAAACAGTTGCAGATGGAGATTGAATCACACAAAAATAGTTTAAGTGGACAAAATCAGGATATTGAGAATCTAAAAAGTGAAATTGAGACATTGAATACAGAATTGAAATCCAAAACGGAAAAACTGAATTTACAGTTTGAAGAATTTCGATTGTGTAAAAAAGAAGCAGAAGAAATTAAAGAATATTTCACAAAAGAAAATAAAAATTTACAGAATGAAATCTGTAAATTAGATATTGCTTTGAAAGATAGAGAAAGTATAGAAGAAAAAAATAAAGAACTTCTAGATGATGTAGAGTCATTAAGAAAAGAAATTATAAGACTAAAAGCAATTGAAGAAGAAAATGATAACTTAAAATTGGAAATAAATAATTTAACTGAAATGAAAGTTAATTTAGAAAAAATGCAGTTACAATATAGCGAATTAACTAATGAATATGTGTTTTTAAAAAATAACATTGCAGAATTGGAAGGTGTAAATTCTGTCAATATAAAACTTCAATCAACTGTAAATAATTTAGAAGCTAAGATTTCTAGTTTAGAGCAAGCAGAATCTAACAATACTGAATTAAAAACTGAACTGGATACATTAAAAACAACAAATACAGAATTATTATCTCAAATAAATAAAATAAGTGTAGAAAGAGAACAATTAATAGCAGAGCTTGGAGAATTAAAACTTACAGTAGATGAAAAAGTAGCAGAATTGAAATTGTTAGATAATAAAAATATGGAATTATTGAAAGAAATTGAAAGGTTGAAATCTTTAACAATGGAAGATGAAGCAATAGTAGAAGCAGAAACATCAAGAAATACTATTGAACATATGAAAGAAGAAATTGGTAGATTGCATGCAGAAGCTGAAGTTCTTAAGAAATCAAATACTTCACTACAAGAAAAGGTACAAAATGCAAATACGAACAAAACTGTAGATGATTCCTTTATCAAAGAAAGTGATATGTTACAAGAAGAAAATAAAAAGTTGGAAGCACAATTAGATGAAGCATTAATTACATTCCAAGCAAAGGAACTACAAATGCAAATTGTGAATAATGAATTGAAAAATCAAGCAGATAAGTTGAAGGAGGAACTGAAAACAAATGAAGAAGAGCAGAGTATGAGATTAAAACAATTAGTTAAAGAATTTCAAGCTCAGTTACATGACAAAGAGGAAGAGTTACATGCTGCATTGGAAAAACGATTTGGTAAATTAAAATTCGCGACCTGTTTCATTTTTATATAGTTTGTTTATAAAGATAAATTGTTGTAATATGTTATAAAGAATATTATATGTTTATTTAGATCGCCAACAAAATTATGAATCAAATCTTGTTCAGCAATATAAAGAACAGTTGAAGGATTTTCAAGTAGAATTAACAACGAAATCTGAGCAAATTGAAAATCTAATTTTGGAAAACAAGAACTTAATGGCACAAAAAACAAAAGATATAAATCAGTTAATAGAAAAAGTTACATCAATGAAAAAAGAACATGCAGATGAAATGAGAGAAATTGAAAAGAAATGGAAATCAATTGTGCAACAAAAAACTGACAAACTGGAAGCAAAACATGAAGAAGAAATTAATGAATTAACAAGAGAATGGCGAAATGAAAGAAGGGTTAGTTAAAAGAAACTGTTACATTTCTTTTCTATGAAATCCCACTTGGTTACATATACAATTATCTTATTTAAAATTTCATTTTTTATTAATTTTTTAATTTCCTTTATCATCGTCATATTATCATTATTAATTTCTTTTTTAATTTTATAATTTTATATTTAAATTTCTTTCAGCCTGATGTACAAAATGATTTAACTCCCAAGGTAAATTCCCAATTTTATTTTTCTAGGTTTTTAACATTACCTTATTATGGCATCTACAGCATATGTTCATAATTAAATAAGAATAATTTATATGAATAAAAAATTATGGATGTTTTAAAATGAAATTTATCCATAGGAATTAGAGAGTACTTCGCGGGTTGCAATGGCCGCTGTACAATCTAATACAGGCTCTTTTCATACTCTTCAACAAACATTAACGGCTCAGAGACGAGAATTAGCTGAACTTAGAAAATTAGTGAAATTAAGACACGACACGTTAGAAGATTCAACGGAAATTGAGTACCTTAGAAATATTTTATTTGAATATATGATGGGACGAGAAACAATGGTACTTGCTAGAGTAATTGCTGCAGTTGTTAAGTTTGATCAAGATCAAACGGCAAAAATACTTAAAAAAGAAGAAGATAAAATGACATTGGTAAAGAAATTTAGTAAATATATGTGCTATAATTTTGAGTACTTTAATCCTAAATTACTTGTCATTTCAGCTTGGTTCTTTGGGTCTTACATAGTAAAAAATCCTGTATATAATTTAAAACGTGTAAGTACTTTTGTATATTAGGCTGTAAGTATTTTGTATTTATTTATGGAGTATACATATTGAAAATTTGGATATTATTCTGCTAAAATAACAAGTAAATTGTATGTAGAAGATGCTCAATGTAAATTTTGCACAATTACTTGAACATTCATTATTAGATATATTTGTTTTGCTTTCTAGTATATGTATTCTACCATATAAGGATAAACATGAACTGTTCATCTGTTAACATGGTATGTTAATATTAACTTTTATAACTATTTATAATTCATTAATAGAATAAACATTTATTGTTACAAAAATTGTCACTAATTTATGAATTGTTTCCTTTCTACATTTTTTTATACAATAATATACTGTAATTTTTTTTATTGAAAGATAACATTGCTAGAAACATGTTCTTCTCCTTTCATTTCATACAGTTTTGAATCAAAGAATTTGCTCTGTACAAAAGGTGATACCTCTCTTTTATTAATCCAAGAAAAAAGTTTCGAAGTTTTTGTGAAGTAAGGACGCAGTACGTTATCTCGTTGGCATAATTTTTCATAATATTCTTTACCACCTTGAACATATTTAGGATCTAATTCAGCCAATTCGTATGAAATACTTTTATCAGCATTAACATCTAATAGTTGTTCTGATATTGCCCATATAAGAAAAGCACCAAAAGCAATAATACCATTGATTGCATAAACCAATATTTTTAATTTGATACGAGATTTTACTGCTATTTTAAAAGTATCATATATTAAAAAAAATATCATACAATCTATAATTGTATCTACTTGCTTAATCCAAAACTCAGGTCGTTTCACTTTTAAAATTGCTCGAGCTATTGCAAATTTCTGAGCATTTTCTGAAAGCACCAAAGATTCTACGAAATTTTTTGAAGTTTCTTCATTCCATAACATATGTTTATTTTCTATTTTTACTTGATCTGCACTTAGACTTTCAGTACTTTCATAAGCATAATTTGGTGGAATTCCAATTATTGCATTAAGACCTAGCAGTGTTCCAGCATGAAATATATTTATATCATGAACACTAAATATTTGAATTTTATTTCTATCTTCTTCTGATAATTTTAGATCATTTATTACTTCTCTAAACCTTTTTTTAATTTTGTCTGGAATTGGCCGTTCATTACCATCAAAACTGTTTTCAAAGTTCAATAAAATTGATATAAATTACATATTAAATGATACTTAATACACCAATATATTTAAACACTCACCCATATGTAGCTCTGAATTTTCTATATTTGTCTAAGAATATAGTATTTGGTAATAAATTTACAGATACAATTGCACCTATTATTAGAGGTTTAAACCTCATTTCTGATTTTATTATTAAAAGCTTTATAAATACTTTACAATCTCTGAAATATAATTATAACATTTATTAATATTAAAAATTAAAAGATAACATAAACTGAATAGTAAAAATAAGAAGAAATTGTAAGAATTACCACAAAATAAAAATGTTTAATAATTAAGTTTGTATTACACAAACATTTAAATATAACCTAAAAGCTTAAACATATAATACATATGGAAATAGAAAACATTTTTATGGAATTATAGATAATAAAATACAAATGTACTACTATTATGTATTTATAAACGTAAGAATTTTTATATAAACTCAAATAATGAAAATAGAAATTGAAATGCTATTTGAATGTAATCTTTAATATAATTTGATAAACGTATTTAAGTACCTTATAAAACAAAATTGTTCATGTCAGAATATAACAATTATCGTCCAATTTTGTTGGTTAAATTGTTAGGTTTTGCTAGAAATAAAAGATAAAATCAAAGTAAAATCATGTGGAGATAATGCTTCTGTATTTATAGTATCTATACAACCACAGATATCATTGACTACCTATAGTTCATAACTGCGACGCGCAGGTTGGTAGATGGTGGGGGAACGCAGCTAGCTCTCCGCTAATCGCGTTCCACTTCGTTTGGGAAGATCGCCAATCAGGGCGAAGATGCGCACGAAAGAATGAAAACTGGTCTTTCGGAGTTATGCGCTCTGGTGAACTACGTCCATGTATGTATGTATGTATGAATGTATGTTGAATCTTTAGCAGCTTTAGCAGCTTTTTATATGTTTAAAAAGTATAGTATTTCAAAACAATGTATATATAATGTTATAAACACGTGTTTTATATTTTTATTTACATTAATAATATATAATATTCATGTTACATTATCTAAATTTCGAATTTCAAGTTCATATTATACCTTGTTGAACAATAAATCATTTGCATAGAGAGAAATATAATGGAAAGATAATTTGTTATTACTTGTAACACGTTTTAATAGGGCATGGTGAAAATATTCAATATCAACAGGGACATTTGTACATTACAAACAACTTCGGTTACCGATAGAAAAAAAAATTTGAACGCAAATCCTAATAACAGTTCCTTGTCCCGTTTAGTTTATGCGTCTTCGAGATGGATACTAGCACGTATTCTCATGGTAATCAAAGTGTTCAAACCGTTGCACAGCGAAAGTTTTATCAGTGGGTACTTAAATGGATAAACGGTGTACACTCGAATACTGAATCAAACGGTGAAGAAATGCGTGATATTCGACACTCGGCGAAGCCAGATGTACGAATACTCGCTAGTTTCTTGCAAGCAATCGGTTTTAAACTTCTTTCGTTTGAAAAGCATCATGATGGGTATGCTCAAAAGAAGACGGAAAATGATGTCTCGTCATCTGAACAAGGAGTTCTTAGAGTTATAATTGAATGCGATACCTCAAATATGAAAGCAGTTTTGGAATTAGAAGGGATCACGTGTCGGTGCCCTAACTCCGATCATATTAAAGAAGCATCTTTTTGGAGTATAAGTGGTACCGGGCCTGTTGGAAGCACTGTAAGAACAGCAATTTCTATTCAATTTTGCATTGAGTATGTTTAATAAAGAAATATTTCTTTCAGGATAACATTATGCAAAAAGTAGAGGAGACAGGTAGTAATCTGATACCCCCTCTGTCAAAAGACGTTGCCCGACTTTTGCGTGATGTATCGTGCAAATTATTCGACACAATCGCGTACGAACCGGATGTCAATCGTAACACGGACGTAAGCTTAAATGTTTCGCGTTCAAGTAATGCATCTTGCGAACGGCAGAATGCTTCGAAAAAAGAAGTTGGAGTTACGCGAAGCCACACGCAACCGGAAATGCGTCTTAATACGAACAGTTTAAATTCAAAGGCGAGTATTTTATTTGTTTATATTTTATTCGAACCAATATTAGCAAATTAATTAATTTAATTTTGTAACGGCAGCGTCCCTTTGAAACTCATGAGAAAAATATAAACTCCGAGGCATCACAAATTCGAAATGAATCTACAGGGCAAGAAAATAAACCTCCTTTACAACGTCAAAGAACGTGGGACATTGATGCCGAAATACAAAATTTGGATGAAGAACCACGACCGTCACCTCCGAAGCTTACGAGTTCTCCTGCTATGATCGCTGAATTATCCAATTCGTTAGGGCAAATATCTCTACACAGCGATATTGACAATTCTAGAAATATAACAGAATACATTATAGGAGCAAAGGAGAATTTGGAAAAAGTACTTAAAATGTTGTTAGTCAAGAAACCAATGATTCTGAATGATTTATCACCTAATACAGGTAATTGTTTATATGATAAACATTTTTTTCAAACGTTATTTATAAAATTAATTTTTACATTAGATCAGGACAGCGCATCCGTGAAATCAGCACCGGCGAATGTATCACCAACTGCTGTCATCAGCCCTTACAAATCAACTCGAATGAATACAATGGATAATATTAAACTTTTACCAAAGCAAAACAATTTGACGCAAGAACAATTCTTAAAAATAACACGAGTACCGAAAGCACGACGCAGTATCGAGCCAATATTGTCCAGAAAGAATGAACAAGATAGTTCAAAGCTCGCCGCGGGTCGACGCAGTAGTTTTTATACCCCTTCGTCAGCTAATTCTAATATTTCATCACTTTCGAAACCGGAAATGAAACATAAATTGTTGGGTATCGGGAAGTACAATATTTCAAAAACTAGTAACGCAATTGAATCTGATATTTCGAACAGGTATAACTATTGTTTTGGATACATATCGTAACATTTATATGAAATAAATTTATTGCCATTTGCTTTTTTTATTTTAGGATTTCATTAACAACAAGAGTTGCTTCACCGGAGCCAAAAATTGGTACTTCCCCAAATGTGGAAACATCGAATGGACGTGCTTCATTGATAAAACCTCCCACAAAAATTATAAAATCGATACCCGTTAAAATAAAGCCAGTTCAATCTTCGAAAATAAACACAGGAATTGTTAAGAAGCCAAGAGTCAGCCTTCCGAAGGATTGAACTATTTGATTATTTATATTATTTAATTTGTAGACATTTTCATACTATTTAATCATTTTAAACGAAGATTCGTTCAGATGTTTTATTTTTTTTTCTTAAGTATTGAAATACATTATTATCTGTGAGTGTAATGATGCAAATGGATTAAAATATTTTCTTACTACAAAATGTATATTCATTTTTGCCAGTCATTTTGTGCATTCTGCGTTTCAAGGGTATGGTGAATTAGAAATTACATCAAAGTTGCAGGATCGCGGGATCCTTTGGAAAAAAAAGAATCAAAGAAAACTAAAGAGCTCGATGAATGTACCGCGAAACAAACATAAAATGTGTTTGTTCGAAAAAATTTATAACTCCCGAAATCGTAGCGTTCAGCTCGGTATCGTTTTCTAACAACTATTTTCTAATAAATGTTTAGACGACGATACCGATTACCAGGTCACACCACGTGGAGGTGGCTACGAGAGTGACCCACACTAACATCTAGTCTCGATTGAGAAATTTTGTATTCACAAACATTAAATCAGCGCAAATCTCAAAAAATATCAAAATAATTGTTTGACAAACTTGCATTTTAAAAAGAACGCCATAAATTAAAATTTTTTAAAATTCTATCCTATCGCCATCTATACAAAATCGGCTGAAACTACTCGACAAGTTACCGAAGCTACTTACCGACTTACCATAGTTTCCGCTGTTCTCCGATAGTCGGCGCTAGTGTTCCCCTGTTTCAGAAAATCGATCGATAAGTTGTTGAGTAGTTTGAGCCACTTTTGGAGAGATGGCGCTAGGATCGAATTTAAAAAAATTTAATTTATGGCGGTCTTTTTGAAATGCAAGTTTATCAAACCATTATTTTAATGGTTTAATTAAGTCTTGTGTTGACTTTGACTGATTTCTAGAAAATAAAATCGATGGGAATCATAATTGTATGTTTTCGTTTAACATGTCCCTGGAGATGTGGTAAAATAAGTACGACTGTCATTTTTACTGTGCATCTAACCCGATCTAGGGGTCTCCGACACCCCATAGCATGACCCTTGAAGAGCAATGAAATGTCCCGTCCGTCCCGTCTTTTTGTATCTGTAGTCACTGCTACTGCTTTTGATTACTGTGCTCTTTTTGATGGCGGTTGGAGTTTAGTTTTCAATCATGTCTTCAGTACTTGTGCCTGAAATTCCTGCACCCGGATTTTCTTTTGACTTTTGTCAAAGGTACTTTACAGTTTCAAAGTTATATTATTTAAAAATATTGTATTACTAACATAGATAGTTATGGAAACTATTTTCTGATATATAACCTATCATGAGTTAATATTGCTGTGTCATTTATCATTAACACACATTTTTGAAACAAATTTTATTTATGATTGTTATGAGATTTATTTAGTGAATTCATCTAGGTATATGTTTTTCTAGAAACAATTTTTTGATAAAGAAAGGATTGCAAGCACCTAAAGCTGTTAAAACAGGAACAACAATTGCTGGAATTGTTTACAAAGATGGAGTTGTTCTTGGTGGTGATACAAGATCAACAGAGGATACCATAGTCGCTGACAAAAACTGTAGCAAAATTCATTATCTTGCTCAAAATATGTAGTGAGTACTGTAGCTCACAATTCTTTTTCATAACATTAGACAGTACCAAAATGTTTGACAATTATTTTAAAGTTGCTGTGGTGCTGGAACTGCAGCTGATACAGAGATGACAACTCAGATGATATCCAGTCAATTGGAGTTACATCGTTTAAATACTGGTCGTACCGTACCAGTTTGCACTGCCAATGCAATGATTAAGCAATTATTGTTTCGTTATCAAGGCAATATTGGAGCAGCCTTAATATTGGGAGGTGTTGATTTAGATGGACCACATTTATTTTGTATTTATCCTCATGGATCTTCAGATAAACATATGTACACTAGCATGGGCACAGGATCACTAGCTGCAATGGCTGTATTTGAGAGTAGATGGAAACCTAATATGGCGGTAAGATATTTTTATGCTATAAATTTTGTAATTAATTTATATTTTGATATCATTATTTGATTTTCAAACATGTATGTTCAGGAAGAGGAAGCTAAAGAGCTAGTTGCGGACGCTATCCGTGCTGGTGTATTTAATGATTTGGCTTCTGGTTCTAATGTAGACCTGTGTGTGATACGCAAAGGTTCCGTCGATTATTTACGCCCCTATGATGTTGCTAATGTCAAGGGACAGCGTACTATATCTTACCGATATAAACACGGTACAACTGCTATACTTGATAAAACAGTTCACCCTATAATTATTCAAGGAGAAACTATCCGCAGAGTCGAAACAGAACCGATGGATGTATCATCATGAAATATATATTGAATACTTTTAAATCTATGTTCAAATGTGAATTTTTAATAAATAGCAGTAATTATGATACTTGAATTTGTAAAGTTCTACTCTTGTATTTCTTTCAATGAATAAATTTAATTCCAAACACTGAAGTATAAAGATTGTCTTTGTGTTTTGATTATAATAACTATGGTACAAAAGCTTAAAATCTACGAATAAGTGTTAAAAAAGCCCAGCTGATTGCTTGAGCCTTTGCCTTTTCCAACCAGGAAGTTTTACAAACTCGTCAGGTTGCATCTTAAAAATTGCAATGAAGTTATCAAAAGTAAGATGCATTTCTTTACGAACAACATCGACACCGGGTGGTAAATTTTCCGGATCATTTTTCAAAACAGAAAGAGGATATTTTACATAACTGTCGAAGTCGCTCGATGATTTTGATAACGTTTGTATCTTAGGCACTGATTCCTTGTCTTGTAAGAGAGTGCAAAACGTTTCAAACGATTTGTATTCTCTTAGTAAATTATAGTTCCAATTATCGAAAAGTCCTATAAACGTTGAAGGTTCTATTCCTAGAAAACGCAAGACAATTATTTTATTACAATATTTTCATAGAGGTATGATATTACTGTACCTTGTTTAATCACAGAGATTGTTGTATTTCGATCTCGACCAGCTGGATGATTGTACAGAAATGTAATTGCATCTTGTATACAATCTTTCAACGATTTAGGAGCGGAAAACTTTCCAATCCAAATCCATATCACGTTACCAGCATCCAGCAACCAACTAGCTTCTGGAAGAAGATTATTCTGACTATATCCAAGAATTTCTTCACCAACGAACGTTTCGCATTCTGTTAAACACTGGTACAGGTGTTTCTCAAACTCTTCTCCATCATCAACAGTTTCTGTGATATAAGTGCCTTTGCCTTGTGGAAGTAAAAGTATTAGATTAATGAATCCAGTGAAATATTAAAACAAACGAAGAAGAAGAAGAAGAAGTATATGCAACCTCCGATTTCCGCCCAGAATTCATCATCCTCGTTATTCTCAATCATCAGAATTGCATTTCTGGGTGCAAGTCGTCTGGATGCTTGTCTAGCATCTCCGGTACTTTTACCACCGCACCAGACTACAGGCGTGTTACAAAACAGAATAAAAACTCCACTGGAATCGAGGCTGCTGGCTCTGAGAGGTCGTTCGACAGCTTTGGAAGTGTAAGGAGTTGATCCGAAAACTTTAACGAGATACTTCTCAGGTGCTGCAAAAGAGAGATTGCAAAGAATCTTCATAGAAAGTGAAAACAATGGAAAGTTCATTAGTGGCTTACGAGAATCACGATGTTCTCCAGCTAATATCTTCAATTTCCCATCATAAATTTGCAGTAGATGATGTGGTTCTCTACCCTGGCATGCTTTTACCAATTGTCCAGAGGTGTCTTCCGCCAAACGACAAGCTGTTTCCAAAGCGGCCTCTCTATCCGCGTTCATAGAATGAACACCTTCCCAACAGTAAACCTGAAACATCGTCGTTGTATCAATTTAACATTTACACAATTTCTTCTTCGCACATGTAAATGAACGTACGATGGTTTTACTCCTGCGACCTTGACCGTACTTGTAACACATTACGTAACAGGCTTCCGCATAATATATTCCTTTATCCTCCAGCTGAACCATTCCCTCTTTACGGCTCACTCTCCAAAGTGTTCTTTCACCTGATCCGTCGTCAACCAGTTGGCATTCAGCTGCCATTTTAGGCCTCTCGTTCATGTAATCAGGCTCGAAGTTCACAGGTAAAGTAAGCGGTCTGGTTTTCGTTGTTTCCCATCCCCTGACCAACGCCTTCATCTCTACGGGTTCCTGGGTCTCGACCGCTCTCTCAACGGACACACCGTTGCTATAATTCTTCTTCTTAACGAATCCACGCGCATTACGGATGGCTTCCAACTTTTCTCGAGCATTCGCATTGCGCCCGACCCATGCCCAGACACCGGCCTCACCGCGGTCGATCAGATACACGGACTCGGAGGTGAGATCCGTGCGGAGAATCGGTCCAGATTTTAATTCCGCGACTTTGTATTTACCAGACTGCTCGCTGCATCTGTACAGTTTCACGGGACTTGGGACGTTGACCCTGTAAGGACGATCAGGCTTCACTATCCTGGTAGATGGGTCTAAAATGCTGTCGAACAGGTGTCTGTCTGTTTCGGGTAGCGTTTGTTCGTAACCATCGTCGACAATTACGATGCGACCATTGTTGTTTCCTTTTCTTGACTCTAGGATGCTGACTGCGTGCCGTTTGTGCAGCGGGTCTGATAGTGAACCCAGCCAAAGAAACACAATCCCCCTGTTTTAATACCATAACATATTCGATTTTAATAATAATTCAATGTATATGAAATGGTGCTAAGGATAAAGGTAAAAGGAGAAATTTGTCAACATTTGTCTTCTACTTTGAGAGAGCCTAATCTATAATCTTCTGTTACCCAACTTTCATTTACCCAAGAGAGGTTTAAATTACACCTCATTTCGTTATTTTAAATCCACCCATTGTTAAACAAGATCATTACCGCAAGATTAGTCTGATACGAACAATGGAATTAAGGCTGGATTGTTAGGAAATCAGCATTAGTGAAATGAATCATTAATTCAACAAGATTATTAGTCACTCGATGCAGCAATATCTGGTTTACTCACTTGGATAAAACGTCCACGAGAATGACATCTCGCGAACTGAAATGGTCCCAATGAACCTTTTCCAGTTCGGTCAGAACGGGAACCGCGACGCCTGTTATTCGGTGCAACGTGCACGATGGTGTTTCGAAATGAAAATTCTCGATAACGAGACGTTGCCGGAAGTATGCCAAGAATCTTGGACTTTCGCGGCCTTGTGCTTCCCTTGATAAAATCGTAGCGGATACTTGAGAGTCTAGTTCGGCCGCTCGAAGGGCGGCTGCCCCTGAAATCGTGGAATCACAGGTGGATCCGATCCAGAAGTGAATGACACGGACAATCGGGGTGGATTTTAATTCTTTCACCTGTTAATGAATTATATTTATTTTATTAGATATTTCGTATACTATACATTCATTTTATTTTAATTCCCACAAATCTTAATTAAGTTTAAATTGAAAAGGCTGAAAAAAATTAGAGAATGAAATAAAATAAAATTACCGGCATTCCAGGATAAGGAAGTGGACCGTCTTTCAATGAAACCGCGTAGATGATATACGCCAACTCCGAGAGGAAATATCCCATATTACTTCCTGTGACGGCTGTAACTCGCAAACCCTGTTGCGCGAACATTAAAAGGCAATTTTGTATTTCACACTTTTACCCTTTTAACTGCTTCAAATAATAACAAAAAATGGCAATTAATTTTTTCTTTTCGACTGTTACGCTACCTCAATCTTCCAAATGCGAAAGGTGCTGCTGTTCCTGGGGACATTCTTGAACACTTCACCGTTAGAGTCATCCGAACGGCAACTCCTGTCGTCCTGCGGTGCATCAAATTTAAAAAAAAGAAAGCATTAAATACTTTGAACGAGTTTTACGCGAACGATATTACGGTTAATTCTGTTTCACGTTCAAACGAGTTCTTAGAGTGCTTTTTCTTTGCTCGCTCCTGAAACTTTGCCCGTAACATTATTATCAGGATTAGTAATTTCAGGAGTGTGCGATATCGGGGAAAAAGTAGAAAACAACGATCAATGAAATGATAGTTTCAATAACTCGTGAGATAACGCGGTGCCAGCTTTCATTTCCTTTGACACGTATCAATACACTCTTTTTACTTTTCATTTTTGAATTTACCTGTCTACACAAGTAATAACACAAATTTTTATTTTACAATTACAATTCTATACTATCAAAATTTCACAGAGCGACACGGTATCATTGTAACACATTCTTCTCACGCTTTCTTCCTTCAATTCCCTATTGTATTCCCTAATTACACACCGTTTCTTCGATCTTTCCCGATGGCTCTGACATATCACTTGGATACAATCGATCGATCCTTTATTAATTATTTAAAATTCGAGCGAACGCCGGCTCTCGGAATGACGGATGCGAGCGTGAATTTCGCAACGGAGAAACACGATCGTTGGACTCGCACCGAACGGTTGCTGGCAGAAAACTAGGGTATGAGAACTCGCGAGACCGAGGTCCTCGGGAGGACTTAATCACAGGTGATCCGCAATCGTTCGTGCGCGCGTATGTGTGGGAACACATTCGCACGTATATCGTACATAATCGTAGCTGAGCTGTGTGAAAATACAATTTGCGAAACCTAATCCTTACTTTTATCGGGGATTAATTGCCGTGTTATTTTCACGGTCAATGATGTTTCCACTCAGCAGGATATACACATAGGAATAAGTGTTACGACGAAACGGATGTACAGAAATATATGTATTGTTTTCGTATAGGTGCGTGGACGCGGCACAGTTTAACGCGTTAATGTATCCAGGGGGTCATCAAAGTCTCGAATTTTGCGGAGAAGACAAATTTCGAATAGAAAAAAAGAGTGTAATTAAAATTTTAATTATAGGTCGAAATAATAAAGAAATTTAAATCTTTCAATATGTGATTGATGATGAATCTTTGAATAAATCATTATAATGCTATTGAACTAATTTCTTTCGTGTCTTTCCCTCGCGTGTTTCGTTTCGACTTAAAATTAATTGCTCCACGCTTTCTTAGACGCGCGTTGCGTTATCCTCTTTTAACTAGGAATATTTCAGCACCGGTGATGTAACAGGCTGTTTACCCTTCCAGCTTGCGCGCAGATTGCAGTTAGCGCATAGAAACCTGCTCATCAATGTAGGTGATGCAAAGTGCAACGATCGTACAAGCCATTGTTTTTGCAGATGTATCTTCGCGTTCATTCATGCCCACACGTTGTCTTCATATGCATGCACGTTTATTGTTCGCGTTTCGTCTGCGACGATCATTTGCGGCAGGAAGTGGTGACTACACTGCTGCACGCCCACCTCGTCGTCCGCGATGATGTTCCGTTGCTAAAGTTTCGAGGAAATGAAAATCTGTGGTTGTTGAACTTAAGAAAATTTTGGCGGGTTTCTTTACGTTGTTCCCTTTCGATTTTCTGATCGACGCATTGATTGCTATGAGATCACTGTTGACCTCATTACGATATGCTTATCGTAGGTACACTTGATTTCCATTCAGAAATCAAGTTTCCCGAAACAAAAGATTTAATGTAAATTTTTAAAGAAAAAAATAAATAAATAAATGATCGATCACTTTAATGGTCAATAAATGCCACTATGGTATTTCTGGTACCAGTTACGCGATAGTTACGCTTTTCTGCAGACTCACCCGTCTAGAGAAATCCATTCTTCTCTCCCTGTTTATCCTTCGGGCGATTTAAAGGAACGCATGTACGATCCCGTGGCGATATGCGCGAAGAAGCAAGGAGAAGGTGTATGCCACGAGGTAACACCGGCTAACTGTACGCTGATAGAACTGAAACGATGCGTTCTTGAGTTAAAAAAGAAACCGTACCGGTGCGGACACGTCCGGAAGTGGGCCCGGAACTCCGGTCGGCCAGCCGTGACCACCGAGGACTTTATGAATACGCGTTGAGCCATGCGGGCATCGGTTCTATCTCGCATACATCTCGTTAGGGAACACCTGTCCTGTACCTTTCCAAGCGTCATCTCGCGTCCTTTACAATCTAGCTTTGCTTTTTTTCTTTTCTTAGCTCGAATAACGGATACACCATAACGATCGCAATAATTGGTCTCCTTTTAGAGGAAGATCAAGAGCGTGGCTTAGGAATGCGTTTATGATATTTGCTTACGATATAAACGACTTGATATGGACAGTATGAAACATGTTTTGTTTTCCTTCTCTGCAAAAAGAGATTATGCGGATAAAGAGTAATTGGGTTTATAGGCAGATGTAATATTAGATAGATTAAGCGTGACAGACATTTCCTCATCTTTAGAAGTACAAAGCTGTTTGAATTTTTGAAGTATTTATAAATCTATATTGTTATGTTTAAGGAAATGTTTGTTCCTCTTAATTTTGTATTAGAGCGCGGATTTTAAAAATGGTACCACCAGTGCCATCTAAGAGCGAATGGCGGAACTAACGAAACAGAAAGTTGTTTTTATTTGGAAAATTTATATTTTATTGATATGCATGATTGCAGAATACTCTATGTATGCCAATAAAGCACAAATATTCCTTATTTTGAAAAAATAGCAATTTTCTACTTTGTTAGCTTCATCACTCAATGTTAGATGGTGCCAGCAACGCCATTTTCAAAGCGCCCTTTTATTTGAAATTCCAAAAATAATTTTGATAACTGACTCACCCTGTAGATAGGCTTGAACAATTACACGACAGTCGCTCATTTATTACAACCTTACTACAGCGTTGTTTCATAGCCGAAATGGAATCTGTCAGTTAATTTTTATAAAATACAAGACATTTCTTAACTTTCTTTTATATGGCGTAGTGGAAGAAACTGATGGACTGGAAAAACGATGAGTCTGATCATTCCAGTGGTTTGTTTCTCTCATTTCACGCATTCCTATATTTCATGGAGGTTTAATTACACATTTTTTTCTTATAAGTAGTTGAGAATTTGGCATGGGATGAGAGAAATATCTTGTCAAAGACTATGAGCGATATATGCCTGTCGGGCGCCCTTGGATGCAATGTCTGTTCTCAAGGAGTACAGGTTTAGATAGTTGTTAACGTTGTAATATTCTTCATTTGTACGAAGAAAAATAAATTTTAATATCAGGCAAACTTTGGTAAGTGCAAGGAATCAAGGAGCTTCACATCGGCCCTTGAACGTTTAGAGTTAGAGGCAGAAACTGAATACAGAAGGGATTCAATACCGATTCGACGAACGAGCGATGCCCAGACTGAACCATCCGAGGACACGGAACAAGAATTATATGACTTAAACCCCAGAGATGTATTGTCTTGTCGGAAAGCTCTTCAACATTCCAATATTCTGAATTTCCAAGTACGATCTGTAGATCTATCTGATCGGTATCGTAGAGTTCACTGTTGATAAATTTTGGGATGCTTTAGGGCGTTATGCATCCCCCGGAAGATATTGCTCCCTACTGGAAGAAAGACTCACGGATGTGGCTTTGGAAATCTGTGAGACTCATGCGAAAAAGAAATAAATCTAAGTCTTCGAATAATACGTGTGCTATAAATAATGAAAACGAAGAGAAGAAGTAACATAAATATTATTTACAATTTTAGACGTATAGCTCCTTACACCTTAACCATTGTATTGCTGACTGAATTGATTCCACTTTTTGATATGATTTATATTGCATTGAACAATAAGTGAAACCTATTGATAAGATATTTTAGTTTTTATATTATATTTATATTAATTTTCAAGTCCGCTATAACGAGTTATGAACAATAAAAAAAATGCGACAGTTCAGTACATTACTTACACTAAAGTAATAAACGAATATAATGCGTGTATATCTTTTACCGTGAAAAAGCAACAGTACATTTGTTTAACATATGTACAAAATTTTTGAGTAAGGAGATTGTTCTGTATTTCAACCACAAGTTTCCACGGAATCTAATGCTTGTTTGTTGTTAAATGTTTCACCCATTTCGAAGCGTACGAAATCCAAAATTTCAGCTTGTTCACTTTGCAACAACTGTTGGACAGATAAAGAAGGATCAAGTAAGAATTCTTGATATAACATAATAGGTTCATCATCTATGTTTTCATTGGGTGTATCAACTTTTGCATCTCCAACCTTGATTGGGTTCATACCTAATATTGAAACGCATATTGTTAATAAAAAATACATTTGTATAAGTAATGGTGAATAAATCTATAAACTTAATTTACCAATAACATGTTGGCAAAGTTGCATTCCTAAAACTTCGTTTTTCTTGTTAGATTTTAAAGCCACCAGTGCCCCATACCGTCCATAAGACGACGGTAATGGATTTAAAGGAGCAGGATGAGTGCAACCATATAAATATACACCTGGTTGAACGCTCATGCACAGTGCGCGTCTTATATTAATATTTTCTCCCACAGTTCCAATAGTTAAAGCAGAATGGTCACCTAAGCTTTTACCATCATTTGCAACCAACTCATTTATAGACTCTGGATCCAACATGGTTTTATTGACCAGTGAACTCTGTTCAAGTGACATTCCTTGTTTTAACACAGTGGTAAGTACAGTTTCTGCCAGATCATGAAACTTGTTGTTTCTTGCAACAAAATCTGTCTCACAGTTTATTTCCACAAGTGCTCCATATTTGTCATTAGTAATCATTGCTATTAATCCTTGGGAAGTTATTCTGGATTGTAATTTTGTTGCTTGAACCCAACCTTGGGCTTGAGCTTGTTCATTCAGCCATTGTTCAGCCTATAATGTTGATAAAAATTACCACTGTTCTTATACACATTGCATATCAATAAATTTCTTACTTTTTCCATGTCATTTTCATGTATTTCTAATGCCTTTTTACAGTTCACGAACGTGTAGCCAGTTTTCTTGCGTAACTTGCTCAATAATGTCTTTTTTGATCCATAGCAAAGTAAATAATTTGTATGTATGGTGCGAAATAATTGACGTCGAATCATCTGAAACACGTCATTTGTAGCGTTATTTCATATACTTAAAGAAAAACTGAGTTTTACATTAGTAAAACCTAACCTAGAAATGCATAAGTATTATATCGATTATTACATTAATTAAAGCAATGATATTACAATAATGTCATTCTAAAGAAAATATTTCATTCTAAAAATTGTATAAATCCCATAGAAATCGATTAATTACGTTGCCTGGAAACTGCAGTCACTTGCAATCACGGGTGTTAGTCTGTTCACCAGTTAATGATGTTAAATGGACAGAAACAGCATTTCTAAGTCATTTAAACATAGTGCAAGATACTTGTTTATGTCAGAAAGTTTAACATTATTAAGGGAATATTGTTCAACAATATACTTACTGTGTACACGATTTAAACGTCGAGATGTAACATTTAACCAGCGAAATCTACATATATCCGAAAGTGGCGCCTTCTGCGGTTACTAAAAGTTCGATTGCAAGGTAGTACAAAAATCAAATTTTCAAAGTTATATAATTTTATTTATTCAATTATACTGTTCATAATTGTTTAAATTCATTGTGATAACTTAATTGCAAGCAAATATGCAATTTTAAGTTACATTTTTCATTTATTCAATAGCGTGTTGCAATAAATAATCTCAGGATGGAATGCGACTGCGACGATGTATCCTCTTGCGAGGGTATTTCGCATCCGGTGACTCGGAAAAAGGGCACCAAAAATGTTTTAATGCTATCAAACATTGTCGATACAAAAATTGAGCCATTATTTTGTTTGCCACCACATTTAATGGAATGTAAACTATGTAAAAGAAAATACAAAGAACAACTGGAACGTAAACGTCAAGAAACTTATACAGGGAAACGATTGAAAACAGAAAACTTTCGTAGGTTAGTTAGATTCTTTAATGATTTTGAATTCCTGTTAAAATTAACAGCTTGATGCCTCTATTTAAATTTTGCAAAGTTACCTTTCTCTTCATAGCAATTATACAAGGTGTATAATTGACTATAAACAAATTTCATTAGGCAAAAATAAATGGCGTCGAATGGAACATCACATGATACCTATGTTTGTTGGTACCGGAAGTGGAGGCGTTCCAAAATTAAAATTTTCTTTATTTCATTCGCAGATTTGTAGTCAGTCTCGTTGTTAAGCCGAAGCTAGAAACAGCAAATATAGATTTAAGTAACGATCAAGAGGTGAACCGATATTATAATTACATCTGCGACGGGGCCGATACTATCCACACGGTACAGATTCAAGATGACGTGATAGAGAAGATATTGAATTTAGTCCCGTACCGTTTGACGGACCGTTTCAATTACTGCACGGAAAGTCTACTGATCGAGATCAAAGATATTTTTACTAGGAACATCAAGAAAGCGATATTGGAACATGCTCTGAAAAATCCTCTCCAGGAAGATTCACGCGCGGTTTGATGAAAAAGTTCCATAGATCCTACGGGATCTTGTAAAGTATCTCATAAAGGCACATTTTTTTGTTTCAACAGGTAGAAGAAGGAACCAAAGTGGACGAGATAAAGCGTGTTTTCCCTTATTTAACGGCTCGAATTTGCAAGTACCGTGAAACTTTTCGAGACAATTTGTTCTTGTTAAATCCATGCATGAAGATGACTTTGGAACAATGGGTTTGCCGTTTTCTGTAAGAAAATCTTGTGTTTATGGTCCTTCCTCCTTCGCGGCGTTAAACGAATCTTTTTTCCAGGGATTTTCGATTGATCGACTTGAAAGATATCGCAGAACATAAGAGCTGTTGGGATTTGACAGAATTTAAAGAGACGGTTTTCCGTCAAATAAGGAGAGCAAGATCGACCCTGGTTAATTCTTGGTACGATGGCATACAAAATATATTTCTTATGGTAAATATATCGATAACTACTCACAGTTCTTCCCTTTGTTTCTTCAGGTAATACATCTTCTTCTTGGTTTTTTTTTTTTAGAATAATAGAAAGAAGCTGGTTCCCAGTCCATTGCAACGCGTACGATTTAGAAGATTCTTTGGATGCACTACGAAAATGATGGAAACGCAGCTTTTGTACACATGTAACCATAGTTTGGACGATATTATGAAGTTCATCATTTTTGGCAAGGTAAATTGCATATTTTAGATGATTCGAAAGAACAATGGGATAATTGTTCGTTTTTATTGCAGCCAGTCAAGTGTGTATTTAACTTGAATATAGTTGTTCGTTCCAATGAGCTCACGTTTGACCCATCCTTCGACGATTTTAAGATGGATCTCTGCAGCATTTTGGACCGCTTATGCGATGCTATTCGACAATTTGACAAATTAGAGACCCAGCTTTATTTGGATTGGTCTGGTTCACGAGATTTCTTAAAAGTATTATTATTGACTTACTATTCCAGTTCCGCTCGTTAATTCCTTATTTTTCATTCAACATTTATCATAAATCTTTGAAACTTAGCCAAAAATATGGGAACCCAGAGTGGAGAAACTCAAAGAGGATATCGTTGATTTGATCGAGCGAGAGAAGTTGATTCCCATAAAGCTATTGAATAAATTACAGATGTAATTATCAAAGACGGAAAAATCGTTTGCATCGTGCAATTTACGTTACAATTTTTCGCAGATACGAACGTTTTTATAACGAAGAAGAGTACGGTAAGATGGAAATATTCATAAAGGACGAGAACAAGACACTGGAGGAATACAAGAACATGATCAAGTATTATCATGATTTTATGATGAATATACCAATAAAAATCAAAAGAACAGAGTTTTGTGGATTGTTCGAGGTGTCTCGAAAGAGTTTCATCGAAACGATCGTTGAGAACGTTGGTCGTATAAAAGATCTTCTTACAGACAAGCTGGTGAGCAACTATCAGAACGCAGCTAAGAAGTGAGTCTCCTGTTTATACTTCCGATATATTCGAAGAAAGTATAATTATGGAATTGTAATTAAAATAACGGTTTAGAGTTGCCGAGGAATACGAGAGCATAGCCGAGCGTGCCTTGACCATACCCGTCGACACAGCTAGTCTGATGGAGCTTAAAAGGTTCATTCAAATCGTTATAGAAGTTTCCATGAAGAACCTAGAGAACCAGCTTTGCGACATAATGGAGCACATCCTTATGTTGTCCGATTATCGTCTGCTGACCGACACTGAGATAAACGTGAACAACGAGGCTTTCCAGTGGTACCACAATATACCTCAAGTTTTGGACGAAAATGAAACGATCATCGCGAACAAGACGATAGAATTTCAGGATGCCTTGAGAGGTGTATAAACATTAGGGACGCGTTAATTAAGACAACGATGTAATTCCTTCCTTTATCTTTCGATAGTTAGGTATCAGAGATTCCACGAGGAATTAGAGTCTTATGCGAAGCAAGTGGAAGAGATGCAATATTGGAGCGACATTGTTGACGTATTCAAGTACCAGAAGAGAGCACAGGTACTGGAGAACAGATTGATCGCTGCCATGGAGAAGATCGACAAGTTTAACGAAGAGGAAGCTGCGTTCGGCTGGGAAGTCACGCAGTATCCTCGTCGCAAGGAAATAGCCGATCAATTGAAACCCTTTAAACAGCTGTTCGACTCGATCTGCGATTTCTTGAACAAGCACGATCAATGGATGAACTCGATGATCGGCTCTTTCGATCCTGAACAGATAGACAACGACGTGGGATACGCGTACAGGTGGTACATTATTGTTTTCTTACTTAATCTTTTGATTAATGATCAATGAAACTTGAACAGAACGATCTACAAACTGGAGAAATATTTCCAAGAGCCGGATCTGAAGAATCTGGCAGCCTCGGTGCGGGAGAAGATCGAGAAGTTCAGAGAACATATGCCTATCATTTATACTCTGGGTAATCCTGGATTAAAGGCTCGTCATTGGGAACAAATATCGACGATCATCGACATTCCAATAAAAGTCGACGAGGACTTAACGTTGGCAAAGATCCTGGAGATGGGCCTGGCCGTGTTTGCCGATAGGTTCGAGAGTATTTCGGACAACGCCTCTAAAGAGAGCACATTGGAAAGGGGTATGGACAAGATGGAGAAGGACTGGGCCGATTTGTCTTTCACCGTGAACCCTTTCAAGGACACTGGGACCTACGTAATCGCGGGTGTCGATGATATACAATTACTTCTGGACGATCATATCGTTAAAACCGTCACCATCAAGAATTCGCCGAATATAAAACCGTTCGAGGCGAGGATACTGTAAGCAAGTTCGTTGTAATTAAGAACGGAGGTTTATAAGTTGTTCCATTTTTTTTTGCATGGCACAGATCTTGATTTAGTTTCTCGTAGAATACCGAGTTATCTTTATAAGCTGCCGTTCCATGTAACGAGAACGCTACCGAGAATTAGGTGAAATTAATTGTTTCCTGGGACGAACAGGATGTGGGAGAACAAGCTGCACCTGCTGCAAGATATTCTCGATCAATGGTTACGCGTACAAGGTATTTGGATGTATTTGGAGCCGATCTTCTCGTCGCCTGATATCCAACAACAAATGCCAGAGGAAGGTAGAAAGTTCTCGGCTGTGGACAAAACTTGGCGCGACATCATGAAGACTGTCCACGCTGATCCTCGTGTTCTCTCCGTCGTCGAGATCGATAAGATGTTAGAACGATTGAAGAAGAGTTTTGGTTTGCTCGAGGATATACAGAGGGGGTTGAACGATTATCTCGAGAAGAAACGTCTCTTCTTCACGAGATTCTTCTTTTTGTCGAACGACGAGCTATTAGAAATCCTTTCGGAGACCAAGGATCCTACTCGGTAATTAATAACGAACCGTTAAACAATTAGTAGAAACTATAAGGTAATGCTGAAATTTCAGCGTTCAACCTCACTTGAAGAAATGTTTCGAGGGAATAGACAGGTTGAAGTTCAACGAGGAGCTCGAAGTGTTGGCGATGAGGTCAACGGAGGACGAAGAGGTTGATCTCGTGGACACGATATCCACTGCCGCTGCCAGAGGACAAGTGGAGAAATGGTTGATCGAACTGGAAACAATAATGCGTAAAAGCGTGCGATACGTGGTGGAACAGGCGATACTTGCGTATCCCACTAAACCAAGGAGGATCTGGGTGTTGGAATGGCCCGGTCAGACGATCCTCTGCGTTGGTAAAACCTACTGGACCCTACGTATAGAAGAATCAATGTTATCCGGTGTGATAGGTTTGGAGAGATATCTGGACCAGTGTCAGACCGAACTGAACGAGATTATATTGTTGATCAGAGGCAAACTGCCGAAACAAAGTCGCATTACCTTAGGTGATTAGGGGATGACGCCTCGATCCTCGATGTTAAAATGGTTTTTCAAAAAACCACGTTAATTTATAATTACAGAGGCCTTGGTTACACTGGACGTTCATGGGAAAGACGTGCTCGCGACTCTTTACAAAGACGAAGTAATTAAAAACACGGACTTCAGATGGTTGTGCCATTTGCGTTACTACTGGCTGGTCAGACACGAGTATCCTATATCAGAAGCAAGAATCATACTAATGTTACATTTATTGTAATTAAGATATCTGTTCCAGGAGGAGAACATGTGGGCGTACATGATAAATTCGAGCCAACGATACGGTTACGAATACCTAGGCAATTCCTCAAGATTGGTGATCACCCCTCTGACCGATCGGTGCTACCGAACACTGTTCGGCGCGTTGAGCCTCCATCTCGGTGGAGCACCGGAAGGCCCGGCCGGAACTGGTAAAACGGAAACGACCAAGGATCTCGCGAAGGCGGTGGCCAAACAATGCGTCGTATTCAATTGTTCCGAGGGTTTGGATTATCTGGCATTGGGAAAATTCTTCAAAGGACTCGCTTCATGCGGCGCGTGGTCCTGTTTCGACGAGTTCAACCGGATCGATCTGGAAGTGTTGTCCGTGGTAGCACAACAGATATTGACTATTCAACGCGCCATAAACAGCGGCGCCGAGAAGATGGTATTCGAAGGAACGGAGATCTTCTTGGACCCGTCGTGCGCGATTTTCATCACCATGAATCCCGGTTACGCTGGTAGATCCGAGTTACCGGACAATCTGAAGGCGTTGTTCCGTCCCGTGGCCATGATGGTACCCGATTACGCGTTGATCGCCGAGAATACCCTTTATTCGTACGGTTTCTACAACGGCAGGCCTCTGGCCGTGAAGATCGTCACCGCTTACAGGCTGTGCTCGGAACAGTTGAGCAGTCAGCATCATTACGATTACGGTATGAGGGCTGTCAAGTCTGTGCTGATCGCAGCTGGCAATCTGAAACTGAGATATCCCGAGGAATCCGAGGATATACTGATGCTGAGGAGTATACTCGACGTGAATTTGCCCAAGTTCCTCGTTCACGATCTGCCGCTGTTCGAGGGTATCGCCTCGGATCTGTTCCCCGGCGTCGTTCTTCCGACACCTGATTACACTCACCTGAACGCGTGCACGAAGGAAGCGTGCGACGCGGCTAATATCCAATGCACCGATTTCTTCTTGCAGAAGATCCAACAGATATACGAGATGATGATCGTCAGACACGGTTTCATGATCGTTGGTCTGCCGTTCGGGGGCAAGACGTCCGCGTACAGGATGCTGGCCAGTTGTCTAGGCTTACTGGAGGAACGAGGACTGATGGAGGAACACAGGGTGGAGATAACGGTTATCAATCCGAAAGCGATCACCATGGGCCAATTATACGGTCAGTTCGATCCGGCCTCGCACGAATGGAGCGACGGCGTGCTGGCTGTCAGCTACAGAGCATTCGCAACGTCCACCAACTCGAATAGGAAGTGGTTGGTGTTCGACGGACCGGTCGACGCCCTTTGGATCGAGAACATGAACACAGTGTTGGACGACAATAAAAAGCTTTGTCTGACCTCCGGGGAAATAATACAGCTGTCACCCACTACGAATCTGATCTTCGAACCGATGGACTTGGAGGTGAGTACGGATTTAATAGGTCATACTTGATGGCTCGTTATTCTTGAACGGTTAATTGGAATTCAGGTCGCATCACCGGCGACCGTGTCGAGGTGCGGTATGATTTACATGGAGCCTGTCAGCCTTGGTTGGACACCGCTTTTAACTTCCTGGTTGAACACTTTACCATCTACCTTCACCGAGCACATTAAAATTCATTTACACGAAATGTATGCTAGGTTCTGTCCACCTCTTCTGCGTCTACTTGGTCGATTCGAAGTGAAGGTTCGATAGAAACGTCTTTCATAAACATATCAATTTAAACTGTCTGAACAATTTCCTCTGTTATTTCTAGGAGTTGATTAAAATGCCAGAGGCGAACGTGATTAGGTCGCTGATGTATCTGTTCGATTGTTTCCTCGACGATTTCCACGACGAGAAGTATCTTCATACCTTATCGGATCTAGACATGAGGGCGCAGATAGAGGTAAAATGTGTTATCCTCGATTTGTTGCTTCAACGAAATACGAATTCTCAAATTATATCCTGGCCTTCAGGGTTGCTTCTTCTTCTCTTGCATTTGGTCGATGGGTGGCACGTTAACGGCCGATTCTCGCCATTGGTTCAGCGATCTTTTCAGAGCGTTGACCGAGAGAGAATTTCCTGAGGATGCCAGGGAACGTTTCGACGTATCAGACGAGGTCACGGACCCGTCGAAACCGTACGTGGTGAATTTGCCGTTGACGGGTCTGGTGTTTGATTACAAGTACGTGAAAGAGGGCAGAGGAAGATGGAGATCGTGGTTGGACGATTTGCAAGACCTCCCAGCGATACCCAAAGACGTACCAGTCAATCAAATCATTGTCCCGACGATTGAGACCGTTCGATACGTACACTTGTTCAAACTGTTGATCTGTCATCAAAAGCCTGTCTTATTGGTTGGTCCAACTGGTACCGGCAAGTCCGTCTACATAATGGACTTCCTGTTGAAGAAGAACGATCCGGAAACCTTCAAACCGCTGTTCGTGATATTCTCGGCTCAAACGAGCGCTAATCAAACTCAGGAAATCATCATGAACAAATTGGATAGAAGGAAAAAGGGACTTTACGGAGCTCCTCCAGGAAAATACTGGGTGGTTTTCGTGGACGATCTTTCCATGCCTCAGAAGGAAGAATACGGTGCCCAGCCACCCATAGAATTACTAAGACAATGGCTCGATCACTGGACGTGGTACGATTTAAAAGAAGTAACTCCGATACAGCTGGTGGACGTTCAATTGGTTTGCGCCATGGGTCCTCCATCCGGGGGACTGGATGTCACACCAAGATTCAAAAGACACTTCGTCACCCTGGGCATTTCAGAGTTCTCCGATAACGTTCTTATCACCATCTTCACCGCCCTGGTGTCCTGGCACTTGGACAGCAAAGAGTTTCCCGATTTTTTCCGTCCGATCGTTGAATGCATTGTTCAAGGTACTCTGGACATTTATAAGGAGACCAGGAAGCATCTTCTGCCGACTCCAGCCAAGTGCCATTACTTGTTCAATCTGCGAGACTTCTCGAGGGTGATTCAAGGAGTGCTGTTGTCCACGCCTGAAACTGTCACCGAACCTGTAGGTATTTAGTAGACCTTGAAGAAGATCGCGAGGGAAACCTAGGGAAATCCTTGAAGGAAACTAACACGACTTGCTTGTTTTCAAGATCGGTATGAAACGATTATGGGTACACGAAGTGCTACGCGTTTATGGGGACCGATTGATCGACGACATGGACATCAAATGGCTCGTCGAACAGATACGGAAAACCTTATCGGAATACATGGAGGATGATTTGAATTACATGTTCCAAAATTTACTCGGCGATGCGGCTATCTCTGTACGCTCTTCATTTAATGATATAATCAATCTTTGAAATTTTCCTATCATTTTATTTTTATTTAGGTGACAGAAATGGAGCTTCGAAATCTGATCTACTGCGATTTCGAGGACCCATTGGCTGATCGAAAATTGTACCTAGAAGTGGAGGATTTGGATCGCCTGGCGATCGTGGTTGAGGAGTACCTCGCGGAGTACAATTCCATTTCAAGGACACCGATGAATCTCGTACTTTTCCGGTTCGTATTCGCACAGGTGTACCGTAAGAGAAATTTCAATGTTTCTTCGTGTTTCCTCAGGTTTGCAGTGGAACATCTGTCAAAGATCTGTCGAGTGATGATGCAGCCCCGAAGTCACGCGTTGTTGATTGGCGTCGGTGGTTCCGGAAGGCAATCATTGACCAGACTAGCAGCCCATATCGCTGACTACGAGCTGTTCCAGGTGGAAATGTCACAGCAGTACGGCCGGCACGAATGGCACGAGGACCTGAAGAGTATCTTAAAAAAGAGCGCCGCTAGTGAGCTGCACACCGTCTTCCTCTTCATGGACACTCAAATCAAAGAAGAATCGTTCTTAGAAGACATCAGCAACTTGTTAAATTCCGGAGAGGTACCGAACCTATTCGCCCCCGACGAGATGTCCGACATCTGCGAGAAGATGCGCGTGATCGATCGTCAAAGGGACAGATCCGTGCAGACGGACGGAAGTCCTGTGGCCCTCTTCAACTTCTTCGTGCAGACGGTCCGCGAGCATCTGCACGTGGTCGTCACTATGTCGCCGATCGGTGATAATTTCCGTGTGAGGATTCGAAAGTTTCCAGCTTTGGTCAATTGTTGCACGATAGATTGGCTTCAACCTTGGCCGGAGGACGCACTACTCGCTGTGGCAACCAAGTTTCTAGGTGAAATTGATCTGACGAAGAAAGAGGAAACCGCGTGCATCGAGATGTGTCAATACTTTCACACCTCCACCCAGGAGTTGTCGCACGAGTTCCTGAGGAAGACCAAGAGGCACAACTACGTCACGCCCACCTCGTACCTGGAGCTCATCAACACTTTCAAGGATCTGCTGAGGAAAAAGAGGAAGGCGACGATCGACGGGAAGAAGAGGTACGAGGCGGGTCTGGAAAGGTTGGACAGTACTCACAAGCAAGTGGAGAAGATGCAGGAGATTTTAGTTGCTTTGCAACCGAAGCTGCTTATCGCTGCCAAGGACGTCGAGACCATGTTCCTCAACGTTCAAAAGGAGAGCGACGAGGTTGCAGCCATGGAGCAAGTCGTCAAGATGGACGAGGAGGCTGCTATGGTAAGATGTTGCGTCTGAATATCACGGTCACTTGATTTTATTCACCAGCCTGTTGGCTATACAGCTCTCGAGATTTCTTCCTGCTTTCTGAATTCTTCAAGAACACTTGGTTCCTTCCACTTTATGCCTTGTTACTTTTAATTAATTATGAACACTGTACAAAGGGTAGTTTAAAAATTCGTAAAAATTTCATTTGAATCGCTTCCCGATTACTTCAGGTGGTGGCACACGAAGCGGAAGGCATTCGTGCGGAATGCGACGCCGACTTGCAAGATGTGATGCCGATACTGAACGCGGCTAACGACGCCTTGAACACTTTAACCCCGCAGGATATTCAAATAGTGAGATCCATGAAACGACCGCCAGCCGGTGTTCGACTGGTTATGGAAGCAGTCTGCATACTGAAGGTTCGTTTTACCAGTCAAAAGACTATTAGCAAAGCCTAGATCTAAACTGAACGATTCCATCAGGACGTGAAACCAGAGAAGGTTTCCACCCCAGAAGGCACGGTGGACGATTACTGGAAAGCTTCACTTCGTCTACTAAGCGACATGAAGTTCCTCGAGTCCTTATTGTTATACGATAAGGATAACATCTCGGAGAAGATCATGACAAGGATCCGAACTACGATCCTAACGAACCCGAATTTCGACCCGGAGAGGGTCAGACACGTTTCTACAGCCTGCGAAGGTCTCTGCAGATGGGTGTTCGCGTTATCAGAGTACGACCAGGTGGCCAAGATAGTAGCACCGAAGAAGCAAGCCTTGGCCAAGGCAGAAGCCGACTATTCGGTAGCGATGGCCCAGTTGAATCTGAAGAGAAGGCAGCTACAGGAGGTCAGAGACAGGCTGGCGAAATTGGAGGAACTTTTGCAGGAACGAAGAATCGAGTACCAGGCGATGAACGACGAGGTGAAAGACTGCGAAGAGAAGTTAAGAAGAGCGAAGGAATTGATCGGAGGCCTAGGTGGAGAATACACCAGATGGTCTGACACTGCTAGAGAGCTTGGTGAACGCTATCACATCCTGACGGGGGACATCCTCATAGGTTCTGGTATCGTTGCATACCTAGGCGTGTTCACGTCACAGTACAGACAGCAGCAGATCGGAGATTGGGTGAAGATCTGCACCGACCTGAACGTGTTTTGCACCCAGGACTATCAACTGACCCAGGTCCTAGGCGATCCTGTGCTCATACGTTCTTGGAACATCTTCGGCTTGCCCACTGACCTCTTCTCCATAGACAACGGGATAATCGTGACGAATTCCAGAAGATGGCCGTTGATGATCGATCCCCAAGGTCAGGCTAACAAATGGGTCAAGAATATGGAGAAAGATAATAGCGTGAACGTGATCAGACTGATCCAGAGTGATTATATGAGGATCCTGGAGAACGCTGTGCAGTTTGGGCAGCCAGTTTTGTTGGAGAACGTTGGCGAAGAACTTGACGCTGCCTTGGAGTCCTTATTAATGAAGCAAACGTTCAGGGCTGGAGGTGCTGTGTGCATTAAGATCGGAGATTCCATCATCGAGTACTCTGATCACTTTCGGTAAACATTATAATATTTATTCTTCGATAAATCCTTTTAACATCCGAATGATCGTGTTCTAATCAGATTCTACATAACGACCAAACTACGTAATCCACACTATCTACCGGAAGTGGCAGTGAAAGTAACGCTGTTAAACTTCATGATCACACCGATCGGATTGGAGGATCAGCTGTTGGGTATCGTGGTAGCGAAGGAGAGGCCGGATTTAGAGTCAGAAAAGAATCAGCTGATCGTCCAAGGAGCCGCCAACAAGAAGTACGCCTATTCTATTTCTTCCTCTTCGCGTTTCTTCTCAACGTTCATCGACCATTGTCGTTCCTTTAGAATGTTGAAGGAGATCGAGGATCAGATACTGGAAGTCCTGTCGACCTCCCAGGAGAACATTCTCGAGGACGAGACTGCGATCAGCGTGTTAAGCTCCTCGAAGACGTTGTCGAACGAGATTCTGGCTAAGCAAACGGTCGCCGAGGTCACCGAAAAATCCATCGACGCTGCTAGATTAGAGTACACCCCTATTGCTGTTTATAGCACCGTTCTGTTCTTCACCATCGGTATTACTCTTTATAACTAGGGTCCTCTTAGCGATTTCAAGGACCTTATTTTTTTAACGAATAAGTTATTTGAAATAATTAACATTTCTTTATGCAGCTATATTGGCGAACATCGATCCGATGTATCAGTACTCTTTGGTCTGGTTCATGAATCTCTTCAAACAGACGATCGATAATACAGAACATGTCGAGGATATAGGGCAGCGATTGGAGGACCTCACGAAACACTTCACGTACTCCCTTTACGTGAACATATGTCGCTCGTTGTTCGAGAAGGACAAGCTTTTATTCTCGGTGTTGCTTTCGGTGAACCTGCTGAACAAGCAGGGAGCGATCTCGATGCCTCAATGGATGTTTCTGTTGACCGGTGGTGTGGGACTTGAGAATCCCTTCGCGAATCCCACTCAATGGCTACCGTCGAAATCCTGGGACGAATTGTGTCGTTTGAGCAGCGTTTCTGGTTTCGAGGTACGATTGAAAGTGGAAGAAAAATAGTTGTTTAGCAGGCGGCTACGGAGCTCGGGAAAAATTTTTCTTAAAAATTCTTCTCGCAGCTGAAACGAGGCTGCTTCATGCTCGTTCTCTTGTTCAGGGATTCAAAGACACGTTTACGAAAAACATAAGCGCCTGGAAGGTGGTCTTTGATCACATGGAACCGCATACACTGCCGTTCCCCGTGCCTTACGAAAACCTCATCCCTTTCGAGAGGATGCTTGTGCTGCGATGTATTCGTCCTGACAAAGTCGTGCCTGCCGCTCAGCAATTTGTACAAGGTGAATAGAAACAGCCGAGATGTTTCTACGAGAGAACAAAAAGCTTAGGAAAGGAAAGCAGATGGTATTTTCTTCTTTTTGTTTTACAGAGCAACTAGGGAAACAGTATATCGAGTCACCACCCTTCGACCTTGTCTCATCATTCTCGGATTCGTATTCCTGCATTCCTCTGATATTCGTGCTGACGCCTGGCGCCGATCCCATGGCGGTTCTACTGAAATTCGCCGACGATATGGGTTTCGGCACCAACCGACTGTTCTCTTTGTCTTTGGGTCAAGGACAAGGAGTTATCGCAGCTCAGCTTATCGACGATGGAGTGAAAAATGGCACCTGGGTGGTTCTCCAGAATTGTCATCTTGCCAAGAGTTTTATGCCGCTGTTGGAGAAGGTGACCAGACGATTTACTCGTTAAACTTTTAACACGGTCAACGTCTGGTTCGAACGAAATTCGAGAAGTAATCGCGAGCTTTCTCTCTTAGATTTGCGAGAGTTTCACCCCGGGGACCGTTCATCCCGACTTTCGATTATGGTTGACGAGTTATCCGGTGGAACACTTTCCGGTCAGTGTTCTTCAGAACGGCGTTAAAATGACGAACGAACCGCCGAAGGGATTGCGAGCGAACATAGTCAGGTCGTTCCTGCAGGTAAATCGACGGGAAAAGGTAAGATGGAATCGTACGGTGAGATTGAAAATCGTAATCCTGTTACCGAAAGGATCCAATATGCGACGACGAGTTCTTTGATACGTCGAATCAGAAGGGTACCTTTAAGAAGCTGCTCTTCGCCCTGTGTTTCTTCCACGCGATCGTCCAAGAACGAAGGAAATTCGGTCCGATCGGATGGAACAATCAGTACGAATTCAACGAGACCGATTTGCGTATCAGCGCTTTGCAATTGAGGATCTTTCTCGACCAATACGACGACGTGCAATACACTGCTTTGAAATACTTGACCGGTATTCCATATTAATTTTTCATCCATACGATTACATAAATTTTATTCCATTGAATCGTTTTCTGCCGTTCAGGTGAATGCAATTACGGTGGTCGTGTGACGGACGAATGGGACAGGAGAACTTTGAACACGATCCTAACGAAATTCTATTGCCCCGGTGTGATCGAGAAACAGAAATACCAGTTTGACCCGAGCGGAATATATTTCGTGCCTGTGGTAACCACGCATACCGAGTTCCTCGATTACATTAAATCTTTTCCGATGGCCACCGCGCCCAGCGTCTTCGGGATGAACGAAAACGCTGACATCATCAAGGATCAGCAAGAAACTACTCTAATGTTATCGTCGATATTAGCTACTCAGGTAAGAAAACTTCAACGACGTATTGAACGGATGATGAGAATTGATTTTAGAAATATATAACATAAAAATGTAATTGTATTGGTATCCAACAGAATATCGAGGAATTTAAGGTGAGTTCTATCGATACAATAGAAATTTCAGGAATTCTTTATTTGTAATATGGGTGATTTTTTTATAGAACTATTTTTCTATAGAAAGTACATGCCTCCCTATTCGTAATGACCACCAGTTGAGAGAAAAACTAGTTCGCTCGAAAAGAAATATGGTTCTTTCTAGCGAAGCAAACTCTCGTTGCTGGTATCACCCTCGTTATCATTATCTTCGTTCATTAATTTCGAGACAATTTAGGTGCACGCGTACGCGTCGTGTTTCACAAACATAATGGGATTGCTTAAATGTATTCGGTGCGACGACTAACGAGGCTCTGTGCCGTCCCACCCCCGTCTCATTCTTGCCCTTTCTGTGTCCTCCAATTAGGACACCGGAGAAACGGAAACAGATAGAGGAAAATCAGCCGACGAGATCGTGTATGAGGTGACGTCTGATATTCTGTCAAGGTTACCGAACGATTTCGATCTTGTCGTCGCCCTGGAGAAATACCCGACGTTGTACAATCAAAGCATGAACACGGTACTGGTCCAAGAAATGGGAAGATTCAACAAGCTTCTGCGAACGATCAGAAATAGCCTGGTGAACGTTCAGAAAGCGATCAAAGGTAAAATTAACGTTTCAGCCTGTTCATCGATTTTTCATGCCTAAACGAACTTAATCTAAGGTCTGGTGATGATGAACACGGACCTCGAAGAGGTCTACGTATCGATAATCACTGGAAAGATACCGAAGATGTGGATGAGGAACTCTTATCCATCTTTGAAGCCTTTGGGTAGCTACATACAGGATTTCTTGAAGAGACTGAACTTTCTTCAGGTTCTACACCTTCTTTTCGTTTTATCCCATCTAATTTTAGACTAGGACGTTTATATTTTTCAATTCGATACGATTATAGTCGTGGTACGACGTAGGACCACCTACCACCTTCTGGATATCCGGTTTCTATTTCACCCAAGCCTTTCTCACCGGTGCACGTCAGAATTACGCGAGAAAGTACTCGATACCCATTGATCTGCTTATCTACGATTTCGTTCCCATGAAACAGAGTGTACTCATGGAAGCACCAGCCGACGGTGTTTATATTTACGGTTTGTTCCTCGACGGAGCTCGTTTCAACAGGACGACGATGAAACTCGACGAGTCCTTACCGAAGATTCTCTACGATACGGTACCCTATGTAAGTATTTTCCCTATTTTACGATTTACCCAGCTTCCAATGTACTTTCTTCCGCAAACGTTCTCGAAAACGGACCGCAAACGAAGGATTTTATTTGGAAGGAAAACGTTTCAAGAGAAATTTGTAGTTTTCATTGTTGCGCAAACAAGATCATTCGATTCGTGTTCTGCTACGAAGAGTAAGAAAATCTGTGTACCGAGGCAACGAGATGCTTCGCGAACGATCTTATTTCGCACAATTTCTTCGTTTTGTCTGTGATCTCGGAGCGGCAAATGTACACGATCAAATTCGTTCAAACGATTCCTTTCCTTTCGCCAGATTTGGCTGATACCGACGAAGAAGGACGAATTGGAGGAAAAGGAAACGTACACCTGTCCCGTGTACAAGACCACAGAGAGAAGAGGTGTTCTGTCGACGACCGGCCACTCGACGAACTTCGTAATCGCCATATGGCTCCCGACGGACCATCCACCGGAACACTGGGTCCTCCGAGGCGTAGCTATGCTCTGTCAATTGTCCGATTAAACCGAATCTTTTCTAGAAATAAAATAAGAATTCTTAAAGTTTCTTGTAATTTCCTCAACCATTGATAATGGTTTTGATTCTTGAAATAGCGATCTCAGGGGTAGCCACCCTTTAAAAATACAATCTTCCAGAAAAGTTGAGGAAAATGCCACCTTGCTTTTCTTCTTATCTGAAAACGAATCTGTTGAACAGAGCGGAAACGTCACGCCTAAGGATGCTCTTACAACAGGTGGCGATACATCCAGGTCAAGCCAGGCTTGATTCTCTGTCAAGGTTCGATCGAGCGTCTAACGTCTTTGTAAAAAATCTTCAAACGATCCCAGCTAGGGGGAGGAAAAAGAAGAAGCTCGCGGTAGGGAGAAGCGAAATACAAGCAGCCACCGATTTTCGATATCGCCGACGACGCCGTATATCCGCCGCGAAATCGAGATTCCTTTTGCAAACGTTTACCGTAAATATTGCCAGCTATATCGAGAACTGGTAAGCCAGGTGCAGAAGAGATTTCGAAGGCAACGTACGTCCATGGCAGATAGGATGGTCGGCGAAGCTGAGGATAGACGAGGTGGAGAGGGATGAGAACACAGTAGGATGAGTAAACGGGTACGAGAGGTAAGTATACGGGGTGTCTCGTGCAACTGAGATAAATTATATCTTGGAAAGGTCATAAAAGAAAATTAGTGTTAAGAAATTGAATTTTAATTTTTTTTATTGAAATTAATTGCGGCATCTCAAATTTGAAGTCTTATGTGTATCTCAATTGCGGGGGTGTAGAGTGATTCTAAACCATATTAATTTTTCATTTCAACATGAAAATGGTTATTCGGGTATATAATTGTCTAATTGTCTAAAAAATAATATATAACGATGCTTCGGTTAAAATTAGTTACTGAAATTTTTCAACGAAAGACTTTCAGATATTGGAAAATTGCAAATTTCACCGAGGGTTGAAAGAAGGGTTAAAGATGAATCTCTCGTCACAGTTGCATGGAACACCCTGTATTGAAAGGGAACGGGTAGGTAGGAGGTGGGTTTTGAGGGGGTGGATGGCTGGTACCCACCAGCCATGAAGCCACCCAGCTTCAGGGGTTGGTGGCGGCACCCTGTCTACCCGGACCGAGATCGCCGGAGGCTCGTTGCCTAGCGACCTCGTATTGATCTCTCCCCGTATCTCGGCTTTTCCCCTTTCCCACGTGATTCTCTCCACCTCTTCATCTCACCCTGCTGTTTCTCTTCCACCCTTGCCGTTGTTCGCCTTCGATCCTCTCCATCGCGTTCCTGTCTTCCTTCTTCTCCTCTACACTTTCCTCCCTGGCTCTCCCGTTTTCTTTTCTCTTCCCTTTTTACCCTTTTTCTCCACCCGTACCCGTTCCCTTCGGCTCCTTCCACCCTTTCCGCCATCGTTCCACCTTTTTCCACGGTTTCTTCTTCGTCTCCATTATATAGGTTCCTTCTGTTTGCGCGTTTCGAGTGCTTTCAGACCGAGAGCCGAGAGAAAAACGGTGTCGGCGTTGGTGAGGTGACGGGATTAGGATCGAATGATTTTTTTTTCTTTTTCTTATGAAAATCTATGGAAGCTGTTGCTCGAGCAAGAAGTACCTGTAAGTTGGAAAATTGCGGAATCAGAGAAGAAAATCAGAATTTCATATAAAATTTCTTTCTTTGTGAGAAAATTCAGATCAATAAACTTTTTATCAAATACTTTCCTTATTCTTTCAATCATTGTTAGAAAAACCCTGTTTCCAGCTGTCCTATGATTTTCCACCCACCAAGTATACGGAATATTTGAACGTCTTCTTTTCCTTTGTTTCTTTTCAGAAGATATAAGAACGCAGGTATTTTCTATCCAAATTTAGTGGTTCCAGTAACAGACTCGACGATCCCTCTCATTTATTCATTCTTCCGGTCGGCATCGAGAGTCTGTTGGGCTTTCACGTCGGGGGCGATACGTTGAATAATAGATAACCATACGGTTTATGATTTCACGATTCGATTTTCCAACGAGCGGAAAAGCGTGAAACGGTTTGCGTAATACGCGCCACCGTGAAAGGACGCGATCGAAGAAGGTTGAAGGACCCGCGAGCAGTTGGTACACACAGTTGCGTTAACAGGAAGGGGGATTAGATTTCGAATGCGTTCGACGGGAACAGGATGATAAATATTCATTTATCTAGATACCACGGACGGTGTAACTCGAAAGGATGTAATTAAAGGTTGCACAGCAATCGTGAAGCCTCGATACGTTGCGTTCATCCGTGTATTAGATGTTATTCCATGCTGACTACAGAAACTGTTAATATCCGTTAATATTTATGAAAATGTTCAGCCACTTCTTTAGCAAATTCAATATAAATGTTAAAAAATTTTATGCTTTTCGTTTCAGGTTTCATATCCAGCACAGTACTCTACAATTTTAGTTCATACCCTGCCATTTTGTTTCTTTTCTCACATCTAAATATTTCAAATTATAAATAAAAATTCGTTTCCCTATTTTTGATATCTTTCAAGAAAACTACCCTTAAAGTTACCTATGCGATCTCCGGGGTGGCCTTACCCCTTGAGGCCGGTATAAGGTAAAGGTAGAAGGTATCGTCGTTTTAGGGATGCCACCCTCGAAATTCTCTCGCTCGATCTCCTCTGGCACGAGACGCGACAAAGAAATTCAGATGAAGGTCACTTTACCGATAGGAAGAGGCCCGCGGAGGGGTGGAATGGGGAGGGTAAAGAGGACAGGCAGCGAAGCAAGAGGCGTCAAAAGGGGTGGTGCTATATCATCCTCTTCGTTCCTCTCACGATTCACGAATAAATTTCATTCGGTTGACGTGTTTCTCCGCCGGCTCTGATGCTCGTTGATTGCAAATTAAGTGACTTTATGCAACTGTTTCCTTTTCGAAGAATCGATTTATGCAGCGCGTTGCTTTTATCAAATGTTTTTTTTTTTCAATGAAAGCTTTTGAGCGCTGAATTTTAGAAATTCTCAAGTAGAAATTTTCTCGAATGTACAACGCAACTTGAGGTATCAAAATTTAAAAATAGAAGACACTCGACGAGGAATCGTTACGACTATCGAGCAGCTTACTCGAATCGTTCCCTATCGCCTGATCAATTCATTTAATCGGATCGTTTGATCGTTCGACGAGGAAAATAGTTGGGGAGAAATCTTAAGGGAACGTTCGGCAAAAGTGGACGATGATTCTGTTTAGAAGAGAAGGGATGAAATGGCTGGGCAATTACCTTTTAGGAGATGGGTTTCGATCGTTTTGATGCGTTAGCGAATCACTGAGAAAACGTGATGAGTTTGTTACGTATATGCTCGTTTATTCAAACAACATTACATCATGCAGTCGAACGTGTCTCGTTGCCGGCCGTGTTATAATTAAATCGGTCATACACCCTCCTCGTAATGAACTATTCGGTCATTTCATAAGTCGTGTTCATGATGCATTATTTTTTTAGAACTTGTCCGATGTTTAACATCGATCGTTAATCTTATAGAATGACCGGGTGTAATTACAATCGTGCCGATCGATAGATCAATCGGAGTCATAAATAATGGAAAATTATTTGGAAACTAGCTCGACTACTCGCTAAAGCTATCTTAAAGATAAAAAAGAAAATTCATACTTCCTTCGAATACTCGATACAAACTCTTGGAAATGCCGGCTGTTAAAATTCCCCGTTGCATCATTAAGGTCAAGGTTTCATTCTCCTCTAAAATCCAGCAAATACAATCTACGTGTCTAGAAAAAAAGAAAAAGAAAATGAACGAAAAAGAACCTCGTTGCTAATTCAACCCTTCGAACGATCGCGAAAGCATAGTCCCTAATTTGCGTGCTCAGACGTCCATTATCCGTAGATGATTCTCCGTCGTGGCCCTGGAAAAAAGAAAGAAGGAAAAAGAAGCAGCTCCCAGAGGCCAGGGAAAGGGGATGAGACACGGAAACGGGCGAAAAAGGGACAGTGGTTGAGCATCGGCACTGAATAATGGAGGTAGCCGCGTGGAGTGTTGGACGTTCTCTGGAAAAAGAAAGAGCAGAGACGTTTCCGAGAACGGGGTTGAAAGAGGGCGCGGATGGTGGGCTAGAACGGGGTAGAAATCGTCCCCGTCGCGGTTGGTAGACGTGGAAATGCATCGGTGATGGTATTGGTAAGGTGGCATCGCGTCGGTGAAGTCGAGGCGGTCCACGGGGGATGCTGCGAGAAGGGATAGGTTGCCAGGCAACGTACGTCCACCCTTAAACCTTCGTCCACCCCCTCTTTCCGGGCCGTGCTTGCCCGTTCCGCGGATGACGAGTACTCGGTCGATACAAGCAGCCGTTTTCCTCGTACGCTCGGGAATTCCCCAATTTCCATTACGGGACTGACCACTCGAAGGGGGTGCGTACCCTTGGACGGTTCAAAAAAATCAATCTCTTTAACCAGTTTTAATATTTTTTTTCAACGGGAAATTTTATGTACTTCGGATCCACTATAAGCCAAACTTAAAACGTCAAATATTTTTTTAAAAATAAATTCTTGAAAATGATCCTTCTTTTCAAGGTGCCAAGGGTATGTAACCCCTTAACCCTTCGATCTCCCTTTTCACCCTCTGCCACCCCATCGTGCCACGCTGGGACACTTAAAACGATTGCTAACCCCGCTTCGATCGGTCGAGTTATGTCCTCGAGAAAACGACCGACTTAGGGGGGTGAGAGACGTTTCAGGATCGGATTTTATTCTCGCTGGGTGGGATCCTTGATATCCTTGGAGGATTCGGAAATGTTGGAAGGCAAACGAAGACGAGGGTTGGATAAGAGTAGTCGATGGAGTATTATAATTTTTATCAGGAATCGGGAGGGGGGGGGGGGGCGGGGGTGGTTTAAAAAATCGTGTAATCTTTCGCGACACGGAGAGAGGGTTCAAGGTTCCTTACCTAACTCAGAAACGATCGATGTGACAGAGAAAGATAGCGTTATGATGGATAAATGATTGAGAGACGGAGGTACATCACAACAAAGGGGTAAAACGGTGGCTCTTTTTTATTACAAAATATGTACAAAGTATTCAGAGGGGTTGTTACTGTACATGGTGTTTGTCGATTCAGAGAGTCGTCTACACGTTCAATGCACTACAGTTCTGGCAGGAGAAAGAAAAATTAAATGCAAGGTAAAGGTGTTTCAAAGATACCCAATCAACGTCTACTCCAACCCTTGTGCACCCTTGCAATTTTTATTACATTTCAACAGAAGTTAATATTTCATCAACAAATTATTACCATTTGGGTTACACGAGGGTTAACACGTTCACTACTACCACTCAATCGGAATTTCATCTGTCATTGCTCACTTAAAAAAAAATGAAATAATATAAAACCATGCATAGAGTTTTAATAAAATTAAAGGACCTGGACCACTATCAATCGGCATCACTGGTAGCAAACGTGTTGAATTTATTCAAAGTAATCGGTATATGATCGTTAAGGGTTGGAACGAGAACTATAATCGCAGACGAGGAACTGTAAATCTTTACTGACCTGTCGTATAACACAAGGGTAACGCGTTTTCGACCATGAAATCCAGTGGTCTTCGCTAGCGTTGAGAATCATAAAACGTTGAATTTGGTCCGCTCTTGGCATTCACCGCGTGCCTTATGAATTTTGAAAAGTTGGCACATGGAAGCCCGCAGTGAACGCAAGGAGCACAGACTCACACGAATCTTCCTTCCATCGACCTCTCCGTATTGATTGCACTTCTTCTTCAGCTAATCCACCAACGATCGAGTCTAACATCTCTGTAAGGTACACTGTCGTTCACGATGTCCTCTACATCAAACGACGGATTATCGTCACAAAATTTGAAAAATAAAAAAAGACGAAATATAATTATTCAACACTATAATAGATAAATAGTTTCCATGTCACGAACCAAATTATCAGAATTCCAAAGCGTCGACAATTTCAAATCGTAACACTTTCTAAATTTTGATCAATTCTTTCAATTATTATTCCCTTTTTAATATGAAAAATTTGACTGCATAATTTTAATCGAAGCATCGTTGTGTATGTTCCCCGAGGTTTGGGTCATGATTGACCCGACACACGAGGTTAAAAAAAAAAAAGAAAAATAATACACAGGATGATGGCGCACGTCGCGATGTGAACCGAGTTTGATGAGCGTCGAAACTGTACTATGGAACGATAGCACTCGTCTTATGGACCCACGATTAGGGGATAGCCAAGGGGGTGTGGGTCGACGATGGGTAGGGTGGTTCTGCGGGGGGTTCGTCAGTCCCACCATAACTTATTGCTTATTTCGCGGAGGGTGTACGACCCCGTGATATCCCAGGACCTGGGAGCAGCTGACGTTGGGGTTCCATTGTCTGTAGATATTCGCATAATCAAGAAAGCCACCCCATTCCGTACTTTTTCCAGCGGTGGAAAGTGACATATGGGATGCCCTGACTAATATCGACGCCGATCCTGATGGATGTTCATCGATGGACAGCGATTCGTTCGAGACTTTACATTTTATGAAATAAATAATTACACTCACTCATCTATTTTCCCTTGATAAATTATATCATTCCGAAGACATGCAATCGTTTTAAAAACAGAGCACTTTTCAAATAAACCATGGTCACTCGCGCTATAGGAATACAATTAAATAAATAAACGAATAATTTCTGTTATCTGGTGTCCTGAAATTTCAGAGCATCCCTAGTGGACAGACTTGAACTATAACCGAATGCAAGGAACAAAGATATCGAAGACAATGGGAGGAACGTTGTCGCGCGAGACCGGAAACCCATCATTTTCGTCGTCGTAAAGGTGACTGACCGAGCGTATCTTTGGCCGAGTGTCCCAGAAAAGGAGCGTGAGGAGGACAGAGGGGGGTTTCGTCGGGGTGCGAAACACGTCCGAAAAGGGTGTTGCTCGTTTTAAAGGGCGCGTGTGCCGACGCGAGAGTGTGTGCGCAAAGGGGGGTCCAGCGCGTGCTCGTAAAGCTACGATCGCCCTAAAGGCCAATTCACATCCGTGCTTTACCCTGGCACAATGAGGCATTCCCTCGTAGGGCTGGCATCTCGTCTGCCAGAACTGTGGGTCAGGGTTACCCCGAAAGGGGGCTTTAATCCATCGATTTAAACCCTCCCCTTCTTGTCGCCCGATCTCAGCCTATTAACCCTTGCAGGAGACACCCATGGATACGAGGAATTTAATACGGAGCTATTTAAATGCTGCCCACCTTGACATCTACGACGCGGACATGACAAGTTGCATTTCTAACCGTGTGAAAAGGGCGAGAAGAACGTGAAACGAATTTGGAAAATGAAGCGAAGAAATTTTTCGAACGAGACAGGGGCGTTTGCCGATGTATCCTAGTACGAATTTCTCTGGTAACATTCGAAAGACGAAGGTGCTTATAGAAGCTCGAGCAAAGTGCAAAGAAACAGGGGTGTGTAACCGGGCGTGGCGATACGGGACTTAAATAAAATCTCAAGGACGCGAATGACACTTATGGGACTTCTGGAGGTGCTACGAGAAAAATTGGCATTTTTACTTGCTGTTTAGTTCTAAGGAAATTACAAAAAGGAAAGTTAACCCTCGTGCACCGTTACACTTGAAAAGTCGAAAGAAACGTTACTATAAAAAAAAATTAGGAGAAGATCTACGATACTAATGCTCTTCTTTGGATTGTCTGGATGAAAAACAAAGCGAACGACCCTTACCACTGGATAACGATGTCCGTAGAACGGTGCGACCGGAAACGTGGCCGGTCGTCGAATGCCCTACGAGACAGGATCACTGAATGGCTTTACTCTCGTCACAAGCCGGCTATCCTTGTGACGTAATCGAGCACGTGCACTCCGTTTGCGCCCTTCTCAGGTGGGGTTGAAAACGTCACGGATACCAATCCTCCCCTGAAAGGCACGCCCTCTTCATCGATCCTGGCGAACCCTCCTCCATTCATGAGAACCCTGGTACCGGGCCGACGAACCGCATGGTTCTACCTGGTATCTAGAACAAATGAACAGTTTTCATGAGAGAAACAGAGAAGCGGCGATCGGGAGAGGGGGGAAAGATGAGGCAGCATTTGCGACAAGGGGGTGAAACATGCGACTCAGAGGCAGCTGTATCCTAGGTCAGCAACAGTTTGAAAGAATCTATGGATTCTTTTATTCTTAACTAGTAAAACTCGAGAAGAATTAAATGTCACAGAAGGGGGAGGGGGGATAGGTGCTTTGCCCTTTAAATAGAAACAAAGATTCATTTATAAAATTGTCGTCAGGTAAAATAGCTAATTATTTTTACTATAATTGAGAAGACTACAATACTGATATCGCAAATGTTATAAAAGTTATGACTACCCTGCAATCCCTAAATAGCAGAGATTGTGACCGAAACCCAGAAACCATAGGTTTAATGATGCTTTCAAATGTTCAAATGACCCAGGGTTATACATTAAAGAGAACAAGTGTAAAATATGAAAAATCTAGATCGAACGGTGTCTAAAATTATTAATCGTCGTCCAAGGGTTAAATGGCAGCGACCAATCGAATTTCTGCAGAGCAATCGAGCCACTGAGCGAGTCGGTTATAAATAGGAACCCTCGCCAGAGTTCGTCAGCTGATCACATATTGACAGTCCGATAAGTTGTCTCGACAGGCTCGTTCAATCCTCGAAACTGCTTTCCGCACAATTAACCCAATCGTTCCGATGGCTATCGACGATACGCGGGACCCCGAGTCTCTTACGAATATTGGACAAAGTTTATTCAAACATTGAACATGAAGAAATTCGAGGAATCCCGATCGGGAGCAGGTTTGAAAGATCGATAGATCGGGGAGGGGATTATCAGAGCCGCGGGAGAGGTCCAAGCAGGTGGTTGGTCGAATGATCTTTCTGCTTCGCCGACTTCCGGATGGGCTCGAGGGACGACTTTGGATACCGACGACTTTGAAAGTGAAGTTTCGTGACAGAAAATTACGAAAATGGTAATTAGGCAGGTAGCGGCGACGTGCCGGCAACGGCTTATTCATACTTCGTAGCCATGGCGATCCTGCACTACTGATAAAACAACAGTACACACCATAATGTACTTACGCGGAATAGGGGAACACCTTGTCTACCGGGTGTCATAGAAATCGAAAAACGTTTATGGGACTTGGAAGACCCTCGCCAGATACTCGTCTGATTCGATGAAAACATCCCTTAAGATTAATCGATAGAAGGCTGGTGATATCGTGTCAGGATCTTTCTACGAAACTATAAAATTTTATCGCGAATATTGTAACCAGATGTAAATAAAATTTGTTTGAAAAAGATGTTCTCAGAGGGATCGTGTATTGGAAAAGATATTAGGGATGCGGTAACATATGGTGATTCTGCGTACCGTGGATCCATTTTCCCAATCGAAATTCGTGGCCGACCATATGCCGTCTCGAATGATGTAATTTTAACAACCATGATATCTCGAATGGAGCGTATCAAAACAGCTTAACAAAGTTTGGGAAATAGTTCGATATCGAATTAGTTAAATAAGATGAATTACAATTGCCTAGTTAGCTTGATAAGAATGTGTTAGATAACACAGTGATCTAAAGAAAATTAAGGTGGAAGATTATTAAGAGATAGTACCATCACAGATGAAACGATTAGAAAAGACAGCTATCAACGTCTAATCGACACCGAATCAATAATTCGTTTGAAAACAAACTGCGTCTCACGAATCTCGTGAAAGATTGGAGCGTAATCTCGGATGACCCTGAAGCTCCGTGAACGTCACTCCCTGTTCTATACATAACCTTGAACTACCTCGGACACGGATAGAAAAAAGGACATTACGTATCTCCCATGAGTACCACGATCGAGAAACCAATCTCGTCTGAACAGTTAATTAGTGCAATTAAAACCGTCCCGTTCATCGACACGCGACCAAAGATACCATCCTCGCCGAGGATTGACCTTGAAATCGTCACGAAAGAATCCTGAAATACATTACCTGCCAGTGAACTCTTCATCCTCCGGTAGATCAATCGTTGAACGTTTCCGAACGTCCTCCGGTAGGAGGGTCACCGTTCTGGAGAACGGTACAGGGATCCTATCCAAGGTCCATTGGATGATATTCGATGTTGGTAATCTCTTGGATCCGAGATGAATCGAGTCTCGTCGTATGGTGGAAGTAACGGTTTGAAGGTGGCCGAGGTGGTCGACTACGGTGAAGCAGGAACGCGTCGACGATGAAGAAGAAGAAGCAGAAGCAGAAGCAGGAGCAGGAGCAGAAGAAGAAGGGGGCGCAGCAGGATGCGCCGTTTTGTGTCGGGACGGTGTTGTTGGTTTGATGGTCGCGGGACCACTGCGCCCTCTCCGTCTTCACCCACCTAGCCCTGCCCCTCGATATCAACCCCTAGTACCCCTGCTAGTGCCCCAGGGATCGACTCTTCTCCCTCCAACCAACTCGCTTCACGTTTTAGCCCTCTCTGAATCCCCCACCAACCGTTTCCACCCTACAACGAGGATGCCATGCCGGCTCTGGAGCCCCCTCCAGCAGCATTCTGGGCTCGTCACGAACGAGCGAACGGACGGACGTACGAACGAACGAACGAACGAACGTACAGGCTGCCGTGTCGTCACTGCCGAAAACCGGCAGCGAGGGTGTACGTATCGCGTCGGCCCTTTTCCACCCCTGGCCGCGCGGATTTTCCGCGACCAGACAGGCTCGAGCCGATGCTCGTGATCGCACTGATGGTGGTGTGCTTGCCGTTTCTCTCTGCCGCTGCTGTTCAACGTATAGCCAGGCCTGCCGTTGCCCAGAACCACCGGTGGAGGTGGTCGGGTTGATGCTGGTGGTGGTTCGACGATGGCGCGCGAGCGCGTTTTAATACGCGTCGCGCAAGCGTCACCCAGAAAATCGAGCCTCGTACCGGCGCGGCACGATGCGACTTTCTTCTTCCTTTCCTCCTTCCTTCTCTCTCTCTCTCACTCTCTCTCTCTATCGCTCCATTTTGTTCCTAAGCCTCATCCATGGGATGATATTCTTCTTCTTCCTCGTTACCGATGCGTTTCTCTCTGTTCGAGAGATGCACATCGTACGCTCGTGTTGGCCGTCTTCGTTCAAGGGCGTACAACCTCCTCTCGCTAGAGCAACCTTCAGGGGTGGGTCGGATCAGAACGATTGCTGTCTCTTTCGCGACCCATCCTCCTTCTTCCTTCCTTCCTTCCTTCCTTCCTTCCTTCCTTCCTTCCTTCCGTCCTTCCTTCCTTATCAACTCTTTTCTCTCTTTGACCAGCAACCCCTTGCTTTCTACCATACCTCCCCATCAAACTAGACACGTAATGTGTTTCTGTTCCTTCGTTTCCGCGCCTCGCTCTCACTTTGTCCACCGAATCTACTCGTCATTCCGCCTTCATCCACGAGTCACCCAGAAACCAGAGACCGCTCCTCGCTTTCTCTCTCCCTCTCTTGGCCTGTTTTCCTTGCATCCTCGCGGGGACTTTGGATTCTGGCCGCGTAAGGGGAACAAATTTCGGGTGCAAGGTCTCTCGACGACTCTTTGCTCGATTCCTCGTATCGCTTCTTCTGGGACTCGTCTCCTGGGGAACGACTTGTACGCTTCCCGATCTTGTATTAGTTTCTTCAATAAGTTCGTGACCTTATTCAGTATTCATCTTTCATAAAAAATGTACATCCTTCATTTTATCTCGACGGAGAGCCACGAAATGGTTCGTCAGGGATACGAAGATTGCAATTCTTCAAGTATACAAGCCATTTTCTTCTTCTTATTTCTTCATGAATGGTATATGTGTCTCGAGCAGGTGGTACAATCTTGATTAAACTGGTTGCAAGAGGAAACGAAAAGGTGTACAAAAAGAATTTCAAAAATGGCAACAACTTATTAAGTGGTATTTTAAAGAAAGATTACAAGGTGACCAGCTTCGTTAATTTTTTACCGAAGGAGATTTTTTATCGAATTATTCGCTGGTGGAGACGCGGATCAAAAAAATTGACTATAGTCCGCCCCTGGCACCCTTCCGTCCGCGAAACGACTCGTTTACGTCGCGCCATTTCCGTTTCTTGCTTCTAAAGTCCTCGCGGCGGTCGTATTATTAGAGACCTCGTCGCGGCCTTTCCTCGTTTGAAATTCAAGCGGAACCCAGAGGAAAGCAGGAAACGAGGAGAAATTAAAAATTCATTTCCTAACCTGTTACGTTACCTTTTCACGGCAAACGTCTCCTTCCGTCACAAATCTTTTCCTTGAAACAATGAGCTGATTTTTCACCGGAAAACAAACAGCAGGATCTCCTCGAACTTTACCATTTAATAAATTTTTAATAGCTCGTTCCGCCCTACTTCCTCCGCTCCTCGACTTCCGGATATCAATTAAGCTTCCACGCTGGCGAAACACGCGCGTCAGTGAGCGAAGAGTAAAATGCAAGGGTACCTTTTCGCGTGACAGGCGAAAAACGTACTGCAAATTTTATTCGTTGATTACCTCCAACTCTCAGCGTGGTTCTTTTAATAATCATCTTCAATCATCCCTCTTCCTCAACGGTTCCGCCATCTTTCGAGTTCGAAAGTTCTTTTCCTGCTGGAGATGAAGTTGTCGAGGAGGGAAAGAGTCTTACACGATGGAAACCGGCTTCCTCTCTTCACCGGATCCTTTCGATCGCGTAAGCGTACGAGCAGTAAACTTTTGTTCCCGTGTAATCGAGGTCTCGCGAACCCTTCGATGCGGCTTCCTTTTTCTACCCCCAAGGTAAGACTGGAAACAACGTCAGGGAAATTGGAAAATTGATCGGCAATTAGCGAAGGCGAGACGACTGTTCTCGAAACTCGTTCACTCGAATCGTTCCGCGTAATGAAACCGATGTTACGTTCTTCGCTAAATTGCACACGAGTTTTCTCAATTAACAAATTAGAAAATATGAAAAATCTCAGATTGGAGCAACAGGCGTTGGACAGGTGTCAACTTTTAAAACTGAAAATAAATTTCCCTTTGGTTTCTAATATAACTAATTACCTTTGCCCATTGCCACGTGGGATTAAACTGTTTATTAATTAATAGTCGTATCGCGTACGAGAGGGCTTAGAAACACACAGTTTCGTTGCCTGTGTACATCGGCGACATGCGTCACGAATTTGCGGGAATATTAGTCGAGCACTACACTGTACAACTAACACGTAATTAACGTGGCCGACGTGTAAACCAAAGACGGGTAGTCGCACGTGTGGGTTAATTTCGAGAAGTACGATATTTCATTACAGCCACGATTACTCGACACTGAACAACTTCAAAGAACTTAATTTCCGGATATGGCAAGAGAAATGGCTGATTGTAATGACGATTAATTATTTTTAATAGAGTAATTTGTATCGGCACGTCGAATGAGGCGAACGGTTGTACCGATATCGAAAGTGAATATTAATTCCTGGCACATTAACAGAATAATAATTACGATCGATCGTGTAATATTGCGTAAAATAGTCTATTGTATCTTTCTTTTAATAGTACCAGCGATATTCGTTTCGTTAAGTGGCTGTACTTCGTCTCAGATTATTCGTAAGTAGTATTAGACACTTGTTGGTCAGACGCGAGTGTCTGACTACTCTCGTGCCTTCTCTGGATCTACTTGCTACCATGGAAACGTTCTTTCCAACTGTTTTTTAAGTATATTCCATTGTATTTTATTATATTATTTTTTTCTTTCTTGAATATCTCAAACATTCACAGGCTAATAATTAGAAGTTCATGAAAGATAATGAAGAGGCATCGATCAAAGACTCGTTTCTTCCTTTTTGTATCCGCCGCGGGTGATGGTGCTCGATGGAGAAAACAAATTTTTCATATCAAAGATCTCGCGAAAAATGGAGATTGGTCATGGAACTGGCCGTGCCGTGACCGTTGGCATCGTTCCAACCCGTCTCTGCCTATCTTCAAAGAGAATATTTTTTATGTTTGAATTAAATTGCCCGGGGCAACGAGCGTTATCGACGTTGGCAGAGGTGACGATTGCCATTCTAAAAGGGAATTGGCCGACGTTTCGAAATTTCGACAGCTTTCATCCCCGTCGAGTTTTGTTCCCTACGCTACACCGCCCTTCATTTTCCTTTTCATCCCTTCGATCACACCGTTCCGGATCGGTCTCGCGTGCTCGAAGAGCTTCGACAATTGCTGCTTGACGAAACGGCCATTACGACCTGATATCGGCTGCCAGTGATTCATTATGAAAAAGGGATCGCGTAATTCGTGCACAGGGTGGTCGAATAAAATTATCATTCGTATCTCCATGGTTCCTTTGGTATCTACTTTGGCAGGCTGAAGAATTTCCACTAATAATAATTCGAAAGCATGTTAAGAAGCGTTAAGATGGTTGTGGGGTCGGAAGGCGAGCGGCATCGTCGCAAAAACAAAAACACGTGCCAGAGTGTTCGGTGTGCGTACGCAATCTCTTAACCGGATCTTTTGGGCGGGTGAATGAAGCTGAAGGCTGTTGATAGTAGGTACACACCGTGGGTCGATAGAATTCGGGCCATGGCCTCCTTCGGCGAGCAGCGGGGCTAGTTTCACGCGCGGTAGCAAAGGGAATCCCTTGGAGCGACGGGAAGGAACGACGAATGGAAAGAGACGGAACGGATCTACCCCCCCCGGTTTTGGTGGTGAGTGAAAAGACATGGTAAAACCGACGAGGAAGCTGCCACTCGTCGGAAAAGAGAAGAGGAACGACGAACGAAGGGATGGAAAAACGGTCCCAGGATTGTGGAAGATCGTCAAGAAGAAGATAGAGAGAGAGAGAGAGATGGGATACGAGTACTACGGAGCGTCGAATAGAAAAGAGATTAGGGAGAAAAAGAAACAACAGGAGAGGAAAAAGGGGTGTACGCGGTAACGGTGGCGGTGGCGGTGGTGGTGGAAAACAGCGTAACGGAGCGGAGGCTGGAAGAAGGTGGTGGAGGAAGAGGAGGAGGGCATTGGTATTTCAAGAGACGGACACGCGAACTAGAAGAGAAAGATGAACGAAGAAGCAAGAGCGACTCTCGAGGCTGGAGCGACAAGGTACGACGGCAAAGGGGATGAAAGAGGGAGAGGCAAGGAGGGATAGGATAGGCAGCACGAGCCAGTAAATAGGGGGATTGGAAAGAGAAAGAGAGAGAAAGGGGCTAGCGAATGGAGGAAAGAGAACGTGGATGCTGGGGTCGCTAGGCAACCCCCATGAGCCGCTCGAGGTGCACCCTCGGTACACCCTTATTGCCTTTCCAATTTTGGTGATTCCCATGCACCTATCCCCCTTGCGTTACGCGGACAACCGATACCGACTGTCAAGGCTCCGTTGCGAATCGGTCATTTTCGGTGAAATCGATAAAATTCTCGCGAGAAGAATCATCCGATGCCGTCCTGCCCGTTCGTCTGTTGATCCGCGACTTCTTCGAGTCATCCTGAGTACGCGGAAATATCCTCGACGTGCCAAACGAGCCTGAAGAATAATCGCTTAACGCAAGATTTCCTATCAAATCGCAACAAAATGATTCGTATAAATAACTTATACGTGTTCAATCTTACGATCGGCGAATCATTTTGAACGAAAGCTGAAATGTATAATTATCCAGCTTTCAGAGGCTCAAAATTGGACAATCGAATCCTAATTTCTTGAATCAGAAATAGACACTGTCGGTCATAAGCGAACGGAGCAAAGAGAAGCCGATGAAAGAGGAACGGAGAGGGTTACGCGCAGTCGAGTACGTTTCGAGGGTGAAAATCCGTCGGGACAACTGGCGTCACACCGTCTAGCTCGATCCTGTACAGAACACCGACCTTCCTGATTGGTCACGGGACGAGATAAAATTTGGGATCAGCTGTAGGTTGACTGGAAGGGCAGCAACCTCCCCTTGACGAGGAAGAAGCCAGTATACGCTTGCGAATCGCCGTTGCGGTTTGTGTGGCAAAGAAAAACACTCGAGGAAACGACGTTCCACGGTGTTTTCTTTCCACCCAGGACAATCCCGAGCGTCGATCACCTCTTCTACAGGGTAAACCGCTTCCGTTTTCATTTCACGTGGGAACAGGTGTGCCTCTGAACAAATCGAACGGACGATTTCTTTTTACCCATACCGCGCTCGAAGATGTTTTTCATTTCTCTAGGGATGCAAATTTATTAACTTTCCGATCGATTTATACAATTTTCATTGAGGACCAACTAAGGGTGAAAATTAACAGGAATGTCTATCAATTTCCAAGCATCATGGTATCAGATAAAAATCTCAATGATGCGAAAATAATACGATTACTGAACGATGCCGAAGAAAGGACGCGATGAGAGCTGTTCCGAAAGACGATATATCGCGAGGGGTTGCGCGATGGAAGACGAATGAACGGCTTTTTATCTGACCTCGCGATAATAACCTCGCGAGGGTAGTAAAGGGGGGTGGGGGCTAAGAAACGATGTAAATACTATTCTCGTGAAGTAAAAAACTGTGCGACAGAGAAAGGAAAAGGGGGTAGCATGGATATTTATTGCGTGTATCCTTGCTCGAATCTCGTGGGAGAGCGAGGCAAGTGGAGGAGGAAGAAACATAGAAACGAGAAGAAAGCAGCCTGCTCCCTGGTCCATATAAATTGCGCGTTTAACCATGAATTCGATTAAGGTGCTATAAGCGGCGACGTAACGATAAAGAAAGACGAGACGCGACTTTTAATGAAATTAAAAGAGACGAGAAAGTTCACCGTTACAGACATCCTATCGTTCGATATTGTCCTCTTAAGATACAAACGTCGGATAATATCTAACAACGTGTTCCCTTTATATTATTTGTATTTTTCACTCACCTAACGAGTCGAGCGTCGTCTCTTTTTACACTCCAGCTTTTCTACGCGTGTTTCTTTAACGTCGTTCCATTTCTTCCTTGTTAACCGGCCAGTCTGGTCGTTTAATTAAATCCTACTCGTGGCGGAAAAGAGGCTGCGAGCTCGAGCTTTGCAGCGTGTTCATATAAAAGAGTAAGAACATTCTTTTTCCCAACGACCAATTCAATTATCAAACAACGGGCAACGCGAAAGAGAAATCGACCAATTGGTCGCGAGACTTTTGATCTTTGGAAACTGATAACGTCACGAAGATAGTCGCGTAATTTTTGGCCTGGATCAAAAGCAGCACCTAGCCGGGGTAAATTTAACGCGGTGAAAATAAGTCGATCGGCGCACGGATATACGTACAATCGATTCGGCGCCGTTTCCAACGTGTAAAATCGTTCAAGGGGCAACGAAATTCGGTTGTTGTCATCGGTAAATTCGGACGATCGATCGTGCTTCCCGGTCGTTGCATTTAATTATTCTGCGACAGATAGGAAAAGGAAAAATGCCCGCTCGCCGGAGGACGGTATCCGACAATTAAGCTCGTTCCAAAAAACACTCGTAGTTTATGGATTATTCAAATTCGTTCGTACAGCCGATGAATCTGCGTTGTCTCTCGTGTAAACGTCGATTCGGATAAATTGCAAGCGACTGCTTCGAGTCGGTGACGCACGAGGGTCGAGGCCACTAACGGATCAGCAAATTCAATCATTTTAGGATTTTCTACAGAGGGCGGCTAGCCGAGGATGTAAATCACCCAGAGCAGACGTTCAACGCTCCGTTTTCTATCGTTTTATCTGACCGAGTCATCGCGAACTTCCACGTTGTCTCGTAGGAATTAAGGAAAAATGAGAAACGCGAGACGAAGAGAGGAATCCTACTGGCGACAAGCGTGTCTACAGTTCAGCAAATTTTCACTCCGCCAAGAGATATTTTAGTTAAAATTTTATATAAACGATATTCCATGACTACGATAAAGTTTTCGTCGATGAAACGCGATGCTGCATCGTTAAACATGTATATTAATGCAAGTTCGTATTACCGTGGTTGTTGGCGTTGATGCAGCTTAGCGTTTCGATTTCATGCGGTCGCGATCTTGCCTAAGTTCGCGTGGGAAAGCCGGGCCTGGCCGTCGATGAACGCAGCAGCAGTTTCAAACGAGAATCATCAATTAAGCTGCTCGACGTCCGCGATCATCTCCTCTCCCCCTGCCACGATGGCCAATTCCGTGCTCGCCTCATTTTTTTCCTTTTTCCTCTTCTTCCTCTCGTCGTCGTTCTAATTACTCCTACGCGTTCGCAGCTTTGCTTGTCGAGGTCGTTGATCCCGTAAGATTAACGCAAATTAATTAAACAAACAACAGCGACGAACAAACGTTAAATGTTTATTTCGAAAATTATTTTCAATATTTAATATCCGATAGACTGAAAGTCTTATAATTCTCCACTTGCATAAGGGTGGATAAAATTGAAAAATTCGGTGAATGATTAAAATACGAGTAAGAGGAAGCTGGTGCTTGATTATAATAAACGAGCAGCTCTGCGATACGAGGTTTGGAAAAAGGATAAACTCGGAGAGGCCTGTACGGCGAAGTTTCTCGGTGGAAAACACAAGGAGACACCCTCTCCATCATTTCGCTCGTAAATTCAATGGGATAAGGGGGCGAAAGGGAACTCGGTCCGGGTGCCAAAAAAGAGCTCCTCTCTCGGCTCGAAGATTAACGAAGAGGAGGAAGATTAACTGACGCTCTCCTCTCGTGCACCTTCGTTCGTCCTTTTCTTAGGTGGCCGCGTGCTGCCGCGCCTCGGGTAACGTGTCATCGGGAGGAATAATGGTGGCTAGCAGGGGGGATCAAAGGCTAATCGGAATCCCCTGTATCGTACTGACAGGACGAGAAGGATGTTTCACGGACGAATCAGGAAACCGAACGGATAGATTGCTTTAGTTTCATACTTTTTACGCGATGTTTTTATAGGAGATATTCGATAGACGGTCTAATTCGAGCCCGGGCAAAGAGACGGTACAACGGCCAGTCAAAAAAATAAGAAGATAATGGTCGAACGAGGATAGAGGGTGGTAACGAGACAAAGATGGAAAGATGGGGGTGGCTAAGAGGAAGGGGTAGGAGAAGGAAGAGCAGGGCACAAATGAAATTTAATAAAATTTCAAGCTCGCTGGTCGGACCGTACACAGAGAGCTGCCGGATCCGTTGGCGGTCACCATGGAGACGCAGCTTCACCAGCTTCCCGCTCCCCGTGACGTCACTGCTCCATCGATCTGCAACCCCTCTATGGATATCGCCACCACTATAGTCGCTAAACCACCACCACCACCGATACCCATCACCAACACCGACGACACGAGCCCGATCTTCTCTCTGTACCATTTTCGTTAGTGTGAGCACCCTCTTTACACCCTTACAACCACAAAGCCCTGTGACCGCGTAATTGTACGTACAGACGAGGGTGCACGCACCAGGGTGAGCGAGTGGACGTGCACGTAAACGAGCGGTTGCGAGCGGGATACTCACGTAGCCAGCCAGTGTAGTACGCATGGGGAAAGTGAGTAACCTTGCTGGCTGGCTGGTGTACACCTTTCGCGTCTACCTTCGTTCCGGCGGCCAGGTGAGGGTGGAGTCGCAAAGATGAACGCGCCACGAACAGGAGCAACGAACGAGTATCAACCGTAGGAAAGAGAGAACAGACCCTCTTATATTTCTGCGATTCGTCCGGTGCACCCTTCGCCGGATCACATTATCGATCGATGGATGGGCGCGAAAGGGGCAAAGGGCTCTCAACGAACCCCTCCTTCTCCTTCCTCTCCCTGGACCCCATCTCCCGTTCGCTTCCTCTTTTTCTATACTTCCTACATATATGGATATCATCGATAACTTTTACTCTTCTCTACATTTCCTCGTTCATCGAGCCGAAATTTAGATTGTCGATTAATTTTCATCCCCTTTTATCGCGATATTTTTATTCCGGTAACGTTACAGGGTTGTGTACCTTTTTCTATAATAAATATAAACACGAGTTTAGAGAATTTTTAAGTCAACTCTCAATTATACTCTATACAGAAATTGTCTGTGGGGGAATCGCAGTTTGAAATAAAATTCTCACAATTATTTCAGCTACTGAATCTGTCCCTCGTACGAATGTAACAATCTACCCTGACACGTGTTAACGAGGAACGAACAATTTCTGCAGATGGACAAGATTATTTCTGTCGGTGGGGAAAGAAAAACTACGTGTCGAAGACCCCGGAAGGAACGGTTCTACGTGTACGCCGCTCGAAAAAGGATGATTCGCGTACGCCCACGTAGAACGATAGAAAAGCTTCATCCGCGTCTACGAATACGAGGACACGAAGAGAAACCGGGCGTTCGTTTAACACCTATAGATCGACCTGGTGAGGGCAGAGAGGTAGGAAGAGAGTGGGAGGAAACGGGGGTTTTCAGAACGATAAGAGAGACGGAGAGGCACAGAGGAACGTTTCGGTACGGGGGTGGTTTTCGGTGCGAGGGGTTGGTCGGACCGGTGGAAAGTCCTGAGGGATGAGGGAGGAGGTTGCCAAGGCAACGCTCTGCCAGCCTCGGCTTACTTTAGCTCTGCTCGTGCACTCGGATCAATACAGCATCACCGTGAGTTCCCGGACCAAACACACCCCCTCGACACCCGCTCACACCCCCCTCCATTGCCAACCTACCCTTCTTCCATCTCCATCTCTATCCTCCGTTGCTTCGTTTCATCCGCTACCCTCCGGCTATTTTCCTCTTTGTTTCATCCTCACCCCCCCGTTCCTCTTCGTTCAACCAGCTTATTCCCTCTCTATCCCTTCTGTTTGCTGAACCTATACCCTTCTCCCTTCTATCGGAGCTTCTGATTTTTCTTCTCTCTTTCTGGTGGCCAGGTTGCCTCTGTCCGGCACCGGCTCCCGGTGCGGTGATCGCAAAAATTATCGCGCCGTTTTCGGTGGGTCATCCTCGAAAACAATCGCGAACCCGCTGCACGACGAGACGCGGTTAATTACGGATTTAGCGACTGGGAAAAAAACAGCTCTAGCCTGGATAATTCCTCTCGTACCCGTCGGATAATCGATTGCAATCGTTTTGGATGGAACGTGTACACTACAGGACATATACGCTCTCTTCAGAATAAACGTACACACAAAAACTTTGCGTTCAAACTATATTACCGGAAATATTCATTTTTTAAAGAAGGAAGGAATATTCTAATTTATATTTTTTTAATTATAAAGACAGCTAATCAGTCACTATACTCACCCCCCTTCGATGCGCAAATTCTACAATTTTCTACTTCTATAAAATAATTACTTGTTCACTTACTTGTATATATTTGCATCTTACAAGTAATCCTCTACTCGTGACTCTGCCGTTGCGTTCTCGGGAATCATGGGGTTGGAATACAAGGATATAATTGCGAGGATTGTTATGTAAACCCTTGGTATCGGTTGTTCATTCCATCAACGATTAACTGAAAAGAAGAAGTTTCAATGAAAGTTTCAAGAGAATTCGTAAATTGTTTTTTCCCCTGTTTAAACAGGAACTGAGTTTTTAATTTCGGTGAATTATTCTTGTCCTTACCAGGGTGTATTTACACGTACATCGCGTTAATTTTATAAATTACCTGGAGCTCAATTAACTAATGATCAATCAACGCAAATTTAACGAGCAAACATGATGGATTTTAATTATTACGTTACTGGAAGGGTGATCTTGTTGTTACATTGGAATCAATAGAGAATTTGCTTTCTATCGAGTTTTGAAACGTAAGATAAGATAAATATACCGTCTGCCGCGTTTTTTTGGCCCGCACGAAATTCGAGAGACTCTTTCCATCGAACGGGTCGTTTACGACGACCAAGGGTGCTCGACCCAGAAATGATTCTGTATTTATTTTACCGCGATTTAGGAAACTTGCCACGTGCAATTTATCGGGTGCAATCGTCTGTCAAAAATTTATATCTTTCCGCGAAAATATACGGAGTGCAAATACGAAGAAGTTCCGTGTGTGTCCACGTCAGTATGTGTACCTCGCTTCGAATTATCGTAAAAAAGCAAGATATCCTGCTATAATTCGGTGAATTTAAAAAGAACGGTAAAAACCTCTTGACGGAGAAGGGTGGTTCGATGTGGGGTGCGACTCCCGCGAGCTCCTTAAACAATTCCAGACTGGCTATATACGCGTTACAGCCCCCGTTTCTGTGCCAAAGATTTGGCCACCTCTGTAGGGGCTGAGAGACTGCAACATTATGCCAGATTGCGTACAGTAAACACTCCCAGTAACAGTAGAACTACCCTAGTAAGGCAAACCTCTATTTCTAAAATAGATAACTCCTATTCTAAAATATTTTTCTTATACCGTCAGATCGCCGCCTTAATTTAATATCATTTAAGTTATTAAAATTAACATCATTGTCCATGCATCGTGTTCACGAACCGTGGACAAAGCTTGAAAAATATTCTTGAAGTCTCATTCGTACAAAATATTTCCTGGATCCACGGATCTGTTTTGCATATGGTTGGAAGCCAAGTACGATGTCGCTGGATCGTCTCGACACTTTGGAATTCTGGTTACATTCGCGCAACAAATTTCATTTTTCCCTGACACAGACAAGTGTGTTAGGTAGATAGCTTTTCTGAAGCGCAATATTCTCTCCCGCATAAATCTGTTTTAATTTTCTGCATAAAACAATGTTGCCGGAGAAAGGTGTTTCAAGGAATCGAGTGTTCCATTCGGAGAATCGGATAAAGTGGAAATAAATAGAAAGGAACAAGATAATTTTCAAAAAAATTCAACCCCTGTTAAAAATCCAGGCAAGAACTGACAAAGGTCCTTGCTTCTGGTGGTTGTATACGTTTCGTCGGATATTAATTAAAACGAAAACGAGCAGAAAAAAACGCGAGAAGAACAAAAATATTTTCGGCGGGATGAAAAATTTGCTCATTGTCCCGGGCAAAGGCGGGCCGAACCGCGCGGATACAGAGTTTTCGTCGAACGTGTTCGTGGCGAATGACAACCCTCCGTGTCGTGTACACGACAGATGCAACGAACAATATGGGCTCGACGTGTGCGCGTAGTCGGGTTTTGATTTCGGCGTCATTATGCCCATGGTCAGATATATAACGCACCGCGTTACGACGTGTCAGCCGTCGATCCGTCGTTATTTCCTACTCCATCGCGAATAAACTCGCTTCGTAAAATTGATCTGCGACGTTACACCACCGAGCATTGCATCCACGGTCCACGTTGCATTTCCATTCCTCAACCCTACCCGTTTTCATGAAATTTTCTGCTACCCTTTTGTTCCTACTCTTCGGTACTCCGCCTCTTTTTTTCCCATCAGCCTCGATGTTCCCGAATTTCACCCTCCCACCCACCCCCTGCTTCGAACGAATTCGTGATTACGTTACGTTTCGCAAATGTTTCATTGTTCTTTCGACCATGGAGAATACATACAGGGTGGCTCGAAAGTGTGACCGTTTTATAATATAAATAGCCAAGTCATTCGTTTCTCGGTCACTTTGTATATTTGATACGAAACATGTCGTCGCATGGCGAATCAAGTGTCTATTCTTATTAACAAAGGAATTGTGATTTCGATCCGATTTAAAATACCTATTAATAATTACCGAAACGAGAATACCAAAGTCGAACGCTAAAATTAACCCTCAACGTCTGGTGCACGTTCTCCACTGCGCCCCCTGTTAATCGTTTGAAAATCCCCATAAGAAATACTTGTACATCGTTCAACAACCACCTTGACCCACCCTTAACATTCTCAGGATAGAACGTCCCTAAGCTATGCAGTGTACGCATAGAATATTACATGCGAAATCAACAAAAAAAAATAAAATAAAAAAGACGGGAGAAGAAAAGAAAAATGATGTCGCACCCTTTGAAATCGAACTCCTCTCGATCTTCCTGGGCATCGACCTATCCAGTTGGTAAGAAGCTGACCTCTCGTACCCTGGAACTTTGTCCGATGTTCGCCAGGGTTCGCCAGCCGTTGGTCCAGTCCAGCATCCCCTATTTCAACGCTGGCTCGTCCTGTCGGAAGAAAGCGGAACTACATTTAGGGGTTGCAGACGGCGTGCACCCTGTGCGCAGGGCGTCTGCAAACAACAGACGCGTGCGTGTTCCCTGTAAAAAGTTTCTCGTTTGTGCGTGAAAATATAATAGAGCGATAATAAAATGAACCATAAACAATAACCGAGACGCTTTTAAAGAACCAAAGATTGTTAAATTAAACGTGCATGAGAGATAAACAGCTGGGTCTGCAGATTATTCTTTCGACAGGATAACATGGCTATGATCAGCGACCTTTAAGTTGTAATTACTGGATCAATCTGAAAAAGAGGGAAAAAGGAATCAAAGAGTGACATTATTGGTTCGAAGGAAGATGGCCTGCTACACGTTGGTGCGGAAAAAATTTTGCTGATCCTCGCTGGATGGAGGAGATCCTGCGCCGTGCATGACCGGAAAGGAATTTGTCGGTAAGTGTTGCGGTTACTATTGATTACATTACGCTTGAACGATGATAACCGAACAAACGATGTTTCTATATTTATGAAGTCGAACGGACGATCGGTGGAAGTCCTGGACGGAAGTGAGACGCGTTTCGAAGGGATAGGAGTGTTGTCTGAGAGATGAGATCGTACGACGGGGAGAGCAGCTCGACGGAGGACGACGACAGGAGAGAAGGTCTTCCTGAGGCGCATCTGCAGCAAGGATCCTGGCAACGTTCCGCTTCGCATCCCACATGGGCTTGGGAGCATCGTACCGCTGTGTGTACTGAAAACTGAAAATTACAAGAAATCATTGATCAATATCTCCAATGGCATAAATTTTAATCAAGAAATTTCAATTCGAAGAGATTTCATTTCGCATTGGAAAATTTCTCGTTACAGCATCCGTTACCACCTCAATCGACAGGGTCGTTGGAATCCATGTACTCGGTGCCAGGAGCCTCTCACGCTAGTGTTTCCGCTCCAACAGCTGGCTACTCGTCGGAGCACCCTCAAAGTGCACCTGGAAGGAGAACTCCGTTGGGTGCCGTTGGTCTTGGTGGTTTCTACTTTCAGCAACAACCACAGCCCCACGCTTCGTCCAGTGCTCTGTCGGATGAAAACAGACCAGACTCTGAAAGGTATTTAAATGAGCCTACGAATGCGAAATCGTAATTTTACAATTTGCGAAAATTGAAAATTGCGAAAGTCATATTGAGAATCAGGTTTGACCGTCATAGACCAGGAGCGTCCAGACTGAACTGTCCGTCGAAATCAAAGAGCACTCGTCAAGGGAAGAGCATGCGATTAAACATAAACGCCAGAGAACGTAGAAGAATGCACGATTTAAATGACGCCCTCGACGAACTTCGATCCGTCATTCCGTACGCTCATAGTCCGTCCGTGAGAAAATTGTCCAAGATTGCCACCCTGCTACTGGCGAAGAACTACATTCTCATGCAAGGTAACACGCTCGATAAAAGTCTTTCAAACTATACGGACGAACCTGTGCGACGTTCCCATTCAATTACCCGCTACTGAATTACACACCCCGTACAGGAAACGCCTTGGAGGAACTGAGAAGAGTGATAGCAGTTCTGCAGTCACCGCACGCTCACACAACAGCTCTGCCACCCACACCTGTTTCCTACGATCTCCTGCATGGTTTCCCGGGCAAATTGTTCCAAGGTGTGCAGGACATGCAAGGACTTCCTACGAACGACCCCCAGAACGTCACAGCGGGTGGACCTTCCACCGATGCCACTGTAGCTAGTGGAGAATCAAATTAAGGATTCTAATTTTCCCTTTTCTTTAATGAAGTGAACGAATGGAGAATCAAAGATTACGGGGTTGGTAATTGCATCAGATATTTTTAAAGCTTTTCCATATAGGGGAGGGTTGCTTTAAGAAGGTTACGTGGTATTTGTTTCGAGAATTAATTTCAAAGAATTAATTGAAAAATAACGCATTTAAAATTTGCCTATACTTTAACAAAAATTCTGTTATCGGAATAAGTTAAAAAATATTCAGATGGCCGAAATTTAGAAACCATCCCCTGCTATATTATCTTCCATAAAACAGAACTTAACGATCTAATGGTAAGTCACTATAGTACGAAAATGTATGTAATCTGTAAGTTACAAACCGGAGGCTACTTGTTGAAAGTATTAGCGAAGTAAATAATATTCAAAGGGCGTACATCTTATATGATACACTGTTACGAGTTCGATAAACGATGAGTCAATATTACTACCTATGTACTTAATATTAATTACGGTTAAACGCTCCTAAGATGAAAGTTTATGAAAGTATTAATAATTAAGGAAGTACTTAAACGATCTACGATTACCAACAGAGCAATAAACGACAGCACATTTCAGTCTCTGGTGAAAGAAATAGAAAAAAGGATTTCTTTCGATTTCTTTTTTATCGCCAGAGAAAGAAATGATGTAAAAGGATGAGGAATAAAATTTCCGAATCCCGTCCTGGAACGCGATAGTCAATATAGCATGTGATACATGTCGAGATATTATATATATATAATTATATTCTAGTCATACACGCGTACAGATCATAAATATTCATATACATATAGATATATATATATTTAATAATTCAAATTGAGCCATCGATTGTAATAACTTATTTATATACATAATACGTTTATTAAGAGTTTATTACAATGTGCCAAGGATATAGCCGATCTCTTTTCTTGTGAGAATAATTGCGAGACGTGTATCCAACGAAGGACGAGGGAGTTTTTAATTAACGAAAACACTGCATGAATCCTCGCCTTTTCGCGGATCACGATTAAACGTCGTAAACATTTAATAATGAGCAATAACGACTATTATTCCTAATGACGTCGGTCGTTAAATAACAATAAAATGTGTGCAGATGGTACGATGACGATGAAAAGAGATAAAAGTGTTTGTTGTAGCGCGTAGTAGATATTACTGTTTAGTACTCGGATGGAAATGTATTCAAGACAACTGCGAATTGAAAGAACGGGTGCTCTGAGAGAAGAAATTTTAATTATTCAATATTCTTAACCCTTTTGATCTTTCAAGAGCAATTAAAATTTTTTGTTTTTACTTTGGCGAGGATAGATTAATCCCCTACTCTCGACTGAAGGAATCATTTTCAAAGGTCATATATTCCAATTAGAGTTGGAATAATTGTAATATAAAAGGTGAAGATTATTAATTATTTATTTACATATAAGAAAATTGCAAAGTGTTTACCCAAACTTGTCACGAGACAATATCATGGTACCAAGGTCAAATGGTTCAAAGAAGCAAGAAATGAGACAGATAACGATATTCTTTCAGGGCATTCCATCATTTCGTCAGACGCATTGAAACGAGTTAATATAAGCAAGAAAGTTTGTCATTTTGTTTTTTAAATACAATAATAACTCGTACTTTTAATATCGATGCGTATTATCGCGCGGAACTCGTCTATTTTTAAGCGAGACGCAAAAGTTTATCGAATATACGAATTTTCGATGTAATTTTATGCGAACACGTCAGAAACGTATAATTCATTTAACACGTTGGCTGCCGTGTGGTCACCTACGGCCTGGGTCTTAAATTTTGTATAATCTAATAAATTAATAAAAGAAAGGAGTAGACAAACCTCGAGGCGCTAGTGTTATATTAATAGCATAACCTTAAATTAGAAAATTAATCAGCCACGTTATTATCGATTAGTGTTTTGATATGTCTTACAATACATAGAAATTTTCACTCTGGCAGTCAATGTGTTAATGAAATATCGTAAATATTTACGTTGAATACGTTCCAACTCTACCGCCATAGTTTATGGAGCAGGTGAAAAGAAAAGGAACGGAAAAAAACGATCGATAGATCGATTGATCATAGTAAAATTAAGGACACGATTGTACGAGACGGTGAATAATACCTTTAATCGGGAAACGATGAGCTGGGTCTGTTTATAATCTCTAAAAGCCAATTATACATTGCGAAAAATAGATAATTGTTATCTGAATCACCCACGCAACCGACTAGTGGTGCCACCATTCGGTCGCGCCATGAAACTTTCGTTCTATCGTATTCAAATAGTCTTTTCATTATCTGGCCAAATAATGTTATTAAATACAAGTAATAATTATCAGAATCACGCGTAAATGAAGACACATTATTGTCATCGTCGATCCAAACTCTCTGAATCAATCATGATGCTGTTTCAACGAATTTTACCTGATTTTAAACCATCGACTTGTGGCGCCATCACGGCCGTCACTCCGCAAAGTATTCACTTGATCGTCTTCCGTCCTTTTGGGAGGACCTTACACCGTATGTGCCTGATTCGACGGGGTTTATTGTGTGCGTGTCTCGTCGGTGGCTTCAAGATGGCTCGCAGGCTGCTGCTGCTTTTTGGGCTTGTAGTGCTTATAGTGCTTATAGTGTCCCTGTAAACTGTTTCGTGAAAAAGATTCGGTAGATGCCAAGACGACGACGACGTGACTCGGCCGGCTGGTAACTTGGGGTAGTCTCGATATGTGACGATCGCTCAAAAACCGGTAAGTCGTTGCATACCATAATTTTTTATCATCTACTTTGCGATTGTTCACAATTTATTATTGGAAGCTCCGTCTGACTTGTGTATGCGATCGCTACAAAAGGAAAGTTTTCGTGGTTAGGAGAAAGAAACAAAATGGATAGACCGTGACAGAGAGATCACGCTTAGACAGTTACAAGCTTTCTTTTTCCTTAATGCGCGATCGAATACGCAATAAACTTAACAGCAAGAAGGAACGATGGCTTTAAAGTACAATTGTTTTTACGACGAGACTCGTTGATAGGTTATGATGTCATAATAGTGGACAGCTCGCGCAATCTCTTTGTCTTCCACGCTCGATCACGTATTTTTTCACGTTCGTTAATCTTGTCTGTGGTGATATCCACGAAGGAAGTTGAAAGACTAATAATGTATAAGAAAGAAAACTTAACAATGATTTAATGAGATGATGTAGCACGGTTGATCGGGCAATTTTTCATCGTGAGTTTTGGAGTACAGTATCGTCTCTCCTTTTCTTTCTCGTAGCGTCGTAATATTTTCCGTCGCGAGTGGGAGAACTAACCTTACCTCACCGATGGGCGAAAGACGCACGAGACGGGGTCGCTATTGGTAGTCCTTTCCACATACCTGCCACGCAAAAGCTACCTGCATTCTCAGTCAGATCGAGCTTCGAAACTTTTGTCGATATGTCTGTATATTTAAACTTGCTCGTACAGTAGAGGGCACGTTACCTTTCCCTAGGGGAAAGAGCCCTAATCATTCGTCTTCATATTAAAAAATGACTGTGCATTATGTTTAGACCCAATATACGGTTTAACCCTTTCGCAACGATGGGTAATTATTGTCGTTTACTGTGAAATAATCACTGGGTACTATGGGCGACTTTATCTGTAGTCATACAATGGAAAGTGTAAAATTTACGCTTTCCTTAATTAACAGGTAGTATAGAGGAAAGAGTGTCACCACTAGCTGTACTGATTTATGGATTTCTGAATCTCTGTAGATTCTCCCTAAGATTTCTTTGAGTTTTCCTAGAATCACCTTGGATTCTCTTTCGGTTTTTCCTAAGATCTCCCTTGATTTTCCCTAGAATCTCCTTAAGTTTCCCTAGGGTCTCTCTGCATTCTTTTTAGAGCAGAGGCAAGTGGTGGGAGGCTTCTCTTTCCACGCTTACTCTTAATCAAATGTCTACGTTGCATCGGAGTGTACATCCTCCAGAAACGTGTCTCACGAAGGACATGAATTACGAATCATTCGTTGCCAAAAATATCAATGTGAAAACTGCGCATACGAATATAAACGATACCTGAAGCAGCAATTCGAACGTGTCTATATATGTAACACAGACTGTGTATACATCGTTTTCAAAATTTCACCGCGAACCAACTGGAACGATGAGCGCTGTATCTTGTAATACAGTCACTTGAGAACAGACTATTGGCCAGCCTGTGTGCTTGTTTGTCGTTGTCAATTAAGGTCGAAATACCTTGAAACGATTTGATACATTGCCTCGTGATGTTCTTCGACGAAGGATTAACTACACAGATAATATAGACACGCGTTCTTGAGTGGTTGCATAGGAACGGTGTTTGGTAAGGTAAATAATAACAAATACTCGCAAGTACGCGTGCATGACATCGTGACACACTATCTTCACCGCCGACTTCCGGTGCGCTACATTACGCGGTTATTTTCCACAATCACGGTTTACCCTTTAACTTAACATTTCAATTTTCGATTTCACACGTTACAAATGACAAAAGGAGATAAGGAAATAGATAAGTACGTATTTGGTAAACTTTCAAACTCAGCCGTGATATATGATTTCAAGGTGAAACGATTCACCGCCATCTTTTTCTAGGATAACATAATATTTGAGTTAGTGAAAGAATTTCTATATAGCTACTTGAAAACCAGTTCCATGAAAAAGAATGTAGGCTGGACGGTCGAACGCTGAACAAAAGTTTCATCCTTATCGGTTCCGTACTGACCCGAAAAAACGTCGACATAAATGACATGTGACGCGTTTCCGGTGAACTTATCTCAGGTACGCTACGTACCTCGCATAATAGGCACGCGTGACGTGTTATCGACGATCGAAATCAGCGTTGAAGAAGTCAGGATTATTCAGGGATGAAGAACATTATCGTTAGGTATTCGCGATGGAAATATACCTATTGCGTCTTTATATTAGTCACAGTAATGTGTTTATTCGAAGCAATCACGGACCCGAGCCGATTAAACTCGTTTCGCTTTATCGAACCGAATACCCAATTATTCGGCCAGCGCCACTCTTGAAAAAGTTTAAACAGATATTTTACATCGTCCAAATTTCTTTATTTCAATATTCGATCGTTGGTTCTATTTCCTTTTTCCTTGTGTGTGTTCGACTGGTATGGAGTATCAGATGCTTTCCGAACGATGAAATCATTCCAGTGAACGGTCCTTTTTAATTATTGATAGCAGTACGTCGGTAAAAGTGGCTATTCCCGTTGCGCAATAGAAAATAATCAAACGATAGTAAATGAAACGTATTTTCGAGATCTTATAACTGGAAATACTCTGTACATGGTTTTAGTGGCTAAAACTGGTTACGAATAAAATCCCTGCACCTTATCAACCACGAAAACCGAAAGTGACGAGTCGTTTCGTTATCGATATCGCGATGATAGTCCTCGTTGTTTGTGCACGAGCTTTTCGGCAGCCTTCGTTTTCATAGTATACTTGGAAATCTACAGCATTATACTATGTTTGATCATCTTTTGATCAAACGTTCGATAAGAACATTCTAGCGATAAATTGCATGTAGCTCAAGGTGATTAGACGAATGTTCGATCAAAGGTATGTCTGATTTCCGAGTATATTAGATTATCCATATGGAAACAGATAAAACGACTGGTACTGGAAATGTCTGAAACTGTATTAGAAGATTCTGAGTCAACATAGAAACCGTATTCTCTGACACATCAAGAAGAGAACGACCGTGCATGATATCTCGGCATGATGACGAGGTATCTGCCCTTTGCTGATGCATGTGCAGGCATTTTTATTCCATTTCGCAACGGGATTCGTGCAAATTCCATGCTCACTCCCTGTCTTAGCGGATACTCGCGTTACAGTATTCATTTAGAGGAGAATTACAGTAAGCTGAAGTTTTATTTAACTCTCACGAGTCTCTTTATGTTCATTCACCATTTAACAGTAAGAGATTTTTAGAGAATTAGTTTTAATATCGCACGCTTGAAATTTATATAGCACACCCTATAGATTGGTTTCAAAGCCAAGTTCGTTTAGAAATTGAATTTCAGTCTGGTATATTTATCAATAGACAGCGGGTTGAACCGATATATTCTACCACAAAAAAAAGAGCACGGGTACAATTGTAAACGTACGGTAAACCGGAGTTCGTCGCTTTTGTAACTGCGTTCTTCTTTTTTCATCGATAGTTTTGGATTTATTATTTTTCATTAACGAACAGCCAGAGGAGCGGCTGCCGGGTGAGTGGGTGGTTTGGTTGAGAGCATCGAGTGAAAAATGGTGAAATGAGAGAGTTGGGAGAGAAACAGGAGCAAAAGAGAGACGAAAACAAAGCGGACGCAGCCGCCAGGGCAACAATGGCGCATCGACCCGCCAAAACTCGCGGTGACGCGCAGAAACCTACGCGTCGATCTTCTCCGACTAAAAAAACCTTCTAATTCGGCCCTAATGTCACTGATTTAATGATTATTTTGGTCGATCACATCGATTTTTTCGAAAAATAGTGTAGATAGAGGTAAATTAGCTTTAAGACTTAAGAAATATTGCCTTTGCGAACGCAGTTGGGCAGACGAATAAAATGGCCGTCCGTTCGCTTGATGCGCAGAAGCATGCGCAGTGAGTCTTACATAAACGACTCTTGACTAACGCGGTAGAGGAAGATTGGGACCATTCGTAGAGTTTCTAGAATTTTATTTATCAGCTGATGTTGAATGCTAGTAAAATAATTATAATATTAATATAAAAATAAAATTAGGAGTTAGTACGTTTATAGACCAAGGTTTTGGTACCCAAAAGTAGATATTTGTACGAGTCCAAATAGACTTAGAATGGCATTAGTGTTACACTAATAAACTTACGTAGTAAACTAAAAGGTTGAATTTTGTAATTTCGAAATGAATTCCGTCAGATAACTTTCCTTACGTTCGGTACGTTGAGACGGTCAATTTGTGCTTGTTACCAACACCTGGATCAGAGGACATAAGAATAGGGGGTCCAAATTGAAGGACCCAATTGGAGGAAGCTGACAGGGTTCCTCCCGTATTTTTCCATTTCTGTTTCAATTCGCGAGCCAAGTGCAGCCTCTTTCAGGAACCGTTTCAGGTATCCTGCAAGACTTTTCGTTGCACTTGGTTCCCGTGAACAGGGTAAGACTGAGAGAAGTATGGTCCACGATGGATGAAGATCAGGTGCCGTGGTTGCCAGGGTAACCAGCATTGATCCCTCCCCTCTTGTTCTATCGTCCTTTTCGTTTCTCCTCCACCATACATTATTTGTCCCTCTCTCTCTCTCGCGACCCCTGCTTGAACACACAGATACAAATGCATACACCGATTCGTGAACGTGCAAGATAAAATCACTCCTCCATTTTTGTTTGAACCTTTCATCCACTGTTGATCGATCATTATTAAGTTTACAGTCATGAAGAATTTGTTAGGAAGGGATTGAGGGGTGCAATTTTTGGAAATCAAGAAAAATCTCCACGTGTTAACTCTGGGGTGAAAAAAGCTTTCGCGTTTCAGCGGAAGATGATCGATACACGAAAGGCGAAATCAAAGAAAAATATAGAAAGGCGAAAGTAGGATGCGGTCTCTGAACAGAGAGTTGCCAGGCAACCGATATTGTTTCCATTGTTGCGGTCACAGCGTAAATATTTGAGCTGACTTTGTTACTTACCAAATGTCTTCCCTTTTCATTTCCCTGTTTGTCGAACTATCGAAACTTACCAGAATACGTTAGACTGCTTCGATCTTCCATCTTTGCGTAGGTGGAGCTAGTGTCTCGGTCAAGTCCACCATTCTCGGTACTGTACATTGTATTCTAAACATCACTTTAGATAAGATGCAAATGTTTATATGCGATACACCAAGTTTGTTTACCAACATTTGTTTCTCATTCCCTGCGGGATGTAAACGAACCTCGCTCAGTGCTGACCTCGCGGTCAGGGGTGAATCTACCCGCGGTTGGCTACAGATTAGGGTAGGTTAGGGTCATGGACCAGTGGATTACCGTGGGCGGAGGAGGGTTCTGGTGCGACGACACGGCTCCTCTTGATCCGTGTCACGATCCCGTGAGGGATTGACGCGAATTTACAAAACAAGTCCATTTTATATTCCATAACAATCTTTAATCGTCGCACTTGAAGCCGAATCGTTCAAGGTTGCCTCGTAAAACGGCACTTTGTTTCCGAATGACCTCTCTCGCGAGATGCGTTCTCTTCTCTTTCGACATTGATTTCACGGTTTTATCGTTGGCTGTTATTTTTAATGCTCCTTTCATCATGACCGTCGTTTAATTGGCTAACTTAGCAGACGTTGTTCCAAAAACTCTATCCAGTCCTAGTGGAGTTGAATCGTTTATTCTTCCGATCGATCGGATTCAATGGCAGACCGACCCCTTTTGCGGAACGTGGAAACCGGAAAGGGGGAAAGCGAGAAGTCTCCACGGAGATTAACCGCAATCCACGGTCAGAAGTTGGGAATTAGGAATGGTCAGTTACACGGGAAATCGAAAGCCCCATCTCTCACTTCTTACAAGAACGGCTCGGAATCGGTAGGAACTTTGTAGATTTAAGAGCCACGAATAATAGACAGTGTTTATCTAGTTTATTTTTCAATGGCACCACTGTCTTCGCCAAGCGATTCAACGAGATTTCACACGTAATTTGTAGGAAGGTCGATGCACCAAACCGCATCACAGGTGGGGTCGTTCGGAAAACTGTCTTCAATTTGGTCCCTGTTGCCTCTAAAATTGACGCGGTTTCCACATCCTTCCATCTAACAATGGCCGTTGTGAAATTCTCGCAATGCTCGGCCAGCCAGCCAGCAATCTCAGGATGATTTTGCAACAGGCCTAGTTGCTGCGTTCGTTCTGCTTGCATTCCGTTCGCTTACGATACTTTCACGTCTAACAAAAACGGTCCACATCCACCGTCTAATTGGCTTCTGATGATAATTCCATTTTTTTATCTCCTCTCTCTCCATAATATATATTTTTTTCCAAGTATTGAACAACAGAGGACAAGAGAGGGTTAGGGACAGTCTCGGTGGATGTAAGTTGTTGCGTGAAGGACGAGCTATTGCGAGTCCCTTCGTGTCGGAGCTAACCTCGTTTCTCAAAACTGGGTCATACTCGTCTCTCCTTTGATCTCCGAACCTACCCACGGATCTGTTTGGAATCACATTGCCGTCGATCGATATTATGCTCCTCGTTTCCCGATGACGGACAACAGGATGCCGAAGTTTAACCAACTTTTTTCGCTTTATCGCCGCTCGTGGCGACTGAAAAGTTACGAACGGATTCACTTGTAGCGTTTTATTGCCGCAGAATTACTTTCTCAACTCTATCTGCAGTAAATTCGACGATATAGCGGACGTACCGTGGTAGTTTCCGAAAGGAAACGCACCTTCCAGGCAGATCGAAGCTCTCGTGTTGTCGTTGGAGTTTCTATTTGGATAACTTCGATAATTTTGCCGTTTAATTCCAAGGTGATATTGGAAAATGTTGAATATATCAGGAGTTGTTAATTCTTTCTGTGTTTCGGGAACCATTGGTGTCATCTTTTGAGCATGTAGCTTCTTTTTAATCGTTAGTCCAACGAGTTCTAATTACTTTCCAATCGTGAATAAAATAAAAAGAAAAGAAATCTATATAAATAATGAAGCAATAGATGTAAACTCGCGATGGTGAGGTTCTGGACGATATACCATAACACGGTTCGAAGGAACACCATCAATTGTCCTCCAGTGTCAAGAGTCTTCACCCAAGACGTACTGTCCACCGACCACAAAAAGTCCCATCAGAATAAAGCAATCTGATTGGTCGCGCCCCATCTCAGCTCGCGTGTATTTTCGGTCTTGACGTATGATTGCTCGAAGTGATCACATCTACTAATTAGGCTCGTGTAAATGTAGGGAGTCAGTCGGTGTGTGCGTACTACCCCTTCTTGCCTCCGTGCCGGCCCGCGAGGATTCTTGTCATCGGTGGATGGTAGGTCTACTAGAGGTAGATTGGGTGATGAATCTACCATAGTAGACCAGGTCATCGAATGACTCGCTTACCGTCTCAAACAGAGCATACGAAATGCAACTCGTCACCCGTACAACTCTCAGAATCTTAAAATAAACGTGGTAAACAATACGTGTGGCGAAACCACGAGAAGGTTTCTCGTTTGTTTTACCGATTGATCCGCGCGGTTTTCGCCCCCGAAACAGAGCGTGTATCTCTGCTAAACTGTCGTCGTTCCGCTGAAACGTGACGAAGTTGATGCACGACACGGCGAATCGTATATGTAACGCTTGTAACGCGAGCTGACGAACCGCAGCGGTATTTTCACCGCTTGTCATCCGCCTGCGTCGCGTCGCTACGTTTACGTGACGTCAGACGCGACGCTATTCTGGTCCATTACACGCTTCTCTCCTCGACGATTGTCCCGATCGTTTGGTGAAACTAACTTAAGTTCCTTTTATCAATTACATCGGTGAGAAGAAGCGGAACTTTTAATTTTAATTAAAAAAAAAAAAACAGTCCAGTGGAAACGTTGCTAAAATTTAAATGATGTAGATGATGATCAGGGTCATTGTCTCGTAAGATTCATGAAAATAGGTTCTGAATTGAACGTGTTGAGGTAGAAGCATTTGGCAAGCTCTCGGTGTCTACAATGTTTGCCGAGTACGTTGGATCATCCGCCTCGGAGTAATCCAATTTTCTTCGAGGCTCTTCGGAAGAAGAACGCATGCTCGCGGTGTTGTGTTCTTTATAGACGAGGCAGATTCAAGTGTGTGGCCCAACAATGTTGCCAGAAGAGGTGTAGAAAGCGTGTCAGAGAATGTTTGAAACGCGATGGTACGATACTTGTTGCAATAGGGTGGACTATTGGCGTCAAGATATATGGAGCATCCGTTTCTGTAGAAAGCATTGTAGATCCTACGTATCGAATTTTTCCAAATTTTCGACAAATTTCTTTTAACCTGCTGTCACTTGCGCGTATCAATTCCAACGATTTTTCTTACAAAATTACTAATGTTGTCAAACGTGTGGCTTTGGCACAGCCGTGGCTCAACTTCGCGCCTCGTTGAAAGTTTAACAACAAACTAGAAACGTTTCAGAGAGTTTCAGTTAGCCGACTGTTGCAACTAATCGGACGTTAATTGAGTTTAAAGGTTTATTAAACTGTTCTATCGTTCCCAGTGTTCGGAACTCAATTTATCAAACGACTGGCGCAATCTGGACATTGTTCATCCATTCGAACGCACGGGACTAGAAAAATCGTTGAACTTCAAAGACAGATCAGATAACACACTTTCATATATAATTCTCGAAAATTTATCTAATTATTCAGTTCGGCTTTTTGGAAGGTACCTAATACTTTGACACGAGTAATTGATATTATCCAGCGTTTGATTTTTGGAAAATGACTTTCCATCTAGTTCCGTCGTGAAAATATGTTGTACTCCCAAATTGCATCGCAATTAAACGTGGATGAAAGGTCCTGTACGTGTAATACGTAGAGCACTCAAACGTGCATGTACAGCTCGCTACGAGAAACCCATAGTCTGGTCTATTGAACCGAGTACAATGAGCGACAGCTATGGCCGCTATACACTGGCTAGCATAGTGCCAGCTTCGTATTTATGCTTGTGTTAACGCCTTCCGTATAATCTCTATGGAGGTCGGATTTACAGGAAAATATAGACGCGAGAGATGTAATTAGGAAACGCCTGCGCGTCAACTTGAATAATTAGCAATGGGATCGATATAATTTTTCGTCCATCTTCCTTCGAATTTTCATCGTTCCCTCGATAAATAGCCCGGCCATAATGCGCAGCCCGCGTTTCTCCATAGCGGAATGTAGACGTCAATTGTGTATCACGACACACGTAATAATACTCCATGCCCGTTATCTTCCCACACCTCCTCTCTACCCTTTTCATCGTTCGTATCCCTCCTACTTGTGGGCGTTCGATTTGCAGCAACGATATAGGTGCATTCTGTGACTGCACCGATCGGCTGTGCGCGAGTAGTACGTACTAGGAATTGAATGAACGCGTCAGTAATCCTCGTACAGGATATCCAATCAACGCACGAGGATATACCTTGGTCCATAGCGTTACGTGTATCGATTTATAATAACATCGTTCTTGCTTTCTCCTCGCGTTTTCCCATCGCCCTTTCTCATCCGTTGATCCCTCGCGATTCATTGAACCTCGAGCCCAGGTGATAACCCTTTGAGTTCAGACCACGGAGAAGGAGGATGCAGTCAGGGTGAATAGCGACGAATCGAATTGTCACAGTTTTTGTGAAATTATTAGTTCCCGGTTTGCACGAATTTTGTCAACCAGCCAATGTTTCATCCGTAACGCGAAACATCGTCGGGGCATTAATCACCGCGATAAAAAAAAAAAAAAAATAAAAGAATCTTTCATTCAGCATCCAGAATTTTCCCCCGGTTTCGTTGGCAATCGCGTTTCGGCGCAGCTGCGGCGGTTTGTTACGGTGTAGTACCATGAGCTTGGAGAGAAAATAGGATGGAGAAGGGAACGAAGGGAAAATGAGAGAGCGACCGAGAGAGATGAGAGAGGAGAGTCCATGGTACGTATGCACGTGGACTGCTATAGTGCTACACTGCGGTGGGATCGATTCGGCCGGGGGTGGAACTCCACCCTCCACCCCCATTTACAAGCCCCAATATACACCCCCGCAGCTCTCAGCCTCGCGAAATATCCGTAGGTTAGTTCGTCTCTACGCCTCCTCTTCTTTCCTCCTCAGCTTCGTCTTGTTATTTTTCCCTTCAGACTTCTACTTAAGACTTATCATTAGGCATCCTCTCTATTATGGAACTTGAGCTGTATAAAACTTCGAACGCTTATTAATTATTTATATGAAAATTTTGGAATTCGAAATTCGAATATTCAAATTAGTGGAATCTGCGTTCCGTGCTTCCCAATAGGGTATCGATTAGTTCGTTAATTGCCTTGAAAAATTCAATCAGTGTCACTGAACGACGCGGTTCATGGATTCATCAGATTTTCAGTATTAATAGTGGTGGAAAGAAGTGTGTTTACAAGGGCCAACGGCGCGCGTTCACTCGCTCGCGTGTCTTCGAGATGGAAGGAAAGAAGTCAGGGTGGGTGGTACATTCCGCAGCTTCCAGGGAGGCCGGTGAGCGCAGGAGGCTGCATTATATTCCGCTCCCTCGCTCTTATTATGCCAAAGTGACCTATAGCACTGCATCCCCGGTGTGTGTCGTCGTAGACGCATACAGATACATCCAGGGGGCACCTACTCGACTTCTCTCCGCTAACTCTTCTACCGATTGCGTCGAACCGGCAACGACCGTACAGTGTTTCTGTAAACACGTGTTCGTTCTTGCAGAACCTAAGAATTTTACTATACGAATATCTGACGAAGATACGAGAAAGGATATAAACGTTAGTCGGCGATTCTTCAATCAAGTAGATACGTTTTTACAGTGGATATTGCGGTTCAGTAGTATAACACAATAAATGGGTCGACGGAGGAGATTCTGACAAACAGATCCCTCAAAAACTCGGATCCAAATGTACACAGAAGTTCACTTACTTGATTAACGAATAATCAGCGATGATATTAACCTCGTGGAACAACTATCGTGTGTAATGTGCATGGAAATCGCCCCTACCAGCTCGGAACTGTTTTCGTATCTTACGCTCAGCTCGTCGCCACGGGCTTGTCTCTCTCTCTCTCTTTCTCTCTCTCTCTCTTTCTCTCTCTGGTTCTGCGTGGTCGGTTCACTATATCCCAGCTCGTGTATAGTAGTCACCGTGATTGCTATAGTGGTTCTGCACTGTGGTATAGTGATGCGCCATGGTAGCCTGCGCAGAGAACGCCGCGGTGCCAGAACGCGGACCAGGGAGAGGGGCCGAGTGTAGGCGTCGAAGGGAGACAACGAGATGAGAGCGAGCGAAGATTCGAGGGAGACACAGAGATACAGAAGCGGAGAATTTGTGTAAGCTTCCTGCGAGAGGAGAGGAGAGTCGAAGAAATAGTACTGATCAGAATGTGTTAAAGCGAGGGAGAAATAACCTTGTGGAATTTGATTTAAAATTAAAATAACTTGTAGCTAGAGTTTTTATGAACAGAAACCGTGTTCAAATCAAGCAGCACTTAACGCTAGTAGGACCTAATCAAAATAATACAATTGTACTTCAAAAACAAGATGATTATGAAACAAAGTAATGCGGTATTTGAAGTAATATTTCAAATAATGTCATTTGAAAAGTGCGCAGGAGTAGAAGGGACCAAGGTACGAGGTGAAAGAGTGTGCGAAGCATAAAGGGGGTGTATTCGTGTAGGTCGTGCTCAAAGTAGTATTCGCGTGTAGGTGAAAGAACGAGGGAAACTGGAAGGGGTGGTTGATGGCGGTGGAGGAAGAGGAGTAAAAGAGAAAATGAGGGAGGAAGAGAGAAAACGTTTCGGACCTTTCTCAGAAAGCAGAAAGCACGACGGAGCAATATCGCAGCGTCTGCCGGTGTGTTGTAAACTGCTTTGATCTCGTCTCTCTCTTACTCTCGTCTTCTTTTAATACGTTCCCCTCTCGCTCTAGCTCTTTCTCCTCTGGCTTCTTCCACCCCTTTCGCTGGAGAGTTTAGAAAAGCCGAGGAAACTCGCGTTTCGGATCTCTTTTTCATGAAAATTCCTATCAAGTCCCGATCAAACCTTGCGTCTCTTTTTCAGTATGTCTTCTTCGCTCTTATGAAAACCGAGGCTAATGTCGATTTCGCCCGTTAGAATTAGAATAATGTAACTTCGGATGAATTTTTTAGAAGGGTGAACAAGTTATCAAAATTATGGTCGTCGGATCCTTAATCCGGGTCGGGTGAAATTGAAATTTTGGAAGTTTATAAACGCTAATACTATACGTGTATAGTCAGCTGCGGAAGTATAGCCCTGTCGTAAATCAAAGCTGTTGATATTTCATCGAAGCGATCGATAAGTTTTCCCGGTATGTACCCGCTGGAAAAATGGAGTCGGTCATGATCGAAGCGCCGTTTCTTTCGCGCGTGCACGCGTTCCTTTTTTTCCCTCATACGCTTCCATGAAAGTGCAGCATCGAGCGCATCCGCGAAGCTAACGGTACGCGATGAATTATTTAATCGTTAGACGTAAGTCGCGGCGAAGCAACGGGAACGAGAGTAACGTAAATTGGGTCTCCTTTGGCCGTGGAAAGCGGCGTACGATTGCCGCGTCGATCTGTCCACGGTGGCACACGGTCGCACCTGTTCGTCGCCCGTGTACAAAGTCGAGCAAACAAACGCGACCGAGGAGGGGGATCCCCAAAATTTCGCGACGTGCCCGAGGAACGCGACCTTGATACGCGAAAATCAAAATGCACAGGGGTCAGAGAAGAGATCGAGCGATTATGTAACGAAAAATTGTTTGCTCGTTTGTCGCGACTCGACGCCACGTGAAATTTTAATGGAGATCAATTGGAGCCGGATCGCGCGTGTCATCCTTTTAACTATATCATCGACGGCAATTTTTTATTTTTTATTTTTTCAAAATACACAGCAATACAAGAAGAATGTTTGCAGGAAAGAATGAAGATAAAATCGCGAAGTTTTCCTGGTGAATTAATGGCCGGGACACGCGAGAGTGTCTATTGCTCGACAATTTTTTTTTTTTGTTTTTTATAAATATTTTGTCGCGGTTATGAATGTGCTATTACTTTTCTACGGGAAAGGAGGAGAATGATAAAGGGAAAAGGAGAGGATCCAGGGTAGTCTGGTTGCCGTGTAGTATAGTCTTCTACTTTTGCAGCGTAGCGACAATTACGTCCGCGCGGAGCCGCGCAAGCGCCAGGCTCTCTCGTTCGTTGAACCGTCCATGAGAGAGGGACGTTTGTGTGCGTGTGACAAAGAGACGGAAAAATATAAATGTGAGAAACGAAGAAAGAGAGAGGGTTGAATGTATAAGAGAGAGAGCCGGAGAGAGACTGGTAGTAGACAATACCCGCGTCAATTTTACAAGCAACGCCACCTATGCAAAACTTTCCACATTTTAAAATGCACATTGCGTATCGAAAGCAACGCCGAAGGATACCTTGTTTTCGTTTTCGTACGGTACGAATTTCATTGAATTCCCTTTATCTTTTCCATCCGAATGTAGGCTGATCTCATTCGTGAAAACTGTAAATGAATAACATCAATTAATCGTCTGGAGATGAAATTAATTGGTATAATTATCGTTTGGAGTGTTCTGATCCCCAGCGAATTACGCCAATGAATACATATCGGTCTCCATATAATAGAAATATAATAAAAAGAATGAAAGTAAGAGTGTCGAAAATGAAATAGAATTTATCGTTGTCCCAGTGACCCATCGTCTAAGGTTTAATGTCAAGCATAAAAACGATATTGAGTATGTCATATGGCATTGGTCTGGTATTCGGTCTCCCGGCATCCGGTCTGGCGCGGATTAAAACGGACAGATTTTCAGCTTACATGACTTTGTTTCTGGACCGTCGACACTTACAATGCTAATGTACCACGAAAGTCGAATGGAAGGGTAATGATAAGAGCTGATACAGTCACTTGGTGTACGTTCGCTTATGTAACGACAGAAACCTGTTTGGTATACATCGCGAATATATCGTCTGTATATAACAGTGGTTTTCATGCTTTCCTCTTGTATATTGTCTCTTTGAAAATTGGTCAATCGTTGGGATCGATAACGCATCGCGATACTCCGCGAAGATTTTCCTACTTCCTGTTTATGAGCGAAGAAGCGAAGATTGCTGGAAATACTGAGGAATTCTTCGGCATAGTAATCATAGCTAGCTTCTCGACAGAGAAGAAAGATCTCTAACCAGAGAGCATAAGGAGGCTTATTTAACCTGGGAGGCAGCGGTGATTCGGTTCTACTTTCCCAATGAATAACTCCCTAGACATGGAAAAACCCTATGCCCCGATTACGTTGAAAACTGTCCATCTCAGTTGCTGTTCTCATAACCGACTGAAAATAGGAAATATAGACACATTGTAGTCCGATTTAGGAAAGTTAATAATATCTTTGGTTAATTGTGTTGATGCGCGCGAGGGCGTTTAGTAGTACTAGTAGGCGTAGCCTGTGTACGAGAGTGTGCAGAAAATAGAATTACTCTAGAAAGGCCACGGAATTTCACCGATGGTAATCAATGAGTTGCCGTTTGGAAAGTTGCTTTCCCTCTACCAATCATCGACGTAGAATTCATTTTCACCGATGCCAAATATCGCCCGATATCCTTTTTTGAAAATATTAAATTTTTTGGAGAAAAGGTTGAAAATATGAGGTAAAGATCGATATTCCAAGAACATGGTGTCGAGTTTGCCCCCTGTTCGATCGGTCCGATGAGAACCACTGTGTTTCGTAGCATCGTACACTGTATTACAGATTCACTAACACAGAGACCCAAGGCTTCTGTGTGTGTGTATAAAGTACGCGTGTACCCTTCACTAACGTGGAGGAGAACCGAGGTGAGCCGAAGGTGACCGAAAGCGACGCCGAGCGGAATCGTCATCGATGCGGCGTCGAGGTAGCTCCGCTCACTCTGCTCCGAGCTGTCGAACGCGACGCACGCGCCTCCGCTTCGCTTCGCTTATTTTTCTCCATCTCTGCGAGTATACGCTCTCCACTTAGAAGCATTTCCCTCGCTTTCTCGTCATCGAGTATCGTCGTCAAACAAGAGAAAAAGAGAGAGAGAGAAAGAGAGGCAGGCATACCGGGTCTCGTCTCTCTAGGATATATTCCAGTCAGTCAGTTTGCTCGTGAACGTTCAGCTCTGGTCTTGCTTCGAAGCCGAAGCGACTTTTCTTCTCGCGTTCGTTTTGGATCTTTCATCGAGAGAGGCTGCTCTCCTACGCTCTTCCTTCGGTCCCACGGCCGTTTTGTTCTTCAACCGTGTGCCCCTCGAGACGCATCTCTCAGAACGTTCCATGTTCAATCTCGTTTATCCGACTTTGATCGTGGTTGGATCGTTTTGGTGTCGGTCGAAGAACGAGTCGATTCGAGTTCCACGATTTTCATTTTCATCCTAAAGTCGAGAGAAAGAAGGCCTTTTTGTCTTGTACAGAATACGGTTCGCTGGCATCATCCGAAGTAACCGTTCTTCTCTCGATCAGTTGGACTGTTGTTTCTTTTTGGATAGTTCGTAGCCCGTTGGATAAAAATTGGATACCCTTTTCCTGGAACGAAGAAAGGGACTGACTCGCAGCCCCGGGGCAGTGAGGCGGGCAGGCGGACATTGTTGAATGCCGTATAGCTCGAGAACCGTGCCGGTCGTCCTCTATGGAGGCGGCTGATCGCTCGATGGATCTCAGGGACAGACGAGTTTGCGAGCAAAATGGAGGCGGCTGGAGTTGCGAGACGACTTAAATCGACCCTCTGCCGAGTTCGAACATACGTCAGAGAGATATCGAGCCCCGTGTACGGAGGTTCGAAGGGATTTGCGACAGGACAGAGTGGTGCGGAAGGTGGTGGAGGGGGCGAAAGATCGTGCTACTCGAAGGTAAAAAGACAGAAAAGAAAAACGAGAGAAAGTATTTAAACGAGGGAAAAGGAAAGGAAAGGAAAGAAAAGAAAACGGAAGTCAAGAGAGAAACCCTTTTACACCTGGCTAGTCGCGTCGAGTCGTTCTCTGGGGTATACAGGGGGTACAAGGTGCGCATGGTAACCGAAGGCAGACAGAAACCTCCCCCTCCCTCCCACTTTCACCCCCCCCCCCCCCCCCCTTTCCTACCAGCTTTGAATCAATAATCTCCGGCCAGGATTATATGCAGACCCCTTTTATATTCGGTGGTGTGATAAGAAAGATATCGGCAGATTAAGGGCACACTCGATCGGATGTACCTCCGAAACGTTTTCCATCTCAGGCTTCGTTCAAAAGCCTGGGACAACATCACTCTCGGATATGCCGATTCCTATATTCCTCGAATCTTTTGGCGTGTTCGACGGTGTCGTTCTCTGTTTACCGGTGCGCGGTATCAGCGCGCGGATTATTGATCCCTCCATCTTTTTCTTCTCCGTCCTTTTGCTTATGATGTATCGAGGAAAATGTGGCTACGCGGTGAGAATACGAGATCACCTCTGAAAACGGGGACAAAACCGAGGATAGTCCGCTTAAATGGATACCGATCAATTGATTCTCTATGGAACCATAGACTTTCGAGTAGACGATCCATGATCCCGTCTCGAATCCGCACGATTATGATCGGACACGATCTTTTTTTTTTTAAATCATCTCTGTTTTTCTCTTTATCACAGATTGCACGCTCCAAATGGAATTGTCTTCGGTTGAGGATCATGTTTTCGAGGCCCAAGAAGCTTTTGCCGCGTCAGTAGTAGAGCCGGTCGCCAGGCCTGAGTCGAGAGCATCTACATTAACGGAGGAGGTTGAGTCGACGGGACTCGACGCGAACGTCGGGACCGCGGCTACGTCAGAAGAGAAGAAGGAGGAAGATTGTGATCGATGCAAGAATAGCCAAGAAAAGGTAGAATCATCCGAGACTCGGCTGGTAAATCACGAGGTTTCAGGCGACTGTTCGACGGAAGAGGATCAATCGAAGCTGCTCGATATGGGGCTCAAGTTGGGAAAGCAAAAGAAGGAGGCTGGAGAGTCGAACGAATCCGAGGATAGTTCGTCGACGGTTCAGTGTCCCGATGAACAGGGGGAGAACGAAGTGCCAGAATTCGTAACCTCGTCGCCGGTATGCAGGAAAAGACCAGCCACCGATTTCCTGCCGATCAACGCGGAAATCAAGAGAATAGGAATGGAGGTGACGGAAAACGAGACGACTCAAGTGAGGAGCGACGTGAGGAGGATTTCACCGGTGCTGGTTAGCCTTCGAGAACGTACTCTAGGCGAGATATCCTTGTCGTCGAACTCGTGTCTCTTCGACGACGACACGAACGGTCGATGTATCTCGAGAAGCAGCAGAATCCTCGACGATTCGTTCACCGGTGTTTGTCGATTGAACGATAGTATCAGCCTGGAGAACTCTGTTCAAGTTAACGACGATCCTGTGACAACGGCAGATTCTTCGAAGTCGGAGCACAGGGTCGACGGAACGGCGTCGGAAAAAGATAAATGTACAGAGAGCAAGGAGAAGAAAACGTTGGAGAATCCGTTCATCGACGAGGATTCTTGTTATTCGCTGCCTCGCGACAGTCCTGGCAGGGATCTGAACTCGTGTCAGCAGCCGAAACAGTGCGAGGAGCCGATCGAATCGTCTCCCTACAATGGTGCATCATCCTGCGAAAGGTCCGCTAACCCGATCGACGGTTCCTCGTTTCCTAATTTAATCGTGTTATTGGAACGCATGGATGCCCACAGTCCGACGTTGAAAGAGCAGAAACGAACGATCGTTAAGAAGAAGCCGAAAAGCACCACGTGCAAGGACGTTGATAGCGCGGAGGCGAAGACTGAGCCGGAAGATTCGTCCAAGGACTCGTGTTCGATGCAGAGGCGCGTTCTCGAGAGGGACGATCAATTGCTGGACTCTTCCAAGGTGCACTCGCCGAACATCGTCCGCGATATGCCGTGTTCGCCTTCGACAAACGGTATGAAGCAATGCAAGGTGATCTTAGAGAAGTTGATCTTGTCGCACCCGGTGGACATGACCGAACAGAAGTTTTGTCCGGAAACAGAAGAGACAAAAGCCAAGGTGGTCGTTAAAGAGTTGGGCGAGGACGAGGAAATGGTATTTGCCTCGGCTCTGTCCGCCGGAAAAGAGAATCCTCGGCCGGTGAACAATTTGGATTCGTCCGAGGCGACACCCAGCTCGCCGGAGGAGACTCTGGAACCAGCCACGGAGGTTCCAGAAGTCGTCGACACGGAAACCGAGACTGAGACCGGATCCGATAGCTCCGAAGTGTCGTCCATGAACGCGCGGCTTCGTGGATGCGACGACGACACGGTGTCCGACCAGATATCTTGCCCCGAGAGCGAATCCATGTGCTGTGTCGACATCGGTCCGGAAATTATAACCAGGTTGGAATCGGAAAGGCCGGAAGCGTTCACGGAAGACTCGGCGGAAAGCCTGGCTCTTGCCACCGGTGCTCGGGATGAAGTTAGGTCGGATGGAAGTGATTCTGGTCTTGGAAGCGAGATACCTGGAGAGTCTGGACCTGCACCGGCTCCGGAAAGCGATTCGGAGACTTCGTTCTTGGACAGGATACCCGATGACATTCTTTCCGATAAAGAAAAAGGTATTTCTTCTCTTTCTTTTTTAACGCGACGAACATTTTACCATCACAGTCTGCTTTATTAAAAACAGAAGTTATGAATTATTGAGATGCGAGAATTAGGAAAGCACGACATTTTGTTTCAGTGGTGAATCAATTGGAGTCAATCGGAGTGGGTGTACCCGGTACACCGCAGGCGCCGTTGGTGAACTTCCCGAGTCCACCGAAGAGCAATTTGAAACGACGATTAACAGATTGCATGGAAGGTGCTCCGAGTCCGAAGAAGAGTAACACCGATGAGTCGATGAAAAAGAAACGCAACATTCAATTCGATGCCGTGACCGTGTACTACTTTCCTAGGGCACAGGGTTTTGCTTGCGTGCCTTCTCAGGTAAGCCCAGGGATAATCATCTTTATGATTCAATTAACACGTTCGCCGCCATACTGAGAGTGAACTTGTATGATGAAAGACGCGTTAAAACGCGAGTCATAAATAACATAATCAGTTAATTCTTACATTTTGTATCTTCTACGTTACATTATTAATTTGATAGTAAAACGTTTTCGGGAAATATCCATCACCAGCCTGTGATGGTTAACGTGTGTTAAAAACCCTGATTTCCTTTTCTATTCTCTGAATAATAGCGTACACCTGTGGAGTAGGGTATAGTAAATCGATTGATCGTTCTTCAGGGTGGCAGCACTCTTGGTATGAGCGCGACGCATACTCATGCCGAACGGTTCTCGTTATCGGAACACGCCGCCGAACAGAGGCGGATTCATCGCGCGAGGCTTGCACAATTGCGCTCGGAGCGTGCTGCAAATTGCGTGTCCGAGGCAGCCTCCAGCTCGGAGGATCCGAGCGACGACACGGACGAGGAACAGAGCGATAACGAGGAGTTGGACATCGATAGTTATTACTTCCTGCAGCCAGTACCAACGTGGCAAAGACGAGCCTTGCTACGTGCCGCAGGAGTTCGTCGAATAGACGCGATCGAGAAGGACGAGTGTCGCGATATCAGAGCTAGCAGAGAACATTGTGGTTGCGGATGCAAAGGATACTGCGATCCGGAGAGTTGCCCTTGTAGCCGTGCCAACGTCAAGTGCCAGGTTGGTCGGAATTTATTAAACGAGAAATACAAATGAATTTTCTTGTACACGAGAGATACCGTCACGGGTGTACGTATTTTTCTTTCGACAGGTTGATAGAGCCGGTTTCCCTTGTGGATGTACTCGAGACGGTTGTGCGAATAGTTCAGGGAGGATTGAGTTTAATCCGGTAAGAGTACGGACGCATTTCATCCACACGTTGATGCGGTTAGAGTTGGAGAAAAAGCATCGGGAAGAAGAGGAGGGTACGGATCACGATGTTTCCGACAATCAGCACGGTAGAAGCCCGTTGAGGGAGATTAACTTGGGATCTGTAATGGAGAATAGGAACGCGGAATCGTGTTTGAACGGGGGCGGTTTTACGACGTTGCACTATGAGAATCACGACGCGAGGGATGCCGGGACAAATTGCCAGCCAGACGTAACCGGCACAAGAGAGGATAGCCTGGATCTGTACGCTATCAGAGACGATTGTTATCCAAGCGAAGACACTGTTGACGGTACGCAGGGACCTCAAAGGAAACTTCATCCTGAATTTAGTCAAGCTTTTCAAACGTTCTCGGGCCAAACCGGTGCCGGGGTTAATTTTCAACAGCCTACTTATCAGGATTACCAGCCTTACGCTAACCTTCCTTCCACGTCTAGGGTGCAATTTCAGCCACAATTCCAAACGGTGCCAGGAAATCCAGGGTTCTCACACTACTCGCCTTACGGACAAGACGCTGCAACAATCCAGGGGAACTGCCAAGTCCATCCAGGACAACATTCATCCGCCTACGAGACCAGCTTCGCCCAGGACGAAACAACCGGATCACAATACACGAATCTGAACTCGGTGCAACCGATGAACACAGTCGTCCAACAAATGGGTAAATTAGAACCGTTCTCGGAACTTTTGTCAGCTAGATATTCCTACTACGGTGAAATGGAGCCCCAGACGCACGGTACTTATCACGGGAACGGAACCAAGGTCGAGGTGGAAAAGAATCAAGGTAACGAGCAACAATCGGAAAGTACGGAAGAGTGCGACGAAAACTTTGGGGAAATCATTAAAAAGTCAATGGTCGAGACTGTATCTGCTTAAAGGTCAAACTGTTTGTAGATATGTCGAAAGAACGTCTATCCGCGAGTCCGTCAAAGCAGTTTTTTGTTTTTTGTTTTTTTTTTACTCGTATAGTGATTTATTACAAGAAAAATAGTGTAATTTCAGCGAGCTCAAAAGCTCCGTTGGAAAACCTCGCGGTGAATATAAAACAGGCAGAGGGGACTATCCCGAGATGAGGAAAATAAGGAAGAAACTGGTACTTTGACCGGTTCTCCTTTAAGTTAGATAAATCCGAGTAAATTGTTTATGTGATTTTCGAAAAGAACCGAAGGTTCTCCTCAAAAATCACTCACGGTTTACTACGGCACGAGTTTACTACGTGTGCGTCCGCCCGGGATGAAAGTTCGGGACGTCGTTCTTTTTCGTTTCATGTTTACATTGATAAAGACGACGTTCTCGAACCATGCGAAGAGAATCCTGGGCCGCCGATTCGGTGGAGGATTTTCAGGGGCAGGTCTTCGTCGAAAATCTTCATGAACAGTCTCCTTGAAACGACAAGGATTCTGTAACAGAGAGTTACAGAAGAAATTCAACGAGGTTGTGACCAAAAAAAAAAAAAAAAAAAAGAAAAAAAAAGAAACAACAACATGGGATCAGCTTAGATTGCAGTTTATAATATTTAACTTTAATACTTTACTCTAAGATCGCGGGTCACGCATGTCTCTTTATAAAAAAACCTAAAAGAAAACAAAGTTTCGGATTCGTGTGACAGCGGCGATGGCGAAAACTCGTATCCGTTGCAACAGCGAGACTGAAAGGAAAAGGAAGGAAAGCACGTATAATACGCAAAACACATTTGTACACGACCACTTAACGTGAGCGATTGTGATATACTTGTGCATAATGAAAATGAGGATTGTCAGGATCATCCTGTAGGTTAAGGAATAAATTATGGGACTTTTTTATGCCAGTTAGTAGGGAATCATGTTTGAATAGTTTTTGTTTTTCAACGGACGACGGTAAACGAGGAAAATTAAGTAAATTTTCCTCGTATTGTATGGGCACACTGAATGCACACGCATCGAGGATTACACACATGTTTTTCAATGTTTTAGAGAGAAAATAATGGTTGGTCGATATACCAAGCGCACGCTGTCTACAGAACACATAACGCCCTTGCATATGTTTTTTTTCTTCTGTTCCTCGTTCTTCTTTCATCTGGCGCCTTGAAATTGCAATCCTTTTTAATATCGATACACACTGAATACAAGTTTCTTGATTGTTAAGCAATTTTTATGTCCGAACGATCAACGGCTCAACTTTATTATTTCATCGCAATTTCAAGGTTTTACGTCGAGCGAATAAAGGAAGGAAAAGCGAATGTTTTTTTATTTTTGAATAAACGAACGATAAATGAAGTCTGAAAAATAAGGAAGTAGAAGTTTGCCTTGTTCGGCGATTCTTCTGCGCACCCATTGTGTTATACACCTTGTAGATTTTCAGACACAGACCTCTTTAGCATCCCGGGACGTTGATCGCTAATACCCACGATTAATTGAAATATTACACTTAAGGAAACAATGATAACGACGATAGTATTAAATTTATACATACTTACTGGACGTGTCAACTCCCGAGCACATCCTGACGATCTTCTATTTCCGTGTTTTTACACTGTGTTCATCGTCGCTGATTGGTGCCTGAATCGTTACGTTTGTTATCAGTGTACAATGATAACGAAATCTGATTTTTGTCGGAAAATAGAAGAAACGAAGGAAGACGTGTAGATTTGAAACGTCGATGCGTTGCGAGGGATGTGACACCTCCGTCTAACATAAATACGTATATAAACTACACGTATGTAAGTAACTTTTAGAGTATTTGAGTAAAAAAAAAAAAGGTATACATAGTTGATAGCGTTTTATTAAATGTTGTGAAAAAGTCTTTTGTCTGTCGTGTAATGTGTTGTCTCATTTTGTATGTGTAACTTTTCACATTTTATTTCGTCCTTCATGATAAAACCAGTCCTAAAATTTTGTTATTTATCACGTCGTTATACCTTCATCCATATATTATGATCCTATTGTATCATCATTTATTCCAATTGTAGTTGTGTAACATTTCGTAAAAATACGTTTCCTTATATTAATTCTATTGTATGTGTTCTTATTTAAAATACTGCGAAAATATGAAATTATGGGGTATTAGTATGTATATATATATATTTGCACGAACGAAGTATTAATTATTATAAAATAATAGATCTATTTTGTAGCAGCAGTAGGAAGCTTAAATTGACGCGCGATTCAAAATTGGCGCGCTACGGTTCAGAATCCCGCGCAGATCAGAAAGCAAGATGGCGTCGATAGCGGGAAACCTGTGCGCGTGGAGTGCCGTATATTTGTAATAATTTTCCAAGTTTTACGTCGCGTTCGGAATCGTAATTGGTATCGGTGATTAATTTTCGATGTACTCGATGCGATAACGTAAAAAGCCTAAGGCGAAACGAGCTAATTGGAATGTAAACGTATCGTTTGTGTTTCGACGTTCGTACGACTCGTGTAATGGAGGGGAGAAGGTGACGCGATGGAAGGGAAAGCATCGGGAAGCAGTCGAGTCGAGTGCCGCTGGAAGTTTGCGCTTGCCCGTGAGCTCGTACGGAGGTTAGTTTGTTTGGTGCGGTAAACTTTATTGTTTCGTCCTTATTGACCGTTCAGTGAGACGCGAAATAAAGCGTCGTCTCCGTATTCGAGTGGCGTGTAAGTGCGAGACGCGTGTTCACGGTACAGTTGAACAGTTTCGCGAGAACGGGTAAAATACGAGACACGGCGTGCTCCGAATGTCGTTGACGTTTCGTATGTCAGTGTCCTCTCTCTCTATTTCCGTCTCGTTTCTGCTTACACCCTTTCTCGAGTTCGTCCCTTCTCTCGATCCTTCTACACATTAAAACATCGTACTACGAAGCCGCGTCGCGTTGTTGCAATGCCAGATGACAGGTGCGAGGCGCTGCCACTGGTATCTTTTAACGAGTCCTTCGAATCTCCTGCGGATTTAGGATACACCGCAGAATGACGAACGCAAGGTTATTTTACCGGAAGGGCGGTGAAGAGGACCGAAGACGACGACCACGACGACGTTCTCGAATTCCCTCGCGCTAGCGGTGGGCTATGAGCGCTGACAATGGGGACGACTCCTTGGTAATTATCATACCTTTCTCTTTTTTTTATTGCTCTCTCTCGTTTCGTTTCTCTGTCTGTTTCGTGTCCGTAACGCGGGCAACCAGACTCGCAGGTTGACAGGCTTTGTCGTGCGGAAATAATCGTGTGTGGATTCGAAAGCCCTTTCTCTATTGTAACCGAGACCGCACGAACGGAACGCATGATATTCTCACTAGCGAGAATATTACTAGGGAGTAATGTACATATACATCACTTTCGCGTCTCAGTTGAAGCGAGTCGATCGCGTAGCGAATTATGAAATCAAGATCGAGTAAACATCGGTTATTATAACTTTTATGCAACATACCGAAGTATTTGCACATCCGATTATAACATAGAATCAGGAAAATTGTACGATCACGGTAATTGATCGATTACGATTCACCTTGTACGCGTCGAGCTCCAACCTTTTGACAGTTGGTTAACTGACGTTGACTAATCGAACCGTGTAGCATTCTAAGCACGAGCGTTGCGCTTGAATTCGAAGCTTTCCAGACGAACAAATTTAATCGATCCTCCCGGTTATAATTTATTCATCAATCGTTTATATTAAACAACAATTTTCATACATTATAAAAGATGTTTCTCCCTCTTAATCGCTAATAATTCAACCGGTCACGTGGCCCTCGGACCACGTGACGATGCGCTCTCTAGTCAATATTCATCCGCCTCGGGCAAAAGTAGTTTTGTCGAATAAATAAAGACATTTTCGTATTAACACGAATAATTTTATAGATTTCTACTAATAAACCGGCAAAGTTTCATTCGAATCAGCGAATAAAGGTCCCTAGTGAGATATTTCTCGCTCGATCGGCCAACTTGTGAAACTCGATTAACGTTTCGCAAGTTGGCCACCGGTTAGGGAACCGAGCGAAACGAAACGAGAGTAGAATACAATTTTCGTGGAAGATTTGCCGACTAGGACCAACGTTGCACGCGTGTAAAATTAATCAACGACACGTGACCGTCTGATCAAGATTCTTTTTAATTCCTGAATTTTATTCGACGATCGCAAGGATCTCGTTGACCTTTGTATTTGGACGCGTGAACGCAATCGTAATGTAGGTATCGGTGTGGCTTGTAGGCTCGATGAGACACGTTCAATAACTCGAGAGTCAATGAAACTTGCGCACGCGAAGGTATGCTTACTATCGAGGGAAGCCGTTCTGTTTATGTTGGAGCAAGTTAATCGGTCGGACATGCGACCATCCAGTATAGGATTCGTGTAGCAATAATTTTATTTGAAATTTTTCCCGCGCATTTTCCTTTAAAATCGTCAAAGATCACTAAACAGAAATATCGGTATATTTTGTTTATAAAAATTGCTATTCGTTGAATTCCAATGCAGAGATTCGATGGTTTATTTCACGATATCCTCGGGATTTCTCGCGAGTTGACGGCAACACGCGGTTCTTTGGAAAGTTACCATTTTTCCTCGATTGGAAACTCGTGGATCGCGAGCGGTCCGTTCGCGAGCTCCCGATTCCTCGCCGATCTCGCGTGTTGCCGGCTCTATGAGAAAGGCAGGGCGGTATAACGCTTATGAGAATGTAAAGTAATACGTGTCAAGTCTAACGAGGCGCGTCGCGGAATGCAGCAGGCGAGAAAGAAGCGCGCACCGTCTACGTAGAACGCGTACAACTGTTTCGTACAGGGCGTCTCAAAATGTCTGGCCAATCTCAAGTAACCTCGGATAACTACTCGGAGTCAAAAAATTTGAGAGAGAAGTCGTCCGAGTTAGTTTGAAAGGGAGCTCCTTCCGGAAAAGCGCGTTCGCGAACGGCCAGGCGGCGAGTAAGGACTTTACGTAAGAAACTCGAACGATAAACGAGTCGATCCGACACGTTCGATAGATACTAGCCGTGCCAATGCCACGGGTACTGTTACTTCTAGTTATTCGACCCAAGGTGAAGAGAAAATCTATCTTCCACTCCTATGAATCGAGCCGATCATCCTATCGCAAGCTTCAAAACAAGAGAACAATAGCCGAAAATTTTCAGATAATTAACTTCAACGTTCTCTTTTCGTAATATCTCTATTTCACAGTCTCACGGTTCAGACTCTGTCTCCTTTCCGGTGCAATTAATCCCAGGATTCAACAGTCCAGGTATCGGTTCACTAGGTCGACTCGAATCTCCTTTTCCCACGCGATGGGTCCGAGAAGTATCGGTTTCAATTTCACATTCATTATTTTTATCATCATTGAAAAAAGAGGAAATATCGAATAAGCTTGACCATACATTTCCATGTGCTACCCTGTCTTACAATGGTCAACAGAAACAAAGAAAAATGGAAAGCTATCGGATAGAGAGAGAGAGAGAGACGAGTAGGCGCCTTTGGTTTCGTACTGAATTCTGAATGGACATCCGCCTTTCTCACGATCGAACCGACTCCGTGAGAAGATTGATTCGTGCGAAGAGCGTGTTGTAACTGGAGCATCGCGGTACACGCGTATTTTCCATCTACGTTCACTACCTCTCCTCGAGTAATGTCAATATTGAAAGGAACGGTGCAAGTGTTTGGCCGGCACCGATGATTGTACAGGAAGGAATCATCACGGCCATATCGCCGAATGGCTTTCCGTTTGAACAGGAACCGATACTTATCTCGATTATCGAGAATGGAGGCGATCTCAAGATAGCTATTACGTTTCAAATATTCGCTTTAGTATTTACAAAACGAATTAAACGCTACTTTTAATCGATACATTGTGTCCCAACTTCGTTAAAATTACTTTTACTGGAAATCAATCGCTTCGCTCCAGTATGTCAGCCACGAAGCGGATGGCGGCCTAGTTTACATTGCGAAATTCCTGTAGGCCGCCCGTGTTAAACGTTTGTACAAATGGCCAGGCATTCGATTACAGTCATTAAAAACATCTTTCGATACTTTACGAAACTTGGTAGACCGTCTTGCGGATATTAACTGCTACTCAACCGCGACAAAAGAACACTTCGTTATTACTAGCAGAATTCTCTGTCTTACTGAACAGAAATAGCTTTCTCTTTCGACTATTTGCAACATTTCCCAGTTGCGAGGAAATTTCACAATTAAATTAGACATTATTCATGACGGGAATATCAAATACAGCTGGTTTTAGCCGGAAATTGTTAATCTATAAATCATCGCCAAGCATTCGATCGATAATTATATAAACCTTTTCCAAAATATCACGGTTGAAATACAGCAAAGCGGTTATAAGCTTACTGAAAACTATTAGCCTCGTTTGTGTTTCTTTTTTCTCCTTTTACTGGTTCAACTAGTGGAAGTTCAAAGCTTTAGAAGCGTTCATCGAGCCGATTGCTTTTCGTGAAAACGTAGCTTGTGGGTCACGCGTGGGACACCTATCCGTGACTCACTACTCCCACGTCAGGTCTGGAGCTGTTCAAGGTTTCTTTCGTACTGCAATTCGGACGAACAATTTCGCGAACGAAATCGACCAGCTTTTAACCGATTGTCAACGATAGAAAATGTAATTAGGAAGTCGATTAGCTGGTTAATTGTTCGGTATACGAGCGAACCTGTTTCCTCTTGTTTACTTACGCGTTAAACAGTGTCCACGGCCGAATTGACCATCACTGGCTGGTAAACACGTGTTTCATGACGCTTGTCTGCTGTGTGAAAGTGGAGAAAAGCTTTCGCGACCGACGACACGAGCGAGCAGGATCTAAATTGCGATCGAATGCTGGCTTATTTTCACCGATAGATACTAGTTCCTGTTTAAATATTTCTATCCCTCATGGAAATCAAGAGCCATAGAAAGAAATATTTCATTATTTCTTTGGCATCCATCTGATTTTAGTCGACTCGGTCTTTCGAGGGTCAACGAACACCGTCTAGCCTAGGGCTAAGATATTTTAATTTTCTAGACTGGTTCACTTGTGTAGCCGTCGAGCGACGAATGTAAACGACCTTAAAAGACTAGCATAAGCTAGAATCGCAATTACTGTCGGCTGGTCCAAAAGTAGGCGAGGCTATGAATAACGAGGCTGTTGTTTTGATACGCGTACGTTTCACCGTTAGCTAGGATTTTTGGTCACCTATTCGAGTCGAAAATCCTTGAAAAACTTGTTTCCAAGAACGGTGTGTTAATTTCAAGACAATTATAGCTTCAGCCATTGCTAATCATATTTAATAATTAAGGAAGCAATTCAATAGCGACGAGATTCGAATCGAAGGATATTCGAAGCTGGTGAAACGTTTCCACGACCTGCGTCTGGGGTCGTTCCCCGTTGATCCCGGGGGTTAGAGGCTCGCTATCGATTTTACGTCTCGCCCTGTGCTCTCATGTGCAGACCGACACGAGTGGTCCCAGCTCGTTGGAGAGCACTGGCTGAAACGCGCTAACAAGATTTACTGTTTTACCAATCGTACGACGAGAAATGGAAACAGAACGTGGCGTAGCGAAAATCGCCGAGTCACCTATGCGTAATCGCGGTGCGTGGAAATTGGCGAGAAACGCGGATTTTCACGTTTCGAACGGCACCGCGAGACTGATATAAAAAAAAAAAAAAAAATGAAATTGAAACAGAGAAAGTTTGCGTAGAGTGTAAGATTTCAAAGGGTAACGTTTGTTTGTCAATTAGGCTCGTTAGTGCAGTAGAGGTGATCACATGGAATCGAGTTAGAACGGGATGACACAGCTGAATGACCGCGTCACGTTGACGACGTCATCGTCGCGGTTATCGCGTCATCATCCCGGCAGTCGGCGCTTGATAACGAATTAAATATAACCGGACATCGATCGCCGCAATTATTGTCTATCGATCCCACGCAGTTCGAGTCATTGAAATTGACGATACTCGATATTTGGAATCCTGAATATTTTTAGCTGTTTTAGAGAAATAATAATTTATCCTCTGAATCAGCGGATATATAGCTCCATGATTCGAGGATTAAATATAACATCCTAGTCCTTGATTCATGCATCCATTTTCCATGGAACAACTTTGGACGTAGTTTTGAAAAATCGAGGTCAATTTAGCGAAAGGCGTTCTTCTTTTCGTCCGGACAAGGGTCGCGAAAAAGAAAGTGGCTTACGTAACTCGTTCGTGTAACAATGTAAAAATCTTTACGCGCGCATGGATTTCACGGTGTCGCTTTAGTAAAGAACGTTGCGTCCTATCCAGATTCACCCTTCGCCTGTGTCACCCTCGAGTACCAGACGCAGGGGTGAATTTGATGACTCAGGACGCTTTTGCACGGGGAATGAAGTTACATACGCTCCATCTCTCTTCATGGGGGACCGTTGTAGAACAGAAGACGAGCAAACATCTTGACGTTGGAGTAGCTGGTTTTTCTCGAGGGAGTCTCTCGCAGCCTGAAACGTGTCTGCCTTAATTTGAACAGCATTTCAGACTGTGACGTTTTTGCAATTCCCCCCCCCCCCCCTTATCGTTTAACATTTTATATCGCGTGTGAAATATTAAATCGGTTGGATGTAGTTTGTCCGAAGAGTCGGCGACGCACGGTACTTTAGACTATGGGCTTGTACAAACATTCGAATTCCATATCCAAATTGGACGCTTTAGAAAATATTAGACACGAGACATTTAAGTAGCAGGAAAATCCTAGTGAATGGTTAATTTGCATATAGATAACACGTCCTGATTACGCGTAATCATAGGTGACAGTGTCAGATTTTCTGGATTCGGTTAGAAAGCGTGAACGAAATCCAGCTACGATTCGAAGGGGACGTAAATTCTTGTGTTTACTGTAATAGTTCACGATGATTATGGCATTATCGGCACGCGATGCGGTTCGCTGGAAAAAATGTAGCATAAGAAATACAGCGAGTTAAGTGGTTCCGTGCATTCAACGCTAGTTTATTTTAAATTACCTAGAGCAATCGAGGAATCGACTGTTTCGTGCAGGATACAAAGTTTCCTTTACCGCCTGAGATGTTAAGTTCCCCTAGATTTTTATTTTCTTTCTTTACAGTTATTATACATTCACGATTGTTTGTTTTATAAGCAGCCAGTCAACGTAAACTGCTGCGTTCATTAATAAACCTGACGCATGATTTTATTTTTCCGACGTCATTCGATTATTAATCTTGTCTGTGATATTTACAATCAGTTATTATCAATAACTGCTCCAATTCCTGGACTTTAAGATCGTTAATCCTTTCGATGACACTCATTCATTAAGGTTCGCGAATGAACGTTACTTCTCAGAAACCCATTGTAAAGTTGTAAGACGATCGATCATTCGAAGCGAGTATGCTAGGGACAAAATATCCTTTCTAGGGGAAAAGAGATCGAACTTATCGATCGAGTGTAACGCTAGCCTTCCCGATGGTAATGTCATTCGTTGACTTTATCAGTGTCACTCTAGACAGTGCCGTAGTTAAAGAAATCGAGGGCAGGGCTTGAAAATTTTCAGCTTCGAATAATTATCAAAATCTTCGACTTTCATTAAGCATCGAATTAGAAATTTTTCGTTTGCAATAATTATCGGAGCAAAATCTTCGATTTCCAATAAGGCATCGAATAAAAATTTTCATAAAGGAATCTTTGACTTTCAATTAGTATCGAATTGAAATTTTCAATTTCGATTTATTATCAAATTGAAATTGTCAATGTCCAATAAAGAGCAAATTGATATTTGTCGAATTGAACTTCTACTATTGGAGCAAGAGCTCGAAGATTCTCTAACTGGAATCGTTTAAACGATTTAAATTAAAATCGAGTCTCCCTCCGTAAAAGACCGTGGTACGCAAGTACTCGTGTATCGAATGACAGTCAGTACATACGTCATTGTGCTGCCCACGATGATAATCAAGACGAGTGTGGTCTCGACGTAAGAGCGTGGTCAGTTCGATTGTATTCAGCCGGCTCCGGTCGAATCGCGTGTTCGCTTTGGAGTCAGTCGTTGTCGAGACGGCGAGCCGCACGGTACGCGCACCGTGTTTACATCGGCTCGAGGTGTCGCGTGTTTCTTCCCGTGGTTCCTCGTCGACCACCTGTGCTTCTCCCAGCCATTGCTCCTAACGACATTGTTCGCCCAGTCGTGTGTGCGTGTATCTGTGGTCTTGCCGAAATTTCGATCGGAAAGGAGTAAGAGGGCAGGTGTTTGTTACCGGTTGTATCTTCCCATTTCCAAAGAGCATCCTGTCCGCTTCGGTTCGATCGTGAATCGAACGCTGTACGAAATCGAAGGAGTACCGTGTATAAAATTCGTATTTTACAAGGTAAGAAATTTCGACTATTCGAAGAATAAGCAATATTTCAAATTGTGTTTGAAGAATCTGATAACAGACGAGCTACTCCGTGTGTCATTTCGAATGTTAAATGAAAAGTATTAGCGATAAAGTTCTTGCCTCGCTCCATATATTTATGAGAATTTGAAAAATCACAAGGATTTCCAGGAAAGCTACAAAGTTTTACACCATTTATCGATCAACCGGTACTTTTACGTGCTCTGTTATCCGTATCGATCACGAAGCACATTGTATTTTCATTGATTACACGAAGATTGTATCGATCCGCGAATAGCATTAGCAATAACGATAACCATCGGAAACATGTGTATCTTAAGGTCATTGCGAGTAGAACGAATAGTAATATTTTCAGCGAAACCGATAATTAGGCGAAATTCGCGGTGATAAAGTTGTAATGAAAGTCCAAGTTGAATCAACTGGATGCTTTGATTCATTCCCACGAGTATTGGCGCCTAGCAATTGGCGTCTTTATCGTATATATTCAGTGGCTGTCAGCTCGTATTATCATCACCTTATCAAAACCTTTATCATCGTTCTCTGTTGTCCATTCAACGCAGATAAATTTTAATTAAGATATAACTCCTTTTTTCTTTCTCGTGCACTGCGTTAACGCGAGACGAACGTTTGTCTTTCTCACGATAGTTTGTTTAAATAGAGAATGGAAATTTTTATCAGAGTCAAGGGTGCGCGTGTAACCGAATGGGTGTTCACCGGTTCTAGGAATACGAATGCAGCGTATGCACCTTCGCGTTGCACGTGCACTAGATTCCATGTAACATAACGTATGACTAAACGTTCGCTCCGCGAGCGTCATACAATTGTCTCGTCAGAAATCGAACGTCGATTCCAGCAGGACGTTCGTAACGCGCAGAAATAGACAATCGCGAGGTCGAAACGAGCGAAAATTCATTGTGTAACGGAGGTATTTGTAAATACGATTAACCGCGAATCATAAAGTCGACTGGATGGAATTCTATGTACAATCTGTTTGAATTTCTGATTTGTTCGTCTTTCCTCGGTGGTCCAAGGTTGTAGTATTTTCGAGGCCGTCTCGAGTATGCAAGTGGAACCGAGACGTTCCAACTGGACTCTTCCCTTTCTGTTCGCTTTATCAGTAGAACCGCCTTATCTGACGGTCGAATTTAATTATAACAAATTACGTGTACATTTTCCACTTCGGTCAAATGGCAAACGCGATTGCCTTAGAAAAGTTAGAACCAAATTGGGAAATTCAGGAAGGATTTTAATTAAATTTCAGAATAATAATTAGTAACTTTAGAGTTCGTATGAAACTATTGAACTGTATTGACGAAGACTCCCTACGAAGAGTAAACCAGCCTCGTTTAATAAATACGTATATAATATGAGGTCACGGTGTTAATACGTCGAGTTATTCGCTAACAGAATTGTTTGTACACAATCTCCTTCGGCGGATTTTACGCAGAGAGCAGATTCGACATGAACGTTGTTAAGAAATTCTCGAAAGTGATCGTTCATTTTCAATAACGTACCACTGAAAGGGTCAGAATTCGATCAGGGTATCTCGAGACAGTACAGCATTGTCCTGTTCCGTTCTCAAATAAGAAAATAACCTAACAGCCGAGTCATTTCAGTCGCCAAATGATTCATGCAGGCCTGAAACGCGCTTAAAGTACACTTCCTGCTACGGAGCGGTCCACCAGCGCTCTTTATGGACAATATTGCATAATACGTTCGCTCGAATTGTCTGGATTTCTCGAGCTGGCATCGGGCCGGGTTAAAAATATACTTGGTGTTATCAGAAATATTTTATTTCGGCGTATCTGCTGATTGTCGTACCCTTTTCAAAATTCTTATCGCCTCCATAAACACTGATACATCGTCCTTGTTTTCATTCCCGAACGGAATCACGTACATCTGTTATAATCTCTTCCTGTCGCGTTCAACGTATCCAGATAATAACAACCGCAGATATTTCAAGATTTTCGACGATACAGTTAATCCGCCAATGGTTTACCTGTTATCCGTGTTAATCCGTCTGTTCACCAGAATCGCGTAAATCTCGTTAATACCTCTGTGCCTGGATAGCTTTACTACGGACACGGTGCTCGAGTAAAACGGAACATGGTTTCTTGCAGCGGCGCGAAGAATTTTTCTCGTTCCCTTTTTCATCGCAACGAATCGGTTTTACGTCCAACACGTTCGCCAATTTCGCGTAGAAATCTAACGGTTTGCGTTATGACCTGGAAAAATATGAATTCGACGGCAGAATGTAGAAATGTTAAGATCTCGTGTCAAGCGGCGACAGGGCGTTAGTTTTATCGAAACGAGGCGTCGACGGGCATCGACACGTTTATCGAGTAGCCAGGATTTTCGTTCGATCGTTTCCACGGTTTAAGGTCGACCTATCGAGCCACCTTTTCGATTTTTATTGCCGTCGTTGCTTCGCTCGTTTTTTCATTCAAGCGATAACAGCAATGTCATCGCAATCGCATTAAAAAAAAAAAGAGTATCTCGTCGAAATGACGAAAGAATTTTAATTTAGCCCGAAAGTCGCTGATAAAAATCGGTGATTCGTATATCCGTCTTGAAAATTTGGAAAATTCTTCCATGCGAGGACGAGGTACATAGTTTTCTCTTATCGTTTTCGCGATTACATTGAATCACCGCTGCGTAACAAATCGGCACGTGGGAAATAGCGAATGCGTATGCAAAATGGAATGACCGTGATGCTTCGTGGAATGGTATGATAAATCTAGAAAGAATCGTTTCTTCCTTTTCTTGAATTTTGTAAAATAGAGATCTGACAGGATGTTTGAAATATGAAAAGTCACGAGGTTACGCGATCGCGTTTCGTGCACGGTACACTAATGGTCGGAAATTTAATTCCTCCTACGCACCTGAGACGACATCCTCTTTAACGAAATCGTTTCCCGCCGTTTGCTCCTTCGACCTTTTCGCCATCCACCGTCGTTCTACCTGCGAATCGATTTTAACTACCAACCCGTTTCCACCTTTGATCTTTTCCCTGCGGAAACAAACGTAGGTAGATCAACCGATTAAACTTTATTCGGTTCTCCATCGTGTAATAATAACAAAATGAAATTTAAATCCCCGTAATAATATCAAATTATCATTACGAAGACGAAAACAGAGCAGCTTGAGCTTACGAGATGCAATTTCAGCGCGAACGTTTAGAACGTAGAATCAAAGAGGGAAAGAGAGAAGGAATTTTATTTAGTCTTCATTAGGGATCGTAAGTCGCACTTTTAATATCTCGATTCGATTTCGATAACGATATGGCCGGTTATGCACGTTTTCGTTGCGTCATCGAACGCTTCGTCACTGATGGGAATGCGAAACGTTCGATTCATCCGTATGAATCGACGATAAATCAATTTTTCTATCGCCTTTACAAGGAGAGTAAACGTTGCTCCCTTTTATAGTGCAATTACCAAGCAGGCTTCGAAGGAAATTTCGGTAGATTTAAAAGAAACGGTAAATTAAAAATGCGATGATCGGAGTAGCTCGATGATGAAGTTCAGAGGAATCATTGGAAAAATTGCACAGGCAGAATCGAAGTGACAGAAGAAGGGGAAGTTCCGCGGACATTGACACGTGGATGCTGTGGCCCGTGTTGGGGGATGATGGGCTGAGCCCAACGTCGCCCCCGGCGTCGGCCAGCGTCAAGGGGGTGAACAGGCTGGCGCCCTTGTTGCTCTGCGCCCCGTGCAAGCCAAGCAGCCATAGGAAGAACCAGAGTTCCACGCAGTGGTACGTGCAGCAGGTAAACAGACTGGCAACAGATTCATCAGACATTGTTTTGTATTGTTCTCTGGTCAAAATCTATTTTTTTTTTCTCTTCATCTTCCTCTTCTTCGTATCTCTATTTTCTTTTCGCGGTTATTCCGAGAGTTATTTCAGATTTCTTCTTTGTGTTCTCTCTTTTTATTTTTTTTTTTTGTGCCTGCTGGTTGGTTTTTGTTACGTTGGATGCGAGACCGAGTCTTTGATTTATTTCCTGGCTTCTTCCAAACGTTGCTAACGCGACTTTTGTTCACCGTATGCATTGTTGTTGTTGGTTTGCATGAAACTGTGTGTCCGCTCGGTGTTGTAGGTTTTTAGTATTGTCACGTAGCTTCTTTACTTGCTTCGCCGAGAAGGAGAATCATGAATGTTGATAAGTAGACGAGTAGATGATTAACACGCTGAAAGCAGATTGGCACGCTAAAAGAAAAAGATCTTCCCCTTACGACATCGAACAATTTTTCCAATCGTCAGTTATTCTTTTTATACATATATCTTATAAGTGATACATTATTTATATCTCCTTTAATATATTCACAATGACTTTTTTATTGGTACTCGTATAAAATATATGCAAAATATTATCCCCCTTTAACAAACGTATTTGTATGTGGAAATGGTTTTTACACACGTTGAAGTTGTTTAATCGGTTAATCAGGGTCAGAGTGTCATCGGAACTGTATCGTTGTCGTTAACGACGAGAGGGCAGCTTGCGCGGGTAAAAATTGAAATATGGTTACATTGACCCAATTGAACGGGTAAATAAAGAGCGACGAGTTCGAAGCCCCTTCGATCGCGATATCTCGTTGAAAGGGAAGTAATCATTGGGTTAATTGAAAGCGAATAATTGAATAGAGAGATTGCTTTCCGTGCATCATCGATTCACCAAGAAGAATCGTACAGTTGGTTATAAATATTTTTTTTTATATAGATAGCGTTGACAGTTTTACGTCAATTACTCGACAACCGATGGCCCATCGTTTTACGTCAATTCGTGTTGATTTTATCACGAACGTGCATTCCCAGTAATTTGTTGAAAACAATTACGCTTCTCGCGCATAATTAGGGACGTTTCGTGTCGGTTTGTAATATTTATCTTTCAAGAAAGAAACAAAAGTACAGCGAAAGATCAAATCAGCCCACCGGTTGCTGTTTAATTTACCATGAAAATTGTAGTCGAAATTGCACAAGCAGCATAATACCATAAGGCGATGGTATTCTTTTTTTTCGCGTATCAGAGATATTATGTTACCTTCGCGAAAGGAAACGAGAGCAGAAGGTGGCAAAGGTGCTTTGACACCTTATTTAACGGCACGTGAGTCATCGTGACTCTTTTACAAGCAATTCTTTTAATTGCTTATCTGGAATCGTACTTACAAAGCCGTGTAATTATGCGTGGCCTGACCGGAAACTGGCGGTAGTTTCTGCCTAATAGAATTCCGTCGAGAGGCAAGAAAATTCCTTTGTCCGGTGTTCGCTAAACAAGCGTTATGCTTTCGATCTGTTACGTTGTTGCGAAACACCTTGGCTACCTTGTGTCCCTGTAATCGTCGATCGAACACGTGAAATCTCGATGGCAATTAAATAACTCTATATCTTAGAACCCTTAAATTTTCACGAAATCGAGTACTCATTGTTTATTTGAAAATACAAATAAAAAAGGAAAAGAAACACGTTCGTCTGTCTTTGAAACGTTGAATAATAGGCGAGGCATTCATCGACCCCGACTTTCCTCGCGAGACTTTTCGGCAGCGTTAACACGTTTAGGGTATTGTGCCTTCTATTGAGGTGTTTTAAGCACAGGGCTACGTGAGTGGCTTTTGTGGCCTGTAGCAAACAAAGCAAGCTTTATCAGCGTTGTTCTTTGAACTTCCGGCGTGTCGTACACACGCGACTTTTTCTCACCGTTCGTCTCCACGCCTCCCCTTTCTTTCTCCCTGTTATCGTTCACCAAATGCTCCTTTGAATCTTTATATCAGTGTCATCTGAATCGTTCGTTTCAACGCTTCGCGAAACGAGGAGAGTTTCAGCGAGATCTTTATTGAAAAAAATAATATGCCACGATACACGGAATGACAGTAAACTCTCGTTATATCGCCGCTGTTTCTGTAGGAGAATTAATGTTAGAGAGGTTCAAAGGGACAACTAAAAATAGTATTCTCTCTGAAACGTGTTTCACAGTCGTTTAATGTTTTATTTGCAACTCTAAAAACATCGCCAAAGTTATCCCGTTCGTTTGCCGCGATAACTTAGCCGCACCAGCAACAAGAGTATCGTAATATCCCAAGAACATCACGTTTCTTCTAGTTCTATCTGTTCGTATTGTGTCGCTATAGCAGCGGAAAAGAGACAAACCGTGTCATTGCCATTCTAGTATACAACATTTACCAGCTGCGACTGTGTAAAGACGACACGACGTTCCTCGATCGATGGAACCTCGAAAAAGAAAGCGTTTGTGCATACGAAATAAGAACACGGTTTGCCTATTGATCTTTTAAGGCCAGGGGAATACCATAAATAAAGGAATATTAATACCTCTTTGCATAATTTATTCAGAAGAATAAATAATTGTTTATTTCTAATATTTCTAATTAATATTTCTAATAATATTATTTATAATATTTATTTATAATATTCATAGTTGCTCGGTCAACAAATTAATTTTGAAATTTTCTATAGATTTTAATTAACCCTGTTCTTATTAAGGACAATTATACAGTCGTCGATGATTTTGAAAATAGTATAAACAAATCCCGGTAACAACCCTCCAAGGGTTATAAATAGACAATATTCCCTGAATCGAGAAATCTGCTCTCCGTTGGGAAAGGGTTGAAAGATTCGTATTTACTGTAACGTCTTTGAAAATTTACAAAAAGCTGCAGCCAAGCATGATTGCAAAGAGAACTGGCTATGTTTCTCGATGACGAAGACCAGGCTCGAGGTAGAAGTAAAGCTCTGTAGAAAAAGGCGGCTTACGCTCTGGAACGAAACGTGCAATTAGAGGGCCTACAGGGAGAACCCGAGCGTGACTTAAGGTCCTTAGACCCCTACGTCCTTGGATACGACTCCTTGGAACACTCGGCTTTTCATTGTTCGACGAAGAATCCTTTTTTCCATAGATTTCGAATATTCCCATGATTTTCAAATTCCGTCATTTTGTAAACTTTCCATTCGACAGAAATGTGAAACTTGACCCAAAGGGTTAAACCTGAATTTCGTTTCCCTAAATTTTCCAAAGCCGATCGATGGAAATGAAATCGTCGATTTTAAGTCGACAAGCGAGGAGACGCGTGTATACAAACAACTACCCCTTTTATTATTCCACGTCGGCCTATAAAAAGCTTAACATCAGATTATCGGGGCTCTAACGATCGATATACGTGGAAATGTATCAGACTATCAACCAGTGCTTCCTCCCACGTCGATGCAAAGTCACGAATAGCGAAACCCAGGGAATATTCCGAAGCGAAAGAAAAGCATTGCGGCGGCTAGACTGTCTGCTATCGATCTTTCGAATTAGACTCCGCGAAACGTCGAATGGAAAGAAAGAGTTGAAAACAAGCGTACACCTATCTTAAGATATTCATTTTCATTTCGCAGATTGTAAAATTTCTTTGATCAAAGGATTCATCGTCTACGGATTACAATTGTCCGGTGTCTGCCGTTTGACGAATTTATCTTTCGTCAAAGTGTTAAGATTCTCGGAACTGTAGAATTACTTTGAAGTCTTCTCTTTCAGCAGTGTGAAAATCCTAGGCGTGAGAAACGATAACGCGGCTCGGTATGACTAATTAGATAACGTTCAAACGCTTCGAGCAAAGCCAACGTTGTTTATAACAATCGTTAACTCCTTTTCGATAATCTGCTTGACGGATCTCGTAATATAGATGTGTTGCAAAAGAATAGAACACTTCGCGAATCGATTCAGTTCGAAGTCTAGCAAAACGGTAATAAACGCAATCTGCGCTCGAGCATCATAAATAAAAATGTAATTATTAGATGATGGTGATAAAAAGAAAAAACGGTGGAGCGTGCAGATAACAGCTGTTCCATGAAACAGTTTTGCAGCAACGATTTTCCGAAGCCTGTTAGATAAATGGACGCGGTGATCTAATCCACCTTAAGACGCTCCATGTGTGTGATTGTTAACAGTTCGACGGCTGGCGTTACGTATTCGCGATTTTCCTTTATTTTATTTATATTTATCGTGCCACTTAAAGAAATTCATAATAACCCGACGTCGAAATGTTGAAACATCCCGCTGTCGTCACGGAAGATTCCCGTGGTTCGAAGCATACCTTGCCTTTTTCACTTTCACCTGTCTCGGATGCTTTATTTTTAAATGATTCGTATACGCGCGAAACCAAATTGATTTCCGATCCACTTCGATCGAGCGAGGATAAATGTTTCTGGATTGACGTAGAGCGAACGTCAAGCGAATAGAAAAATATTTTTTTAACACTTCGACCTGAACACGCGTAGTAAAATACATGAAAGATTTAGTCATCGAACCAAGGCGACCCGTACTTGGTAAATTGATCGATCCGCTAATCTGAATACGAAACGAAGTCGCGAAACGAGCAAAGATAAAACGTCTCGTCCGGTTAATTGTCGTGCAGAGCCGTGAAACGAACGGGTCGAGGTCAATTTCCATCTCGGAAGTGAATTATTTCAATAAATCTGCTGACTGCAGGACGATGTCAATTGATTAGCCATTCGTTCCCCTCCCCCTGAGAGATTCTTGCGCGTGACAGGGGGTAACCCGTGAAATTAGCGACGTAAATCATCCCCTGGTGCGTCGCTTTAGCCGTGCCCTGCCGTGGAACGTTTCGAAACTCTTCTGGTACAGCTATCGTCACCGCCCACCGGATGTCTGGGTCTTTCTTGCTTCTAACGAAGCCGTTTGCTTTTACTTTGCAGCCCACGTGGCGTTTATGGGGCGAGGAACGGGGCGACGGCGTCATATACACGGTGTACCTGAAGAAGGTTCGTTATCACAGGCCAACCAGAAGTCTATCTGCCTCGGTAAGAAGAATTCGTTTCAACCGGGGGTGGCTAATATTTTCTCTCTTCGAACGGCGAATTACGAATGATCGAAATTTCTTGTTTTATCCAGGATTCGGACGACGAGATCTCGCATTTAGAATGGGAAACGGTGAGAGTGCGTTTTCTGAAAGCCGGCACGGTGCAAAGGTTGGTGGAGAGTTTGGCGAACGACGACGGGGAACTGGAATCGACGTACATAAACGTCTTCTTGGCGACTTATCGTGCGTTCACCACGCCGCGAGAGGTTCTCGAGCTATTGTTAGCGAGATACGACGCCCTCGACGAGGGATCCGGCGCCCTGACAGGTGAACAACATCGAAAGACTCTGGTGCAAGCTCTTCACGTCTGGCTGGACGCTTATCCCGGTGATTGGAAGTCGCCACCGAGTCATCCTCTGCTCAGCAGACTATTGGACTTCACGCATCGACGACTTCCTGGCTCGGAACTCGAGCTCAAGGCAAGGCACCGCTTGCACAGGTTCCAGCGTGAAGATCAAATAGGTAAACGAGACAGCAGCTTAAGATTTGACAAAAATTATACGTGTGTACTAAGAAAATACAATAAGCAGACAAATAGATTAAATATAAACGTATTTGTATCAAGTGTTATTCATAGATATTATAATAATACACGTCAACCGGATGTTTATAACTGCATTTCTTCAGATAAAGTTTCCAGCTAATCAGAGTCTGATTCATCTACGTGACTCCTTCCGTTCCTTTTCAAGAATAAAATTCCTATCATCGAATTGCATCATTCCGTTCCAGACTCGTGCATGGTCTACGACAATGGCCGACTGCCCCGTAGTTCCCCGGATCCGATCGTGGATCACTGGGCGAACTACAACTTCCCCGAGGTTCCACACCGTCACTTCGCCGAGCAGCTGACCCGTATGGATGCCGAGGTGTTCAAGAAGCTGGTGGCTCATCAATGTTTAGGTGCTGTCTGGTCGAGGAGGGATCGTTCCAGGAGTCACGACGCGGCCACCGTGTTGGCAACCGTGAATCAATTCAACGCTGTGTCGTTGAGGGTGATATCCACGATCCTGATGGAACCGACGATGAAGTCCCAGGAGCGGGCCAGGATCCTCGAGACGTGGATCGACATCGCTCAAGAGTTACGCGTGTTGAAGAACTTCAGTAGCCTGAAGGCTATCGTGTCAGGTCTTCAGAGTAATCCTGTGTACAGGCTAGAGAAATGTTGGCAATGTATGCCGAGAGAGAAGCACGAGTTATTCAGGGAGTTGGAGAGGATTTTCTCGGAGGAGAACAATGCGTGGACGCAGCGAGAGCTTCTGATCAAGGAGGGCACTGCCAAATTTGCGGACACTGCTGGTAGAAGCGATAGACACCTTCAGAAGCTGTTTCAGAAGCAGAATACTCACGCCGGCGTAAGTTGATATCGTTTATCTTTGATTTAATATAAGAAGTACGCGTTCGTTGATTTACTTACTGTATATAATTATTTTCTATTTAGAACATCAGCTACGGAACGATACCCTACCTGGGCACGTTCCTTACGGACCTGACGATGATAGACACCGCGATACCTGACACGATAGCCGAGGGTTTGATCAACTTCGACAAAAGACGGAAAGAATTCGAGGTACTCGCTAGGATACGATTGCTTCAGGGTGCCGCTAACGCGTACAACTTCAGTACGGATCCGTTGTTCGATCGTTGGTTCCACTCGGTGGTGGTGCTCGACGATCGCGAAGCGTACAAGCTGAGCTGTCAGATCGAGCCACCGCCACCTGGAAATACTCTGAGCAATCGAGGCAAGAAGAAGCAGGTCAGCATGCTCTCCTCCGTCTCGTTATTCCGCTCCCGTCCCCGATCACCCGTTTCACGCGAGAAGGCTGAGCCAAGACTTGTCTTACAGAGTCATCAGGGTCATCGTAAGAACGACTCGATCGCTTCTACCTCGAGCTCGAGCAGCTCCCAGTTCTATTGCGACCTAGATTCTCTGCCAAGCTCGCCGCACAACTCTCTCGATCGGCGCATCTCGCCATCCCAGATGTCCAGCTCTTCCTCCAGCTCGTCTTTACCATCTCTGGACGTGTCTCTTAGTTCTGGAGGAGGAAGCGGAGCTACGGGTAACAATCAGCACAATCGGCTGGCACCTTCCTCGGCGGTCACCGCTAACGGCAACGGTCCGAATCTTGTCGGTCTGTCAAGTCCGAGCCATTCGCACAAGAGCTCGCCGGATTTTTACATAATCAAGGTCACCATGGAGAGCGACAACGTTGAGACGGACGGTGTTGTGTTGTACAAGTCCATTATGCTGTCCAACAACGAGAGGACACCGCAGGTTATACGAAACGCGATGCTGAAGCTAGGAATAGAGGGCAGTCCGGATCAGTACACGCTTGCCCAAGTTCTGCCGGATCGGGAGTTGGTCTTGCCAAACTCGGCTAACGTTTACTATGCTGTTAACACCGCGCACAATTTGAACTTTATCCTACGACCTAGAAGGGAACCCAATGACACCGCCAGCGAGAGCCCTAAGAGCAAGTCGAGTCACAAGCGGTAGTGATGAACTTTTTTTGAGGAATAGGAGCGTTGCTTGTAAGAGCTCTGTGTTGAGACAGGGAGAAGATTCAGAGCGATATACTGAAAAGTGTTCATGAAGAATTTCCTCGCAATGATTGTCTTGGCTGAACCTGACAGAATCTCAGTACATTGCGATGGTGCGTTTTCTACGTTTTCTTTTATTACCCATGACATTACCAATTTATTCGTTCCATCGCGAGGATGTATTTTTCTTTTCTTCTTTAGTGATAATCGAAAACGACGCGTTAACAGCGATGCACGCCAAAATTCGGATTATTTCCTTTTTTTTTCCTTTCTTTTTTTTCTTTCTATTACTTACTCGTCGCGCACTCGCGTTAACACGACGTTACCCCGCCTACACGGTACTCGGAACTTTGACATTAGCGTTACTGTGTGGACTAAGGATTTTTAGCTTTAGGTACGTTTAGCGTGAATCGTAGGTCTGTTATCGGCGCACACGGCGAAACGAATAAATCCGGACGTGAGGAGGTGCGCGAACTAGCATTTCGTCTGTGTAGTTACGTGTATTTATACATTTCACGAGATTACAAAAAAAAAAGGAAGGAAATATCGCGGATAGAGTCGCGACAAGCATCCGCGGCTGGATCATTGTGATTTTGTACATAACTTTAGTTTCGTAGTTGTGGCTTCGAACCGCGAGGACCAAGTGGACCCCAATTAAAATTGTCAATTACCTTTCTTCTATGTTGCAAAGAGCAAAAGGATAGCGAAAAGAAAATAACGAAAAATCGTCCATTCCGTGATTCATTTTTCTAGCTGTGCATCCGCGAAAACGATGCGCGGAACAGAGAAATTCAAATTCTGTGATATAACATTGGAATCTCTCATTTCGGCTTTGAACTTGAAACGAAAAAACCGAAATCGAGCCTGTGCACGTTAGAAACGAAATACTCGTACCGATGTCGAAGCTAGGCACACGTGGTCAGAACGTGTGCGAACGTTGATATATTTTTACAAGGGCCTGCATGCATTTGTACTAGAACAAGAGAAAAAAAAAAAGATACAGAGCACAGAAACATTAATTTGGAGGATCCAAACTCGGCGAGGTTTCCTTCGTATTCGCTCGTTCGAGTTCGGCACCTCGACGCATCCGTTTAGCTTAGGCAATTTTGTACTTACCTCTATCGACCCTTAATCCCCCTGAAACGTCTCTAACTAGATGTATCTGTTCGTGTACGCGTCAATTCTTAGCTGAAATACGCGCAACTTACGTGTAATTGCGAGTCGATAAAAGTGAGAATAGATGGCCTACAATTTTAATCAGATTTCTTTCGTCCCAGGAACATCCTGTCATTATTTTCCGGTATTACAGGATTTTTCGAAATACTTGAATACCATTCAAAGTACTCTTACCTTTTTACCAATAACTTTTTAATTATAATCCATTTACTTATTTAACCAGCACTATCCCTGACCAGTCACCAAATACTAATCATCTTTTTTTTACCCATCAAAAGGCCCAGAAATCCCGCATGAATCCTTCTTGTCATCGCCCATAACCATCGGTCAGGATTAACGTTTACCAGCCCAGAGGATGATGAGAGATCGTTACGTTGCGATCTAGGAAGCTAGCCTTACGGCCTCGTTGATGACTTCCGGTGTGGCAGCGCATCCGGCACGCGAACCTGTTGATTCCTTTCAGCGAAGGTAGGTGCACCAGGTCTTTCGTGTTAAACGTGGGGGTTACAACTAACTTCCTAACGAACGATCCGCGATCATTCAGTTAGGGGTTGGATCTCTACCCCCCTTTTCTTCGCGTCACGATCGATGCGATAAGGGTGAGCTTCCTCGAGGAAACCGCGATGGTGGCCACGCGTGACCGATATCTTGCCTTGAAACTGGTTCAAGGTCGTGCTTACGTCAGAAACGGAGAACTCGTGGAATTTGAACGCGCATACCGATAGAAACGTAATTGATCCGATGTATATACATCGGTCTCTACCCACACGCGGTGTAAAGCGATAGCTTTGTGACGTCATTGGGTATATTCCTCCTTTGTTCTATCGGTTTTATTAGGATTTTCGATATTTTCAAAATTCTATTGATTACAAAGCCGCATTTACATTAAGCAGAGTAAAGGTAGATAATCAGAGGTGGAGAAGTACACTTGGGTGTAACATGGTTAATGGTCTCATCAGTTGCCTTAGATTTTAGGGGAGGATCCTTCTATCTTTGCAATCAAAGGACACGGATAAGTAATGCGAGTAAAGGGAGCCTTGATCACCACCCTTAGAGACCACACTCGCAACCCCTTTTTCCTATCTCCCAGTAACGCCCTCTTTGTCCCTCTATTTCCCTGAATAACCGATAGACGGCAGCGTTGTTCGGGTGACGGTACATCCCCGGCAGCTCTTCAACCACCCCCTAGCCCCCGATTGAACCGGTGAACCCGAGTCGAAGCAACCCCCAGCTAGGGAAGCTAGGTGATCGAGAGAGGCAGTCGTGAGCTTGGTGCCGAGCTGGGGCGATGCTCGTCGCCCGCGTGTGCTTCGCGATCGCACCGAGTGCTCGCCATTCCGTGTCGTTACGCGCCTTGTTTCTCCCGCATCGGCATCGCCGCGGTCGATCGTCTTCGCCTTCGTCGTCCTCGTTCCCGACCTCGCTGTCACGGTTGTCCTCGCTGTCGCAACGAGGCCCGACGGTGCAACGACCGTGCTACCATCGGACAGCCGCATGTGAGCATGTCCCTGAATCGACTGCGAGATGAATAACGTGAGTCCCGACAGTTCCTCCTCCATTCCTTACGCGTACACCCAGTTCGCTTGGATCATTAGTGCTCGATAAAAGGACAGAGTACTAGCTACCACCTGGGACACAGGTTAACGCGGACGGAGCGCGCTCGACGCGGTGGCGCGACATGGCTGAGCTTCCCGCGACTGAAATTTACAAAAGACTGATTCACAGACATGTTTCCTTGGCTCGGATAGTTCTTGCCCAGAGTTGCTTTCCAGTTTAGTGGAGATTCGAGTGTTTCTATGGGTTTCTTTGCGAGCTACTGAATCCGTTTTATACACTTTGATAAGGTACTTCTTTGGATTGTTTCTCAAGGTATTTTGTTGAATTTCACACGTTTCATTGGTGTTACCAACTGTTTTTATAAGCTCCTGTTTTTGATGGATTATTAAATCCTTTGGGTATCAGTTGGATAGAGCACTTTTTTAAATGTCTGTTTCTCGGTGAAGTTCTAAGACCTCCGGATGTTACTTGGATAGGCGACTTTGTAGGATTTTGGATAGCTTTTCAGTGCTTTGTGGTTTCTTGGATTTTTCACAATGTCCTCTTTTCAGTTACTTTGTAGAATCGATGGGGGATTTTAAGCCCTCAAAGGGACTCTTTGATAGGTCACTTCGATGGATTGGGTACTGAGAATTTTCTGAAAATCCATAAAGATGGATTTTAGCCATCTCTGGACACTGAATGATTCACCTTTGAAAAGAAAAGTCTCTCTTTTAATATCTTTCGGGTATCACCATTGAAAATTTACTCGTCTCGCAAAAAATTTCATTGCAAACACTTTGGGTCTCTAAAAATGCAAAGAATAAATAAATTTCATCAGGTTCCTCGGTGAAATCGATAGCCCTCAACTCTTATGGAAATATTTATAAACCGGATACTGTTTTCGTCAACGAAGGATGTACTTTATCGATGTACATAAATCTACAAGTGTTCGATAAGTATAATGGAAAAACTCCAAAACGACGTTCTGTCAAGAAAAATTTCCTTAAAAAATTACCCCTATTGATCAACGAATTTCATAATTAGAGAGTACGTTTCTTATTCGATCCTCGAGTTTCGCTATTTCCCTGCTCTTTGTCCTCGTCTAGGCCAGTTCCGCTTTGGTCACGAGTTACTCGGGCCGAAGTCAAGTGGCCAACATTCCCTTGTTTCGTTTCTTTCTTTTTTCACATTTCACGTGTCCATCTACCGCATTTCCCTCTTATTTCCCTATCCTTGCCACCTTCAGCCTCGTTCCACTCTTATCTTTTCTCCTACGACCATGTTTCAAGCTTCGTCTGGTTTTTATTTTTAACCTGCCGCTGGTTTCGTATCGGGGCTACTATTGTGATTCTTCTTTCCACTTCACTCGTTGACGAGGACCATTATGCCTTTTGCCGTTTCCTTTTCACCTTCATTTGTTTCCCGGCTGGTTTTTCATTACTTTCCCGGCGCCCTTCGAAAACTTTCTACATTTCGAATATATATTTCATTTCTTTAACGACCCTGTACCGCGACGAGTTAACGAGAATTCGATTACGAAAATAACCCGACGCGATAAACCTGCCCTTTTTTTTCCATCCCACCCCCAAGGAAAACTCGACCGCGTTAATTAAGGCCTTCGATGTTCCGGCGTTCGACAGATATGTCGATCGACGGAGCTACGTTTTTGGTCGCGATTATCCGTTCGCCAGGCGAAATATCGGCTCTCCTGTCGATCTGGATTGCAGAATTTCTGGGTTAGCGAAGATATCGCTCGAATATTTCGAGTTCGATTGGTCTATGGAAAAAGCGGCCCCGAGGCCGAGTTAATGGAAGCTTCCGGTGGGTGGATTTCTGATCCGAAGTGGTCGAAGAATTTTTCATGAAATTTTAGAGAAGTAGTATTCGCTGGCTTAAATTATCCAGGGACGCGCTTCACCCTGATCCGATTAGTCTATTTACGAAGAGCAGGGTATAATTTATTTTTAGAATAAATTTGCAAAATTTAAAGAAAAAGAAATTATGCTCTGCCAGCTCGCTAGACTCACCTTGACCGGATAAGGGTCGAGGGTACTAAGGTATATTACGACACATAGGGAACCGCGAACGTTTAACGTCTAATTTTTTCTATAGAAACGTAACAAAGCTGTTTTAACTAGTGTATAAGCAATCGATAAACATGGAATGGTGAAAGTGTATAATGGATGCGTTGTATGGATAATATATCAATTTCTGACGCAAAGGAAAAAGGTGGAAGATTCCTAGAATAGTCAGAACGTTTTTTGATTATATACTTGTTACAATTGTTTCCGTGAAATGAATGTATTACGTCGATAGCTTATCAATTTCTAACCCATGTACAGACGAAAAGGTGAAACATTCCTGGAATAGACCGAACGTTTTTCAATCGTATCGAATTTTCAATTTACTTTTTCTTTTCGCCTATTTCACGAAAGTTCGTTCATCTTTGATCTATCTTTTCTTCAAACTCTAGATTATTAATTAACTAAATCCTAGTACTCGAGTACCGGTGAAATTGCTTGTATTTTAAGAGATGGGGTGGGAAACGGCTAGGCATCGTCCGAGGTGGGGTAGGTTGAGACAATATTATCCGTCTATTATCGTCGTTAAACAGCAGGCGGAACGTAGCCTCGTCTTTTCCCGGTCTGAACGGGTCAATTTCGAATTATTCATTCGACGGGACGAACATGTAAATAAGAGGATTCACGTCCTGCTCGATTTACATTGCAAATTGGTCTGGCAGCGAGTGGAGAACAGGATTTTCGGACTTTGTTTGGAGGCGTCTGCTATGAATTCTCTCGGAACTTCTCGGCACGACACGATTTCCCACAAACGCGAACAGAGACGACCGATAAAAATTACTCGAAATTGCTTTGGACGTTGATCGCCTTCGCGATTACGTATTCATGATGGCCGGCATCGAACGAAGCTGGTGTCCTGGACGTTTTACGACGTCGCGTTACGCCGTCAAAGTGATACTTTGTACTCGTAAATCGCAACCCGCCATTGCAATTTATTAACAGGGATTTTTATAACGACTATCGGTTTAGCATCGAGATCGAAACGATTGCCCCCGAGGCGTCTTCAAGGGACATTGTAACGTTTCTCTACCATTATGGCGCCGATGATATGTACATCTTCGTTCAAAAGTCACAGGGTGCCAATTCTCTTGGAAAATCGAATTTTTTAAACTTTGAATTTGAATTTCAGAATATTCGAATTTGGATTTTGAAATATTTAGATTTCCAATTCTTATTTTGCTAAATTCACAGAACACTATTGCTAGCTACCTCTCTACATTAGAATAAAAAAATAAGGAACAGAGGATATAGTATCGTTTGCACAACCACCCTCTAACAATAAGTATATATTGTCACCACGATATTAGCCGGTGTAAATGAACACGTATTGTTAGGGTAAAAAAGAAGAAAATATACGAGAGATCGGATATGGTGAAACAATGGTTACGAGTACAAAAGGCTAACTACTCGAACAAGTAGAAATTAAGAGGGTCTCGCTCGATTTGAAGCATTATCGTTTACGAAATCTTTCTCCCAGGTAAATTGGGTTAGGGGTGTGTTTGCATGCTCGTGTAACCGCGGCGTGCACAATATTTCAAGGCTTAATTGGTGTCACGGTAGCCAAGTAGCCTACCTTCTCTCGTTGAATCGTTCTGTTTTTCTTTTCCTCGAGGACATGAATTCTTTTCTTCTCAAAAGCCTACACGTGTTCATCGTTTTACAAATCAAACGTCCCCGTATCGATTCGGTTCGTCGATTAATTTCTCCGATTAAAGGTGCGGGTAAATATTGATTTCCGGATGGAAAAATTTCTGTTCAACCCTTGTACGGTATACGGGGGTTGCGAGAATCCAAGCACGATACGCAGGTGAAATGGTAGTTGCAAGAAACTATTTATTTAATTTGAAAGAATTACATATGTTTGCCAACTTCCATGTTGTGCACTGTGAAACGAGCACTTTTCAAAATGTAACCCGTACACGACACATATAAATATAGCAAGGAATAATAATGTAAAAATTCATGTACTAAAGTCACGAATACGTTAGTCAAGCCGTCAAAGTTTTCAAGATTAATAGATGTTAAATTTTCTTTGGTTAAGTGTTATCCTGAGGTTAATCCATAGGGTTGGAATGAAAAATTTGTATGTTTTAAAAATCTTCTCCAAATTATCTTACTTTATTCATTAAAATCGGTCGGAAATCAATTTAGAGCAATCGGTGGACTTTATCGAGCTTCATCCGATAATCATTAGAGGCAACTCTAATTATTTTTCACTTTCTCTAATTACTTTATTCTATTAGCTGGTTTTAGACAGTTAGAAACCAGTTGAAAGCGTAGAATATCCAGAGTTGATTTGCTGTGAAGCAAGTACTAATTGCTATCTCTGGAGAGTCGATTCGTCGCTTTGAAACGGGAAGATTTGCGATCAGACGGAATCGAGTCTGTTTCTTTTTCTTAATTAAGCCTCCTGCTCCTGTTTACTTCATTAAAATTCACCGTTTTTGTTCAATTTCCCCGAGGTGATTGTCCGCTAGAGTCAATCTCATTACACTCTCCTTTTCTTTATTCGTTTCCTGAATCAACAAGTAACTGAAACAATAGAAAAGGAAAAGAAAATTTCGAATTTTGATTTTCTAAACAATTAAGTCTATCAAAGCTAATTATTCGTTGGGCATGTGAATTCCTATTAGAACTAAATTAAAATATTTAAATTTCGATTGTAAGCTGTGTCACGATATTATAAGGTAATGAAGAAAAGAGAAAATAAAAAGAATTCCAAGTCGCATTAATATTGTACCACTCACGCGAGACGTCATGCAGGCAGTTTAAATTGAAAAATTAACCATGTTCGTGAATTTTTCAATTTGCAATTACTGCACGGTGCTAAAGGGTTATTATTTCGTAGAAAAGATGACCATTTTGTGGCATTCAACGTGTTAATAAAGAAAACGTCGCGAGACTAACCCCCCTCTGTAACACTCATTTTCGTCTTTCGATTCTCTATTCAACAATAGACGCCTCACCCTCTCTCGTTCTTCATTTTCTCACCCTCGTGCCTCATTATCAGAAAACCTAAGAATTCCATTGTTACCGTCGTCGGGTAGGATTTTCTCGAAAAGAAAAAAAATAGTGTTCCAACATCGTCCTTTCTCATTTTCTCGTTTCGTGGCCCGACGACCTTTCACTCCCCTTCTCGACTAGATGCAACGCGAGGAATTTTTCCTTTTTATTATTTTTTTTTTTTTTTTTCGACATCTAACCTCGGGCTGCCCCCGGGGCTAATAAGCGACGCGATTCGCCTCGGCTTTGGGACTTTGAATCGGTTCGTTTCCTTCGCTATGTAGAAGACTAGGCTGCCTCTCCTTTCTCCTCTCGTAACACTTTCCAACCCTCGACCTCGTGGCCGAGGATCGATCCCTGTGACGTGGTGCGTGAGCACCCCTTCGTGGGAAAAACCGAAGTGGGGGGTGAACACTTTAATAACTAATAGCACTGCCTCCCTCTTTTTCTATCCGGATACAGGCTGTTTCATAAGAAAAAATCAATAATTTGATAAATGACAAGGATTTCACACCCCTATGATCACTAAAATTATGGTTAAATAATTAACTCGCTGTTGATATTCTTTATTGAAACATCTTCAGATTTTTAGAATGATTATGAAAGCTACCCTAAGGTATTGAACTTTTACCATGAAACTGGTTGTATACAAGCAACCACTCGGGTTACAAACCGCAACGTTAACCCATTTGCATCCGTAAGAGTGCTTTCGCCGCGATTCGGCGTCCGCCAGCCTGGAATCCGTTTCAACCCCTATGATTTCGCGGTGATTTATGGCCAGACCGAGCGGGTGCGACGTCCGTGAAATTGTTGGACGACTCTCGAAACAGCTAGGGAATTCACGATGACCAGTGTTGAGGGTTCTTCCTCTTTCGGGGATGATTTTTTTGCCAGCGGAAAAGATTTTTTTGCCACTCCCCACAGAGAGTGAAATGGTTTCGATGAATTTAATCTATTTCGAGACTGATTTCACTTTTCGTATCACATTTTCCTAATCTTTTATTTCGCTTTTATCATTTACGTAACAGGAAAAATTCATTTGAAGGGAGCGCGTTCACGCTGAAGGTTCGTCGCTTTCATAGAAACACGGCCGGTCATTCGTTACCTCGTAATGGTTTTCTAGCTGGAATATCGTGAACTGCTGGTACACGTTGTGTCCTCGCGTGAATAGCGCCTGATACGTCCAGTTAGCGAGCCAACTACGACCGAACTATTGTTCGATTCGCCTATTTTTCATGCTGCTCGCACTTCGAACACCGTCGTGTTTTTCATTTCTCTCCGACGGCACTCTTTGAAATCGCTATCCACGTCGCTGTTGTTCTTTCAATGTATTTCTCAGGGGAAAAAAAAGGGAACGGATGAATTGTGAAATTGCACGGTTTACCGTTTTCTCGTTGTTGGATATTTTTATAATTTCGCTTTTGATTAACTATCGAACGTTCAAGCGTTCTCGATGATCGTCTAGAAATGAGCCTAAATATTTCATTCGCAATCTCTTAACCCAAATCTCTGACAGAGCCTGAGAGCTAGACGTTTGAACCAAATGTGTCAATCTACGGTGGGCTAAGATCGCGAGCAACGAAAAGGTCAGGAAAAAGACGGTCGAAAAACTAACGAAAGGTTGATTATATTTTTATTCTTCCTTCTTCTCCTCTGTTGCGGTACAATCTTTCGATTCGTGCGAATAAACTTTACTCGATTAAGGGTTGTTTTGCGCTCGACCTTTGTCCGTTCCACTGGAAACTTATCGCTCCGTTGCTCTTCGCGCGATAGCGGCTCAGCTGACACATTCCGTGACGAATAACAAGAAGAGACAATTATCAGAACCGTTCGTAAGTTCGCGTACAATATTTTTCGCCGTGAAAGGTAAAAAATATTTTACCTTTCGCTTAGCGAAAAATATTGAAATTCCCAACGTTTCATTTCTCTCGGTAAACGTTTACTCATCGATCTTCGCCCGAGACAGTGAAAAGACCGACTAGCTATCTTGCCGCAACCTTAACCCAAATTCTCCCGGTGAACCGGTGCACGTGTATTCCGAAACGTCAGCGTCGCGTTCGAAAGCACCCCCGCGGAAGAGATCTATCTAAAGCGGGCAGCTTTAAAAATTAACAAAAATGCGGCTGCTTTCGAAATAAATCAGAAGCATCGCGGAATGGGCTGGATGATCGAAAAGAGGGCAAACAGAGGAAAAAAGGAGAGCGTAAAACTAACCCTATCTGGCATCAGCGTCCATGCAACAGGCTGTACCACGATCTCGAACAAAGATCCTTTTGCATCTGTATAAAATGTAGAAGAAAAACAGAAGAAAAATAGCAGGTTTCTTTCTCGGTGAACGTAGTTGGTCATAATTTACGATAATATCGGGTAATTTCTTTCGGTACGTATCTGTTCGATCTACCTAATCCATTAGGTTATTTAATGTCGTTTTAAAGCATACCTTTTCATCCTGCAAACATTTCCACCGTTTATTCATTCATTTTTTTTTTTTTCATTTTCAATGTTTATTAATCTTGCGTGTGTTCGATCGATAGAAAAAGTCAGCAGCGACAGACGGTGGATAGATAAACGTTGGCTGAACGTTTCGAACACTGTCTCATTGATCCAAGTACACGCTAACACACCCCTAGGATGCGCGAATCGGTCACGCTAACCGGGACCGGAAATTGAATTCGATCGTTCGCTCGAAACCTACCATTCGATAGGTTTTATTTCCTCTGTTTCGCGGATATTCGTTTCGAAATTTCTGTTATAATCAGACACGATCGGAAATTCGTACATCGTGAATCATTTGTCAAATGATGATATTTAAAACCGATTTATTTATTCGCGTCACTTTCCCGCATTGCACGCGCTCATTCTCGTAGCCGCAACACGTTGCGTGCACTTTTCTGCATATGCATATCGCCACGCAATGCGGCGGTAATTCCGTAGTCACGTCAGCACGAATCGTGCGCGTGGACAGGTGAAAAGAGAAAGAAAAAGGAAGAGAAAAGAAGCGTGAAAAAAAGAGGGCCAAGGAGACGGATTTCTTTGTCGAGTCTTTAATAATAATGAAATTTAACATGAATTATAATTCCTCTTATTAGTAAGCTTAGGGTGGATCGTTCAATTACGTAGAAATGTTTAATAAATAAAGACTCGACCCTGGTCGTGTGTTGTATCCAGCGAACGTATGCCGGGTTAATAGTGTTTAGAAAAGGAAGAGCAACGAGATCCGATGTAGTTGGGCCTCGTTCAATATTTACAAACGGCAGCTTTATTCGTCTTGGAGCGGAGGCTTACGAGACACCTGAGCCACACGTTCTCCGCGTACATAGCGTTCTTGCCGGTGCAGCTGAGTGCACTGAGGTCAGGCATGCCCATTTCCGTGGGGCTTGGTGAAATATCGCTACTGCAGTCGCCGCAGCGTGTTGCTTCGACCAAGGCCCGTTCTATTACCGATACCGTGGAAAACTCGCCTACTATAACACGAACAGCAACGGGATGCTCGACTGTCGCTCGAAATGCTTTCCACGTTTTACGACGCTCTTTGCGCGGCTTTACTGCCTGGCCCCACGACTTGACCCTCTTCTCCTTTTATCTTCTCGCCACCTTCTTTACGATTGTTCTTTTTTTAATCTGTTAACCGATCACTCGTTACCGTTCTACGTTTCAGCCGAGGAAAATGGTAGATTCAAGGTGATATCGGGTCATCTTGGCTTTTCTTATCAAGTAGTCTCCCGTTGTCTGACTGAAATTTCTCACCGCTTAGAACTAACCGAGAGATTACGAAATTAAAACTTCATTAAGAAAGCTAATGTAATACCAGGATAATTTGGCCTGCTGGGAAATTAATGAATTCCCGGTGCCATCGAGTTATCAGCTTGCACGAAATCAGCCTCACGCTCTAGCCGTGAAATCATTTTCGTTTCGTTCCTCGTTTGTCAAATTAACGAGCTGAGAACTTCTGTTACGTTTTTAATTGAAGATTGTTTTACCGAGCAAAGGAAGGGGGGGTGATTTACGACCACCTAATTACGACGAGTACATTCGTCTTCATAAGTTTTCGAAGTTACCTGGCGCATCGTATCACGTGTTTCTCCCTGGGCACTCGTTATCCCTTGACTATTCATATCCAAGAAGAAACACGAAAGATAAATTCCAATGAATTCATTCATTAAATAGTCTCGTTAATAAAGAGAATCCGATGATCGATGGACGCGTATTTATCGTTAAAGATTACTCTAGTCGTGTGTACCGGGTGAACGAAGAAGAAGAAGAAGAAGTGTGGATATATTTAGAAAAGGGTAGTAAGCGTTCGATAGAGTCACCATGCCGACAGAAGGTAATCGTTAATTGATGCGCGAAAATTCACCGGTGCTCGTTCGATTCTCGTCGATGCTAGTCGATAGTCGTTCGCCTCGTTTCCGTGGCTCGTTTCATAAGAGCGATTGGTGGCGTGCCGCGTAATCCTGTAAGATAATTTGCAGCAGGAAACGCGCGCTTCGAAACGTTTCACTTTCCTCTTTCCGACCCGTTCTCGTTCGTTAACGAAGAAAGGTTCATTAAAAATTCTCTATTAAGATTTCTGCAACATCGCTGTTGCAACCAAGAAATCAAGGAAAACAATGAAATACGGAACGCTTAATGGAAAATTCTTAATTGCAAAAAAGTTGTAACGGTATATTCTAGCGATAAATTCTTGTTATTCGCTACGTCTGTTCGTTTGTTAAATATACATTTTTCTTCGCTTTAAAAGAGAAAGAGTTTCATCTTTTGCTTTTGAAAAGCGAGGAAACCATTTGTAAGGGAACCGCTTTGAAGACGATCACTTAGAGAAACTTTCACAAACATAGTACGGGATTACTTTTTGCGACAGATCGACGTATATTCGTTTAATTACCATCCGGAAAGGCTGGAAACGTAGGCGTCCCAGAGGATCGATCGGGTCTAACGAAAACCGACAATAATCGAATACCGAATCGTCGACCGCAACATTGCTCGACTTCCGTCCCATGAGTTCGCACCAGCTGCAACTGTGCTCCGACCACAACCACCCCTTTTGGCCCGAATAGCCAGGAAACCGAGCAATTTCCCAAATACGCGTACCACGTTCGATTATTCCAGTGGAGAATCAACGATCAAGTCGGCTCGGGCTCGTCCAAGAGTCAGCCTGACCCAACCTTGACACTGAACGAAGGGCGGCTGAGGGGAGAGGGGGTTGGTCGTGTTGGAAGTTGTCGCTGAAACTTCCTAGTGACTGTACGAGACAGAGAAACTGAGGACAAATTTGACTGACAATGAGACGGAAGGAGAAAACATATGAAGGAAAAATAAATGACGTCAGGTAAAAGGGTAGTTTGATTTGTTAATGTACCAAGAGGGTAAATAGAAAATATAAATGTATTTCGTCATTGGCCTTTAGCTGGTAACGCGTTAAAAAGAGAGAGAAAGTGTTAGAAGTGGGTAAAGAAGAAGATGAGGTAAAGTGTGTTAGAATGTGAGGGGGAGAGGGTGGAAGGGTAGAAGGGAAGAGAAGGTCGAGGGTAGAAGAGAAAGAGATAAAGTTACAGTAGGCGATGGAGTGGGTGGTGGTGGAGAAGGGATGCTATGTGTCCCGTAGTGTGAGGGTGGGGCGATCAATACTGCAGGAACACCCCCTGAAGCCAGCTTCATTCAGCAGCTCTCTTTCCACCGATTCTCATCACTCCGACTACTCTAACGCGGCTACTATACTTCTCTATAGTCTCCCGCTAAGAACAGAAGGGGTAACCACCACGATTGCTCCGAGATAATCGCGCTATTTTCGATTTAATCGCGTTAAAAGGGTATTTGGCGAAACAAGAGCTGCAATCGTGAGCTCTACTACGGATAGCCTAAGTACCGTGCGTCGCCGACTCTCCGGACTGATCCTTGTGTATATCCGTAGGGTATGAAAGCCCGACGAACAAGTTTCTATAGTACCTACGATAATTTCTTCGTGAGATCAAGTAACGTAGATCACCATTAGAGGGGTAAAGAAGGAAGATGTTCGTTTAAAGTCGAGGTCGCGGATCGATCGCGGCGTCGCGTATGAATTAAACAGCGTCGATCGATGCTCAACGAAGCACCGCGTCAGGTTTGCATAGTATGCATTTACCGCGAACCGGATGACTCCGAAATTTCTTCCGGCGGTAACAGGAGGCTTCCTAACGCTATTAGAACCTTACCGCGCTTGGTAATGCCGTGGTTGTTCTAGAAAATCGAGTCGAGTTGCAACCATCATCCATCCATCCCTCTTCTCTGTCTCCTTCCGAGATTAATATTCCACGTTGCTCGGTTCGAGTTGGCTGCTCGATTTCGCTGATCCACCAGCACGCGATTATTTACCGCCTGACAAAGCGAAATTCCTTCGACGCTCGCGTTTTATGCTTATTGCTCGTTTCGTTGCTTGGCTTTGTTTCAGGATGGCAGGAATTCGAAACGAGTGGCAGGTGTCGGTGTTTCCGTTCGGGCAAAACGGAAACACCCCGGCAGATATTAACGTGTAACGATAAACCAGAGCTTGTCGATGCTATTTTGGTTTCGAGCAATTGATCCGAGGAAAGGATAATTAGTAATATACTACGGTATTATTATGTAAAGCGATGCATTACGTGGGATATGGTTTACTTGAGCTTAGACTGTTGAGCGATACACACAGAGGGTGAATATCAAAGTCTCCAAGGACCGTGATTCCGGACTAATTTACGAGATTCTAGATCGACGCTTTCCTATCTCCGAAATTTAGGTCGTGCCCCGTTCTCTAATATCGAACCGGTTTAATTATTAACTTTCCTTCGCACGGTGTACGCTAATTGTATTTTCATAATTTGAAAAGTTGCCTTGGCGAGGGAGTTTAATAAACTGCATCGTATTGCCTTTCAATATAGTCTTAAAAATAGAACAGTATCGTTGTAAAAATATTACATTTTCAATGACACTGTAATTTTATCATATATCAAAAATTAAAATCAGCACGGTGGTAAGGGAAAGTATAGAGAAACGAAATCGATGGAAACTTACGAAGGATCGATATTCCTTTCCTATAAACCTTCCACGATGATCAACAACGACCGTGGGACTTATCGATTCGTGTAAACGGACAAGCAAAGCGAAATAATGAAATTCAGCGCGAGGGAAACTCCCTTATCTCGACGACCGGCTGTCTCTGATAACATCTCCACGCGATCGCCGTGAACGAGGCGATTTTCCCTGGTGTGCCGATGTCATAATCCCGCCAGGAAAGCGGCTATTATCGCCGGAAGAAATTTGAAAGTTGCCCGTTTACGCCTCATGCAAATCCGCCCATAGCTCAACGATTTTACACGCCCACGACGAGTTCCTCCGCTCGTCGTCTTTTACTAAAACCGATTCAAGTTTACCTCTTTAAACACGCGTATCACTTACATCGTTGACGCTAATATTACTTTTATTTATTCGATATCAACTGTTTACATCCGGATGATAAATTTTACGTGCTACGTGGGTCGGTGACGTACGACACCGACACCTTCCTTGAATCTTGAAGATCTCGAGGAGATATCACGCTGACGACGCGTACCGTTTATTTTCCAGGTCTGACAAAACGGATCCCAGAGGCATGGCCAGCAGCACCGAGGATTACGGGTCGGAATTGCAGGAGTTGCAGTGGGGTGGCGGTAGCGGGTCGCACTTCCTGCGAAGCGGCACACACTTCCTGAGAAGCGGTACCGGGGGTTGTTACGAAGCCGAGGATTTAGAACCGACCAGCAGGCATCATGGCGGTCAACACAGGGGATATTACAGTCCTCCGGGTACGAGTTACACGATCGTCGAGAGGCCACCGAGCGCCCCTCATCATCATTCCTCGCACACCACCCCTTACAGGCACAGAGGGCATACCAGCGGCGGTTCCGGTGCAATTTCACCGGAACAAGTGCTCAGGTATGATTTATTTATTTATTTATTTGTTTCATGAAAAGCGATGTAACGGCGTACCCGTGCTCGTAAAGTCATTAGACACTTCGCTAATTAATGTCAGCGTAGAGACATGAATTTTTACATAACGAAACTTGGAGGGAAAAGTAAACGAATTGCATGGCAGGCTGTTCGGTAACGGGGTGTCGGAGCGTCGACAAGGGGACAGAAGGACGCCGGCGTCGTCTCCGGCTAGCGTCGCTGCGGTGAGGAGCACACCTTCGTCGACGTCGCAGCAACAACAACAGCAACAACAATCCCAGCAATCCCAGTCGAATAGTTCGAATCCGCCTACATCGCCTAGCTCTCAGCCGCTCAGTCTGCAAGAGCTCACCGTAAGGACAATCACCATGACGAGAGATCCGCCGGACTCTCACCATGGCTTTGGGATCTGCGTAAAGGGTGGCAAGGACGCAGGTGAGATCCGAAGTACCTTCAGGCTTCCCCCGTCGCCGTACTTCGCGCCTCAAGATCGAGGTATCTTCCGAAAACTCTGACTTTCATTGCCGTTTATTGCCGTTCATTGCCGATCACCTGGCGCGATACTCAAACATCGTCGATCGTGATCGATAGGCTATCAAATTCGAATAGAATCGATTTCTCTATCTTTGCTATTAGACGTAGATTATTTCTTTTATTTATTTTCTAATCAGAAAATAATTTTTATCCTGTGTCCTTAAAGAAGTTTCAGTAAAATTTAAAGTATTTTGCAATATTTAATTAGCTAAGAATTTTCATTATAGATGTATATTTTTTTTTTTTTTAATTTTTATTATATGTGCTTTTAAATGATAGTTTTATGCAGTTCTTACGACCACGATCGACGTCTTTGCGTGACGACGCCCACTGAGAATCTTCTTTCTAGCCAGGTTCACACCCATCTTTCGTTGGCAATAGCCTCGTGTCACCGACGACACCCTGTGCTTCCTGTGCTTCAGCACAGCTGCCACGTGTTATTCACTTCCACTGTTATCGTCCTCTCGGCGAACTTTTCGCCATCGAAGGCGAATTTTAAACAACCATCGGCGTCTTTCACGATGCCATCATACTCAGACGCTCGTTAAAGAGATTCGACTCACGCGCCAAATTTTCATGCAGCTAAGAATCTAAATTCACTTTCTTTGAATTTTTGCGAATGAAAGTTATCGAGTATCCCGCGTGAATTTGTACGAACGATTTTGGTTCGATTTCAATTCGATTCGATGGCAATCACGTCGCGAGGACTGGAACCCGGAAGGCAGTGAAACGCGGGAGAAAACATATTTCCGATCATTAAGCATCACTTTCCATTCCAGCCACGGTCTTCAACGACGGATGAAAGAATTCTGTTCGCGTTCTCGCCTCGATTTTCTCCCATCTTGTTGTTCTCTTTACGGAAAAATTCAACGTTCCTTTCGCTGATCGACCGTTAGCTCAACGATGGAAAGGAAAATAATTGAAAGAAAATGATTTTTCTATTCCTCGTCGACGTTCCTTTGGCCTGGCTCGAATTTCTCTGGGAAATACATTTCTATAAATTTCTTCTTTCCCCTTATTTCCTTAACAGGACTCGATGTCTCGTTGAAAGAAATTCCCAAGGAGCCCGAGAATTATCTTAAACGTGCAAATCACTCGAAGCTGTTAATCAGCATCTGTACCCGATAATTACGAGCAAATTACATTATCGAGGCTCGCAATTAAATTCAGCGTAGCGCGGACCGCGGGATTTCTATCGGTGATTAGCAAAAACCGTGAAAGGGCGGACGCGGAGGGTAGGCGCGAACTCGTGGCCTTGGTGTATTTACAATGGGGACAGTTTGACCGGGTAATTAGCGATGGCTGCTAATTGAGCCGCGATAGGATGGCGAGGGTTTAATGACGCGTGCCTAATTGCCGGCAACCGTGGCGGATTTTTTTTTATCCCGTGGCCGGCAAAACGGATTAACCGGACGTGTAATTGGTGTAATCAGTTCGGGGAATCGTATCGTTCGTTATACAAACGGGTGCACGCGAGGACTGTAAAAAGACGAGCTGAAAGCCGGACGCTTCTCGCCATTACAGTCTCAAAGTAGTCTTTAAGCATGTACGTATCAGCCTGTTCGGTGAAATTAAATAAATCGAGGGTAATTTAAAATATATTGAGGAGTAAGATTAAAATTAAAAATAGGAAAGAAATAATTGTGATAAGCATTCGATAAATTTGAAGTTTCACGATTTCCCAGAGAAGTTTCTTGCAAATCGGCCAAAGATAAATTAGAAATGCTCCCCGTTCAGGATCCATGTGTCGACGGATGCGAAGATAGAGCATCCTGAAGATCGAGCGACATCCTCGAGGTCCGGTTTCACGGTTTCGAGTCTCATAAACTTCACGCTTGATCACGGCGCAGCGCACACGCACCGTAAACGATCGCTTCACGCTTCGTCCTCGTCGAGATCTCGAGCGTGAAACCTTTCCGCTCGAATCGTGGAAACTCGTCGTGAACATAAGTTTATCCGTGGATCCTGCGGGGAAGTCAACAGCTTGAAACGACGTCTGGGTATCCGAAAATTAATTCGTTTCGCAATTTCTACACGTACAATTTTGTCGTTCCTGATTATTTCCTACCGTTACTTTGTTAATATTCCTGTGCGAAAGGGAAAAAAGTAGGACGCGCTCGAACGATCGATCGTTAATGTTTTCAAAGAAAACATCCACGGAACCTTGGCGTCGTTTCTAGCTGGACGAAATCGAAATAAGCCAACTGGCGGTGTGTCTTTCTTGTTTTCTGTTTCGCTGTACCAGAAGCGCAGTCAGGTAACTCATCAACCATACGAACCGAAAGGCAGACAGAATGTAAGGAAAAAACAAAGAGAACGAAAGAGGAAACAGAATGAAAGAAAGCAGGAGAGAAAGAGAAGGAACATTTGCATATACACAAAGCGGAAAACTCGCTGAAAGATTGAAAGAATGACTAGGAAAATTTTGAACGAAAATGATTCTTATCTGGTTTTTTTTATTATTTTTTTTTTTTTTTATTTATTAAAACTTCCATTCACGATCTTTAACAATTGTCGTTCGATGTAAAACGACTTTGCCTCCTAAATTCGCGCAGAGGAAACCTGAAATAAAATATCAAGTGGAATATTTCAAATGGAAAAACGTGCATTGATGTATCGTCGAAATTTCCATGACCATTCCAATCTTCGGCTGATTTTTGACTATCCTCATGTACGACACACACGTGCACACATTCAGTAACGATCGATGTCGCATGAGAGTGTTATGCGCAGATCGGCCGGGCTTGGGGCTAGAGGGCAAGCAACGCGAGAGAAAGGAACCTAATCGTCTCGAAAGGTTTTCCTTTTCACATAAACGAAAAACGTTTTTCTTTTGTCGTTTCGGAAAACACGTCTTCGTTGGAATAATATTTTCAATTGACATCGTTTCATGATTAAAGGGTTGAAATATTTGTTAATGGGGTTTAAAGGGTTGAAGAAATTTCATATTTTCAACATTTTCTCTTCTATGTCAATTATCCCATTCTTCCAGTTCATGTACGGTGGGTTCGAACCGAATTTTCCCGGCTTTTGAAACATTTTCCAGATAATCGAGCCTCGACTCGCTCGACTGTCAGTGATTTTCCTTTTTTCCTCTTTTTTTCTTTTACAAAGGACGATAAATCGAGTCTCGTGAAACGAAGTTCGATCGTCGACTGTGCTGCGGCTGCTAAAAGTAGGAACAGGTGGCCAGACTGACCTCCCGAGATCGGGAAACAGTTTCGATTGTCCCCGTTTCGAAATGAACAAGTGTTCCTTTACTCTTTTTTCGCTATTGCTCTCGAGAGTTCTTTCTCGATGGACCGACGTACGTTTTGCCGTGATAAGGAGAGATTAACCTGGAAACGTGTTTCTGAAGTTCCTCTCGTCGCGATTGGTCCTGAAGCATCGATGAATCTTTCAAGACAAAGTCTTTTGAAAAAAAAAAGGAGAGAAAAAATTGCAAGAAATATTTATCGTTTCATTGTACCTTCCATCGTGTCAAAGGGATGCGCTGTTACAGCAAAAATTTCCACGCGATTTCGTTTCAAACGATAAAAGAAGACTCTTTGATATTTTTCTTTTTTCCAGAAAAATTCGCAAGGAATTTTCATAAAAGACGATCCTTTCTCTCGCTGCTCCGTTCTTCCGACGATTCCTCGTCAGAATCTCGTAATTATAGCAACCGAGAATTCCTCTAGGCTTAGCACGCCGGCATTTCGTTGCATGACAGTGTATGATGCATATGCGCATAGTTTATGAATTTATAGAAGAAACCATATACACACGTTACACGCGCGGTGTATCTCTTTGCACACATATACAAAGAAATTTTCATTGCACCCAAGGCGGGCAACAAACGGAAATATGAATTTTAATGACGTCAAGGAGAGCATGAAAATTGAAAAGGGAAACACGATTCTGATTTTATTATTATTATAATATTACACTCATTTTCAGCATTAGGTAAAAAATCAAAGTAGAATTTAACAGGGGTATCGATATTCAAGGTGGAAATTTCTAAATAATCTGAAAATTTATTTAACTAAATCGTGGGAATGGAAGTCTCGTATAACGAGCTCATTGTTCCCCTTATCTATTTTATTAGCCAGATTAATCCCTGCTCCTAACTAGGCTATCGACGAGAAAGCAGATCAATTACCGTCAGGACGAAATTCCCCAGGGGTGGTCTTAACTAAACGTTCTGTACCCCCTTTTCAACGTCCATCTTGTCCACGAGCTCTTTTTTCTTTAGCAATTATCGATTATACACGACCTTCATGAATAACAAATTCAAATTTCATTACCTGTTTTAATACCGTCATTCTGTGCTTTTATTTTACAAATGATTCATTTATTTATTTCACAGTTCAATGCTTAATTTTTTCGAACGAATAAATAAGGATTACACAGGTATTGATCCGGATTTGATTGATACGGGATGTATTGTAGCGATGAACAGAGATTTGAAATGCGCTCTTAACGAATCTAATTAACACGTGTTGCACGCTATTCAATTGAAACGGTACAAAAGGTAGGGTAAACGTTGAATCGTTGTTAAGTCAGACCTAATTTGTATAATGTATAATGCATTGGAAGGTACGCAAGCGATGGAGATAATCAGCCGGGATTTACCGTTGCTTGCAATTAGAATTGTTGCTTAATTACTTTTCCCTAACGAGCTCGAGCCGTATTCTTTACGTCCGCGTTCGAGCGATCGTTCTTTTTCGCTCAAAGCAATTTAAAAGTGGCTCGAAAGTATTTCAAAATTATTTCTTAAAAAGTTCGCACCGTTCAGGCAAGATGGACGTCCGCGAAAATTCATCGAACCATACGAAATCATAATTAACTCGAGCAAAGTACAAATTTTTGTAAGAAAATGTTAGGCAAGAAATTAATTGTACACGGTGTACATCTGATTAATGTCACATTTTCTCGCCGCACGGGCTCAAATAATGTCACCCGTCCAATCGTTAACATTATTGCATTTTTCACATTGCCATTTTTCTGCGGAGATAAATTACCTTGTTTCAGAAAGAAAAACACAGGATCGTTTAAATCAGGAAATTAAGTAATTTTATCTTGAACTATAACGCGTCAATTTTAATTCTTTTTATTTCCGCAGAAAAATCTGTTTGCATGCTCTTTGTCACAGAGTGTACGCGATAAATACCCAGATAACACACACCGGGGTATGATCTTAAAACACTGTTCTGCCTTCGCAAATCTTCACTGCTCCTCCCGTTTGTTTCCGTTTCCGTTTTGCGTCTCTTATTCGCCGCTCCCTTCCGTAAGGGTGGCGCGAAAGTCACGAAGGGCTGTGAAAAATCTGCAGTACATCTTGGAGATTTCTTATTTCAATTGAAAAATGTTTAAAACCCTTCGTCACTTTCACACCACTCTGTATTTCATTTGATAAACACGAAGCCCTGATGATTTCTACTCATGGCGTTTCCATCGAACAAACGAATAACTAGTTCCATTAAAACAAAATATTGAAGTTTTACCTAGTCACGTTCGCGACCACCCTCTTGCATTCTAATAGATCGATTTTCTGGCCACGATTTATGAGGTCTCGAAAAGCGATTCATGTTTTCTGCTGTGAGGATTATGGCTATCTATGCAACCTGAATTAAAAAATGTACAAAAAGCAAAATCTTTCACACTTGAAATATTTTATGGAGTTCGTAATAACTCTACGATTTTAGATTACAGAAGTAATTAACCCTTTGATTCTGGAATTTTAAATAATACTTAGTCATAATCGTGGTCATTTTTCGATCGAGGGTGATGCAAGTATCTTTGTAAGCAAGATTCTATTATCGTTAATTGAAGAAGGGTTAAAGAGTATCGATAAAATGAAAAGTTCGAAAAGGCGCGTCCTGGGTAGAAGATTTTAGCCAGCACCGCTCGTGGACCAGTCGTCAGGCAGCTTCCGGCCTGATGGAAAGTCTGTGAATTGTTCTCAGGGGTGGGTGTCTACATTTCGAGGGTGGAGGAAGGTTCGGTGGCCGAGCGTGCTGGACTCAGGCCAGGAGACACCATCTTGGAGGTAAACGGCACACCCTTCCGGGCGGTGACCCACGAAGAGGCCCTCAAAGTGAGTTTCTATCTTTCATATCTCGATTGTCAATACTTTACTCGTTATATTACTCGGTAATCGCTCTTGTCAAAATGATACATGACAGATAAAGAGGGTACTATAAAAAAAAGAATTACTATTTGTATAATTAATATTTTTCCAAATTGAAGAATTTCCAAATTTTTTAATTCTAAATTTTAATCTTTTAATACTCGCAATATTAGACAAGGCTATTTTTACCGTATCGAAAATATTCAGACATTTGAGCGAGAGAAATCGAATTCTGATAAAAATCAAAGTTCCACTCACCCCCTGCTTCACTGTCTATCTTCGATTTTGGAACGTTTCCCTAAACACGAGCTCCTGGCCACGTGCCTGATCGCAATTAAAAATCAACATCAAATCATCCAACTCATTGGTAACCAATCGGTCGAAGTCACCCTATATTTACGAGCTCCCTTAAAGGTTACCCTATCGATCAAAAACTTATCAAGGGTCATCGCTTACCGCTTTCTTCTATAGAGATCATTAACCACCCTATTGTTTCGAGATTCACTTGAATGTTTATTTTTAAAATCGACGCGAAAGTAGATCGCTGCTTAAAATGGATCTAGGAAGTGGTAACAAATGCAATAATGCTGGTTTCAGCTTGTTTCGAAGTTCGTTTTCTTTAAGTCGATTTCAATTGATGCCAAAGGGTGCTCTTTACTTCGTAGTAGGTCAGATACGATCTTTGATCTTTCTTCTCAATTATTCCAAGCACTCCTAGTCACTCGTCGCTTATAAGCTATGTACATTACCTTCTCTTGTATGTTTTTCTATTCTTCGTCGCGATTTCGACTAAAAGAAATAGAAAATTTCATAAGACCCTCGGCCTCGTTTAATTTAACTTTCGCGCAACTTGCTGATATGACGAAAAAAAAAACGAGGAACAGGGAGCAGGGGGATAGTGGTTCACGAAACTGGTTATAGTCGAAGTTTTAATAGTATTATCGTGTTTTATAAACGAACTTAACTCATTCCGTGTATTACTTTGAATATCGTTTAAATTACGTGCATTGCAGTTGCCTGTGTTCCTCTTTAAGAATACGAAGGCAAAAAGTTTTCTGAATATATCTCGTGACAGTGAAACGAGATTGTAAAGGAAGGAACTTTTTAGCTATAAATCCTTCTGGTAGACGGAATATCAGTGGTATCGTTCAATAATCGCGATGTTTCTGAACTAGAAATTCGACGTTGCGGTCGAGCAGAAAAGAAATGTAAAGAGAACATGGAGGGACTATCGACTGGCCGGATAGAAAAAGTAGGGTCGCTCGAAGCATGCCACGACTAATCTCTGATGTAAACGCTTCTGATGAGTATCTCTGGATCCGGTATCTCGTCATACTCTCATAGTAGCTAGGGAGTTTCGAGACAAAAGCTCGTCGACAATGGGCCATCAAGGTTTCAGACTCGCTCGATGAAGAGGCGCATAGCTAGGTGAAAACTGGCTAGAACTTTCAAACAAACGAGTCGTTTTCTTCGCTTCTTCTGTCAGTAAAATCTATTTTAAAGGCTTGAAGCCTATCCATCTAATAGACTCTAGTTAAGCTCATTGATCATTCTCGTTTCCTACAATAACGTTTACAGTTCTCATTATTTTTAAATACAAAAATTTGGAAATATTTCCAAAGGTATTGAGAGTAGATATTGTTTCAGACCTTCCAAAATAATTCCCATTTCAACCCCCTTTTAAAAACAACATTCTCCATTTCCACGACACGTGATTTCATAAAGGACGCACGGGAACAGTCTTGAATCTGATATTTCAATTAACGGGCTAAATAAACAAGCGCATAATCGAGTCGTCGGACGAAACGAGACTCGGAGCGAACGCGGTAGAGGAACGTTAAACTGCTTACATTTAACGGCACCGTAATACTCCGAAAGGTTCATTACGTCACGAAATACGCTTCGGAAGTTTCTCGTCGGCCTAAATTTACCGTCGCGTCGTCGTCCGGAATGAATTCAGTGGAAAAACGGCTCATAAATCCGACGAAAGTTTTCGTTAGGCGACGCGACGCGTCTCGACGTTTCTTGCCAGCGCGTCCACAAGCCATTACGAGATAACGAGCTGCTGCCACCGGTTACCCTTTACGAGAAGCGTGCAATTTAATCCGCTCGGTTCGTTCGAACGTTTATGTTCGATCGATATCGGACGAGACGGAGACTGGAGCCGGGATCGACAAGCACCCGGGAAATAACAACCGCTGCTACTGACATCGCGATCTCCGGTTACACAGAATTATCGAAATTCAATTTTCCCGACGAGGGATGGAGCCCCCGATCTTTATTCGCTATTTCCGGATGTAAGCCGTGCTGTTTGCGAACCATGTCGCAACGTTTCGATCGGCTTTGTAGTAATGGAGGTGAAGAGAAAGGTGAAGCGTGAATTGGACATGCTTCGGATTAGGGCTGCTTCAGAATTTTTCAATTCAACAACAACCTTGCGCCAGAAAAGTAGGAAAGTTCGAACGATGAAAGGTACAAGTTCGTCAGGAAATTAGAGCTCAATAGGAGGACCTTGAATCAACGAAACTTCGTTTTGATTACGATAACGAGTAGGTGACACTCTTACCCGCGAACGGATACGAGTACACCGGAAACTTAATCCGTGGATTGTCAAACTGGGTCAACCATTCGACCTATCGCAATCGTTCAAGTATAGTGGCTCCTCCAATTTCCAGAGTCACACGGGTCAAGGTTGTCCTACAATTTTCTTTAATTAACGAATCCCCTTCTGATTGCATACCAATCGGGGTCTACGAAAAACGGTTGAAAAACGTAAGAACTCGTTGTCACTTTCCATCCAACGATCCGATCTTTTTTTTTTCTCTCTAGAATGTCTGTGTTTCCCTCAGTTCGTGTCGTCCTGGCGCCAGGCGTCTCGGCGCCCTCAGGCGGAGCCCTCTCATGTATTTTCCCTACATAATGCACGAACCTACCACGGATGCTGCTCTACAATCGTACGGTAGACACGAACTATAAATCGATCTGAAACAGCCACCATTTACTTTCACCCTTACAAAGGGGTGAAAGACACGAGAGAATACTATCCATTATTTTGCTGAATTTCAAAACGAGGATTTATACTATCGGAAGAAAATTTTTCTGGAACCAACCGCTCAAAGTCAAAATCAATCGTCTTCAACCCCCTATATAGCCATCGTACTTGATCATCCTCCGGAAACCCATCCCCTAGGATATCCAGTGGTAGGTCGTTTATTTCCACGAGGTAGAACTATCGAGAAATATTGCGTGGAATCACGAGACTGACCGAGCTGATGGTAACGTTCAAAACGACTTCCTGGTTCGTTGAAAACTTGGAAGGTTCACGGGACGTCCTCGGGTTGGGTCAAAAGTATCCAGGTGCACGCGAACGAAATCGTGGAACGAAAATAGTGCGAGGCGATGCGATAAGGAAGTTCGGATCCGCATGATTCCGTCCAGTGCCCCTCGATCTCATGAATTATTTATTTAATTGTCCTAGAGGATGTACAGTGGCCAGGAAATTACCAAGTGACCTATAAACTTGTGAATAGCAACCCTTGTAACTCGCTTGGCTTCAAAATTTCCAAATGTCATCTTCGGGGTTACAATGTCCCTTTGTGAAAGTTAGACAAGTTGTACACATATATAATTTGTATAGTCTGCTTGAAAGGATTCAAGTCCGTTCGTCGAAGGACTCTTGAAGAATGCTCTGTGAAGAGTGACGCCAGCACGTCATTCGTATAAACACGAGAAAATTGCATCTTCCCAGGCCGGAATCATGGAATCCTAAGGACGTTATCCGGGACGGGTCAAGGATAGGCAGGATGTGACGTCACGGACAGCGAGGAGATCGATATCCTAGCTACCGAGTTGCGTCACCGCAGAACGCACTGTCTGCTCCCTGTTGACCTTACACGTGCCAATTTTCTTGGAACGTGTGTGAACAAGCAGACGATCCTTGCCGAAACGATCGCTGAATCCTGCTCCTTGGGAAACAGCTGTTCACCCTCCTTCGTGTTCGCTTTTGTTACAGGGATCCGTGGGAGAGGAGATATTTTGCTAATGGATTGGTCTCGTGAATCATTAACGTTGTATCAATTTCCAATACAAAGACGGTTTCGAGGTATAACCAATTGAAAACAGCCCTAATCCAAAGTCCTCGAGGATCGAGAGAAATCATAGTCGAAGCGGATCGTTTTCATTTCAGTATTTCGTCCTCGAATAAGAAGGCAGAGAAACCGTTTGTTCCTCCATTGATCTCGCACACGTCGATTGTGCCCGGATTGGTATTTCGCTTGGCAAGGTTGCCGCGAAGGAAACCCTTCACGGACAATGATTTCTTTCAGTCGCCGCGGCGTGGCAAGACACGTGTATAAACGATCTATTATAAAGTTGCCAGCGTGGAATCTCTTCCTTGCTGACACATGTCCTTTCGGTTCTTTTGCATAACAGAACCCGCTACGGGTTTTGAATAACGCTCGAAAGCCCTTTCACGCTCTCGTACGTTCGATAAAGTACAATGGCCTCTTTTGAATAACGCGTCAGCAACGCGAGTCTCTTGTGTGTATCCGCTTGGTGAAAGAAAATGTATAATTATGGTAAGCCGTTTTAAACGAACACCCTGATTAATTACAACTGATCGATTCGACTTTTTCTGTTACAGATGCTGAAATCGTGCAGAACGTTAAGTATGACGGTGCGGGGTCCAGCGTTGGATCCGCGTTGCAGAGGAGGCCATCCGGTCTGGTCGACTTCCGGTCGTCAGCAATCCTGCAGCTGGATGGACCGTCAAGGTCGTCCTGCTTCACCGCCACCTCTTTATCCACCACGGGACTCGAGATACGGGCCCAGGACCAGGAAAGTTGAACTCTGCATCGAACCTGGCCAATCTCTTGGCTTGATGATCAGAGGTGGACTCGAGTATGGTCTTGGAATTTATGTCACCGGGGTCGACAAGGACAGCGTGGCCGATCGTGCTGGACTTTTGGTGAGGAATTTGGCAAGAAAACTTTGAGTCTCATTGTCGGTCAATTTAAAAAGAAAAAAAAAATCAACGTTATATAAAATGGAAAGTTAGCGTGTAAGATAGATGTTTTGCAAAGAGGTAGATTAAGGGTGAAAGTTCACGATACCTTTACACGGAAGACAAATTGATCGGAAATATTATTTGACGCGCGATCGACGTAATAGAACATTCATGAATAACGAATGCCGTCAATTAGCCCGTTACGTAATCCAATGTCAGGAAGAATTAATTAATCTACCGTGTTAGAACGGGCGCAAGCACTTGGACGAGGAGAGTGGATCGAAGTGATGCTTCATCGGGTCGACGGTAACGATCGCAAAGATTCGAAAAGGCAAGCACTCACGATCGCTTCAGTTTTCGTTCACCAGCTCGCTCTACCGTGATTCAACGATCCAGCAATTATAATGAATTATCTATGGGCATTCCAATTGATCAACAGTGAAACTGAAACTCTTGATAATTATCATACAGATTTGCATAAATGTATCCATGATTTTTTAGGTAGGTGACCAGATCATCGAAGTAAATGGACAGAGCTTCGAGGAGGCGACCCATGACGAGGCAGTGCAGATCCTCAAGACCAACAAGAGGATGACTCTTCTGATTCGCGATGTAGGAAAGGTGCCGCACTCTTGTACCACCAGTCAACCGATCGTTATGCCAACCTCTAGGTATACCGAACACGATCCTATGCTTCTCGAGAGCCCTGGAAATCATCGACCGCCTAGCCCTACGTAAGCGATACCCCTATTCCCGTGAAATTACTTGTGATTAATAAACCCGAAAGTTTGATTGAATGCCTGATGAGTTTAGTATCGCCAGCGATTGGAGACATCGGGGCGGTGTCCATACAGTTTCCGCTGCGACAGCCGCGATGGTGGAGGAGAAAGCAAGGGTGGTGCTTGCGAGAAGCGAAAGGGCAGCGCTTTCTCAGCTTCTCGCCGATTACAGGACCCGTCGAATGACGATCGAGGAATTGGTGGTCAGTTTAGGTGATCTGTTGAACACCAATGAGAAACTGACTCTTCTTACCGAGCTCAGGGAACTCGTCGACAGCAAAGACAGGGCTGCTTTCGACGATCTCGTTTACAGACCTCGCGTGGCCATGGCAAGGGTATGCTATTTAATTGTTTCATTAGTTTACGATATTTGCCACACTCGTTACATGTTTAGGATTGATCATATGGAAATTAAGACGTTCATAGATAACTACTTATGGTCGTTCGCTACTGCAGTAGTCAACTCGATAAATTATGCAAAATTTAGAGTACTAAATACGATTAGCGTTAATTTCAACGAGATATTTTTCCTTAAATTTCTAGAGAAAAGGAGACCGAGCCCACTCGGACCTGATAGTGACACCATCGCTGCACGATCTTCCGGTAAGTGAAAGAAAATGAAAGCACATCGACATTCATTCAACGACACAAACACGTAATTCTCACAATGTATCTCTACATATTTGTCTCTCCACTTCTCTTGGGACATGTAATAGATACTGTCTCTATCTCTGTCTCTTTCTCACTCTTTGTTCTGCGTTGTCCACCGTTAATTGTCTGTTTTCTATCTCTATCTCTACACCTGTCTTTCGCCATGAAATCCATCGAACATCGTCCCGAACGAAGGGAAGATCTTCGATTTCATGGCGAAAGAAGAAATCTCTGTATGCTGTTGTACCCCTTTTCACTGAATGTATCCCGATTAGATGGCAAAATTGACCCTCACATAGCTCGTGAAAAGAAAACAAAAAAAATGATTTTAACGAGGAGATTAGCGAAATTAGAGCAAGTCAACCGGACGATGAGAAGAAAAGCCAATTGTGTCGTGGTTGGAGAGGTGCGAAGAGGTGACGGATCGAACGTGCGAAGAAGAAAGCTGAACGACAAAGAAAAGATGAAGAAAACGACCTGGAGAACGTCCAACGGAGTGGATCGAGTTACCAGACGCGTCTCCAGTCGATTTCGATGGAACGTTGATCCGGGAGATCGAAGCAATCTTTTTTTTTCTTTTGTGTTTTTCGCTTAAGTGCTATCAGCTATCGCGGTCACCTGTGAAAGCATGACTCGAGAATCTTTCTGCAATTAGTGATGGACAATTTGAAAGTGATTTTTTGGAAAGGTCTGCAAGCAATTTAAGCATACCGACCCTGCAGAGGGCTAATCACTTGAAATTTTATTCAAAACCTTGAAAATCTTGATCAAAATTAATAGCTATGTACATTTATATTGAAATCGCTTCATATCCCATCACTACCTGCAACCCTTTCTTCTTCTTCTTCTTCTTCTTCTACTTCTTTCTATTCTTCTGATAGAAGAGTCTTCTTGGTCTTCTGTATCTCTTCTTTTATCTCTATCTCTATTCGATTACTCTTTCTATCTCTATCAATGTTTATGATTTAGTGCTAGCTTGCTTACAGCAACTGTGTTGCCTCATTTCCGGTTTCGTGGCTTCTTTGGCGCGGCGAATGTGTTTGCTTCCGAGCTTCAACCAAGCGAATATTCGAAGCCTTTTTCGAAACCTTTGATCACGATCGGTAGCTACGATGGAACAAAGGACGGATGGCTTTGGATATCTCGTTTTCTTTACCAGCTGTCTTGAACGCGACAGAATTTTATAGACGATGCTTTATGCGATATTAGATGCGATACGTTTGCCTGGTCTTCTTTTTTCACGCTAACCACATCTGGGGAGACAGTACATAATATTTGGGAGCTTCTCGAAAGAGTTCGCCTGAGCTTTGCTGGATTTCTGTTTCGTTCTCTTGCCTCGATCGAGTGCTCGATCGTCTCTATGTCAATTTTTCAAACATCTCGCCGTTTATATTCAACAAACTGATCGCATTTTAAAATGCGTTCGATCACGCACTCGATCGCAAGATGCTGAAAGTAGTTTTTTAATCGCATCTCGTGCGCCACGATTTCAGGTTTCTAAAAAGTCTCCTGAAAAGCTTCGTTTAAGCTCTCTTGTCGCACGATATAATTTTTTTTTTTTAATTCGTTAGTTATTTCGCACACGAGATCGTCGAGCGAAAACAGATCCACGAAGATCCTGCCGGCCTTCTCCAAAGCTCGGGCCAGCTCGCTAATGGCCGGTTTCGTAGCCAACGAGTTCAAACGAAACGTCAGCCGCCGTTAATCTTCTTCTTCGGGGCGATTTGTCGACGAGACGGCCTTCGTTCTTGGATATTTCTTTCTTTCACTTTGTTCTTTGGATTTTTCCTATTCTTTCTGCCTCTAGCTTTTTACCTCTGATACCTTCTGGATCTTCTGTTTCATTTCATCCAAACGTTCAGAATATCTGAAAGCCAATTTCAACCCTCGGACAAATCGGGGTATAATTTCAGGAAATAAAAAAGAAACGTGAAAATTCAATAATAATCGCGAAACAATTCGAAACAGAGTTTACATAACGAATCGGTAAAAAGTTTTAATCGAACCATTACGAAGAAACATTTTAATCAAGAATCACAATTAAAAGTTTAATTGCTTCGAGTCTAAAGAATTCGAATTGCAATTAAAAGTTAACAAAATGCCTGCCAATAAGCAGGCAAAATATCTAACACTCAGAATGGAATTAGATTAATCAGCCACCTGTGTGCTTCTAGAATCAATTGATTCTGATCAACGGACGAATCGATGCAATGACGTTTGATTAACGACGAGCAGTTTGGCTTTCACGGTTCCGTGATTCTTGAACGGAAGACCGACAACGGAAGTCGTCGTAAATCAACTGTCATCATTGACGAACGTCGGCGACGATCGATGATCGATGATTGTCAGTTAATTGGCACATTGAACGGTGCTTTTGTGGCTAATTAATCGTCAGCGACGACGAGGAAAAGGACAAATTGGCACGATTCACGCGATCGATAGACGTATGTAGCAAAAACAATTCTATTTGACAATCGAGGATATTCGAGAAATTTTCAAATCTTTCTTCTTCATAATTTTGAACATCGATCCCCATGATCATCGTCGACAGGTATTCATTTCGGGTTCTTACTTTGCGTTTCAAAATGGAATGTTTATAAATGAAAATATACTCTCGTTGGCAAGCGAAACCGGTGACAAGGTAGCTAATGGAACGGCAAACGGCATGACAGGATCTGATGATTTCTCGCAGAGGGGTGTACCCGGTGGTTGTTGCCGTCCGGGACGACTGGTGGACGTCGAAGGAGATCCCCTAGGAGTGACAGGACCTCTCCTGCCTCGGGATAACCAGGAATATAGATCACCGAGCGAAGATAGCGGTCTCGGGGCCGACATGCCCAGGACCAGGTCGACTGAATTCCAATTAAAAACACAGACTATCTTTCACACCCTTGATGATTCTCTACATTTTATAGAGAAAAAAAAAAACAAAATTCATTTCGTTGTAAATCCTTTCTTTTTCTTATTGCCGTATCTAGGAACCAAGTAGAGCAAAATTTAATTCAACGATAACGTTTCGAGCTGAAGGAAATCGAACCGAGTTGTTCAAACTTAACTTCGATATGGAACAAGTTTGTGGTTACACTTGAAGTAACTTTGGAGCACTCTGTGAACCGATTTCTTGAATGGAAGACTCCGTTCATCTGGTTTTCCGAATGTCCCTTAAATTATCTCGTTTCGGTGGCAAGATGTTTCGGTATTTCAAATATTGAATCATTCTATTTTGAATGAAAGGAAGGCTATCCCAAATCTCCATCAACTTTGCATTAATTAATAAGTGGTCGGACGCGTTTTAATTAGTCAAAGTGACGTCGATTGAACGAATACGACTGGCGAGGATGAAAAAAAAAGAAAAAGATGGAACACGTTATTTCCAAGTGAGCAAAGATAGCCGTAATGGCGTTTCTGTGTCGGATATACGAAGGTACATCGATATTTCATTTCCTAGCAGACCTGATCTGGCTTTACCGTCTATCTTGCATTCGAACAACCCAACCCCTTCAGCTGTGGAGGAAGATAAAATTAAAACTCTCAGACTTTATTTCTTTCGTAAATGGAGATAAATACTCGGGTATTTCGCTGATTCTTCTATCGAAAATAGACACGGAGGATCGCGTGGAAATACTTCCACCGCAGTCTGCGAACGTAATTCATGCAGTAAAACGTGGACCTATAGAAAACACGGATGGCCCTTGAAAATTTTGCCGTATAGTCGGCTGAAATTCTAACACTAGGTCGTATCCCGGGTAACAGAATGAAACAAATGAACTTCGAGAGTTAGCAGTACTGTAATAGCATCGGGAATGTGATGTTCGTGGATAAAAGTGTCCCGTGCTGAAAGCTAAATTTTTTCATTTCCCTTTAGAACGAAAGTTTTTCTCATTACAAATTTTTATAATGGTAAAAATTTCTACTATCACCTTCACCGTCGTACGATTTCATCTGCAATTTTTTAACAATTTCTGATTTGAAGTTAAAAAGTTATACAGAGAATAATTGGATAGTCGTGTATCGAATAATTTTAATTACAAGACATTGTGTTTACAGTGAGAGTGAAAAATGTTTGATAAATTTCATGAATTTTTGAAGAGAAAATTAATTCGATCGGATTTGAAGCGTTCTGATTTCTCTTTCTCACGCGATACTGATCGATCGATACCACCTGGCACTATCAAAAGTTAGACGAAGGACGAACTACCGAATGGAAATAGATTTGGCATGCTGTATCTGCCACGGTGTATGCTCATTGATAAGTGACGTCGACGGGGCTCATTAAATAATCGATGGCAAACATATAAATAACTGCACCAGTACACACGCTCGTATGTGTTCCATTCTTCTTTCAAACTTCACCGGGTGAGACGCAGAATATTTCTGTTTCAATTGTTTGATCAACATTTTCGAAATTTCAATTTCCTGATAGGTGGTAATTTCATTTTTTCTTCCATAAACTCGATACAAATGTCGATAATTAAATTTCCGTATCAAAGAAATATAATTACCATGATTAAAAGTTATAAAAGAAATTTATTACCCTGCAGTTTTCTCATTCAAGAAATCAGTTTATGTAGAAAAATTGAAAAACAAAGTCTAAATATTTAAAAAGAAAGGAAAATAACGCATTAAAAATAAAAGGGAAAATGTAAATTCTCCAAGAGGAGATGGTAGACGAAAAAAATTGAAAAAGAAAGGTGGTACAAGGGTGTGAATTGAAAATTTTGGCGATTGCAGAGTGGGCTGCAGGAGGGCACAACAGCATCAAGTGACGACCTCTGATCTCGCCCTCTCCAACGACGACGAGTGTGACAACCAGGTACAAAGAAATTTCGATGCTGGTGTACGAAGTTCATTAAACGAAGCATTGTATCCTCTCATCACTCAAATTGGAAATAACAAGGAGGGTAACGATAATAATAAAAGGGAACGTTTATCGATTTGTTTTACAGGACTACGAGGACGAGTTGGAGAACGGTCGTGGACGTAGACACAGCTCTCCAGGTGGTTCGCGTGGCAATCCTAGAGACTACGGCCATCATCATCTTCATCCGGACAATTTGGTGAGTAGCGATAGTTTACCTTTGCCTTCACCTTGAGTACTCTTTTGTGACGACACTTCCTGTCTCTTCTTAAGAACCTTCTTCGCCGAACGAAATTAACCCGAGAGTCCCGAGTGCTCTCTTCTGAATGTCGCACTGTTATGGGAAGGGATTTTATTTAGAGATTTATTCTTTAGTATTCAAATTAGTAAAGCGTTTATATTATTTCACTAAATTTTATTGCAGTAGCAAAATTAAATTATACAATTATTACAAATGATTGCGAATTAACACATCGACTGCCATAGTGGAAAATAATGTGAACACTTTTTTGAAATATTTATAATATCAACCCCTATGGCAGTGAACGTATTAAAAAGAAAATATAATAAATCAGAAACTTATGAATAATTTGATAGGTCGCGATCGTGATATTTATTATCGTTAATTTGTTTGAGCTTGTTTGGAAGTTGATCACGATCGATTGGAAGCTCGTTCGAGGGCCGGAGGATGATCTACAAGGGATCGAGAGGATCTTCTCACGGTTTCCGTCTCGAACGAGCTCGATTTATGGAGGCCGATCACGCCAGGCTCGATCGACGTTCATCGTGCCGCGTATATCACTCGTACACGCGCGAGAGAGATCCTGGCAAGCAGACTGGAAGCAAGGTGTTTCCACGCTTCAATTAATTATCGAGGCACCGATCGATCAATGGCGTACAGATTGCTCGATCCAACAGCGAAATGTCTCTATTTCTCGATACTTTTTTTTTTCTTTTCTTTTTTAACCCTGATGGACGTTTATCTCTCGCCCTTGAAGATCGTCGACCGTGAACCCTTGATATCCTTAAGGAACAACCTGAGATTAAGAAAAGGATCATCCTTGATTTTTTTTCTCCGCGAACGAATAAATATGTCGTGAGAAAGACATATTTAACCCTTTTCTCCCGAAGTTCGAATCGAATTTACAAAAATATGAAATACCCTAATCGCAACAAAGGAGTTAAAAGTGTCTATTTCTGAGGATCTGTTTCTTGAAACGCATCAATCGTCGAGATACGTGTATCAAATCGGCACGAACATCGAGTTTTATTGTCCTTTTTCGGTAAAATCATCGTCGTCATCGTGCGGATCACGGTGAGGGAAAACGAAAGGAACGATTCATCTCGTCGAATCGCGGAATAGGGACACTCGATTGTAACGGTTGTCCAGAGCGATGATCCTCGAACGATGCGTTTGTTTCTTCTGTTCGATGAGTTACGATGGGCCCTTTAATCGGCTCTGACCGATCGGTCAAAGTTTCTCTTGAAAGGCCTGTCGCAGCTCCTCCGTGGCTTTCGCATCGTCTTGGCTTTGTCTCGAGTGCACTTCCGGTCGTACGTGCTGTACCGTCGAGTTAGATCGCCTCACGCAATTACCGGTCCCGAATTTCGGCCGTGGAATTCTCACGCGTTGCACGTCGCTTAACCAGGATTCCATTATTTCCTTTTGATCGTGCTGAAACAGATGATTGAAACGATATTTTAATTTTAACTTTTAGACCAATCGTAAGATTATTCTCATGGCTATTTTTAAGGATAACTATGGTCAAAATTTTAAATTTGCGTTGAAAATTAAAAAAGGAACATGGTATTCAGTAAAATTTTCATTTCTAAGGATTATAATCTATAGTCAGCCATTTCACAAAATTTCCATATCTCAATGAAATGCAAAGTTCCTCGTGGCTATTATATCACCGGCAGGTAAAATTAACACGCGTGTTACTGTCATGTGGGACATGTGTCTCGATAAACGTTCACATCCCAGCGCACAAGAGATTATCGCGATCGTAGTTATATGAATTCATGGTTTAACTTGAAGCTGGCATGAAAAGTCAAGGTGTGAACGTTCCCCCGGAAGAGTGGCTTCTGGTGAACGCAATAAAAAGCAAACGGGAACACGGTGGTCATCGCCAGTCGAGGGCAATGGGTCACGCAATGTACGTGACAAAGAAGAGAAGAATGTCACTGGGCCAACGTCAGTCTGGGGACGTTCTAGCTACCTGATCCGAATCTCAATTACCACCGAGAATAATCATTCGAGAACTTTTTTCCCTTGTTTAAACGAAATCTTTCTATTGGCAAACTTTCGATCCGTTTTATAAAAGAACAGCGCAAGTTTCTCCGAATAATTTGAAAAAAGAAACTGCCCGAAGCATTCGTAATGATTTCACGATCTTTTTAAGCGATCGCGACGAGACCTACATTCGGGAAAATTTGATAAAGTTTCGAGGGTTTTGCGTGCAGAGGAATTCTCCAGCTCGGAGAATTTTCGAAAATTCCCCGTCTCTCCAAGATCCCAGACGTTCCTAGACGAAATTTCATTTACTTAAACTTGATGCAATTAACTCGGATCGGAGTTCGAGGAATTACTCGATCTCCTTCGGGATTTTACGATCCTGTTTACGTCCGGTTCGAGCAAGGAACTCGAATTACGCCCTGATAGCATCGCAAGCTGCCCCGACGAAAGCTCTAGCTTTCTAGACTTCTTCGAGGGAACGACTCCTGTTATAGTTCGGTTGGAATCGTAAACGCGAACGATCGGTTGGAAAAATGAAACAAATAGCCAAGTGTTAAAATTATAATACGGTAAATAATATTCGAACGACGCTATGGTCGGATTGCCGCTAAAACTTTTTATGCTTTATTAAATTTGACACCAATTAAAATTTGAATATCCTCCGCTGAAATACAACCCGGGATGGTTTTTGATTATGTTACAAGATTAATGATCACGAATTATTTCGGTTGTGATTTACGAGGTGGAATATTATTAGCAAACGTTCAAATGTTTTTGCGAAAGATGTAAAACTGGAATCGAAATTATCATACGTATCTGTTTGGTCTCGTTCCAGATTCACCAGATAAGATCGGTCAGACTATTTTCTCTTTTATCAGATAAACAAGCATCGTGCGTAAATAACTTTCTCGTTTCGTTATTTATGTAGTTTAAGATATGAATTTTCACAAAAACAAAAAAATCGAAATCACTCATAGGAAAATATTGTTCTACATTTTCGACTTGTATTTTCTCATAAAATCATCCCGTAACCATTAGTTCAGCTATCCGTTTTCACTGTGCCGGATAATGTGTTAATTAAGAGAATATGGATGCTTTTGCAACTCGGTGTAATTTGGTAGGAAATTTCGCAGCGGCAGCTGCGTTGTAAGGTGAAAGGAATATTTTAGAGGGACTATAGGAAACGATCAAACCGGTTAAAAATATGGATTCCCACAGTCGGTGCTCGGATACCGTATAGAATAAACAGTTAGACGTTGTTGAGGAGGCAACCTCGCTCGAACCGGACGGCAACGTTATCCAAGGTGCATACACAGTTTTTCGATAATGAATGACTGCAATTTTGGGGGGAAAATAGGTGGCAAAAATAGCCAACCTCAAATCCTAATTGGTATCTAAAAAATTCCCATCATTCTCTGCGCCCATGGATCGTTGTTTAAATTTGCAACAAAATTTTCAAAACTTCCCTTTACTTTCATAAATGCGCTTCTTTTATCGAAATTGTTGTCTACAAGGAGGAAAGGTGTCGTTAAATATAAAAGGAACGTGATTCATCGTGTTTCACTGATAGAAGCGAGGAGCGCGAATGTGCGCTTGGAAATTGTAAATCGTAATGAACACTTTCTACACAACGTGCATTTTATACACCTTGTAGTGTACATTGTGCGCCGGTTGCACAATAACGTCAATGCTGAAAGTAAAAGTTTCTCAAACGTCTTATACAAACTTTGTTTTTACCTTTGAATCAGCCTGTATAATTGAAAATCGAAATTTATTTTGAATAATTGCTGTTAGCAATTTGATAAATTTTAGCAAAATTTAACAAGCGACCTTTTAATGAAAGAATATTTCGATTACGGTTAATAAAATGTATTCGAGACATAGATAGATAACAGCTTGGACTATACTTCTGCTTGTCTTTCTTTATTGTTTTACTGACCGGCTGTAATAGCGACCTCGTGGATTTCGCAACGATTCGTAATTCGCAGTTCAAACGCTTTTGCCGTCCACCGTTTCTCCGGCGTTTTTCGCGATCACGTTACCTTGGAAATTGCGGCGATATTCCGCTGAAACCGCAGAGAAGTAAAAAATAGAACCACCGATCGATGTGGCAATGTTTGATCTACATTTCTCAATGATACATTGTTGAATGGATGAATATAAACCATCTTTATCGTGTTGGTACCACTCAAACAAATTGAAAAAAGAAACAAAAGTAGAAAATAGAAAATCGAGGGATACACGATGGAGGGTGTGTTCTTCGTGTTAAAACAAATGGAAAAGTCTTTTACCATTTTGCAATCTTTGCCTTCGTTCTTGAGATATAAGCGATTAAAAATTTGGTTCCGCGACTTCCGGGGAGACACCTGCGCGCGCGGCGCAGCCCGGAAGTCGAGGAACCAAATTTTTCATTGCTTATATCTCAAGAACGAAGGCAAGGATTGGAAAATGGTAAAGGAGTTTTCGATTTCTTTCTTCATAATTAATTTATTTTTGGAAGGGAAATATATAATATCGAAAATTGAAATTCAGATGATTAAATTGTCTATACGCCAGTGAAAATGATATTTTAATTATACTTTTGTGATCGAAGGATAACGAACGGAAAATCCTTTCCTCTTAATTATCGAACAACGTATTAATTATAATCCACAATAGGTAGCCCCTTTTATCGTGATTATCGCTTCCAGTGAACGAAGTAAATATACTTATCTCGTTAAAACCTCGACCACGTATCCAACTAATTAAATCATTCCATACGAACAACAAAGCCGCTAAATTATCCCCTTCGCGTAGGAACAAAAACTTTTAATGAAAATCCTGTTGTGCAATTGGAATTAATCATGCGATGAAATACTGCATCGAAAGTGATCGTATCATTGTCTTTATGGATGAAAGAATCTCAACACGGATTGTATAAAAGATTGAAAGAATATTAATTGCCTGTCTATTAGTCTCGCTAATTGGACATCGTACGAAATTCCCTTCATTCGATAAACATCAACGCATGTTTCAATGATGAAATCGATTGCTAGTAGAGAAAGAGACTAATCGTCGTGCGTGTTATCTCGCTGATTAGCAATCACCAGTAATAAACAAAGAAACTGGCAATTAACGACTCTAATATAATGATATGACTCATGGATTCGTAGTCGTATCGTCACACTTTCACGAATTCGATCTCAATTCGACACACTTTACCGCTGAGACAACATCGAAATTTCAATTATTCACTCATCAATTATTCCAAATTCTCAAATGACTATTCTTTATCCAACTTTCAAGCTATCAAAGACAGAAAAGTTACCAAAGCCCTTTTTAGATAACAAATATTATAAACCCTTCCTGTCGCTGTTACATGATTAAAAATAATCTAATCTCATTAGGAAAAAATCAATCAATGATCTCTCAATTTGTATTTTCAAAATATCAAACGCTTCCAAACTACTCAACCTCCAAAGTCACCGCAAACTTACCTCAGAAACAGTAAGATGATCCCACCAACGAAACACTTGACGTGTCGAGAAATAAAAATAAAAAAATGATACGATCTTCGATTATCAAGAACGTCGATCGCGATCACGATTGATCGAAGGAAGAAAAGGAAGCGGCACGCGTCTCGACGGTGTCGCTTCGACTGATTCAAGAACCGAGCTTGAAGTGACGGTACACCAGGCCTGGCTGAGTTTACGTTTACCTGATCGTTCACGAGACGAAGATAGGTATAGTCTCGAGTTGTTGGCGGAAGAGAGAGTGTGACAGGTGTGGCGGGAACGAGCGGACAGGTAACAGGTGAGAGGGGCAGAAGGTGGAAGAATGGGTTTTACAACGTTGCCAGGTTGTCTGGTTATCCTCGAATGCGGGTTACATGCACGACCAAGCGTCGATCCGCTGCGGAGGAAGTTCGAGGAGGATGATAACAGAAGCGGCGATGAACAAAGGGGATGATGAGCTGGACCGACTACCATCCTGCGAGCGCGTTACACATGAATCTTCTTGCTTGAATCGTCTCTACCTTCAATTGGTAGAAGAAAAAATAACAGAGCTTGAGATTATAATTATAATTTTGCTTGGAAATTGTTACTTTGCCATTAGGTACGCTTACAGTGTCAAATTTTGGCGCAATTTTGAAACTATCCCCGGTAATTTCTACTATCATTAATATCTTTAGTCACCCTTAGCGTACAGTTAGTAATCCTTAGAAATGAATTTTGTAAAGTAATTAGTACCACCTGTAGCGATAAAAATGGTTGTCCAAGATGACTATAGTTATCCTCAATAACTAGAAGATCGACGAGCAAAACGTTGAACGAAAGAATCGTTGATTCTCAACGCGAGAAACTGGCAGATTCGTTTTTGCTTCCTGGTCGCCGTCCAAAGCGGCTTTCCTCCGTGCGAATCGTTTCCACGAGTCAGTTGGCCGATTAGAATTGCCTGGAACAGACGAACCTGACGAACGGTACATCTTTTTCTCAGAGGAGAGATACTTCCTGGGAAGCTCGCGCGGCTCGATGTTAATCGGATATTCCGTTAATTGGCCCGTTCACGCTTCTCCTCTCCTACCTTAAATTATAACATTTACACGCGAGAACGGTGAGACTTTCAAATTTGCATAAAACGACGCGGCTAATATCGGTCGTGAGGGAGGACGGAAAGACAGTTAGGCGGCTATAGTCAAACGTTCGCGAAGAAGATGAAGAACATTTTCGAATCGCGTTTATGACTTAAGTGGCGAAGAATTTATTACGTCGGCCGGTGATTGTCGGCGCGTTCGCGGCTGAGAAAAACTGGAAGCGAGCCGAAGATTTCTTGGCTGGCAAGAAAATTGGAACGGGCTCGTTTCTCGATCGATCTGCTGGCCAAGCCGGCTTGGTTATCTCTTATCTACGAACCGGTTCGATCCTCCGATCATCCTTCTATCTCACGGCTACCCCTTTAGTACCTTTACGCTTTCCAAAACGATGACGCACCATATGCGTCCCCCATTGATCGGTACATAAAAATCTAATTTAATGTTTGTTAAATTTAATGATTCGAGATTAAAATATAAAAAAAAAGAAATATTTTTCGAGTAACTGTGTACCTCTTGAAGAGATCCTCCAATGATCTCAGGTTGAATTACATAATGGTTATGCAATTGCAGCATTTTTATATAATTATTTCTGTAGTGATATAATACCGACGTTTATGGACAACAAATATCTCTGTTATGATAGAAATTTTAATCTTTTATTCATTATTTTTTTTACGCAAGGTCTTACTTAACGATACAACATTGTGATCGAGTTTTATAATATTAATTGGTTCGATTAACTTTGAACGCTTCTGGGTGGATCGAATAAATTTATAGATGGTAATTTTTATTTCCATTATATGCAACGAGGTCCATTGAACCAAAGTGTTGCGTAAGGATTCGAAAGCAGTCGACAGGTGACACCTACACTTAAAGATCTATCGTAATCGACGAGGAGTCGTTCGTGGAATCGATAACTCGTTCTACGTGGAGTCGATATGGATTCTAATGTTATCATCGTGTCAACATTTTGCTTCCTCCTCGAACTTTCCTAAAAAATGTATAACATTGGAAAGGAGGAGTGAAAGCAAATTAAAGATGAAAATTCTAAACATCATCTTCGTTAACGAAGAAACTCGAACGATTAAGAAAGTGTATCAGTTGAATTTGCAAAACAACGTTTTTTAAGATCGTTCAAGATCACGACGAAGTATTATTTTATCATACTAATATCTGTTTTATTAACAGACTATTGATACAATTTTACGTCACTGATAACGTATCATTTGCTGTTTATTCATTCAGTGCTTCGTACAAGACGATTTCTTATAACTGAGGTATTACGCGAGATTAGATACGAGATGTTTCGTTAAAAAATGCATTTAATTTGTAAAAATATCTTATATCCGCGCGTAGTTGGATAATTGATATGTTCGTTATGATTTCAGTCTAGAAATAAGCGCTGTCATAGTTTAATCAATCATAATTTAATTACAAAAAGAAAAAATAATATTTCTTTATAAAGTTGATCAATTTAGCTTCATCTCTATTAAGTAGGTCCGGCTAGAACATCTCGTAACACTTAATTTCAAGCCACTCTATAAGTCCGAGAAGTATTATCGTAAACAGCGATATTTCTATCGTCTGAAATGTTTACCACGTTTATAAGGAATCGTTCCAGTCTGAAAAACGCACACCTGGTTCTTTGGACCGACACCCGGCTCGTAATTCAACAGCCGCGGTTACCCACTAACCTTAACCGAGCGTGCGAAACGGTGATAATGATGGCGGTACGATAATAGGTCAACGTCGGTGAAAGTTTTCACCGTGTCGTGTCGTTCCGTTATGTATACATACGTATAGATATAGGAAGTCGAAAAAGGGCGGAAAAAATTGGCGACGCCCATCGTCTTGCGATTTCCCGATCTGGGTCATTCGTCTTGGCGATCTGGTCAACTTGAAGCCCGGTTCACACGGCCGACCATTAATTATCCTTACACTTTTATCGCCGATAACGCTGCGCGATTCGATAAATTGATATTTTTTAATGTATCGACTGAAAGGGTCACCGTTGATCGACGCATCAAATACAATAAATACGATCGAATAATTCTCAAATATAAACTTTTTATTATTAGAATATTTTGTATTGAAAATTGTCGACGGGGTGGTAATTGGAAATTGGGGAAAGGTAGATTGAAAAAGGAAAGCAGGAGCACAATTGAATGTAACCGAAAGAAATGTAAGATGGTTAAACGGGGCTAACACGAGGTTTTTCTCTTGGCGTCGCGACGCAGGAAAGCGACGGTGGTTGCGATGGTAGCGACGCCGAGATGATCGGTAATGGGAGACGAGGAGGAGGAGGAACGGAAAGGGATCGCGATATGGAGGAGGATGAGGACGAAGGAAGGGAGGAAAGGAGCTCAGAGGGTGGAGGTGGTGGAGGTTTCGGTGGTTGGAGGTCCCACCTGCTCGGTGGGCTAACGCAACGTGTGAAATCCTGGTACTGGGGCGCCAGGCCCCTCGTAAGTTTTCTATCAAGACGAAACCACAACACACAGATATCTACCAAGCACAAAATACTTCTACTTCTTTTCGATTCCTTTTTGTTCTTCCTCTTTTCGATTGTTTTTCTTTTGTTTTCTCGAAAAGGAAATGAATTCGTGATTAATTGTGAAAAGATTCATGATTTAACAGCGTTCAGTGAATGACACTTTCAGGAATGAGAAAAATTCGAAAATCTCGATGTTTCTAAGGAGAAAAAAATCTTGCCAGAGAAAACGCGGCGGACCGGTTGACAAGTGCCTCGAACGAACATTACAGTTTACGACAAACAGCATAGAAACTTTCGACAAACTTTTGCGAGACACGTGGAGGCTTAAAAGTTTCGATCCTCCTTGGGAGGACACATTCACCCAGGCAAAAAATCAAACTTTTTCCAACCAAAACTTATTTCCGCGAGATATATCAGAAAACGTTGCAAGTGAAATTTCAGAGAAAAGAAAAATAAATAAAAATATTGAAATATCTAATCAGGCAATTGTCTAAAGAAAAATTGTCGAAAATTTGAATCGAATCATCCCGTTTGGCATGAAACTCTCCCCAATTACAAAACCTCTCCATTTTTTTTTCTTATCTTTAATTTGATCTTTCTTCTTTATCTGTCTCTGTATCACCAAGATCAATCTCCTGTTCTGCTCTTAGAGATTAGCGAACTGTTAGTACGAAATAGCGTTAGGTGTGTACGTGTTTCTTTGTTTAAATTCTTTTCTTTTTTTATTTTTCCTTAGATGTCTTGCACATGCTATCTTCGATTTTTCTCCTTAACTTATTATTCAACGCACGACTATTGTAATAACACCGTGTCCGTGTAATTGTGAACGCATCGAGGCGTACACAATCACGCGTACACGTACGAGCATTCTATTATATTTATCAGAGTGTATTTTATTACATAGATGTCTTGTTGGCATGCACGATCACTTTACTCACATCAGAAAAAAAAAAAAAATAGAAAATATACAGGACGATTGTGGTAGATTGAAAAGGAAGAGAACAATAGATCCGTTCATCGTCTAGATCAGTCGTGTAGAAACTATCATTAGAGATTAGAGACGTAACGAATTCGATTCCCCATGATCATAGACTGAGAGCCGCCCTTGGATGCCCTGGAGCTCCGGGGCCTAGATACTTGCCCTGAATACAAACCTCAGGACAGTCGGTAATAGTAATATTAGTAGAGGAAGTTGTTTCTCTAATTCCAAAATTTTTTCTTTCTTTCTGTTTCATATTTTCTGTTGATAGATCGCTTGTTTATTTTCGATTAGCATCGATAACGTTTTGTCAAATTTGTATAAAAGGAATGGGCATTGGAATTATCTGTATTTATCTTGTCCTGATGCTCGTTCCTGATGTAGAGTGACACGATAGAATCTATCAGATAGTGGTAGAAGGAGTAGGAACTTCGTAGGAAGAAAGTCTCAATCGGTAATGGGGCGCAATCGAGGACTGTAAATCAGTAGAGAAAGTGTAGACAGAAGTTTTCACCAAACCAGGAAATTCGATGGGAGGGGTAATGGAAAATCTGGGATGGTACAGTAGTTTGATAATTTTTCAAAAGATCTTTCATTTGTGACATGTTATTAATCAACGCCTCGACTGCCCACGAATTTACTTTAATTTAGAATATAAGTGATCCATAGATCACTAGCCAGGCAATAGGCTGAAGGTTTCAAGTTCACTTTCGAGCGTCCAACGTTACCTGATCACATATGACTAGTCTCCTTCCTTTTCTTTATCGAGTTTCCTCTTTATGTATAGCGGAATTTTCTTTGATTCGTCTGGCTAGGAAGAGAAATTCCCAGGGCGAGGTATCCGCGAAACACTTTCACCGTGTTCGCGACTCGCGTTTCACTGCGAGATGAGTCGATTCGTGAATTCGCTCGTTTCCCCTTACTGGCTACCGGAACAACCCATAGAAATTTTTCGCGACACTCCATAAACACTTCGAAATTCTGACGATTTAAAAAAATTCAATAAACCATTTGGAAATTTGACAAAAGAGACCATCGGAATAGACGTCGCGATCATTGTTCCATTATTTCACACACGATCAGTGAAATTTCGAATTTCACCAATTAGGAAGTTTGATAAGGTTTCTGATATTCGTTCGTAATAATTAACACGACAGACACTGCCACTGCCACTACCACTACCACTACCACCACCACCACCACCACCACTCTGTTCGAGCACCACCAACACCCAACTGCTACCAGCCTATCAGCAAGCATGACTTAATTTTTTACTATTATACTCTTGTGATACCTATATCGATATGTATTTAAATCGTCATTCAAAGTTTCTACACGATGTCATGTACGATTGCATATAGGTACCGGGAGAGGGATGTGCACCGTTGTGGAGAAGTGAAGCCCGGTAGGCGGGCAAGTTGGCCGTTCAATGAAAAATCACTGACAAACTGGACCGTGTCGGGAATGCCGAAGATCCTGATCAACCTTCTTATAATTTGAAATTCTTGCAAAATCCCAAGTATTAACGCAATCGCTTTCTAATGAAATTACTGTTTGGAACAAAGAGATATCCTTCTGAACGGCATCGGGCTTTAGGAATAATTAAGAAAGAATGTACCAACAGTCCAAGCTAAGGATTTGCTCTAATTACTTGTTCACACTTATGACAGCAGATGCCATTCAGAAGTAGAGCCGAGTAAAAGCATTTTCTTTTGCGAGGAACAATGAAACTTTATATGAGTAAGCAACTTTACAGACTACCAGGACTCTCTTCGACTACAGCGTGCACAGAAACTCGTCAGCATCAGCCTCCTTTAGCTCTTGTGTGCTGTCGTCGCGCGTGCACGAGATGACTGACCAGTTACGTGACAGCAATCCATCCCTCGAGTAAAATGAAAAAGAATTAGTAAAAATATCTTCAAATTTTCCGATAAAAATAAAAGCTTGATCGACGAAGATTGCTGCCACGATGCTACAAGGTCGATCGAAAGTCGGATACCTAACATCTTCCGATAAAACATAGTTGTGCCCGTTTCAGGAACTCGCGCACAAGCTCTCGCGAAGCTTCGACATGCAGGAAGCTCAGCTGCTCGAGGAGGGTGGTTCCGGTGGCGGGTCCGCCGGAACCGCGGGTGCTGGCGGACCGCCTCGAAGACATCACAGCGCCCAAAGGTTAGCGCGAAGCGAAATGTCTGAAAGAAGGGAAGAAGACGGCGCCCTGGTGGTGCCGGATCATCAAGGGAACCTGAGGATCACCGTGAAGAAGACCAAGTCGATTCTGGGTATCGCCATCGAGGGTGGTGCCAACACTAAACATCCACTGCCCAGGATTATCAATATACACGTGAGTGAACTAGTTAACCAGTTTTCTCTTTATCATCATATTTAAACATCGCTCGTTAATAATACTGCCGCGTAACACGAGAGATGTCGATAAATATTGTAGAAAGGATGTTGGTAGACGAGAAGACGATGATTACACTCGTTATGTCCACAGGATAATGGAGCAGCTTACGAGGCTGGTGGTCTGGAGGTGGGTCAGTTGATTCTAGAAGTCGATGGTCATAAAGTCGAAGGTAATTTCGTATCATAATTATTGCACGAACTTTCCGTGCAGTCAATTAAAGAGTAGTTCGCGAAGGATGCCTTATCGATCGTTGTTAGGAAACATGGTACAAAACTTCGTTGTCGCTTTAATTTAAGTTGAATCACTGTCTGCCTTTCTCGTTATAGTCGACGCAATATTCATTTCTTACTAAGAAATATTTCTCTTGGTTTTTCAGGGCTTCATCATCAGGAGGTAGCAAGGCTGATCGCCGAATCGTTCGCGAGACGCGATCGCAACGAGATCGAGTTCCTGGTGGTCGAGGCGAAGAAGAGCAACCTGGAGCCGAAGCCCACGGCGTTGATTTTCCTGGAAGCGTAGCAGGAATCTCCCACCTCCGAGCCGGAACCACCGTAGCCCAGAATGACCAGAGCTCGACCCTTGACACACTGGGAATATCATCGACGTTGAACCGAACAGATTCGAGACAGAGAATTAAAAAGAGTTTGTTCTCGATTTGACGGTCGAGCTCTGTAGTCAGGTGCTAATTCGAACCTGGCCTTGGTGGTGGGAACTATCAAGAAAACTAATATACGAAATAAAACGCTGCAACGAACAAGAAGCTGGATTAAACATTTATCGTCCTCCGTTGCTGAAGAGTCTGTGGGCTAACTGAGACGGTATCGACGGCTTCTAAAATTCATCCTCAAGCTTGAACGATGTAAAAGAAAAGAAAAAAATGCAACGAGGAAGAGATGATTCGAGGAGGATCGGAAAGACGTTGTTGAGGAAAGACACTTTCAGTGTGACGATGAAAAGTAAGTTGACTGTGCCAAACTATTAGGGATTGTTTCGTGTACACTAATTACGATATGTACTCTTAAGAGGTTCAGAGACTCTGTTACCGAAAGAAGAATACAGGTGGGTGCAATTTTCGGATCATCAGTGACGATGAAACTATTTGTTTTTCTTTCGTGAATACAGGAACGCGAACACTGCTCGAAGACCCACGCGAACACTTGTAACAAATGATTAAGATTCGAGCATGGCCCATGGTGGGTCGCGTGGACATTCCGTGAGACACGGAGATTCACTGTTGACTAATGCGTTATCGGCGATCCTGGCTGGCGACGTCGATCAGGATTTTCGTTGATCCACTTCTTTGGCCGGTCGTTTAATGGCATGATCGTGACGTAGGTAGTTCCGATGATTGGCCGAGGGATGCGGGTACTCTTTGTGTATCGAATATCTTGTTTTTCTAGATTCTTGTACGGTTTAATCTAGTTTCTTGCGTTTAGTCGATTAATTGTACCTGGTCGCAGTAAAACTTCAACTGCCACGTCATCCACTTAATTTGTAGGCGAAAGAAATCGCGAATCGAAGGTTTAAAATAATAATTGTATCGTACAACTAGACGAGGTCCCGTTCTAAATAGTAATTAAAGTGTGTCATTAGATGTTTAATCTTTATCATAAAAGGTGTCGATATTTAAATATACAAAGTGACAGAGTTAATCTCATTCAGGAACGATACTTCCTGTAATCAGCTAATTAAATAAAAAAAAAAAGCATCTATTTTTCCACGCAGCTTCGTTCATCGAGATACGTCGATAGCTGATAAATAAAATAATAAAAATAAAAAAAATATCAAGGAAATCGACGAAAGTCCTGACCGACCAGAGGCCTGCGATTAATATAGACTTATTACGGGAATTGTTGAGGCTTAACAAAGTATATTATGTATACACACACATATATTATATATGATAATATTATCGACTACCGTAGTGGAATTGCAAACTTGTACCTACCTAATCGGACTCTCTCGAGCTTTACTCGTCAGGACGCGAGAACATGTGGCAAGAGTTCAATAAATAATAGGCGAATATTTTTGACGATGTTATTGAACGTATGTAGCTATTGATCGATCGAGTATCGAGCCTCGAGGAATCGCGGATGATTGCTCGAAGAGATTGTTTGGAATTATTGTTAAAGAGAGATCGGTGGCCGATCGAAGATGACGGATTTGAAATAAGAAATCTCAGCTTTGGGAATTTAGTCAATCGGAAGATATAGGTCCTTAATGAACGCTACGTTAGATCAACTCAAATCTAATCAAACATAATCAAACTTGCTGGTATTTTGAGAGATGCGATTGAATCGACGAGACGAGGACCCGTAACGTATAGTCTGTAACCAAAAATCAGCCAAATCTAATCCAGACTTGATCGAAAATTATCCAGGATCGTTTGAAAAAGATTTCTATTTTGAAAAAAAAAAAAAAAACGAATTTCATCGGTGTGCCACGTTTTCGAATAAACATGTTAACCAGGACCCATTCAGTTAAATGTGCCAAAGCAAATAACCAGCAAACACAAGAGAAATGAAATAGAAGAAACGATAGAAGAACACGGTAAACGTGTATTGTTGCTGATGCAAAAACCTTGCACAAATTTTAAACTGTTAAGAACATTAATGAACCGAGTAAAGAATGAAAATGGAGAAAACAATAGATGCTTTCTACGCGAAAAATAAAACGTACCTCGTACTAGTGTCTCTTCCTGTGTTTTCAAAGCGACCTTTTCTAAAAACCATTCACGTTTGTTCGTCGTTCCAGAAACGGACTAGAAGTAAAATAAAAAATAAAAAATAAAAAAAATGAAAAAAAAAAACAAACAAAACAAAAGGAAACTTGAACTCTGAAAAACTGGGACGCGAAAGCAGATGATATTTTTGTAAAACCATTACAGCAGCAATTCGAAGATCTCAGCCCACATATCCGACAATGCCTTTTGCAGCTTTAAACAGGAAGCGATGAAAAAATTCGAGGAGAAAGAGAAACCATTTCCGATCGATCGTGAAAATTCCATCGCGTGAAAATTTCATTTGATTTTCATTCCATGTACCCTAAAAGCTGATAATCTTTCTGCTCGAGGGGTTATGCAAAACAGGAAAGCGGCAAAAACAGGTTCTACCATTTTTTTTTTTTTTCTCATTAGAAACCGTGACCGTAACGTTGCTTAATTACGCGTTTGAACCGCTGCTTTCAATTTCCACGCGACTGCTTGGTAAACGCGGATTGATTTCGTTTCATCGAGAAAAGACAACAAAAATTGATCAAAGCCCTTGGCAAAGAGCATATACGAACGATAAAATCTGCCGAAACATGTGCCTTCTTCTTTCACACGGGAATATGTTAAAAGTAAAAAGTGTTTTCATTGTCTTAGCGCGATGTTTCTTTCACGATCGTTGAACTTTCGAAGGAAATTGTTCCGCTAGAAGGAAGTTTCGAATGCTTTAAGACCGTCAGTGCCAATAAATTGCTTAACAAGAGAACAAAAATAAAAGCACCGATCAAAAATCATCTGTTTCTCCTCGATAATATATAATCCATCGACGCGTGTCTGGTAACGCGGAAATCAATTTTGAATTAATCGAAGGTTGAAGAACGCGAGGTCGGGGCTCGATTTCTAGCCAAGATTAATCGGAAAAATCATTCGACAAATTTTCAAAGTTTCATTTTCGACGAATAATACTTGAGTGATTGTAAGTTTCAAATTTGAAACAAGATCCATATGCTCCGATGATGATGTCTCTCCCTCGAACAGACGCATTTTGTGTAAATTCGATCAGTTGTCAATCGATTACACTTGAAAGGGAAACCAATCAGTCGCGATAGATCGTAGATAAACTTTGAACTAGAGAACATATTAGAAGCGACAGACACGTGTACACTTAGCTACAATTCTGGCTTCCTTTGATAGAAAAATGATTTATAACGAACAAAGCGATGTATTAATTTATCTTGAATGAAAGATACGACGTTTATTCATCATTGAAAATATAGAAATGTTTGATCTACAGAAAATTAAGGAACAAGGGACCTTAGCTCTTAAAAAACATGACAAAACGAGCCAAATGTTAAGACATTCCTTTCTCTACATTTCCATATAACCAAAGGAAGCCTAAATTGCAGAAAGCGTGCTAGGAGAGCCGACATTAGTCGGTGTCTAAAGTAGCGTAGCTGCCGCTGAAGAAACCGGACATCGTGTGTTTCAAAAGTCACAGTCGCTCGCGACGGAGACAGATTAACTTAGCAAAATGATTTATTTTTTCAAAGAGAGAGAGAGAGAGAGATAAGGAGAAAAAGAGCCAACAGACACACAGATTCGTACTATTGAAACCTGTTCAGCTTTCGCACGTTCACCATCGGCAAACTAGCTTTATCTCTCGTGGGTGCAACGTGCATCGATATCGATCTTTGGCTGCGAATCCGAAAGAAAGGTGGACGTTAAGAGACTTCCTCTAATCGAGAAATCACTCGGTACGGTGGGGCAAGATTACGAGTCTGTAAAATGGGATTCGAGTCTATTTCAGTGTCTACGATGACGTTAGACTGAAATTTTCAAACGTTCCGAATGGAAACGTGAATAGAGCCTAAATTAAAATTTCATCGATTGGCTAACAGGAAGAGAAGGAAATATTAATAAAAATTATTTAGGTCTCGATCTGCTTTAATTTCAAATGAAATAGGTAATCGTAGAGTTATCGTTTGATTATGGCCTCGTAATCGTAAAAAGGAACGTTCGAAGGAAGAAAAGATTCGCGAGACGAGGATCGTCGAAGCGTAACGTAAAATCAATTCGAAGACGAGAGGCGCTAATCGAATTGTTAAGCAAGGCGTAACTGTACTCGTAACGTTTCAAAAGAACACTCTGTACATAAGCAACATGCTCGTTCATACGCATTTCATAGGTCGTCCTTTTTGCAGTCGATTTCGTATACACCTTAGTGACACACACATACACACAAACACATATACAGAAAATGAAAAAAACGTTCCAAAGAATGAAAACGACGAAGCTCGTCTTGTTAATTAACGACCACGTCGATTAATACGATCATCGTCGTGGAACGAAGATGAAGAGATGGCACGGATGAAATTGTTACACGAAATACATGTACTTACCTACACGGGTGAACGGAGCGGAACACGTGTAGGGTGTGAAGGAAGTTCACGATTTCAATCGGTTCTTTATATGATTTAACGCAAAATTATATTCAAGTACATTGAACAATCCTTTAATTGAACAACTTTTTTATTGATAAAAAGATTAACCTTTGACAGAACAGCAATTTATTTTCAATTTATTTCTTTAAGTTAATCATTTAAAAAAGAGTGTTGACTTACTTTACACCATGTATATACATATACACCTTAATACGCATAAATCATATGTATAAAAAGAAAATTAAGAAACAAAGAAAATCCATCATTTCTCGCGATCGTATTATTTAATTATTGTCAAATCGCAGACGCTTTGATTGTATGTTCGATTGTTGCTGTTCGTTATTGTTATCGTAATCATGATCGATCACCGATGGAAACAGTGAAGGGTTAATTATTATTATTGCAGTTGCAATTCTATTTTCCCGTATCGTTTACCACGATTATAGTTATTACAAATTACGACGGTTATTATTATTCATCATCGTTCACTGCGACAACGGCGATTATTATCGTAATTGAATAAAACGTTCACCACGAGAAATATGAATCCCCGTGTGTAATTTTACGTCCTCCGTTTTTTTGCAATTATAAACGTTAGATTACCATAACCTGGGACTATGCTATCATTACTTTTATGTATTTTTATTTTCAATTTACGCAGACTTGGGGAATTGTACCGTCAACGTGATTGAGCAGTAGAAATTAATGAAACAGAAAATTGCATTTTTTCGGAAAATAAATAGTTTTTTGGTGTTATTAGAAAATCTAGAGCCTTCTATAATTACGATATAATTCAAAAAATGGTCTCACGCTTTGCTATAAATGAGGAAATTGATATTTTAAAAATAGTGCATTTTATGGACAGTAAAATGACCGTCCATCTAGCGGTAGAGTGGTGGAACTAAATTTGGACTCTATATAAGCGCTTCGCACTAAAGAGCGTCAGTCTGTCTTCGGACACCAAAGAAAGAGGAGGTATACTTATTCTTCGACCATTGCGCCATCTATACAAAAGCAGCTCAAACTACTCAACAGCTTACCAAGCGCTGCCTGTTGGTAAGCAGCGGAAGCTACTTACCATACGGAAGTCGGTAAATTGTCGAGTAGTTTGAGCTATTTTTAAAGAGATGGCGCTAGGATCGAATTATAAAAGTAAGTAGTAGACATTAATTTATGGTGGACATAAAAATCGTTATAATTAATTAATTACTGGCAAGATCTTTACAAAACCTATACTGGAAAATAGCCATGGGTATATAGATTCAAAATCAATGACGGGAGTATGAATTATTTGTCAGAAGAGTTATTAATGATTTTATAAAATTCGCGACGGTAACGAATGACGATAATATAATAAAAATTAGCGTTGATTTATAAAATTATAAAATTTGATATATGATTTCAGATCATTCTTTAAAAAAAAACGGATAGACAAAAGAAGAACAGGATTGTAAAAAGAAGATAAGTAGATCTTTATTACATTTTTCTAGATACATTAGAAATAAAGCGAATGATACTTTTTATTTTATATCGTTGATTAGAAGCGTATATCAAAGCACCTTATTTCCATCGGCAACGATTCCAAAGACAAACGTAAGCCAGTACATGAAAAATAAGATAAATTACTGCCATTAGCACCATGTCCATCCAAAAGTGATCCTCATCAAAGTCATAACGTTGCAAAACTTGCAATCCTTCGGTGATACACGGCAATTCCGGATCGATTGTTTCACAAGCTGCAAACATGAAAAAAGGAACGATCAACTAATTAACTAATTACACTCTGCCTCTTATTAACGACATTTACATATATTGTGTACGTCGTTCCATTGAAGAATGCTAAGCGCTTCACTAGAATGTAGTAACCAAGAAATATATTTCACCCATCCGATGTACACTGGCAGTGATCTGTAATATAAAAAATATATTAATAATCTTGTTACTCTGTTTACATATGGATCACAATGAATAAGATTAAAAGTACCCAAGCTTAACGAAGGGACCCATAGTGATCATAAGTACGTAATCAAAAGGTACCAAGTACGCCATCGCCAATGGTACGTTTTCAAACACCGTCGAGAAGAAACATCCTAAAAGAACGATTCCTTGAATACATAATTGAATAATTGAAAATTAAAATGGAAATGAAACGTTTACCACAGGCGGTAGACACGTTGATCGTCAGCAGGAGAACCAACAACGACAATCCAAATGCTTCGACCGTTTCTCGCAAACCAGCCAGCCAATATATTATCGTTGCGAATAACAGCGGCTCTACGATCAATCCGGGTATCTGCAATCCGACTAATGAAAGGAACCGATAGAAACCATTTACAACTAATTACAGAAATCTACTTGCCAAAGAAAGCAGACGAGCGACGTAGTACAGATGAACCGGGTACATTCCATCCCGGTATTCTCTTCGAAGAAGCGGCAATTCTTGCGGTATCAAAGCTAACGTGGCGTACATCGGGAAAAACGCATTCTCTGATACCAAAATAAAAATCACCCCCTGGGTTGCCTGGATTCCAAGCTGATCGAAATTCACCGAGCCCACGAAGCAGAGGCCAGCGATCGTCGCGACGCTCTATTCAATTCAAGCGTCTTTACTTCATTTCCATTCGATCTCCTCGTCTTCTTTTCTGTTTTCCTTCTAGAAAGCATCGAGTCCGCCTACCTTCGGTACCCCAGTCATTCGCTTACCACTTTCTGAAGTATCCTGACGATTTGTACCGATGGATCTCTCAACACTTGCAGGAAATCTCGATAAACCAACCAATAAAGTCGCGTGCAGTATCGCGATCCTTTCCTCCTATACAAATATCAGGGAATAGAAAAGATTCATGAAATTCAATGAAGGAATAAATTGAAATTTCTTAAGATACTTACGCGACATCTTTAGCGTTGAAAGGTAATTCCTTGCTAGGCTAAAATATAGATAAGGAAACGTGACAAATAGAAAAATAGAGGAGGAAGAATTATATGATCGCGTACATGGAAAGAATTCACCGATTCGATCTCCCTTCGAAAAATATAATCGATTTCGTTGGAAGCCTCGCTGGTTAAAAACAAATTGCACAATTTCCGCGTGGTCGTTTGACCATCTTCGTGTTTGGAACCGGAAGACACGACTGCTATCAGGAAATCGGCAGGATTGTAATTGCGGGGACACTCGTAGCCTTGACTGTAAAGCGAACGAATGAATTATCGAACTGCGATTGAACTTTTAATTAGTACCTTGCGAAAAATTTGATCGCTTGATCGATTTGTCCAGCGAACACCACTCGTCCATCGCCGATCAAGATTATCCGGTTGAAGGAACCGAATATGGCGGAGCTTGGTTGGTGTATCGTGCAGAGTACCGTTCGTCCTTTAGCCGCGAAACTCTTCAGCTGGGTAATTAAACAGTTTGCTGAATGGGAATCCAGTCCAGTGGTTGGCTCGTCCAAGAACAAGATTTTTGGATCCGTTAACAGCTGAAAAGGTCCGGCAAGATTTGACGCTTAACAAAGCAGAAACAAAGGAAAATGAAGTAAAATTTGAACTAAATGAAAAAATAAAGAAGAAGAAGAAGATGAGACACGAAATGCATGGATGTATCGTACTTCCGTAGCAAAGGCCAACCTCTTCCTTTCTCCGCCAGATAACAATTTATCGTCGATGCCATTACCGATTCGCACATCTCTTCTACTAGTTAACCCGACATCGTTCACCAATCGATCAATAGTTCCTCGAATATCCTGTACTCCTGTCTTTCCATCAAGCTTCATTCGAGCCTACAACCACGGAATAAAGATGAGAAGAAGTACCGGCAGAACCGGAGGCTGAGATTTCTTCGCCTTTTCCTAAATCCTGTACCATAAACCAAAGATGTTCGATCACGGTCATCGTTTCCACGAACATGTCCTCTTGATGCATGTATCCGCTGTTCTGCATCATGTACGAAGAATCGACCGGGATCCCGTTCGCTCTTATATCACCGCGTACCAAAAGTTCAGCTGTGAAGAAAGGAAGATAATCGAAAAATGGAATCAACTATCCAGAAAATGAAGAATACGTATATGAATGAATATACTTACTGCCGGTGCGAAAAGCCAACGCCGCCATCAACGAACTTTTGCCAGCTCCGCTAAATTGAAGAAAAGGTGCGAGGGTAATTAAGCGCATTGTTGCAATCACAGCAAGCTTACCTTGAACCAATTATCGCTGTCACATCGCCAGCTCTTGCCATACCGCGCACTGAAATCGAGGATCGATCGGAAGATTACTAAATTTTCAATCTTACGATGAGAATTTTCGATAAATCAAATCACACACCGTTGTCGATCAATTGTTTGCACACGCTTCTTCGTCCGCGATCCATCGCGAACACGGACACATCCCTCCAAGACAGAGTCACGTTGTCGATCGTTTCTCTTCTCCTACGATTCTCCTCGTTATTAGACCAATCGTCGCTTTCTTTCGAAGCGTACATTGTTATTTTGAAAAATGATCGGGAGAAGCGGTACGATCGTTTCGCAAACGAGATTCTTACTGACAATGAATACCGTCCCCGATGCTTCTCACCACCCAGTCGCTCGACTCACCGCCGTCGCCGCCGCTACCGCGTGTCTCCTGTTTCTTTCCCTTTATTCCTTTCAGCGAGCAGAGCCTTGAAAATCATACGTCTTAGATACAAAGATCGTTCCTCTAGTTCTCGCGCGATCAATGACCCTGCTCGATTTTGGATCATCCGACCGCGTCAATGATCACCGCTCGTGAACAACGAGAGGAATAGAAAATGTAAGAGCATCTTGACTTTCTCGCAAAATGTATATACTGTTATTTTAAAAACAGACGCGAATTGTCTCGACTAACTTGACCACTATTGAACCGCTACTGGTTGAAAAATGAAAGACGAGGCGACACGAAGCCGCTGGATTAGACGTTATTACCGTAATCGAAGACGGAAACCCTATATGTATATGCCTGCTGCAAGGTTTTACGTCATACAAATTTCTCGTCCCGACCACTGATATATCTTTTACTTCGTTCAATTATTTTTTCATAATCCTCCCGGATGCCAGTTCCCCGAAGGGATACTTTCTAAAGTAACTTTTACAAGTTCGAAAAGATTCGAATCGTTGCTAATCCTTTTTCTTCTCATTGATTTTCTACCCGGCAAGAGTAACGCGCTCGCACGGTGTAAATGACAACCGGTTTGTCAATGATATCGAAGAGCCTAAGGGTGGTCAACGATTGTCAAGCGTGTTAGTACATGGGTGCGCGTAAAGGAAATACCGAGAATTTTAAGCAGGCTGCCTCCTCCTCTTCTTTCCAATTTTTTCATCCTTTCCTTTTTTCTTCTTACCCTAGTTTGCGGTGAACGCGTGTACCACTGGGAACGAGAAAGCAAACGAGAGCTGAACGCACCCCGTTTTTTCTGCAGCCAGAATTACATCGAAACTAATCAGGAATAGGGAATAACTGGAGGAAAAGTAATAAATGATATACGAAACGCTCGTTTTTTAAAACACCGTTTAATTGAGTTATTGTGTATAGATGGTAGAAATAACAATGAATACATACTTTCGATAAAGTAAGTACAACGAGTATAGAAATAAGGGAAATGCGTTTGATCGAGGACGCTGCTTGTGCGAAATCTTCTCTTGCCGAAGACACAGCAGCTCCTTCATCGCTATTTAGAGTTCCTCCGGGTCCTCCAGAACAGAGCGAGGAAGGCCAGGAAACGAAACGCGACGATCAGGAAGAAGAGGCAAACGATGTCCGCGTAGAAATGTTCCTGAAAACAATAACATTAATGAAAAGAAACTAAGAACGTATCCCATTGAATTTCAATAAACGAACCTCTTTAAAATTGTACATTTGCAACACCATCCGTCCAGTTTTCGGGCAGGTCGCGTTGCTTCTCGTACACGCTATGGATTCCACCTCGGACCACTGGTTGATAAGCAGAGCTTCGTTACCGTAGCGAAACCAAGACAGATAGGAGAACCATTCGAAATAGAACGGAACGGATCTGTGACACAGACACACACATGTTCCGTATAAAATGCACTTGTACACTCGGATATCTTTACCTCGAACGTTTGTTCTTACGCTGTGTTCAGAAAAAATCCACCGAACAATAGAAACGGTATTATCACTGGAGGACCAACGGACAGCGCCATGGATAAATTATTGCTGATGCAGGATATCAGGTAGCCTGAAAGTATTCATCGAAAGTGTAACACGATAAAAGAAACGTTGTATCAACAAGGTAGTCGAGGTAGGTCTAACTTACCAAAAGAAGTAGAAACGTTAGCAACCAGAGCGACGATACCAACAGCAACGAAGAAGTGATCAACCCCTGGATACAGTCCGATCATAGGGTAGGCGACCATGGTGAACAGCAGTGGCACAGCTACGAAGATGGGCGCTTCCGCGAGTGTCTTACACAAGAAGTACACGTCGGTACGGTACATACCGTTTCGATGCTCGCGTAGAAATATCGGCAATTCCGCGCAGAAAACCTGATGATCAAAAATCAAATGTACTAATTGTATTTTCTATTTCAGGTCCCGTTTGAAGAATCCTTACGTTGATCACGGCGAAGACGTTCTGAAAGGTCATGTTGGTGAGGAATATAAATAGAGCACCGTTGATGTTCATTACACCGTCCTGATCGAGCTGCTGGTTGAAATAAACGATTCCGATCAACAGCGACACCATCTACAACAGAAGAACGATATTTATAAAAAGGTAAAAGAACAGTATATAGATAGGAGAGTTCAGCGACGACACATACGACAGTCTGCAGGAGACGAACTTTAACGAGGATCGGTTCCTTGATCACCGACAGCCAGGACCGCCATAGAACCGCGCGAAATTGTTCGCACCAGCTTGCTTTGTACGGCGAACGAGATTCCGGGTGCTTGGAGTTTCGGAGGGAATCCTCGAATTCCCCGTTCACCACTTCCGCTTCGAGCGCGATTTTAATACCGTGATCGCTCTTCCGGAAGGCGTCGCACACGGTGTTTATGGCGTGGCGACACGACGCTTCCTGACCCGGCACAACCGCTAACAGTTGAATGAAATAATCCGCCGGGTTGTAATTACTTGGGCAAGCGGCGCCGAGCCTGGGAACGTAAGGTTAATCAATATTCAAAGGATTAATTAAAATTTTCAAATAGAAAATTTTTACTTACGACTCGAAGAAAGTGCAAGCTTGCGACGCTGTGCCCATAAAGGCTACCTTTCCCTCGGCCATCAGCAGGATTTTATCGAACAGGGCGAACAATTCCGAGGAGGGTTGATGCAACGTAGCGACGATCGTCTTGCCGCGTGCTGCGAGTGGTCGATATTAGGTAATATAATAACTATATATATCAATGTATTTGAAAAACTCTCCTCTATCTTTTAAGACCAATACGCGATATTACCTCAAAAGTTCCTCTGATATATAAACCGTTCACTTACCAGCTAATGCCTTCAACACAGAGACCACTTGGTGCGCCATAAAAGAATCGAGACCCGAGGTCGGTTCGTCGCAGAACATCAACGGTGGATCGGTAAGAACTTCCGACGCGAAGGATAATCTTTTCATCTCGCCTCCGGAGAGGCCCTTGATGCGTCCCGGTTGTCCGATCACGGTGTTTCTACATTTCGTTAAAGCGAGCTGATGGAAACGAAAATATGTTATAGAACAGTTTAATTAGTATTGCGAGGGGATCGCAATATTAGTAACGCTTAAGTACCTCGTTGATCACTTGATTCACCCTATCGATTCGTTGTTCCATGGGGATTTTTCGATCCATCCGTACCATGGCCTGAAACAGAAGATGCTCCTTCACGGTTAGAGTGCCGACGAACAGGTCGTCCTGTTGCACGTATGCGGTTCTCGATGTCAGTATCGTGGAGGACACCCTCTTTCCGTTCGCGGCCATCACACCGGACACGGTCACCCCGCGACCCGAACGGAACGTTAGAGCGTTCAGTAAAGTCGTTTTACCGGCACCAGAGGAGCCCATAATCACCAATAATTCACCGGGATAAGCTACACCACACACTGTAACAAAATTTCAATTCAAAAATTCGTTCGACTTTCAATATCGTCGAATCTCCATCAAATCTGTTACCATCTTTTAACAGATGCCTTTGCTCGATCGGTCTCTTCCTCTTGAACAAAGCATCCCACATTTTCTCGTTCCTCCTCGCAACGTACACGTTCAAATCGCTCCAAGTATACGTAATCGATTCGTTTTCCGAACGGCTCGGTATCGTCGCCGACGTTAACGGGGTTACCGTTCCGCTCGAACCACGCAAGATGGGCTTCAAATTGAACGACGTCGAACTCGTTCCTTCCTACGATAATGAATAATTAAAAGAAAAAAAATGAAATGCAATATTTCTCTGCGACGTATATTGTCCGCGTTTTTTTAATTACATAATTATTAATTGTCACTTTCTATATAATTCATCGTTTCACCGAGTGTTCAGGTACACCCACTATACACTCGTTACGTATATAAAATTTTCAACGAACAAATAAGCAAGAAGAAAATTTTACATCATTCTTTGACATATGTACATTGCTTACCAACGAGATCGCGTTGTACGAGACGGATTGTAGTTTATTATTCCCATAGGGAGTCGACACTTTGGAGGGAATCAAGGGTTCCGTTTCCTCCGTGGTCATTTTGCTTTCAGTTTACCGACCAAAGGGTCGATCGGCGTTTACAGTTTTCCTCGCGAAGCACCCTTATCGTGAAACATCGACAGCTTCGACGAGATGTTTCTCTTCCTTTTTTGCGTGTCACTTTCGCATATCGTTTGATTATCCCTCTATCGAATTCTACCACCGACGCGCACAACTTACGATTCTTCGCGTTAACGCGACAAAACGCAATCACCTTCCCGCATAAAGATACTTTTCTTTTTTTCGACGTAAGGTAAGAACGCGTTTACAGTCGTTGTTTAACGAAAGGAATGATGTTTTCTACCGATCGCGGTCGCTCGATTTCTTCGGATCTGCCGGGTTGTAAAAGAAACTCAACGTATGAACAATCGGCGTCGAAAACAACGCTTTTCGTAAAGGTACGATGATTCGATCCGTGCAACTCGGTACATATCGTGGTAGAGAAGCTTAACGATTAGGTGCTAGCCGCAAAAGCAAGTACACAACATTCTCGGATTGCCGTTTCTCTCCTCTCTCTCCTCTCTCGTCTCTCCTCTCCCACCTGTAGTCGTCTGTCACCCATCTCTGTTTGTCGTTCCTCCGCGTCGTGTCAACTTATGTAACGCGACTCCGCTGATCCGCGGACTTACCGGCGACCGGCGGCCAATAACGAAGTAAGAGAATCCACACGACGGCCTTGTTCACGTTCGCAATTACACTCGTGATAATCATCTTCTGTCGCATCCCCATCTTCGTTCTTTCTACCTGTAATTCGTTTATAACTCGTTGCAAATATTTCCCCGGGTTACCTCCGTCTTCCCTGTCTCGTTTAGCTGAAAAATGGTAACGATACATTGTGGCGATTGATATACAGGAGTTTTAATGAATACACACAGATGAAGAATAACTTCGTTTATTGTTATCGATACAACGGTACTTGGGAGGAGGGTTTTGAAATTTCCAAGATTCATCTCGTTGCTTTGTCCGATTCATCAAACAAACGATCCCATCTAGCCTCGTATGGAAAAATGATACAACTGCTGCTCGAATGACACAGTCACGATACTGCGACATTAATTTGATACGGTGTAAACAGGTGTGTCACGAAGCGTTACTTTCGACGTTTACTCCTTTTGAAAATCCCCTGTTTCTTTAAATATCGGCCGATGATATGTACTGTATACGTATTTCGCTTCCATTTTCCGTCCGCCTGATCAAAGGGACAAAGAGAATTCGGGAAAATTTGGTTTATCTACAAAAGAATCGAACGCACGGGCGCGTGCAAACACACCCGCGCAGGACGAGGAGATCGGAGAGAAAAATAAAAAGGGAAGAATTACGTGTACCCATGTATGGATGCGCTGGTACCATATGCAGCAACGAGAAAGGCAACTGACGGTGAATAACGATAAATCACCTTCACAGATCACTCTTTCTCTTTCGTCTCCTCTCGCTTCTTTTTTATCAAACATTCTATCTTGAACGTTTGAACGTTAACGTGATACGAGGAGGCTTGTTCGTTAATAAGCGTATCGACGACTCCTCGATTCTTCTTTGATCTTGTTTCGTTCGCTTTATTCAGTTCCTCTGTCGCGTCCTTTTCATGCTCGATTCGTGTATTCTCTATTCGATCGTATTCATTCATGTCGTTTTATTGTTCTTCGACATATTATGCGAGGCCCAGTTCAACGAAGTTTTCCACGAATTACATAGAGCCTCGTCGAATTTACTCCTAAAATGCTTTTGCGCTTCGCTCTCGGACATCTCGAGTACCTGATAGAATCAGAAAATAAATTGATCAGTCGAGAGACAATGAAGTAAAAATATTGCGATAGAAATATTAGCATACCAAGGTGTCCCTTAAATAGTTGAGATCTTTCTCCGAGGATAATTCAGGCAATCCCGTCGATATCATCATTGCGAATAAAGACAATATTAAACCACCGTGCTGGCGTAAGACGAGAAATGCTTGCTCGCAATAATTCTGAAACCGTTGAAATTCAACAGCTTGCCCCTTTTTCGTTTGACCCTTGTTTATCACATGTACAAAGTCGTTAGTCAACACGAACGGCACGCGTTCACGCCTGAACCCAAATTTCTCCTTAAAATGGCCAAGTATGTGACCAAAATCAACGTGAAAGAGTTGACCAGTTTTCTTCACCATTATATTGTCCGAATGCCTATCCGCAATCCCGAGCACGTACGTAGCCACGCAATAACCCGCGCAACTTAACGTGAATTCCTCGATAGCTCTATTCAACGCTCCCTCGGAATGATTATGATCTTTCAGCCAAGCGAGCAAAGAACCTCGTCTATGAAGATTAACCAGTAGAAAGGAAATGATGAAAACAGAGAGATAAACTTTTCGTCGTATTATAAGATGCTGCAATTTTTTTTCCCCCTTCTTTTTTTTTTTACTTTCCCTAAATTTGTTTTGCTTAACTTTTGTTTTCTTTGAACGTACCTAAAGGCGGCTGTCGCCGAGAACGTGCCTTTTTCTTTCTGAATATTCGCGATCGTTTCCGCGTTTAGTACCACTTCGATCATACCAACTCGATTCTCCGTCGATATACAACCGTAAGGATTCATCCGCAGGTCCAGACCCTCTCTCTTCCATAGTTTATCCATGATTCGTAACATTTGCAACGTGAGCATGTCTTGTCGCAAATCGTCCCCGTGTTTGAGTATCAAGTAAATATCGTCACCGAACGGATCGGTATTTTCGAAAACGAGCCAAAGCGGTCGCATTTTACTATCCATTACTCTACATTTCTCGATTCTGTAAACGAAAAAACGGTACACGTGATATTTAATCGACAGAGTTTTCTGTGAAATCTTATTCAAACCTGTACAACTCACTTGATACGTTTCCATCGAAAACTAGGATCCAACGGATTCAGTACGTTCGAGAGCGCTTCTTGGCAGTGAGGCTCTTGAATAAATTCTAGAAAACCTAGCAATGCGGCTTTCCGATCTTTCCGTTGTTTGATCTGTTCGGAAGCGCACTTCAATTTACCCAAGCATTCCATTTGTTTAAACAACGATCGCATGTGTTGCTGGCTTCCCCTACAGTAGGCTTCTAATATCAAGCCGAACCGAACGGACACGGCGCCCACTTGCATCTCTGATCTAATGGAACAGAAATTATTATACCAACTAAAGATGGAAAGATTGCAAAACGGCGTTGTTACTCGTTAACTTGTTGCCACTCGATATACTGAAAAAAAGCTACCAGCCGAAATTAAAGAAACAAAGTAAGAATACCTAATACACGATATGTCCTCCGCGTTCTACAAACCTAAGATGCCAGAACAGAAAATGACCGATTCTTCGATTGTTGAGCGCGCGTCTGAGAAGAAACTCCGTTAGCTCGCAGGATAAGTAATTCTCGTGTTTCAATGCTTGGGCCAGTTGCAATAAATACAGGCTCAAATCTTCGTCGCTAACGTCCATCAAACAACGGACGGCAAAACTTCGAACGTTTTGATCGGCGTAAGCGTAGTCCAATAATTCAAGCGCCTTTTCGACCGGTAATTTCGGCCACTGCTGTACAAGCGCTGTAGCTTCTGCTACTTCCCTGTACACATCCAGAATCAGTATGAAAATAATCGTTGGGTAGATATGTTAAACATTCAGATTCCTCACCTATGATCATTCCATTCCACGCAATGTAACAGCTTAGCCAAAAGCGTAGGAATTTCTAGAAGGCAGTGATGTCTCAACGTCCACATTGTTTTACGTTCTTGCTCGTGAAGCTCGTGCAACGGATCTCTGTCTGCCAACGATCTCAGTAACTCCAATTGTTGGAGCTGTTTACCAACGTCCGATTCTTGATCAGGTTCTTCCTGAATCGAACGTTCGGCAGACGATTCCCGTAATTTTCTCGCGTACTCCACCATCTTCTCCGGTGTCGGATAAAGAACGGACTTCTCCTTTCCGTAACTGAAGGTATATCAAAGAAATATCTCAGGTCAAGATACGAGCCATTTGGGTGGAGGTTAACTTACTTTGGAAACGTTAACATCAGAGCAGCAGCTCTATCGATGTGAGGATTCGACACGACCGTTCCAAGGGGATGAAGAAGATCGTCGTTTTGCATGTCTTCCGCGTACGTCCACGTGTAAAGAGTCATCGCTCCTGTTTTAAACTGGGACTTAAAATCATATATGGTCGTGTTAGCCCAACACAACGGATTTATAAAAAACTCTTGTTTAGTATCCCTAACTAATCTACGACTTTTCAGTCCTTTTGCAGTCTTGCTAATTTCGTATAGAACAAAGCACAGCCTAGCCATTCGCGGTATGTCCCGCACTTTAATGTCAAACCTTAGCGTTTCTTCCCACTCGCAGCTACCATCGGCGTTCACGACGGTTTCTTTAGTCTTCTGACTTTCGCACAGAGATTTACCACCGTGAAAAAGGCCAGCTTGGAGACCAATCTATAAAAGAGACAATAACAAAGAAAGGTAATTTGAACGATTTAAAATAAATAAGCAAGACAAACTTTTTAACTGTCTTTATACCTCCACGGTGCGATGAGCGGCATCGCAATTCAGCCGCGATATTGCATTAACTGTGAAAACGAACGGTTCTTCGATTTTCCAAGCCGATATATGTTTACCCTTTTTCCGAAGGGTTAACGTTGAAAACGAAGGCCTTGTACGTTGCAATGCATCCGCTTCTGCATTTTCTACAGTGTTCTCTTGATCAACAGAGACGCTATCTCTGCTTAATGTGACCAACGTAGGAGTAATGTCTTTCGCTAGACAATCTTGTATATAACTGAACTGTATCAAAGGATAATCTCCTATTAAATATTCTTCTTGTCCGCAAACCTTTAAGGTAAAATCATTCGGATGCCCCCTAGACATCAAGGTGTTGGCTCGTTTGTTTAAAATTGTTACCAATAATTGATACGGCGTTGTGGTGTGTGATGTTTGAAACGTGAAGGCCGTCTGAAAATAAAACAATTTCACATTTTTTGTTACATTCGAACATATTATTTCTTCTTCTTTTAAATCATTCTTGCAAAACAAGTATACAATTCTTAGGAGGAATTTATTTCTAAAGATTAAAAAATTTTAATTTATAGCGCTTTTCGTCTTTAGCACTCATTCTACCCTCTTTTTTTGGAGGGGGGGGATGACATTGGGGACAAAGAGAAAATAAGAGAGGAAGAGAAAGGAAAGAAAAGGTAGCACAGGAGCAAGAATAAAATACAAGGGAGGGGGAAATACTAACAAAGATGTCTAACAGTTCGTGCATACATACGACACAGTTCATCGAGTAACGGTCGAAATCGTATCGATCTTCGGATCATTATTTATATTTTTATACAAAACAAAATTAAATCCTAAAATATGTCGACAAGTAAACTGATCGACGAAGAGACCGAAGAATATATTGAAGAAAATGCTGAAGGAATTAGTAAACGTTCCTGGACATTATTAAAAACAGAAAATGAAAAACACCGGCAAGAAGTTTACAGCTTAAGGCGAAAACTCGAATTAAATGAAACGATGCTGCGGGAGGTTCAAGAAGCGAACGAAACACTCGAACGTACTCTAGATAAACGAATTTCGGAAAAGGATAAAATCATTTTCGCAATGGAAGAAAAGTAAATTTATTTTTTTTATATACTATTAACCTTTCCTTACGCTATTCTGATTTCTTCTTTTTCTCTCCCCTTTTAGGCATCGTAATATTATAAAAGAATATGAAAACACAATTTCAAATCAAGCAACGGAAATCGACGAACTAAAACAAAAGGTTGATCAGCATTTAGAAACTGAATGTGTAACGACAGCTGCTGATGAACTTTCAAACGCATCTTTTGAAACTGCCAATACTTCTTTAAACAATCAAATCGAAGAACTTTTATTAATGCTGGAGGAAGAAAAGGAGAGGTATAAAAATGCAGAGGATACAATTGAAGAATTGAAAAGCCGGTGCAATGAACTTGAACATCACTCTAAAGTAAAAGATACATTATTAACGTTTTTGTTAAAAGTAAAATATAGAAATTCAATTTTGGTCATTTATTATGTACAGGAAATAAAGGAACAATTACATGAAAAAGCCAGGCTCTTAGAAGACATGCGTGCAGAACTTAGTTTAAGGCACGCTGAAAAAGCAGCTTTGGAATCAGATCCTATGCCCAACACGTGTAAAGGCAAGTAAAAAGAAAGCAATAATGTTCAACTGTTTCAGTCCAATTATTACACAGAATTCATAGTGTTCTTCTTTGCAGGTAATTCATTGTTTGCCGAAGTAGAAGATCGTCGGCGTAACGTAATCGACAAAATGAATACAATGCGTGAAAAGTACATAGAAATGAAACGTCTATATAAATTACAAGCTACAGAGATCAAAATGCTAAGAGCAGAACGCATTGCGGCGCTTAGAAAATGGGAAAACGATGCTGATGATATGTCAGCAATGAACGATGAATTAATTAAAAAGTTGAAAAACAGGATATCAGATCTTGAGAACAAATTGAAATTGGAAATCAAGAACAACAATACGAAAAAAGAGAATTATCCCGATGTAGCATCTTTTGAGTAAGACCAGTTTAAATTATTGAAACTTCTTCTGCATCTATTAGTGTTCCCTGCCTTTATTTTGCAATTGTAGGTATTGTCAGACTTTGATGTATGTTAAAAACCAAGAAATGGATCAACTACGAATAAAAATCGAGGATCTTTCTACGAAGATGTTGGTGCAAGAGGAAACAAAACTAAACACTATTAAACAGCTGCAATACTGGCGACATAAAGCTTTCACGTTGGAGGTTATTATTATCGTTGACGAGATTTTTACGCACGTAAAGGCTCGTCTTGAGTAATCGTTTTATATGTTTCACAGGCTCAAATTGCTGCTATACAAGCAGAATCAAAATTGGATCTTATGAATGATGAAGAATGCGCAGTTTTAAATGAATAAAATCTCACGTGTTCGACTATGATACAACGAAATGATCAGGAAATATTCCATTAAAGATTTAAACCAAATATCATCTGTAAATATCTGATTGGTTCCCGAATTGCAAAGAAATACTCTAAATTAAACCTTACGCATATTGTTATACCTGTGCTATTGTTATGTATATAGGTATTTTATCAGCAATTATTATTAGAACAATAGAAATATTTTTCATCTTACCTTGGTGTTTTCAAATTTAGTGACAAGGACGATATTGCCATCTTTTAATCGACATTCAATATTTTTTGGTACAGTGGAGGTTGGAGCTAATCTCGTGGGAAACTGATAACGTACTTTTTCCATCCAAGACTTTTTTTGCCTTGCCATTGCAACTTCATCTCCTAATACACGCATTTTCCACCTGAAGTCGTTCACCTCTGAATTTTTCAATGCCGCAAATTCATGCAAACCTTTCCCAATGAGGAGACCAATCTGTGAGTCTAGATTTCTATCACTTTTAACACCTTCACGTTCTATAACTTTCAGCACAGAACAAAATGGTTTTATGTCGCACAAACGTCTTGTTTCATCTCGTAGCTCCTCTGCTTCTGCATTAGAATTGATACATGAAAATACATAGGACGGAGCATCTTTTAATGTACCATGAAGAGGATATTTGCTAGCTTCATCCCACAAGTCCTGCGTAAAGGTTTATAATGTCATTGCTTGTTTACTGGATTATTCATTTTAGTACCAAGAAAAAAACATATCTTTGTTATGTTTCAATGAACATTACTCACCTCTTTAATTTCAGCCAAAGTAATATTACGATTTGTTTCAAATGGTATAACGACCCCATTTGGCATCAAACAGGTCAGTTCAACGACTTCTGTGGGTGACTTTGCCCAAAAATTGTAAGTATACGCGCTTGGTATATGTACCATGATGTCAGATGTTTCAAACAGTACTTAAAGAAATTCAATGAAATACGAAGAAAAATAGCTCGAATATAGTTAATTTGAGAAAGAAAAGCGAAATGTACCGTTTAAGTCGCATCGCGACCAAAGTTATCTTTCCTCTTTCGAGCAAAGTGTCTCCATCCAACTGGGTGACAAAAAATCTCATCATAAAGAAAACGGTCTCACTGTAAACGTTCCTATTTTATGAATTTTTTTCCCTTCATTTTTACATTCATACATATATGGATATGCATGCGTGTATATATACGTATATGTATATACATATACAATTTTAAATTTTATTCGAAATTTCACTCGTTTTTAAATTCAGGCAAACCAGTAAGCTCGCATGGCTACTTAGGTATTGGTGTTATCGATTCAAAACAAGAAACTGTATATTGTCGTTTACTGTTTACTTTAATACAAAGCAAAACTTTGTTTCACTCAAATTACGAATGAAATCCGCACAATTGCTTGCTTTTGTGTGCGATTACAGCCACTAGTCAGCCATTATTTCTACAAATGCATTTTGCGAACACCATCTATATACACATATGCATGTACTTACATGGTCACATGTATGAGCATTGTAAACTAAGAAATAGTCTGTTTTTCTATTGGATGATATGCCAACTGAACTGTTTCCTATAAATTTTATACTTTGTTCATAGTTTCTCAGGAATCGAGTAATAAAGTACATTTAATTTAGGGAGCAGCGTCTAGCTAATTATGCAGCAATAGTTTATACCTTGTTCGAGGAGGGAATGTTGGCTTATGAGAATGATAAGTACTTGGATTAGTTCTACAGATTCCATTATCTATGGATGCTGAAACTAATAGCTATAAAGAGTGGTTTACTATAAAATCAAAAGATATCTCAGGATTCGCTATAAAGCCTTTATTTGACAACAGTTTTAATTACAAAGTTCTAAAATTAAATATTTTTAAGAGTTCTGATCAGTAATTCGACCATTGCGCTATCTATACAAAACCAGCGGAAACTACTCAACAACTTATCGATCGATTTTTCCAAACCAGATAAAACTGAATCGATCAATAAATCGACAAGTAGCTTCAGCTCCGTTTCAATAGAGAGCACTATTGTTTTCCGCTAGCAGCGCCTGTGTGACTGCAAATTTGACTCAGTGACTACAGATGTAGAAGACTGGACATGTCTTTGTTTTCAGGAGTCATGATTTAGGGGATCCCAGACACCCCAGATGAGATTAGATCTGCATGCAGAGAGCACAGCCAGTATTATAATCGTGCCTGTTTTACCAGTCACTATTTTACCTCAACTCAAACTGATATCTGAAAAGACCCAATTTTCACTTCACTTGATTCTATTTTTTTTAAGCAGCACAAAACTGAACAATTATTATTCTAATTGTTTGACAAACTTGTATTCACTTCATGCACTTTGGTAAATAAATCATTTGAAAAAAGCAACTGAGTTATTATTTAATTTATCCAATTTCATTTCTGAGTTATTTATTTAATATTCGTAATTTCTTTTCTCTGCTATTTATTTAATTGACATAAATTCTTCTATCATTTTAGTTATTCAATATCATTTATCATTTAAACAACTGTTTAATCTGTAATAAATTACAAACCAGAATTATACAGTAATTCCTTCCCAATAAGAGAAGTTTGACCTAGAACGAGGTGTAACCTCCTCAGTCTTATAGCGACCGCCGAGGGATGCGGATCAACCTATCAAACATACGTATACATCTAATTTCTATTCGGAGTTTATTTATTATTATTATTAATTAGTACTATTTAATTACTTATTTAATTTACTTTATTTATTTTCTCCGCTTATTAACAAGCTCATCAAAGAGGAATAACATTTATGATTTTATCTCTCTTCTAAGCCTCGGCCGACCGCCCTTTTTATTTATTATTTTATCCTTCCCTATGAGCCTCGCCTCACTTTTTCCAGTTATGTATTATTTTATCCTTCCTTATGGACTAAAGTTCACCCTTTTCAGTTATTAATTATTTTATTTTACTTTATGGAACAAATCCACGCTTCCTAATTATTTATTATTTTATTTCTCTTTATGGGCCTCGCAGGGACCACCCTTCCCAGTTATTGGTTATCCTATTCCTACTCTTTATGGACCAAAGTTTCCCTTTGCAATTATTTATTTTCTTCATTCCTTTCATTGAACTTGCAGGGACTACTCCCACTCACTGTATCCTCGCATGCTTTGTATTCCTGCATCCCTTATATCCCTTATATCCCTTATATAAGATCTTTTCCAGTAAGAAATCGTTACAAATTTAGTTCCTTTTCTCGCCACCAGAGGGCGCTGATTCGGCGTTGAAATTTTAGTTCACATTTTTGCCGCCAGAGGGCCAGAAATGGAGCAAGGTTTAGTTCCTTTTTTCGCCACCAGATGGCGCTGATTCGACATCGAAATTTTAGTTCACATTTTTCCCGCCAGAGGGCCAGAAATGGAGCAAGCTTTAGTTCCTTTTTCCAAAACCAGGTGGCGCTGATTCGACATCGAAATTTTAGTTCACATTTTTCCCGCCAGAGGGCCAAAATCTCTGCTTGGTTTAGTTCCTTTTTCCGAAACCAGATGGCGCTGATTCGAGGTCGAGATTTTAGTTCACATTTTTGCCGCCAGAGGGCCAAAATCTCTGCTTGATTTAGTTCCTTTTTCAAAAACCAGATGGCGCTGATTCGAGGTCGAGATTGTAGTTCACATTTTTGCCGCTAGGGGGCGCTGTTTTTTCGAAATTTTCGCGAAATTCTCGAAAAAATAGCGCCCCTAGAAAAAAGGAACTAACTTACCTTTACTTACCTTTACTTACCTTTACTCGAAGCAGTCTTTATAATATATATAAATTATAAGGGATGCAAAGATGTAAGGAATGTAGGGATGAAAGGAATGTAGGGATGAAAGGAATGTAGGGATAAAAAGAATGTTGGGATGTAAGGGATGAAGCGATGAAAGGGATGAAGCAATGTAAGGAATGTAGGGGTGAAAACAATGTAGGGATGAAAAGAGTGGAGGGATGAAAAGAATGTACGGATGAAAAGAAAGTAGGGATGATAATAATGTAGTGATTTAAGGGATGATAAGAATGTAGGGATTTAAGGGATGAAGAGATGTAAGGAATATAGGGATGAAAGGAATGTAGAGATGAAAGGAATGTAGAGATGAAAGGAATGTAGGGATGATAATAATGTAGGGATGTAAGGGATGAAGCGATGTAAGGAATGTAGGGATGAAAAGATTGTTGGGATGAAAAGAACATAGGGATGAAATGAATGTAGGTATGAAAGGAATGTAAAGATGAAAAGAATGTAGGGATGGAAAGAATGCAGGGATGTAAGGGATGCAGAGATGTAACGGAACGAGGGATGTAATGGAATTCCGTAGGGGTTCAGGGCTGGGGCCCCGGTCTCCACTGCGCGCGGCCCGAAGAGCGCCGGCATCGGGTGTGGCCCCCGATGTCGGCGGAGTTTGGCACATGGCGGAGGGTCGAAGCACCCTCCCTACCACACTGGTGCAGGCCACCGTGGTGGTTTTAGTGGGTAAAAATCCCACACTACCTCCGGCCCCTCCCCAGGGGGACTGGAGGTGTCTTTCTGAAGATTTCCACCACGTTAAAAAAAAAAAAAAAAAAAAAAGGTATTTAAGGGTTACAGGAATGTAAGGAATGCTGGGATGGAAGGAATGCAGGGATGGAAGGGGTGCTGAGATAGTCTTGGCCTATAATGAGGGATAAAATTATATAAATAACTGGAAAAAGTAAAATAAATGAGGTCCTCAGCTGAGACCCAGAAGAGGAATATAATTATAAATGTTATTCGCCTTCGATGAGCTTATTTAATAAGCAAAAAAAAGTACATGAAGTAAATTAAATAAACTGTGGAAAAAAATTATACTGGTTGTGCCCTCTTCATACGGACCTGATTTTATCCAGGGATGTTAGGGACCCCGCTGCGCCAATGACGCCGTCTACGTACCGTCCTGATATCATATTGGGGTGTTAAGGACTCCGAAACGCCGGTGACTATCTTTGCATACCAATAATATAGCATCCGGGGTGCCAGGGACCCCGAAGCACCATTGGTTATTTCAGCATATCGACATATCATCTTGGGGTGTCAGGAACCCCGATGCACCGGTGACACTGTTTGCATACCGACATTTTGGCATCGGGGTGTCAGGGACCCCGAAGCACCGATGACACTCTTTGCTTACCGACACTGCGGCATTCGGGGTGTCTGAGACCCCGAGGTACCGGTGACACCGATGTTACGCTACCTGGGGTGTCAGGGACCCCGAAGCACCGATGACACTCTTTGCTTACCGACACTACGGCATTCGGGGTGTCTGAGACCCCAAGGTACCACCCGTGACACCGATGTTACGCTACCTGGGGTGTCAGGAACCCCGAAGCAACTAGCGAAATATAAGAACGAAAAACGAACAAATCGTGAAACTCACTTGTTCGGAATAGTGATGGGTTTGACCGGATCTAGCGAAATATAAGAACGAAAAATGAACAAATCGTGAAACTCACTTGTTCGGGATAGTAATGGGTACGACCGGATCTGTAACGCATGCGCACTACAACTATTTATTATAAAACAAACTTGTAAATAATTAAGAAATTATTCACTCACAAACAATGAAAATGATATATTTGTAAACCACAAACGATTTCCAATCAATTACAATTATCAGTTATCACAAAATCTGTTTATTATAAAAAATTACTAAAAAGTTTCGGCTCGCATCATGATTGAAATAAAATTGCTAATTACAGAAAAACTAATTTGTCCCAAACGTTAAAAATAGACTCACAATCAATCGCAAACGATTTATAAACGAAATACACTAAGAAAAATTAAAAATAATCATATTTTATTATTCCTTCCGGCTAGCTTCATGTAGGTGGAAAATCAGTCGGTAACTTGTTGAGTAGTTTCAGCCGTTCTTGTGCAGATGGTGCTAGAATCGAATTTTAAAAATATTTTATTTATGGCGGTCTTTTTAAAGTACATGTTCGTAAAGCAATTATTTTAATAAGTTTTCAGTCTTATTCTGTCATTTCAATTGCGATTTAATTTCACATTAATTTATAGTTAATATGCGAAGTCACTTACTGGGCAAATGTTCAGTCTTGTGGTGTCTGTAGTCACTGCTACGGCATTGAACAGGTGAAAATTGTAGGGAACTTCATTCGATTTACGGACTATTGGTGCTCTTGTTGAGTACTATTCTTATTAAACGACAAAATGAATGAATTTACAGATTTTTCAATGTTTCTTCAACTCTCAGTCGTAATGATTTATCGATGAACAGAAGTTGAAATAAAATGAAATCAGACGTTCAGTAATTCGTCCAAATACAAATGCAACCTAAATTGAAATGCTACCAATATCATTGTATTCCTTTCCCATCAATAAATACCCTATGTGGATTGACAGACAAAGTGTAATCTGCTTGAATTTGACTGTCAGTGAATGCTTATGCGTATTTATGAATGTTTCGTTGAATAATTCTACATATCGGGTGTTTGGAAAGCTTAATACGGGAATAAACAACATGAATTCAAAACTTCCATTTATTTGATCTCGACTAGCATACAAGAAACTACAATGACTGGAATAAATGTTGCGTTTTATCCGCGTGCTTCGCATACATTGTGGCTGACGGATCGCTTTTTCATAATGATCATTCACGATTAATAATGGAGAAACGGAATTTGAGCAACAAGGAAGACCGTCAGGTCCCCCAATATTACGTGGCGAAACAAAATACCATTCTGATGCGTATATCAGGAGAGTGTGAGCAAAATATCAGTACGTTACGGCTTGGCATGCTTGTCGAAGCCGTCGAAGAGTTGGTAGATAGCGCACTCAGAATTCGAGTGATTGATACGACAGGATCAGAAATTTGGCATGGCACTGAATGGCGTTGTCACAGACTTGATCTGATCTCTGTCTCATCAGAAGTATGGAAATTTCTGCCTGCTGTTTCAGTACCTCAAGAAAGGGTTCGTTTAGCCAACCACAAACATTTGTGCGAAGAACTTATGAACCTGGTGATAAATGATACCATTTGGTATTGTCCTAATCCACAAGGATGTACAAAATATTTAGCAATTATTAAATACATTGGGCCTGTGTCAGAACTTGGCCAAGGATATTATTTTGGGATTGATTTATTGGTAATTTTTTGTTATGCTACCTGTTTGTTGTAAAATATATGTATATACTTTGTATCAACAATATGTTATATAAAAATATATTTATAGGAAGGTCAAGAATCATTCAAAACAGCTTTCTCATTAATTAAAGAGTACTTTACTTGTACTCATTCAGATGGAAAATTTGCTACATTGAGTAACATTTTTCCATTAAAACCAGAAGGTCCTACAGGTCTTGGAAACACAGACAAAAGTACAAAAATAAATATCCTATTTACATACTTGAATTTATAGAACAATAATTTATTAATGTATCTTTAATTTCAGGTTTATTTGTGAAAACTGATACAGGAAATAATTGTATTAATGATAAAAAGAAATCTGCACTTGATTCTACACCACCTGTATTGTTGGAAAGGTTCACCATATTTGATGACAATAAAAATAATAATAGAGATCAACGATCCCTGTCAAAGGAGTATCTTCAGTCAGTAAAATCAATGGCACTTGAAAATGATAGCAGTGTAACTAAAAATACAAATATCCATGGTAATAGTAAAAATATAAAAATAAAGCTTGGCTTCTTTCTGACTTTTGCTAGCTTTCCTAAAAGTCCCACATAGTATGCTTGGCTTTACCCATGCAGTGGAGGGAGTTAAGAATAACTGAGGTGGTTAAAAATAGCCACAACTCTGAGCCTCTCTCAGTGTTACCGGCAAGCCTTCTGTGTTGTAAATTTATCATAATTTTATTGTAAAATGGCTGCTGCATTGCAAAACATTCCTATCTTTGTATTAGAACACAAATGGAGCAGTGATATTGAATCGAATGTGTACAGTGATATTGAAGAAACTTTTGAAGATATAAATCCACTGGATTGTAGTAAGGAATAGTAGACATTCACAAGTCTCACTGCACTTTCATTGCACTTTCTGTTTATATAGTCTGTCACATTGCATTACACTATTTTTTCCATGTTTCATATCGCTATTATATGTCTATGCAAATTCCTCTCGTATTAATTTCATTTCAACTACTATAATAGGTAATACACCTGAAAGAAATGAAAATAAGAAATTTGGACATGTAGAAAATACAGACTTAATTGTGGGTTCGAATGTGAAGGTGCTTCTGGATTCTGATGTACGCTATGGAGTTATCCGTTGGATTGGAACACCTCCTGGTATTACTCCTGGCAAACTAATGGCAGCTGTGGAACTGGTGTGTGCACATACAATTTAAATAACAAAAAGCAAGATCTAATTATCCTAATTTTAGGATGACAACCATCCATCGGGTACCGATGGAACATATAAAGATGTAAGATATTTTCGCTGTCGACCTTACAGAGCTGTTTTTACAGATCTTGAACAATGTTCTCATTATGATAGAATGGTAAATATATGCCATGTATTACTTTCTATATCTACAAAAAAATGTGTAACAAAACGTGTACTGTTACAGACGAAAATTGACGATTCAACAGCATCAGTTTCAGACAATTTCGGAAATATGGAAAGCTCTGTAATTGTCGGTATGGTACGTCCTATTTCGGTGAAAGGAAATTTGGAAAGTATTTGCGGAAAATACCGAGGGATTCAAGGTCATCATAATTCATGCTATTTAGATGCTACTCTTTTTAGCATGTTTACATTTACTAGCGTTTTCGATAATCTCTTATTTAGGTAATTAAACATTATTTAGTTGTTATTATTTTTATAAGTTTTCTTTTTTTATAAAATATTTTATTTTTCAGACCGCCAAATGAAAAAGACTGCCCGCAATATGAAGAAGTGCAACGGGTATTACGTGAAGAAATTGTAAATCCACTTAGAAAAAATATGTTTGTTAGAGCTGATCGCGTAATGAAACTACGAACTTTGCTCGAGAAGTTGTCATCGGTATCTGGGCTTACCAGTGAAGAAAAAGGTTTGTTTTGGAAATATGTTTCCACGATAGATACTTTTTAATTAAACTAAAATTTACTTGTAACATTTTTAGATCCTGAAGAGTTCTTAACATCTCTGGTTGCTCAGATTTTAAACGCCGAACCATTTCTGAAACTAAGTTCCGGGCAAGATGCATATCATTATCAACTGTTCGTTGAAAAAGACGATCATTTAAATCTTCCAACGGTGCAACAATTACTAGAACAGAGTTTCCTTACGAGTAATATAAGGTTAAAAGAAGTTCCTTCATGTCTTATTATACAAATGCCTCGATTTGGAAAGTCATTTAAAATGTATCCAAAAATTCAACCTACCCTACTACTTGACGTAACAGACATAATTGAAGATTGTAAGTACCATTGAAATATTATTATAGATTAATTATGTTGATAATGCCGTGGTTGCCTTATTTAATATTTATAGCTCCTAGACAATGTACTGTTTGTGGAAAATTAGCAGAATTTGAATGCAAAGAATGTTATGGGGAATGCGGTGTTGGACTCGAAAGTATTGCATTTTGTTTGCAATGTTTGGAAAAGGTGAACTAAATATGTGTGTTAAAATACAAAATTATAATATAGAAATATTTTGATGATCTGTTTTTATAGGTACATCGTCATGAAAGGAGAACAAATCATGAACCAAAGAAGCTTGTAGTACCAATGGAATTTACCATTTTACAAGAACATTGTCCTGTTCCGAGGTTGTATCTCGAATTATCAGCAGTAGTGTGCATTGAAACATCACACTACGTATGTTTCGTAAAATGCGGTTCCGGGTCAGAAGCACCATGGTGTTTCTTTGATTCAATGGCCGATAGAAAAGGTATTTATCCTCTATTCTAACTTAATTATACTTAAATGTTAATTATACTTTCTTTTCTATCTCTCTTTAGGAGAACAAAATGGTTACAATATACCGGAAATGGTCCCGTGTCCCGACTTTCCATATTGGTTAAGCGAAGAAGGTGGAAATTATCTAACCGAATTAACAGACGATCGTCACCTACCAGAGCATGCAAAAAGACTTTTATGCGATGCATACATGTGCATGTATCAGTCCCCTGATGTTATGATGTACAAATAAGTCGAATTGCCTGATATTTTAGGTAAGTTAGGTTTATAAGCATAGGCATACGTTTGTGCTTGTTGATTTATTATTTATTTAATGTACACAAGCTAATCCGGTAAAGCTAATTTCTATATAGTAAATACATCTGTTTTTAAAGAAGTAAAGACAAAAATCGTATAGCGTTGAATTATGTTGACATGTAAAGTTAATTCAAATGCTGCTGAAAACGTGCAGTGTTAAGGAAACTAAAATTATATGTATATTATACAAATCACTTGAAAATTACTGTTTTTAATCAAAACCTACTAATCTAAAATTCGAGCATACTGGTTTATTTTGTCATTCATAGTTATATATGTATATATAGATGTATATATTCATCAGTAACATAAAATTAAATTTCATTCTATATCGAAGTTCTAAGAAAATCTACTATGTATACGTAAAATTTACATACTATCTTTTTATAAATTTATTTGAGATTACTTCAATAGATCGATTGAAAATCATGATAATTCACAAAAATGAATATTTATCGTGTCAATACACAAATTATATTCGTGGAAATCTATTAAAAATGATACATGCATATGAAACATGGAAGAATGTAGTTTTATATTAAAAGATTATAAATACGTCAAAAACATTTCGTGACCGACTTTTCCTGTAAAAAGCACAAATAGCTAACAAATCTTTTGTAACTTAAAAATATGACTAGGATTCAGAAGTTAATGCTGCACTTTTAAATCTACTATTGCTCTAATGATTTTGTACTCCCATTTTATAATATGGATTAGAAATGCTTTAGTTTTACTTTTATTGCCATAATAATTGAACAGAAATCTAAGAGAATAACTTAGTACAACATCAATTTAAAAACCCACTAAGTTTGTTGTTGCTTTTATATTTAAATAGTAAGGAGATTTTCACAGATATTTTAAATATGAATATTTATGTCACACGGAAAAAAAATCTATGAAATTCTTAAACTTACCAAATTCGGTTAATATGTAGCTGATTTATATCCTTAAAATATATTGAATAGTAATATATATACATACATACATATATATATATATATATATGTATAAATGATAAATTTGCAAAGAAAAGATATGATTTTGATATCTTCCAAACTTACTCTTCTATTTCATTCTTTGTTGACTGTAACTAAACTTGTATACTATACTGAAGGCTAAGAAGGAAAACAATACAATTTTCTATTACAAGTGGAATTTCAAACAAATATCACTGTATACAAACATGAAAGTTGAGAAGTACGATTGTACATAATATGTAATAGGTGAAACTCAATGTTCATTTATGCCTTTATATGGCAAAACTAATAAAGATGATGATAAAGTTTGTAAACGCGTATTATAAATTTAGTATCTCTCTTCATCTTCATCCATGGCAAAATCACTGCCGACTCCAGAATCTAGTACATAGAGAGGACTGTAAAAAATAAAAAGAAAATTTTAAAACGGCACATGAAGAAACGGAGACCTAAGCAACGAACATGCTTACTTTATTGCTCTGCACGGAAAAAACACAATGCGTTTTAATTTCTTATTGTAGAAGAAATAATTAAATGACCACAAACATCCATCTTCTCCAAACGGATCCGATGCAAAGTCTGGATTATAACTAAAACGTTTTCATATTTTTAGTTTATTTAGTATGTCCTGTACGTTATTGTTTTAATTAAGTATATACCTATAAATATCACATTCACTTAATGATATTTCATCATCGATAGCAGCCCAAAGCGCCGTTCGAAGAGTGCGATAGTGGTCTCCTGCAGTTGCACTTAAATTACTGTCTACAGCATTCATCACCCATTGTAAGCTTGGTTCTTTACTGAACTCGTGGCTCTTAGCATCAGAGAAATCATAATCTGGATGGAAAGCTGAATTCAAAGTGGCAATCAAATAGAACAATGTTTTTCTACTGATTGTGTCACATAGTGGGCCATCTTCATCACCAGATACACTACGGCTATACAGAAAAATTGTTATTAAATGAATGTACAGATAACTGAAATTATCAGAAAGTCAATATAGACATCTTACGATAAGGAATAATGTGTTTCTTTTTGTTATAATATTACATTTTATTTCATACAAATGAAAGGATAGTATTCTTTTCCATGTGTTTATAACCGATTTACATTCAAACAAAGTGTTAATACCTAAAGTATCCTTGAGCAGGTGATGTTCCCAAGGATGTTTGTGGTGGTGAGAGGGCTTGAAGATCATGCGGAGTAAAACCTTGTTCAGCATTGAAACGTTTATACAGCTGTTTGTCATTTCCAGCCATTTTGCAAGAGTAACTCTCTATTCTGAAAATCATAATAAATTTGATATTTATTATTGCAACAGGTCTCAGAATAAATCCATCGGGCATGTCGATCCAACCGTCTCACCTGCCTATTATTTTGCTGTCTCCAGTTTTGATGGACAAGGCACTGTTTATAGCTTCAAAACGTGTACTTTCGAGCAACTTCATCTTGTCAAGAACAGTGGTTTTTCCTTTATGTCAGATAAAAACAGCGTCTCTGTACTGGGTACTCTTGGTGCATCTCCTATTGGAACGCTCTTGTCATTAATACCCCATTACGTTACACAGGAGTTGATGACCTTTAGCGTATATTTCTTGACAAAACTTGGCCTCGTTTCTCAGTCGCACGGCCAAGATAGTTCAATACAATCGAAAAGTTAAAAAATTTCTACGACTTCGAAGACTTATTGAGTCTTTGTACATTTTTTTTATGTATATGAAAATTCCTTTCCTTTTTGAGTGTACGAAATTAATCGTGGACGTAATGATTTTTCCCGCGGCGCCGAACTTGTACATCACAGATCTCTAATTAAAGATATCGAGACGAATTTACCGTCTGTGTGTCTAGTCCCGATTTCAGTAATCGGTCCTTAGAATTAAACCTTTAGGCCGTGACGAGTTTTGCTTTCTTGCACTGCCCGAGTGACGTGCAAGCGTAAAGAGAGGGTAACGGTGTAAAGGACGGGATAGACTACCCTTGAGAAACAAAAGACACCGTTTCTTTCGATCAAAAACTCCCGCTAAACAGAAAGTTGCTGACGAACGTTCCACGAAGATTAGAAAAAACGATAGATCAAAATCCTTTATCAGAAGTCAGCTAAACAAAGCGATAAACAATCTTAACACGTCCGCTACTGACAAAAACAATCCATAATCACGGACATTGTTGTCACTATCACTTAAAGTATCACGATCACTGTCAAAGAAACGCACCCAAAATTTGATTAAACTTCGATGTAATAATGAAATATATATAAACTTCAACCCTTTTCTTACTCCTGTTTCACACCGTTTACTAATTATTTGCGTTCGCGATGTTAGTACACCTATATGCAACAACGAATATATGCGTGACAGAAATAGCACAGCGAAGCGTCTTAACTTCTCTCTCTTTCTCTTTGATTCTCTTTCTATCTCTTTTACTCTATTTATCTTGTCCCCCTTCTGTCTGTATCCCCTTGCCACCATTTGTTTCGTAGGGGGGATAAGTACATGAATTTTGTCTGACCAATAGAGAATCACGGATAAGAATGTGTATGAACGGAACGCGATGCAGTATATCACGTATGCGCCTTTGAATGTGTTTATGGTTGCATGTCGCGCATACAATTTGATTCTGTATCCGAGCCCGTTATTTGGTTTAATTTTAATCTCGCAGAATGTTGACAGGAATTCGAACTTATTGGTAAAATGTCAAAGCGTTGGGGCAGCGACTATGTGGTCACGGAGCACCGCGATTTACAGGTACATCGTTTCATAAAATATTAGTACATTCCTATGTTAGAGCTATGAAATAGTTTGTACCTCTTTTATTCATCATAATAATTGATTGTTCTTAATTATACAAATATCTTTATCATTCGTAGGCTAATACTATGGCCGTGGATGCGACTGGCAATTATGTGTTACTTGCTGGGTAAGAAATCCTAAATACCGAACACTGTTTACTATGTACAGCTTTTTATTTTTAATATGTCTGACTTTATTTTGATGTTTTTCTTGTGTGTTTGTAGACGTCGGTATTTCGCAGTAAAACATCTAGATGAAGGTGCTGATACTTTAAAAAAATTTCAAAGACAAAGCAAGTACGAAGTTGGCTCAGCAGAATGGAATCCTACAAGTACAAATTCTCATCTGTGTGCTGTATCGGTTAGAAACTGAGAACTATATGCTTTAAGCGTATGTTGTAGATATGTTTATTTAAACTTTGATTTTAGAGTAACACGCGTATTGAAATATTAGCACTTAATGGAGTTGGCTGTTGTGATTTACATACAACAAATAGTCTTAAAGCACACACAAGAGTGGTAAGCGACTTAAACTGGCATCCCAAGGAACCAGATATTATTGCTTCTTGTAGCATTGATACATTTATACATATTTGGGATGTAAGAGATCAAAGAAGGCCTTGTTTATCTTTGTCTGCAGTAGGTAAATATACTTGAAGAAAATTATAAAAATGTTGAGAAAATTTGTTTTATGGTCATTTGGAGATAACTGATTGAATGTGTTACAGCTGGTTCTTCTCAAGTAAGATGGAATGCTTTATCTCCCAATATGTTAGCTACAGCCCATGATGGGGACATTAAAATATGGGATCAACGAAAAGGAAATAGCCCTATGCAGTACATAGCTGCTCACTTAACAAAAGTGAATATTACTGTTTTATTTGACATCATTATAATAACTGTTTACTTTAATAATCTATATAAGTTTAACGAGATTTTTATAAACACCAAAGTTATTTTAGATACATGGTTTAGATTGGTGTCCATTTCAACAAAATCAATTAGCAACTTCTAGTCAAGATTGTACAGTGAAAATCTTCGATATCAGTAATCCACGGAGAGCCGAGAGTATTTTAACAACAAACTCACCAGTATGGAGAGCTAGATATACGGTAAAAATAACATTGTATTTAGTAAAGTCTAAGTTTGTTTTTGGTTATAAAACTTAAGCTATCCACAGCCATTTGGAGAGGGATTGGTAACAATAGTAGTTCCGCAATTACGACGAGGAGAAAATAGTCTATTGTTATGGAACATAACAAACCTCAGTGCACCTATTTATACTTTTGTAGGGCATACTGATGTTGTTCTTGAATTTCAGTGGAGGCACCAAAAATTAGGTATACTTTTTATAAATAAACCTTTATCTGGAATGCCAGATATTATTAAATATTTTTATAATTTACAGAAAATAGTGATTTTGAACTAATTACTTGGTCAAAAGATCAATGTTTAAGAATATATAAAATTGATCCTTTCTTGAAGAAAGTAGGTACATATGCATAAGTTACATAATAAAGTGTACCTATTGCTTGTATAAAAATACTTTAAACAATCCTATTTCAGTTATGTGGACACGGTATAGACGATAATACATCTATTTATACTCAGTATTCTGAAGATAATAATTTAAGTACGTACGTTACGCTCATAAATATAATACATATTTAGTTTCGTTATTTAATGTGTATTCTTAATTTAGGAGCATTGCAATCCGTCCAACAATTACAACTGAACGACACTCAAAATGATCGCGAAGTGAATTGTATAACAACAAAAGTGGATGAACCGATATTGAATTCCGAAGCAGATACATATATCGAGAATAATAAAGAAATATCTTCCCCTACACAACCAAAGACATTGCAGCAAGAATTTTCTTTAATAAATATGAACATACCAAATATAGAGGTGATATATAATAATAAAGATAGAAATATTGGAGAATAAATATCCTTACTGTTTTAGGTCAATGAAATGGATGCTGTAGAACGTAGTTGTACCGTAACAGCATCCAACAAAAGTTATAATGTGATATTAAAAGTAAATTTTCCACCGAATTATCCGTACAGTGCACAACCTACATTTCAATTTTGTCCTGGGACAACAATTGATAATACAACAATGACGAAATTATTAAAAGTTTTAAAACAAACTGCCCAGCAGCGTGTTAAAAAGAATAGATCTTGTTTGGAACCATGTCTTAGACAATTAATTACAACCTTAGAGCAAGTAAAGAGAAAACTTATTTTTCATCGTATCATTCATTTTCGTCTTAGATAATAATTTTGTTTTGTTTTTATAGACATGTAAAAAAGACGAGAATGAAAGCAGTCACTTAGGATACGATATCCAAGATAACGCAAATTTCTTAGGTTCCTCTAATATATATACCAATTATCGGGATGCCTATATACCGTTTCCTAGAACATCTGGTGCTAAATTTTGTTGTGTGGGTATGTAAAGAAATCTTAAAAACTATCAAATCATTCGTGTACTGGAACTCAATTCAGTGTTTCGATAGGAATACTCGTATGCTTTGGTCGTGCCTCGTATACCAGAAGATCGTCAATGAAACCCGAGAGTACAACACCTAGAGCACTATCTGCGTTAGGAAATGGTATTGGCAATGGAGAACATTTTTTGCATATGTATTCGAATTCCTATGTACAGTCGAATGATAACATTCCTATAAGTTCGTTTTATTTTCAAGATCGTGTAAGTCGAAGTACTTTGATGAAGATCATGAAAGTATTTTTATAGATGTTCCTTAACAAAGAGTAAACGTTTTGAATTCACAGAAAATAAGTCGAGGATTACACAATACGAATAGAATGACCTACAGGTCATGTTGTAAAAATTATCATTTTATGGTAATAATATACGACGCTTCGTCGTTATTTTTTGTTAACAAAGAGCTTGCTGAAAAATATGTGTAAGTGCAACAAGTGCTTCTATTTTTTACATTCAATTGCTATATATTTTTTTCGTTAAATAATCTTTTATGATGCGTAGCATTAATATCACTGATATCCCAGCAATGTGCCAATATAATGCAAATGTTGCTGCGGCACTAGAACGTCCTGATTTAGTTCAAGCATGGTGTTTAGCTGCCCTTGTTATATCACAACCGGTTGCAAACGTTGGACAAAATGCTTGCCAGTCACTGCTACCCATGATTGATCTTGATGCCCCATGGCCTTTACATCCTTTTGGCCAAAATTTAATTCATTCCTTGTAAGTAATGAATAAATTATTCATATTATTGTACATAATATAACACGTATAATATCATTTATTTTAGAATACAGCATTATGCCAATCAGTCAGACATTCAAATGGCAGGTATGCTGAGTTGTGCATTTAGTTATCGTTCGGAAAACTCAGATATATCTCAAACACGGCTAAGTAGCAAGTCTATTAATGTCAGTGTAAGTATGTTACATTCGTACGTGAGTGTTGAGTTCTAGCATGGTCTAGCACGAGCACTATTTTTATAGTATCATTGATAACTAATATGTTAAATGTCTTGATCATTTGTCTTCTGTTAATAAAACATGTTGAACATATCAATATTCAAGGTTACTTCTTAAATATAATCGTTTCGATGTTAGCCTATTCGAATTGCAGTATATCACATCTTTTATACTCAGCACGCACCTCTTTTAGCGCATGAGAAATAATTAAAAATATGTACATATATACGATATTTTGCAAGACGACGGTATTGTATGCGCAATTTACAATAAATTTAAAGGATCACGGATGATAATTTGAAATTGGAACGTCATACAAGACCGACGTAATCTGCATCCGTTGTTTCATTTCATTACTCTCTTTAAAAATCTTTCAAAATCACCAGATAATTGATATAATGTTATCTTTGTTATAGAGGCTTTCTACAGGAAAGTGGTGGTTGAAGGTAAGGCATGATTTCCGAATTTTCTAAGTTTGTACGTGTTGGAAATGTTTGGTTCTTAGGGTTCACTTATCATCATGATATTTGTTACTGCCTTACAGCATCGGAGTGGAAGTGTCGTGATGCCACAAAGCATGCAGGTTTGGCCATGCCTGATTTTAAGATGCCAAACTTTTCAATATTTTTACCTAACTGTCTTATAATATTATGACTAACGATATTAGTAGTAGTAACATTTGTAGTAACTAACTGTATGTGATGTACTGTTTGTTATGATAATGTTTCAATTTTACACAGAAGACAAACATCTTTGCGCAGAAAGTGATCAGAGACATAATATCATTCATCTTACCAATTATGTATCTTATGTTCATTATGTTAATGCAACTTTTGTACGTCGAGCTATAATATACTATGCTCTATGTATCTTTTTAGCCTGGTGGTTCGCCATATCATACAATTCACTTAGCCGATACCACATTGGAAGGATGGAATTTTCAAAATCTGAAACAACATCGATCCAACTCGTGGTCCGATTCACTCGATGATTTAAAATTAATCCAAGATACGTTCAGGGATTCCGTGAAACATATGAGGTATACGATTTAAACCCTATTCCACTATACAAGTATGAATCAACAATCTAATATTGCAGATTACTTGATGAAAAATATACTACTCTTTATGACGGATACAAGAAAGCGTATGCAGAGGTATTACACAGATGGCGACTATTGGATGCACGTGCACAAGTATTAAAACACGTGAGTGCAACTCCTTTGGACACGCACAAAGGTGTTGAATTTCAAAGCGAATGCCAAATATGTGGCAAAGTTAGCAGAGGACCTCAGTGTATAAGTTGTAAACGATTAGCTTTGGAATGTGTAATTTGTCATATTTCTGTGAGAGGTATGTTGAGTTTTAATTGTAAATGTTTAACATTTTTTTTTTTGCGAAAGAATTCACTTAAAAATCATACATTCTATCCATTAGGTCCAAGTAACTTCTGTATTTTTTGCGGACACGGAGGACACACACAGCATTTAGCAAAATGGTTTACTAGTGAAACACTGTGCCCAACTGGCTGTGGATGTTATTGCTTGCAAGAAAGTTCTACCCTCTTAAAACTGTAAATAAAAGAGATGAAAAGTGTACATACATAATCGCGACGATACATAATGAATGTTATAAGATGATAATAAACGTTTTTTTTTAAAGAACTGTTGCAACTTTGAGGCTTTATTTCATTCCTCGTTAACTTCATGAACTCATCTTTTACATTACTTTTTGTTTAAAGAAGTAACTGCTTCTTCTGATTCATCTTTTGAAATTATTTTATCACTTGTTTCTTCCAATTTAACTGCTTCTGATTTATCTTTTGAAACTACTTTATCATTTGTTTCTTCCGATTTATTGTTTAGAGAAATAACTGTTTCTTTTTTTTTATCATTTAATGTTGAACTATTATCCTTTGAAGTTATAGTTTCATCGCATGGTGTTTCATTGGGTTTTTCTTCCGTTTCAGTTGAAGATGTCCCGAAAAATATTCTTTCCAATTCTCTCATTTCAGCTGCAAAGTGAATACAAGCACGCAAAATGCATTATGTATGTTATAAATATAGAAAAATATACCAGCGTTACGTCGAAGCTTTTCACGAAGTTCACGGGCTTCTCTTTCCGGTCTTTCTCTTTCTTCTTCTTCTCGTAATACTTTTTCTATCGCGCCATACTCTCTCTTCTTAACGATACCATAAATTATACCACTAACTAAGCACACCCATCTAACTAGCTGAAAGTATGAATTATTCCACACACATGAAAAAATGTTAAAAATTTATATTAGATAACGTTACCTTTATTGAGGCTTTAACTTCTAATGGAGGTATGGCAAGTTTCTGTTCCATTTCAATAAAATTAATTCGTAAACAAGTTTATTTAAAAGCGATAGCTGCAACCATTCAAGTTTGTGGAGATTAAAAAGAAGTAATACTACAAAATACAGTTCTGGCGTTGGCGTCAATAAATCTGAGGGAACACTTGACACTCGAATGACATTAATAAATGAATACCTAACAGATCAACAATCGACCATGTGAAATAAAACACTATCATTGCCACATTTTAATTCTGTCCATTACATAACATAGGTGGAAGTACATCTAAGCCATCGGATTTTCAGTGATTAATATCGGTAATGCTCCGGCTTGTAAGGTCCTTCTACAGGTACGCCAAGATATTTGCTTTGATCATCTGTTAATTTTGTTAATTTCACGCCAAGATGATTCAAATGCAATGCTGCAACCTCTTCGTCCAATTTCTTTGGCAGCATGTAAACACCGACCGGATAAGATTCCGACTTTGTCCACAGTTCTATTTGTGCTAAAACTTGATTTGTGAACGAGTTGCTCATTACGAAACTGGAGTGTCCAGTCGCGCATCCAAGATTAACTAAACGGCCCTCTGCGAGGAGAATGACGTGTCTGAAATGGGAGAATCAAATGTGAAACTAAAACGACAGAGCATCTGTTCTGTTTAAATGATTTTACAGAGATTTAACAGCTCTTTAAAATATAAATATGAACAATTAAAACATGTTCATCGCCCACCTTCCATTTTTCAATGTGTATCTATCTACTTGTGGCTTGATGTTCACTTTCTCGACCCTGTTTTTCTCCAGCCACATAACATCTATCTCGCAGTCAAAGTGACCGATATTACAAACGATAGCATCCTCTGGCATGTTCACAAAGTGTTGGCCCATTATGATGTTTTTGCAGCCTGTGGTGGTAACATATATCTGTCCTTTAGTTGACGCTTCTTCCATTGTTGTCACCTAAAAAGATTCATAATCTTTTCACTAAAATTTTCGACGGAGGTTTCTGGTTCTTTTTAAGTCTGAAAGCATTAAGCATCACCTCGTATCCTTCCATGGCTGCTTGTAACGCGTTAATGGGATCAACTTCCGTGATGATGACGCGTCCACCGAGTGCTCGGAGGCTTTGAGCACAACCCTTCCCAACATCTCCGTATCCAGCTACCACGCAGACCTTTCCAGCGATCATGATATCTGTTGCACGCTTAATGCCGTCGATCAACGACTCTCTGCATCCGTACAAATTGTCAAACTTACTCTGCAACAAACGAAAATCATAATTCATATAAGTTCCAAGACTTGGCAAGGATTTAACCAGGATGCGGATGTGTATGACGAACCTTTGTTACCGAGTCGTTTACGTTTATCGCTGGGACCTTTAGTGTGCCTTCTTTCAACATACGGTACAGATTGTGTACACCTGTGGTGGTCTCTTCAGAAATTCCTCGACAGTCTTTCAAGTACTGCGGGAACTTGGTGTGAACTAAATTGGTCAGGTCACCGCCATCGTCGAGGATCAAATTCAACGGTTGACCGTCCTTGAAGACAAGGGTTTGCTCTATACACCATAGGTATTCATCGTCGGTTTCACCCTTCCACGCGTACACAGGGACCCCTGTTTTTGCGATAGCGGCAGCCGCATGATCTTGGGTGCTGAATATGTTGCACGACGACCATTGCACCTAGTTAAGCAGCGATAACGTATCAGTAATGACGATGACCTCTGTTAGATTTGCATCATGTATTTTAAATGTATAAGCAATATGTTGGCAATAGATGCTTGTATGATGTTGGGACTTGGGAAGTTGCTTGGTCCTGAGTTGCTGGTTTCTATGGTTTTTAATTACTTGTATAACGAGTCTAAGAATTCTGGATTCTTAGAGATTTTTTATTCTTTATTTTGGACAAATAATACATTGTATTACAATGAACTATCAGAAATATTCGTCTTGCTTTATCAAATGTAGATTTCTATTTGAAAAAAGATTTCAAACTCTTTCAATGCTCGATACAATTACGTGGAAGTCTTGAGAAAGATGCAAGGTCATGACCCTACGAGATAAGATTTCATCTACACGAATTATTTATATCATTTCTTTTCCCTGCACCATTTCTCAAACCACATAAATATTTTTTTTTTATGAAACTCTTCGTGGAGGAATCCTGACCCACGTTTATTTTATTATAGATTCAAAGGAAAAAGTTGGGAATATTTTTCCAAGAAGTACCATTCTCCTTATCAGAAATAAACAACGTTTATTCGCAAAGATACTTTCGTAATTTGAATCGAACGATTAATCGAAATCATATCAATGAAAGTTGGGCGCGGAAATTTTAGAATCATCGGATACAAATGGAGATTTAAAATATTTGAAAACGAATCAACTTACCTCGGCGCCAAGTTCAACGAGAGTTTCGATGAGAACCGCGGTCTGCACTGTCATATGAAGACAGCCGGCAATTCGTGAGCCTTTTAAAATTTTTTCAGGGCCATATTTCTTCCTGATAGCCATTAGTCCTGGCATTTCATTCTCGGCCAAAGTGATTTCTTTTCGCCCCCATTCCGCCAATGACAAATCAGCTACGATTAACAGAAAATTATTTATTAATTTCAGATCAATTTTAACGTTGTTACTTTGTTTGTAAATATACCGACGTATAATTTACGTTTTTAATTATATTTAATTACTATAACATACGGCATGCTATACATGTAACACGTACTACATTTTATAAGAAAATTATTTCATAACAATGATTTGAATTTATATCATATATCATATATCAGTGGCTTATGACACATTTTCAATTGTTTCGTTCGATTCGAAATAACCGTTCTTTTGTTATTTTTTACTATGTGATATCGATATTAGCTAAAGCCAATATCGATATGTATTTTAAAAAATGATTTCGCTTTAACAAACTCGCGTGATCGCGTAGGTTAATCTTCATTTATCATTGTATCAGGTTTCTTTCAATTGAAACCTGTATTTAAATTTGTTTGATACAACCTTTTAACGTTTTCTTTGTAATTTGTCTTTCTAATCTGTCTCTAAATCCTTACGTATTTTATGAAGTAACAGTTATTAAGGCTTATGTATTGTACTCCAAAAAAAACGACCACGTGTCTGACTAATGTACCTCAGAATTTATTCATGATTTTATGACTTACCCACTTTAAACGCAGGTTTAGAAGACATTCTTGTCAAATAAAAAACGACCGGTACGAAAAAAATGAAGTTGTGTTATTAATTAGAATTAGAAACGAAACACAATCCTATACACTACGTCTCCGCCGGCGAATTGCGGTAAAACCACTCTTCGGGAAAATATAACGACACTGAAGTATAGATCTGTAGTCACTCGTATATATATGCAGATCTAACCTTACCTGGGGGTGTCTGGAACCCCCTAAATTAATGTCTTCTGAGAATAAGGGTATATCCAGCTTTTTTGTACCTGTAATCATTGGTATGAGACTGAATACGTGTTCATTGCTGTTGTCGCGAAAGTTTAGAGTCGGTGGTGGTGTTAAAACACGGCTATAATGTTAGAGGATGGTCGCTAAAAGCAAAAGTTTTGCTACATGATGGAGAAGAAACTCGACGAGAGCCTGGTTTTCTAGCCCAGTCACGGTCCTCGGCTATCAATAGACACCTGTCTATACGACTGTGACGAAAGCGGGAATCTTGACGACGGCATAGCAATTGTTCGAATTAGCATGCCTCCGAGGAGAAACAACTGTGGCCTCCTGGCCAGGGTGAATTTTCCTTTGTACACGTTGCAAATGCTCACCAGCAGGCATATTCTTGTCGGCGGTGGTGGAGGTTCCTCTAAGACAGGAGTAGCTAATGGATTTGTGAGTTTTTTAATAAAATTCTCCTCTCTATGTCAGAGATTATTTAAATTAAATGGTTATTCATCCGTAGGAAATATTTGAGTTGTCTCACAATGGATATCAGTTTATTGCTGAAGAGGTTACTAGACATGAAACAGGTCCTAGTGTAGTTATGAATTGCACAACATACAATGATGGGAAAAGAACATGGATCGCAGCTGGTCAGGAAAGTCATTGTCAGCTTTATAATGTAAATAGTAAGGTGGTGACTATAAAAAATGAAGAGATAATTAAAGAAGACAATGATAACGATGGTAATGATAATGGTAACCTTAAGGGTAAGAAACGCTTAAGGCATAGAAAACGCTCGGGTGAAGTAGTGGAAAATATTATTTCAAAGGAGAGGATAGAAGAAATTAAGGATGACAATTCAAATATAAGGAGTAAAAAATTGCAGTTGATTGTGAAACCAGCAGACAGTGTACAAACTGATTTTAGGTAACTATTATCATATGCTAATAAACAATACTATATCCTAATGGATTATTTGTTACAGTAAAGAGGAGCCTCTTCAAAGGATTGTCAGAATAAGTTTAAATGGAAAGCTGATGGCTACTGGTGGAACAGATGGTCATGTCAGATTATGGAAATTCCCACAATTACACAAACTGCATGATTTAGATGTTCATTCAAAAGAAATTGATGATATAGACTTTAGTCCAGATGGAGCATTGATTGCAAGCATAGCAAAGGATGGCAAGACTATTCTGTGGAATGTGAATAACGGTTTAAAGCTCAAGGAACTAACATGGACACCTCCAAGTGGACTGAAATATATGTACAAAAGATGCAGGTTTAGAAAGCTAGAGGAGAGTAAATCGAAAACACAACTTTTTACTTTGTCTAATGCAGTAGTTGGGAAGAATCCTAGCTTCCTGCAATTGTGGGACATTGATTCTGGAAGTATCATTAAGGCTGTTCCATACAAAGAGACCTTGTCGGCTTTAGCGGTGTCGGACGATGGAAAATTTGTAGCTGTTGGAACAATGTTCTCTGGTAGCGTGGACATATTTGTTGCGTTCAGTTTAAGGAGAGCTTTGCATGTACCTGGAGCACATAGTATGTTTGTGACTGGCCTAGAATTCTTACCAACTAAACTAGATGGCCCCGCGATTGTTAGTAACACTGAAACTGCGGTCGTTAGCATTTCTGTGGATAACAAAATTTGCATACACAGCATACCGTTTAGACGTAAGTGATCAAGTAATTCTATGTATTTTGTTCTTACCTATTGGATGATAGTTAAATATTTTTCTCTGTGTTACAGATACACTGCCATTCTGGTTTGTTATCATATTGATCATTCTGAGTATCTGTGGAGCATTTATTTTCTGCAGTTACCTTGGAATATGACCTAAAAATATATATACTTTTAATAACGTCAAGAAGAGCAGTACTTTTTCTAGGATTCCTCGGGACTAAATGAAACGAAGTTTCACACGTGTCTTTCGTAGGTTGTAAAGAAATTTAAAAGAAAGGAGGAGGGAGGGGTGTATCGCTTCACGTACAGAAAAAAAGATTTTTCGACTCTCACTTACATAGATAATTGCTGCACAGATGAAGTGCTGCTGTGATAAATAACTACCTTATAGTAGACAAACTATTTAGCAAACACCATTGTAAATAGATGTTTTTATTCCCACGTATATTTTTTACATCTAAAGACCAATTATGTTTCATTCTTTTTTTACCTTCATTGCATTTATGTGATTTACTATTTCTGTACATTTCACGTGTATAGCAGAGTATAGACATCAAAATGTAAAATGTTACATAGATTTACATCATTTTTATTCCATTATTCGTAATCATTATTTCTTGGTGCATAGACTTTAAAAGATCACGTTACGTGAAGCTAGATATATAGATATATAAATAGCATTACACCGAGTTTTATTAACTCTTTTTTTCAAAATACATCTCCCAGGAAAAAATGTTGCCATAGGACGTGAATAGCGAACAAAGAATTTGTCATTGAGAACATGTTGTCACAGACCAAACTTGTACATCGGATTGTGTATAGGTGATATGAATAATGTACATTTTGTTAATGTAATAAATAGGTGTCAGAAATTCAATACGAACTTGTTTTTTATAAGTTCGTTCAGTAAAACAAATATTACACTCTTAATCAAAAAAGCTATACCTATTTAAAATGAGGAGGAGAAGCGGAAATATTATAGGAATATAAGTACTTATTTATTCACAACGGTAATACATTCTACTGTTTGTTATGAAAATCGAAAAAGCATTCTACACAGAAACCTGGTTGTCCTGTGCAAACATTGCACTGATATGTCGTATCCTTACGAACACTCCGTATTCTGCACATTTTACATTCTTTCCTCATTGTGACTTTAATATTTTTTTTAGTATCTTGCTTCGTATTCTCAATTTTGGAAAGTCTGTGTATTGTTTTTAATTTTGGTACAGTCTCTTTTTTAGGCAATAAAATTTCCAAAACTTGCATTTTAAAATCATAGAAACTGCACTTTCGGTTACCAAATTTATTGTACAGGTAAAAAGAATTCAGAAAACTCAATTGTAATATGTGTACAAATATCTTTTTGTACCATCTCAAGGTCTTCCTTGAGCATGGGTAATAGGCCATCATTTGGTCCTGTTTGTTTACTCCTGACATATATTTATTATAAATAATAAGAGCTTGAGGTTTCAGTTTTTTAACATTTTGCTTATTTCGAGTTTCAATCATATTATCCATAAACTCTGTAGTTATATAAAAAATATTTCGTTTATCATGATACTTTCCAATATGTACACCATTACAAAATATTGATTTATTTTCTCCTTTTTTTAGTACTGTTGAAACCAAATCTTTTGGAATTTCTTTCCTTGATTTATTTAAGGTTCCTGTACAATGAGTATTATGATCTAAAAGTTTTGTTGTTAAACTGTATGAATTATAGAAACTATCCATAAAAATACTGTGACCAGAGTCTAATTTATTCTGAAGCAATTTGAACACAATGTTCTCTGTATGTCTGATTTCTGAAGTTTCATCTCCAGCTTCTGAATGAATTTCAAGCTTTATAATGGTACCATCTGGTTCTGTGAGCATGTAAAACTTGATACCTTGCTTGTGGTATTCATTTTTAATAAACTGACGAATGATTGGTCTTTCTTTCCATAACAACATTGATTCAACTAATAAAAGTTCTTTACCGGGGTAATAAATATTCTTCATAGTATTGTTAAAATGATCAAGAACAAGGCATGCTTTATATAATTTATCGTTGGGTTCAATAGATTGTACATCAACAGGTGAGAAATGTAAACAGCGTAGAATTAACAGAAATCTATTTCTAGACATGTAATTACTAAAACAACAATAATTAAAAAGCCAATGTGTCTTCCAGTAATCGTTTAGCTTTGGCAATTGAACTGTTCCTGTATGTAGAAGTAGAGCAATGAATGTTTTTAATTCATCTACCGTAAGATCTTTCCAGGCCCTCACTCTTGAGGATTTTCTCATCTCCTGATTAAGAAGATGCTGTGCGTATTCGTTGGTGTATTTCACGATGTCCGCGAAAAATTCGTTGGTGAGGATCATTTCAAAAAATTTAATCGGATCACAGGGCGCTGGAATTGGCATTAATAACATTTGTTGCTTTACGAATGACATAGTTTGCATCGAAGAATTATCTGAAGACCAATGAATTTCTGTGTTTGAAGTTGACTCGCGAGATTCATCTTCAGATAACTCAGTGCCGCATACATCACTCTCGGATTCAGAATGTAATTTATAGTCACTTGAACTCGCTGATAAATCACTGTCACTGTCGTTTAATTCTGTTCTACATAAGCTATGTAAACTCTGTTTACATTGCGGTGAACTACGTTTTCGTTTACGATAAATACGTGATGGCCCAGGAATAGAATCTATCTCCATTTCTTTTGTAGACTTAAATAATGAGATAGAACTAAGTGCGACTTTAATAAAAAATAATTAACAAGAGACTATGGGACTAGCAGGTCTCTTCGGGTAACACCAGAGAAATACTGACGCTTTGAAGCTAAATACATATTGGGGCAAAGCGAGTTTGCCTGAGCGGACATTTGGTGTTGATGATCGAGCACGCGATATCGCGTGATCTTGTACTCGGATACAACGTGGGCTTCCCTTTGGCTAAGGGTACGGGTAGGAGGAGCCAGGAGAAGCCTTCCACCACTTGCCTTCGGTTTCGTTAAAACCTCTAGGGAGAACTTAACCTAAACTCATCTTCTTTTACCACGTAAAGAACAAAGATAAATGGTGGCTTCGTCCTTCCCCTTCGCTTCCCCTTAACCGAGGGGAAGCCTAGGTTGCACGCAATCGTCCACTTATCGTTGACGATCGAGCACGCGATATCGCGTGATCAACAAAGTATGGCGCCGTACATAAAAGTATTAGAACGTGAAAATCGAAGCTCTAGAAAATAGCGTTCAGTGACCTTCATAGCAGTACAAACGAGATATAAAACAGATCACTCGCATAAGAAAGTTCTCTGCTATAAATCCGGGGGGCTTTAGAGCCCCCTTATCATACTTTTATCACATTTTGCGGTATCGATTGGAACTGACAATGAGTACTGATAATAGAAATTAAAAATACTTTTCTTGTCATTGGCTGAATGAGATGCAAAGTAATTTTTTATCGACTAATGCCCGTTTCCTCCAACGTGGTTCAAAATTTGAACCGAAATTAAACTCTGATCAACGACATTTTGTGTTCCATCAATTTTTTACTATAAGTTCAAATAAGTTCCTGGACTAATTCAACCAGAAGCATTTTCTCGTATTCTGTAAAATTCTTGGTTCTCTCCTTTTTATTTACTGGCTCCATTTGTCTATTTATCTGATTAAAATAAATTCTGAACTCGGGAAAAAACAATTTAATTTAAATTATAAACTTATTATTTTCAGATACAAATATTATAAATAAGGTTAGACAGACTTTGGTTATGCTGCTTCTTTCTGGTTATGACACGCTCATTACTCATTACCTATGCATAGTGACTACAAATCTAAGTCATTGGATCTGTAGTCACTGCTATGCACCAATTACATCACTTGATACAAATATAGTTTGGGTTAGCACGCATCCTCGATATCCGCAAAGTCTAACTCCATTTAGTACTTTTTTAAAAATAATTTACCATAATTAATCAAAATAAATTGTTCAACACTGCACAATACCACCTTCAAACGCGTGCTTAAGTCCCGAATATCGTCGACTTAAAAACATAACCTCAATGAAGCCAAATAAGAACTCGTTTTCTACAAATAAGGCGGACTTATTCGACTATGAATTCATAAGAGCTTAAGACTTTCTTAAGCATCGACTGTGAATCTACAGCGATAAGCATTTACTTTCCTAAGCAAATCAATTTCTAATCAACTTAGAAATAAGTTGCGACTGTGAATACCGCCCAAGGTATACGTTCAGTTGATCGGAACAAAGGTGGCGTTGATGGAAACCAGAGTCCATAACTGCGAAAAGACCAGTTTTCGTTCTTCGCGCTTATCCAGTGCGCATCTTCGCCCTGATTGGCGATACTTCCAAACGAAGTGGAAAGCGATTAGCAGAGAGCTCGCTGCGTTCCCCCACCATCTTCCAACCTGCGCGTCGCAGTTATGGACTCTGGTGAACTGCGGTATACATACTACGTTGACTAAAGATTAAACTGCGTTCAAAATTGAACGCAGTTCACAGAAACTCTGAACTGATGAGGAAACGGGCATAAAAGAAAGAATATATCTAACCACACCTGACTCCTTCTTGTTTCTTCCCTCCCCAGATGAGTGGAAGGAGAAAATAGAAGAAGTTTATGTTGCAAATGTGTGTTTAACAGATGACGTTTAATAAGTACATATTAAGCCGGGATAAAGTACAGTATCTGCCAACATTTCTTATCAATGTATTCACGTAATTTTACACATCAATTTAAATCACTCGAAAAAAAAAACAAGAATCAGTATATTTTATTATAAGTAGTTTCTCTTCCTACATCTGTATCCTTTCTGAATCACAACACAATTCAGTATACTCATCATGTTGTAGTTGTGTAAAGAAACTTTATAAATTTATTGTAAATATTCAGACGTATCTTATCTGGGTTAAAGTATGAATATGTATGTATTTTTATTTTCTATCACCAATTATTGATATGCAGAACTCATACATTCCAACAGCTGGTGTTGGCTCGAGAGAAATGAGAATGTAAATGAATCCGTATAAAACTCGTTTGGTCTCATTTGAAAGTTATTTTAAACTGAACGACATCGATACTTAATTATCGAACAGTCTAATTTAACATAGTACTTACATTACAATTCGAAATATGATTTCACTGAACAAAAAGGAAAATCAACGATCGCATGTGCTGATGCCGGCTCTTATTAGTGCCTGTGCAATTCCAATTTCAATGCTATTTTGGTTTGTAAACGTGATTTACTCAACCTTTTATTTGGATTCTGAAAACCACTTTGAAGGTACATCGAAAAATGATTGTTAATTTATTTTCTTTCATCTCTTTGTTATTGTTTTGTTTCGATTGTTTTGAAGAACATAACCTTTCTTTTAGAACACCTGGTTGTGTCACCATGGAGGTGGTTAACCGCTGTTGTAATTCCAATTTTTATGGCTCTTTGGGGATTGAAAAGAAAAAGCGTGGATGTCAGCGGTGCTGTTCTTGGTAATGCAATTCTTCTTCAATTTTTCAACGTAAGAAAATTACGGATGCCGTGCGATTTAAATATTAAATACATTATGTACATTATTGTAAATAAAAGAAAGTATCGTGTACATCAATCGAAAATTGTTAGTTATTCTAAATTTATTGGTGTACTATATATTGCACTATAGATTTTAGTTGAATGATTCTGATGTGCATTTTAAAATAATTGTAGCATATTATATTGCAGGATTATTTATGGGTTTCATTTTAACACTTACCAGTTTTTGTCATCTGGCTTGTCTCTTTGCATTCTTTGTTACCTCCTCTAAAGCCACAAAGTTTCGAGCTCATCAGAAAAGGAAACTTGAAACAGATTTTAAGGATGGTGGCCAAAGAAACTGGATTCAGGTTTTATGCAATGGTGGTATGGCAACACAGTTAGCACTTTTATACTTGTTGGATGTAGGATGTGTAGAACAACCAATTCATTTTGATAAATACTACAGAAGTTCCTGGCTATCAATAGGGATTTTAGGTACATTTTTTTCTCTATTTAATTACTGCATACAAAAGGATTTCAAAATTTGTATTACTTAATTACCATTTAGGAGCGTTCGCGTGTTGCAATGGAGATACCTGGGCATCAGAAATAGGCTCAGTTGTTGGTAGCAAAGATCCTTTTCTAATTACTTCATTTAAACGTGTTCCAAAAGGTGAGAATACTAAAATGCAAATGAATATTAAATGAAATACACTGTATGTAACTGTTTTGATCAAGTAAAGCTCAGCATTTGTAAGATTTTGCATTAAGATACTGTAGATTAATTCATACATGTTCATAGGAACGAATGGTGGTGTTTCATGGGTAGGTCTAGCTGTTTCTGCACTTGGTGGTATGACCGTAGGTTTGTTTGATTATTTAATCATACTGCTCACTGTAGATACAGCCGTGCTTCAGTTAGCAGCACCACAATGGCCTATTATTATTGTTGGAGGAATCGGAGGTTTGTTCGGTAGTGTAATAGATTCTCTATTGGGGGCCACTTTACAATATTCTGGTAAGACGTTTTATCATTTACTATACACTTTCTTTGTATTTCGCAGCGATTTATTATTCGATTTGCTTATTATAGGTGTGAATGAAAAAGGAGTGATAGTAGAACATCCGGGAAAGGGTGTGAAACACGTATGTGGCAGACAAATTTTGGACAATCATAGTGTGAATCTTTTATCAAGTGTTCTCACTGCCCTGATATTACCAGAAATAGCAAAATTAAATTGGCCTTAAAAAATACGTATAATTAAATACCCCGATATTTAATTCAATATTTAAATAAAGATACATTTAATTAATTAATTTAGCAATACAGATATATATTTATTTAAATATTTAATTAAATATATATATACTTATTCTCGAACGTGTTTTTTGTAATAAAACGTATATTGATATAAACACCCGTTTCATATACCCGGTTGTCATAGTTAAACTGATCGTAAATTGACTTTAGTTTATAATTATTTATATGTTACTCTTTATTGTAACTAGATGATATATATTAAGTTTAACAAAAATATATATTAATTGGGTTTGTTAACCGTCCATATAGTACTATGTATTTCCCGAAACTGAAATGTTTTTAGTAAAAATAATGTAAAGATAATATATAATAAAAATATAGTCCCCATCGCGGGGACTGTAAAATATGTTAACCCCGTCAGTTTTTTTAATGAAATCCTTTTCACTTTTGTTATAGCAGTTTTGATATGTTTTCTTGCATATTTCAGTGAAGAAGGTAAATCGAGGCGAAATTATTTAATTTCATTATTAACATACAAACTTAATTAAAACATAATTAACACACACGTACGGTACATTTAATTTAATAATTCTTTGTCTTAAATCACCATAATTTTCAATGTTTTAACTGTCTTTAATGATATTATAAAATTCACCAAAACACGGTAATCAATGTTAAATAAGTTAAAAAATTGGACTAATTTCTTCTTAAACTACCCCATCCCTCACTATCACTCCTCCCGTATAATTTATTAAGTGTATACAAAAGTAATGAGGGATCAAAAGTCTAAGAATTTTTTTTCTTTATAATTAAACTTACAGTAGTAGTCCAATTAAGCAACCTTGAAAAAACAAAATGATTAGAAAATAATTCCTAAGGGAACTAATAACATCAAGTTAAACTTGTTAATCATTACATACTCTTGCATACACCCAATACAATTTATCACACTTTACGCCACTCATCCCATTAGAAAAGCATCGTTCATCATCCTCAACAACGCGGACTCCTAGCTAATAGAGGATCTGTGATCTTTAACCATCTGTCTCCTATTCGTTCTTTCGAAAAAGAAAGCACCCTTTGATCCTGTCCCCTCGAAATCCTCCCTCTTATCAGTGTCACCAGGAATTCGTCCCAGCTTGATCATCCCTTCTCGTGACACTTCCGACCTTCGAGTAATCCCTTCGTCAGCCACTTCTGAAGGCTGTTCCTTTCATCGAAGGCTTATCAACACCGCGTTTGTTCGCAATGCTCAGTGTCGTTCGACTCGATCAGTAATCTGGCACGATTGTTGAGATTATTGGTCACGGGACAATGATCGACCAGTTGTACGTCCGCGGGTTTCTCGTCCAGCATTTCCGGCGTCGGCTGACGACAGTCATACCTTCTCCTCTCCCGCCATCGGACCTGCGGTCGAGCGGATAAACTGAAACAGTCAAGGTCCCACAATGGACTTGACTCGGGCACGTTGTCATTGGCACGACACGGACAACTTGTTAGCCGTTTGTTAATACATGGTAGAGCAGGTGCTGTACAATTAGGAAAGGTGGCTGACGTGTTAGTACTTTAGGACTTTACTCGCAGTCCGCATCGCACCATTGACCAGTCGTGCGGTTATATGCTTATACTACTACATTCTAGAAACTTGTATAGCGTTCCATGGCTGCACTAGGTGACGGTGAAAGCGATTAACAAAACGAATATAACCAGTTCGAGCAGTACTAGTATAGCGTATCAAGATGAGGGGTCGTATAGTAAAAGACTGGACTAATTGTTCTAATTAGGCAAAGTCGTGCATAACGATATAGTAAAAGTATAGTATAGAAAGTTAATATAGAAATTGAAATATATGTAAGTATAGTATCATAAAAGAAGTGGAAATAAACAGGGTATCCACGAATGCAAATTACACCAGGCAGAAAGAACGAGACTATTTTGTGTCTTGGGAAATTGCCGTACCGAGACTGTGGTGGCTGTGCAAGAATTGGCTCGATTTCGTAGAAACGCCGTGCCCTCCCATTTCCTTTTGAACTGCGCTATTACCTGAACAGAAACAACGTTTATTAATCGATACGTCTGTTCATTTGGTTTTAGATAAGTAATTGCAGACACCATCAGCTTACCTCGCCGTTGCAAAAACAGAATAAAACGGCAACGCAGAGACCCTGTGGAATAGAAGCATCAGTCAGCAACCTTAAAAAATGTAGAATTTAACAAAATGGAACTCGGGGGAACAAGAATGAATTGGTTTCTCTTGTTGATAATTTAACAATAAAGTTTTAGTTCGTTATGTAAATACATATTCTACTAGTTACCAAATCCCGAGTTAATAGTTAAAGTTTGAATAATACCTGAATAGAGGGAGAGAGATTAGAGTACATTAGTTGAATTCCATTTTTCATGAAAATTTCATCGAATCGTTTACCTGGAAAGAGGCCGTTATAGCGGAAAGAACCTCGTAAAATTGTTCCCAGGGATGATTTTTTGGTGGTCTAAAGGGGATGACGAGATAATGCAGACCCAATAGAGGTACAAGAAGTAGCGTTGCTCTAACGAGAAAGATAAAGCGTTAGGTTGAAATATACCGTACCTATTTCTACTTCCCTGTTAGAGAATAATTTTATTAAAACAATTAATTAGTGATATTAATCCTAATACTATAGTCACTAATAATATACAGGATATAATAATTAGTGTATTAACACTATAGTAATATGTATGTATGTACTAGGGATAATACTATAATAATTATTAATTCTAATACTACAATTAATGATAATATTTTTGTTAAAAGAATTATTACAAGGGAAAGATTAATTAGCACTAAGGTAATACTAAAAGATTACGATATTTAATTAATTACCGAAATGCTTGACGCATAGATCTTGAAGGCTGCGTACCGATCCTAGGACCAGCTCTAAGCTTCGTCAACAAAACACGAACGATGTTGAAGAGGAAGAGCAGATTCAACAGGGTTGAAACGCACACGGGGTAAACTAGTACGCTCATGTAATTACCCTCGTTGATCCAACACCTGAAATTACAAATACATAAAATTAATATAAGAAAACAATAGCACCTTAAGATAAAATAAATAAAATTTCAATTTCAATACGTTTGTCAACCATAAATCTCAACTTTCCTATCAAATCTCCACCACTATCTTAACTTCCCAATTTCTAAGCCACGTAAACCTCTCCGCTGAAAATTTCAGTTACCACAAAATACATTAATATTCGCCGCGTTGTTACGTCAACTTCGAGACTTCAACTTCCATTATCAATATCGGCCAGAAATTGAGAAGATGTCAAGAGCGTGAACGTGAGTGAGCATACCACGAGATTCATTAATCCGACCCAGTAGAATCTCTTTGTTCATTAGAGATTTCCAAGTAATTCACTCTAATTTAATTGTCTCAATTTTTAGCTTGATCCTTGTGATACTTCTACGCTGTTTCAGGATGGTTCTACGAGCACCGTTCTATCTTATTAAGAATAGATAATTTTCCAATGGTACATTTCAAGCTTTCAACTTGCCACCTTATATTATTAGTACAACCAGTAATACCATAATCACGTGTATTTATTGTATACTTACTGTTCAGTGTCTGTAGGATCATCGCTGGTGGCCCTCAAAGTGGCATAAATCATAACGATTACAGCTGGTACCGGCCATCCAAGACCAATCAACCATTTCACTAATCTGTGCTCGCTGGTGAAAGCACTAACGAGTAGCGTATGCAGGTAAAAACCCTCGCACAGCATCCAGGAGTAATTAGTGAGTAGAAAGTAATGCAGTACTATGTGCAAAAGACGACACGTTATCTGAAAATCACCGAGTTTTCTAATACGAACACTCTGATTAGAAGAGAATTTGAATTTTACATAAAATGGTGTCATGGAAGTGAATAAAAGAAAAAAAGAAATAAAGGTTGACCCTCATCGAAACGAATACTTTCTGGTGACTGAATTCAAATATGAGTTACCGGGTCAAGTGATGAGTAAAGATAGGAGCTACGCTTTTATACGTACCCCATTGTTTAACAGTAAATCCGTATTCGCTACGATGCATCTATACCAGACAAGCCAAAGAGCGTTGTTTACAGCGAACGAAGCGAACAGGTTCATATGAAGAGTGGTCCTCGCACATCTTAGCGAGCTGCATCCAGAGAAAAGGGCAATGAAAATATAGGAAAAATTCTATAAAATTTCTGGAGTATCATCCTTAAGATATGACATTAATTTTTTATTACACTCTTTTTGAATTTCATGACTCTTTTTCGACGTATAAATCTTGAGAACGTGTATCAGCTTTCGTTCTAACATACCCTGTAAGATCCAATTTAATCCCCCTTATAATCAGTTGAAACTAGTTTTGATCACGAACGATTAACCAAGATTCTGCAATGTAACGAGAAAAGATCGATCGGCTGATCCTTTTAGAGTTTCATTTAATTTCAAGTTTTCTTTATGTCATTATTTCGCCCCTGCAACTATATAAATGCGCCCGACTTGGAGTATCTTCAATTGGACCAACATCGATTTCCACCGTACTCTCGAGCCAGTTTTTTCAATGAAAAAAATCTAGAATCTGTCATCGACTTACCGGAAATACGTCAAAATACCTAACGAGAGCAGCAACGCGACCAACGATATCGCGTATCCGGCTTCGTAAATTCCATTTATTCCTTGCTGCCACTGGAATTAAAATTAATTCTGCTATTAATAGAAATACACGTTTTTAAACAAATGAGAAATAGCAAACATATCTTTGACACAAATTTAATATCAACTTGCACCGTTATATTTATTGAAATAATTCAAATAAAATGTAAAATGTTTAAAGTGCATAAACGATGAACATATTTATAATTATGATAAAAATTTATGCCTTGAAACTTTTCAAATGACGAACGGTATGAATAATATTTTGCAAAGTAAGGAAAATTTGGAAGATAGAGGAATGAATGAACTAGGTGGAGAGAAAGGAAAAAAGGGAGCAACAGAAATTCATAAAGCTGTAGCTGGTTTGATGGAGGAATATAGAGGTTAATACATCCGGTATAAGGGAGTAAACATGAAAAATATGCAAACGCTTGCAGTGACTTCGATAACATTTAAACTTTTATGTAAATTAAATTTGCATAAATACACTTTACTTCCTTCTTTTTTACAATTTCAAACGCTGGCACGAGACTTTAAATAAAAAGCGTATGTATATGCAACTGAAAAGCGTTTAATAACTATTATTTCTTCACCTTTTTTATCTTCCTTATTCAAATATTAATTTTAATTAATATTAATGACAAATGACGCACTTACGGAATGCAAATGCACTTATGTAATCGTCCTTCGCGCTATTTCGTGGTGCATTTTTGAAACGTCATATCTACGAAAGCATTTGAGACATTCGGAGAAAATCAAATAGTACGTCTTTCAGCGTATGAGTAAATTATATTACACGCATTCGTTTTATCATTTGCAATATTGCAAACGTCCAATCCATGCGTTATGCATCGATTCGCTAATATTCAGTCATGTATCTCGTTGGATTTTCCAAACATCCTGAAATGCTCAAGATAAGAGGTCCTTGATTCCAGGAATTCGTTTCAAGTGTACATACACGCATTGCTCGATTTTATGACCTCGTCGACGTTCGTCGAGAAATCGAGCAGAAAATTAGGTCGAATTGGCACGAGTGCTTCTTGTTCGAGAGTTTTATCACACCGCAATACATTTTGTATCTACCTTTTCAACTGTACAATTATACCCTACAATTACTTTAGAATTTCAGAATTATAAATATTGTAAAAATTCTACCAATTCTACTAAGGGTAAAATTTCTACCCTTGTAAATATTAAGCGTGTAAAGATAAAAAGCAGTGGATTTATTAAAAATAAATATCTTTTTTTTTAAATATCCTTTTCTATCCGAATTCTTCTTTATTATCATCTTCCTATCCCGGAAATATTGGAGGTCAGCAATCCGGAACTAATAAATACGGATTAAAGAAGCTATTTTATCCTTTACTCCCAAGAGCCCTCTCTCTTGTATTTTTCACAAAAATATGTTTTCCAAGGAATTTTAATATTTCAGAAAAGAGAAAATATGAGTACAAGCAGCAACATACCACCAACTGTGATCATATCTTACAACACTTTATTTTCAATACTTTCTGTATTATCAAATTACTTGGAAAGATAAAGAAAATAGAAAGATCCGTTCCGATACTTTTCATCTTATCTTCTCGGTTTATGCATTTCATCTTCTTTTTATTATCATACCTATGTATTTCTGTTAACCTAGCACGTTTTCATTTCAACCTTTACACTGTCATCCTGTTTGATCCCGGATCTTACTCATCCATTCAAATCACATTATTATCGTGAGAATAATCCTTCATCCCCTTGCTGCAATTCAACACGTGTTGCCGAAGATACGACAGGATTTCATTTATGATCTTATCACGACAGTTGCGACTTTATCGACCCCTTTCTGATTAAAAATTGTTATCGCATTTGCCATTTTCGTCTTTTCTTTGGTCACGAATTATTTGAAAATCAGTGCATTATTATACCTTTCTCCGCCCTTCGAGAATTATTATTTTTATATTTTCTAATTTTTATTTATCATACAGCATAGATATTAAATTATATTTTATTATTTTCGAAATGTTCGTATTCTTTAATTTTGTGCAATGCTATTCCCAGCTCTTGGAATAATATTTACTATAGTTGAAAGCAATCGCGTGTAAAGTTTTCTTTCAATTAGAAGTGAAATATCGAATAGTTACGTCAATCACTTACACTGAGGTCCTTCAAATTGACACAGGTTGTGTAATTGCTCCAGACTTGACCCGATTCGGGATGTCGGAACCAGGTGCCATTAGTTTCACAATATTTATGTGCCATCACTGAAACAAGAAGAAATGAAACTAAATAGATAAACGAACAAAGAGTTTATCGAAATCGGCGAGAAAAATTGAAATCTAACCCTGTTACTTTTTCTTCTGCCCTTACGAAAGATAGTGCACTTTAAGGGCTCGCACTTTAACTCGACACCTTGCCATTCTCGAGTTTCGCGAAAAAACAGTATGGTTCTACGCTTTTGAAGTGGAAGAACAAACGGAAGCAGACGACAGCAGTTTATTCCTCTCATCAAAGAAAGTTGTAAGTCAAGAAGGAGGTGCTTACAGGAATAATATTTCACTTCCAAGAGAAATGAAATTAATGTTAGAAACGTTACGGTTAACTGTCTGTAACGAGAGAGTAATTTTGACTCCCATTAGTATAAATATTTGAATTCGTATCCAGCATTTGGAATGTGTACGTAGGTATGTAAATGATGTCATTTGTCAATCAACCTTTGAAGTTAATATAAGATGAAATAAAAAATTGTAAATGAATTTTACGAACAAACAGACACGTAATGAAACTAATAAAATAGTAAAATCGATTTCTTCAAAGAAATATCCGGTCCTCTGTTTTTCTAAGCAACCCTGGCGAAATGGGGAGGCAGAGAAGTACGTAGATCGCGTTCAATTTTGCAATAAATGTCAAATCGAGAGGCTTGCGACAGACAAGTCGGGTTAACTCTGAAAATTGAAAACCTTTTCCCTGCGTGCTTAGATGAAGTTTTCCTCCGTGAGATTACGTGATATATGAACTGAGCATACATTTCACCTTTCTTCCATTCTATTCTATTCTCCCTTTCGGCGCTTATCTGCACCACCATTTAACTTCTGTATCTTAACTCTTTGCTTTCGAATCTTTTTTAACCCTTTCACGCGAACGCGAATTATTTATAAAGGTTCTGATTTGCATCGACGCATAGGATGCGTCGTGGGTTAAATAGTGGTTTCTAACGCGTTAAGCTATTAATTAATGAAATTTCTAAAGTGTCAAGCTATTAATCGACGAAAGCGAGTTTAAATTTTTATTATTCGCAGAGCGAACGACGAATTCGAACAAATGCAATTGCTAAAGAAATTACATTGCAAAGGGTTGAGTATCCGCAAAGTGTTGGGGATCGATCGTCGATTGCAAGAACGATAGTCATTCCATTCTCTTTCTCACAGAGATCGATCTTGGTTTCTCTTGTTACGTCGTAAAAACCGTAGCTCGTTCACGACGCGCTGCTACTCAACTTCTTCGATGCACTTTCATTACGCTTTACTGCAATTCCGTTCGATTGTCTTAGAGATGAAGCGAATAGCGTAATCGAGAAATGGAATAAAAATTTCCTTTAACATCCGGGTTAATTGTAAGGTATCTATATTTCAATTATGGCTTTGACGCAAACATTTAACAAACTTAAGGAAGGACGTGGTATATCTCATCGTGAAAAACGCACGAAAAGCTGGCTGCTCTACTAAAACAATTAGTAAACGAAAAATATAACACATGGGAGCATATTTTGTATTTTATTGTGGTTCCATGGAAAAGTTTTGCAATTGTATCCTTTGCGATGATCATAAATCGTAGGATCGTCTTAAAATGACGGATGTTATACTGTTCCCGGTATAAATTCTCTTATATGACGGCAACTAACCACGGAGAATCTATCCCTGGTTTTTCGAAATACAAAATATGTTTGTGACGGGCGTAAATCAGAGAAAAATATTTTCAAAGATGATACACGACGCTCCGAGCTCCGAATTTATAATATTTTTAAAGTATTCCAATTTTTTCGTATAATTACCTAAGTAAATTTAAGAAAAATGAAACATTTAATGAAAAAAAGTACAGAAAGAAAGACGTTCTCTTGCTTATTAAAAAAGAGCTGTGGAAACTAATTTCTTCGTAAGGGATTAAACCTTGATGTAGAAATTTCTAATCTCATTTTTTATCACTCGTAACATAGTTACATATTTAACTCTTCATTTTCGTTTACTCAACAATTGTGTATCTTATTTCTACCTAATATCAACGACACAGTCGTGTTAAAAAGAATTCCATCATTCGATAATTCATTTTATCGATAAAACTCGTCGCAACGATAAATTGTAAATTTTTTATCCCAAGAAATTTTCCATGTAAAAATTGAATAGAAAAAAAGAACGGTTCGATTTCAATATCACTCGCAATTGCATTAATTTAAATCCTACGATTTTAATGGAAAAAATAATAAATCCACGGATTTTAAATAATTGCTTTACCAACAGTACCGCGAATCCTGGAAAAACTTGCATTCCGTTTTTTTTTTTTAAATTGCAGTTTCATAAATGTGGTTAGAGGGTATTTTTCTACAAATAAAGTTAACGAATCAAAGAGACATCATACTCAAAGAAAACTCCGAAAGCAACGATTCCATTTTTTACTTCCAGTCGATTTATCATTTTATAACAGCTAGTGGAAAACCAAACGGGCAAATATTGGAAACAAACGGTTTCGCCAATAAAAGGGCGTCAATACCGTTTCAGCCGTGTAGCAACCGATTTTTTTTTTTTATTGAAAAGAAAACAAAACACTTGTGGGATCAAGGTAGATCCCTCGTGGCGGATAATCTATACTCGACAAAATGATAACCATTTTATATTACCGAGTATTCTATATATTACCATATATTCTATATATGGAAAAAGAGAAAAAATTGCATTCGTCAATCACAATTTCGTTGATCACAAATGTCGAAATAAATCTTGATAGTATTAAACGCTATGGGTCCATTTTTCATTGGTAAGCCCAGGAAATTGGATCTCATCAATAATGAAGGGGAGAAAGAATTAGTCGATTGGATTGTTGGGTCAGAAGTCAAATTCAGCCTTCTTTATCTAAATAATTCTATGACTTCTCGAAGGGTGGAAATGGGTCTTTGTAGATCCACGCGTGGCACAGAATTGAAATTCCTAAATACCATTTCTTCAGATATTATTTTGTTTTAATTTTGAAAGCCTTTCATTTGAAAAACTTTTTGCCAAATTTTCACTGCCTTGTTAGAAATTGTAGTAAAATAAAAAAAAATTGCCATGAAAATACATTATTTTACCCAGGATAATCTGAGAAATTTGATAAATATGTCTAGTAGGTAATCCCTCTTCAAACAAATTTATGAAATTCTGATAATCGGTCATAAAATGGATTATAAGAATTGATCGATGATAAGAGGGGTTTGCCACATCATTAATGCAATGCCAGATCCTGTTCCAACCTGCAAGCACCATTTATCCTCAGCGATAAATCACTTTTACTTCCTGATGGAGAGCCATATGATCCTCTTCGCTTCGCCAAATATGAAGGTATACGTGTTTATGAAACAGCATTCATCTCATTCGGTTGATCAAATCGAAAGGAAGGGAGATTTGATCCAGAAATTAAGAGAAAACCGGGGCTGAATTCAGAAGGGATCGATGAGGGCGATCGGCTTTAACATTAAAATAAATAAATTTTATATTTTCAATATTAAAAATTACAAAATCTTCTAAATAATATATGTTGGGAAAGATAATATTACATAAAAGGTTACGTTATTTATGTCATCAGATAGAATGTTTATTCTCGGTGAATTTGTAAACGCTGCTTCATTGTAATAAACATTTTGCAAATGATCGCATTACAAGAAACGAGAAATATCGCTGCTAGTTTGAGCTTATCTGTAGGTAGAAAATGAGAATCCATTAGGAAGTTCCCCAAACAATTGCCACCGCCGATTAACCCAAGAAAATTGGCAACCCTTTTCACCCTTCCCCCGAAATTTATTTCATCGATAAGTTCAAAAATTGCAACGTCATTTCGCGTGCACACGACCCGATAAATCCTCGAATCTCACTGATAATAAACTTTCTTGCTACCATTCGAAGGTTCTTTTGCAACAGCCTTTACGTTCTAACCCCATCGTATTTTACACCCTTCGTACGCCTCAAGAACACTCTGTGTCGCGAATTTTATCGCTTTCCTCGTCGCTAAACATCGCGGCGAACAAAAGAGGAAGTGTGTTCGAGAAAAGCTACGAATCAGATTACAATTTATCACCACGGATGCGTTGTTATCGAGCGATATGAAGTTGAATTATTTTCGATAATTCTGGGTTACCTCTTACCTCTTCTTTCGAAATTCAACTCCTCTATCTTTTCCAACACATTTATTATCTCCACTATCAAGAATTGAAGAAACGATAAGTAATAAATAGACGTTATTAGTTTGCACATAAAACTTCGCCGATATATAATTTCCTTGACCTGATTACATCTTGCGAAAAGGATCTTTTTACTGGGGTATTAAAACTAACAACGTTCCAGCATCGTGGTAATTTTCAATTACGCGTACACTGGCGAAAATCCATTTTATGTACCTACGTTTTCAGTTCTGAATACAGAATGAACGATCGATATGCCTGGCTAGAAGAACATTATAAGATAGATACGTGCAGAAATTTGAAAAATAAGAGAAGATTTTTAAATTAATCAGAAAATCGATTGTGTTTCAAAATACAATATCAATTACTTCAATATTTCTATCAGAAATATAAATTGAATAATTATCTCACAAATTAAACAACTAGGATAAATGTAATTAATTTACGATGCATCAGTTCGACGGATACACCAAAGAACTGAAACATGTTTTGGCATACTAATTCATAGAAATACTCAGGCATTTGGAGTTTCCATGAATTAGTATGCCACAACAAAACCCAAGTTAGCGTACTTGCTAAATATAATCTTCGACCCTTGGTGCACAGGGATCGTATAATATAATATTATCTGGGTATGAAGGATATGATTTACAGGCGTAGTTTCGGAGCTTAATCCTTTGATAAATGGTTTCAACAAACCTACTTCATTTGTTGCATTTTTCGGGAATATCGACCTTTGAGAATGTATCGTTAAATTTTTCTAACAAATTCAGTTTTTACACCGAGCGATCGACACCTTTCCTTTTATTCAAATTTTGTCGAATCGCGAAAAATAAAATAACAAAAATTGACCAGCAGACCAGTGTGAAATTTCATTCCATCATTTTACGTGCCACTGGTTCTTGCGGCTATCAGATTTACATTTCCCTGTTGAAAATTTCATGCCTACCTTTTTCAACGGGAAACGTTCAAAAACATGGAAACTTTGAATTAACGGTTCTTTGTTAAATATCAATCAATAAAGCTGAGAAAATCTGAGCACACGAATACGGCAAAAAAGAAAATAATAAGATTCTTGTAGCTGGCGTCCTGGGCAAGAACGTTTCATACTTTTTCTACAATTGTTAAACCTTGAACTACACCGTCTGGCATTCAGTATTAGATATTACCTTGTGATATTAACGGATTATTCGACGCCTATTCCCACTACGGTTGTTTATCAGTTCGAGGCTATATAAGGAGTATTTAACTGTTCACCGAAATTCAGTTGATGTTTTCACCTGCTAGTGTTGAGAGTTTCAATTTTCCATGGCGTGCGATAATCCGGTGGTAAGCGTGAAACAAGGCCAGCTACGTGGCGTGGTCGTGGACGATGTCTACGGGGGTCAATTCCTAGCATTCCGTGGGATACCATACGCGAAACCACCCGTTGGTCCACTCAGGTTCAAGGTGAATTTCTTTCATAAGGAGTTTCTCAGTTTAGCAAATGCCAAAATGAATGAATGGAATGGTAAATAAGAAGGTGAACGAATATTCCATACAATCATTGGAATGAATTTTTGATTTGACAGTAAAATGATAAACGTAAAAATAATTGCCGCTATAATAAGTTTTGAGAAACAATGATCGAACGAAATCGAACGATGAAATATTGAAATAATGGTACCTATTATTTATATATTAATTATTCTATAATTATTCTATATTTTCGACTTATTTCTTCATGTAGAATCACCCCCTTTTCGCTTGTACCACCAGTTACCGAACACCCTGTATTTTGAAATCTATCGAGTCATGCACTTTAATCTGATAATCACGTTATTATCGTCAATTGCTATCATTACTTGGAAATATCAAGGAGAAACGTAGAAATAGGGAACGTAGCTTGAAATTAGATTCAATTTTTTCAACATACTAAGTGTATACGTGATACAGAAATTCGTATGCAGTCTACACGATCAAATTGACAAGCGTGAAGATAAAAGATAACGTGATACGCGACTATCATTCTTGAAACGATAAAGAAAAACCATAGAAATAATGTTGCTCTTTTCTAATCCTTTGTAATTACACTTTTATATTAATTCGATAGTTTCAATTGATAATATCACATAATTAATCTTATCTTTTATTATATGCAGCTTATGAACAAAAGATTATGATAAATAAAATTCATTCTTGATAAAATTCACCATGCTGTTAAATTTTCTTTTCACCCTTAGGATTCTGAGCCCCCTGAGCCATGGACAGGCATAAGAGACGCGACAGTATTTGGCGACGTTTGCGCTCAAATAGACATACGCACTTGGCAATTAATCGGAAGCGATGATTGTCTCTACTTGAACGTATACACACCGCTCAACGATTCCCCGAAACGTGCAGTCATGGTATGGATCCATGGTGGTGCTTTTATGAACGATTCTGGCAACGACAAATTTTACGGTCCAGATTATCTCGTTCGAAAGGATATTGTTCTCGTCACAATTAATTACAGGGTCGGAGTATTGGGTACGTATCTTCAATAATAATTCACGATGCTTTCGTTCGAAATTGACCAATTCTAAACTAAATTCAATCATCTATTTTTCGTTCGCATCCCCAGGTATAACGTGACACTATAAAAAGCTCTTTACATTGAAAGTAAAACCTTACAATTCTATAATATCTGCACGTGACCGTCGTTTCCGTGCAACAAAGTGCTTTTATTGTGCGACCAAATGGCACACGTCAATTCTGTAGGAAAATCCGAGGTCGTCCTAGCGATCCCGTTTTATCTGAATATCATATTTCATTCAAATTCAACTCGTTAATATTCCGGGCAGAAAGCAACATCATCGGAAAACCGTAAAACTATCCGAAAGTCAACGAATAATTTTGGTCATTGCACGAGATCATGGAGCAGATAGGGAAGAAAGTCTGGATCTATGTTTCAGGTTTTCTTACTTTGGAGCACGAAATCGCCCCAGGTAATCAGGGTATAAAGGATCAAGTGATGGCTTTAAAGTGGATCCAAGAAAATATCTCCAATTTTGGTGGAGACCCTAATAATGTTACAATCTTTGGAGAAAGTGCTGGTGCAGTTTTGGTACATTATTTAACCCTATCTCCATTGGCTCAAGGTACAATGCGCCAGACTTTAATTTTAAATGAGAATCAAATGAAAAAATTGATTTTAAATGCAGTAACATTCCCTTCAGTATATATTCAAATTCAAACCACTGAATTATCTTGTCACCTCACGAACATCGTTTTTATACTTATATCCCAGTAATGATCTTTTTATTTTACCACTGATATTTCACTTATTAACAGTCAGATCGTTTCTCAAACAGCCACCCTAGTCGTACGGAACACCCGTTATCCCGTTTGTTTTTACGCACAGAATGTTCCCTCAGTTATTTCAACCCCATTGACTCGCAGTCGAGGCTCGCGTTCATCCTTCGACCCTTTTCTTCCTCGTCGCAGGGCTATTTCACAAAGCAATATCGCAGAGCGGAGTGGCATCGAACCCTTGGGCCATCACAAGTAAAGAACCAAGGAAATACGCCTTCCAGTTGGCTGCTCAGCTCGGCGAACATTCCACCGATCCTGCGACCGTCCTCGAGTTCCTGAGGAAAGTTGAGCCGCAGAAACTGGTGACCACCGCGACTCAACTTGTAACATCCGAGGTAATGGCTTTTAATGAGTTGACATAAAAGTTGCGAATAGTAGAACAAAGTGAAATAGAAAAGTATTAATTTTTAGATGCGTTACACCACGTTAGGATTGTTTAATCCATGCATCGATGATAAATCACTAAATCCAATTATACCCCAACATCCATCGGTACTGATACAATCAGGCGTCAAAGTACCTTTCTTGTTGGGTTACAATATCAACGAAGGAGGTTTGTTTTTGAATAATCATGGACATGAGTTTTTCAATAGAATCGAAAGTTAACAAACCTTGGAATATTTCTAGCCGCCCTACACATCTGTAAATCCCAGAAAAATTTTCAGCAAATCAACGAGAAATTTGAAATAGTCATTCATCCGGAGTTAATGCTCTCCATGAAGAAAGATGGAATCACCCCGGAAGATCTGAAACGTATCTACTTCAACAACGAACCGATTAGTGGCAAACTGCTTCAACAATACGCGGATTTCATAACCGACTCTTCATTTCGTCAAGGTATTTACGAAGTCATCAAGATTCAATTGGAGAAGAGCGTTCAACCCACGTACTTTTATCAATTCACCTACGATAATAAAAATTCCATGGTAAAACGTGCTCTCAACATTTCTTTGCCAGGTATGCAAAAGTATTCTCGTTAAACGTTCGGTTGCACGTTATCAAACATTTGCAAATTACTCAATTTTGTATCATAATATATTTTTCGTTTACAGGACCAACACACGGAGACGATTTGACGTATATATTTCAAATGACGAAAGGAACACAACTACCACCCCTGCAACCCGGAACCGACAACTACAAAGTGATGGAGTACTTCACTCAAATGTGGACAGATTTCGCGAAAACAGGGTACGAGTCATTTCGAATCGTTACGATAAATAAAATACATAATTTTATATTTATTACTGAGCTATTTATTTTTTATTTAAGGAACCCAACACCTACAGTCACAGGTCTTATCACAACAGTATGGAAACCAGTCGAGAAAGGGAACGTATACAACTATTTGAATATCAGTAACAGGTTACAAATGAAAACCATTAGTAAAGACGACCAGAGATATAACTGGAAAAGAATAATTAACAAATACTAATAATTATATATTCTTAATCATTGGAAATATGTTAAGAGAAGATGTAATATGTAAAATAGCAGTTTTTATACAGAAAGCTTGTTTAGAAGCTTTAAATAACTACCTTTAAAAATGAATTTAAATGTAGCTTTTATTTTCAAGTGTTATAGTTTTGTCTACCTTTTTCAACATGTAAATAAAAAAACGTTTTAACGCTGTTTACTTACAAAAAAATATGATAGTATTTTATTACATTTCGTGTTATACTTTCATGGTGTATAAATAGCAGCGACTTCGTCTGGGACCATATTTGTATACAAAGACATCGACGTTCACTCGTCGAGTGCGCGAAAACGAATGAAAGAACGCGCTATGTTGAACCGATGCCAATGCCTAAGAAGACGTATACATGTACGCGCATGTGCAGTAGTTCACTTGCGCATGCGCAGAACAGCATCGTCCGTTCTTTGCTGTAAGCAGTATGATCGTACAATTCGCAAAAGTTTTTCAACAATATATCACGTCAAAAGTAACGACAAAATTATATTGAGTTATGTGTTCGAACGATTAAAAATCAGCCTTAACGCTTGTTCATTGTTCTCAGTAAGCCAGTTCGACCTACGTAGACTTAACCTAACATAAACTCACCGGATAAACACGCGAGTGACGTTTCACATTAGCTAGAACTGACCTGACTTCGCCTTGTAGCGAAGATCCGTGTTTTGTCGTGAATTGTTCGCCGTTTGTGAATTTTTTTAGTAACTATGGATGGTTAAAATTCCTCGTAAATCATCAAATACCGGTTCTATTTTCAGGTGAAATCTCAAGTGCCCTAGGAAACTCATAATACCGTCGACAAAATTCCGGCCGGCTTCCGCTTTCTCGGCCTTTGTCATCGACCACCATCGCTGAGGTAGATAAAGGTATACAGACATCTTGTTATTCGGTTATCAGTTGCGAGAACAATAATAGATTTTTCTCTCACGTAGACGTGACCTATTGTTTTATTTTTCCATATTCTACCGAAATTTTCACCTTCTAACGACTTCATGTATATGGAGTGGGCCATAAGTAGAGTAACAAACAACTATTACATAGGAACCAAATGGACAGAGCGATAAGCGTACGGATATGTTTTTCTCGGAATTTAGCCATTTCAAAGAACGGTCAAATTGTATAATATAAATTTAAGGCTTAATAAAGACTTTTTATGTTGTGATTTTGCTACAAATTCTACATTTTTTAAATGAAATAAAATATTAATTTTTATAGTTTTGTGTTCGTTCAAAAGTGTTTAATAATGGAAATGATGTCAATATGTGGGTATTTAAAGCAACGCTTGTAGAGAGTGGGCCAAATTTATTTATTTTTTTCTTAAATATCGCTTCATTTTCAATGATATCTCGGTCTAATTTTACCATAAAGTTAACTAAAAATTATTTGTTGAAAATGTAACAGAAATACATTCGGTATCTAAAGTTTATCAATGCTTCAGAGGTTTATCGCGTGTTGGGCGTCGAGTAACGGTTTGAAATTAATGAAGATTACCTGACAGTACGGCACAATAAACAAAATAATCTATGAGCCGATAATAAATAAAAAAATAAAATAAAGAAGACTGATTGCAACGCTTCGTATGACTCACCCTATAAGTATCTACGTTAGTATGATGTAATTATTCTCAAAGAAGACGTTTGAGCATTCTGTAGAAACAGGAAATTAAACAATTTGGTGACAATTTGCGAAAAGGTTGTTCGATTACTACATTTTAATTTTTAACGGATCAAGATGATTTTCTCGAAAGATTTCCTCGTTCAGTTTTCATCGGCGCGAACTTCTTCCGTTTAATGTTAAAAGTAACTTGTACTCGTTATTGGATATCGATAAATTTTCCTCGTGTACCATGTAAAAACTTTATAAAACAGTCATTCATTTTACATGACAGAAGAAGAGAATTTCTAGAGCGATGAGATCACGGACTGTAATAGTTATTGATGATTCGTTTCTATATAGAATGACGTCATTAAGTATCCAGAAGTAAACAGTATAGATTATAACAGACGCTAGGTTTAATTTCCAAACTTCTGTTTATAGAAACGTGTATTTACAGAATGGACGAACGTTGGTATATTTGTTTTCCTCTAATAATTCAAATACTGTTCAACAGCGCATAGGTGATCGAAAAAGAAAATGGCTATTCAGACGCCTTACCTGGACGCAATCCAGGGGATACCTGGCGGCACGCTCAGCGAAAAATTCCAATGGATAGCAAAGCTAACAAAGGATCGGTTATGCGAATGCAACAGCCTAGAAGAGGTAGCGGAAGCGGAGAAGATCCCAAAACCACTCGCGCCTTTGGTACAGGTGCAGGCAGCTTTGATTTTAAACAAAAAGGATCGCATGAATCAAAAGAGTTACGAGGCTATAGCGGAGGCTCTCAAGTCCAACGACGAGATGATCGTAAACAAAGCGTTCGAATCGAGCAGCTTCTTCGACGGTACTAACAAAACCATCACGAGTGTCCAGTACTTTTTCGAAAATCTCTTTCCCTTTGTCTCGTTGAAAACAAGAACGCGTATCATAAAGGCACTCGCTAGTCACCTGGCCCATAAGGACTCTGATCTGGCCGAATGTTTCTTCACCGCGGTCACAATGACCTATGGTCTTCAGCAAGCGTTGCCTCTACTATTGGCGTGCAGCGAGAACTTCGTGTACAACACCATCGTGGAAAAGAGGATCGTGTTGAGTCGCAAGCAGGTGAAGGATATGTTCCGTAAGAACCCGGACTTCGTGGTGCGATACTTCAGATTGAGCAAAGGCAACAACGATCCCTATCAGAGGAACCTTCATCGCGTCGACATGTACGAGTTCGGTGACTTTTTGGCGGCGTTGATCAAGAAGAGGCTAGAAGCGTTTGTGGAGTTGTACGAGATGCACAAGGACTCCCCTCCAAGCGTGAACCTGAGCAACAAGTGCGCCGAGAGCTTTCTGAAGAATGGGAAAGAACACTTGCAACGGAATCCGAAGTTGTACATTAAAATACTACCGTTGAAATTGATCAGCGCTAATCGTATGGAGAGCATATTCGCGAAACTGTTCCCAGAGAATGTGAAGCAATTCAAAATCGATGAGATGTTGAGGTACCTAAAGTTTTATCCTCAGGAGAAGAAGGCGGATCTTTTTTTGAGAACCTACCGCCAGGTCTATGGTAGAAACTTGCTGGAATCATCGAGCAACGTGACGCATATGTTGCTGAAAATACTGCCTCCCGAAGAGCGAATTAAACAGGCTAGGATCAAATTAGCCAATGAAACTGCTCCTACCAGGACAATGGTTTACTCTTGTTGCTGGAAGTGTTACCTCCCTACGGAGGAATCGATACCGGCCTTCAAAGAGGAGATCTCAAAGACTCCTGAGATGGAGAACAGAGCAGTCATTCTATGTGAAATGATCTTCTGTTGTAAAGTGAACAACGACGACCATACGTTGCTGGAAGTTTTGAAGTACATCAGAGACAGACATAAAAACGAACAATACTGGGTGACTCTGAAAGTGTTCGAGTGTTTAGAGGAAGAGTACGACCTTCCTCAGCTGAGCGAGGATCACTGGGCAGTCCTAATGGACATAATCTTACGTGTACACGTGAAGAAAGAGCTCCCGGCTGGAAACACCATCAGCGAGAGAATAGTTGAGGCTGCCCTTCACTTCAAGATCATTCACAACCAGCCTATAGACCAAGTTATTGATATATTGATCGATATGAAAAGTACACGGTATACAACATCCTGGAATATTCTGAAAAAATATCCCGAATACGAAAGGATGTGCCTAGAAGCTTGTTTTATGGCAATCTCCCAGAAGTTCCATTCCGATAATGGTCCATGGAGCACGGACAGGCCTGGTGTATTGTACGACTTATGTTACTCTATCTACCGCTTCAACGAGGATCACGTGAACAAGAACACGCGGATAGAACGCATATCCATAAAGAACTATCCTTGGTTACTAGAGAAGATGAGCGAATTTCTATCAAAGAAAGAGGAAATCAACCATTATATTATCCACTGTTTCAAATGTCTGCTACAGACTAACGAAAAAGACTTACACGACCGTTTCTGGCCGCCTAAGGGGGAGAAGATTGCTGAATTTCAGTCAGGAGAGGCTCTCAAGCTTTTGAGAAAGAATCCAGAAAGCATTCTAAATCGATGGAAAGAGTACCTGGACGCTTGTAAACGAAACTGGTACAATGCACAAACGAAACGTTTCCTTAAAGCTACTCGCTGGTACAAGGACATACCCGTGAAGTTCGCCGAGCAATGTCTTCAGGATTTAGCGAACGAAGATGATGAGGGATCCCTGAGTATACTTGCCGCCCTCGTTCACGGTGAAACGTTTGTGAAGGCCATCGAACCTCTGATTCCCACTAGTAAGACGGTGGATATTCATCAGAAGGAGGCGAAGATGAATTACTTCCAAGTCATCAGGATGACCAGTGCCTCGAAGATCTTGAATCCGCCGCTTCCTCTGCAGCTAGTCAACAAACTCCTCGAAGGAGACTATCTATCAGTGGCTCTGATAACCTTGACAAACACGTGTAGAAGAACATCGTCGATAGACGTCATATCCTTTGCCAGAACGTTAACCAGTCAGAGAGTGTCGGTCCGGAAACATGGTATAAGAGTGATGTGCATGGTCGCCCCTCGAGATTATCTTCAGCAGTTCCTACTGAGTAAATGGGAATCCGAGAAGCACTATTCTATTCGCGAGGTTCTCTTCTCCAAAGCTAAACAGTTATTCAGTAACGAGCCTGATCAGGATACATGGACGATGTTCAGTCGGATGGTCTCCACTTTGACGGTGGAGGATCAGTCGGTCATTTCTGAGATAATCAAAATGCTCAACGATGTCCCTAATGAATATGTATCAGACTTCGTGAAGCTGATTCTAAGCACCGTAGACAGATATTCAGAGGTTGGGTTACCGGCTAAGCAACTCAATTCGGATATTGCCACGTTATTGAGGAGAATCGACGCGGCTATTTGCAAGCTACTCCCTGAAGATTTCATCGAACAACTGCTACGAAGGTTTCTTTTCCATCCAGATACGGATATCTCCGCATCGGCCACCGAATTCATGATCGATGCGTATCTATTACCGGCCAAAGAGGAACTTGACAAACGGATGCAGGTGTTCTCTAACATCTTCGCGGAGACTGTGAGAACAGGCTGGAATATTCCACATCCAAAGAAACCATTGTTTTACCCGGTGAACAATCAGGTAGGAAAGTTCATCAATAAGCTGGTAGAGACGACCTACTCTGAAGAAACGAGTCCTCAATTAATCGATGGGATACTGAAGACGTTCCTGTCTGTACTGACACCACAAATGGATCCCACTTCGTATTTATTACTGGTGTTCGCGAGGGAATATGGTTCGGTGAAGGAACCGAAAGAGTTAGGAGTCAGGATCGGTCGAACGATGTCTGGACTGGTTGACATTTTCTCGTCTGTTTTCATCTTCTTTATGTCCTCCATTCTGAACGTGATGATCGAAACTCGTGGATTCGAAGGCCGCGAAAGAGATGACACGAATTTAAGCGTGATAGAAGGATTGATGGAAGTTGGATCAACGGAGGCCATGTTAATGGCGGTAAGATTGTTAAAACCGGTTAACAACGACGATTACTGGAGAAGATACAATGATTTGGTGCTCAAGTTCACGGAATGCGATCATCCAGCGGTCAAAAGCATCATCTGTGATATCCTTAACAAAACCTACTACGATTGTTCTAGTTAAACGTCGATCGTTTGATAAGTAAGAATAAGATTGTTTTTTTTTTTTTTTTAAATCGGTTTAACGATTATTTGTATGATACAACAATCTTTGTTGTTTTCATCTCGAAGGAAAGACTGGAAGGAATTTTGTCGACTAGTCTGGTATTATGAAATTTGCGTAAAAATAAAATTTATAGCTCTCGATAAATTCGGCATAACAATTGAAATTAATAAGTTTAAGAAACGATTCGAAATGAGAACCTGGTTTTGTATATTGTTAAAAATACTACCGCACAAAGTTGAAGAGATTTAACGGACTGTTACGTAGACGATGTTATCATTTATTTTATTATCAAATGTATTTTTATACTGTTCACTTGGAAATGCTATTTAATACCATTGTGATATAAAACGCGATACATACGTGTACATACAGAAACAATTAACTTTTTAACGAGCTGTTTTGTACGCGTGTTAAACCATCTTGATTAATAAAACGTTGTGCAAAGAATATTATCTAATGTTCTCTTTTTTAAACCCTTAATAATGGTATTTCTTTAAATTTATTTTAGAAAATATGAAAAGTACTCACGTGAGGCGTCGAAACCGGTGATGAAATTCGGACATGGAGCATAGACTGTCGTTCCAGCTGGCGTATTTGGCCAACAGGACCATCCATCAAAAGTAATGCGACAATATGGCTCTGAAAAAAAAAAAGAAAAATTCATTAGAGGATAAAATCTTTTTTAGGTCCTATTAATGAGGAATACCGATATCAAAATGTTAAACAAAGCAGAATATTCAACATCAGCTGAGAATGTTCTCATTAATTAAAAAGGTATTTTAAAAATAGCATTATAAAAAGAAGTCAGATTCTGTTTCGAGCTTACAAACGTATTCTGAACTTTTATAACGAACAATTCTTGTCTTCATTTGATGATACAAATTACGTGTATCAAATGTTTCGTACTTCCTTTTGCTTCACAATGAAATTCTACGTGTCTAATTAAAACGGTTAATTAAAAACGGTACCTAGATTCCTTTGTAGTGAAATGAAATACTTCCAAATCGCGTTTCGGAAATTTGTCTTAATTTGAGCTACCTGACTGCGATAATAATTGTCGGCTCGCTAAATGAATTGAAAAGACTAATGAAAAACGAAACTAAGGATTTTAAAAATACGTACATGGAATTATTTAAAAAAGCCAAGAGAAATAAACAGAGTGATAAAATTTAATTTTACACAAACCTTGGAACGAAAAAGGAAATAATATATTTAATATCATGGCATAAACTGTTTATTATTTATGATGAGCATTTTTTCAATAAACGCAACGAATAAAATGTTTATATATCTACGTCACGTTATTCATAAATATTAAATACAAAACAAGGAAATAAAGAACATAAATTATATTTTATCTGCTTTTGCAAATCTTTACGGTAACTTTTACATCATAAAAATTTGCGGAATAAAAGAAAAGAACAACTCACGGATAAAAAATTGTCAAACAATTGCGATATAAGTTTCGCATCTGCCGAGTATCGTTATTTCGTTGGGTTGGATCAAAATTAAATTAGTGGATAAACTATCTGAGCGAACAGGATTTATTGCGGCTGAGAAACGAGGAATCAAGATTAATTAGGATTAATTTGAAAAGGTAACGAGCCATGCTTTCAGGAAAAGATAGACGAGGAAATTATATTGGAACGATGTTAATCTCTTTTCTCTACTTTTTTCCTGATTTTGTCGTCGTCTTTTAATTAAAGGGTCAGTTTAATTGTTCGATGTAATTAAAGAATAAGTTTAACACTTTCAGCACATTTTTACGTTACTCTTTCTACTCAACAAGAGATTATCGACTATACTTCGGTATCTTCTTTACGGTTCTCTGCACAATTACTGATTTTTAGATGATAATTAATACCAATGACACGAAGAAGCGCCGCGATTATTTTAAAATCAACAACAATTCACTGGATCGAATACGTGATCGGAAATGACCCAGATTCCTTGCAATTGCCAACAGTGGATTTACTCTGGTAGAAAACTGAAGTTGATCGACGTTTTTGCTTTCTTAATTACCTGCGCTCTCTTACTCGTTTATTTATTAATTTATCGAAAGCTGTGTTGAGAAACGTTCAGAAAAGTAGTTCAAGGGTTTTAGTAAAAAAGAAATTAAATTGAACGATTATGAAAATAATTTAATTAACGCGAAGATATAATGAAGAAGAAGCTCTTAGATTTTTATCCAATTTTAAAATAACAATTCCAAAGACCATTAATAAAAAGAAAAAACAAACTTAAAACTCTTTAAATAAAAAAAGCTGTGCCATTGTCACTTTAGACAAAACCCTAGTTTGCTCTTAGAAAAAGAACGAGAAAGTTTCATCTACGGTAGAAGAAAATGAATTCGTTAGAAAGAGCACGATTAATGAAGAAAGTCTACAACGACTAAAAGATAAGGACACTTCCAGTTTGATTAACGAACTACGAGGAAGTTTGTTTAAGTATCGTATACTCGAACAGCTACAGGGCTGAATCGTATTTAAAATTACATAAACATTTATCAGGATCGCGAATTAAGAAAGTTTCAAGTCACCCCTAGAGTTTATTGCTCCGTTCAAACGTTCTCACCGCGAACCCCATCTATAACAGGAAGCTTCGAGTAATAGCTTCAACTTTTCAAATGATTCCAACTGAACGATCAGGCGAAAGAATGACTTTCATGAAAGTTACAGGATGTTGAATGGATCGTTCTTTCGACGAAGGAAATTCCAACCTTGAACGCATGGAATCTTGCGACGAAATTCCTTTATCTTCTTCGTTCAAATTTCCTATCCTCGAAATAAAGAGGATGACAAAATTCTAAATCAGCAAGTTTACACTGCTTCAAGGAGCACACGCGATGGCAGAGGGTGATAAGATGTTATATTTCAAGTCGATATCTTTAATTACTGTGATAATTCCTATCTAAAGTATTATTTTCTTAGTTGAAGATAAACTTGTTAACTGCATTTGAGACTACACAATAATGTACTTTATACTTTCCTTTATTTTTTATATAATTCCATTAGTTTGAGATTAGACATGAAAACTGAAATTACATTCTATTTGCGAGCAGCCACGTACAATAGGAAAATGTAAAATATTATCTATTGAATTTCCATTCGAAAATGATGTCAAACTGATCTATGTAATCTCATACCAACACAGAGTGTTGGATTAGGTTGGTGTTCTATTTCCAAATGGTGCACCAATTCTTGTTGTAATATTACCTGCCTCTCTATCTCTCAAACTGCGTTCGGATTTCAAACTTGATATTACTCGAATACCAAACATTTTGTATGTTTCAAAAATTGGAGAATATAATTTTCAATGGTAAACGATGAGATATGTTCCTTTTTATTTTTCAAAAATATTTTCTTCCCAAAATTTGAATATCTATCTACAATATTGCAACATTGTAAGGTCGAATATATTTGCAATGTTTTAAAAATGACGTACCTAAGTTTGTCAGCATAATTTGAAGCGTCCATGACTCGTTCATGCAAATAACGTTTTCGATCATTCTCATTTCGATATTGCCTGTTTGTTACGGTACATCTAACATAAATAGTTAGATTAAAAGTTTAACGACCTAAATTAAGTTAATACACGAGTCACGCGTCTATTTCGTACGTTTCAGACCGAGCTTATAAAACCTCCTCTATCGGTATCAAACGTACGAGGTCATTGTCCATTAAAACAACGCAAGTTCAGTTCTCGTATAATTATATCCTACCGACCTTGCTGAAATCTACCACGAAACGTCAGTACCGATAATTATAAACGTTCTTTTCACGCGATTTAAACGCTAAAAGAGAAACAATAAAATTCGCAAGTAATCTCTGCAAGTGCCCCTATAGAAGCACGTACGATTCAGTATCAACTGTAGTATTTGATCTTTCTAAACGGAACGTCCATCATGAAGTTTTGTTTGATAATTTTTATTTGGACGATACCGTCTATCTGTGATGGGTACAGGATACTGGGTCTGTTCCCGTTCCATGGAGCAAGTCACTTCGTAATGTTCGAACATTTGATGAAGGCTTTGGCTAGAAAGGGTCACCAAGTGGATGTGCTCAGTACGTTCCCTTTGAAGAAACCGTATCCAAATTATACGGACATAGTCAAGTTACCTGTGTCGGAACAATTATTGAATAATCTCACCTTCGAAGGTGTGGGCGCATTTACAAGTGAACCGGCTGCTTATATCGTAACCACGTTGCTAGGGAATCCCATCTGTGAATTTTTAGGTGACCAACAGATACAGAGGTTGTTGAAGAATCCACCCAAGAATCCATCATACGACGTGGTTATTGTAGAGGTAATATTTAATGCTCGGTGATATTTAAAATTAAAAATTGTTACACATTCATAAGCCTCCTTGTCTGTTGACCACGTGACTTTATTGCCCGATACGTTTTGTCGAAGACGTTCTAATTGTTGCATTTTGCGAATGCTAAGTGAATCAACAAAGTCGAACGTAGTGGTGGTAATTAATGGTCAGAATCACAAATTTGAAATTCTAACAGCCGATTACTCCTATCAGTGATTATGACGTTTAGAATAGTAATTAGTATTCAACAATAAAAAATTTTACGGTGGACATAAAATGGGTGAACACTACATATATTTGTGATCGCAACGTGACACTTTCACAAAGCAGCAAGTGGCAAGGGTAAACTTTTCAATAATACGCGTTAAAAAATATCGATTTTCTAATAAGTGCATCGAAGTGGATCCAACGATGAAGCTGTGTTCGATTCTCCTCCTTTGCGCAATACTGTCTCTTTGCCAGGGATACAGGATACTCGGCTTATTTCCATATAATGGGTCCAGCCATTTCGTTATGTTCGAACAATTGTTGAAGGCTTTGGCTAGAAAGGGTCACCAAGTGGATGTGCTCAGTAGGTTTCCCTTGAAGAAACCGTATCCAAATTATACGGACATAGTCAAACTACCTGTGCGGGAACAATTATTGAATAATCTCACCTTCGAAGGTGTGGGCGCATTTACAAGTGAACCGGCTGCTTATATCGTAACCACGTTGCTAGGAAATCCCATCTGCGAATTTTTAGGTGGCCAACAGATACAGAGGTTGTTGAAGAATCCACCCAAGAATCCACCATACGACGTGGTTATTGTAGAGGTAATATTTAATGCTCGGTGATATTTAAAATTAAAAATTGTTACACATTCATAAGCCTCCTTGTCTGTTGACAACGTGTCTTTATTGCCCGATACGTTTTGTCGAAGACGTTCTAATTGTTGCATTTTGCGAATGCTAAGTGAATCAACAAAGTCGAACGTAGTGGTGGTAATTAATGGTCAGAATCACAAATTTGAAATTCTAACAGCCGATTACTCCTATCAGTGATTACGACGTTTAGAATAGTAATTAGTATTCAACGATAAAAAATTTTACGGTGGACATAAAATGGGTGGACTCTTCATATATTTGTGATCGCAACGTGACACTTTCACAAAGCAGCAAGTGGCAAGGGTAAACTTTTCAATAATACGCGTTAAAAAATATCGATTTTCTAATAAGTGCATCGAATTGGATTCAACGATGAAGCTGTGTTCGATTCTTCTCCTCTGCGCAATACTGTCTCTTTGCCAGGGATACAGGATACTCGGCTTATTTCCATATCATGGGTCCAGCCATTTCGTTATGTTCGAACATTTGATGAAGGCTTTGGCTAGAAAGGGTCACCAAGTGGATGTGCTCAGTAGGTTTCCCTTGAAGAAACCGTATCCAAATTATACGGACATAGTCAAACTACGTGTGCGGGAACAATTATTGAATAATCTCACCTTCGAAGGTGTGGGCGTACTTATAAGTAAATCGCCTGGTTATATTGTATCTACGATGCTAGGGAATCCCATCTGTGAATTTTTAGGTGACCAACAGATACAGAGGTTGTTGAAGGATCCACCAAAGAATCCACCGTACGACGTGGTTATTGTACAGGTACGGTCTTAAACTTCTTTTGCCAATTACCAAGGCAAGTCTACCATGCTCGGTATATTGTACTTATAAAAGATTTCACGAAACAAAGTTGACGAAACGAATACTCAAACGCTTCTCTTATCGTCCATCGTTGGACTAAAAAATCTCGCTGTTTCGCAAGTGTCTCCTTAATCATCAAAAGGTCGAATTTATCTGTGCTATTCTAAGGCACCATCGAGCTCAGTTCGTCAGGGTATTTGGTACCATCTCCATGGCTCTGCGAATCTCCTTCGTAATTTCAACAAATTCATTCGTGCTTTGTTCGTTTCTACCTTGAAGTGTATCGCGAATTGCAATAGAATTTTGCTAAAGTGTATTCAACCATGAAGCTGTTTTCGATGATTCTTGTTTGGACTGTTCTGTCTACTTGTTACGGGTACAGAATCTTGGGATTGTTCCCATTCCACGGGAGCAGTCATTTCGTTATGTACGAACAGCTGATGAAGGCTTTGGCTAGAAAAGGTCATCAGGTAGACGTGATCAGCACGTTTCCTTTGAAGAAATCCTACCCAAATTACACGAATATAATCAATTTATCCGTGTCAGCGAACTTGGTAAATAACATGAGCTTCGATAGAATGTTGCTGTTCTCGAAAGTACAGGCAGGCTATGCTACGCCCTATGAAATGGGGAACCCTCTATGCGAATATTTTGGTAACGAAGAGATGCAGCAACTTTTGAAAAATCCACCCAACAATCCTCCTTACGACGTCGTCCTCATCGAGGTATATTATTCTATTTTTTTATAGTTAAGAATACGGGGCATGAATTAATATTTGTTTCAAATACGGGATATTCGGCGCCGGATATTTTTGTTACAAACTAAAATTAATCTATACTCTTCTTATCGGTAAAAGAGTATTATCATAATTCTAATTTCTTCAACTTATTAAAAACGGTGTACCTACTGATAAATTACTTTGTCGTGAAAAATTAGTTTATTCATGAAACGATATTTAAAATTAAAAACTGTTACACATTCATAAGCGTAATCGTTATGCATTGTCATCAAACAACGTAACAAGTCACTGTACGATCGTATGGCATAACTTCAAATCTTACGCAATTACATTGCGCAAAACTTGACGAAACTTATCGCGAAACATCGGGTTGATATTAATAAAACATCTTTTCACGTGATTTAAACGTCGAAACGGAAACAATAGGCTCATGAAATCGCAAGTAATCTCCGTGTTCCTCCCTGAATTATATCCGATCGACAGTGTCATCTCGGTGTTTCAACCAGAACGTTTACTATTCTTCTGTTCGTTCGACGACGATCGACTAGCGAACGAGGAAGATAATCCAATCCTCGTCGTTAGATAATCATAGAAATCCGCGCAGCAATTTCTCTTATCGTTTAGCGATATCAGGATGGTTGGGAAAATCTTGAAATATCGTAGCTGACCGCTACTGACACAACGATTATCGGAAGGTCAGATTTATCTATGATGATATAGTTATTACGAACCTCAGTTAGTTAGTATATCCCGAAGCGTTTCGTGGCACTGGTTCAAAACTTCACTCTTGTACGAATGTCTTGTGGTGTTGATATCGAAAAACTTGCTCGTAATCTATCGTGCATTTATTATTCCCTCTCTGTTAACGAGAACAAGTGGTACTACTAAAGTGCCATTAAACAACCTATCTCAGTTGACAACGCTACTTTATTGCCCGATACATTCCGTCGAAGATGTTCTGATTGTTGCATTTTGCGAATACTAAGTGAATTAACAACGTCGAACGTAGTGGTGGTAATTAACGGTCGGTACCACAAATTTAAAATTCTAACAGTCGATTACTTCTATCAGTGATTATGACGTTTAGAATAGTAATTAGTATTCAACGATAAAAAATTTTACGGTGGATATAAATTGGATGAACGCTTCGTATAATTGCAATCGCAACGTGACATTTTCACAAAGCAGCAAGTGGGAAGGTTAAACTTTTCGATAATTACGCGTTAAAAAATATCGATTTTCTAATAAGTGCATCGAAGTGGATCCAACGATGAAGCTGTGTTCGATTCTCCTCCTCTGCGCAATACTGTCTCTTTGCCAGGGATACAGGATACTCGCCTTATTTCCATTCTATGGGACCAGCCATTTCGTTATGTTCGAACATCTGATGAAGGCTTTGGCTAGAAAGGGTCACCAAGTAGACGTGATCGGGCCGTTTCCTTTGAAAAAACCGTATCCAAACTACAGAGACATTGTTACCATACCTACGACTAGAACATTCAGGAATAATATGACCTACGCCGAAATGACTACCATGTTAAATTCAGATCTTGCAAGTGCTATAGCCACGATGTTAGGCAACACGATCTGCGAATATTTAGGTAACGAAGATATACAAAAGTTTTTGAAGAATCTGCCCAAAGATCATCCTTACGACGTGGTTCTCACAGAGGTATGCTGCTTTTTTATAATATCTCTTCTGAGAGTCTCTTTGGTAGAATTTCAATACCGTCGCTAGTTTGACAACGAAAGTTAATCTATCTGAATGGAATGAACGTTTAAGAAAGTTCATTGACGAACGAAGAGTTTAATAGCGTTAACAGTTAAACGATGAACTCGTAAAACGTAGCAATAAAGGTTTCTAATGGATGTCCTCTAGAGACACTTTGCTAAAACTCTTTGCATCGCTCGTGTGAAGCCTGTTTACGGTGAGGGTTTGAAGATAAAATATCCAGGAAAATGAAAGAACCAATGCAATTTACGTAGAACGTAAGGCTCGAGAATAAATTGAGATAGTATTTCTATGGTATATCCTCGGCTAAGCTCCAATTTAAAACGAAGAAATCTATTTTCTTTTCATAATTTATGAGTATCTCCCTCCATATCTGGCAATGAAATATTGCTCGGGTTGTTTAACAAATTTCTGTTGTACATCACTGTTTAAAATCAATGATGTTCTCTGGTTAGGGGGACAGATCAAGACCTACGCAAACTATTACGCCACATCTCGGTTCGATTTGGTCCTATGAGCAATAACTCGTCCACAACCCCCTCTGGACTATTTTATTACTCGCCAATATGCTGGAGACGTTCGTTTCCAAGTTTATTAGCCTCCACCACCCGTTTACGATATTTTGTAACAAACGACGTCGTAGTTATCGAAAACAAGTTGATATGAGATATTTTCCGAGTGCATCGAGTGGAAGAGCATTTGTTTAAAAGCAACCTCTTATGTTTGATATTCCAGTTTAAGAATATATTTATCTATTCTTTGATATTTAATCTAAAAATCAAAAAACTGTGATTTAAAAAATCCTTATTTTTAGAGTGATTAATACTAGGTACAATAGATAAGCTCCGATAATAGCCACTCGAAATGAGTATTAAAGTTTGATAATCGAGCAAATTAGCTTTAGGAATGTATTATATAATAGAATCTTAGATTTGAAAGATTGCAAAAATGCCGAATTCTTCCGTTGTCCAGAATCTCGTCCCTTAATTAATTATTTAATTATTTAACATAGGGTTATTGTTTCATCGGATCACCATCCCAGCAAGTCGCGGAATATTTTTAGAAGATGTTGCTAAATAATTGCCATTTTATAAGCCTGAATTCTTTTCCAGGAATCGGCATCATACAATCGCAGTCATTGTGACTAATCTGTGAAAATAATTTCTAAGTTGGAGCTCAGATACAGCACGCGACTACTTGAAAGAAACGATAATGCTTCGTGCTTTGTCATTGCCCGATAAAACTTTATCGGTGAAATTTTCGTTGAAATTGCTGAGGGAGCAACGTGATTAAAACTCCGTCGGCGTGAAATGGCACTTTGCCTCCTATTATACCACTATGATCTTTAATCTTCCTGCTCCTTTTAAACCTGAATAACAGTTGCATAATCCTCGAATTAATATATAGAAAATGACGAAAACAGCGGTCAAGTATTATTACGCGATATCATTATTTAATAGCCAAGTGTCATTACTAGGTAGCTGGAGGTACTACTTAAATAATATTACTCAGCTTTATTACCGAGTATTATTAACCTTATGAAAAGCGAAGACCACCTCGATTTTTCACGAAAAAAATTAAACGTTTCAGCAATTTATTAACGATGGAGCACCATGTTTAAACCAATTCGAAACCAGCGAAATGTTGACTTAAACTCTCCTTAATTTCACCTGAATTTTTTCAGATTTTCGGAGCGAACTGTTTTGCCGCTGTGGGTCACGTTTTAAATGTACCAGTAATAGGAGCTAGTTCTTCGGCACTTTATCCATGGGCCAACGAATACATCGCGAATCCAGAGAATCTGGCATATCAACCGAATATTTTACTATCCTTCGTGGAGAACATGAATTTCTGGCAGAGATTGTACAACGTTTTACACACTTCATACAACAAATGGATATTTCGATATGCTTCGAACGTACAAACGGAGATTATAAGGAAATACATAAGTCCAGACCTACCGGACATTAGGGAAATTGAGAAGAAGATCTCGATGATTTTGGTGAATTCTCACATGTCTTTGAACGGGATCGTACCAACGACACCCGCGTTGGTGGAAGTTGGAGGACTTCACGTCCAAGAGGAAGGAGTGGAATTACCAGCTGTAATTATTTTATCTCTCATCTAATTAAGACTTCGATAACAATCGTTAAAACGTCGATTTTGTTTTTCAGAGTTTGGAGAAATGGATGAACGATAGCAAGAATGGATTTATCTACTTTTCGTTCGGTTCGATGGTGAAAATCGAATCCTTTCCAGCCAAATACCTCCAAATATTCTACAATTCTCTGGGAAAGATAGCACCTGTTCGAGTTCTAATGAAAATAGCTAAGTCGGATGAACTTCCCCCTGGTTTGCCGGGAAACGTTCACACTTTATCGTGGATACCACAGGTCAAAGTTCTGAGTAAGTTTTTTCTTTTTTGGTAAAAATTAGACAAATTATTTTGTGAAAAGGATGAGAGAAAAATATTAGTTGAAATATTAATTTCGCTGCATAATGACTGTTTTTATTAGAACACCCTAATGTAAGAGCATTCATCACTCACGGTGGCTTGATGGGAACTCAAGAGGCTATTCACTACGGTGTCCCCATGATTGGTATACCATTGTTTGCCGATCAATTTATCAACATCGACGTCGGTACCCAGAAGAACATCACGATAGGATTAAATCTGGACACTTTAACCGAGGAGAAAATGGATGAAGCTTTGAACGCAATTTTAAACGACCCCAAGTACCGGTAAATTGTCCCTCTACTTTAGATTACTTTTAAATCGATCCTTCGACACATGTTTCGAACATCTTCACTTTAACAACTCGACTGAATAATCATTTATCTTCTGATAAAAAATGTAATAACATTTTACAGGGAAGCAGTAAAGAAACTGTCAGTCAAATTTCTAGACAGGCCCATGAATGCCTCGGAGACTGCGGTTTATTGGGTCGAATACATCATAAAACACGGTGCTGATGCGCTAAGATCACCAGCGATGAATTTGACATGGTGGCAAGTGGAATTATTAGACATTTACGCTTTCCTGCTAATTACAGCGTTAATCTCATTGTATATATCGATAGTCGTATTAAGATTCATATTTCACCTTGTAAATTCGAATGACAGCGTGTCACACAAGAAGAAAGTTTCTTAAACTAATTTTGTTAATTGATTTCAATTGACTTCTGATGATTTTCACGAGATTTCTTGTATCGGTGCGAACAGTATATAATTATACAGGATATCGTGTAAAAATTCAGATTTTGTATGAAAACAAAAATCAAGATAAGAGTATTCTCTAGAAATTATAAATGTATAGAGAACATCACTGCACTTTAGTATAGTGAAAGAATCTTTTAAAATGGCAAACACTTTGACCACTTTGCGCACTAGATTTATCACCACTCAATTTTTATTTATGAGGTCACGTTAACCTTCCAACAGCTGTGGATGGGTTAATAGTGACCCAGACCTGCGAGACGTACGTATAACGGTGTATTATTAAATAACAGACTTTTGTATCGAACAAATTGTTATTACACAAAGCACGTAAGGAATATTTTTATTAATACGAATAAAAGATGCCAAGTTTAGAATCTGCAAATAAATGAAATTATTAAAAAGTATTGTACATACTCTTTTTCTTTTTTTTTAACACATGCAAATAGTGTTATATATATTATCGTGGAAGAACATTTAAAATTAATGACAATAGATATCAAAGTTTTCTGTTGGAAACTCACATACATTTCCGTCATTCGAATAAACAAGTAGGACTATTTAATTATATTTATGACAGTTTATATTTAAGATAGACACGTAAAAGAATCGTTTGTTCCAGTCAGATACCAAAGTTCGTCTATTTTTATTTTCCTCCTTTTATTGTTGAAGAGCGGATAGGAAATTGAAATCGACCGAAATACTCGGTTAAAAATAATTTGTTATCCGCATAACGTGAGACAGTTACGAACGATAATGGAGGAAGGAAAATCATATCAATGGAACAATACGGAAACCACTGAAAGGACATCCGCGAGGTTGAATTATCGCAACATGTTTCACCGTGCAAAAGCGCGGATCTCGTTTTAAATTGATGCTCTCGTACGATGAAATCTCAGATTTCCAGTGGAAATCGTTCGTTGCGATCGCGATCGTGTTCGTGTCGATCCATCAATCAGCATTTCGAGCTGTCGGGTAAAATCTAGGACAGGAAAACGTAGCTAGAAACCGGAGAAAAAGACTTCTCAACAGGATGAAATCGGAACGAATAGGTCTGAACGAAAATCTCTCTCCATCTTACGAGATCATCAATGCCCAGGTGGGAAACAAAAAAGAGAATTTATAAGGTTTCGATATCGATCGAAATGGGACAACGACTTGCATTCTCACTTTTGGATAAAATACGAATTTGATTTTTATTTATCATCACTGACATTATTGATAATAAATATTTCATCGGCATATTTTATCATTTATAGATACTAATTATCTCATCTTTCTTAGTTCATTTATTTTGAACTCAATTTTTCTTATTTAATTTTTTCACATTAAATATTTTGCTAATTACTGATTTGCGCGCGAAATTGTCCCTGGAATGCCCGTTAGAAAAAAACTATTGCATCAGAGGCTAATTTGAACATTTCCACTACGGCACAAATAAATCTAACCAGCTCGAACAGCCTGCCGAGCAGGTTCACCAACTAGTTCCCAGTTGTCTTTCATCGGCGTAACATTGAGAGTGTTCTGTTAGTGATGTGGGGTTTGTTCGAGGACAAGTAAATATTACCCATGGTAAATATTTAAATTGTCTTCTCACAATCACTATTCAAATTCTCCGTACACGTAATAATTAGTAAATTTAGTGGAAAGAGCTCCATTACGTTTAAAAATAATTCTTACGCACGCGCGATTACTATTATCTTCTTCGACTACGATAAAGATGAAAAACACTTGAAAAAGTGCTGCATCATAAAATACTAAAGTGTTTTCTATCCATCATCATTCCGGAGATAAAGATAAATAATCTTCCTAAGAATTCGAAAATCGAAAGAAGTTTCAAAACTTTTAAGACTACGAAATTCCAGGATTTCAAAATTTTTAAGAATTCCAAAACTTCAGAAATTTCAACAGCAAAAACTTTTAAAAATCCCAAGAATCAAAATTTTTATAATAAAATATACCAAAACTATGACAATTTGAGAATACTTCTAAGACCCAAGGATTGGAAAAATTCGGTGGCTCAAAATTCGACAAAATTTCAAGATAATTAAAATCAAATTCAAATTCAACTATTTCATCATTAACACTTGGTTATCTAATCGTGTACAGGCACGCTCGTGATAAATATTGAACGGCAGCAGTGAGATCGGCTCAGAATCAGTCACGGACTCGCAATCAGTTCTTGTCCAACGAGAGTAATGATCAATGTCATTGTCAGAGTGAATTACAGTGAACATATTACTGACAAACCAACAGGTCTCGAGCAGCTAAATTGATAACCTGAGTGTCGATCGAATTACACGTGTAAACAACATTAAATTTTCATCGTCGCAATGAAGCTACTTCTAACGATTCTATCAACGATACTGATATGCAGTCAGTTTACAAACTCGCTGAGAATTCTCGCCGTATTTCCGCTGAATGGAAGAAGCCATTGGATTATGGCCGAGTCAGTGCTAACCAGTTTGGCTAAACGAGGTCACAAGGTAGATGCCGTCACCCACTTCCCCATAAAGGATCCACCACCAAATTACAGAGATATATCTTTGGAAGGAAGCATACAAACAATGGTTAACTATATGAAACCAAGCAACATTTCGCAGATAAACATACAGGACTTCAAATTTCTCACTGATATAGCTGGTCATAAGATTTGTCAATTGATGGAGTTACCAACGTTAAAGGAACTGATCGATAATCCTCCTAAAGATCCACCGTATGATCTTGTTATTGTTGAGGTGAGTTTTGCATATACGCACAGCTGTGTAATTACTTGAGTCATGTAATTGAGATACTTCGTTTCTACTTATGGTTAGTACGTTATATGACGTAATGAAAATTGATATATCTACTATGGCATTCTATAATTACATATTTATTCTCCAGTTTTGTTACTCTTCTGCGTTACTTGCTATCTTACCGATAATTAATATTTATAACGCGTTGAATACCGCGAGGGTCACCCGTGACCGGTATATCAAATTTATTATAATGTAATAACCGAATGAAATGAACAAAAGTTCTTAGTATCGATATTATAATAATTTTGTAAAGTACCGAATGAAACGTTCAAATTGGAAGTATTTAAAAAGACAAACAACAAAATGATCTATTATTAATCTTTAATGAGATGACATATATAATGAATGAGGATTAGTAAGCAAAATTGTAATCTTCACACTTTAAAGAATGATAGACGCTATATACTTATTTTATCGATAATGATCAGTTGTGACGTATTAATTAGGAATATCTCTGTTATTCAATCTTCTCGTAATGACACCGCAAAATTTTATATGAATGTGAATTTATTTTCGATATTTATTTTTAGATAATATCTGGTAAACCTGTTTTTAAAGAATTTTAAATAGCTTCTATCTTTTTTTCTTTTCTTTTTTTAACGAAAAAATCCGATTTTATTCGTGAGAAGAATCTTCAGTATTTCCTTTCATTGCTCTTCAATTTATTGAAGAATTCCATGAAACAGCTTCTATAGGTGAAACGAAGTTTAATCGTAATAATTCAACTAGACCGTCCATTAATAAGTAAAACCTTGGCACGAATTGTACTCTACGGTGTAAATGGAAAAATTAACAGAAGACTAACGTAAACAGTAAAAATGCATTCCATTTTCTTCTTTTTGGTAAAAGGGTCGGGTTTGTAAAGGACGGCTATTTATATCTCGAAAAATTTAGGGAAAGAATATTTGCCGACATTCTGAATGGCTTAATGGTTTAGGCAGTCATTCGGCAAACGAAAGATCCGATTTCGAATCTCAGGACTGAATAATTTTCTCCCTATTCGAAAAAATATTTTTCATCCTTTCATCTTTTCCCTCAATTCTTCCCTCTGTTCCAAATATTTCTTATTCATACCCATTCATCATTCAATGAAACTGACAACCAGTCATTTAAGATTAAGAACATCAACAAAAGATTTATGCAACTCATTTTAATTTGAACGAATATCTGGAATTGAATCAATCGAAAATCTGCATAAATGTATACTGTACGATTTTCATTGCGAATTTTATTATAAATTTGTATCTAAATGAAGATTTAAAATAAAGTAGAAATGAAGTAATTTTTAATGTTCCTTTTAGGTATTTATGATGCCGTGTTACCTGGCATTTGGTCGTCACCTAAACGTTCCCATGGTCGCTATGATGACTGCAAATTTCCAAGAGTGGTTCAGCGACATCATAGGAACTCCGCATAATCCCGCTTATATGCCGTCCTTATTCTCATCCTACGATCAACGGATGACCTTCTGGGAGAGGCTGATGAATACCTTCCAAACGAACATGGTCTCGTTCCAACTGAACTACTACCTGAGCGAGCAGGAAGTGTATCTGAAGAAATATTTCGGCCTGAATGCCACAATCTCGGAGCTGTACGGTGACATAGCTATTATGTTGATAAATTCCCATCACAGTCTGAACGGAATCAGCCCAAAGATTCCGTCCCTCATCGAAATTGGTGGTGTGCATGTTAAAAACGACTCGACACCTTTACCATCGGTAAGTATTTTAGTCAACAATCGTTTGATAATGTAAAATAACAAATTTCGAATAGCCCATCGAATCGAAAAGGTTAAAACATTTATTACCCAACGATAAGGGAATTTAAAGGGAAGTTGTTATATTATTCAACGGCGAAGAATCTCGAGTAACAGAAAATCCCTGGATAATTGAGAAGCATTCCGTCGGTTATTCTTGAAATTCTGACGGCTTCCAAGATAAATTGCTCCTTGAGGGAAATTCTGATCCTAGGGGAGAATTCCCTTTGGATTCGAAAGTATTTGAATCTTGAAATATCGATTAAATGATCAGAAAAATGCATCGAAGTGCATCGAGTGTGAAGAGCAGTCTTGAAGATGTTACTGATTTATTGAATGGAATTTGTAATTAATTTAAAACGCTCGATATTGGAAAGATAATATTTAGAAAAATCAAGCTGTCGTATTCCGAACGATTACAATTGCGTTTCTAAAGACAATTGTTTATGATTCGACAGGATCTACAAAAATGGTTGGACGAAAGCACCCACGGGTGCATATTTTTCACATTCGGATCGATGGTGAGGATCGAGACATTCCCAGACTCGTTGCTGCGAACATTCTACAAAGTTTTCGAAAAACTTGCGCCAGTTCGTGTGCTAATGAAGGTTGCGAAAAAAGAGGACCTACTTCCGGGACTACCAAAGAACGTGATGATTAAGTCTTGGTTCCCTCAAGTGCCCATTCTCAGTGAGTTATTAAAGAAGTTTTTTAATAATCATTTGGTGTAAAAGGGTTGTAAAAATGAAATTCTCTTGTTTTTCCTTTCAGAGCACAAGAACACGAAAGCGTTCCTCACTCATGGCGGTCTGTTAGGAACACAAGAAGCCATCTACTTTGGAGTTCCCGTGATCGGAATTCCACTTTTCGGCGATCAATATAATAATTTACAAATTGCAGCTAAGAAACATATCGGCGTCACTCTTAATTCGATAGAGAACGTCAACGAGGAAACGTTGAGCGATGCGATCAACACGATTTTGTATAACGATACATATCGGTAAGCGGACACTAAAGATTTCCAAATTAGTATTCGTTTCTGATAGGAGAATGATGCTCGAAAATTTCACGTTAATTCGTTAGAATTTCTATAGACAGTTTTGCTAGACAGTTGAAACGACATAAATGAAACTTTACATGACACAAAGTCCCATCAAAGTTCGTAGAGTTCATGAAATCGAAAACTTGAAAAGGTGTGGAACGCGGAGCTTGCGAAATTCGCAAACTTCCGAGTGGAATCGACTTCTCGTAACTTCCAGTTTTCCAAATTCCCTCCATCTGTTTCTACTTCATTTTCCCGCTCTGGTGCACATCCCTTTCTTTTCCATACACTGTGCTCCTATTTTCTTATTTCGATCACACTATTCCAGACTCACGAAAAGCAAACCCTACATTTTAACTATTTTCAATTCTCCTATATAAATTGTATTTCATATTTTCTCATTGTTTCGTTTCCTTTCTGTGATCGTTCTACCATCAAGCCTGGTTTCGTCAACGTCGTTCTACTTACAGTTGCAAATCTTACTCTTTTCTTTTTTTTTTCAGAACAAACATGAAGAAACTATCGCAGCTATTCAAAGACAGACCGATGAGCGCTGTAGATACCGCGATTTTCTGGGTCGAATACGTCGGACGACACGGGAACATTTTGCAATCACCCATGCTTCATCTTAATTGGTGGCAACGAAACCTTTTGGACGTTTATGGTTTCATCCTTGCCTGTGTTGCATTAATACTTTACGTGGCGTTCGTTTTGATACGAAAATTGAAGAATTGTCTACTAGGACATACGTATTGCCACAAGAAAGGTGGAAAATCCTCGAACTCGAAGAAAAATAAATAAACCCTAATTGATGGGGTTTTTACTATAGACTTTTATTATTTGAAACGATCAAAATTAAAATAAGGGAAAGTGCAGAATGGGTTGCAAGTGCATTCTGCGTCTTGAATTTAGCGAAACATTCTTCATCGTTGTTACACTTTTGTACGAAGACAACTTTGTTCAATAAACTTTCTTAATAAAAGAGAATTTCCATTGTTTTTACACTCTTTTATTTTTTCAACTTTTACATTTTCCTTCCCGCACGTTTTACTTTATGAAGTCGTAATGTTTTGCCGTCACGTAATAAGAATTTTCGGAAAAGAATATATTTAAGAATTTCTTAGATTATTTAGAGATTAATTACTAATTAAGAACAGAGACTAAGTAAAATCTAATGCAAATGTTGAGAAACGAATATAAAAAAAATGATAGAAAAATGAAGAAAAAAAGAATTAATGTTAGTAAACTTTTCGTTAGATTTGTATGGATTAAAAATGTTAAAAACTTACCCGGTAGCGGGGTCGAATTGGTAGCCTGTAACTGCAAGCAATCCTGCTCCCTTTCCAGTAAAATGCGACGAAGTTCGTCGTCCAATAGGGTGCTACCGGCTGTCGTATTTCCAGGCATCTGCAACAATGAAAACTTGAACAGTTATTACTGGTCGCCTCACAAAATACACCCTGCTATTTCATATAACTTTAAAGTTATGAAGTTAAATTCAGCTGAACGCAATTTCTGTTTATTAATGAGATGGAATACATCAATAAATCATTCCTTTGTCTTATGAAACCATCAAATTCTTTATCCTAACTCTATTATAATTTCAACACACAATTATAAATAAAAGAAATAATTTTAATAGTGAAGCTGAAGCAAAAAAGATATCCGCGCTTCTTGATCGAAATTAACATCAGGTGTTGTTCAAGTTTCTCGATCAATATTCCTGATAAAAAATGAAGAAAATTACTGCAAAAAGAAGAGGAAATGATCTTCCATGCTATTAGTTTAAAGTGTCGTACCTAGTTGATTAATAGCATTCGCTCATTCGAAACCTTGCACTTTGTCTTCCGTGTGCTCTTCAACCTTTCATAAAACCGAGACGTAAATGAATTATACGTGATCTATTCAGTGGTAATTCTCGCTTGTGTCTCTACGGATCATTTACATTTCAAATTTCTATTCTTTAATTAATACAAGTATCTTTCAAAAACGGAACCTTTTTTCCTTTCCTTTCGTTTCCTATTGTTTTCTCTCTTCCTAATCTAACTCATTCATAAGCAGAACGGAACGAGTTCACAACCCCTGGGTGCTGACCTCGTCAGCCAGCACCCAGAGGTCAGGGTGAACAAGATGGTAGGAAATTCGAGGAACAACAGGTGTTTCGCTGACCTAGTTATTTCAACACCATTTCAGGAATACCTTTGTCAGGTACAAAAATCAAGTCTCTTTTATTCTTTGAAGAATGACAATTCTTTCACTTAGATAAGACAAAAATTAAATTTGATATATATTGAATGGTGGAAAATCAAGAATACTGTTCATATTTAACACGATTGAACATAACACGTAACTTCTGTCCAAGTGCTATACTTTCCATGTTGATTCACCTGTTCGTCACTCAACGAGTTTCTTTGAAGAAATGCAAACATTTCTCATAATTACAAATGTGTTAGAGTGTTGAGGATTATTAGTTCTTTTTTTTTATAGAAGATTAATTGGAGTATTAACGACAATTGATCTGTTAGATCTGTTAGAAGAAAATCATTTTAAGAAAATCTGTTAATAAGAAGAAGATTGTATAAACATAAATAAATTACCGTTTGGTCCAGATGAACGAGTGGTCTAAATAGGCCGTGAAAGACACGAAAACATTTGAAACTAAAAAAGAAAGAAAACGAAAGAAATTAGCAATTCGTTAATTGAATGGTTCGTTCTAATTGAAAATCGATATTCATCGTCGCTTCTTTTTTCCTCACCATCTCAGAGAAACTTTGGAATTTCTAACGAGTTTCTGATCCCCTTTCGAAACCACAACAAAATTTCTAATCCAGTATTCCAGTTTCAAACAGGATTTAACGAATGAACTAAAGTTTCGATGTTCTCTTGGAACAAATGAAAATGTATTTGTTTTAGATCATTTTACTAACTCAATTTCAAGACCAGATTTATATTTATATAACGTTCCTTTATCAACATGAGTGATAGAAAACCAATAAACTTTGACCTCAACGTACAGTCTACCAACTGGAAGTCTATTAATAGACTAATGTCACTTATTGATCGAGAACCCTTTAATGGACCATTGGTCTATTAACTACTCAATCAAATGTATTAATTTCGTTCAATAATACCATATTATAAAATAATAATAGACATTTAATTGATTCATTAGAATGATCTCTAATACGAAGGAATCTGATCAAAAAATAATTAATATTCCTATTTGATTATTAATTGAGATGTGGACAATTTCTGGTCTACCCATTTTAATAATGACAGTTAAACTTTGCATACCAAAATATTTTAAGGACGAATCAGTAAGGGAAATAGAAGTTTTCATCCCCTAAAAATTGTAATGATTATTTGATCGGTAACAACAACACGTTTGCAATTAAGACATCACAGTTGTGACCTGGCTAAAGCAGTTACGGAACTTCAAAGTTCCCTTTTGCGTCTCATTTACCTAGGGAAATGGAGACCGGTTACGATATGTTACACAGCGATGTGGAACTTCCGTTCCTAGACGAAAATTGAGTGGCAAGTTTTGGCGTACCCTCGCCGCATCGGTGTATACAAACGATCGATCCCACCAGATTTATTTTCCAAAGGAAGTTTGCGAAAGAAACCTGAGAACTAGCCGGCCATCTTTCGTCCCAATAAAATTGTTTCCAACGTTTCGGTTATTGGCTACAAACGAAAAAACATGAGAGCATCTCTCGATAAAAATATAAAATCTGATAGTTTATTCAAAGTTTCATTTAATTGATTGACGAGATACGAAATGTGGAGAAGCATCGAATAAAGTCATTAAAATTCCTAATGAAAACTCGAGATACAATTTCAGTGTCGAATCTGAAAGGGGAGTAAATTAACCTGGCTGATGTATTAAGTAATTAAAGCGTTTAACTAAAATTAGCTGTAATTAGAGCTGGTACCGTGTCGACAGTGATTGCTGAATATTTGCCGACGAAGGAATCGAACGGTGATCAATCGATTAATCAACTTCTATTGGAGCTAATTGCAAATATACGTTCGAGGTTTTTTTACAAAATTATAATTATATAACAGTAACAGGATAATTAATTTAATATAAATTACAAATTATTTCGATGCGGAGAATAAAAATGCACGAATTACATAAAGACTGAAAGACTCGTCGGTTTACCTTGAACACATTATCGGTTTTATTTTCGCATTTGTACGCCACATGCGTTCCAATTATGCTATTATATCGGCTACCTCTCGTCGATACATTTAGAAATCGAACGGAGAACCAAAGGTACTGGGTTATTAGGTCGACAGCTAAATTCGCGACCCTAGCGTTCCACGCAATCATTTATTAAAATTGACAAAATACCAATTTTCACTCGTACATTAAACGTGTTAATATCAATATGCACATTTCGTTAGCTCCTCTTTGTACATCCTTGATTACACGCGGAAAAAGGGGTAATTTCTCTTTGAAAAATGACCCTGTTAACAGGTTGATGACCGTCGCGCTGCGAAACACAGGAAACATCCGTGTCTGTTTTACAGGAAGGTCAACCGATGTTGAATATTACCTCTGGCTGGCCGACAGACAGAGAAACGCATACAACAGGCTCGATAGATTGAAATCGCCGACACGTTACAAATTGTCCCTACCGATTAGATGCTGGCAAATCGTCGGATAAGTGGAATCGCCGTTCCCGTCACGAATATAATCTATGAAATTTCTAACTCCTACAATTCTACGTTCGCGATGGAAATTCACCGCGTGGATGAAAACTTTGAAATTAGTCTGTTCGATAGAACTAACATTAGGCGAAGCGTATGATTACTCGTGAATTTTCTAATTAATGTCAAATTGATTCAACGAGCTTCGAGGAAAGTAGTTGCCTGTTAACTGGTACGATTTTTCTAGAAAACCTTCCAACGTTTCTTTACCGTTCACAGAACACTGTGTTCATGGTTTTGCATGCGGTTGACGTGATAGATTGTAAGGGAAACGTGTTACCGATACGAGCTTTTACATGTCACGCGAACGACATTTACACGCGTCTCGTATGTAAACGTCGAATTCGACGTGGCGTTATCAGCAGACCAGTTTCGATCTGATTTCTAACTGCAGAAATGAACGAGACACACTACTGTTTCCCTCGATATAGATTGTATCGTCTTTGAATCCTTTAACAACACGATATTTCAATTGTTCTAGATTTTCTACGCAAGATCATGCTTAGAATGAAAATTCTCCAACAACATAGTTGATAATAAATTACAAATTTTTTTCATTTCCTTTGTCGAATTTCTTTTTTTTTTCAAGCAAGCTCGATAGCGCGATATTCCTAGAGGCAACTACGGAACAAACGAGTTGGCAAAACGAAGCAAGCATGCTTGCAAAAAAATTCAATTTGGAGGAAAAATAATAACGAAGTACGGCTCTCGAGGGTTGTTTCACGCTTCCAAATGCTTCCCTTGACAACCGCTGATGAATTCGTGGAAAAAGAATAACTGCAAGCTTCAACTTCGCGTGAAACTTTTGTTTCTCTATTTTTTTTATCACCAACCTTAATTAAGAGAAACAGAGTCGACTCTCTCTCTCTGGCTATAACTGCTTATTTGATTACTATGAAATGTTTATTCCACTGAAATTGAAATATTTCGGAAACAATGATAATTAGAAGTTAGAGCAACAGATGTCACGTGTAACCTGTTGCAATTTTTCGGCTTATTTCAAGAGGATGCACTTTGACCCAACCGAAATCGATTCGTCGCAACTGTGAGCTACGCTATTCAAACAACGTTGCAGACTCGTCTCACCTGTGTTGCTTTCTCCAAAGATAAATTGCAGGAACGACACGAGAAATATAACGCATGCAAGACAATATTGTTTGCAGCACCGCGTTCCATTTTCCTCTAGAATTACACACCCGATTGTTCTAATCAAGGAAGAAACAGAGATGAATGATTCGATTCGTAAGTGAATGCGACAAGCTCGATGCAATTCCTATACGATACTTCGTTTTTATTTTATTCTATTTTAAAGTTCAAAATTCCTATTTTATTTAGGGTTTAAAAATTTTCGTTTTAAAACAAAATTAAAACGGTACATTTTTAACATTTTCTCATTCATTAATTATGCGGCTAAACTGAATTCATAGCAGAGGTGAATCTCACAAAAGTCATCCTGGTAATTATAATATATTTAATGCTCCAGGTTAACAGGATGAATGTTAAAAATAAAGCTACATTTTCCAGTTACTCGTATTTCATCAGAATTTTTCCGTCTCTGTGTTTCTCGCCTCACGGAATCTTGACTTTCCATTTTAATTAAAAGAGGTGTCTCGTACAATGTTTAAACTACAAAGCCCTGGTTCTAGGTCGTGAATTAACTCCACGTATCTTTAAAAAAAAAAGAAACTATGCATGTTACTCGAATTATACCTAACGTATCATCTTCCACGAAAAAAAAATGATTATCAAACGTTTTCAAAGAATGAAACATCTATTTTTTATGCTCTAACAATTTTATGATATTAAATAGAGATACGAGAAATATAAGATTCTATTTTTAACGCGTACAAACTGAAACTAATTTGCTTTCTCTCTTTACACAGCATCTTTACAATCTAAAGCTTCGGTTTTACTCGCTTTTCTGTTTAAAATCCGTTCTCTCAATACACTTTCATCCCTCAAGAACACTTATACTTTGTAGAAACTCTCGTTATTACCGCAAAACCACTCTAATATCCTTCTCTATTCTTCGTATCCTAATTTTCGCAATACCACTTCCTGTTCACCCTGCAATGTAATCTGAACTGAAATGATCAATAAACTCCTAGTACCTCTTTTATTTCATCTATTTGTACGAAATCCTATATTGAATTTTAACTCTGAAACATTTTGAAACTACAGATGTAACGTAAAATATAACATTCAATTAGTCGCTTCCATACTTTTGTCCATTTACGTATAGAACACTTATTGAATGCGATTCACTGAAGAAGTCTGAATATGTTGATGCATATTCATCGGCGACTTCCAGAAACGAGATTGACGCGATCGCTCTTTCAGACGAACGTTTACGTCGAAAGGTGAAAAATCGTTGAATAGAATCAGCTATTTATTGAAATGCCTAGTGCAAATGAATGCGCAGGAGACTGGTTATACGAATGATTGCTTCAATTATGTTAACATTAATAAAGTTGATATAGCGTGAGACTTTTATATCCGTAACGAATGCGTCGAGATTAATGAAGAAATATTTGAATAATTCTTATTTGATTAGCTTTAATTTAATTTAACCACAAGTAGATTAAGAGATCCTCCTCGGAATCAAATGAGGCTGCTAAAAAAGAAAAGGAAGGATTACATGCAAGTTTTAAACTGTGAGAGCCGGTTAACGTCCCAGCCTATCTTCAAGGACCATTTATTACGTCTGAGAACAGTTTAGCTCTATTAAACGTAAAGGACAGTTATTCCCATCAGAGGAGGAATTCTTCTATCGTACTTTCGCGAGCGGCATCCATCAGGAATAAACTTTCCAACACCTTTCTAGAACATATTCGCATAAACATCACCGATTTATTTCTGTCGATAAATCAAAGTCCTTTTCGATGTCAAATAGCTGACGACAATTCGTCGACTCAGCTTATAAATCTTGTTGTAACGCGGTGTGCCACGTAGGGGCGGTCGTATCGATAGTGTGACGTTCATTAACGAGATTTGAAATCGTTGCGAGAAACGCAATTTGAAATCGAGCAAAGCCACGTCGAGCGGGCGATGATTAATAGACATGCTGGGCTACCTTTGCGTTCGAATAAACACGAATTCGATGCGGCGCGATGCGTTCGCTTTTAAAGAATCGAAAGGAATTAACGTGGTAAAATATTCATCGAAACGACGCTTCCCTGTTTCGCACTTATTTCAAACCCCTTTTCATCAGAGTACAAAGGAAGGAAATTAGTTCGACGATAGGTAATTACACCGAGGAAAATTTACATCCAGGAAATTTTACAAGGACGTGGTGTTTACGGGATCGAAATTGGAAACGCGGAAGATAATAATTTCGGGTAAATAATTACTAGTATTTTCTTCGTACAACAAACGATGCGGAGAAAATAAAATGTAGAAAGTAGAAGATAAAGAAAGAAATTTAAAAGTAATTGAAAGAAAAGGAAACATCTTCGCAGCTATATGAATGGACGACAAGAAAAACGAACGGATAACGAGGAGACGATAAGGGAAACTAAAATACGTTCGGTGTAGAATCGAAAATGGATAAAATGTTGTAAGCTTGAATCGCATCCAAGTATCTCGTAGTAACAATATCTTACAAGAAGTAAAAGAAGAATCAGTTATTAGGGCAGAGTTCAAGGATTTACCGCCATCAGATTTCTCGCTGAAACGTAAAGGAACTAGGAAACGAAGAGGATTTGAGGAAAGTGGAAGGTTTATGAGGGAGACACGTACAACTTTCACACTCCCTTTCAGCAAGGGAGGTTCCTTTTTACGATCGTTGCAGAAATATTGCTTTTCGTGCAACTGCGACAAGTGACGAGCGCTATTCTTTGAATTCTTAAATTCTCTGCACGTACTTATTAAAAATAGAAATTTATGTAAAAAGTTCGTTATATTAAACCTTCGATGTATATCCGATTAATTACACGAAGGTTTAATTATATTTGCAATATCGATCACCTGTGATTGATACGCTAATTGACTCGTCAATTTCGTTATAAAGAAGACTCTAATCAACTCCTTGATTATTCATATAAGCTAATGAGAAAAAAACTACATCTATCCAATTATTTCATATCTTCTGCTAATTAGTTCTGCATCCTATTCGATCTATCCTAGATCGTCATCCGTGAAACGATTTCTTGCATCGATGAGTTTCGTGCCTCCGGATAGCCAGTTTGTTCAGTAATCGCGTTCCTATGCATTCGACACACTCGCAGATAAATCGGTTTCAAGGGAATTCCGTATTTCGACGAACAACGCTTTTTTTCATCGTTCGATCCGAATAGGATTACGTTCTTGTTTGTTCGAGTAGAGCGAGAAAATTCTCGGTCAGACGCCGGTGATTGATCGTTTGCCGCCCGTGTCTCGATCACGATCACGATCACAATTTATTGGCAACTTCCGTTGCATAAGTCTTTCTCTATCGCTATTTCCGACTTCGCGGTCCTTTTAAATCGCAATTCGTGTAAAGTTGCAAGTGAAACGCGTAGTAACAATAGTAGTAATAATATTTCTATATTGTCCTTTTAGAATTTCTCACGCTAAAATATATTTCCATTCAATTTATGTAAGTATTGTATCGAACTACTTATAAAAGTTGAAATAAATAGAAACTGAACCTTCGACTTCAACAAACTTTTATCAAGTTATTATAATGGTATAATTGAATTAGTAGTTGATATGTAATTGATTTTTTCCGATACACATTCCACAATCTTTCTTTAGATGTCCTTGCAACGATCGTAACAAAACCAGAGAGGATTATTAAATGAAAATTCCAAAGTTTTATTACTTTCCTCTCATTCTGTAACTGCTTGTTAACCCAGTCCAGAGAACATTGAAAAACTTGAACAAAGATACTCATCTCAGAATGAACAAAAACATTATGTATCTTCCATAAATAATAAGATGAATAATGATGATACCTGATTTGTATAATTTTCTAATTTGAAATTCACCTCGATTGGAATTTTCATTGTTTTTCTCTCGGTTTATGCAAATGTTCTGCCCATCGATCAATCAATCAATCAATCAATCAATCAATCAATCAATCAATCAATCAAGGGAATAATTATTTAAATTAGTAAGGTTATTGTTTTCTAGTTTATAGAAAAAAAATATATATAAGAAGTGTAATGTAGAATCATAAATAAAATATTTTTTGTATCTACTTTTTCAAGATACATTAGTTATAATATATACAAGATAGTATAATGTTCCCGTAAAGATACTATTTCAATTCCGCCCTTATCTTTATTCTACTATATTTTAATAGAGAAACATTCGACCGGATATATTTATCTTTTTCAGATACTGTTGCTACGTATGAATAATTTATAAAGCAATTCACGGCGCTCATAAATTCGCTGTCGTTGTTATGTAAAATTGTCTGCTTATGTAAAATCTGCTTCTGCGCTACTTCAAGAGAAGAGATAACTTTCGCGTTTTCAGCCTCACTATTCGACGTCTGTAATTGATTAGAATAATAAAAAAACATCCTAAAAATATAGCAAAAAGTTGAAGTAGCAGATTCTGTTATACAGTTAAAATATTGAACGAAGACAACCTGATTGATCTTATCGAGATTTATTGATTAATCGTATCCTTAAAAATTCTTCTTAAACGATTATATTCGGTATATCGGAAAAAACCACTTGTCTTATTCAAATTAATTACGAACAACGGATATCTAGTTGACTAGCGAAGGAGAAGAGTTTAAGGGTGGTATCCTGGCAACCACAGGGGAGAAATTCTAGTTGAAAGGCGAAATACCGGCAAACGACGTACGCTTTTGACGGCTATTAATCGTGGGGCTGTACCTCGTCTGTCGTTTGCAAACAGCCAGTCAATTACTAAAACTCCATTCTACATTTTCTTGGATTCACTTCATTCTGGTGACGATTTTCTAGCCAGAGGAACAGGAAATAAAATGCTTTCGATTTTACACTGTCACGCCTTGCACTCTTAAAATCGTTTTATTTTCCTGTGTTACATCAGTGTTTCTAGCTTCCCTCACCGCGAAATTCACATTTTCCATGTACCACGATGCAATTACGAACGTGTATCATCTGCTATCAGAGACTCTCCCGTTAATGAGGAATCAGGTTCGAATATTCTCTCCGATGCCGACATTTCTGACAATGTTCATAGTCAGCAAAGTGAGCTGACCATACTTCGTCGATGTCGTAATTAATGGAACACAGAGAGGATATGCGAATCTCATTAAATGCCTCACCGATCAACGTCGATTATCGTCCATTAACCCTCGAATTGTCAACATTTGACAATTCATTACCGAACATTTATTTGTTAAATAAATTTTACTGCACATTGAAATATATTGCAATAACCGTAACTATTAAATAGGAACTTCTGGATATTAATAATTTAAATTCCCTCTTTTCTACGGTTATCATCGAAATTTACATTAACTTTGTTCTAACAAATTATGCACAAAGATAACGCGTGAAAATTGCATTAATTCACTGACTGGCTTTTAATGGACACTGTCTTTTAAATTAAGTGACAAGAGAAGAAACCATGAAAAATGTAAACGGTACGATAACGCGGGGTTTATGTTCATTCAGCGTGTTTAAACTCGTAGCTAAGAATCATGAATGAAAATGAGTTTGCTCGTTAGTTTGTTTACTTCATCATCTTTACGTTTGCGTCTTAAGCGAGAATAATTTTGCAGCGACCATCGTCCGTTTCCGGTTCTTTGAAAAGTTTTCAAATATAAGACAAAGTTGCTTTATATTTATTTTCCTAATAATCGTATTAAAATGGTGTTCTAATTTCAAGAATTGGCACACTTACATTACTGTTATGCGATTAATGACGGTGCGCTAATTCAACACCGATAACACGGTTTAATTGATTTACTAACAAAACATGTTCCGTTTCATTTCTGTTTGCCGGTTATTATCCCAATTATGAACAAACATTATCTATTTCCAGATTAAAAATAACACATGCACGCTTACCTCTGTTTGTACGTCCATATTAATCAGCAGATGAACTGTGATGTACCCTGAAAAAAAGAAATATATAAATTTATTCATTGCTGCAACAAAATATTCATTTGATTTATGCAAATAATTCAAAGAAATAACTAATTTTCAACTGAATTTCACAATGTATGCTGTTATTGATGGAAACAAAGAGGAAGTGTATTTACTCCCGTTCTATTCCCACTGCTAGGGAAACATCATTTTCGTTTTCGCGTTTATTAGCAATATTATTGCGGACGTTAACGTTAATACGCGTATACGTATGGTGGTCGATGAAGTTATCAAAGTCGAGCAGCTGCTTCGAAATTTAATCAAACTTTCAAGTGTTTACTGAAATTACATCATGTTGTTGCTTTCGAAGAACGATGCGTTTCCAACCTCGTCGATTTCAACGTCAAAAGATTCTATCAGAATGAAATTGTGAGTTTAAAATTCTTCGAATTCTCCCAAGACAGCCATTGTAACAGAAATTCATGACAGAAAATTTGCCGAAAATAACTAATACGCCACATCAGTTTAAAGCTTAAACCTTCAGCAAAACGACAGCATACACACCTCATTATTATTTCCAATACAAAATAACTGATTGTCAGTTTTATCCAACAATGGGTCAGAATTAAACTCATGTATTATTCCATGGCGTATTTCAATCAGGATATTTTGTAATGAAGGATATCGAATAATTTCATTCAGCGGATAACAAAGAAAGAAAATATTTTACAAAAATTATTTGAAATATTTATTTCCTATCATTAAAATTCTTTCATTCGAAAATTGAAGCACCTAATTTTAGCCGAAGCCTACTTGCGTTTATTTCGTAGGTGTGGGTCAGGCGTCGCCCAATATCCATAGCTAATACAATTTACGATCGCTCCAGCTAGGCTTTTCGAGAGACAAAATTCGACCTCGACTAATTATGTTACTCTCGAATCTGAGCCTCAAAGAGGAATCGAGTTCACGCGAAATGGTGTTCGATTTCAAGAGGAGGGAAAAAAAAATGATACAGTTTCGCTAGGAACATTACGATTTCACGGTACGATGTTTTTGGCTCTCAGCCAACTTTCGACGAATTAACTACCGACCACAATTTCCATCAGCAATTCGCCATTCATCACCAGAGCACAACCGACAGGATACCTGCGTCATTGGAGCTAAATATTTTTTTCTACAAACTCGAAAATCATACTTCTCCGCCAGAAACACGTCGGCGCAACAATTTTCCATCGAGTTTTCACTGGCTCTCGATGGTTTCTGACAGTTTTAATAACTCGAATATCACCGACACTTTTCAACGGAAAACAAATCACTGTTACAAGGTTAACAGAGTAAAAAATATCCTGAGAGGATGGGTCAACGAGTGAACGATTCAGAGAAAAAAGCTTCACGTCGATAAACGTCCCGAGTGTGTATGTTAAAATTGATTTACGACAACAAGGATGGAGAAAAAACCGAGTGTGTCTGACTTGAAATTCTCTTAGGGTGCGCCGCCAGGAATTAAGTGTTCCCAGTGATTGAAAATCAATAAAAGAAGTAAGTTTACAAAATTTGTAACATCACAAAGTATGGGAAATCGAGATATTTGAAAATTCGGAAATTGGAAAATTGCAAGACTAAAGAGCTGGAAATTTGGCAAACTGAGAAATTGAAAAGTGGGAAAGCTGGCAAACTAAGAAATTGCAAAGTTAAAAAAATGAAAAATTTGAAAAATTGAACAGTAAGAAAGCAGGAAAATTGAGAAGTTGAAAAATTTCACGTACCTAAAAATCTCTGTAAATAATTGCACAAACAGACGGTTATTATTAAAACTGCGGACGATAAAATGCATTACCTACATTCGAGCAATTCGCGTAAACAAAAAGTACTCTACATTAAACGGGTCCTACCATTCATAAGAAAGTATTGAGATTTAGCAGACTTCCAACCATCAACTTTACAATGGCATTCTTTTTTCGGCTCTGAATAAAGCTCGTCATACCCAGAAACCGAGAAAAATAAAAGTTTCAAAAAACCACACGGATTCAATCGCGGTGCTGTTTTTCCACGTTATTTTTTCCATTCTAAAGAAACTTTCTACACGATGTATAATAAATAACAATGATATTTCTATATTCCATTTTTGAAAATAGAATGGAAATTCTATATTCCATTATTACGATTTTTTCAACCGAAACCCTTTAACGTACAACAGTAATGAAAACTTAAAATCAAAATAAAAAACTGTGCTTATCATCTATTTTAAAATTTCCACGAGAAGCCTTAAATTTATACAGCATCTCTGTTACATGGAATTTACCGATGAAGCTCGCTGAAACGAAACATCAACTATCTTGCTACACGTTTATTAAATCCCCAGTGGAGGTTCTGACTTGTAAAAACCTTTTCACTATTTCCATAAAATTCCTCTAGCGGTTAGGTGCATGCTCGCTTTTGCATTTGTATCGGACGTTGAATCGATCCGTCTGTTACTCAGCATTTATGAACAGAGTACATTCACCACCTCCAATATCCACCAGCTGCTGGTATCGTGAAAATTTTTTTCTATCAACTGTAACAAGGGTTAGGTTGACTTAACAATTCTTTGATACTTTGAAAGATCTATGAAAGGATCGTCTTGATGATTCTATCGTGACTTAACAACTCGTTCAGTACCGTAACGAAAGTAATTATCATCAAATCCCTCGTTTCCCTGGGTCAGACATTTCAGGATCAATTTTTACTATCGAGGGTTGTAAAATCGCCAAATGTAAATTCAGGAAAAAATTGTTTCAAATGGAATGTTATATTACATAGATACATAAAACTAATTTATCTCTCGTGCAATCACACGAAAAGGGGTCGACAAAAGCACAAGTAAGGAAATCTCAAGATCCAATCTAAAGAAATTTGATGCGTTTACCTTAACGAAGTGACAAGTAACAGGTGTTATACCTGACACAACAATGTCCCATAGAACGACACGGACAGTTATTAAACTTGGCTGAAGGGAAAATTATAAAGCTCATCCTGTCAAATGATTGGGTGTTGTTACAACGAAGTAGGGAAAGCAAATATTCCCTTGCAAAATTTTCATTCCACAATTGATTCATTTTAATCTAAAAATCGATAAAGCCCAATCAGCCGTGTAACAGAAATAATAGCCCGAAAGATTGATTCGAACCAGTCAAGTTTTTTCTTTCAACAAGATCTTGATCGCGTAATATTAATTTCAATTTGCACGATCAGAGGGGTATGAATGAAAGTGCTTTCGGAGGAGACTCCAACAGGACGTAATTAAATCGTGATGGGTCAAACGGGGTTGTTAAAGGGTGAAGAACGTACGACTCCTAATACAAATTGATTTGCGTTCATGAAACAGCTTATGGCATCAAACTACGATCCTCCTGAGACCTCGTATATTTCATCCTCGACAAATATTCACCAGTAAACGATGATTATTCCTCGGAATTTTCTTTATCGCATTATATAACATTCTTTTCTTTGAATTATTATTGAATTATACGGAATTGTGGCGTTGGTCATTGGTAGCCTTTAATATTCGACGCGTTAATTAATAAATTATACAAAATTTGAAGGGTGGATCACCAGTAACATCTATAGCAATCTCTTCTCCCATCTATCAGTGATACAATATTAATTATTTATAATCCCAAATTTCAATACGTAATGAATTTTATAATCGCCTTTAGCTACCGACTGAATCCACTGATTAATCTCACTTAATCTTATGAAATCTCTGTAGCAGCAGGAATTAAGAAATTCCTTTCTCGTTATTAATCATTTACTGATTTCTTTTGTGTCGATCAGGAAACTTTAACCGAAAAAAAACAACTCGTACCTACGATATTCAATTATTTAGACAGGAAACATGAAAAAGAGAATGATTGAAAAACTCTTACTAGACATCAAACGAAACCACTTGTAATGAAAAAAAGAAAAAAGTGAGCTTTCACAGAGACGTTAAAAGTTGATCTCATGTCAAATAAAATAACATTGAAACGGCTAATAAAACCAGTTTATACGGATCGACGTCGAACACATCAATCCGAAGGAACATCAATTCGAAAATCAATGTTTACCTATCAGCTGGATAAAACATTCCCGGGTGGAACTGTGTTATTATTTCAGCTGCGGCCGAACAACGTCAACGATGTAATTCACGGATTTATCGTGGCATGAACAACTTCGAGGTGCATTTTGTCGATTGCCAAAGGCTGCTCTCGATCCGAACGAGCAAGGCAGCAACGCGTTAATTCGCATTTCCTTTGATCATGGAACGTGTCTTTCGTAATTGATAACTAGAAATTTCCGGGAAAGGAAAGGTCACCAGTGATATTGCTCCAAAGATAGAAAACAGTTTCATTGGAAAAATTAAACGGTATCGAGTGAAACATCGCTTGATTCGTGTATTAATCCGGAAACAGAGGCGTTTCAGAGATATCGAGGACACCAGTTGATAGTCTTTTTTATTGTCTATAAGAAAGTGTTAAGGTATTTTGATCGAAAATTGATTGGTTTGGAAGATATTTCAAGGAGAGACCGGGATAGCCTAGGGAGGAGCCCAACAAATAAGCCTCAACTTCTCCCTAAGATATCTTTCGAATTAATCAATTTTCCACCCAACTATCTTAATACTTTTTTATAGAGAATAAAAAAACCTAGCAATTGGTGCCCTTGACATTTTTTAAACTCTTCTACTTCCGGCGTAATACGAAAATCACATCCATTCGTCGATATTTAATTTTGTCCAATGAATTTTTTGTCCTGAGAGAGTTAAACCTGATCGACGAATAAAATTGATAAATTTATAAATCTAAAGCCCGTTTACTCGAGCTCGCAGTGACAATTTACACCGTCGAGCCACAAGTGACATTCCCATATTTTATTTTTCAGTTATTTTTCACCGCTGTCAGGAAATGTTTAATGCATCAGATGCGATTAAAAGAAATACATATCATTACACGGACGAATATAGCAGCACAGAAAAATGAAAAATACACCCTGCCCATTGTTTTTAACAAATAACGCTCTCACGAGCAGCATCAACTCACCGAGTCATAATTTGTTTCAGTGTTATTTATGTGCAAGCACATGCATTCATTTCATTTTTCTGGACATTTTCAATCCGAGCATACGCAAGTTGTGACATTCGTTCTAGACTTTATTTTTTGACAAATAAATAATTTTGAAATATTCCCGACTATCTCGCCCAATTAGCTTGAGCCTTTCCTATTCATTTATACAAACATAAATTTATAACTTTGTCATGTTTCATTCTCGACCAATCCCGCTTCTAAAGCTCATTTCCCGAGAACGCTACGTTTAATAGAGCTGGAATGATTTCAATTAAGCAAAGCGTTCAGAGGGTAGCTATAAAATTATTTCATTTGCACTCGTTTTCAGCTGAAAATCTGATGGTTTGTTTCGAAAACTTAACTTTCGTAGCTAAGTTTAATACCCTTCAGAAAATTTGTTATAATATATTTCTATTAAAATAAATTGTTTCGATATATCCATTCCTGAAACGTCGTTAAAAACGCGGATAACGATTAAAATATCACCACTAAATTAATATCTCCATTACCCATCAATTTGGCAAATGGATCGTCGAAATTTCCCGTTTAATTTCATTTTCACCAATGAAACGCATCTGGTCGAGATCATTGAATAAATCATTCACTTCGAAATTATTCGCGATGCTTTTTTGGTAACTAAATATCAATCAATAATTAGTTAATGACTTCGGTTTATTTAATTCTTATTCAAAATAAGTTATTCGTTGAACGCCAGTTATAAATATCAATTGCTTTCGTGATTCCTTATCGAATGTAAGGCTACCGAGCCTAATGAAAAAGTTCGTGTCGGAAGGTGAATGGGAACGTTCGAATTAAAGATTCGCCAAGTGTTTAATTAAAGTTTCCACTCGTGAAAAGCTTTACAGCGGTTTAAACGAGCGTTCTATTCAGTTTAAAATCACGTCTTGAATCGGCTGTAAAGCACCGCGGGGACTATTCTTCTTAGGTCTTTCAATGCGACCGATATTTGCTGAAAGCTGAAGATATTTGCTACAACAGTCAGATAAAACCTTCTTTCGAACCGTTGCCGAGGAATTCGCGATCAATTTTTCGTGACAAATCTCCGCCGAATGGAATTCTTTCGAAATAATTCTTTGAAACGTGCTTTCCTTGTTTAAGATCGATTCTTCACAGATTTAGAATTTCTACACGAACGTGATACAAATGAGGTATAAATGTGAGTAAAAAAACGATTGGAAAATCGTAACCTCGTACCAGAATTATAATGATTGATCGAAAAACAGAATTAACATCGAGGCGGATTGTGAATTCAGTGATACAAGTCAACGATTGGTGAGTCACATGTTTTATGGTTCCTCCAGTCTCCATCGTATCGTTGAATAAATCTTCTTGAACGACACAGAGTGGTTGTATTTTTTCTATTTTATCGAGGTCACGCTGACCCTGAATATTATAATAGAATGCAATAATTTATGTTTTACTTGTTTGCCCATGGTGAGTTACGATCGGACTTTTTCAATTTGTTATTTCATTTCGACGAATTATAACACTCTACTGATTGAAATATTCCATTAAGTGCCTATGTTGAAGGCAAACAATATTTTAAAACGCGAGCTTTGCAGGTAGTTGAAATGTAATAATGCCGATCTCTCGACATGAAAAAAGCATCGTAGTAAATTGAAGACAGCCATAAATTCGTATTACCAGGCTCATTGCAAAATAAATTTCACTCTCTTCTCTTTCCCGTCATGTTAAAGATCCAATTTTTAAGAGGAAATCGTACGCTTACGAATGACAATACATATATCAGTGACAACAATTTTTTATTTGCTCACTTTAATTTCGACACATTTTTCGGTATTTTTCTAGCGAACTATAACAATATGAGAGATTCTAAAAATATTGGAATATGTCGTGAGCAAATTGGAAACACACGAAGAATAAAATATTTTTATTAAAACATTCTTTATAGCTCTACGGCAGTGCTTGATCTTGTAGTTTACGATTTAATGCAACAAAATTTTCAGCGCGAGGAAACAATGTGGAATCGATCTCATATTTTAATAATAGCCTTGTCCAATCGGCAATGTTCAATTTAGATTCGTCGATAAAATGCCTCTAGATTGAGCTTCGAATAAATAAAATCAGATCAACTATCAGATGGAATAGCTATAGATGATATAGATTTCGATGAAATTTATGGAACAAATTTTTAATTAATTGATCGTTCGATAAATAAAATCTATAAATATTTCGAAAGAGATATTTTTACATGAAATTGAAACAACTCGATAAACAAAGACAGTGTTCTTGATCGCCAAAAGCAAATAATCATTGTTCATTAACCAATCAATAGTTCTTGTCTATTTTTCGTTAAGAAAGCATTCTACGCGTGGAAATATTTATTCTCTGGTCTCTCGTTTGTTTCTTCTACCCTATTTTAGAACGAAGTGCATGTATTTCAGTGCACGACACAAAGACGTTACAACTTCTCAATCTTTCACAACGATAATGGAATTATTTACAAAGGTATCAAAGGAATAAACGAAACGAAATTTCAATTGACTTCAACGAAAACCGCTAAAAGGGAAATAATATCCCCTGTTTTCTTAGAAATGAAGTATCAAACCTTTTATTGTAATTATAATTAAAACTCTGGGGTTGCTTAAACTGAAAACAACAGGGTAGCACAGATTTCCTCGTTCATCAATAGATTTGAATTATCATCAAGCTTATACAGGGGAATACAATTCTCCTGGGGAAGAGAAACTCGGTTCATTCCAAGAAAGCACCCTTCGAAACGATTCATTTATTCTGTTAGACTAATCGTCGATCAACAAAGATTAATGTATCGAAGAAAATAAAGATTAATGTACCTCTTGTGTTTTTAATGAATCTGTATTTAACTCGTTTTATCCAGTGTGTATCAACCCTCTGCCACGTCGTTATGGACCTTCGCGATCAAATCAGACTTCCTTTAGGAAAATAGTGATATAAGGGAAGGGAGAATTTTCAAAATCCTTATTTTTATGATATTAATGTCAAAAGTCGTTTAGAAAGAAAATAATATTATATGTTGAAATAATTAATTCAAATATTAATTCAAATTTTCTCGCTTAAAATTGTATGAAGTCTCATTCGCTACTCTGTCATTTTCCCCAGGGACGCCTGCGGGAAAGGGTGGAAACACGGAATATCACTATTTTCCCTTGGAAGTATGATTTGATCGCGAGTGGACATCAAGTATTTCATAGAAATTTCAATTTTAGAAACATACTTATTTCTCTAACGTAATTGTAAATGGAAATATCGAGCAATAATTAATTAAGGTGTAATTACGATTTTTTAAAGAATGCATAAAATATTTCAAATCGAGAATAGAAAATGATAGAGCAGTAAAATACTGCGCGTTTTACATCGACTTCCGTGTCTGGAAGTAACTGCATTCAAGTTCAAATAAATAATTCGAAAGGAAAGTACAAAACATTTGCAAACAGGCGGAGGAAAGTGCAGGAAGCTGCTTCGTACTAGGAAGGTTTATTTTTATTCGTTGCCAGTGAAAGACGGTCAGATGACCAGGCAAGAGTTCTCGAAAGCAAATAAAGAAAGGGAATATGGTCTGTTGACGCGTTATCACCGCTTCCGTGCAGGAGGATGCTTCTTGCACAGACGAGAGGTTCCCTTGGGAAAAAGAGGAGCTAACCAAAGGGTTTCCCAGTTTCCCTCGTCTTTATTCGATAGTACGCGACCGCATGTGCAACAATCCTATCGAAACCAGGCTATCGATTAGCCGTATGTATCGCATTGTAAAGAAAATTACACGTTTCGTGTCTAAACTCCGTTTAACCATCCATTTCTCCAATTACAATTGTTTATAATCGCCAAGTATCTTTCTTCTAGCAGAACCTCGAAATATATAATAATTTCCGAAGGGAACATTTTCATACATTGCAAAAATAATGTTTGAAAAAATGGTGCAAGAAATACTTTGAATTATTACTGCTTCTAAGGGCAACATAAATTCTCTTAAAGTGCATCGTGAAAGGTCTGGAAGTGCAACGAGAAGAATGCAAGTGGGAGAAGAATGCAAGTTTAATGAGAAAAGCTGCAGCAACCAACATGACATTAATAAACATCCGACGATCGGTTTACGAGCTAATGAATTTGCGTCTACTATGGAGGATTCGCCTTGGGACGTGTAATTCATCTTACAAATCCTGCAAAACGTTACATCAGCTCCTAAAATCGACGACAGACGATCCTACATCTTGTTGATCCTCGTTACTTTCAGCAGAAATCATCAGTGAATTTTCTATTAGTGGCCTTCTAGTTTATGAGAAAATTTCATTGACCTCTGCCGATCCTAAGCCCCTTGCATGATATCATCGCGTTAACTCTCTTCGTACGAGAACTTCACATATTCCCTCGACCTATTTCCCTGAATTTATCGGCCGAAAGATTTGTATCAAACGTTTCCAAAATATCCATGCTAAATCAATTTCTATATTCTACTGCGACTTATTGTTAGATTTATCTTCGGTGTATTAATTTTATCAGAGTATAAATCAGATCTTCCAGTTCACAAAGAAAATTAAAATAAATCAACCCGGTTGTGATTCTATTTGATTCTATTTGAAATTTCAAAAATTTAACTACCTCCCATCGATGAAAAATTAATTTCTAAACAAATTTCTGAAACTACTTAACCCCCTCTTGTGTATCGATAAAAAGAGAGCATTAGTAAGTAGATAAATCCAAGATAAGATCCAAGAAACATCCCTGAGGGATATAATTTGAATACTACATCGTCTGAGTGCAATTAATTGAAGCATCGATTAAACGGGTCCCGTCTAGCAAATTTGCCCGGGGGTTATTCGCATTGAGACACGACAAGGAAGCTTTGAAAGTTCGAAATTAGGTCGATTGATGTAAACCACGTTTATTTTGACCGTGGAAGTACACGTGTCGGGAACAAAGATGAAGAGATACAACGAAGGTCAGCCAATAATGCTCTCAACATGGCCATTAACCGTGAGAGCACCTGATGCTGCATTCTCTTCATCATACCAAGCGTGCAGAGGTGCAACGTGAATCTCGCTAACGGTACGTTAAAACGACCTATCAATTAACCGTCAGCGATACACTTTTATCGATAAAACGAAAACTTTTCTCTTGCTAAGATGAAACTTGTACATGGGTCCCATCCTTCCCCCTCGGTGTCCTCTAGGAGACTGACCGTGGAGGAAAGAAGGCCCATCAATACGGAATATCTGAATTAATTTTTAAAATTCCATATATTTTTCAACTAACTATGCTCTACTGTAAAATTTATATAATCCTCTATTTTATGAAATTTGTGAACCTGGCAAAGGAAATGAAATAAAATGGTATTTAATTGAAATGATGACCCTAGGGAAGGTAAAGACGTAAGAATGATAATTAGAACAACGAAGATAATCGGATTTTCTAGCTGAATGTGGTAGCTTCAAAACTAACTGGAAGTCGACTTGAATCTAATTACAGCCAGACCAGGAACAAAGATTCGACTCGTGGTTAACCAAGATTTGACCAAACGCTAGTCGATAGCCAATTGAGATTTAATTGAAGCCTAACCAAGAAGCAATTAGTGGCGGACAACCTTCGCCAGATGTCCGATTAAAAATCTTATTTTACGCAACCCTATACGAACACTGTTCAACACGAACTTTCTTACGAGGCGATAAACAAGGATAGATATTATCTACAATTATTTGCATAATTAACCCGTTCAATATTGTAGAGATAAGCAGTGCTGAGAATTTCTAATTAATTAAATGATTAACATATAGAACGCGGTGGAGATCACCACTGATCAGTCCCATAAATTGAATTTAATTAATTGGAAAGAAGAAAAATTGTAATTCTGAGTAACATTAATATTGTAAGGTAGGTAATGCATAGGAAATTAAAATTGCAAATTGCAAAAAGATATTACACTGACAATTGAAAAATTAATCGTTCGTGTGAGTAATGAATTTTCTTCGAGTATTATCTACGACGATAAATATATTTTTCATGCACGCGAAATAAATGTTTGGAAAATATCGCGCATTAAATTTCACGGTGAAATCTTAACCATGATCTGGTATAATCGGCAGGAAATGTTCGTTGAAAAAAGTTGTAATAGGTGTTGTTAATAAGGCAATTTGCTCGAGCCAAAGGTGGCTGATCATTACCGTCGTATTCTACTTGCAAAGAATCACGCGTCGCTGCTCGTTCCCCTGAATAATTTCTCCTACAATTTATTTCATTTAAAGGTGCGCGTTAGGGTGAAATTAATCTATAAAGATATCCACCGTACTGCATTTCCTTATCAAGGAAATCTAGCTCGACAGTAACCAATGATTTTCCGTTATTTTAAAGGTACGAGACACGAGAAGAAAAACAGAAACGAAAGGTCGAGCTGCGACGATGATAAGAAGGTGCATGCAACGAAGTTCCGATCTACCAACGATAAAGAATTAACCCTTGTCTATGATCTGAATAACCCATTTGGAATTCAGTGAACCCTTGCCAAGTAAGAAGCACATCGATATAACATTTTGACTGATGTATTCAAGAAAGTTAAAGTACTACCTTAAACAATTTTATTTTCAATATTTCTTTGATTTTTGTTGTTGTTATTGTTGCTATTCCGGTGTGAATAAGAAAGTTCGAAATACGTACCGAGTGGGAAACAATCAAACGACTAAAAATCTGATGGGTAACAATGGAGTCTCGACTAAACTTTAACTGGGTGAAATTCATTTTTCTTTAGAAACTCAGAGGAATGAACAAGTTTGGAACTTCCATTAAGAAACCATTCCAGTAATCCTTAACCGAATTAAAGTGCAGAATAATTGGATTCTATTAATTACAATTTTTAATTCTCAAAGAAAGAATACTAATTTAGCACTTTAAATGCCACGGGGGTCGCATGTGACTAAATAATTAAAAGAAAACAATAAAAAAAACATTATTATAAATAATATTGTTATTCTACAAATAGTGTAAAATAGCAAATAGAAAGCTTAAAATTTGAAATTTAAAAATTAACCATTTCTATTTTTAATAATAATTAGACTTAATAATAATAAACTCAAATATGTTCTGCAACAAATATCCATTTTCACTGTGACATTCAACGTGTGATAAATTGCAATGTAATCGTTTTATTTTAAATGGAGTAATTAATAATTTCGAAACTCTATTGCTTACACAAACATACATAAATATAGTATTTTATTAAACTATGTCCTATCAGAATGAATGCAAATTAATTAATCCGTTCAGGTGCCGTATTTGCTCTACAAGCTTTAACCTATTTACGTCGTACACCTATGTATTTCGGTTTTACGAGTTTCAACTTACTGTAGTTCCCTTCAAAACACGGAAGGTCGCGTACACGTTCGGTTACTAAACATCCAAGTTTACGAACCAAGAGCGAATTCTTTCATGAAGAATTGTAAAAGAGTATGTGTAAACCTAACATTGTATATGTACCGTGTACAACATCAACAACGCACTATTTCATCAATGTATCAAATTACATTTGAAAGAAACAAAGCAGTATGAATAAGTTTATGAACAATAGGTTTAACCATTGAACGATTCTTTGTCATTAGTAATAGTCAAAGGTTTGTTATTCTACTTTCAATGTTACATTCTATACGTAATTCGTTTTACAATCTTTTCAAATAAGAATAAAATATTCATTGACAATGAGTCCTACCTTAATGGCGTCGTTGTCAAAAACAATGTCCTTGTCAGTAGACTACTTGTCCATGTTGATGCTGAATTGTCACTTTCACAACCGAATTACTGTAATAAAACACGATTTCACTGAATAAAAGATTAATCTGATACACGCAGTAGTTCTTTGATTGAAAATTGAGAAGTCATTAAGCCGACAACTTTATTCGCGAACAATGCATTGTTAATATCGAAGATATTTAATGTACTATATTACTTCGACGACGTATAGTTCAGTTACATAATGTTTACGCTTATTTTATTGTTAAATTGAACCGATAATCCACGTATAATTAAAACGAAATATTCTTGTGACGAGAGAACTTCGAAAACTACGAATCGTGCGGCGGCGCGGCGGTAACTGACGCTTCGTCTGAGGGAAACGTGACTCGAGGTGCGTGCGCAGCCCTTACCGGCGTAATGGCGGCATGACGCGCCGGCGCAGAAGCACGCGCTTCAGATTCATTTCAAATGAGTTATCGTCAGCACTGATTTAACAAATATTAGTAAAAATTGTTTCCTTATTAACAAAAACTTTTTTTAATGGAAAAATGTGCATTTCGTGGACTATAGAAGATACCTAATCTCTTCGGTGTAGTCTGACAGAACTAAATGGAACTAAATTTTTCTTACTTTTTCTACAATACTTCACGTTTTTAACTTATTAGATTTCGTGATATATCATATATCAAAAATGTGCTCCGAGATATTGAAATAACTGTTTTATGGGCACTGAAATGCTATAGACATCTAGCGGTTGCTTGGTAGAACTAACAAAATTGAATTATCCTTATTTTTCCAAATGCGTATTTACAGCTTTTAGTTTTATCATCCCCATTTAATTTTATTATTGTTTCACGCTGTTCGAAAAAAATAAGTACGGATCAGAACATATTACAGTAAGCTACCAAGGGGGGATATGTATTTATTTCTAATGATACTGACTGTATAACATTTAATAAAGCAGTTAATGTTAAAAATAATTACACATTATTATTTGAACTTAAAACCCACCCATACAAATTTGTTGAAAATGTTTAATACATTATACATAGTGTAATATAATATATTACACGTCGAAATAAATCCATGATTTAAAAAGAGAAATAAATTCAAATATGTTATTGCAACATATTTACATTTTTAGGGTATATTATCATTTTTATTTTGTATGTGGTTTTGCTTTCGGTTTTCGTTTATAACACTGAGCATGACTATGAGCTCTTAAGCTGTTAAATACTTTATTGTTCAATTTAACATCAAATCCTCCTGTGTCTCCTGTGTCAATACCAGGAGGAAATTGCAGAACTCTACAGGCATTTATCCTTGAAGACATGAGCATATCATGTTTAGTGACAATTTGTGATCCTTCACCCATTTTTTTATACCCACAACGTGGTATAGAAGCATACTCCTTTTCAATACTCTATAAACATAATAAATCCATTAGATTTACACAATTCCTAGCACGATAGGTTTGTCTAGGGAAATTATCATCCCTACCCAGGGGCGATCACCCCCGGGTTCCTGGGCCTCCCTAGACGCTCTCCCGGGTTTCTCCGGCAGCTTCCCCGGGTTCCTCTACCCTGGGGAATATATTTGTGGCATACTTACCACAAATCTATCAAAATCTCTTGTTGTATTTTCAACATCTGTGTCTTTATCATCATAGTCATCAAATGAACGAATTCGATGATTTGCATAAATAGTATTAACTGCAAAGAATAAAAATAATTTATTTACTATGTAATTTAATAAAAAATTAATATTACCTTTAGCATCACGATTGAATTTTTCCTCTGTGCGTGTTAATATCTGATCATATTCTTTGTTATACTGATCTTGCAACATATGTGCAATCACTTCATCATTATCTGTATCATTTGACTCATATATTGTACTATCTTCAATATCCGCATCATTTGTTATTTCAGTCTGGTACTTTTTTATTTCTCTACCATTAAAAGAAAAAATGGATTTCTTTACTTTTGATTTTCAAACATAATAAATAATAAATATATATTAATAAAAATGAAATAATAATAGATATAACCAATTGTTTATAGCTTACTTCTCTTGCAAACTATTGGCAAGTTGTTCTGAAGTTATCTCCACTAAACTGACAGGCCCTTCTACTGGTTGAATTTTTGCCCATGGAGTCGACATCGTAATAATAATTAATGAATATAAACCTAAAAAATACAGGATTAAAGAATATAACAGGATAAGGAAACATATTTTTATTCTATTTTTATTAATGATTATAGATACGTAAATGAAGGTTAAGTTACATAGCACAAAACACTGAATTAATTTAAAAGTACATCAATGCCGAATTTTCATACAAAATGAAGTTAAAACTTTTGCCAGTTTATTGTAACTAAAATTTTATCATAATTGCATACAAATTTTATTTCACGAAATTGTGCAATCCTTCTGATTGTTCTAAATGATACTGCAAAACGACATTAATGGTCATGATATGTTTGTTAAAGATTTAAAAGAAAATTAAAAGAATCAGATTTACCTTAAAAATAGAATGACTAAATTAAAAAATTTGGAAGACGGAAATAAATAAAGAGATAAATGATTGTGAACAGGAACACACTGAAGTCGTGTATATGACTCAAGTGTATATATATACGTAAATATGACATGAAGTTAAATCAATGTCAACTCGCAAAAACATCGATACGTTCAATCGATGTATACCGCAGTTCACCAGAGTCCATAACTGCGAAAAGACCAGTTTTCGTTCTTTGCGCATCTCCAGTACGCATCTTCGCCCTGATTGGCGATACTCCCAAACGAAGTGGAAAGCGATTAGCAGAGAGCTCGCTGCGTTCCCCCACCATCTTCCAACCTGCGCGTCGCAGTTATGCTCTGGTGAACTGCGGTATAGTAATATTTTGGTTGTAACTTATCTTGGTGTAGCAAATTAAAGAGACAGGAAGGTTTAAAATATATTTCTGGAGGAAATTTAGGATTTTTTACTTAATTAAATTTTATATTGAACTATTTTGTTTTCAACAAGTCCTTAAGTATAAAAATTAATGAATGTGTCGTTTTACTGTGTCGTTTCAATTTCTCCTAAATATATTTGTTTATCACTAGATCCAGAGCAAACTATAAAAAAAGAATATATTTAGAATGATTGTAAAATATACTAATATCTACGATTTTGTATGCATTACCAATTGGTTCCTTTGGATGAAAATCGATATCGTTTACAGAACCATTATGACCGGGTAATTTATACAATATCCTACGACTTGTAGTATCCCAAACATAATGAAACCTATCTGATGATCCAGATGATACTTTACTACCATCTGGTGACCATGCACACCTCAAAAGATTCTGTAATTATCGAAATAAATGAAATTACGAAGTTCAATAGTGCATGTGAAAAAATCCGAAAACACACCTTTTCAAAATTATGTTGATGTCCAGAAAGAATTTTAACACAACGTTCGTAAGGAGCAAACGGCCTTACATCCCAAATTCTTAATGTGTTATCCATAGCATTAGAAAGTATGTAGGAACCATCTGGACTAAGACTTAATCCAGTTATGGTATCAGAATGTCCCTTAAGCTTATAAAGAATAGAGTTTTTCCTTAAATCCCAGACTTTTATATCATTATCTATTCCACCACTTATAACTTGTTCTGCTGTGTCATTAAATGTTACAGCAGTGACCTATGTAAACAAAGGAAATAAACAAATGTTGATAAATTCAAGAATTTGTGTAATTTAAATTCTCACAAAACATCTCTTTACCTGATATGTATTGTTTAGTGTGTAACACTGTCCTCTTTTCCTAGGATCCCAAACACGTATAGTACTATCATCACTACCTGAACAAAGTTGTGTAAGACCTCTCCTTGCTCCAGAAACAGAGTTTACAAAGGAGGTATGACCTTTCAGTTTTTTAATCCTAGTTCCAGCCACTATATCCCATAGACCTAGTGTCATATCTGTACTAGCTGTGTATAAATGATTACCATCAGGACTAAAATGTAATTCCATGATTGCTCCACTGTGTCCAGTCATTACAGAAATATTTTCACATTCACCATATACGTTCCAAATAACTGGAAATTGTTATTACATATTTAACTGCATAAAATATTTTCAAGTCACACATATTTAAATACATACAAATTTGTCTATCAAAGCCTGTAGAAGCAAGATATTGACCCTCAGGATGAAACTCAAGAGAAAATATATCTCCTTGGTGGCCCTCAAGGAGCATAATTGGTGCAAATAAGTTAGATGTTCTTGGTGGTCCCTATATAGTAATAAAATAAGTTTTTATTATGAAAATGACCTGAAAAACATGTCGAGTTAAGGTTAGTCTCGCTTACATTCTGTACAACTGCTTTTTCTCTGCTACTAAAGACCACTTCATTTTTAGTCCTTTTTGAAGCAGGAACTAATGCTAAAATATCATCCCCTTTACGTTTATCTAAAATTGGCATACTGAATAATTTAAATTTTTATTGTATCCACAACTCTTCATAAACAACCTTATGACACAAAAATACAAACTTATACAGATGGTACTTCGATTATTACGATTACACGGCTGCAGAAACTATAGATACAAAATGATTGGGAATACCTTTGTTTTCAAGGAGTTACTTATCGTTCTGAGGGTTCTAGGGAACCCCAGGTGAAGTAGGTAATGAAGCACTTCTTACTTATCATGTGGTAGTCTGCAAATTATCGAGTAGTTTCCGTTGTTTCCCGATAGATGGCGATAGTGCTCCCTTCTTTAAATTTATGGCGGTCTTTTTAAAGTATAAGTTTGCGAATCCAAGTTCATCAAACAATTGTTTCAATAATTTTTCAGTCTTGTGCTGATTTTAACTGATTTCTAATAAAATAGAATCAAAGATCAGTTGATAGTGATTGGTGTGGTAAGACAGTCACGGTCTTAATAACTGTGCTCTGTATGTGCAGATCTAATCTCATCATGGGTTGTCTGGAACCCCAAAACCAGCCATGCCATGTTCAGTCCTGTTGAATTTGTAATCACTAACTGCTGTTTATGAAATTTTTACAGATAGTTACATATTATGCAATTATTCCAGTTATTGTTTAATACATCTATTTATTTATAATACATGATAAGAAATAAATATAATCTTAAACTTGTTAAGTTACAATTTATTAAATATGGTACACACATTTACGTGTAGTGTACTATTTACTATAAACATTTTGACACATTTTTGTTTAATAAATTTCCCCTAATTTACAATTATATTTATCGCAATATGATGACCATAAAATTATCTCATAAATACACATATTTACAGGTGGTCACTATTGCTAAAGAAAAATTGTTGTGGTTTTTCATTCAAATAAATAATCAAGTAACAAGGTTTTATAAACGACAAAATAAGATGTTCCTATAAAAACATTTAACAATACTTGTCTTCCTGCTCTGAAATTGATCGTCAGTCTTGTACTTCACATTGTGTGAAAAACCACATATGTAAAATTTTTTAAATAGAAGGAAATTGGGCCTAATGATGTTAGTGAAATATCGCTGAATGACGCAACATTTTTTTCAAATAAGAAAAAGAAAATGTGCCCTTCAAATTTTGAACCTATCAAAAATCAACAATTTACAAATGCGTAAAGTAATATAATTTAATATTGTACTATACACAAATATACAGGACACTCATCATCACCTTTTTGTACCTGAACAGAACAATATTTTTCTTATATAATTTGAGCTTATTTCAACTACCCGAATGGATATTTCAACGATCGAACTTACTACAACAGCATAGTTGTTGGATTCTCCATAAAGTTCTTAAAGACAGCTAACCATTGAGCTCCTACAGCACCGTCTATAGTACGATGATCGCAGCTGGCAGTGACGGACATAAATTGAGAAGTTGTGAATCTAAAACAACGATGCAGATATTAGATCCAAAACATTAATAACACTTAGGATGTACTTACCCTTTCTCATTGTCGGCAGGTACCAGTCTTGTTTCAGTAGTACCTATGGCAAGGATGATGGATTGAGGAGGATTTATAATGGCAGAAAAGTTTTTAATGCCAAACATTCCTAGATTTGATATAGTGATAGTTCCTCCTTGAAATTCTTGTGGCTGCAATTTTCCTTCCCTTGCTTTAGTAGCCAATGCTTTAACATCTTTACTGATTTGAACTATACCCTTTGTATCTGCACTAAAAACTATTGGTGTAATTAGGCCGTTTTCTGTACTAACCGCTACACAGACATCAACATTGTTAAATCTAAAAAAAATATATTGCGACATTAAATATTTGGAAATCAATTGTTTAAAGCATATAACGAATAGCAGGGCGATAACATACTGTCTAATAACATCACCCATCCACGCACTGTTACCCTCAGGTATTTTTTTACAGGCCATCGCCATTCCTTTGATAATAATATCGTTTACACTGAGTTTTACTTTCTCTTTTTCTAACATTTTATTAAATTTCTCCCGCATTGCTAAAGCGGCATCCATGTTTATATCCACTGATAAATAGTAATGTGGGATAGTTTGTTTGCTTTCCAAAAGACGTTTAGCAATTACTGCTCTAATAGTGGATACAGGAATATCCATTCCTGCTGGAACATCCATTGCTGGTGCTCCTGCTACTGCTGCTGCTGGTTGAGCACCAATCGCCGGTGCCCCTGCTAAATCCTTTACTGTTACAGATCCATACAGTCCTGTACCTTTTAAGCCCTTTAAAGCCGGAATTGTTTAAAATTTACGATTCCTAACATACAATGTAATCAGTGATATAGTAATATAAACCTAACTTAAAAGTTACCTGCAAACTGAGGCCTTTCTCTGCTGCAATTTTTTTAGCTAATGGACTGGCATATATTCTATCACCGGATGGTACGCTTGGAGCACCCATTGGTTTTGCAGCTGCAGGTGCTGGTGGTGTTACTGGAGATGGAGGAGGAGTAGATGGTGTAGGAGCAGCTGGTGCAGGGCCAGGAGGTGCAGCTGCTGGGACATCTGGAGAGTCATCTTTAAAATCTTTGAAAGCAGCTACACTGGCTTCATCTGATACAATTATACAAACAAGTTTTCCAATAGGAACATTTTTTGTTCCTGCTGGTACTAAAATCTTTGCCAAGTAGCCTTCTTCCGGTGTTTCAAAGCCCATTGTTGCTTTATCAGTTTCAATTTCTGCTAGTAAGTCACCTTCATTCAACTTGTCACCTATAATAAAGTTATAAGAAATTAGAAATCATTAATGGTTTAATCAATTGTAATGAACTGTATCCCTCACCTTCCTTTTTCTGCCAACTAACAATAGTACCAGTTTCCATAGTAGGTGATAATGCAGGAAGTTGTACTCTGAGATGATCAGGATAATCAGCATAAAATCTAACTTGTTGCCTTCCTGGGATCACCATAAGACTTAAGGTATTGTGTACCTGAATCCTGAACACCAAACAAGAAAGCACTGTTTTACTCTAAAAAATGTTAAGAATTAGAAGACAGTGGAAAGCTGACTGAAGATCTTGGATGCAACAACTTCCTCTGTGAAAATATTTGTTTAACAAAAATGAAATTTTTAAGATTGCGACTGTGTGTATATTTGAATGTAATCGAGAAACAACAGGTGGAAATAGAACTTTGAAGGAGAATGGGAAGTTGGGAGTAATGGTAATGAGTATTCATTCATTCATTCATTCATTAAGGTAACTTTAATAGCTAATATGAGTGTAAATTTTAACCAAGAAACGACAGTACATTTTATAAAGAAACAAATGTGATTGTGACAAAAATATTAAATACCTCTGTAGATATTTTCTGTGAAGACATCGTACCATGCACCTTACGGTGGTCGTCCGGACGGAATTTCGTAGTATAGCGCGTGCCAATTCATTGCGCAGACCTGTTGTCGTTCGTATCATATCTCAAATGATTCGAGGATCTTTTACTACCGATTTTAGTAGCAAGTCGCGAGAAATTCCACGTTACACGAAGTTTTTCTTTAAAACACTCGGACAACGAACGTGTTCCGAGCGTGTCAGTACTGTGGGGTTATCGCGAACTAGGAACGGACGATACGAATGTACCGAATGAGAGGTCGTTCACAAGGTCACGTGGCATTAAGTTTAAAGGTAGTTTTCAAATGGGGCAGAGATCATTAATCGCAGATTAGAAAATGTCATCGAACCGAAAAAAAGAGGATAAAAATAAAACAATAACAATATTCCGTTTTTGTTTGATCCAAAATCGAATTTTATGTCAAGGTTTCTTGGCTTATAACCAACGATGTCAATGATAAAATAGAACGGTACATACATACTATGATCCGTTGACTTACGTTTTACTTAGCGCTAACGATATCAGTGGCGATTAGAGGAACTTAATCACCTTACCGACCTTCCTATTCTTTAAAATTCAAAGCTTCAATAATCTTTTATACATAATCTTAAATATGAAAAAACGAGGTACCGGTAAAACGACGAAGACGAATATTACCGAAAGTTTGGATCAAACTGGATTTGGAAAATTTACATTTCATAACGGAGATATATATAACGGCGAATATAGATGGAATTATACCCAATCTGTTTTAGTCAAAGAAGGTCGATGTTCTGTAAAGCACTCATTCTCTTTTAAACATTATTAATCGTGTATATTTTACACAGGAAGAGGAATATATACTACCGATAACTTTGACGTTTACGATGGCGAATGGAACAATGATTCTTTTGCCGACACTACAATTCACATTCGGTAATTGGAATTCGCTCCTACTTATTACTATGCTATTACATAACGATAATAAATAAAGTTAAATTTAATTGTTAAAGGTATAATAACAACGCTCAGTATCGAGGTAGAGTCGAACCAAACGGTACAATGAACGGTCCTGGAACGTATACATTTCCGGATGGATCTTCAATTGAGGCTGATTGGGTCAATAACAAACCACTTACGAATGTTATCTACAGAGAACCTAGAGGGTTTGAATGGACACTTGTAAACGTGACGGATAATGTAAAAATATTTAGATCACTAATTATGATGTAAGATTAACATTGCAATCGTAATTACAGGCGATTTCTTTTTCTCCTGGAAATCATTTCTGGCGTGATCTATTATCTGATCAAAGCACCACGCATTCTACCGAGTCTTTCGGCGAAGGGGAACTGAATTAATTCAATGAATGCACTTTTATAGCCTAATTGTTCTCGATTAATCCTCTTTGTATATGGAGGGTACCCTAAATCGAGATGTCGCGGGCCTAAACAGAGGATTTTCGCTCAAACTAAACACAGTTTTCTTTTGTTCCTGTATGAACTTCTCATATTCTCTTTTGTCTTTTATGGAAGTCCAACACCTATGCAAACACAATAAACGTTTATAAAAAGAAATTGCAATTTAATCATAGTTTACTCGAGAGATACTTACTTCCAAATCAGTAAACAAATGATTCCAATAAATAATATTACAAAGATGATCACAGATGAAATGACTGCTGTATGTATCGGAGTACTGCAATACTAGAATCGTCAGAAGATCTCGATGAAAAAAAGGGAGAAACGTAATAAAAATATTCAGTACAATAAGCTGTGTATCTTACCTTGCTTCCGATTTTCAAAGAAACAACATTGTTTTGCTGGAACTCGTATACGTACGGTATGATACAGATCGTTTGATCTTTTTTCGTTTTTACAACACAGTAGTGTTCGTTTCCTACGAAACACAAGAGATAACAATATTCTAATGATATCGAAATTAAGATTCATTAATCTATCAAGTGGATTGTTACCTTTGTCAACAGAGTCGACTAGTTTGGTTTCGTAAGAGGTTTCGTTAGTCTGGCAAAATTCGTCCACATTCTGAGGATCTTCGATGGTGGCATTCACGCAAGGATTGTAAAGAATACAGAGAGCACTACCACCCGCGCTGATCGACGATTCGCAGTAAGTGCCCCGATAATAAGAACCGTCTGTCGCTGTAACATTACATCTGAACGGACACCAATTTCAGTCGTTTACAAAATTGAACAATTTAACGAGAGTTATGTAAAAACGCACGAACCGACATTCTCCACAATCGCAGTAGCCGTGACCAGCACAGACTTCCTTGCTTCCTGGTGCCACGCAGGGATCATCGGTCGATGGACACTGGCAGGCATTTCCTTGCCAGCCTTCGATGCAATGGCAGACACCACATTTACAAATTCCTTTGTTCGAGCATTCTATACCATCGATCTAGAAGAGGATTCATTTGACTTGACGGTGCTTTTAATCCGTTAATATCTTATAATGATCACCTTGTCGCATCCTGAGCATTCGCAAAATTGTCCCGTGTAGCCCTCGTCGCAAAGGCAGCTGCCGCAAACGCATTCGCCCCTGTCGGAGCAAAGTTTCGTCGAGTTAGCGGCTATACATTGCAACCTGTTCTCCATCGGCGAACTTTCGTCGCAATCGCATTTCTCGCCTGTTCAATTCATCGACATTAAAGTTCCATCCACGAAGAGGATCTACACGAGTTACAGCTACTGTTCTTACCAGACCAACCGTTGTTGCACTTGCAAATACCGCACTCGTCTGTTCCGTGTTCGCAGGGAGAGTCTTCGGAGTCCTTGCAATTGCAACCGCATGCCAGCTCAACTTCGACTACCACTTGAGATACCTCAGAGGCCAGCGCATCCTCGATCACGATTGTTTGTTTCTAAAGAACATGGTAAATATTACAGGAAGGGTAAAAGATTCAAATTAATTGAATTCAATTATGTACCCATAGACTCTCGTTTCTTGGACACTTGTCGATCGACAGGACAACCTTGAAGTCGTACACCTGGCCTTCCTCTATATCCTCGCACTCGGAGGTGTTCCATTCCAGTACGTTCGCGTTGCCGCAATTAGAAAAATATTCAATTCGCAGTGGATACGAGGAATTGTCGCGTAAGATCACCTTCGAGGTGATTTGATGGTAAGCACTTTTGATGATTTCCAGTATATTCGAACTGTCGCTGGTCAAAGTAGCAACCCTTGCTTTTTCTTTCAGCAACGCGACCGTTGATTCGTACTCGCTACGCCGATCCTCGGTCACAGCGAATATCAAGTTGATTTTGTGCTCCTGTAACAGCCTAGACAGCTCTCCCAAAGAACAGTAATCGTACTTGGTAGCCAGAGAGTATTGGCCACGCTTATCGAGATGACACTTGAAGTCCTGTCGCGTCACAGCACCGCCTAGCTAATTAGAAACACATCAGACACCTCACGCATCCTGTCTGTGCCGATTATATCGATTCGCGTTACCTTTCCTTCGCCAGCAAAATGCAGGTATCCATCGGTCGCTACCAGGATGATCTTACGTGCATGCTGCACCCAGCCAACTTGTTCCTTGCAAAGGATCGACTGCACAACTCCGTCCAACGCGCCCTCCAAGTTGTCCACGTTTCCAGTTACACGGCTTTCATTTACCTGAAACTCGTCTTGATTAAAAATTTTCGATTATTTGATTATCTCGAGATAGATCAAACGCATACTTCTTTGATAAACCGTTGAATATCGTGAGTCAGTTCCAGGTGGTGTTGAAAGTCGTAAAGGGGCGAGCAAACAGCGTGCTCGCTCTTGCAAGGATTATCCTCGTGTCCTGGAAATATGTACGGCATCAGGGGTTTGTCGGCGTAGCTGCCAAAGCCTAGGCGAAAATTCTTGGTGAACGTGCCGAACGTTCGACTCATGTCTCGTCCTAAACTGGCCAGGGTCTCTTTGTCGTCCTTCATCGACCACGTCAAGTCCATCAGGTAGTACAAGTCCAACGGGTAATTTCTAAATTATTTTTCTCTATCTTTATATTTTCACCGTAGACTGATTAAACGTTATATTAATCGCGTAGGTACGATTCAACGAATTCTCGTCGTTATCATTAATGAATCGAGTAAACAAACGTACTTGGCTACCCGATAACGGATCGGAATCTCGGTCTTGGAATGGGACTGAATCTTGACTTTTACTCTTTGGGGCCTCAACTGGATCGGCGTACGTCCTGCTTCCAACACGTCCTGAAAGTCCGAGTTCTCCAGGATGTCCATCGATCCTAGAGAATTGCTGCGAATTTCATCCAAAGGGCAGCCGAATGCTTTCAACCTTTCCGGTGCGTTGCATCGTGATCTTCCAACAGTTGAATTCGAGTAAGACTGAAAATACAAAAGTGAAGTTAACTATCCGGACTAGCACGTGCAAAGTAACTAAAAGCGAAAGGATTCAGGGGATAGAAAATGAATTCAAGCATTACTGTTCCAGTTAGAACGACATTTACCCAGTCACTGCACCACGAACAGGAGAAACTGGCCTGCAAACAATTTTCACAGGTATTTTGAGAAACGCACAACCTGAGGATCTTCGTCTCCGCGCTTTCGGAATCTTCCCATTCGCGGCACAGAAGAATCGCGAAGAATACAGCTTTAAGAAGTCTCATCTTCAAGATCTCAGTCAACATCCAGCTGCTCGATCTTCTTTCGATGAGAATCTTTGGTCCATTCTTGAGGAGAACTCGTCTACGTTCGCGATTACTATAAATCTAAACGTTACTTCTGCAATCGGCACCGAATGGTACCTGAACGCGACTGTTCTCGTTATCTATGCTACGATAACGACACGCGTCGTTCTCGTACGTGTTGGGAAAAAAAGACGAAAAAAATGTGTGCCGATTTGCTATCTCTTCGTTACAGCGAATCGACATTTATCTTCCACTTGAATCCGAATCAATGGTCGCAAATAGAGACCGGCACGATGTCGCGCGCTCGGTTAGTATTCAATATCTTCTCACGTTTTCATCGATCTTCTTCGTTTTCCAACGATCGATCGTTTCGCTCGTCGGCAAAGTATGTATGATGTAAAACGACAGACACTTGGCGAAGCGAACGCGTTCGACTGGACGCATCTCATAGTCATCGACGTCGTTACTATTTTGCTGTGGACCTAAACGATTCTAGCTGCCAGCTAACATTGTCTCCTATGTCACGTACATGTGACAGATAGACGATATCGATGTTTCCATGTACAGGGTGTTCCCGACAGAGAGTGAGTTTGAAATTATACAGCCACGATTTCGTTTCATCCGGTGGCCTAGTTCTCAAACGGTAACTATGTTTCTCGTTTTGAAGAGCGAGGAAAGAAAGCTGCTCGTTTCGTTGTAAATTGTAATTCTGTCGGAAAGACACTTGTGCAATGAACAGATGGTTTCTTGCTTTTCTTTTTCTTGGTCACTTATTGACTCGCGATACCTGATGTATTATTTGCAGTTATCGCGAAACAGATATGTTTTCGTTTATTGTTACGAGCAGCCTTGTAAGTATTGTCAATGTTTTGCTACAATGTTTGCATACATTTCATTTCGCTTGAGCGTATCTCAATAATGCGATGACGAATGTGGTATCGTAACGCGATATCATTATTCCTGCAGCGATGATTGAAAAGAATACTAACGAGTTAGAGTCGACGTAGACTAATTAAGATCTGTCAGTACGAATGAATTACTTACATTAGACAGAAGTTAAAATGAAATGGAGGAAAACTGTGCTATACTCTTCTGAAGGATTTTTAAACACGAATAGATAAAGAAAACGATAGAAAAACATGTCAAGTTATTCGTTCCAATACGATTGCAATGCAATGTTTATGCAATTTATATCCGAAGCGTATGTTGTTCCATTATCGCTGCATTTCGTTGACACAGTAACGGGAAGAAATAAAAAGCCGCGACTGTATGTACTCTTCCTTGTATAAAACGGGCGCGTTATCAATTGCTGACATAATCGTGAAATTCTCGTTTCGAATCGTACATCTGCCTTTCCGCCTATCTGCATTTATATGTATTTTCGTTTCGCGATACATTTATGTTAACTACAAGATCATCGATATTTTGAAAATTATCACGAGTATTATTTAAATATATTACTCGTCGTTTGAGAAAGGATGCGCATAATTTTTGAAGGGAAGAAAGAAAATATGGAGCGAAGTTGATCGGCAAACAATCAACTCGAGGAGACGACGAAACCTCAGTGAAAGCCGGTCATTTTGCATTTCGTAGTTTCTAATGCCTTTATGCATCGACAATCGCGTAATTATACGATTTCTCGAATTATTGGGTCGTTTACGATCAAATATTTCAAACGGAAAATGATACATTTACTTGTAAATCTAGGCAATGAGCTCGAGATGCATAAATAATATGATAAAATAGAAATCCGATTTTATTACAATGTTCATTTATAAAGTAATCGGTCGTATATCACGAAAAAACATATGGCACTCTGTACTAAATAATATCGTGTATCCATCACGATGAGCTTGCCTCCGTAAATCATCAAGATCGATAGTTTAAAATAGGTCAATGTTTAAAAATTACACAAACTTTATTTTTCTTTCCTTCTGTTCCTGCTTGACATCGGCGTGTCGTTTCACAACGATTCGTTAAGTTGCTACATACGGTTCGATAAATATACACGCATTTGTTCCTTTACAACCACAAAGTACAAATTACAAATAGAAAAATCCTTACTCTACCCTTACGCTATCCTTACGTTAGTGCTGATCACATAGTTGCCGATTGTATAAATTGTACTTCTGTAGTTTGGACCAGTTGTTTTTTTTACTTGCAATGTCACCAGCAACAAGTAACTCTAAAATATCATTATTATTACATAAAAACATCGAAATACACGATGAAAGTTTGTGCAATGCCTTCCAGGAGACATAATGCATTTAAACAACAAGATCCAACGATTTTGATATACATATGCTTTTAAAACCTTCCTCTTTCTACTAATGTCACTGTGTATATGTGCGTCTGTTGTTGCCTTTTTTATCTGTTCTAACGAGGTTAACAAAAGAACACCAAAATATAATTTTTTTACCATTACTCTCTTTCGATACGAGATACGAGTCTCTCTATTAGGCTGTCTCTCCAACAGGATAGTGGAGCCCTGATAAAGACAACCGCTTTACCAACGCTACATTTTTCCTTGTCTCGTTCTACGAAACATGTCCCAATATTATGCAATAACCTGTCCGTGGACAAGTCTTCTTTTTTCTCTGACGTACATACAGTAAATTCTAACGTGCGTGTACCGCGTACAAAACGATTTCTCTACACTTAAAACACGATACGGGCGTAAACAACGTACCCTACTTGTTCCTTTCTTGCCGTTACGCTGAATGATACGTATTTTCTTTTTCTTTTTTACCATGTTCTGTATTCGAGAAAAAAAAAAAGAAAAAAAAATATACACATCGAATTGAGTATCCTCCTTCTTTTCGTAGTCGGATAAAAACGAAAGATACGTCAGATATGATATTAAAAGGGTTGATCACAAAACGATTTAAGGCTTCCTCTCGGAACTGGACACGCGTCTGGTTAATTGCTGATGAATGTTCGCACTGTTCTGCTCTTTAGACAATACACTAGGAACAGTTTCTTTATTAGAGGTAGAGGTGGGCGACGTGCATCCGGTATGGGTAGCGTTCGGGATTATACCACGTATAAACATCCCCGCGCAAGCCCATGGGAAAGCCCTATAAATCAAATTAAACGATGCATTTAATTTATTGCCATGTCGGTGGTTTTTTCAATTATTTACCATTTTGCGACGAGCAGAAGGTAGAGGTAACCAGGTACAACGGCAATCTTCTCGTTACACCTCATAGCAGACACCACTCGATCCGCCACTTCGTTCGGACTAAGTCTCGGAAAGAATCTGAATAAAACAGGTAAAAGTGATAAAGAAAAGCGCGTACAAGCAGTAACGGGTTTGCATAATTGCAAAGTGGAATGCTTACCTAGGCGAAACGTCCTCAAACATACCCGTGCTGCGAATGAAAAACGGACATATCACTGTCGTGTTAATGTTGTATCCCTCGGCCTGTAACGTACGATGAACAATTTGTTAACAATAAGGTCAATTGCACAATGCTGAATCGATTTCATTAGCCGAAAGATGTATACGTTACCGCTAACTCCATGTGAAGCGCTTCCTCGAAACCGATAGCCGCAAATTTCGACGTACAATAATCCACTAATTTCGGCACGCCTATGTGTCCAGCCAGACTGGCGATGCTCACGATGTGACCCTTGTTGTTCTCCATCATCGACGGTAAGAACGCCTTCGCGGTCTTAACAAGGAAAATTACTACCGTTAATACACAGCCGTTCGGTTGATCGTAAAACCTGCATCCTCGCTTTACTCCGAATCGTTAATGCCAGACTAACTGTTTGCAAAACAACCGAACGATGCGTTAAAGCGAAGCAATTACTAGGAAATGATACAGCGGCGTAACGGGTTACATATTTTGATCTGATCAGCGCGAGAGCTGAATACACGTACTCGTTTGCTACCGTGTACAGGGAACGGTGTTAAAGTGTACACGGTACCGCCATTACCATAAGTAAATATAACTGTAACACGAGTAGTAGCTTGTAAATACTATTCGAACGTAGGAATATACAAAGAGGAAACACGCGAGGTGGACGAGTCGGATCGCGAACAATAAGGGGCACTGGAAAGTGAGATCTTGCCGAAATGACCGTGACATCGGATGCAGCAAGAGGTCCACGGTTGACGCACTCTTCACGAAGCCGTTGACCCACTTCTTCACCTCTTCTAGTGCTCTAGTGCTCTTCTAGTTTTCACTTTTGAAAGTAAAATCGTCGACGCACGATTCGCGCGTAACGGTGTCCCTCGAGTGGGAACAAAGTCTGAAACGCCAGAGGGAAGGAACAAAGAAGAACCGTGCTGGCCAACAGTGTTTCGTTGATCAGAGATTCCCTATTAAATAAAAATTTTGTTTTCACACGAATCGACGACATTACAAAATACGCAGACGTTCCAGAAGCAATTGCAAATAAAAAATGCCATTACAAGGTTCGAACGATCGTTAGTTTCCGAGCGATACAACCGGCAGACCTTGTCCCAGTTTTGCCTCATTGTTTTTTATCACATTATAAAATGAATATGTCAATTGACGTTAAATCCGTGATGTAACACGTCTCGCAGAATCGGTATTCTTAGCCAGGTTGGGCTATCATTTTCATTCTTCGTGCTCCGAATCCACACGACTAGCTAAAGCCAACCCGTTGATCGGCATCGATGATGCTTCGCGCGGATGACGCCTCGTGAACTTTCACTCTGTATCCCGTTACATCGACGAACGCTTGGCGACTCGCGAAAACGGTGCTAGGAAGGAAAAAGCACTTCCAGGTACAATCACTGCCGTACGTTTACGAGAGTAGCGTTTAGAATTGTTTACAAGAACGTATGCGGTTCGAGAAGATCGTTCATGGCTATTAGAGTGCGGAGAAGGGATTCTGAGGACGTAAAACGAGCGCACAACCTCTTTCTTTAACTTGTTGCAGCGAGTATTCGCATCGGAGTACAATATCACGACAATGAACGAAATCTTTTCAAAGAATATTTTAAATTCTATAGCTCACTGCTTTTTAGAGATTGAAAAGATTTACATTTGATTCCTGCTAATAATTATGTAAATTTAGAATTAACAAACTATCTCTTCGAGTTTACTTGTTAACCAGCCTTAATTAGTTACATCTACTCCTATAGGAAAGAATCGAACGCATGAAACGTGAGTGGAGTTTATTTGCCAAAGTAGGAAGCGGTGTTAGCCAGCAGTATCTGAGTTTGGCAATCAAGCGGTTCGCGTGTCGCAACCACGACACGCGAGCGTACTGTAACGGCACGCTCGAGCGGCTGCATCTATGCGACCGGTTTTCTCTCCTGACCAACGGCAACCAGCCTAAACACAGCTACAACGAGAATGCACAGTTCTCACTCACGCTTCTCATCGCGAACAAAGAGAATCGCGCTTTTGAATCTCAATGCTGAACCACGTGGACCTGACGTGGACGAGGGTAATTACAGCGGACCGATGAAAAAGATCTCTGAACACCTCAAGGACGCACTGTTCTTTCTCTTTGCTGGATCTATGATAAATCTAGCGTGCGTGTCGTCATCTCGAGAATAGATTACTTGCTTTGAATAGAAACACGATTCTGACTGTAATAGTTGCGCGGTTAGATTCACAAGATAACAGCGCGCCGCTTTGACGATATTTTTATTCCGAAAAGCAGCTTCGTCCTAGGATTGTCCTTTGACGGATTGCAAAAGTTTTCGAGAAACTCCAGAAACGTACCCAAAAGTGGCTCATCACGTTCACATCCATCGTCCGAATGATCAGCTTGTCCGGTGTGTCCAAAAATTTCGTACCACTGACCACACCGGCATTGTTGATCAAAATCGTCACCTGCAACATACAAATAAGATGAATTTTTCATTCCGGACGTAACAAGGTCTCCGTCAAGGTTTCTCGGTTCGGATGATGTAAAATTAAATTTTACATCGTTGATTTAAGAATGACATAAGAAGAGAAAAAGAAAAAGATACCAAACGAATCGATAAATTTCATGTTTTTTTGAGTTTCTCGGAACGAGACGGGCGACGTTATTGGCGACATATTGCAACGCTATGGCACAACCAAGGATTTCACAATGTTCGCTCGTCCCCTAGAAGCAGAGGTGGTTCGCGCGACCACCTCGACGCGACGCGTATCCACTCTCGAACGCTTCGATCTTGCGAACACATTTTACCACCGAATTCCTCCCAATCGCTATGCTAGAATTCGTTTAACATTTACGTACAATCGTCGCTCTTGCGAAATGGAAATATCTATCGTTCCATTGCAAACTTTCCTATTCGTTTTCAAATTCTAAGAAAGATACTTAGGTATCTTCAGGCTCTGTTAATCGAGTTCATAATCTGCATTATGAAACGTACAGGTACAATTGGGTCAGAGTATAATCGAGTGAACAGCTAGGACTTGCGAGAAAGTAGATGCAAATGATTCATCTGCTGGTGAACGCTACAAATACTGCTAGTTTATATTAGAAAGACAATAAATCGCTGATTTACAAGTGACTCATTCGTCGATCTAATTATCTTCTGACAGATCACCGAGATAATGAGAAATTCTCACCTGTCCAACCTCTTCCTTGACCAATGCCGCTTTCTTGTAAACATCCTCCCGGTCGCATAGATCGCAGACGTAACCGTAACAGGTGCCACCTGCGGCTTGTACCAGTTTCACCGTCTCATCCGTACCTGAAACGATCAAACACCGAATAAATATGAAAATATCAAATGAAAGTAATCGTCGAAATCGATTAAAAAAATTGCAATTATTTTGTATTTCAAACAAAAGATCAACGTGTCCTCCAAGTCTCATGGCTTTGATCGATCGACGAACGAACGAACCTGCACCTGAATCAGCCGAATCTCTCTTTCTCCGTTGAACGCGTGTTAGAAACAGGCAACAAGGACAGGACATTAATCGTCGACAACAGGTGGATTACCGGTCGACCTAGTATTTGCTCGTTCCTCATCGTTTGCGAGCCTTCTTGCACACGGCAGGTGACGATATGTGCCTGGCTTTGTAAATTCCATCGAGTTCGAAAGAACGAGGAATACATATATTAGCTGGATCTCGTTTCATTTGCATAATATACTCCGTGTTACGAAACGAGTTCGTGAGAAGAAACACGGATCAAAAAACTATTACAACTTGATAAATAATCCCGACGCAACACCTTCCACTCCACTATTCTTGTTTCTTTTTTTTTAATTCCTTTTTTTCCTCGTTCGTTTCATTGAATCTTCTAGCAAGTATAATAAAATGTAGTAACCTTTTCATTCTGACATTTGACGACAAAAAAAGATCAACGACAAATTGATCGTTAAACTTGGGACCTTTTGGAACAAGTTTATTTGTATTTTAATTTACTTTTTTCGTTAATCAAATATTAATGGTATACAGAATTACCGATTAACATAGCAATTCAGAATATAAGCAAAATTTGACTGATTCGTATCGCATTCATGAATAATTCCACGCGTAACTCGTTCGAGGATAATCGTTCGGATTTGTAAAATTCATCGAACATCGACAAAACATTTAGCAATCGTTTGATTCTACCGCGAACTATTAACGTTTCTTTCGTAAACCAACAAATTTAACTTCCATTTGCTTACAATTGTTCATCGACCTGTTCGAACCTGTTCATTTGTTTGCCAGTCAAACACAAGTTTTTTACTATTTTCTTAATAGCCGATGAATAGGTAATTAACGGGACTCAGACCATCGATTTTTGAAAATTCGTCGAGTAATCGGTGATCGAGGCGCAAGTTTCTCGCGCCTCGTAGAAAGTCGAAGCTCGTGGAGAGGTAGTTGTTTCGCCTGTTGACCAAGTGGTACGTGCGTTCACGTAGATTATAAAGGGTAATTGCAAAACGTGGAATATCCTGTTCTCTGGCAAACCACGTTCTCTCTGACCAACGGAATCGTTTATCGCCACGATTCCCAAATCGTTTATTCCCGAATTGATTATTAGGCAATTATAAAAGGGGTCGTGATTGGAGAAACATTGCAGAACCTAATTCATTTTAATAATAGTTATGTCGAAACCAATTCTATTAGCGGTTGTTACGCTGATTTTTGATAACCGAAAGGAATGTAAGAGGGAGTCGAGACTCGAAAAAAGTTGGGAAACACCCGGTGTGAAGATTTCATTAAAATAACATTCGATTGCGAGCTTTGCCCAGGCTAATTACACTCTGCGAACGATTACCAACACCGAACAATTCGGAATAAATGGACCTAAGCGATGTGAGGAAACAGCGCTATCTAAAAGACATTTACAGCCGGCGAAGGAGTACGAGAATATCGTGAAATTCCACCTTTTCCTTTTTTTTTTATACTACGATTAACCAGTTTGCAAAGCCGATCGACCAGATTCGTTTGGACGGCCTTCAGTGTCATGCCGGTTCGCTTTTCTCGGCTTGGTGCAGCCTGTGCGAAAGTAAAATTTCAGCTTGCTGTGCTGGAGGGAAGAAACCTTCCACCATGATGGCCATGAAGTTTACCCTTCGACGCGCAAAGGACAGTGAATTAAGTAAATGATGGTTCCTTCCCTTAACCAGAGTTAACCTTCCTTGATAAGGATGGCCTCCATAAGTATCCGATGTTACAAGGATGCGGCAACCTCCGGGATCCTGAGAAACGATCCGGCTCTCCCTGATTCGACTCTTGTCATTCGTTGGATCGCTTTCGGTGACACGTGTCCCGCTTCCAAAGAACAAAGTCACCGCGAGGCCAGAACAGTGCAGCTTATACGATCAATATTCCGCCCACGAGGACGAGTTTCTGATTGCCGACGTTTGAAATTCATTACGCGGTCTTCCTCTGCCCGTGAACCCGAACAGTCTCTCCTTCCCTCCCGTAATCGCGATTAATTTCTCTCGATCCTTATCGCCTCCTTTTTCTTATTCCACCGTTTCGTCCGCCGGTTCGATTGCACAACTTTACGATCTTCGCCTCGAGCATTTCAAAAACCAGAGAAACCTTTTTACCAAACGACACGTTGCTTACTATTCGCGCCTACAATCCAAGGAAGGATTCAAGTTTCACGAAACGAGACCTATAATATATTTTATCTTCGGTCGTTTTCGCTGAAGACTCTGAAGCCTGTTTAAGACGGAATTCATTGTGATACGAGAACACGAAGAGGCAGTGAACGAAGAAGGTCAGGCAAAGGTATATACACCTTTCGTTCAACAGGTGGAGGTCATTAACACGGTCGAATGTTGATTCTTGCATGAGCCGACAAATGCACGACCTTCGAGGCACCGATTCGTATCTAAACTTGGCACAATTATAGGAGTAGCCGAAAATAATAATTTTGCAAAATCATAACAAACGCCTGTAGGAAACAAGACAGAAACTCGCGTTTAACTATGCGCTTCAGCGATAGCAGTCTCCACGAGTTCAATAGAGATCAAAGAAAAGAAATTAAAAGGAAAATTAAAGAGGATTTTAAGTAGCAGTGATATATTATGCAAGCGGAAAATCTAAATTAGAATATAAAGTGGTATTCACATCAGATCGTATTCAGAATAATTATAATTATAGCATGTCGCGCTAGAAACATCCGTTTTCATTGGCAATTAACTCATTAAATTCACCATTCATTATGCTCTATTGATAAGTAAATGTTTGATTTATCATAATTGGATTCTAATAATATAAATCTAAATCTACCTTACCACGTATGTACATTTCTCTATAACACTTAACGCGATAATGAGTCGCTGTTTCTCTCCGCGCTTCTTAATTACGTAATTCGAACAGACAATGGATGAATACGTAATGATCATCTAGATTGATTCTGTTGTTGTTTTTTTTTCAGAATCATTCTATTTAATGAAGAGGTACAAATTTACTCTATCTAATCCGACGTATAATAATATCATTAAGCATCAAGGAAAGAAACTTGAATTCTTGGTCAACGATAGAATAATTTCTAGTTTAGACAACGACAAGGACGCAATGCGGCGTTTGAAAATTAAAACGATGCTCGATCTATTCATATTTAAAGTCTGATCACGCTTTGAACGTCCTTGAAATTCGGATGTTTATCGACTCGTGGACTCACAAGTATCGTCACAAGTTCAAATGTATCCGGACACTTTAAATGTCACCGACGGTACGTTAACGAATGCTTTTAAGAAAAAAAGATCCAGCCAGCCAATTACAGATTTTTAGGAACGATACCAACGATATTCCCTGACGATAGAGTAACATGAAAATTCAGATCAGAAGAAAATTTTCTTCGTGAAACGTAGAACATTCGTGAAACGACTCTGGCCACCAGTTGATCACCCACTCTCTTCCTACAAGATCAATTTTTCGTTGCTTCTTTAACGAATTCATAAACAATTGAATATATCGAATAAATGATTCGTTAAATATTTTTATCATTACACAAGTGACGTCTGAATCGTACCCTGAATTTCATATCATAGGTCAGGGATCACCAGATTATGATTCACCCAGAAATCTTAAAGAACGCTTTATCGTAGACTCTACAGACCTTTTGATGCCCTATTAGCATTGCACAACTACGGTTTTTGTTATGGTTCTTCTAATAATTTTTAGTAGAATTTCCATTCAAGTACTGATAGTTATTATGAAAATTACACCTGAATCCTTTTACACAGCAACCCACGCATTTATTCACACAATACCGATACTTACTCGAACAGAATATTAAATCCTATTACTTTAAAAAATTCGCGCTCCAAGTTCAAGAGCAATACATGATATCATCATTTTTTTGAAACGTTTGAAAATGCGCGAACAAACACGTGAGTCACTACCCTATTTAAAAAATGGTCTTTAACAGAGCTGCAGGTTGTGGCCTAATATCTTTGTTATTCCAAAGATTTATCGAGTCCTGTACAGTTTTCAGAAGCAATCTTTTCATCTATAAATAAAAAAGATGACTGAAGCTTACCAGTTTTGTTGACGTCCCAGATCACAACGATGGCCCCAAGATTGGCCAGCCTAAGGGCAATTAGCCTGCCCAGACCACCACCACCCCCGGTCACCAAGGCTATCTCACCGTCGACGTTTTTCATCTTGTATTTCATGGGAATCAACAATTTGATGATACCCTCGACGATGGAGACCGCCGCGAGGAGCAGGAAACCTATCACATCACTTGTGGATTTTAAGAAAGACATGGCTGTCCCGTTCTTCCAACAGAAGCTTCAATCTGAACCTTCGACGTGGAACGACTCTTCTGCGATTCGACGATGCCGATCGATCAGGATATCATAGCTTGTCCCAGCACGGGGTGTGTATTAGGGCTTCCGTACGCGGAGAAGGGAGTTGTTGCGGCTGGCACAGCCAAAAATTAACCGTACACCGTCCGGGATCTTCTTAGATAATTTCAAATTTTCTGGAAAACAAAATTAAGTGTTAAAATAATTGTAGAATAAGTATCTAATAAATAACAGCTGGCAAAGTATAATGTAAGTTTTAACTCAAAAACCGTACGACCTATATTTCAAATGACTGCAGACAGATTCGCGCGAACAAATCACTGATAACACAATAGGTGTATTCTTGCTAATGGGAACAGGCTTCGAGCCGTACCTGAAACACGCTTATCTGATAAGAATGAAGTAACACGGTCACAGATTCGTCGGTAATGTTAGTTACACAGGTAATGGTAGGTAACACCGATGTAGAAACTAGTGTACGCTTTCTCCAAATTTCGTATCACTTTCTTCTCGTAGCCGCGTAAAGAGGACGTATTTCGACGAATTGATTAAAACCAACAGACGAGTAAGTTGATCCAAATCTTCTACGACAAAATACCTTTGGAGGTAAACGTGATTCTAAGACACGGTTATTTACACGATTACATTTTGTAACTTGCTTTTTACGATACGCGTAACTAGTTGAATGGAACAATGAAAGACTCGAGGAAGAAAGTTTCGAGTTCGCGCAAGAAATTTGTTATGTTAGCACAAACGCGGCTACGCAAAGGGTTCGAGGGGGAGAAATGTTTTCGAAAACGTTCACGAACGTGTTGCGATTCTTCCGTTTTCCTGTTTACGATTTTATGTACGATTTTCGCGGACGTTGTTAACGATTACACGAACGAAACAGGAATATCACATCGGTCGGTGGGTGATTCGCTTTCTAATGAGGCGCGAAATTTACTTTCGATTTTCAGCCGTGGATTTCGACGAATTTTTCGTTTCTTTTCAGCCAACCAGCGATGCCTCGAACAATTATCGAATGTTACATCGAAGAGTTTGAAGGAGAAGAAAAATCTTGCCGCAAAACAGTATCACGAGAAGCAGAAGCTTACGTGCTCGTTTCACTCGATCCAGGAAAAATAGCCAACTAAAAATACGTAGATTCGAAATCGTAATACGGAACACGTACATGCAAAGAGACGTACAACGAGTCGCTTCGACGATTCTGTCGTAATCGTAATCATAACTTTGAACAATGATCTAGCACACGAACGCTAACGCGCTAATTTTCAATTCACATTCTGCTGTTGTTACTTTTAAGTCTGCATCTCAATCGAACTAATTTATTCGTCGTTCGTGATTAACTTACTAATTAGAAGAACATGATTATCGCCTTTTACGAATCTTTTACGATTATCGCTTACGAGTTCACACTAAAATCTAATTGAATTCGTCCCACGTTTCTAACGCGAACTTAGCTTCACAGAAATTTAATTGATCCTAAAAAAATCGACCGACCTATGATATACGTTTGTTCTACTTTGTACGGAAACGTCCTCCGGTAAATTGATCCGATTCAATTAACCGTCATTACTGCGATAGCATGCACGAACAAACGATCGAGTGACGACGCAGAAGAAGGTAAATTGACAGGCAACTATTGCAAAATAGTGCTCGATCACTTACTGGCGTGTGGGCGTGAGAAGTTTCGTTAACGATCTTTGGAATTATAACTGGTTCGTTCGTACGAATCGTTAACGATTTCGATCGACCACTTACAAAAATGCTGAACGGTATTTTAATGGATGCCATGAACGACAATATTATTCAGTAGAATTCCTGTTTTCATCATTTCCGCGTCTAAAAAGGTCACGAATCGTTTTGGATCGATGTTGCATAAATGTGTTTTTCAATATGTATCACACGACCGGTAAGAAAATGCGACGAAGGTGAAACCGATCACCGAAAGCAGCTTCTCGAAGAATACCTTCACGAGGATCAGGTAGCCACTTTCAAAACTTATCCCGCCCGCAGACGATCGAGCGTGTTTCAGCGAGTTAACGAATTGAATTTGCGATCGCTGTAACCCTTCGTCTCTCTTTCTCTAACAATAAGTAGTTGAATACACACTCCTGTACATGACAATATTCTCTAGAACTTAATGATCGTTGAACGAGAAGAATAAAGCATGCAACAGATAGATCTCTGAGCAGATGACGAGAAGGATCCATGGTGTAGTCGATAAATCAAAAGTAGATAAGATTGATAGAATGTCTTACTATCGAATGCCGCGCTGGTTCTCTGGTGATCGTTGTTCGTCGACAGTCACTCGCGTTCTGAAACGAAAACTTGGCTAGAGTGTAGAACCAGACACAAGGGAGTAGTGCACGAGAAGGTGCGTACCTGTACGAAAGTCGTTCGCGTACGGTTAGAGATACTAGTCTCACCGGCACTACGGTTGTCGGTGTACTGAATGAAACGGTGGCTCCGGTACGCCTTTACCCTCTCGACAATCTCTCGAAAAACATTCTGCGCGCGTTAAGCGAGAAACACATACAACAACATTAATAAAGATAATTGGAAGTGCATCGATTAATCGCCCACTTTGCATCTTTTTCTTGTACCTTTATATCTTTTCCATATAATTTTAAATTAATCGTATATTATTGCTTGAAACAATTACATCGTTCACTGCAAATGTTTTCGGTATTATTAACTGTTTATTATTATTCGCTGATTATTTAAGCGTGAAATGGAAAAATTACAATGCAAAAAGTTAAGACCTTACCGGTTCATAGCGTTGCACTTATACATTTAAGGAGTAAAAATTCTCAAAGATGTTAAATGAAAATTTTCTATTACCTATTTGTTCCATTGTCTTCTCTTAGCTCGTTTTGCGCTTGATTTACTGCTTTTGACGTAGAGTTTTCGCTTAGATCGGCCAGCAACATCTGCAAACATGGACTTTATGTTCAAGCATCCTTGAAATTTTCTCGTTTAGAAATCGTATAAATAGAAGAAGTTGGTGTGTAGATCGGTTCATTGCGGAGAGTTCTTTCAATGAACTGTAGCTATTCTTAGACGAATCAGGCTCAAGAAGATAAAGTATTTTATTGAAACAACAACTATTAGATGAAAGATAATACTTGTTGATATATTAATCATTATGCAACACTAATCTAGTTACAATAATAATATTTGTTTATTAATCGCGTAGTAAACTGAATACCTGATCTGATTGATCTTATCGTGTTATTTTATTCAGTCTATATCTCTGAATAATAAATAATGAAATTAAAGTTTTTTCCACAAGCATAAAAAATCGTTTAACAAAAATGTTATCTCATTCTCATTTATGAACAAATCGAAGTTACATAAAAAGAGGAACAGAATACATACACAGTACGCTTGTCATGACATAGCGCGGTTTCATTGCCGCTTATTGTTCATATAATTTGCAAACTGGAACACCAACTAATTGTTCAACAGTTAAACACTAACAAAACGTTTAACAGCCAACAGTATTCACCGTCACACTTCCTTCGTGCAAAACGACGAACAGCACTAACGAACATTGAACAAAGGAGGATTTTGGTCCTGAGAATGATCCATATCGCCCGACCATGGGATAATTGGGATTAAGGCAGTAGAATTTCACGTCTCAAGGAGATCCGGTCGATATCAAGCAGTCGAATCGACGTTCTTGTGGAAACTAACTGGAAAAAGGACCATGGATGAAGAGTGAAGGCGACTCAAACGTTAAAATATTAAATAATATGAATAGTTGTTCGTTCAAATGGAAGTTGTTTTCGACTATTGAATACTGATAATCTAAAACTTTTCCATTTGTTTCGAGTCCTACAATTCAATCTACCAGCAAAGCGTTATAATAACAATCGTAATCGCCTTCTTTTGCGTTGCAAGTAAACATGGTTATTTTAATTTGGCAATAAAAATGAACCAACTCTATTGGGGATAAGACTAGCGCCAATATCGAACAGTTACTAATAATACAGCTTTGATTATTTCTTTGTTATTGTATGGTAATCTCTCGAACGAGACTATCTTCGTTTCAACTCCCGCTTTGCTTTTACTTGCAATTGTAACGATTTGCTCTAATGAATCTCTAATTCTTTTGTAAAACCAGACGAAATGGAAAGTTACATTCCAGTGGGCACCGTTGAACTTGAAGAAATCTTTCTCCTTGCTGTCTAGAAATACAGGCCATTTCACGGCGAAAACGCCGGCTTTCCAGAGCAACTCTACACAAGTGAAAGTGACGGATTCAGAATAATTCGGAGCTCTTGGATGTTGATCGGCATCAAATCCTAATCGATTGCTAACGATGTTCCTATGGCGTAGCACAATCTTCTGAAACGGTCCAACGATCGTTAATGTTAACTTTTCGCAATGAAATTTTCTTTGAAAAACTTGATTACTTATATAGAAAACCTTAAGATTGTTAACGATCGTCGTTTCATCCTCATTATTATCACTGAAATTTTGATAGATTTCATTAACTTGAACATTAATTAATTAACAGTAGGAATGTGGAAAAAAATGATTATTTTTTAACAAGAAAACAGCTTACCGTTAAACGTGTCTTGAAATTTCACGTTAGTAGAAGGCCGAAGAGCCCCCTCGAAGTGAAACCGTTCTTCAACGTTCGAGGTGTCTAAAAGAATAAAAATTACGAAATTATTGTCAGTATGTACTTTCACTGAAATTCGCATTGGGTAAACCTGAGTGGAATGGACCTGGATGAGCGTCATCGAAGCTTTTTGCTCCACTAGACGATTACTAAATATGCAAACACAAAAACGTACAAATATTAACACTCTAAGGGGGCACTCTTTTGCCTCCAAAGATTTCTACATATTCTATGAACGTATTCAATTTCAACGTCTATCGATGAATCTCTGATATCTTCGACCTTAATAAATTTACCGTTCGTCATTTCAATAACATGTTCAATGATTTTTTTACGATTTTTCCTGTTTTGAATTTGAATGTATTCCTGATTTAAAACAACTCTTCGTTTTGAACGTAAAAAAATTCATCCACAAATGATCTCATCAAAAGATCCATTAAGAATAAGATTTCAAATTTAAAAGCAAAAATTTTACGTTAATTACCGCCTGGCTTTCAAAAGGGATTAAATGTCCGCGTCGGTATGTCTGCATTACCAATGTTTCTTCGACAGATGGCAACTCTGTACCGGATTATCGAATCGATTCGAAGTTTGAAATAAAAATTTGAATTCAGTAAACATGTTATCAAAGTGTTTTCATTTCTTATCATTATAAACATGTAATTTTTATCAAAATGCTATGACGCAGTTCTTAATATTTATTTCGAGCAGAAGTAGTTCTTAAAGCGATGAACTTAACGCTCTTAAATTATTCTTTTTATTTAATTTTGTAAAGAACTGCAATTATCTTTGCAAAATTTATTTGTACGTCCACTGCAATATAAACGCGGATCCTTGAACACCGTAAACGATAAAAAAACTTTATTCGTCCCACTGACTTGAAAGGACACACAATAAAGTTTACTATTGTTTACGACGTCGTTTACCTTACATTTATTCATTAATTCAAGCATGGCTCATTACGAGAAGTAACGTATTGCATTGACAATGAACAAACGCGTGACTTTGTCATTGTAATCTGTCTGTCTTTCAGTACCAAAAAATGATTCATTCCTCGTCACGTTCGACAAAGACGAAGGTCTTTCAGCCGAAACTTCTTTTCGGCCGAAGGAATGTTAACAGCACAAAGCTGATGACAATAGGAACTGCTTTGAAAATGTGTAACTTCAACAAACTTCTGACTTAACAATTTTAAGAAACAGAATCTAAAACTGACAAGTCATTCTCCCTTCTTGATCTGTATAATTCATATCTTCCTCGTTGTTTGTAGAAAAGGAGTATTAGTGGCCTAGATCTTGAACGTCATCCTTTCACCAGCCATAGGATGAATCCTGCTATCTTTCATTGTTTGCACTATGAGAACCGTTTGTACAAATTGTGCGAATGATTCTCTCAAATGAAGGCATGCTATATTGTCATTCTCTATATCTCCAATGCTCCTTCGAACATGGATGTATCAAGGATCGAAGCGAATTTCCATCAGAATTGTGTAAGCCGAAGGAGTATAATACACCGTTTGTATTGCTCGCACGTAATTCGAGGATTCACTTGGATCTCGTAACTTTCTATTACAAGAAAAATAACAAGGACTGATGGATCGCAAATCAATGACCTCGTGTAATTTCCTGCAATACATTATCCTGTTACTCGATGTTACGATGACCACCACAGAGTGGATACTCATAGTAATGATTTTCTATATTACAGGACTTGAAATTACAGGACTTGAACCGTCGACGAATTTTCTATTCCTTCTCTGAAGAAATGTGTTTACAAAGAATTCAATCTGAAAATACAATCGTAGAAGGAAATACCTCGGTTGATCAACTCTCCACATAGATGGAACTATTCTTCCAGTATTTCATGCTTTGTATACGGTTCAATCCTAGGGCTGATATTTCATTGCACCGTAAAATCATAGGACAGCATCAGTAGGGCAAGAAGAGAGAGGTAACGGAAACTTTCACCATAAGATTCGGTACAGGTATACATATATGGTAGTAGGAATCTGCAGCACGTGTTCTGTGCATCTTGTAGGATACGGAACTATAGTAAATCCAGCGGTGTACAAAGACCAGGTTCTTGTGGAGCTACTGCCTTATTCTAGGTAGATTGCTTCTACGTTCTTCTAAATTTCTTATGTACCTTTCTAATCTTGCCGTTTTCTTGTGAAAGGCTTCTACAGAAATTTATATCATGCTCCAGTGCAAAATCAGGGACCCGTATCAATGAGAATGGCATTTCAAGTTTCACAGAGGAACTGTAATCAGTAATTAAATTAATTTTTAATAGATGAAAAATGAATGATGGAAAGTAGGGATACTTTGAAGTGATGTTTAAGATAATTTCTCTGATACCTTTCAAGAGGACTTTTAGGTACGTGACTGAGCAATGCTTCAAGTTACGCATCAAAACACAGCGGGTCTTACAATTCGGGCGCACCAGGAGGAGGTACATCCGTCGGCACCAGTCGATCCACTGACACTCAAGCACAGAGAGACGGGAACCGCTTTTCAAACTGAAGTCATTTTCGCTAGTGTTAAACATCCTCAGAAAACTTCATCTTCAAAGAGGTAATGACTTTTAATAAGCAAAGCATCCAAGTAGCACGTTATTTTAAATAAAACCACTTCCTGCAAAATAATGTGAAATTATAAGATTGTCATAATTAAATAAAAGACATTAAAACATTGTTTCTGTGATAAAACGGTGATTGAAAATTGCGAGAAGAGAAAATGTGAAATTAAAAAATGAACGTAAAAATTACCTTTCGAAACACGCGAAACATTGTGCGGTGAATTTAAAACGCTAAATCCTCGAATTTTGAACGAGCATTTCTTTTTTATCGATTTTCTATTTTTTACGGACACCTTTCCAATATTTGTTTAACATGCTTTCACCATTGATGTTATCAAATAGAAACGCTTTATACGACACTACACAAAACTATCTACCGTTCGTTCAAATTAACGCCGCGGGACGGAAACCGGTTTCATTTCCTTCAAGAGCCGTTCAAGCTTTCCACATGAAGAATTTCTTTTTGTCAGAAGGACAATTTTTATTTTGAGAACATACCGTCTAAATCGAAAAGAGAAAGAAAAAAAAAAGAGAACGGTAGAAGAAGATTGTTTGATAAACTTTCTATATTCCCTTCTCGCGTGAAAATGTGGTTCCTAACGAATAATGTCAACCCAATAAATATTCGAGCTATAGTGTACGACGATCGTGGAATAAATTTTACAAACGAAATACTTCCCCGTTTGATTCCGCATAAGGAACCAAGCGAGGCTGGTGCATTGACCGAAGTTAATAACACCCGTCACCGCAAATCTGTTACTCGCTCGTGAACCGGTACTACTACTCACGCAAGTGTACCGTAATGTATATACGTAATTTCTGTCTATCAGTACAAGTTATCAGGCGATGCGTTTCTATTTTCCGTGAAAGGAAAGAGAGCCAGTTCTTTTTCGAGAGTCCAACTGGAGTCGCGGGTGAATGCGTTTGAGGAAAACGCAACTGTTGACGCGACCCATGATTCAATGAAACGCGTTTCAAACGCCTTGCATTTCTTTTTTTCAATTGAATAGAATTGATGACTTTGTAATGTAGGGGTATAAATGGAGCTACCGGAATGGGTCAACTTACTGTACGACGTTTTACTATTCGCGGGAATGGCATTGATTTACATAAGCGAGGCTCTTATCCTGACCTTCATTCCACGACGTTATCGTGCAAAATCTATCAAAGGAGAGGTGGCTCTGATAACAGGAGGCGCTGGAGGAATTGGAAAGCTGATGGCCATCAAGCTGGCCAAACTTGGAGCACACGTTGTCATCTGGGATATCAATAGAACTGGTAAATCCCAATAGAGCTTAATGCCATAAATAAGTTAACTGCAAGCGCTTCTATGAACACAATCCGCAGGTCTGGAAGATACAGTTCAGGAGATTAGACAAAATGGAGGAAAATGCTCGAGTTACTATTGCGATATTACCAAGAGGGAAGAAGTGTACAGGATAGCGAAGACGGTGCAGATCGAAGTTGGCCCTGTAGGATTATAGTCTTCTTTCTAAGGAACAAATTACAATTTCATGTTACTCGATAATATTTTATTCAGGTTACCCTGTTGATAAACAACGCGGGCTATGTACATGGAAAAACGCTTTGGGACTTACCAGACGATGAAATCGAGCGCACTTACAGAGTTAACATTCTGTCGCATTATTGGGTAAGTTCAGTTAGACAATGCCTAAAGGAGAGCGTTGAAACATTTGCATTCAACGCAGATTACCAAAGCATTCATGAGGGACATGATGAAAAACAATCACGGTCACATCGTGACTGTGGCAAGCGTGGCAGGACTCTTAGGAACTTACAACTGCACGGATTATTCGGCCACCAAATCTGCAGCTATCGGTTACCATGAAAGCCTCTTCAGTGAACTTAGAGTAAAAACCTTTCAAAATTATTTAGACCACATTTCCCTTTTTCAATGGTTAGTAAACAAGTAACATTCCTAGGCCCATGGTTATGATGGAATTCACGCGACTCTAGTATGTCCGTACTTCATCAACACGGGTATGTTCCATGGAGTGAAACCCAGGTATGCAATGGGACCTACGAAACGTTGCCTTTTATAGTTTGACCTGCTATAAATTTATAATTTACAGGCTAATGCCAATGCTAGAACCTGAATATGTAGCAGAAGAAGTTGTATCTGGAATATTAGTGAATCAAATAAATGTTGTACTACCTGGAACAGTTAGATATCTCTTGCCACTCAAATGGTATGTTAGATGAATGTCTACGATCTCAGTAATTTTCATCAGCTATAAAAATCAATTAAAATATTTTTAACAGCTTACTTCCGGCGAAGCTATGTTGGGCTTTAATGTATAATATTATACAAGGACCTCAATCTATGATGATGTTCAAAGGAAGAGAAGACAAGACATTGAAAAACAACAACAATATTGCAGTAATATCCAAAGAAACACGCGCACACTAATGTGTGTACTGAGTACGTTACAAGAAACAGAAGCTGCCTTTAATTTTGACTCCAAGCATTATTACGAATAATTACACTTGTCCGAATGATACAAAAATACTGTAAATTATTATGGAGACTGAATCTGTATACTTTAATTATATGTATTTGTCAACAGTATTTATATCTTTTTAAATGTAAAATATATCTGTAACATATGTAAAAATATTCACAGTAAATCGTAAAAGTAGTGTAATCCCTGACCAAGTTCCCAAATTGATATACCTGTACCCAATTCGGAAGCAAGATCCAGTCGTTGGAAAATAGAGTACAATGTGGGATAAAAGACAATTCCACTGCCCCCCGACGACCTGAAATACATCCCCAAATTTCAACCTAGTCTAAAACAATTTTATCTAAGCTATAAATTCTTGTGTAATCCTGAGTCTTACTTTGCTTCGAAAAAATGTTCTTTGCTGTTATCATCCCACTGAATTTTCCCTTTGAAGGTTTCAAGGATTTTCAGATATTCTGAACCCAAGATAGCTCTTCCACCTTCGGGAGTATAATTGTATCCATAGAAGTTAAGACCTAGCAGTATTTGAGCCCGTTTAGGGCCATCTTCAGGTACTAACAATTTTACACACTCCCTCACCCAATCAACTGGACTATTAGGTCCGGGACGTTGAATAGTTGAATAATCGTAAGTCATTAAAGAGAAAGCTTTTATGTATGGTGATAATTGATCAAAATGATCTTTATTAAATAATTGAACCTTTGGGCTAAAAACGAAGAAAATATATAATACGATTTAATTATGGAAATTACATAAAACAATTTTCTTTGGAAATTACATAAAATAAAAACAGTTCAACCAGAATGAAAAGTACAAAAAGTAAAACTTACCCTCTTGATGGTGGTACTGCTAAAATTGTATCTAAATTATTAGTTTTTAACTGTTGAGCAATAGACTGAATTATTGATATTACAATCTGTGCATCCACACCTGTAAATATAAACTGATTCCATATTTCCAAAACATATCCATCAAAATGAAAGGTCTAGAACAAAGCACCATAGCTGTTGTTATGATGTTACATATATTTAATTTGTTGCACATGTTTTTATAATTACCTCTGCTTTATCTATGAGCGATGAAATTAATTGAATCTGTTTGTGAGTGTCACTGTACAATCTCACAATATCATTAACTGACCAATGTTCAAATAATACTCTTGGTAGAACTGAAAATAATATTCATATAGGTATCATGAATACATTTATAGAAGCATGTCACTTTGTAACATACTGTTTACATAATGAGCATCATTATTTGATGCTCTCATTTCTTTCAACCACTTTTTCTGAACATCATGGGTTGACAATTGCCAACTGCCTTCTGGAAATGTCAACCATACTGGTGATACCGTTGTGAATTTTCCATGAAATATTTTGGAGATTTCAAATCCATTGTTATTCCACTAAAAAAAGAAAATGTTTTTATTTACAATAATGATGTTTAGTATTCAATTTATTACATAATTAAGAACAAATTTACCGGTGTAATATATCCTAAAATATCTCCAGTAAATCGTCTACGAGTTGTATTAGAAAAATAAAAACCTGATTCTCGAATAATATCATGTGGTTTAGTGTTTTTCACCACTAAATTTCTTTGAAAAACATCTTGATTCACAGGACCTATCTGTAAACCCAAAAATAAATAAAAATATAGCAAAAAATAAATATTTTGCTTATGAATATTTAACAAGTTTATTTTTGCTACCTTAGTTTCAACTTTTCCTTTATTCCTTTTACTACTTTTATCTTTGGGCGGTAACAATGTACATTTTGACAATTCAACAAATACTATCAAAACAATTGTTAATCTTAATACATTCATAATAATTATTTGTTTTTCTAGTACTAACTAAGTAAAATCATTAGGGTGATGGTGGAGGACGAACTCCGAATAGCGCATCGGTAAAACAGTCAACGTTTCATCAAAAATTAAGCCAAACAGAAAATGATTTAAGCGTCACCTCAGTTATCGCATTATACTTCCATTTACACATTTATTCATAAGAAAATACTTATATATGTTACGTTTTAATTAAAAACTATCATTGAATCGTCCATTAGGATTAAATCTTGATTAACTAAACTAAGTTTTATGCTCGTTTCACATGCAATATGACTTACTATTTTTCTTTTTAAAATGGACAATTTTTAAGAAATTACCTTTTCAATCAAGTTAAGATACTTTAATAGAATATCTGTTTCTTATAAAAAACGTGGAAAAAGAGTAAAAATTATTAAAATTTGAATAATTCTTTAAGCTTTTTTTACTGCGTGATTGGGTCAGATGATGTGTATTTTGATGTAACATGGCGTCTTTAATTGTCACAGCATAATAAAATTTCCAGAAGGATGTGAAATTTTTCTGAGTGTTGAATTTAAAACTCAACACAGAATGCCAGTTGATATTAACAGATTAACGGAAGGTTGGCTAGAATTGGAAAGTGACCCAGGTATAAATTAATAATTATGAACCTGTGCCATTCTAATGATGAATATACTTAAAATACCTGAATGAATTTGAAAATTGAAATACTTTTCATGGATTTGAAAACTATATACATTACATGGGAATAGTTTTCAAATCTCATTAATATATTTATGTACATGATACCCTATCATTAATGGAACAACTGTGATTTTATCCTTTTATGGTATTACAACTACAGTATATTTAGGGTGATATTAATATATATTTTACATTATTAGGTTTATTTACATTGCTGTTAGAAGACTTTGGAGTAAAGGGTGTACAAGTTGAAGAAATATATGATTTGCAAAAATCATTAGAGGGCCCGGTATATGGTTTTATATTTTTATTTCGTTGGATAGAAGAGAGAAGATCCAGGCGTAAAGTTGTAGAACAAGATGAAAGTTTTGTAAAAGATGAAGAAATTGTTAACAACATATTTTTTGCACAACAGGTGTATTTATCTTTATAAATTATAAATCATTGCATTGCTAAGAGCCTTTAAACATGTTCTATAATACATAAGAATTTGTTTTTTGAACTGTCTACTATTTTATAGGTGGTGCCCAATAGTTGTGCAACCCATGCATTACTTTCAGTGTTACTCAATTGCCCAAATATTCATTTGGGTACAACTTTATCCAGATTGAAGATGCATACATCTGGTATGTGTCCAGAAAATAAAGGATGGGCAATTGGTAACACACCTGAATTAGCATGTGCTCATAATTCTCATGCTATGCCTCAAGCCAAAAGACGTCAGGATAAAAATACTGGAGTATCAACTGGGAGATTTACTGGGGAAGCTTTTCATTTTGTTAGTTATGTACCAATTAATGGTAGATTATTTGAATTGGATGGTTTAAAACCATATCCCATGGATCATGGTCCATGGAAGGAACACGAAGAGTGGACAGAACAATTTAGACGTGTAATTACAGATAGATTAGGAATGGCAACAGGGGAGCAATTGCAAGATATAAGATTTAACTTGATGGCGGTTGTTCCCGATCGGCGACTTGCTATTTCGCATAAATTAACAATGTTAAAAACTAATCGACAAATAGTATTAGAAGCATTGCAACAACTTGTTAAACTAAGCCATCAAGATGGAACAGAAAAAAACACAAATGATTCTGAAAAGCTAGAGAAATCACATGAAAAGAAAAGCAAAATTGATGATGAAAATGCTTTACCTAATAGATCAGAAATTGATGAATCTTCTTCTATACCAGCTATTACTGTTGAAAGGAGTAATGATACTGCAACAGATACAGAAGAGCCAGCTTCAAGTATAACTTCTGGAAAGACTGAATCAAAGTAAGCAAATAATAATTTAGATAGGATTTATTTCCATTAAATATTTTATTGTTTAATTGAAATTGCCATGTATGTACATATTTCAGTGGTATGGAAAAGGTAGTGATGTGTGCATTAGATTATGCTACACCTCTTCAAATTCAGACTTCACCAGCACACAGTTCATCTAGTACTGATACATCATCTGAAATTGGATCTGCATTCAACTCTCCCACACAAGGTAAGTAAAAATTTTGCTTTGTATCATTTAACAAAGACGTTTTGTTGTACAAACTTTCTTTGTCTGACAGAATATTAAATTATTTGGACATGTCATTCGTATTGATTTAATGTTTTGTGAGTTGTCTGAAGCAGAATAACAAATATAGTAACGCGATTCAGATGTTGGGTCTTTTACTTTTCCATGTTCTGTACATATATTTTTTTCTGATACATTTGTTTGAAATACATTATCCGCACCAATTGGAACGTTTATGTTATCTCTCTTATTATGTATGCATTTGTTATAACTTTCTGTATCACATGTTCTTGTATATGTATTGAATGCTGTAAATAATGGACATGAATATTCTATTACAGAAGGCATTTTTGGTTCACACACGTAATATTTCAGACAGTTCGTTATATTTGGCGTGCGAATATTTTTTACACATGGAATAAGATGAACAAATTGCGAATCTAACTGATAACCCAACGATTTATACCGTTCAATGGTTAAATATTGTTTATTTCCCACGTTATCAGTAATTAAAATAATATTGTTATCATCTTCAAAATTGTTAAATGCCGTTGATAGTGGATTTTTTGAATTTTCTATATTTAACATTGATTTATTTGTATCACTTTTTTTTAGAATTGTATTATCTTCGGTTGTTGTATCTTGTAACTGTGCACCAGTTATGATATTGTTTTGTAAATTATTGTTCTGCTGAATATAATTCTGTATAAGATAATTCATTAACACGTTATGTTGATTAGGTTTAGAAAATTTTACTTCATTGGATAATGGCATTTTTGTGTTAGGTCGTGAAGGCGTAGATAATGATGATGCTAGAAACTCTAAAGGAATAGTAATCTCTTTATATACTAATAAGTGATGTATTAATTGATTTAGCAACAAGTACTGCTTTTTACTATCATTCTGCGCTTGCAAATAGTCATGCTGTAGATTATTAATTACAGAAATGTTATCCATGTTTATTTCATGCTTATTATCCATTGTTTCTTCAATTTCAATCAAGGGGTATGGAGTTGCCATTTCCGGATCAGATTCATCCGGAATGCTATCAGTGATGTAAGATGAATCAATGAGCTCAGAAAAGTTCACAGGATCTTGTGCTGATCCCATGTAACTAGTTTCATTTGAATCGATTAATTCAGGTATAATGTCATACCTGTTTGTTACAATAGATGATTCTGTGGATACTGTATCACACGTCCAAGAATCACCGGGCAGAACACATATTCGTAAATGTGGTTGAAATATCTATAAAAATTCCAAAATTAAGAATTGAGTCTCTGTTCATAATATTAATACAATGATAAATTATCTCACCAAGCCTTCTGTACATTTACTGGGTACCCAAACGTAACCGCCATCTGGAAGATTCACACAATTGTAAAATACAGTGCAGCTAGTGGAATGGGGTTTTCTTGATTCTGGACACTTTGACGATTCAGTTGTTATCAGAGTGAAATATAATATTATAAGTATGATTCTCATTTCGTTGATTTGTCACGCACGCTATTCTATAACAGACTAAATTTGATGTGGCTTGGTTGCTGGTATTATTTGCTTTTCACACATTCCCCCACGTTTCATCGTTGTCTCCTTTGACACCTCTGAGATACAGTTAGTTGACCTTTCCTTTCTGAGCATTTTTGTACTCTTTCTTCTTAAGTAAGAAAAGGTATTGTATTAGTAACAATTACTTTTGCATAATAACACTAGAGTACATATTTATTTATATTAAATAATCATATATTAATTTGTAGCATGGGGATGGAATTCTGGTCAGAACAGTCCAACATCGACAAAAGACTTTAAAAAGTTCGTTGTAATTAGAGTCGCTGGAGACGAAAAGAATGAGGCAGGTTTAAGTACGTATATTTCATTGCATTTCTTTATTGTGGTGTATTATATAACACCATAAGGAGCAGTACGTAAAATGTACATCCGTAAGTAGGTCGTTCTCTTGGGAATATTAATATAAACGGAAAAAGATTAGTTTCTGACAGTGGTCATTTACATAAAAAAGTCTGCTTGTCTGGAGAAGTTAGAATACCTCATGCTAGAGTGAAAACGAGTAACGGGGATACTGTTACCGAAGAGAAGAAGGTTGAGAAAATTGATCCAAAATTATGCTCAAAATATCCGGAATTGTTTGAACCACATACATTTGCACCCAAAGATCTTTTAGCCTTACTGAAGAACTTAGAACATGAAATAAGTATCTGTGAGACTAGTTTGAAAGATGAAAATGACAAAAGGAACAAATACAAGGTGAATATATCTTGAAGCAACTGATGAGGATGCATGTAATGTTTCGTATCACAAAGTATCATAAGATATCGTTTGTTTCAGATTGATGATTGTCGTAGAACGCATAATTATGATGAATTTATTTGCACTTTTCTTTCAATGCTTGCTCAACAAGGAAAGCTAGCCGAGCTGGTTCAGCAGCATTTGACTTTAAAGAAACATACTTCTGTGTCAGTGAACAGGGTTCACAGGTAAGACATTTAATTGGTTTTATTGCAATGTTATATCACTTATTCAATACTTGGAATATTTTCAGATCTTCGAAGAAAGCCGATACTCGTCAAAATTCTTCGCGTAGACGCCGAGGAAGAACCAAGTGCAAGAAACGAAAATAATCCCCGTATTGAATTTCAATAATAATTGGAACTGTTACCCCACCTATTGAATTGTCAATATTAAAAACCTCAGAATCGCAGCATGGAGATAGTTATAAGAAGTTGATAAGCATGTAAAGAAATCATACGACTGTTGAAACAAAAAGGGAGTGTGAATTATATATTACACTACGATATTAACCTAGCATCAGTGATGTCAAACAATCAGTACTTGGTTTATTTTTTCATTTGAAATTTAAACCATCCACTGTATAAATTGACTTTACGATATATTTTTTATATTTTCTTTTTCATGATATTAATGAACATACCCCTTTGGGTATATTTAAATCATTTTTATCTCTACGTCTATTTTCGTTTCGTATGAAATACATATGGATTTCATAGAATACACCAATACTTTGCGTTCTTTATTTTCCATGATGTTGGTCGTGTTTTCTCTCATATTTTCTTTCTCATTATTTCAGAGCAAGAACGATCGCAAATGAAACAGCAATCTGATATTGTCAAAAACATTGAAAATATTTATTTCGGTATTCATATACAAGTACACTACACGCTTGTGGATATGTCCCTTAGATCTAAATACTTATATCTCCGTACAGCCGGAGAAAGGATAATGAAAAGTGTCGTCTTGGAATCATATGTTTTATCAATGGACAACGATCGACTGAGTAGAAGTCGTTTTATCATACTGCATAGGAACTGTATTCGAAATGTCCTCGAAGAAGCTATTTCAGGGGTACGGTTGAAAAGGAGACACGATGATGATGGTTCAGAAGAAAAACGTTCATAGTTCCTTCTCCGGCCGATATGCTCTTTTTAACACACGCGTTCACGATATCAGCGCCATTTCCTCGGCACGAATAATAACAATCGTGCTTTTTGGCAAAAGAAAAAAGAAAGTGCAGTTTATGTACAAATATATTGATTCGTGGTCGGCGTGGCCGTATATGTATAGGTAACGTTTCCTCTTATTGGGCAAGTAATCGTGAGATACAGATTATTTTGGAATTTGCGAGTAGAACCTGCGACGAGATCTCACCGTACACGCACGGTTCGTGTGGCATCCTTTCTGATCACACAAACGTGACCGATCACGAGTTAACATTTTTTTATTTACAAAAGTAACGAGGTTTCGCTTTCGAAACCACGCGCACACGCTCTCTTTCTCTCGTTCCCTCTCATGCGACAAACGTGCTTTAATCTCGGGTTGCTAACAAAGCTTTCTAGCTTTACTGCGGGATCCGACATTCAGTTTCTCGTTATTATTAATAGGCACTCGTGGTATGTTACAGTAAATCAACTGCGGAACGGTGCATATATCGAGCCAATGTAAAAGTCAAATATTAGTCTGCATTCGTTTCAAAATAAATCTCTCGTCGTGCCAATACTATAAGAACTCTTAACTAGCACGTTTTTGTCCGACAGTTGATACTATTTTATACTTATATTCATAAGCGGCGAAATTGATTTTTGTCTTCTTTTCACTCTGAGCAAATTCTGTGAGGACACACGTTTTGAGCGGCGGTAAATAAAGAAAAATTAATCGAGCATCGTTCTGTCGGCTGTTGTTCGCAGAAAATTCTAACAACAATATATATATATATATATGTATATATAAACATGCCGTATAAAATATAGAAAATTCACGCAAGGAAAATAACGTAAAAAATACAAACGAGTGTAGAAGGGAGAGTGAGGAAGAGGGTATGGGTAAGAGGGATGTAAAAGGGGGATGAATACGAGATCCTTCCGCGAATAACGCCGATTAACGATTAATACAGTCTTGTGACGTGTCTTAGAAAAACTTTAACTGCTCAGAAGTGTATGGGATATACGAACGATATTCTTTTGAGCCTGGTTCGTGTTTCATCTCGAGAATTACTAAACGGCACCGAAAATAGGTGTGCGATCGCCGCATTCTAGGTAACGCTAAGTTCGTTTATTCGTCTCGATTATTCATCGTTAGCGCAGTTGTTTCCCGTGACACACAGACAGAGTTGTGTAAAAAGAAACAGTATTCTCGAACAGAAAATAAAGAAACAACGCGTTTTCTTTACCTCTTTGTTCGAAATACTTCTTCTCTTTTCCAAGTAGCTCCATTCGGACGATTAACAATAATAAATAAAGATATGCATTAAGAATACAGTAGCTTTCGATTAAAGTTTCGTGGCTTATCACACTGACGTACAGACGAGGATATCGATCGAACGCGACTCGTGAATTTTCTCTTTCTTTTCTCGGTAAATCGAGACACAACAATGTTACTAAATTACAACGAATCGTTCGACGAAGCTGTTGAATTGCTTTGGTTTGCTTGAACGTTCGATCGATGTCCTCGACACTTCATCAGAAATTTCGACAACTTTTATCTTCTTTCCAACTACGAGGATTCTTTTTAATAAGAGCTTTCCTCGTGTATGACCCAATTCGTTTTATTCTCTCTTACGTTATCGAAAAATATGTATATTTTTTTCATATGTGCATTATATATATGTATATATGTACACAGGACTGCGTAAAGGATTGTATCATTCTTTAGCAAAATACTGCTTATAATAATTAAAGGCGTTTAATAAAAAAAGGTTCGAATGATTTCTAGATGAAAGTTTATAGAACATTTCTGTTCATTTTGACGAATATAGTGTTCAAGTTTGACATAATCCTTTCTGAAAATCCTGTGAACATTCCATAATCAGTAGGCTCGCTTAATGTAGTCTCACGGTCCAGCTGCACCGGCCGATGTATCGAGGATATCACGAGGCACCAAAGAACGACATAATTAACCCGAAATATACACGTATCCTTTCTCTCGCTGTCTCATTTATACACATATTTACACACGCAGTCACGTTAATCGCTAATAGTAAAACGTATAAAAAGAAAAAAAAGAAGAAGAAGAGAGAAAGATGATCTAGAAGACGCGAGAAGAGACACCAACGAGACTGGGGAGGATCCGTTAAGTTGAAAACGATGTATACTTGCAATGTGTTATCGAATGGTTGTCGTTAGATTGAATTTCAAGAAAAAGAGAATCAAATGAATGAAAATCTTTGCACCAAATGCGAAGACATCTCTTTCAAGAAAAGTTCCCTTCCTTGTTTTGGAAAGGAGAAAAGACAGAAGGGAGTTACTGTGCCTTTCGCGTATCGATGCTGGGATTAAGTTGTTTAAGCATAATTGGCGGTAGTGAAATAGCCGGTTGCGCGACCAATTATCGATTCACCGGGAGAAACTTGGGACCTCGTTAATCCGAGAATCTTCGAAGTCGCGCTATTCCTTTCCTTTCTGTTAATTTCATCGCGATATTTGATACGTAGTTAGTTCAACGAGAATAAATAAAAATAAAAATAAAAATTGAAAAAAAAAAACATCAATCGTGTCCGAAGAGCCTCGAATTAACGCGAATTCGTTTCTCACGGCAATTTCGGACGATACGAATCGAATATCGAGTCTTGAATTGATTCGAATCGTTGTACGGGTCAAACGGGTACATGACAGACCCGACTCAATTAGCCGCTACACGACCATCCGAATCAACAAATGAACTCGCTAATGACGATAATGATAATAATATTAACGAGAGATAGCCTAAGAAAGTCTTACAGCATAAGTTACTTATAACACCTAGGATCTGTCGCATCTTTCTTATCATCTTAACTCATCGTTACGATAGAGCGTGCGGACCGGTGTATGGGACACCCAATCGTGTCAACCGGGGGCACCCGGATCCTCGCACTCGACCGAATTAAAAAACCAAAAACAAAAAAAAAAGAATCCTTTTTTCTTTATACTCTCCCGATAAAAAAGCTGACTTGACTGTTGCCGTTCTTTTTTCACACATCTCTAGTCGATCTATAGATAAGAAACCGTACATACGATAACACGCGAAATTGGCCGATAGCAATAAAAAGAAAAAAGTACACGAGGATCCAATACTGCAAAGTCGGTAGTAGTCGCATACGAAACAACGTAGATGCTTGTTCTTCTCGAGTTAGTCTCGTCACCGAGGGAGATCTGTACAAAAGGGTAGAAACTCAAGGGAGAATATATCGCGTGACTACTACTTACTTTCTACTACCAACTAACTAACCATCACACTTGGAACGTTCGCGCGATCAGAGCGTCGAAAGTCTTTCTTATCTCTCCGGATTTTCGATGCGAGATACGAGGGAATCATCGCGGTGTCGCCATCGTGATCGCCGTGTCACCTTGGATCGCGAAGAGGGTCGGAAAGATGGCTATTCACGATGGAACGAAAAATGGTCGGTCGCGAGTTCGCTCGGGGGCTGCGAAGATACGGGCATTCGCATTCATCTCACGGCCCGCTGACGGTGGTGTTGACGGGCAACGAATGACCCGTGACCAGACTGTCCGCCGGCTTGCCAAGGCGGAGTATCGATTGAAGGGAAGCGACTTCGGAGGCGAGACGATCGAGCCTCGACTTCACCTCCCTTTCGCTTTCAGGAACGGTAGGGACGGTGGGCCCGGTCCATTCGGCCCCCAAGGAAATGCCCGAGTCCCGTTCGTCGCTGGATCCTTCGTTGTCCCATGGTGGCGACGCCCTTGGTCCTGGCTCTTGTTTGATACCCTGAAGTGCCAATAGCGCACTGGCCGCGTCCTTGTCGCCGATACGCGACTTGTGTCTCAGTTTGTGGGGCAAACTGTTGTTAGCTGCCGGATTGACCGTCAACTGAGGGCCCTCGTCACCGCTGCCGGACGACAACTCGAACGGCGATTGCGCGCGTCGCCCGCGGGACAGGTTTAACGCGCTCGTCGTGTCGAGGTGCATGGCCGATACGTAGGGATGGGGATATTGGAAGCTTTCCGTTTCCGGGTACGTGGTAGTTTCGGGAACGTACAGTTGTGCAGGTGACCTTGGCGACCGTGCTCCGCTTACCGGTTGATGGATAACGGACGTGTGCACCGGGCTCGGTGTCCTGGCATAGAGTAGCGCCGCCGAGGGTGGCAATTTTGCCCTTTTAACGCTAATAGGTGGTTCGGCTGGTAGCGCGGCGAGCACGTGTTCCGTGCTGATCACAGCTTCGCCACAGATACCAAACTTGTCCCTTATCGCCTCGAGCTGCGCCTTCAGGATGTGGTTCTCCTTGCTCAGCTCCATCACTCGTTGCTCGAGCACCATGTCGTTGAAACGCCTCTTCTCGCGAGACCGCTTGGCAGCCTCGTTGTTGCGTCTTCTGCGGTCCCAGTAGCTGTCATCCTTCTTGTTGTCCGGTATGAACTCCCGTTGCTTGCGCTGAGAAAATAGCTCTTTTCTGATGTCGAAGTTCGGGGGGAAATTTTCAGGGTGTGTCACCTGTTGGGCATCGTGATGAAGTTGTTGTTGATGCTGCTGCTGTTGTTGCTGCTGCTGCTGCTGCTGCTGCTGCTGCTGCTGCTGCTGTTGGGCCTGTTGCTGCTGAGCCTGATGGTGGTGATGGAGGTGCTGGGGCTGTTGCTGTTGCGGCGGTGGCTGTTGAGGTGGATGCTGGTGTTGCTGCTGCTGCTGCATGGACGGTGGCCCACCATGGTGCGAAGGATGCGTCAGTGGTGGCAAAGGTCCATGAGCATCGTGTCCACCATGACCACCGTGGCCGGCGTGTGCCATTGTGTGGGTGGCCGGCATGTTGCTGTTCAGACACGCGGTCTCACCGTTGATCGGTGATCCACTCTGACGGGCGACAAATTCTGCCACCATAATTTGTCTTCTTAGTACATCTGTAAAAGAAATAGATAAGAATTAGCGACCGAACGCGATGAAGAAACACGAGAGAAATGTATGCATAAAATATCGCGCGAGGCGACGGTGAACGAAACGGCCGTGGAATTAACAAGAATCATCGTGTATTGTCTAACGGGTCCAAATGTCAAATACCGAAGAGAACGATTCTCGAGTTTATTAACGGCGGTGACGAAAGTAACGCAGCGTGCCAAACGATTATACGATGATGATGACGATGATGCCGATGTCGAGCAACCCCCGCATCGCATTAATCTAGTTACGCTACGACACGAATAGAATCAAAACAACCGTTTGCTTCGAACGAGTGTGCATTTTCTTGTACAACGTTACAACTTGCACGCAAACAGGAACACGTATCACGCTCTGAAAATGGTGAATACCATTTCAACCGCATTGTTCCATCGTGTGCTTGTCCGTTTTGGACGCAGTGTCCTTCCAGACGTCTAAACCGAACATCTATTAATCCAATGTGACAGAAAGTACACGTTCCAGCAAGCACGTTTACGATCCTAGCCACGTACCAAATGTAGTCCTTGTACGGCGGTATCACGCAACGCTCGAATGACGGGGACCATTATAAAAAGAAGGTCATCACGGAATCAGGAAGAAGGAAAACGCTCTTGAGAAGTTTTCAATAAACGGCCTTCCCTAGATTACCTTTTTTTTCCACTCCCGCGATCAACAATTACGCGAGCTCTATCTGCGATCATATTTCCGGATTCGAATTAGACGACCTGTGTGATTCGATCGACCGCTATCCTCGACGTGATTCAATGTGGTCATTCTTTTCCCGTGACACATAACGCTCAATAATGTTATAACAGAGCCTCATCCAAGAATTGTAATCAAATCATCCTGATTACCCCTCTATGACGCACTCTTATGAAAACCGATCGTCATAACCGATATAACACGTCGAATAACACTGTTACGCGTGGATGCAAAATATAATTGATTTATTCGTTATGCCGATAACAATCGAAGACCAATTATCTGTAGCCGCTGCTAGGCTTCCGGCGAAATCGATAGAGTTGGTACCACCCTCGAGAAAGGGATAATCCCTTTGTATAAATAATATTCATTCGTTCTTGAGCCTTCCTCAAGTTTATTTCCTCCTCAAAACAGAATTTATTTCCAATATATATATATTCAATGATGACTCAGTTCTAGGAACGATTGTTCATTCACCTAGCTTAATTAACCGCATCATGCAATTCAAATGTATGTCTATTCAACTGATCGGTTTTTTACAATGCAGTAATCGAGTGAAACACCACTCGAGTGCTTGAAAAATATAGTTTTATCTGCGAGCCATTTTCAGTCGAATCGAACTACCAACATGTAATAATGTTATCAGACATTTATCTCGTTACAAAGTTTCTTATCTATGAGAACAAATATTTGAAAAACGAAAAAAAGAAAAAAAACAATAGAGAAGATTGTCAAGTAGCAATAATGCGTTGTTAAGTGTATTGTCCAAGGTGCACGTTCTGTATACAGGATGAATGATTCGAGGAACAATACATTTTTACCCAGAGTTTTTACGAGAGCACAGTAACTGCGTTAAATCGTTTATATAATGATTTCCAATGTCTACAGTGTTCTATTGATCTATCGCATTATGTATTTCGGTGGCTCGAAGGCGATCCTTTTTAAATATACGTAGGTGTGATGACAAAGAATCAAATCCACCGGGGAAAAGCTGGTGGTAAAGCTTTCGTAACCGTTACACAGTGAGAGCGGCACCGACGAGCAAAGGTGAAGAATTCCAAGAGATCGAAAGACGTGCTCGTACTGCCAACAATACCGGTCCGAGTACGAGAAGTCGCAAAATAGCCTTGGGTAAGGTCGGGTTCCTCAAGGTCGAAAATGTCAGTGAACTCAGCGACGAACATTGCCCCTCAAAACATTACCCGTCTTTCAGAAAATTACTTTTGAATAATCGAGCTACAACTCTACCTGAGTTTGAATAATTTAGATTTTGGCGCCATTTTCTGTGTAGTTTGCATTGGTCAAACGAACGATTATATAAAATGTGTATATGCACATTTCTATGAGAAATATTCATTTTTTAATTTAAAAATAAATCAGAGAGAAATAAATTAGAAAGTTTGATGATATTCGAAATTTCATACGTAAAGATACTTTTGACTTCCTGTGTGAATCCAAGATGGCGGACCCTCCCCCGTACGAACGTGAGGTACGTGCGATTGTAATAGCATTAAAATATTAATTTATAAAGGTAATTAACGCGTGATCTTTCCGCCAATTATCGTAACATACTAGGCAAATACAATAAGGTCATAATTTTGTTGCAATCCGTCGTGTTGACTGTAATTGATCTGATCGGCAAATCGTAGCTTGACTCGTTAATGAAGTTACATGTAACCGGGCAATTAAAAATAATTTGTTGTTATGTCCACTCGTTAAACGAGTCGCGAATGTTTTCGTGTTATGTACATCCTTGATAAATGCGCGAACATTAATTCAAACGCGAGTTGCAGTTATGTAAGGGAGCACGTGTGTCTCGGGAAAACGTGCCACGTGCTGCAACGTAGTTGCCGGCCGTTTACGTATGTATCGTATCGTGGATATATTTATTTATCCAACCTTCGGCATTTTTAATATGGAAATATTGTTTAAGTTTCGAAATTGTATTCATCTGTTCATCTGTTAAAATATAATTTGTATTTTTCGAGGCTATAATTTTGGCGCGAAGAACGCTATGCACCGAAGTTGCGCGCGCAGCTTTTCGAGTATCGAACGAACCTTTCGAGATCGCTGCAATAGTTCAAGTATCGCAGAAAAAGTTTCGAGACCGGAAGTAACGTTATTCTTGACGCCAAGTCTTGTTAGTCGCACGTGCCCACGGAAATTAGCGATTAAAGTTCGGTAAACGGTCGTTTTAAGTGAAAATATTTATTTAAATCATACGAGCAATGTATGACAGCATGTACAAGTGAAAAGTGTGTGTTTATTACATGAAGATGGATTAAACAGATGTGGAATTCCTCCGCCTGTTCTACCCTCTCTCGAACGCGTCATTTATAGGTATGTATCGCCATATTTTATCCAATTATTCGCATTTCCTATATAAATTCGATTGTACCATCTTATTTTTGGTAAAAAAGTAGTCAAATTCTATTTGTAAGCGTAAGTGGTTAGGGTAGCTTCATTGTTAAACGCGAAGAAGGGAGATAGCAAAGTCGATAGATCGATCATCTGAATTAATCGTTGAAGCAGGCGGCCATGTTACATAAGGGTTTCGTTGCATCGTATACTCGTGAGTTTTCTATGTCCACGTGCTCGTTTGTTGGAAGTGAATGTCAACTTCTTGTACCGTAGAAGCCCCTTACTATCCCGGTAAATATGTCAGCATACGTGAATCTCTTTTAATCACCTACTTTTAGTCAAGCAACGTGTCTACACGACCTCACAATTATAGTTTCGTAATCCGTTGAGAGCGTCCTTCCGTTTATCGATTATGTATCTTGTACCTTAAACTATCTCTAGAGAAGCTGTGTCATGGTTAGTCAGAAACCTGTCTCACTTAAGAGATTCCAGGAAATGCGGTTGATATACCGACATTTTATAAAGTAGAAACGCATGCAATTCTAATTTTTATGCGCGAACTTGGAAATGATGTTTCGACATTGCTCGCCAGAGGGCACTGAAGGGTTAACGAGTTAGGCTATGGACCTTTACCATTTTCCTCTTAATTTTTTTGAAAATATACCGTGTTTGATAAGCAGTTGGAAATAAATAAGAAAATTAATTTTATAATATATTCCACCGCGTGATCTCGTAACAGGCTTTCAAACGCGATAAATAAATTCCGAATTAGTTATAACCCCACAAATATTGTGTACAGTTTAGAAGTCCGTTCGAAATTGAGCAATCAGCTGGAATTTCACTGGCAAAGTTACGTATACAGGAGTTCGGGTGACTCATATCGTCGCAGCAAGTTCTATCGATCCAATGATTTTTGCCAGGGCAAAAATACCGCCCACGTAAATTTCTGTAGTGACGAAATGCATATATAGCCATCATCCTACGTTCTACCGGTATACGCGTTATTTCGTCGAACGATTGCAAAACACAGATATTATTCAAATCACCGAATTTTCCCATCCACGTAATACAACAATCCAAGAACTGTTTTGAAATCAAACCCACATGCATTTCCGTTCAACAGGTTTGCGCGTTGCCCGAGTCCTCTTTGGTCGTTCTCTAGTTTCGTAACATGACCGATCGAGCTTTCGTGTCGATAAAAGTCAACGACCTTAGCAACCTATGATCTATCGATGCTAGTTCTAAAAACGATACGCTAAACGCCATCCTTTGGTCTCGAAGGAAAACTGAGAAGCTCGTCGATAAAAATTGCATCGCTTTCCAACGGATTTTTGCATTATTACAGGTAAAGAAGAAAATTACGTTTCTCGATGACCGGTAAAATCATCCATCCTCGTCTGACCAGTTGGGAGGAACCGAATCACCCGGAGGCTCGGGCTGCTACACAACACGTTCTTGGTGAGTCATATTTAGCCATTACATGTTGCTTTACGTGTATATTAGCATGCACTAACGGGAGCCTGAGAGCTTACACGCTTGTCAGCCGTGTACATGTAAATACATAGGCGCACGCACGTGCGCGTGTACCAGGAACGTAACGAGAGACGAGGTTGTCGCCCTTTTCTCGAAAATTTATCGGCTGTAACGCACACGTGCCGCGACGACGGTGGCGCAACTTTACAGCTCCTCGTAAACCTTGCTTACGATTCGTAATTACCGAAGGTCTAAGGACCTGATCGGAATAATGATACAACCTCGAACGAGTTACAGTTTCCATAAAGAATCGATGAAAACGGCAATTATAGAAAACGCGGTACATGTATCGTGACGAAATCGTTCGATTGCAGAAATCAGCATAGGTATACGCGAAGATCGTATCGATAGGGGTACCGATCGCGAGTATGTAGCTTTCGTTTTATGTCTCGGGGTCAATATTTCTCCATGCAGGATAATAATAGCGGACCCTTGGCGTGCGTCACGCACACACGAAATAATTACGTAGCATTGGGTAAGCGTTGGAATCGATCCGAGCTGCGTTACTCGCGTTAAACGTTTTCTTCGTACAATTGCGCTTGTTTCTACGTAACCAATAAACATCACTGTCGATACTCTGGTAAACCGAGAAACGATAGAACACTCGTGTACCTCCTTTCTTTTCGAACATAGCTCTGATGCAACCACCGACGCGTAATCGAAAGGAAATTCCACTGAAATCGATAGTTGGAACACGCGTTTCGTATCATCTGAAATTGGACGCTTTCGATAACGATTGCGACCTACCTAGCCGTCGACGCAGAAATCACGTGCCTTTCGAACCGGGCAAATCGTGTTTCGCTTTTCGTTCAAAGTACGGACACGCGTTTACTCTTCGCTCGTGCAAACAGGCGAAAATAACGCGTTGAATTCGCGGCAAGTTTCTTCAATTATGAATCGCAATTAGATCGATCCGCGTGCGTCACGTGCACCCGTGTCGATCGGTTGCGCAACGTGACACTAATCGTAAGCTCCAGTAACTCGTGACGCAATTTAAACGACAACGTGTACGTACACCGAGCGAGTTTTTTCTTTCCATCAGCAGCCGGGATTAGTATCTGTGCGAGTAGAATTCGTTGGTAGTAGGAAAAAATCGGTAAATACAAGCGCGATGCTATTAATATCGCTGCGATGAATAATTCCTATGACGCAATTGCATAATATCCTGTTTATTCTTCTTTTTTTATCGTTTCGGGTTTCTATTTTGTAATCCGTCGTGTACAGTAGGCGACTAATCGAAAATTACGTGTTACGATGTAACAAGCCAGCTCCGCGTAGATAACGCGTTATAAATAGAAAAAGAAAAAGAAGTACGATAGGAGTATTTGTAAGTAGGTAAGAGAATTGTTTATAATATGCCGTGGATAAGCGGGCCTTTCGAAACGAAACACATCGATTATTATTAGCGGCTACTTTATCGAAGGTTCTGTAATTCTGTATCTTTTATCCTGAAAAAGGGGAGGCGTGTTTACGCGTCAGTGGGAATGACGAGTATCAGGGGCCGGTTAATTTGTCGAAAGTGGAGGAAAAAGATTATGCGTGAACGGGGACACGGGTTTCGTTGTCACGCGTGCACGTGTATATTAATCGTCAGCAGGATTGCGCAATGATCGTGGCCGCGCACGTGGACCCACGACGTCGGTTTCGTTTTCTTAACCAATAAAATGCTTATTAGCAATTCTTTTCCTGGAACGAGCAGCGAGAGGAAACGTTTCCTCGTACGGAGAAACACGGAAACCCTTTAACCGATTCGATTTTCTGCCCGATTACGTAAAAGACAAGTCTCGCGGCGAGAAGTCGCGAAATACCGCGTGACGAGTAGCGATCAATCGTGACCCGGGGTTAGCAGGAATACATTTTTTTTTTTTTTTCTTCCTATGGTCGGCTCTTTTCGAGGAACGTGGCAAATGCAAATGCAACCAGCACAGTTCCACTCTCGGTCTTCGCGGAAATATATTCGCACGATATTTCAGTGTCCGTTCACGGGATTAGTTTTCGACGAAGACGTTTCGCATGCGAACACACGTACGCTCTGGAAATAATCCTTGCGTTCGTTATTAGTTCAGCCATCTGGTCTTGAATCGGTGTCCGTACAAAGAGACAATTGTAACCGGCTAGTTGATTCGACAGTCGAGTTACGTGAGTCAGCTGATATACCGGGTGTGTTCGAAAATCGGCCGACGTAACGGTGCTTCGCTAAACACTGCCAATTTAAACCGCTTTTTCATCTTTTCTTTCGAATGGCCTAAATTGTATCAACTCGAGTGCGTGACGCACGATTATGTAACGACAAAAGCACACTTCTTCTCTTTCTGTTTAAAGGCCACCGTGTGTGCGTGTCGCGTGCGGTATAGTTACACTCCACTATTCTCTTCGTCGTTCCTTCTTTTCCATCTTGTCTCTCACGACTCGACAAACTATTCCCTCTCTTATCAACGACTTAAAGGACCCGACCGTTATCCGTCCCATTATCCTAAAACTGGACTCGCGAGTTACCAAATTCCTGCTGTTCAACCACGTGTCAATTTAGCTCCTTATCTTATTCTTTACTTTATTTCCAAGTAATATAACGGCAATTTTAAAATAAATAATTTATGTAAAGGAATTTTAAATAACGTTTGCTCCGATCGTCTACACAAATGTTATATGTTTGGATAAAAAAAAAGACAGAAAAATAAAATTACTAAGGATGTAGATTCCATGAACCGTCTTTTTATTCGCGATCATAGAAGAAACGCGCGTTGTCCCGTGTACGGATAAGGTGTTACATAACGCGTTAGGAGGCGTGTTTGCTTTGCTAGCTTCATTCAATCACGCTGCTTATCGTTTCCAAGATCTCATTAACCATCGCGTTAATGATATATCAGAAATCTTCGTTATCTTCTTATCGAATATTCCGAAGATATTCGAGAACAGTTCGTGCCTATTTTCGAATCGTATTCGTACATAGATAACGAAAGAAGATTATGGGATTAATTTTGTGAAATTTTTTGGTTAATTTGCGGCGACGATCAACGGTGACCCCCACGGCATTCGAGGCGTTAAATAACAAACAGGCGGATGAGTAGCAGCGTTCCAAAAATGCGACGATAGAGCGGGAGGGCTTGAAATAGTTTCTCGAGTACGTCGAACTTTAAGTACAGTACACATAAAGGCATGTGCACAATGCCAGCAGCCACTCACCGATATACAGGGCGTCTGTATATGTATACCGGTTGGCCGTGCGTGTTACGATTGCGGTCAGCGCTCACGTAACAACGAGCACTGATACCGTTATCGGACCGACACAGGCATTTCGAACCGGTCTCCGATTTCGTTTCCCGCTCATTATGCAATTGGCCCGCGATAACGCGACCGCCAACTGAAAAACACAAAAAAAGAAAAAAGGGAAAAACACGTGACCCTCTTTCTCTCTCTTTCTCTTTGAGCTACATTGTTCATTCCTGTCACGGTACGCACACACGCGTCCTGTTGAATTTTAAACAGCCGATTCGTTTGAATTATTATTTATCTTTCATCTATTTCGTCGTTACGGTTCGATGAAACGATTACGGCCAAATGTCGAAACGAGAAACCTTGAAACTTCGGAAGGATAAGACCTTGAGAGATATACGTACATTTTTCAGCCATTTAAATGTTAAGAAATTTTATGTAACATGACGCAACGAAGGAAAAATTAAATAACGTTCGTATCCATCTTTATTAAAATCTCGTTTCGATGCTGTAAGAAGCACTAAGCGCGACTTTTTGGTTTCAACTTTGATCTCTATTTTATACAATCGTGAGATGAGTCGGAAGAATCTTGATAGGAAAAACTGGAGCAGAGTGATGTAATAAACGGAAATAAGGAACTGATCAGTGACTAAGCGAGTCGTTTGGAATATAAATAATGTTATAGAAATCTGAGTCACCCTGTGAGTGGCTAACTTCTTCAAAATCTTAACCTTCCAAGGCTGCGCGCAACACGTAGTCGATCCCGATTCTTTTTACTCGTCGATCAGTGATAATAATTGTACGAGGCGGGGAGGGCTTTTATCTGGTGCGTTCGAGCGAGGGCAAACAATAGATGAAAAGTCGTGTGTTATCGTTAAGAACATGCGCGACGCGGGGAGGGCGGCCTTTAAGGTAGGACAATGGCAAAGTACAAAGAGTATTTTCGGTCCCGTCATCCACGTAATTATCGGTTATCTCTAAATTTTCACGCGTTCCACGTGAGCTTACGCGCGCAATACGTTCGCGTTTCTCGTCGGCCGACACGTGACCTGCGGTAACGTGTTAGCCTCTCGTGGATATACGTTTTCCTACCGAGCGTTCATTATGTAACGAACACGTGGAAGATATGTCGGAGCGGGAGTGAAAACGAGCAGACAACCGTAAGTAAGTAGGTACACGATACGTAAGTAAACACGTTCAACGTTTCTTCGATCGATGATGGGAGGGAAAGGACGATAGGAGAAGCGATCGGTTCGCGGTGGGCGTTTCGACCGATAAACAATCGCTGCAGAGAAACAGACACCGGCTTAAAGAATAAATAAAGCGGTCTGGCGTGATGCAACTCGCTCGGTATGTACCGAAGAAATCAGTTCCCTTTCTCGTTCAACGTTGGCGAATAGTTTTGAAATTCAAACGAAATGAAATGAAAAAGAGAGAGAAAGAAAAAATCATTTTCAAGTATCAAGTTCATTAGCCGAACTTGACGATAAATAAAAATTCCTTTCATAATTAACCGATACGCATAACTATTCGATAACGTGCCTCTTCTAAGCTGTTCGCGCGCGCCTTCTCCCGCCACGTGACTCCTACACGTGCACACGCTGTGTTACGCTAGACCATTCACCTTCGTTGCATAATACAAACGCGAAAAGGTCATCGGGAACAACGGAGAGCTTGATATTTCCTAATATGATTGATAAACCGTCGACTGCTCGATCACGCCGATCAAAGAAACTCGATTCGGAATCGTCTCACGATATTATTCGCGAAATCCATTTACCCGTGATTGTTTTAAATGAAAGAAAATTTTTAAATCTTCTTACCTGTTAACAGGATGCGCGATTATGTCGATCGAAAACGTTCGTAAGATCGCGATCGATGACGCAAGATTCACAATGTATCACCGCTATTAGATATACGGCGTAAGCTTGGAAGGGAAACGGTATATCGGCTCCGCGATTCGTAGTCGGCTACGTTTACGCTGCTACTGCGCTCGCGCGTCTCCGCGCGAGCTAATATAACACGCGCTCGCGTCATGCATTTCCGCGGAGCGTAGATACCGCTAATCCGGATTGATGTGACACCAAACACAACCTAGATCGACCGATCGAGATAACCGAGGCTGTGCAACAATGCACGTAACGCGAGTCCCCCCGGGTTCACGACTGACCTCATCCGTCTATACAGACGTATCTAGTTCGAGACATTTCACCGCGTTGCCGCGATACGACAGGGAAATTTTGCTCTATTTAAAATTTCTCGACCGTGTTTGCATTTCCTTTCTCGAAATTTATCGATATCCAAGCCTATACTTATCCTATATACTCGGTGATAAGCGTGGAGCGCGATCGGGGAAAAGAAATTGGTATAATTGCGAGTCTAGAAGGAAGGAAGCCAAGTATCGTGTACGTTGATACACGTGCGTGCCCTTCGCTCCAAGTCCGTGAAGCTTATTACACACGCTTGCTTTACGCTACGACGAGGCTGAGAGTTCTGCAAATTAGGCCGTGGCCCACTTCGGGGGCCACGATAGAGTAGAGAGAAGGTGGCGACCACGATCACGGCGGAGAGGACAAGTAGTAGTGGGATCGATGAAGGATGGGGGGATATAGAGAGCGCGAAACGCGAACCAGAAAACGAGGAGGGGGCAGTTCCCGTTTCAGACGACGATCGCGATCGAAACCTTTTCGAGGTGGTATCGATCACGTGGATCTTTTCAAAATTCATTCGATAAATGTCGCCTTTCGTTATTACACACGGAGACGACTGTTTTATCTCGAAGGGTTTTTTTCAATATCACAGATCTCAATCGAGATCTTTCGAATGGTAGCCGGATATTTAAAATCCACTACATGTGTATCACTTAAGAAAACGAAAAGTATCTAATACGTTTAAGTATCCTTCGCAGGGATATTTGGTTAGTTTTATCTTAGGACCGTTCCCCAAAAACGTTTTCTTTCAAAACGGATCCCTTACGTCACCCAGTCCATAAACATGAATTCCTACCTCGAGAGTTTCTCCATTGTCTGGAGCTGCCGATACTGGAAATATTTTTTCCCAAAGCGTCGAAAAATTTTGGGAAACGGCTAGGTTGTACGTGTTGGCTAGAGAGAGATAAGGATCAGAATCCTCTTCGCTTCGTCACGAATGACGCAACGAGCTGTGCCGCGTTGCTCACGACTCACGCGTTGCACGAGACTTTCATAAGCGTCAGGTATTTTCTCGCTTCGTTCTGCTATTACTCGATTTTATTTCTTTCGCCTACTTCTACTCGCAATTCATCGAAAAGAAAAAAAAGAAATTAATGATTTTCATTTATTTTCACCGTTGACCGGTCCGACAGCAGCAACGCGTGATTCAGAGGCGATAAGGCGCGGTGATAAGATACGCGACGACGTGAGATCGATCGAGACGAAAACAATGAATGCACAAGGTTTATTGCGCCCGCGAATTGCAGACGTTGCGTCACTCGATCCGCTCGAAGGTCGGAGCCTGCGGGACGATTCATGCTCCTTTTCTTACCATCGCGAAACGGAATCGCCGCGATTTTATTCTTCGATCATTCCCACTCCCTTCCCTCAAGTTTTTGCAACTTTTTCAATGACGCCTTATCATTTCGGAACGGATGAGCCTAAAAATAACCGCGTCGCGTCACGTTCGTAATCGGTGAAAATTCCAAGCGATTCACTGTTTAATTTGATGCTTCTTCTTTTTTCTCTTTTTTTTTAACATCGCGACAATTGTTTTTAACGAGCGACACTGCGACGAGATTTTAAGGTCAAAGTCCTGTTCACCGCGTGACAAGTTGGCTGGCTTGATAAGCTTCCCTTCTGGAAATCATATTTACAAGGCCGATCGCTGGTCGCGATGAATAAACAATCGGGGAAAAAATAGAGAAACGATAAAGAGCGAGGTTCCGTGTGTGTAGAATCCTTTTAGTAAAAATTCGAGGCAAATCGACCTTTACTCACCAATTTTGAATGATTCTCTGGAACACGATCGAACGACAGAACAGCGATCCACTTTTGCCTGGTCGATCTGATCGTTGAACGCAGACACGGCGCGCGATCAGCACTCGTCGATCGTTCGAAAATGTTTTTTTTATTTATCCGCGTTACACGGAGACAGTCACTGGCTGAGCGTTAAGTATCCCGTTTGTCGAAGTAACGTAACGAGAATCACCGTCATAATAACGCTTCTGTTATCGCGTCTCGCGATCGTAGCCTCTTCGTTCAGACGAATGGGTTTTAATCCAGCAGGCGGGATTGTATCTCCTCTTGCGTCAAACGTTGACACCACCAAAATCAAACCAAACGGAAATAAAGTCGGTAGAACAGAGAGTGTCAATGATTCTCTGGCAAACGTACTCGACGATGAGAGAAGAAAAAAAAAATTTTTTTTTCTAAAGGCACACGAAGAGAGATAACACTGAGCGAATAATTAAAATTTGCCGAATCAAAGATGCACGGGTTTTACTCCGATGAACTTGAACTCTGTCGATCAGGTGACAGAAACTCGAGCGTCTAGTCTGTGCGTGTGTAGGTACGTCAAGACAGGTCCGCTGTTACAGAGATTCTGGCCCCGATTAGAAAACGACAAGACGGAAACACGAGTGTTGCACGGAGAAAACGCAGCTCCACTCGGTACGGTGTCCGACTGCAAACTGACTGCACGCTGCGCGAGACTCGCGACTGCCGTCTTGGCCCCAATGTGCTCTGGCTTCGGAGTTTGATGCGAGGAACGCTGACGCGAGCGGTCACGTGTGTCCGTGTGTACGTGATCGTGTCTGCCGGCGTTGTGCCTTCGATCCTGTGCTAGTGAGAAGGTTTTTCACCATGGTGGGGTCAGATCCACCCGCCGGGGGAAGGTTTATGCCTGGTTTATGCTCGGTTTATGTTCCATCCCCACCCGTAGTCACTGACAGCCCGTTCTGCGTCAGAGTGCCGACCGTTTCATCCCCACTCCGCCGGTCCTCTTCCCCTTCTCGGACTATCCTACACTTCCCCACTCGACGCTTGGGTGCATCGCGTCAAATCTTTCGGCCCGAACCACGCACCCTTTCGCCGTGCGACCGATTAGATTGCGTCGCGCGACCACGCGGACCGCTTCGTCTCCTTTCGTCATTTCACCTTACTCGTAATACGTGTTTCTCTTTGCATGGAATCGATAAAGAAGATTATCGTTGCGATTCGATGCAAGTACGTAGGTTTCCTTTTCATTTTATTGCCAGGGCTATTTACTTGTCAAAGTTCCACTCGAGGAGCTGGAACGACAGGTGTAACGTGGTCGTTAATTAAAGTATCAAGGAACGGCATTGATCGATGTCGCGACACGTCGCAACATACATATTGCATAAAGTGGCCGAAGTTACAGCACCCTTATCTTCCCACGTTTCTCCTAAATTGTTATTTTGGCAATCGGTAGCCTTAGGGTATCAAAAAGCAGGTTCAGCCTGTTGAAGAATTTGCCCTCGTGGCAATGTTGCGAGCAAACCATGGGTATCGTTGCTCAAATTCAAACGAAAAAAAGCTGACTATGGCGCCTTGAACGCGCAGAACGTGTTGCGAATAAGTCTGCCTTCGATTTTCGCGATAGGAGAGAAAAAAACATAGATAAAAAGAAAAATTGATGTTAGGATGGGGTTAGTAGGCGTGCTGGCAGGCAGATCGAATTTTCTTCGGTGACGAAAAACAAAGAGCGTGTCGGGTGTGCGAGCGCCACTTGGACGAGTCGTACGGTTGCAAGGACCCTCCACCTCCTGCTCCACCTCTGTCCTCTACGAACCGAATGCCAGACAACGAGGGCATCAGCCCCCATGAATCACCGCCGGTCACCTTCACTTTTTATGCAAGTTTGTTCTCACCCAGGCCTAGCCGGTTGAACGAATCCTCGCGCGTCCATATGCCTGTCTGCCTCGAACGTAGAAATCGATAGGGAAATTTGCGTTGCAACGTAATCACGGGAAATTAAACATCTTTTGTTCCGAGTAACCCCGCCGATTATACGATCGCTGCACCGTTGGAAATTTTTTCCTCTCTGACGTAATCGACTACACGCTTTCAAGTAACTATCGCTATCTTTTCCGTTCCGAGTTTTATGCTAACTTTTCGGTACCGCCGAACGTACGATCTTCGATCGCGATTTTCAGCTCCGGTTCCGCTTTGCATAGATCGCGCGTACGCGCATAATGATCGCACGACCGACGCGTTTATTATGGCGGGCGAATTTGGAATTTCAAGGACGCGCCTGTACGTGCATTGCCTCGACGTGCGACGCGCGTGCTCGTTGCACTTTCCATCGCATCCAGCGTTTTTCTTCGCGCCGAACCAAAGCGGAGACTCGGTAAAAATAAAAAGGCGACGATCGATTGGGTCGACGCCAGAGATCCTCTACAGGATATTCGCGAAAATTTGGTAACGACGAAGAAAAGCACGCCTCAATCGGAGCCCGTTTCTTCCGCTCGTTAGCGACGACGCGTGACGGTGTATAAAATCTGTCAACTAGTCCAGGCGCTTGCGATTCTTTAAATACGATATTTATTTCTATTGTGCCACGGCGTAATACGATGCTCCTCCGGTGTGCGCAATAACTATTTCTAAACGCGACCGAGCGGACCCATGTATCTTCTTCTTCGTGTTTTCTTCGTCTACCGTACCTTGGCTACTTTGGGGTGGCACGCGAACTTGCACGATATCGAAACTAGGTGAAGTTCTAGGCGAACCGCGGAAATTTCCCTATTGGCTTTCGTTAAACCCGTTGTTAAAACAGTAGAGTAAACGAATATACGAATTTTAATTATTTTCCACCATGTTGCATACGCTTCAACTTGCTGCATCACGATGCGTCGCATCGGTTCAAAATAAGTTTCTGCTTATTGGCAAATCGAATGTAGAAAATGTTAGTAATTTCGCAAACTATCACGCGCGGTTCAATTACGCAGCAGGTTTCTTTTATCTTGATATTTTGGCTGGTTCACGGTGAAACCGTCTAGAAAAGCAGCGTTCCCCTCGATTGTTGCGTTCGAGCTTGAAAATTATTCGAGTAGGCGATCCTCTAGTTATTTTCGACGATGCATTTACTCCGAGTAACGTCTCACGACCCCGCTTTTCCAGAAATAGATACTTCGAGCATGTTATACAGAAAAACGATGGATCATCGTAATTCATCGGACGATGCTCGACGGAGATTTTCCTAAGGCAACGGATCGTAGATACGATTCCCGATTAATTAACGCGTTAATTGATCGTTACGACGTAACCTTATCAAGTTAGTTTCGAATCTCTTTGAAAAACTCGGAAATTTCACGGAACTCGTTAAGCGACACAGTAGGCGAAGATAGCTCGCGCTTACCAACGTTTCTCTTCGACTTTCATCGGCGCGTAATCTGTTGGCGTTTTGTTTTCTATTTACCGACGCGGTGGTTTTGCCCGTGGAAAGAGGCCTGTTATAATTAAATCCAACTCCTTTCCATTCTCCGTGAGCAACCGTAGACGATCATCATCATCGTCGTCGGGTAAAACAATGAGAGATGCACGTTCGACGGCGGAGAAAATTTCCGCATTGTTTTTCGCGTTCACGAAATCGCGTTGTCGGCGCGATTTGAAAAGAAAGTCCCTCTCTCGGCCAATCACCTGGTTGCTTGTGAACGCGCAAGGCCGCGGAGGGACCTCGGCTATCTCGATTAAAACAAGCTTTCTTCGACGTTTCGAAATGCTGGTGCACACGACCGGTTTTGCGGTTCGTCCACGGTCAGATACCGCCTTTCCATCGGCGGTGAATTAACGCAAATCGCTGGGAAAACGTTACTCCTACATATGTTACTTGTTGCGTATCGAATAATTGATTTCGAAAGGCACGCGATGACATAAAAATACCGGGAAATAACGCTTGTCGCGTATCAATTTGAAGCTTAAAGTTCGAGGAAAATAACCGTTCGTTGATATCGGGTGGAGAATGAAAGGGAATTGAATTTCCCGCATGGTCGTGGCCGGAAGGTTGCAACGAACCGATCAAAGTCGAAGGTTGTCTCGATTCGAGTCGTCCATGAACGTAGATCGATGGATCGACTTTTTATCCGGTCGAATTTGACCGTGGGAAATCGCTTTAGCGAATCGGCTCGCGGTTGGTCCCGATTCGCTTCGCTTCAGTTGCGGAATGATTAAATAAAATGATAATTGGTTAAACCGATCGTGTACCCGTATCGAGCCGCTTTCGTAACGCGTATTCGTGGCTGTTCGCGTTCATGAAAACGCAAGCCAGCGAAATAATGCTCTGGTATTATCTAAGAAACGTATTCATCCGAGTGTTGCTCGATCGCGTGGCCATTAATGCAACTCGTGCTGCAGAGAGAGAGTGCATATTTTGAATAAGAAGCTCCTTTCAACGATCATTTCCCCGTCACTGCAATCACCGCTCTTTCTTTCTTTCTTTCTTTCTTCGGGTGAAAGTGTAACTGTTCAAGTAATAGTGACGATGCAAGTGTAATCCAGATTGCGCGTGCGAACGTTTCAGTAAGCGTGTCTGCATTTCTATTCCTCGCGCGCACCTTCTTATGTATTCTTAATGCACGCACACACGCACGCACCTATGCGTGTTCTGATATCACGCTCGATCGTAATTAAATCGTCACACCATTCGATGGAGATTTTAAAACGAATCGCTTTCTTCCGAGGAATTGATCCAACAGATTTCTTCGTTTCACGCGATCATTACCGTGTAACGCTGTTTATTTCGATGGTATTTTTTCTACTCTACACAGAAAGGTCTGGGTCATCACTCATTATTCGAGGGTTAATTAATAGGACGAGGCGATTTTTCCTTGAAATACCCACACGAATTTCGTCGTCACGAGGGCTACTTATTAGCTGTATCGATTAATTGACTTTGAGGGAATTAAACGTACAACGCTTCGACGACTTGTCCACGCGCGACGAATCCGCAATATCCGCGTTTTCGATGCAAGAATTTTTTTGTCGATGCAATAGTTTGATAAAATTATTTGGTTACCAGGCAGCAATCGTTCGTCATCGGGCGATATTGTCGCGCGAGATTAGTAATCTAATAGCCCGGTGCATAGGATCGATAATTGGAACGTGCCGTCCAATACAGCCCCACTGATTTACCTTTCTCTTACCCTGCTGTTTAATGCCATCCTAGACGTAATCCTTATCTAGATTCTTCTTTGTCTAGTTAGTATAAATTCGGTGATCCCTGAATTCCAAATCTCAAACACGAGAATTGCCTCCGATGTTCTGTTTTCTGTGCACACTAGGTGCTCGAAAAGAATCGATTCTAGAAATGCATAGAACTAATATCATTTATCTCTCGGTCGCATTAACTGGGTCGCGATTTTTTTCAAGAAAAAACTGACACGTCTGTGCTCGAGGAAATATTCAAGTTACGGTCAAGTTTAAGGATTTTATTCGTCGACGCGTTTCTTTTTGCTCACCCAGTATGAAAGGACGGGAGCCTACTTGGCTGGCGGACGGTACTTTCATCGGCCAAGTGAAAGCAATATGAAAGTGCTTGATTGCAAAGTAGAAAGGTGAAATGTACGATAAAAAGACGAAGCCGTTACGTGCGTGTGTATGTGTTGATCGACCCATTTCAAGAGCGTTGCACGAGAAAGAAAGAAAGAAAGAAAGAATGAAAGAAAGGTGGTAGGTGGTAGAGATAGGGAAGGAGGAGAGGAACGATGGGATCGATTGTATCGGTACGTGCCACGGCCCTTGATTTTAGTGACTAAGGTCAACGGCGTCTGACCATTCTTTCCCGTAGTGTAACCATTCGTTTTCTTATGTAACGTTCAACACGTAATTCCCTGCTTTCTTCCTTCTTCGACGTACTTTATATTTCTTCCCAAATTTTTCTCCTCCCTCCGTATATATAATCGACAATTGGATCCATTTGAAATTGCATAGGATTTACGAAACGAATGGTCGATCAAACGAATCGTGGTTGACAAGAAGAATCGCGACGAGACGTACGGACACGTTCGCAATGAAACTATAAATATTTTGAAGTGCAGATTACGTTTGAACGGTGCCTGTGTGTATATCTTCTCCTCGGTGTAATTGCTAAATTGTTGTAACATTGGACGAGCCTGTTGATAAAGCCGTTATCGACAGTGGATACGAAATTATCGTAACAAGAGGGGGAGAGTTATTACATTTGGCACGGGTCAGTACGGAGATAACTCTTGCAGTTTCTCTCTGATAATAGAATGCGCGGTAGGCGAGGAAAGGACGTTAGCCGGTCGAGAAAAAAATAAAAGCAGATGATTGTGCGTAGCGGAGGATCTCGTTTTTTTTTTTTTTTAACCTTTTGCTAATGCTCGTTACGCGAATCGATCGCGGCAATTAAGTATACGTTCAGAGATAAAGATTCGCGCCAGATGTGCCGATAAATCGCCGTTTCTCCCTCGTCGAGTATCGGCCTCGCGGCTTTATTTTTGCCGATGTTCAACGAGTTCTGCGAGCACGGACCGCGATAATCGCGAGGCCACGGTATTGCCAACAAAGTCTCTCTCGATGCGTAATATTCGAGCCGTGACAATCGCGTTACGCGCATTGTTTTCTTACTCCGCCGATCGATATCTCGATAGCTTCGCTTTTAGGCGGAAAGGAGACTATTATTTTTCGATTCGATACAGATTTCCACCGCGAACGCGAATGTATCCGAACGGTGAAAGAAAAAGAAAAAAAGAAATGGAAAGAAAAGAAACGATTTGGTTGAATTCGTTCGTTTTTCACGAAGATTAGCCAGATCTCGGCAGAGAAAGATCGAAAGGTCAAAACGATGCTTTGGTCATTGACATATCGACGCCTCTGTTTTTCATACCTCTCCTTGTATTACATCGTCGCCTCGGCTCGTGCTGCTTCTGGTGATTGACCTGTATCTTTCTACGTACCTCCATACGTACGTAGTTATTTTCGCTGGCTTCGAAGCTATCCTTGGCTTCGTTCGAAACGTTTTCTCCCCTGGGTCGATTGAATTTTGCATATCGTGCGAACAAAGGGTTTCGATTCGGTGTGCATAAAAAAAGAATCATATCGGTGGAATTGTAAAACGTTAATCAATTATTCCATTGCAAAATGAAAGACTACCAAATGAAACTTGTGAGAACGTTTTGCGATTCGTTCGCTTTCTTTCTCGATAACTCGCGACGAACGTATTGGGTCAACAGACGGTTGCTCATCGCTGTTTACCATTTCGACGATCGTCGTCGCATTAATTGTCGCAGGTGGCGGGCACGATCGACGCGTCGATCAATCGGCTCCCGATATAAATAGTCGCCATTCGTCGATTAATTAAGAGAAACGATAGCAATAGAGTTACTATTAATAAGGCGCTCGTAGACGACGGTTTACGCTTCTCATCTGCTCCTCTCACTCGTTAACACGAGCTTCTTTCACGGGGCTAATTTTATCCGCGCCAGGATTTTAACCCTCGTCGCGTAACGGAGCCGCGTAGTCGCGCGATCGAGCGCGGAAAAATCGATCGTCGCGAGTCGAAGAAAGTGGCCACGGTACGGAGAGAAGCCGCGGAAGCTACACAGTGAAAGTTACACTTCTTTTCCTTTTTCTTCCTTCTTTCTCCCCCTCTACCACGCCCCGCATTTCTCTTTTCCCGCCTTTTGCGTTTACTCCAGCGAGTTCCCGTTAATTCCGATCAAATTATTATGCAATTTCCATGAACCTCGATTACCGTACTAACATAAGGGATCGATGCGTTTCTTTTTTTTTTACCTTTCTTTTGAATTTTTCCATATAGGCAAATTATTGATAAGAGGGACTATGAAAGTATAATGTAAAATTGGAGCAGTTACAACTAAAAGATAATACGATAACACTTCGTTAGGGATTAATTAGTATCGCAGTGTTTTCATTTCGCGAAAAAGAGGTGAAAGAACACGGGCGGGCGGGAGGAGGGCTCGTGTCGCGTAAAGTCAAGTTAACCGAGGTCCACGTAACACCGCTCGTAACCGCGGAGCGTATAACGCCAAGATCACGTGCCAGCGAGGCAGGAAATCCTAGGTGAACAGAACGTCGGAGAAAGCAGCGTTCACGCTCTTCTCGCGACACGCACACAGGCCTCAGCTTTTTCCGCTACCCTACGATGAAACCTAGAACGGGACAGTTTCCTTCCAGCTCTCTGGAAACCGTGATGAAACTCGAGGAGCGAGGAAAAAAAGAAAATTTCACGAATTTCATTTATCCTCATTATTATTTTCTAGCGTCAATAGATAAAGAATTGAAATTGGCGTGATAAAGTGATAACAGTACGATCGTATCATGAATATCCGAAGATCTGATTATGGGATCGCGGTGAGCTATCTATCTGGATTTTTATGATCTCCATGTTGATATTTGGTTTATAGTATTAGACAGTTTACTGATTAATTTTTCGAAGAGAATCGAAACGTTCATGGTCGTACGCGTTAAATTGCAGATACCCGATACGCGATAGAAAAAGTAAGTCGTTATCGTTAATGTAAAAATTATATAACACTTTCCTGTTCCTCTGGTCAACGATTTACAAGTTCATTGATATAAAGGAATATCAGAGTTGTGACATTTAACCCTGTTTCTTTGAAACCGGTCAATCACCCCCGACAATAAATTCAGTTGTTTATTTTCAGTTACACGCGAATCAATCGTGTCAGGGAGTTATCCAATATTTGAAATATTCCAATTAGATACGCCAATAAAAATACATTAATCATTCATTTTTTTTATCATTCAAGTATCTATTCTTGAGAGAAACTTGTTTAACTTTAAACGGTGTTTATTCGATGATTCGATTATTCATTTTCGTTTCTGTCGAATTTCTCTAGCCGGTGAACTTGACGATTGCAAGTAGAGAACGTTCGGCTTATCTAGACGAATGAATTTTGCCTGAATTTCACGTGATTCGCTAGATACCAGCCGTCCCTGAGTGCTTCGTAATTCAGCCATTACGATCACGGCCAAACGGGGCTTCGGTTCGCGAAGAAAATAGCCCGGTTTTTTCCTTACGTCGACCTTGAGGGCCTTGCCCTACCGGTGACCGTGATCGTCGACCTTCGAGGTCATTTTTCTCGCCGGTCTACAGGATGTGTCAACCGAGCGAACTAAACGAGCCTCTCTTTACCGATGAATCAGCCCCCTCCAGCTAACAAAGAGGGAAGCCTTGCGATGAACAGCCGCGGATGATTCAAAAATGATAACCAAACAAGGTGTTGCTGTTTATTCTCACGGAGTTGCGTGTCAAAATCAACCATCATTCGACTTCGTCACCGAAATCACGATCGCGAGAAAAAGACGTTCGTTATTAGGAAGGGAAGGATCGATGATGCAAGAGAAAACCTTGGACGTTCGATCGGTGTTTTCGCCATTTGTCATCGGTCTCGGAACGATAACGATTCTACGAATACATAAATCGTTTCGTTCACGTAGACGCGTGCTTTCGTTTTTAATTTTCAGCGCCGAAAAGAAAAATAGTTTTCCTTATCTCGTTAGATTCTTGCAAACGTTAGATCGATCGACGAATCGGTGTGACCTTATGCAAGAAAATTCCTGGTCTGACCGGCGACGTTAATAGAACGATCGAGGGGAAAAGGGTATCGGTGCATTAAGCGGAAAACAGAGACGCGATTTCGGGTGTCGGGAAAAGTGGGTCAACGGAGCACGTGGAGCACACCCGACCGAGTTCGAGGTCGTCTATTACGTAACACGGATACATTAACTATTATTTACGTTGTTCTGGTCGCGGGCCAGGCTTCATACACGTTGGACCTGAAAATATCATAGCCGCAACATCGCTAACGTAACAATGTGTACCACCTCGTTTTCACCCAAGATTTACGTGCCTCTTGGGAGAAAAAGTTCCCGGAATTTCTTTCCCGTAACTTCCTGAACTTTATTCCCCGAAATAGACGCAGCAGATAAACGCAGTAACCTGCTCGCTTATACCGAAAGTTTATGTATCAAGATTCGAACAATTTTTCATTCAGCGATCGTTATCGACCCCTTGGAAATTCACACGGATACTTTCGACACTTTCCACCTCGATTCTTCTCCCTGTCCAGCTGTAACGGCTTATCTCGAACGTTTTCGTCGCGATATCAGTCAAGGCGAGTAAAAACGGGTATCGGTTCGCTCCAGATTCCAGGACGGTTTCCCTCGTTAAACAACCGTTTCGATTTACCGGCTTCGGTCGTCGACCCGTCGGGGCACGTGGCGTTCCCGATGAAATTTTCGTCAGCAATTAGATTACGCGCAGAAATAGCGATCCATCGTGATAGGTAGGTCATGCAGCTGCGGATTAATCGGTCGTTATCTTGCTGTTCGTTAAGAGGCGCGAAATCCGCTCTCGCATCGACGCGTTGCAACCCGAACGAAAATAGAATCGATCTCTTTACATAATTCTCTCGATATTATTGAACGGTACTGGAAGAAGAAAGAAACAAGGATCTTTACGGTACCATATGCTCGGTTTACACAGCCGAGAGGAAAACGCGCGTCGAATAAAGGAAGCGCGGAAGAAGATTCGAGGTGAATGGGGAAAAAGAATCGAGGTCACGGGGTAAAAGCATCCTCCCTGTTTCCCTTTGACGAATAACACAGGAGGGAAGAAAAAACGGATTTTTTCGTGTACGGTTGAATGTCGAGCTCGTTGGGGCTGAAGGAGGATCTAGCGGTGCACTTCCGATCGATTTCCTGCTATCCTCGATCCTTGCGGTCCTTTTTGTGCGCCACGCTTTTGTTCGTTCGCGAAATAATGTTGCGGGTGTACGTTACGATCTCCCGTTACGTGTTTTATTTTCCATCGCCAAAAGCGTATCCTTTCATCTTTCATTGTTCGTTCCAGACAATCGTCCGGACATCGACGATTTTCGAATGCAACTTTTGCGAATTTCTCTTTTTTTCTTACGAGTTACGGTATTTATCGGGCCGAGTTAATCGTCGAAACTCCATGCCGAGGGAAAAACCTGTGCTCGAGTGAAATAATCGGAGTGTACACAAAGGTGTTGCAACGTTATTTCACGAACGAATGATCGATGGATTTCCAATGGATCCATCAGTTCTTCCTTTCTTCCCGTAGCCTTATCGTTCTACTAATTTCGTATCGACGCGATTGCGACACGGCGTCGTGTCGTTGCGGTCTCGCACGACGAAATACGCCGTACGGTACCTCGTACCACATTCGTCGCTTCTTTTCCATTCGATTGTCCGGCTACGTAGCTGGCTTTAAAAATGATTTAATAGTCGTCAATCTTCCTTTTACGTCGCGGTTTATCCTCGCCGCGAACGCGAACGCTTTTTATTTCCCGTGGCTGGCCCGTACTCGAACCTTTACCTTTGTATTTCCAACGAAATCATCGTCGAAACAATTGGGGACGGGCGAGTCTGGAAACGTGAAACGGAAGAGAGCAGCCTTGCTAACCGCAGGACAAAAGCAACTATATTCGCATCGGGCTCGAACGTGTGGATCGTGGAGAAATCTTGCATTTAATAGCAACTTAACTGTTTTTCATTCGTAACTCTGTTGAAAAGAGGAAATTATAACGATTTACCGTTGTTCGGAAGGCTTAGCGTGTCTCGGAGTCGAATCGATCGATCATTCGAGTTGATACCGTCAATAAGTAGAGCCGATAAGGCGAAAAGTTTGAAAATCGAATCGATCTTTGGTTAATTGAAAACTCGATCGTCCTCGACGTTTATCGTCTCTATCTCCGGTCTTATTTAACCAGTCGACGGATGACGCGAAAGGCAGGTAATTCCTTTGGAGAAGAAATTAAAGCTGATCGGTAATAGGTTGTTATCGAGAAGAGGGGGATACGTCGGAAAAATTGATGCAACGTTTGTTTGCGAGGAGGCAACGATACGCGAACGACAAGATTTCCTTCGTTCGATTTCATCAAGCGCGGAATTGCGAAATCATTAACTCTCGATATCTCGGTCTCACCTTGAGTCGTCGCGTTTCGATCGGATCGCGGAAAAAGGAACGATTGCGGCGAAGTTTCAGAATGTTTTCCTATCCCTGTTTGCGCAATCATCGCCGTTCGCGCCGTTTTAAATCATCCAAGGCAGAAAATTTATAGGAAAGAAGCGTGTTCGATTGCGACACTTCCGTGCTCCGCTTACGATCGATATCGCCGCGAGACGACGGTGCTTGATAACGATCGATAAATAAACAAATTTATCGGTTTCATGGTGACGAGTCGTCGGTAACTCGAACGCGTAATTTGCATACAAAAGAACGTCGTTGCGATTGCAGAAACGCGATCATCCTCTTGTAAATAATCGTCGCGGTTTCTTCATCGGATCTGCGTCGCAATCTATCCGCAATCTGTTTACAACGTATCGTTGTTCCTTCTCTTTAACAACTTTGACGATTCTTTTAACATACACGGTGAAATAATTCTATAAATATCGGATGCGTGGCAGAAAACTTTTCTTCCCAAGGGGAAAGGATTCACGGGTATTTCGTGAAAGAGACGTGAAATGGCGGAATTACGCGAGGCGGAAAGTGAGCAGAGCCGGTCACGAAACGATCGAACGATCCTCGAAGAGGAAGTCGCGACGAGGATTCACCGGAATAAGGAGGAGAAGTAAGACGAGACGAGACGAGAGCAAGCGGCGTAAGTGTGTCGTGGTGAAGCGGTACACGCGACGGATCCTCTGTCATAATATGTAGTTTCACAATGGCGGCTATCGAGGGCAGAACACCGTTAGCTCCTTCGTTGCTGGTACCGTGTTACCCAGAGCCGAGCCGTCCTCCTCTGCGTTACCTGCAAGAAATCCTCTCGTCCCGTTTCTCTTCCTTCCCCTTGCTCCCCTCCATCTCGTCCTTTTCTTTACTATCATCCGCGTCACGTTCAGTGCGCTTCGATAATCGATTAATTTGCTATGACTTCCGATTTTTTTACGAAAAACCCTTTCATCCTTTCCGCTCCATTCCTCGATCGCTTATTATCGATAACGAGCAGCACGGAATGGCGCTCGAGGAGCAACCCCGTCCTCGAGCCAACCCCCTTTCTTCGATTGTAGGTAGAGGATTACTTATTTCAATATTCCCACGAGCCATCTCTGTTTCCCTTTCAACGATTTCCGGTTAAGGGAAATGGGTGCGCGGTCGTTGTGCACTCGCGTGCAAGTGGGTCAACTTTCAAGGGATCTCGATCAAAATACCCCGGTTACCGGTTTCCACTGGTCGTCATCGATCATCGGGTTAATAGTGGTATTATATTCTAGGTTAATGGTAATGCGATTCCTGGTTAAGCCAGTTATGCATTCAAAGTGCAGCCTCTATTTATCGAGTAAATCACGTCGAGCATCGGGGCATCGGGGCATCGGGGCATCGGTCTATCAATCGGTACCGATCGCTACCAGAGAATTCCTTTTTCGACGGATCGCACCGGGTCAAGAGATCCTTCGCGAATTCTTCCTTTCTGCCTTTTACCCTACTCGGATTAATAAATTCTCGATACGCGAAGGAAATCGTGTCGAGTGGCGTTCCACTTGGACGGAAAAAGATTCTGATCGGTACGTCGACGGTAAGGATTAAACTGAAACACAGGGAAACATTTCCAAGCACTCGTGATTGAAAGAATAATTTCAATTTATTTATACTGGTGTACGATTTTCAAAATAGACTTGAAACACGGTTAACTGTTGAAAGCACACGCGATTGATAAGAATTTTTCTGTCACCGCGTTATCGCCGCTTCCAACGCATGCCCCACCGTTAAAGGTTAACGACATCCAGCCGCTGGAGGCTGTTCTCTTTGACACCCGTCCAGGATGTCCGCAACGCGATAGAAACGTCGCTGTCGTATCCTGGCCAGTCTGCCGGTTGCGTTGCATCCTATCAGCCTGCCACGCCGTTTCTTTTTCTGGCCGAGTTGATAGCTCGAATCCGTCCCGCGATATTCGGCGTTTAAAACGCTCACGTGGCGTCTACGTTATCTGCTCCGATTCTTCTTGTTTATTGTTTTTCTTTTTACCCTCCGCTTCTTGAATGAATCCATCGCTTGAATTCGGATTACGTGGGCGGTGGCCGCGGACGGAAATAACGCGATCTTCTTTTTCATCTTCTGTTCTCTTTCCGTCTCGCCGACACGTTTTTCCATTAAATCAAAAAAATTACTAGAAACAACGAAAGCTGCCTTATGGAATATGTGTAGATATATGTATATTTGCAACGGTACGTTTCGAAGAACGAGCATCCTGTTTTCAAAGCCCGATACAATTTTCCATCGAGGAGCATAGGTTATTAGCCTGGATGCCGACGTTGCAGTTGCAAAATCCGCGTTGCAAAACCGTTCGATTCAGCGAAGAACGCGTCATTGTCCCGGCTCGTTCGAACGACGAAATCGTAACGACTTAGCACGATGACTCAAGGGTTAAGTCACACGTGGCGTGCTCGCAGCCTTCCACCTCGTCTTCTTTTTCCTTTCTTACTTGCTTGCAGTTTGCACGCCGTTCCGTCCCTCGACCTCTTGTCGCGATAAGCGCGCTACGAATCTCGACAAATTTTCCGAAAAAAGAACCGGAAACTTAATAAAATCGATACGTCTGATCACCGATCTAAGAAATATTGAATTTCCTGTCCGTTTGAAATTATCATCGAGATTTTATTAAAAATCATTTCCTCGCGTTTATTTCGATGAAATTTCATCGAAGGCGAATATTTTTCGAGCTTTTCGCGTGTTTTCGAGATTTTTCAACGGTATGCCAGGGGATCGGTAATTTCAGCAGCGAGGGAAGAGGATCGGGGCCAGAGAAAGTGGTCGATGAACCCGGTCCTTCGAACACCGGCCCAGTCATACATTACGCTACTTTAACTGACTTACGTTTCCGCTTAACGCTTAGCGCGCGAGCACGCGTTACGTCCACGCGAGTCAGTTTCTATCTCTCTCTCTCTAATGCTTCGTGCCTGTTCTTTTTTCCTTTTTCTCTTTTCCTTCGGAATGCAAACGCGTCGCCGTGTAAAAACACCGAGAGAAATCGTTACGTCCGTGTGCTACCGTAATAATCACCACTGTTACACGCATGACCATGTGTGTACACTGTACACAGGATGCGTGGAATTTGTGAATCGTGAAAACTTGAACCTGGCATTTTTTTCGATTTTTTTTCTTTTTTTTTTTTTCGAAATCTTTCCGTCGAACCACGATCGGTTACACGTCGTCGGCTAAAATTGGAAGGTGGAAAAGGTACGTTCGAAGGTTCACGTGCATCCAACAGGCTTTACATATCGCGTTTTCGAAGGTTGAGCCTCACGAGGCCTCTACACGAGCATGCTCGTCTATTTCTGTCCCGACACCCTCTTTCCTGTGCCAGAGGAGGGTCTCCCTCTTTTGCTCCGTTCCCCTTCGACGTCTTCGTGTCCCTGTTTGCCCTACGTCAGGGTGGATCTTCTCCCTTCTTCCGTTATGCCTGCCTCTGCCTGCTTATACCTTGCTCGTTCTTTGCGTCATCCTAACCTTCCTCAATACCTCATACCTCTCAAAAGGATCGACACTTTCGGAAAAGGTGAAATTCTTCTCCGTTTTACCTCGTACAAATATAACTGTCCTTGCTAACGATACAGGGTTCATTCATAAATTCCTGGGAATTCTGCTATAATTAGAATTTCAATCCCACTTTTCGATAGATAATTTCGTATAGAATTCTTTGATTAAATAAACGAAACGAAAATTAATTTATTCTATCGCTTATCAGAGATAGCAGGAGGCCTGATAATAAAAGCTAGATTATATAAATGATCTATTAAACTATGATAGATTAGAATTTCATTTAGATAAGTAGGCCTTTATTGTAATCAAGATTGTATTTTAATAGAAATAGCGAGTTTGATAATAAAATTTCAATTACTTAGCAGAGATACTGGTGAGACTGTTTGAAAGTAAAATAAATCGAAGAAGTATGCAAATGAAATCATTTATTTCGCTTTGGTACCGGGCGAGATTTACGTAATTCTATTCTTCTTTCTTTCACGATCCACTCGGTTCGATAGCCTTAAAGGTTTCTTTTTAATCGATCTCCTTTTTCCAGTCGAACGCGACGCGGCAGCGTACAATTGACAGCAATGAGGAAGCGAAACGTGGCGAGGCGAGGCAAGCCGTCGTTTCTTTTCTTACTTTCTCGGCCAATATCTCTGTTCGCGAAACGTCCAATTGTATAATGCGACACGTAATTCGTAGGGCCATTTGCGGGATTCCCGGTATCGATGCTGCGATCGGTTTTTCAGGAAACAAGGAAAACCAACACAACTTCCTCTTTATCCCTACTCGACAACCTTGAATCATTGCCAAACTGGCAATGAATCATTTCTGCTGAAAACCCACGGTACCGTGTTCTACAAACTTTCAAATTGTTCATCTTTATTAGAAAATTAAGATCATTCTGCGAATTGTTCCAAGAATATACAAGAATAATAAAGATCAATGTTATTTCTTGATGGTTTTCAAACAGAAGTAGGATCCTGTCAGGATACAAATCCTGAGAAATGCCTGGATACCTTTTAACGGTTTCCCAAAGGAATGTTTCGTATATCATCTGGGTAGAGTCGCGTTATCGGTAATCTCCTTTTCTGACCCTCTTCCTTTTCACCGGGGACGCTTTTAGCAGACGAGTCGCGTCGTGACACGACCGTTCCACTTTCCCGAAACTCACGGATCTTGGAATACAATTTTCAGTCCTTTCATCAAATATCATAAATCCGCGTAAGAATTCGTTCTAAACAGCGTGTACGAGCCGTGCCGACGCGAACGGGCAACAACGCGAACGATAACGGTAATTATTTAACAGGACGATAAAGCAGCGCGCGTAGATATCGGAATCAGAGGGCGAGGCAAAGAGAAGAAAAGCGCGAATCGCTTTTCTAACTAATTATCCCATCGTTCTCGGTACACAGACGCGAGCGTACACACGTGGACGGGGGTTTTACGAGGCACGGTAACTCTCATTCACGTCCGCGAGTTTTACGAGCTGTAATAAATTTGTCTACTAATCGTTGTACGAGTAATTCTCGCGTGTCGTTGCCTCCTCATTGCCGCAAGTGATTTCGATTCCCTCCGCTATCCTCCGGCGGCCGTGCAATTTGCCTCTCTCGTGCATCGATCGTGGACGGCACGCAAAAACCTCGACGCGATGAATTATTACGTTGACGATGATGCAACGATCAAGTAAATCGGTAACCGTGGGGGTTGGCTGCTCGACTGATGCAACGAGGTCGTTCAACTCTTTCCTTCCATTCGACCGGATGATACGCGTTCAATTCGGCTGCGATCGGAGCAGCGGGTCTTCTTCGAGCGTTTCTTGGGTTGAACCGTTTCGGGATTCGTGTTGGAACTGACCGAATTCGGGTCCGAGGATCGTGGATAGTGGAGAGAAAGAGGAGTAGGAGAGCGCGGGAGAAAGTTGACCCGGGTCCTTGAACGAGAACGATAACGACGTCGAAGCGTGTCTTTGCCCCCTGATGCTCGTTATCGTCTAAGTGTTAATCGACGTCCGTTCCGCGGTTACATTGTTTTCTTTCGAGACTCCGACGTTCATGGAAGTTTTTTTATCGGACTCGTACGCCTCTTAAGGAGGCTACCAAGGGCACACGAAAATTCCACGAGGACGAGACCCGTGGATCGATTCCTCCGTTTCTGTTCGTCCCGGAAAAGAGAAATAATTACTTGTCCTCGGCAGATGTTCAAAAATGCCAGCCCGCTGCCGTTAGTTATTCTCGTCCTGACATCGTGAACGCCGTGAAATTATGGCCCAGGGTTTTACCGTTTCCGTCCACGGGACTTTCGTTAATATCCTCTTCACGCCTTCCGGGAAATCTGGCACAGCTACCTTTTTCGTTTCAAGAAAGAAGGGTGGCACCTTGGAGGGATGCTATCGGGCATTAGCATATTTTTAGGGTCACCGTAGGTGGAATAGCGTGGGGTGGTTTATTCGCTTACAGAAATTTCATTATCCTTGGGATTTTTCTCTGTATTCGTTTTACCGGATTGCTATCCCTGCTTTGTTTTAGTTAATTTTAAAACTCTCGTCTAGAAACGGGGAAGCCTATTTAATTAAGAGGGTTAGAGGAAAGAAGAAATCGAATTGTTTTACCGATAAACTTGTTCGAAAAACAATGATCTTCTGGTCTCAAGGTGGAGCACGGGGTAAAACGGAGCAAGGTGAAGATAAACGGAACAAAGTGATTTCTTTCCCTCGCGCTCCTGCTTTCCAGGGAATTTCCAACGGTCGGCTAATAAATCGCGTGAAAAATGGCGTGACAATGCGGTAATTGAAAACATTGCCACGAAAACGGCCTATTCCTGATAGCTAACGACGTTGTTTTCGCCACGGTTCATCGACCACGACACTTTTACGATCGAACGGACGCGAGGCGTGAAAGCGAGGCCGTTCTATCTCGAACCGTAATTATCCCAAGTTGTATTTATCCGTTGCGTCCTTATCAAACTGCAATTCCTCTATCTGCAATTTAGAGACAATGTAAGCTTCGACGATCGCCTTGAAAATACTCGCAAAGCTTAGTTGCAAAAAAGGAAGGGGAAGAATAGAAATTTTAAGCGAATTCAATTCTGATACGAAGAAGGTGGTCGCGGTTAATGAAAATCGTTTGTTTGTACGCGAGGCGACGCGAAACCAGTTACGAAAGCGGAGAACAATCGTCCTCGCGAAGAAAATACGCGAACCACGTTCAAGTTTCAAGTACGTGTAACGCGGCACTCGTCGTTCCGCTTTCTTACCCTTCCGGGCCATTCCCACCTTTTGCAGCTGCAGTTTCTAGAGCAACGCTAAACGCGGAGGGAATGCAAATTCATTCAACCATCACGATTATGTTCTTTTCAACATTTCTCAAATTTTTCATTCGACACTTATTCGTTAGAAAGTACCAGTGTATGTTTCAAATCTGATCGCATAAACTGCTATCTATGCTTTAGTTCAGCCCTGGATTAATCGTGACCCAAACTTATAAAGAAAGGATTTCACACGTCGAAAGAATAATTTTTAAAGCAACAGTGTAATGATTAAAAAATGAAAAATTAAAATTGGGGGCTTTCTCTATGGTCCGTCGTCCGAGGGTTAAACCGACCAATACCGCCAATCGAAAACACTTTCTTCTATCGCCTCTCCGTCAAACGATTTTCCCTTTCCGTAATTTCTCTCGGTCCCGTCGCATCGGTAAATTGCAAATCGGCCAGCAGGTTCGGCGCGAGTGTCACGCGCAGGTAATCGGAGAAAGTCGTCGACCCCGTTCGTGTAACCCGACGAACGCGTCTGTGCCGTGTGTGCACTTGCGACAGAAGGGACCCTGAATCGGCGAAATTCTTTTACCCACTCGGCACGCCACTCTTCTGGTTATATGTCGAAATCCGCGTACAAGCGTGCCTCGTGTAACGACCCCAACACCCATGACTCCTCCACTGTTTTTCACCTTTTAACTTTCGCAACCGTGAGCCTCGATCGATCGACGGCCAAGGTTTCGGTTGCTCGACCATTGCCAGAGTCAACGAGAACGTAACGTGTTCGAGTGCTACGATCTGTTGCTTCTACGAGCCTTACGTCACATGCTTGGGCCTTGTTGGCTCAGGTCGTGTTTCCATCTTACTTTGGACAAGTTTCATGGAACACCGAGCCCTCGGCTTTCGTTCGATGCAACGTACAGGCCGTTTCAAAAAGGGGTTCTCGATGGAAAAGCAATACGCTGGTAATAAGGTAGTAAAATGAAAGGAACGTACGCGAAGGTTAACGCGGAGGCGCGGAGATTTGATTCGAGCTGATAGGAGCCGCGTAACGAGCATCTGTTATGCGCACGGTCGTCGGATTATCGCAGATATGACGCGTATTTCGTATTATTTAGCCAACACGCTGCTCGTTCTAGCGCGTTACGGAACGTTGAACAGTTATGAAATGCGACTACGACGTCGCTGGTAGCCGGTTGCTTTCTCGAGCCATCATGCCGTTCGGTCCGTGAAAGAAAGTTTCCCCGCTGTTCGAGTACGTTCGAACGTTCGAAAGTCTTCTTTCTTTCTGCTTCAGCCACCTTACAATCTCGATGCTCTTCTATTACCTTCTATCGACTTGCAATAAATTAACACAGGATTCTTCCTTTTCGTAAATCGCCTGTCAGGGAAAAGTTACCCTTAGTAGGAAAAAAATATAGATACAGTCTGGAGGGTTAATAGAAATAAACGAAAAGAAGAAAATCTTGTAGGGTTTACAAAATTTCAAACTTTTCTACCCTCGCTGGATGTTGGAGAAAGTAGGGAAGGCGGGGGTGGCGCGGCTCGATTAGCGTGACTCGTTAACGCGCGTTGCACTCGCTCGAGTGAGCGATGGAACGAGTTACATAAACGAGTCAAGTAGGAACTCGCTACGGTGGAAGGCCAATGTCCTGACCGGCTGGATCTCGTAATACAGAAACCGCTGGTTTCCCCTCGATACAAGCTCGTCGCAACGTTCGATAGAAAGGGGAGCGGAAACCTTATGGCGCGGAGGAGAGAAAGAAATCGGCGCGATGGAAAGAACAGCTTAGCAGGTGAAAACAGCTACTTTGTTGACCGTTCGTTCGATCGGTAGATACGCCAGCATGGCGGAACCACTTTTATGAAAGTGTACATTGTTTCCTGGTCCTTTCTACTTTGAGTAAAAGCACGGTATGCAAATAACGCGGGACGCATCGGGTGCGTCGTTTCAAAATGGTCGAACATTATCGGATAGGAAAGAGGATTGGTTTCTCTGGCAATAAGATGGAACGAAGGCAGTGTCAGTGCCAAGAAAAGCGTGTTTCCTCGAGCGAGTAACAGCCCGGTTCCGAGGCGGATCGCATGCTAAACAGGCTGGTAGACGGACGGCGCGCGGCGCGGCGACCGCAAGCTGTGCTCGCGTGCGGAAACAGGCGGTCGTACGCGAGATCGAGTATCGCGCGATCGGGTTATCTCGCACGTGCGAGCGCGCGTGTCCGTGGCACGTTCCTCCTGTCGCGGGCACGAGCCGACCAGGAATGCGCTGACACGCTGCTGTCCCGTTGCGTCGCGTCTCGTCGCTCGTCGCATCGCGTCGTGCCCGCAACACTCTTCTCGCGTGTTTTTGCTTTCCTCCGCAGCACGGAGAGGAACGCTTTTCTACCTCGCGGCTAACCGACCGAGCTAACTTTCACGTCCGTTCGGATGAAAGCGTTGCATCATTTGTCGAACAATAGGGAAGAGGGGGATGTTCGAAATTAATTAGATCAGAATCGCAAGGTTTAACGGAAAGTTTCAATCCTAAGAATTAAAAAGAAATTTCGTGATCCGCAAACTTTGATAACAACTGTCTTATTATTTCATGAAAATATTTTATGAAAATGTCGATCAATTCGTCTTACAACGATCCTCGAATAATCATAAATGATATTTAAATATCTTTCGCCGTCGAGCATTCGAAGATCTTTCCAGATGTATCGATAGGGATAAGTTAACGTTTAATATCTGACGGTGAATATTTTGACGCAAATGGGTTAAATCAAGCATTTATCAACGATTATTACCAATTGTCCCGCAGCGAACTTTATGCGATTACGACATCGACTGCAGTGGCTCGTATTGGAATGCTAATGAGAATGCCGAGTTAGCGTCGATGCGTTTTCTAACGATTGCCGTCACCTTCGTCTTCTTCGTCATTCGACCTTCTTGGTAACAGGTGTCAATAACCCCCCGAGCCGCGATGCTTCATTCGTTCAACCTTCTCTCCTACGATTTCGCTTTTCACTAATTCACAGCTCGAGCCTCGCAATTAAACCTCCGCATATTCTTATGTTTCAAACCTACTTTCGTTTCGAAACCGATCCGTCTTGCAGCTTCTCTTTGTGCTACGAATAGTTTTAGATATTTTTCCTGAAACCTTTCAGCCAGTTACCTAACCCTGCGCGTAGATATTTTTTCAACTTTGTTGGAACTTTGAAAGAAGCGTAAAAAATATTACATAAACATTAACATCCTGCAGGGCTATACTCGTAACATTTGACGTGAAAGAGGAATTTAAAAAAAAAATAAAGAAGCAATAGACTATGAGTAATTCAGGTCACGGAGAGGCGAAACATCTCAAGTTCAGTGAAACGTCGGATTTCTCTGTGCAGAAGTTTCGTGTTCCATCCAGCGTGACTGTCGTCGCGGAAAAAAGGTCAAACCCTGTTGCGATCTGCATCGGTTTTCACGGGGAAGGTGTATACCGCGGGAGCGGGAGCGCGAGCGCATAGAAAGTGGGTCGCAGAAAGCAAGGCCACTGACACTGGCCGCAGTAACGAGAGAGTCGTCTCTCTTACCTTCTCGCTTTATCGCCGTTTCACCTTCTTTCTCCGACTCTTTCTACCCTGTATGCACGCGAATACCTCCCTCCAACCGGCACCTTTCTCTACTTCGTCCTCCCCCTTTCGGCTCGTTACGCTTACGGGAGTCATCGTCGTGGCACGATCGCGAATTACTCTCGTAATATTTGCCGGAGAAAATGCACGGGCCCGCAGGTACACGCTCGCTCGTCCGTGACGCGGCCGCGTTATGTCACTAACAGGTGAAACGTACCGCTTCGAGTCTTCTGGATCGCGTGACGATCAATGTCACGGTTTCTTCTTTCCACGCTTCAATTCTCAGCCACCTTGCTACGAATCTTCAAGATTTTCAATTTTTCCTTATGGGAGTCTGGCCCTCTAGATTTTAAAAATGTCATTCGAAAGGGGATGGATTCGATACAGGTCTGAGCAACTGGTGCTCTCCGAGCAGCTGGTTGCCATTACCTTCTTCTTCTTTTTATTTGTTTACCACACGGATGTACCAAAGCGGATCGCCTCTCTGGCGCCATCCCATAAAGATGCCTGGTGTCGTAACAAGAGATGATTTCACGAATTTTGCTCGATACTTTTCCCGCGTTGCCGGCGGTGTATCGAGGTTAACTCTTCTTTCGGTAACGTAAGTTCGATCACCTCCGCGTTTAACCACGAAATCCTCCTCCTCCTCTCGGACGAGTATCGAAACTCTCACTCGAGAGTTCCCTGACACCGGCCCTCCTTCGTTCTTCCTGCCTTTTACGTTCGTTCCGCCTTTCCCGGCTTCATCGGCCGAGAATTCGTGCCCTACCAATGCCGAATTCCATGGGTCAACGTACCACTTCCGACTTTCTTATCCGGACCTAACTATGCGCCTCGTAATATCATTGCGTCAGCATCACCTAACATGCACGTTTCCTGTTTAAAACCCTTTCAGTAGCGCGAACGTACGTTTACCGGTTGCGGTAGCAGCTATGAAATTAGTGAATCGCAATCAGCAGATTATTAATTGGAGAACGTAAATCGACATTCGGGAGATATTACATATATATACTCAGTTCTCCATACAAAGGTTAAAGAAAACAAATCTATCTAGGAGAGGATCGATGAGAGACAGAGAAGAGGGTCCGGGTTCTCACAAAAGGACTCGTGATTGGCAAAATTCTAATGCCATAAAAGTACCCATTTTAGCTCTCTGGATGGACAATCACGTGGCCGAAACGCCTCGATACTCACGTGGTCGTAGCACGAGTCTCGAAGGACAATAGGGGAACCGAAATCGGAATAAAGCATTTCTATTGCTCAACCGATCCTTTAATCATCCTAACTCGAAGAAATTACAGAAACGATCCGTTCGTCTTGCGATTGCACGATTACACGAAACGTTGAACTGAATTTTTTTCTTTTTTTTTTGGAATCTAATTTCCCGAAATTTGCCATTTTTAGTTGCTGATTCAATTGCAATGATGTCTATATAAAATTTACCTTAAGTACATAAAATTGATGGTATAGACAGTTCTCGTAGCAGGGCAGTAGTCACAGGCCCCATTAATCAGACGATGAACAGTACATACGGATGTTAAATTATTTCATTTCATAAAGAATAGATTGTTTATCGTGGTCGATTTAGACGGCGAAGATTGTTGAAGAGATGAAGAAAGATTGGAAATCGGTCGCGAAGGGAGGATTCCCGAGGCGTTTTGAAAATATAAAATGATTCACGGTGTTTTGCATCGACGGTCGAGTGAAATGGAAAACACGTTGAAGAACGTTCGACCTTTACTTTTGTCAATATACATTCGTCTTTTGCGAGCGTAATATCATTGTTTTAATTTTGCCAGCGAGTTTTAAAAACACGCAGCTAGAGCTCTTGTTATCTCGCCTCGTCTCCTCTATCTCTTTCTCTGTTTTTCTTAGCGCTGCATTTCCTTTCTCAGCGGTAAATTCATTCGTGAAAGTTGTTCTTCGAATTCTTGCGCGTTTCCTCGGTAATTTCATTTCATTCGTCAACAGACCAATCCAATTTTGCGATACTTAACTCCACTATGTTATATTAAAAGAGAAATCATAGGAAATGTTAAATCGTTGCCGGATTTGAGACAAAAGAGATATTTTGCATTTTTCAGCAAACAAAAACATTGATCATGAATATGCAATATCTCTGTTTACGCACCAAATCCGTTGTTTCGTAATCGTATGAAAGAAACCGAGAAAATTGCACAATTATCCACCTGCCGTAATTGCACCTCGTATCGATGATTCAACGATAAAAAATTGTATCACGAAAACGTCTAACAAATTGTTACGAATACTCAATAGCATCTATGTACGTAGCTGTCGCCTCTTACGATTTGATGATTTAGTCATGTTTAAAAACGACTCGTCCAAATCGTTATACCTGCTCGTTAAACAACACCGTGCTTAATCACGACTCGTAGGAGCTAATTAATTCTGGCATCATGCTAGAAGAATGTGAATCAATGCTAATAAAAATGCCGCATTTTTGTCTTGAATGCAGAGCTGCTCCGTTTACAAAATTGTAATGAATCGCGGCATAAGCGATAAAGCGATAACATCATATCAAAAGACTAATACGCGTAATGCATCTTTATCTAAAATTCTCCAAACTCGCGGAGCAAGGAATTTACAACGGCTCGCTGTTAATACGCAATCTTTTACAATCGTTTCGAAGATAACGTATCATCGATCCCCGTTCGTTTCGCCACTATTCCATTTCGAATATCATTTCTTCAGGCGTTAATTACGTGTAACAACTTTGAAGAATTGCGCGTTAAACGAAAGCAGGGGAAAACAAGCTGGATGACGGTGTTATTCCGTCTGTTCGTCCTTCTCGCCATCAAAATATCCAACAAATATCGCGCAAACAACGTTTCGTGATCTCCTTTCACTTTCACCGCTAAAACAATCATCTGAGAGAAGGATAATCAGCCAGCAGATAGCATCGCGGTGTTTTCTCGCACAGACCTACAGATTTCCCTCGACAAGATAATTCGCTCAAGGTTATTTTTAATACAAGAGACGTAGAATTATGCCGCTTTTCTTTCGTGCAACTTATTACCGGCTGGTCGGTTCGCTTCTTGGAAGAAACTCGCACGCCATCGGATCTGGCGATTGGATAAAAACAGCGACTTCTTATAAACTTACCGAAGAAAAACGCCTTCATCTTTTCGAAGATGATCGTCAAGTTTGTGTCTTAATATCCGCGAGAAAGCTGCTCTCTATGCGAACCGTTAACTAACCAAATTAATTGGCTCGATGCTTAACGTCCGATCACGCGAAATCTCGTGCTCCTCGATAGCCTAAACGTTGCATTTACTCTCGTAATACGTAACGTATCGGTGTTAACGAATCCGGTAATCATAAGATTAACGATTTCATTTTTTCTCTTTTTTCCCGCGAATCAAAGTCGAATTCACGATGCACGCAAAATCGTGAGTCACCGGTCTTATTTTAACTAATCTCACGGACATTACCAGTCGTCCGACGTTCGTGTTTAACGATTTTACGAGCTCTTGATATCGAGCTACGAAAACACAACGGGAGAGAATACAAAGATCGAAAACAATGATGCAAGAACGAAATAATAAAACACATTCGGCTCTTGGTGAATTGTTTGCGACGCTTCCTTATTGCTTCCGGACCACCCTGTGCCTCGTTTCGATACACGTTTGCTTCCTCACCGAGCCGTATGCGGATGAAATTCTTAAAATTATTTTCGAAATTCCTTCTTTTGTTTACAACTTCCGAATGACATCACGTCTTTCTCCAAAAACGTCTTGCGACTTGAAACCAAGTATATTTATCTCTTCTTCCCTTGGCTGTTAAAGCTTTTAGCGGTAAAAAGTCATAATTCAGATTTTGTCCAACTAGCCTCGATCAATGTTAACGAAGTTGAGGAGGGGACGGGATCAGGGTGTGTATAAAGAAATTCAGCAATTTCAAGGAAAGAAAATAAATAAGTGCTTCGGCGTGCGTTTGCGTGACGGCCACTCCACGGGAACTTAGCTGTTTATAAACGTCCCGATGCCTCGAACGTTCTGACCAAGGATCTAAATCCGGCGATTATGTAGTCACGTTGCAACACGGTGCAATCGCGTTCGATATACGGTCCCTGTTCGATATACACGAGTGCACACGTGTGCGTCTCTGAAGAGAAAAGAAAAAAGTGCTAGATATTTCGCAAAAAATCGAAACGACATTCATTCGAGAGAGAACAACAAGGGGTTTGGTCATCGAACAAAATCGCGACGATTCGGCGTCGTACGATTTTTTTGCACAACGATGTTGCGACGAACCTGCAGATATATCGTCAGCCACGGTCCTTTCGTTTGAAAATCATGAGTGGCGCCAACGGAGATGGTCGTCGTTTAATTTCGCGCCGGATCCGTTATTTCTGAGCGGAAAGATTTTTCGTGCCGTTGCACCGGACGTCGACGATCCTCGACGAAATCAAAGCTAGTAGGTGGCTCGACCGCGCTGATACGCACGCGACGAGTTCACGCTTAAGTCGTGTTCACAACGAGCATATTTTATTTCAAACGAAAATGCATTTGAGCGAACGATTTTTCATCGTACCTCCGATTATACTCGAATCATTAAAATTCCCTCCTTCGAATATTTCTACCGTAAGTGGAAGAGCGAAACCGAACCGCGTGTCCACTCGGTTCGGAGTAATGTCAAGTTCAGGATCCCGTCGGTTGTGCAGGAAGCTTAAAAGGGGAGTCGGTCGATATATCACGAAGGCAGATGGTGCGCGTACGTCGATGCATCGGTGTCCGGATGTGTGAGTGTCGTCGTCGTGGCCAGCAACCCACAGGCCACCGCCTAGGACAGGTCAGTGACAAAGCAAGGTCACGTCAAGTGGCTCTGGTGAAACTAGCTAGCAGCCAGCTCGCACGATCGGCTTGGTGTTCGCCGTTTTCAAAAGACAGACAGAGAGAGAGAGAAAGAGAGAGTCAGCCGAAATTTCGGCTCTCACGGCCGGGCCACTGTTACCTGCGCTTGCTAAATTTCGCGCAACCGATTTAAGAGGGAATAGAACTGGTCCCGGCGGAGGTGGACGCGATCCTGGAATGCGGCCGAGAAAAACGAGGGAAGATCTTACGATGACGGAGACGAGGATCGTTCGCGAAAGAAAAAAAAAAAAAAAACATTTGAACGGTGCTCGATGTTGCGTAATCGCGGTTTTAATCGACTGACATCACGGTGGAATGTCTGTCGATATGAACGGTTCGAACAACGGGGGTCGTTGCACGTTTAGGAACGCATCCGAGGATCGCCGGGACGGAAATAACTCAAGGAACACGGCTCATAAACTCTGTTGTGCAGTGCAATATTATTCTGCTCGCGCGTCAACGAGAATCATTCTTGCCGGTAGCCTTAGGAATCGATTCGAGACGCGGACGCGTATCGACAACCCCTTTGACGCTATGCTTTTCGGTTCGACTGGATGGCAAAGTATTGCTAAACCAATCGAGGAGCTTTGAATTTCTATCGGGAATACATGTATCGAAGGTGATTGAAATTTCTGGTTAGATAAGAGCCTTCCTTTGCTTCTTGCGCGACAGAATTGTTTGTTTTTTCAGCTTGCTTCGCTTTGTTACCTTCAATTTCATCTGTTTTTGTATTGCGTTGCGCTTATCAGGCCTCGGTCGGATCGAAAACACGGTCAGATTTAAAGGAATTGTTTCATTGTTGTTTGCAGCTTCGATCGGCGACTAATTAGGCAAAGTATGTTGCATCAGCGCGAGACAGACGTAATACTGTTGACCCCTCGAAAATTAACATAATCTTATCACGGTAAATAATGCGCGACTTACGTGAAACAGGCATGTTACGATGAATAACGTCGACGAAAGAAAACAGTCTGTGATCCAAACGTTACCGTATTCGTATCTCGTCAAAACGAATTTTACGTCATTCGACAATCAAAATATTTACCATTCGCATGGAATTAACGCAATACACTATCGATGAGTTTATTTTCGCTTGCCAAATACCTTTTCAATTTCTACATTTCAGTATAGCTTGATAACGAAATTCGTCGTCGAAAGGGCAGTCGGTAAAAGTGCAATGGAAATGCATCGTTGCACCGACATTCTCGATGCATCGGCGCAATGATTTGGCGAAAAAAAAGATGGCGTGGTGCAGTTGCAAATGTCCGGACATACGGTATCGCGCGATATGGACGAACAGAGCGTCTTGTTTTTGGCTTGTTAGAGTGGTAAAGAGAGGAGCGGAGGAGCAAAGGAGAGGCGAAAGTAGTCAGCCGCGTGGTCGAGTGGCCAGAACGAGACGTAATTTCGGTAGTTATTTTTTGCGAATATTTTTAGCGTGTCTGCATTCGCGTAGCGATTGTCTTTGATTCCCCCTCACGCTTGTTTACACTCTTGTCTACGCATTTCATTCGGAATTTCTCGAACGGGAACCGAGATGTTTTTTTTTCATTCATTTTCAACGTCGAGAATTTTAATTAGTAGCTACGTTTTTGACACGTCTCGTACGTTAATTTTTTTCCCGTCGTGTACTGGACTTGGCTGACCGTTGATATTTTTCTCAGGGAAAAGGAATTTTCTTTTTAACTTGATCGGATTTCATTTCATTTTGTATTTCATATTATTCTAAATTTTACACGGTTTCTTTAAAAATTATTCTCCCAACTTTCATTTAAAAATTATCCTTGTAAGTTTGATTGGCTCAGACTCCGTTGTTCAAGGGTTAACAGATGATTTGTCGCGTAATTAGCATTTCATGTAACGGTAGACAGAGGACGATCGAGGCTTGGTAATTTACGTAAGTACGACGAATTATGCATGCGTTGCGCTGAAAATTATATAAAGCTGTTTTAGATACGCCACAGTTGTTTGCCGATGGCGATCGAAAGAAATTACAGCGATTCCAACGAAAGTTACGTGTAACGAGATTTTTATTTCAATTTCCCAAGTTCAAATTCAGGCTATACCAGCTATACCAGCATAACGAGCATAGGGAAACTATTTATAAATCTGACGTTTATTGATCGTGATCGCGAATAGAAGCACGGAATTATAAATATCACGGATGGATAGTAACGTTTTAGATTCTCTAGGTTAGTTACATCACTCGAGAAACTGGAGGATTTAATTAACTTTCAATGTTGATTACCTTCGCGCGATTGAATCGAAAACGAAGCATCCTCATTTTTATTATAATTCGCTATGACGACCATTTTCCCTTGGTCTGTGAAAACTACGTTTCATTTTATTCAAGGAATAATACAACGCGGTTCGAGACCCCGAGCGAGGGCAACGATATCGCAAAAAGAGCGGTTAATTGGGCGCGAGCCAACACTGACAGTCTGCCGGGAACAAAACGAAACAGTCGTTCGATGTAAGAAGATGCGCACTGTCTTTTCCTAATGACGTCGTTTACGCGATTATTTACGAATAAATTCGACTCATTTTGCTGCTCGAACAGTTTCGATAAGGTACACGCACAACGTTGTTATCGGTTAATTAATTAACGTGTATACGACTGGTGACATTGAAACGGCACAGTTAAAATAAGACGTCAAATATTATTGTTCGTTGAACGCGTTAAAGTTGGCCGTGTTATTGGTCGAATAACGAGCTGCCATCATAAGCGTCTGCGTTATAACCCGTGCATCGTCGACCTTCCGGAGAACGTGGTACCACGGTGCGCGGAACTCGCTACCAAAGCACCGATCTCGAAATAATTCGGACCAAGCAAATTTATACAAAGCGAAGCGAAACGAAACGAAACGAAACGAAACGAAGGTCCACGTTCCTTGACCTAATCGTATCGATTCAACGAATTTACTATCGAACGGACCAAAGTCTAATCGTAGAGTCGCGTTGAATTCAATAACAATAGCAACTCGATAATCTTCTATAGGTAGCTGATTACTCGGCATTCAAAGGTTCAATCGAACCATGGCTCAATGTCAAAGTTAATGGAATCGGGTCCGGTGTTTGCGCTCGTTTCCCATAGTCCGATAATCACGCGTACCATCCCGTCGCGACGCAACGCGACACGACGCGTGCATTTTTATTATTCCTCTGCCGCTCTCTTTCATTGGAGGCACGCTTGACTTTCAGTCCGGAGCGTCATCCGGTTTCGTCAGCGGACGGGGACGGATGCGCTGCAAAACAAAATATTCCACGAAACGGTCGATGATAGCGCGTCGTTCGCCATAAAAATAAGTACGCTTGCACCTAGCCTGGTCCAACGTTCGAAATTGCTCGACCGATCACGTTTCGCTGGAACGACGCCGATGTTTCATCGTGAAAAACATCCGCCATTCGCGTTTTATCAACCGTCCAAGAACCTTCTTCTCCAGCTCCGTTTCCTTACCGTTCCGTGAAAAACAGCAGATGCAGATTTGCAAATTCACCGGAATCTAAACGAACAGAGTTGCCGGTGGTTGTCAGTTGTTAATCGGTTGTCGAATAAGTTCGGAGAATCCGCACAAAGGAGCTTAGCTCGTCGCGTCGGGTCATTCGTGATGCGATCTTGCGTAACCGATTCTTTCTGTTTGGCCAAACACGCCCAAGGTCGACATTCTTTCGATGCAGAGTGGAGTGCTCTGGACATCGCTCTAAATTCGTTCGAATAAATCGATCTTCCCTTTCTTTCTATCGATGGCAATTATTGCAAACATTAACCTCTTGGTCTGCTAGAGTGAATAACACGGTTACTCATAAACGAATAATTCTACTCGGCGTTAGTAGCCAAATGGTGAAATACGGTGTTGACTGGCGCAGTGTGTGGTAGAACACCTATATAAATGCATGGTTGTTAGATCAAGAGCAAAGTGCATTTCGTGGGAACCGGTATATAGGAAGTGATATTCGCGCGATAGTCTTGAAAGGGTTAAATCATTGATAAATCATTGATCGATGAAGGAAGAAATGCGGTTTTGCGCTCGCACGACCGAGTGTATCCGTCCCGTCATTATATTCGCAACGGACGTTGCATAATACGGCCGTTTCTGTGAACTCCAGGGTGATGCGCGTTGTCGCACCGCACGGCCCAACCTAACCTCTGCTTCCTCCCTGCCCCTCCCACCATACTTTTGATCGAGCGTTTGTTCGCCGGCGTGCGCGCCAACCGCCCTCCACCATCGGAGAGTCCCTCTCGTCACCGCTTTCGGTCGAGTGGCTGAATTTGTCCTGCATAGGGGGCATCGGGACATTACCCGGGTGACCTTGGCTGGTGTGGACTGCGACGCCCGACGCTGTTTGTGCAGCGCCGCTCGAGCATTGCACCTTGCTCTATCGCCTGAGACCCCTTCTCCCTTCTTCCTCTTTCCATCGCTCGATCCCTCTTCCTCTTCGCAGCCAGATATACATTTCCTCTCTCTTTTTAAAGAGTCACGATCTCTGTCGCTCCAGCGGATCAGCTGCCAGCACTTTCTCTCTCTTTCGACGGCTCGAGCATCTCCTCCCACGGTCGCCACTCTGTTTATCGAGCAGGCGTGGGCAGAGCTCGCTCGAGACCGCTCTTCCTCTGCTTCCAACTTTGTTCAACTTTCGTCTTCTAACACCGACTTCTCCAAGTTCGCCGGGTGAACGATAGAAAATTCGAAAGGGTAGCGGGCGAGTAACGAAATTTCAACTCCTGAGAACCCTACGAGATAGCAGCGATCAGCGTTAACGCCTTCTGCTTTGGCTCGACCGGTTTGCTCCTGGCCCTTGCCACTCTCGGACCGATCGGAGTTTCGAAGGATGCATCGCCAAATAAACCGCTGATCCTACGCGTATCTTAAACGATCCCTCCGAACGTTTGCTATGTCAGCTACGCAAACAAATTGTTAGCGATACGAGTGTAGTAAAATGCACGAACGAGAATCCACGCAATGCGCCGTCGAGCTGTGAGATTCAGGAACTCGTTGATAAACTTGCTTCATTATCAGGCTAACGAGCATTCCTCGAAAGATACCAGAATACAAACATCGTTCGATCGGGTTCGCTGTTGAAAATCAAGGATACATTTGTTATAGCTACTGGAGTACATCTGGCGTAGGAAATAAATGAAAATCATTCGAAAGCAGATTCGAAATGACCGTAGCCGTGCCACGATCGAGTCGACGTCGCTCGGTTACGCAGTCGTCCGCTTCAATCGAGCCTGCCACGGAGACCCTAACCGATAACGATGATTGGTTAACAGCCGCGAACGGCGGAAAACAATTAGCCGTGATCTGATCGAATCAGAGAAGGAAGAAGGGGTGATGGCGTGGCGGTTCGAAATAAAAATAAAAACGAACGAAAACAACAACGAACGATATCTGATTAATCGCGTGGAAGGATTGCGTAACCTGTCTGGTGACGCATTTATTGCGAGTTCAACGTGGTTGAGGAAGCAACGATAGCAGAGTTTAGAGATACAGGGCACGATTTCTTTGCCCGGGGCATCGAGTGCCCGTGGCTAGTTTAATCGGTCCCAGTTGCCTCTATCGCCATACTCGTAGCTTGTTTTCGTAGCTGACATTTTCTTTCGCAAAATTGATATCTAAATGTAGAATCAGCGTCTTACATCACGGCTGAGCAAGCGCGGTAAGCAAACATTTACCCTGAAAAGCGCGTCATGTGGCTTCAATTCCGTCTGGTCGCGCCTCCGTGAATTATAATATACTCGCGTACCATCCGTCTGTCCGTTGCGATTCAACTTTCACAATTTTTCAGTCACTTAACTTTAATTTGATATACGTAGATGCATGTACGATTACACAGCGTATTATCATGGGAACGGTTGTTTTCGCGGGAAAGAGGTCGATATCGCGATGGCGACAACGAACGATGCACTCGGGCGAAACGTGCGGACGGCATTCCCCGAAAGTGAGATCATCGGGATACGAAGGCTTGCCTGCTTGAAAAGAGATTCGCGATCCGTCTAGACCTGCCCGATCGGAGAATAGCCCTATCCTGATCGGTGTACCTGCAAATCGAAAGTGTTGCTCGTTCGACGACATTCCTCTTCTCAGCTCCTTTGATCGAGATGATGCTATCGTGACGCGACTTGCCCCGACTGAACAATGTTTTTCCTTCTTCTTGAGTCATTCGCTGTTGGGCAAGGAACAATTATCGTTTCGAAAAAAACAGCCAGACATCGGGATACAATATGTATGTATGTACATATCGATCACGATATCACGGTCGCACGATAGAATTGATATTTTATCGTGAACGAAAGCTCTGTGGCTTGCGATAACGAGAGGAAAACACGATGGTAATCGTAGACAGTTGGTTTCAGGGAAAATTTCATTGAAATCTATTTAGACCAAGGGTTAACATTTCGAGTGTCGATGGAAAAAAATAAAATTGCGAAATCTTCTTAAGAATGACGCGTAATGTGTCGACGAATTTTCTGAACATAACAAAATTTTGGCTGCGCGTTATTTTTCTCCGCGGCACGTTTGACGGGAAATGAAAAACGCAAAAACCGAGACGCGCAATTGCGACGAGGAGGGAAGAGGAAGGGAAAAGGGGGAGGTTTCAGCGTGAAAAATATTTGCCATGGCTGGTGCGTGTCTCGTTCTCGCGTCCTTGCTCCGGCAAGCTTGCAGAAATGTGTTTTATCGTCGGTGTAGGTTACGAGGCTCTCGCGCGAAACACGTTGCCCGCGAACGGATACAAAAGAATTTCGCGATTTCCGTCGACGAAACGGTCGACGCTAATCAGCGTTAAATAAGCAGCCAGTCAAACAGCGTATCGCGAGTGTTTATTGTGCTCGGTTACAGGCTGACGTCCAAGGGGGGACGATGAACTCGACAACACACTCGCGAGACTGTTTTTCGCCGCTCGATCAATCTTGCTCGCGCGTAATTTCAACGCGAGCCTCGAAACGGAAAAAGAGAGAAAGAAAAAGAGTCGCTTCGCCGTGGCATTCGCCTGGGCACGCTCGATTAACGTAACGAACGATCGAGCAGATAACGCGCGAAAACATCCTTGTTTCCGATTACGGTTCTCGGTAACGTTATCACGGCCCAACCACCAACGTCGTCTTCGATTTGCAACCTAAGCGTCGTTTTTCAAAGAAATCACGCACCCGTTGCGTTATAGACTGCAATTACTGCAATTTGTTGCAGCTCAGATAATTTTATCAATAATTATAATCGATTTCATCAATTATTTTTATTAACTTGGAGTACAAAGGAGACTCTCAAGGCTGTTTCAAGAATGACTAATAAAATTTGTCAGAAAATAAATTTCAGTCGTCCGTCTCGTCGGGTATCGCTGTGCGCCGTACTAGACACGTCTGATTCTACTGCGGCTGATTAGTCGCGCTAGACACGGCTAATTCTACTGCGGCTGATTAGCTATAAACGCGACTAGTTCTACTGCGACTGACTAAATTTTCCAAACGGATAGATTTACAATCCAAGCTTATTTCTTATCGTTTGCCGCGTTCGAATTATATAACCGACTTCCATGAAAGGCCGAGGAAGAGCAGGGAATCATTGAACGGGTTCATCCCGAGCACCGAGACGCATCGAGATCCGCGAATAAATTTAATTGGGCGGCCGCGTGGGACAACGATCGAAATATTTAAATCACCCCAGGGCCTTGGCCAGCGAGTCGGCATACTTGGCGTCAATTTTTTTTCCTTTTCGTGGTTGGTCGAACGAGCGGAAAGGTTGGCCGTCGAGCCACCGACCGAGTAGGAGATTTACCACGAACCAAGCCGTCCTTCTCGGCGAGCTTTGAACCAGCTGCTCTTAACCTCGTGCAGCCGTTCGCAGGTCGTTCGACTCTCTTCTCTCGCGCCTTTCCCTCCCTCGTATCCTCTTCCCCTAACCCTTCTGCACGCTTTTCGCCAACGCGATTTTTTTCCAACTCGCCGACGACCTGGGTTAACGACTGTCTTACCGTAACCCTCCCCTGTTCAACGCGAATCGTAAACTTTCATTACTGTCCGTCTCTCGGTTACCTTTCGAACTTTCAACAAAGAGCAGCCATTTCGTGTACGGTTTACCATTTTACGGATTATCACAGGTAGCTGGGTCTGAAATTTCCTAAAATCAAATAATCAACAATAGAAAAGAGAACGAGTAGATGTCTCGATAACGTCTCTGTTCGCATAGGCTGAAGGGTGGGAGTCGCGCGCATGCCGTTTATTTATAAATATGCCCGGCCCCGGACGGGTTGCGGGCGGTTCATGCCCTGTTCGCGAGGCCACACGGGCGACCGCGACGTTCCTCCAACGGCTACCAACATCGATATCAACAATTTCATCCTGTTGGGAGGAGGATGAAAAGGAGGCGTGCGTGTGCGAGCAGAAAGAGCATCGGGGTCCAGACTTATTGCAGCCTCGCGAATACAAGGTCAGCCGGCCAGCGGCTCCGGTGCAGTGGTACTAACCTCGTGCGGCGTCGTTCCATCCTCTCCCTCGGCCTTCGTTCGTCGTCAAACAGAAACGGCATTCTGCCCTCTGTGCACGACCGAGCACCCGTCAACCTTTTTATGCCGTTGCAACCATCTTCTCCGTTCTTTTTTTTCCATCGCCCTTCCTGCTTAGCCTTCTATCCACGTGCCTGCAACCATTCCTTCTCTCGTTTCTCCGCCGCGCCGATTATGCAACCGAGTTACTCTAGTATGACGTCCCGTTCTACTATCTGTTACGCGTTACTCGAGCAAACCAGAACGTTCCGCAGGATTCGAGCCGATGAACATCGTCCACGGTCAACGTTCCAACTTCTTTTCAACGACCACGTTTCTAGAATGTGCGTTAAAGAGGGATCTTTAGTAGATAGGCATTCCAGTCACGAACCAGCAGGGTGACACACGTAATTGGAAGCGACTTTATGGAGGGCGTAGCTGAATATGTTGCGAGGCAGAGACATAACTTCGCGGCGATGGCTCGTTTTTCTGTTTGCGGGGGCGCAAAGGGCAGACTAAGATCAATGTTCTTCTTGCGGAATGTTTTTACGCCTGGCAACATATTTCTTTCGTCTAAGTTATTATATCTCGTCTGAGTTATATCAAATTCGTGATTATACAGAAAAAAAGAAAAGCTTGGAAATTTGTATATTTTGGTAGAAGACGTCGTAATAACGTTTGAGAAAAGAACGTTTTCGCGTTCAGTCCGACCCTTGTTAATCCTGTTCTCTACGACAGACTGTCGTGATTAGGTAGGAACACGCAGTTAGGGTGCTTTGAACTCTGGCAGACACGGTTCTGGAGGGTAGGCGAAACGTTTTTCGCGTCTAAGTGGAATTAGCCTGGTCTAACCGGCACGGGGCGTCGCGGAGCGGCGTCAGGAGTGCAGAAATATCGGCGGACCAGCTTGGTTCTCGCTCGCATCGGGCCAGGCTCGCCCCTGGCGCATATTTACAAGGCCATCCGGTCACCGATCCAACGCCGCTAACTCGAATCGAACCCCCTGCACCTTCCCCTTCGAACCATCTTTTCCCCTCTCTCACCCTTACCTTCCACGACAGCCACGGTCCGTTCGCTCTTCTTTTCTCCTCCAGACATCGGCCTTCTTTCTTATTCGCCGCCGCTCGATCTCCCTCGCATCGCCCTTCTTCTCTAACCATCTGCATACGTGCTCGAGCTTCGCCACCGAGTACATAGCAGCAGAGAATGCGATTATGCAACTACCAGCCACCAGCTCCCTTCTTATATCACAGCATCAGCCCTCTCCGTATCCCTTTCGTTCTTTCATACAGCAATCAGGCCGGTTAGAACGTTGAACAAAGGGAGAAATATTTGGAATTTTTCTTTCATTCAAAGTTTTATTAGAAGTAGAATACGATTAGCCTCGTTTCACGAATCCCCCAAAGATCTGGTGGAGGCAATACTTGATAGCGTGTTTACATTTTCAAGATCAAAGTGTAAAAAGTATCGTTGTTGGATTCGGAGAGAAACGATATCAAGGTCGTGTATGTTGAACGATTTCATAGTAATCGCGGTGACCGAGAAGGATTCAATGACCCGCAATCGTGTGATCTTTAAACGACACTCGCGATTAAGTCGCGAACGAAATGATGTAACGAACGAAATCGGAACAAACAAACGTCGCTGCCAGGCTCTCTGTATACATAGTCATTCAGTTAATTTGCATTAACCGACGTTATATAACTCGATACGATCGTCGTCGCTCGAAATTTCTTATTTACACGTTCCTACGATAACGATAAGTTCCAAGCTTTTCGAAACAAAGCGTCTATTAATAGTGTAACCGGTAATTCTTACGGAGAAAAAGAAAGACAGTATTTTTCCATTTTTACATACAAATATTACGTTATCTTAATTTTTGCGACCAACACCGACGGACAAGTCTGACTGTGTTTCTAAAGCGATCGATGCTAGACGAAAAACGACCCTCCTCCTTTCGAGGTACCGTCTGCTAATCGGCCGTCGCGTTTATTTGCGGCTCGATAAACGATATCTTTGTCCGCTAATTTTCAAGTTCAGATTGGAATCTTTCCGGGCGCGTCTTCGCTCTCGAACACGCTCGGTATCGTCGCGATGCAATTAATCTGCCGAACGAGCCGGAGGTTCGGCTTGTTTTTCCAGCCATTCGTGCCGCGATTACGCAATGTTAGGCCTGTTCGACCGTCTCGCCATTCATCGTCGGGCCGAAATTCGTCGAGAAACGGCAGCTCGACGCCTAATGACCGTGGCTCGTCGACCTAGACGCATACGCAAGGTCATGCGGCCACTGCTCCAATGGTATTGTAACCTCAACCTTCTCCTCCCTCATCCACATTCCTCTGTCCTCTTTCAACGCTTTCCTTCTCCTCGTTCCGCTCCTTTCCTTCGTTCGTTACTGGTTTCGTTCTCGTTTGCAAACGTGCCCTAAAGGTGCCTCTCCACCAGTGTTGGCCAAATATGTATATGTATGGTACCATTTACAAAGAATTCATCATGATGCGACAATAGTAAAATAAAAAATGGCAGACACAATGTTGGATAGATAGAAGGATAAAATTTTTCGAACAGATCAATAGTGAATTTGTTAGAACGTTGATGAAGCAGTTGCCAGTGAACACGCACCATAAGCGCCTACGTCCATCCTCCTCCTCGTTGTTCCCTTAACCCACGCTAACCCCATCGTTTCCCATCACCATGGTTCCCCTTTCGATCGGCAGCTTGATCCGCGTACTGCACCGAGCTCGAGTACCGGGAATGCACCCGATTATGCAACTAGTTGCGCTGCTAGCTTCTTGTTTCATAAGGACGGGATTTACGTGCTCGCCCTACCTGGTCAGCCAGCAGCCAACTCGTGACTATACTCTTGAAGGCTTTTTCCCTTTAGTCCGCTCCTCCTACGCTTTAATATTATCTGTTTCTAGTCGTTTTGGAAAGGGATTCCAAGGGATGAGCCGATCAGGCGATTCAAAGGTTAAAGATTCTATGACTTTGGAAAGGTCCTAGGATCGATTAACCTTCTGTGTCCTGTTGGTTTTTTTCTCTTTTTGGGAGAAAGATAGCCGTAGGGTACGAGTGTGATGTCTCGTTTGTGGTCGGACGCCTGTTAGTTCCATTCGTATTTGGTTAATCATCGATCGGTTTGCTAAATAGGTGGTCCAAAGATGAAACATTCTTCATCTTTAGGTAGATCTTTAGATTGACGCTGTTCCGACCGGTGGTCTATAGAAGGACTGATTGGTGTCCATCAAAAAGATTCAATATTCCCGACTAGATAGTTGCAACGACGAGCGCTGGAAGTTTCCCTATCCAATTAGCGGAGCCGCAACTGGCCGGACTCGAACAGTCGAGTCTCGTTATCGGCGTGGAGCGTTTACGCATGCCCGGACGAGTCTAGCCACGGGACTCGTAGTTGTCCGCACGTGAATCTCTGCCGACTAGTCGAGAATACCGCAATGATGTAACCAGTTTCTAGGCTTTCGTGTCACTCGTTGCCAGATGTCATAGAAAACTGCGACGACGCACGCGGAGCCACGTAACCGGCCGCCCAGTGAATCACCCAATTTCACGCAAACCTGTAATATCGAGTATCGTCTATACGCTTCATTTGCATACGTTCCGTGCCTCCTACTGACGGTACACCTAGTACAATCCGTGAATCTGAATATCCAAGATCATAAAACAGGGATGTATCACCGTTATCGCGTACGGTGGCGCGTAAAGGGGGTTGGAGAAGACGGGTCGAAAAGAACCGTTGACTGTTACGCAACCATGGCCGGGTATACGAGCAATGGGGCAGCTCTAGAAGGGCAGCGAGGTGAACAGCGCGATATCTACCGTCCGTGGCCCTCTCCCTCGAAAAGCGCGATTCCTGGAACGTTCTTTGTGCGTTATTCACTTTCCCTCTGCTCGATTCGCCCCCACCCAAAAGGGTAGCCTTCGAGCCGAGGCGACCTTGATAGCGAGAACTCGTCGCGGTTGTTCTCGTCATCGCTGGTACGCGACCCACGTCGAACAGCCCTGGTCAGGTATCTCCGTAACCCTGGCCGTAGATCGTGTCCACCCACACACTCGGGATCACCGCTCTCTTTGTTTCTCTGGGAAATTGGCCGAGCTCCGATGTCCCAGCTCACGCGGCAGTTCGAATCGACTCGAAGTGGTAGCCGCTAGGATAGACCCGTGTAAATGTTCCTCAGGGTCCGGAAGGACGGGATTGAAGGTGCTCGTAAAACGGGAGCGTCTAGGGACGGGATATCTCTGGCTCTGGAAAGCATTGATTCACTCGCTTATTCCGTGAACCGGCCGATTCGGCGGGCATCAAATTCCGATTTGCAGATTAGGTTGTGCCTGAGTTAAGGTACAATTTTCCTATACTTTCAATGCACCCACCAGCTCAGCGAGTCTCCTGCGGGTCGCATTTGGAGCTTCCGAAACGCGAATCGATCGAGACACGCCGAAATGGCACCCTCCGTAGGCAGCACCCTCGGCAGAGGTTGTAGGGGTGAGCATAGGGATGCCGAAAGCGGGAACGAAGAGGTCGAGGAAAGCAGACGGAGGCGGAGGCGGTGACTACTGGTGCAGCGATCGAGCGCGTTGACGTCGGAGTGGGGCGTTTGGAGGGCGGGAGGGGTTGGGCGGCGGACGCCCTTGAGCGACGGGCAATGCACCGTGCGAGGTTCAAGGCAGAGCGGCGGTTGCCGTCGCGTCGCCGCCGTCTCCTCTCGCCCTCTCTCCTCACCGTTGCACGTTACACGCTCCATCCTCGAACCTCGAACCTCGAACCACTCGCCCCGCTTCTCGTCACCTTCCTGCTCCGCTGCATCGCGCTTCGCCTCCTCTCTCTCTCTCTCTCTCTCTCTCTCTCTCTACCCTCGATCGTTTTCGGTTCGTTCTTACTACGCGGCTTCCCTCGCGAATCTGCCTCTCACCTTCGATACCCCTCTCGTGTCTTTCCCTTTTCTACCCTCGAGCATCCTTACATCTTGACCCATTTTTCCCGAGCAACTATGGGGTTCGATAGCATCCCTTACACCCTGTATCCGGCAAGAGAATGACTGAATTTCGATCGTTCGTATTTCACGCGTCATCGAAAGCTCGACTTGATAGTGGGAGAAATCGACAATCAATATCGGAGCTGTCGAACGATTGTTTGTTCGCGTTCTCCCGATAACGACCAGCACAGTCAGGGACCTACAATTTTACGAGCGACCTGCGCACAACGAAGGTTCCCATAGCAGTTCGACAAAGAGCAAACAAGATCCTTTAGGTGCGTTCTATATATGTTTTCGCAGCTTGTTTGAAATTTCGCATCACCGTGCTAAAAATAAGCAGGCTCGTTAATTCTTTGCGGCAAGTTCAACGTTTCGTTGCAACAGCCCCGTTCGATAAAACTGTGTATTCGTATATCGCGCGTACGAGCGATGCCCTCGAAAAACAAGGCGGGCATAACGCGATCGAAGGTTACTCAGAGAGGGGAACCGAGTAAAAAGGAGGGAAGAAACCTGCAGCATGGTTTTCTTACGACTTCGGCTTTTATGTCCCGCCGGAAATAGGTTGATCGCGGCGAAATTAGTCGGTTTAACGAACGCGTAACCTGTAACGAGCACGATACGAAGGAGTGTTTTTCCGCGGAGATTAAACGGGCTCCGGTTTCACCTCGCTAGCTGACGCAGGCGAACGCCGAAATCAGGATAATGTCACGTTGCGGCAATGTGATCGGTGTACTTTGGCTCTTCACCGGGTCACCGACTCACGTTTCCAGCGTAGAAACTCGAAATAGAACGATTATTCGACTCCTCATCCCCTCTCGTGCTTTGTGCCCGCCTCGCGATCAATTCCGCGTATCGAATCGCCCAAGACGGTCTTCAATGCCTTTTCGAGGGATCGACGCCTCCTGTCGATCAGAACCGAGAATCTAGAGTCGAGGACAATTACAATCGTTTGAACGTAATCAGCGTGCGTTTGGACGAACAGCAAGCTGAGTACTTGCGAGAAAGTTGATATCGCGGATGATCCCTCTGGCGGTGCGTGTGGAAACCACATCGTTTCATCGGATCCCATACGCTTCTGCCTTGGCGAAGTGCGATCGACCATTAAGACTAGCCGAATCCTCGGAGGATGGAGGCAGCCTCGAGAAGCGGGGCGGTAGGCGCAGGAGAATATTTCGAGCGAGCCGACGACGCGGTTAGTCGAAGGTCGAAATCGTAATCCCCGGTTTCAAGTTCACGACTCTGTCGGAGAGGAAGAGGCAGCTGTGGAGGTGGAGGTGTAAGAGGGTGTAAGGGGGGAATGGCTGTGGGTCCCGCCGCTCGGGAATTCGTCATCGAAATTTCTGGAAGGCGCACAGGCTAACCATAATCTCTCTGTTGCTCTGTCGAGGCCGAGAGAAGAGAGCACGTTGGCCCGGCTCGTCCGGTCTATGACTCAGGAATGACCCTCGTTGAACCGAGCGCAGCCGAAACGCATCACGCTCGAACGAAAGCGAAATTCACTGCGCGTTTTTAGCTACGCCCGGCCCGAAAATATCGCGCCTCTGTGCCGCGAACTTTGTCGTCCCCTTTTCAACCGAATTCGCTTCTTCGTTCTACGATTTTTTGCGTGTACTTGCAGAGATTCGCGAATCGATCGGTATTCGTTCAATTACGACTACGCGAGTCATATATAAATGATATCGTTCGATCGATCGAATACATTTCTGTCAGATACAACGTTTTGGCTTCTTCATTTTCGCCCCTGCATCGAAGGCTTCGCCGCCTTCGAAATCTCGAATTTCAATCGAAAGTCCGTTGGCCCCGCTAAACTTAACTCTTTGCCGGTGCATGGCTGCATCACTTCCGCTCGTTGAAACATTTTTTTTTTCTCGATACATATTTCGTGCCACGTGTTCGCATTATATCCTGAATGCTCTCCAACAACAAACCGATCAAACATTTCCGCGATTTATAGTAGGTTCCGTTTATTTGCGGTAATACTCGTAACTTTGCCAAGCACGTACGAACGAAAAAATCGGTGGGTAAAAAGTGTGACGAGTCCTTGTATTTTCTTCCGAGTAACAGAGGATGTAAGACGGTAAGAAATCTCGGTGAGTTTGCGAAAGATCAGAAACCGGGAAATTTCACTCGTTTTAGCAATTTTTCAGCCAATTCGAAGGAGAGAGCAGTAATAAGGCTGTCGTTTCGCGGCAGAGAATTAGCCGCGAACGATCGATAGAAAATCAGTCGAGTAGAGGCAATAACAATAGAAGCAAGTTGAAATTGAATCGTATCGAGGCTCGACGCACCGAGCGCGCAATATTTTCGACTGGAGGTAGTTGCTTCGCTCCGCGCCGTCTAAAGAGGGTTTCGTAACCCCTAAAGAAAAGGTTAGCTAAATGTCTGCCGCGCGGAGATCATTGCAACGGATTAGATTGTCTTGCACAACAGCCTATCGGCGTAATAAACGAATTTTTTCGCGGTCGTTACGCGGCGAACGTTTCGCGTCAGCCTCTCTGCTGGTAGGCAAAGATACGAGCGACCGGGTGTCGTAACGTATCCGTCGTAATACCGGATCTTGTTGTGGAATTAAGGCCTCCGCACACTGAACGACATATTTCCTCTTTAACTGACCCTTTGTTATTCTTTTCCTCTCCATCGGGCACGCATTTCGGAAAGATTTCATATTTTATCGAGACTCTGCTCTTAGATATGAAACCCAACTCTGTATCATCCCTTGTAGGTTCGGTTCGATCAAGTACCGAGGAAAGTTTCGTCGGAATAAACGGAATTCTGTTACAAGTTGGTCTATTATTAACGCCCGAGCGAGTGTTTCTATTCAGAGACAACGATAAATCTCTCTCGGTAGAGTAGATTCTTTGGAAGGTGCAGGAGAAGAAGGCTGGTTGCGTCAACGGATTCGCAAGATCCAGCCTGTCCGATCGCGATAAAAGGAATCGGCGGCGAAGGGGTACGGTGTGCGTGGTCCTTTAAGCTCGAACGAAGCTGTAGAGCTGTATCCCTCCTCGTATCCGAGGCGAGGAGGGAAGCCGTTAATTCTGCTGCTTTGACATTAGCGACGTGCTTGCTTGCTCGGTTGCCTTGCCTCGCCTGCCGTACTTTATTTCGCGGTCGGTAAATCGTAAAACGTTCACCAGAGACCGGGCATGGCTACCCGGTCCGACCAAGAGGACGTCGTTCTACGGCTACCTATGTATCACCTTAGTCTCCGGCCTGTATAGCGGCTAGGCCGCTTCTGTGCCCACCAAATTAATGGCTTTATCCGCGGAACGCGCTATCCCTTTCGATATAAACTGCCAGAAATCTGAAGGATCTCGAAAGTTTCGTTAAACGCCATTAGACTTGATGGAAAGCTTATTCTTCGGCATCGAACTCTAACTCAACGCAATGGTAGCTTTGCTAATTAAATTTGTGATTTTAGGCAATTATGCCTTTCTGGTGGAGCGTGCTGAAAATTGATGGTTACACGAAGGGGATGTTCTAAAAGGGGATGATTTTTTAGAGGTGAAAAGGGAAATGACAATCCTGCTTCCGTGTTAACCTTTGACTGATTTTTTCTCCTTTTCTTGCGGCACGATCGTTGACTCGAATCGGTCGGTCACAACGGAAGTCGTTTATTCCTCTTTAGAAGGAACAAACGAGACGCGTTAATTGCAACATTAGCATTATTTAATATTCCCACTTGTTTAATGAACAAACATCGAGAAGAGGCGAACAATGAAACCATAAAACGGATCGTCGTAAACGACACGTTGAATTTTGACCGTCCAAGCTGAAATTGTATGCACAACAGGATTAACAATTCGCTCGGGTTGACACTTCCCGAGGCGAAACGATAAAATATAACATTATTATAATTACATGCTCTCTTCCACGGATGTGTATCCGCGTTTTTAAGGGTAATTAAATTAATTGCCGGACGCCACGTACGACAGTCGCTTTTCCTGTTTTTCGCTTCGCGTTTCAAAAATGCTCGTCGTTATTCAAACGTGGAAACGATTGTTTACTTTTATTCTTTGCCAAACTTATTTCGGGTAATTTTTCAACGCGACGCTTTGATCAACGGCTTTGAGTAGCAGCGTAATTTTCAATCATCCGCGAAACGTGTTTAAACGAAAGCGCAGAGCGTTAAAAGTTTCACAAAACGATCCAGGTATCTCACGATTAATTTCACAGTCAGAGACAATGCTTGGTTGCTCGAAACGTTCCCATAACGATATTTCAGACGCGCGGCTTGTTCGATTTCGATTGCAAATTCGGTTTGCGAAAGAGCATCATCCTCCGTGTGTTGTTTACGCGCTAGCGTGACAGGCAATAATTACGCGATTGCATTGTCTTCTCACCTCTCGCCGTTTAGTCGTTACTTACGTGACAGGACTTATTGCGTGCGGCCAGCGAGCAGCAACAAAGAGAACGCAAGCGGAAATGCGACCGAGCGCGCGTATAATTAAATCCTCGTCAGTCCTTTGCTCGCGAAACTTCGATTCGCAATAATGGAACTTTGAAAAATTACATAGACGGTTAATTATCCGTGAAATTCTTCTTAAATCGTTATTTAGAACGGTTTTCTGTTTCATTAATCTCGCTCGCGCTTCCTAAACGCTGCTGAATACAAAGAAATCTAAAAGCCGTATAAATCTTGGAACTATCTTGTCGTCGGTAGTCGTCTGTCGGGGATGTACTCTATTTTCTCGTCGCGAAAAAAAAAAAAATGAAAATAAAAAACAGCCCGGTGTTACGTCTGGTCGTAGAGCAGCTGGTGAACACAGGACTAAATTATCTTTTTACCGCTTCGATCTTCTCTCGTGGAGGAGCATTCCTTAGAAAGCTAAGGAAGCCAAGAGCTTCGGGAGAGACCGGGTTTCACCTAAACGATCGGCATCGAATCCACGCTGTTAAAGATGTTAACCTAGAATCTAGGACATCTAGGTAGAAGTAAGAGAGAACCGAAGTTAAGGATCCATCGGTACCACCTTCCAAGGTGGACGGATCATCTCGGGAGGGTATATTCAGCGATCAGAGGGAAACGTATTCGGTCGGGTAATCGGTCTCCAAGAGGAATTCCTCGGTCCGCGAAACGGCCAGATTTAGTTTGGTCAGGGGAGGCGAGAGAGGCTCGGAAGGATCGAAGCTGGTGGCGGAGAAGGAGGCGGAGGACTCGGTTCGAGGAACGACGCGATGCACGATGGACGATGGACGAAGGAGGATAAGAGGAACGGGATCGGGAAGGTGAGAGGGAGAGAGAAGTAGCTGGTACACCGTACAGGCAGATGCGAGCGAGCTTTATTGGGAGCGTCTGGCTCGGCTGCAGTTTGGCCGTCCGTGACTACGAGACTCCGAAGGTCCCTGGAACGTTGACCATTCGGCTCTTAAAGGACTCTTTGCCCGTCAAGGTCACCTATTGAGTCTGTCCACTTGTTCCCCTTCCTCCGTGCCCTCTCTTCTCGCGACACAGCCACTGATCGGTTCGGTTCGGTTCGGTTCGATCAATCCTCGTTTCGTCATACGAACCATGATTATTCCTTTCAGAAATATCCATACCGATCTCAACTACCTCCTCCTGGTATCGTTAAGGGTAACGCTGAAACTTTTGATAATTGTACGATAAACAAAGATTCTTTTAACAGATGGCGCCGCGGCATGCGTCAGCTGTTGTATAATTCTCAAGACTTTCAGAGCGAGCGACGAAAGAAGAAGGAACGTAATTCGCATCTCTGTGAATTAAAACGAGGCCGGTCTCGAATGGTTATAGAGAAACTTTTCGAACATCGGTTGAACAATGTTACGCGTGGTTGCACTTATTGTTAGCATCTCAGAAAGTCGACGAGTCCTTCGCGCAGCCTCGTCCTTGGGCATTTCTTCACGAATACGCGGAGCGGTCGGTGCAGTGTGCATCAACCGGCCAGGCTACGCACGCCACGGCACGCCGATTGTCCTCGAAAAGGAGATGTAATAAAGATAATTATATTCCAGCGCAGTGGCTGACGTCAGTATCGTTGGTCGATTAGACGATCGCGTTGTAACGCAATTTCAATAATTCTCTCTCGTCTCTCTTCGTCTTTCTTCCACCCGTTCCCCGTTCCGTCGTTCTCCGTCGAAGGCGGTGAAAACTTGACGGGGGGTGGGACCAATAAATCGTACGGCAATTACCAGCGATACCAGTGAAATTACGAGAACAAAATACACCGGAGGGAAACGTTTGTCCGATAATAGGGTTATCCGTAGGATAACCGTATCTTGGTAATTAAAAGTACATTGGACCGCTGTCTTGATACGCCTCGCTGTTTTTTATTAATCTGTTTTCGTTTTGGATATTTCATGTTTCAGTAGCGAGTTATTTTAGATTTCAAGTTGGACCTATTGATTTGCTTCCAGGTCACGGTTCTCAGACGGCTGACCGTGTCCCGTCCCACGTAACACATTACCTGTGTTACTTCTGTTCGCGTTTCATTCTCGTATTGTTTCAAAATCGAAACAAAGATCCTTTTTCACCTCGATCGATGCGGGATACTTTGTTCAGGCTGCAGTTGGCGAGCGCGCGGTTTGCGTTGCTAATAACCGAAGGCCAAGTCGATGACTCCTTTCTTTCTTTCTTTCTTTCTTTCCTTCTTTCATGGTAACAGCTGCCTTCGCGTTGTATCGTCGATCCAGGGACGATACCATCCTCGATTTTTTTTCTGACACGACCTCGCGGATCGTAGGCTGGTTCAGGGTCGCGTGGATCGACGAAACGATTACCATTGGGTGGTCGAGCAAGGAAAACCAGGCAGATTTTTCTCCCAAGAATTATTACCTCCGAATCTTGTCGGAAGTGTCCCAGATGCTTGTCTTAAATAATCGAGTTTATTGCTCGACTCCGCTCCCTCGGAGGTTATTTAAGAGCTTATCGTGATTTCCTTTTCGTACAATCGTAAAGTTTCCCCGATTCGTTCCTTCTAATACAACGCTTGGCAATCGTATTTTCCAACAAACGGCGTTAACTTATGGGAAACGACTTTGGAAGGGAAATAGGTAGATAGAATAGTTCGTCTTGGCGGACTGGAAAATTCGATTGCGAACGAAACGGGCTGATTCAGCGCGTCCGTTTCCACTTGGTCCGACGAGAAGTCGCGCCACGATGCTGGAAATATTAGACGAGTATCGTACGGGTTCAGGGACGATCAAAAACGCGAGAGGATCGCCGCGTGCCTATGTTTGCCAAAATTATATCGGGCTGTTCTTTATTGACACCGCTCCCTGGCAGAATTCGCACGTGCCCGATGCACGCGACCGTGTATTCGAGACTTGCCTCGCGATCCGCCAATCGAACCGTGTATTTCGACACTGGTGCACGGTCACGGTCGTTCCACATGACACGGCGAACTTAAAAATAACACTCTCGAGAAACGCGGCGGAAGTTCGACTTACCGTTCGCCGTTCTTCGATGATTTTTACTCGAAAAGGGGGTTGAAAAACTTGAACGTTTACGAACGATACGTTCTTCTTACCTGGAAACATGAATTACGATATTCTAGTTAGGGAGAGCCAGTCTGGTACACAGAAAGGGATTCTCTGATGGTTGGATGGAGGGGGATGCCGGGGCGGTATGAGGATCGATGGTGGTGGAAATGAGTTCAGAGTGGGGGGTTGTTGAGTGCAACAGCAGCAGCAGCAGCAGCAGCAGCAGCAAGCAGCGGCAGCAACGATGCAATTAGGCGAGTTATGCAGAATGACGTCACACTTCGAGCCGGGGTAACTGTGCTGAGTCAAGGACAGCCTGCCCAAGGCCCTCTTTGCCCTCCCTCCTCAAACCCCTCTCGTGCACCCTCTTGTATGCGCGCACCAACCTCTCTTTCTCTTCCTTTCGTCTCTCTCCGTTCGCCGTTGGTTCTTCGATTCAGAAACAGACCTGAAAATTGCTTTTACAAATGTCTTATTTTTAATTAAACTCGTGGAAAAAATTGTCTTTCATAAGTATAACGAAGAAACGATTCGTTAGCCAACGAAGTTTTCCTCGACGTTTACAATGAAATGTTTTTCTGTAAGAAAGTTTCTTGTCGCTCGGTTTCTCAATCGTTTCTCTTATCTCTCGAGCGTACCGTTGCAGCTGTTACGTATTTACCTGCTACTTAATGATTTCCTTTGATCACATTAATCGATGGAACAGCGTAACGCTGTAACTTTGATATCCTATGAATTTGATTAAGTTTTTGAACTTTGAACGCTTGATGTTTTTCACGCGGTTGAAATATTCTATTATTTGTCGAAGCATTTCTTTGTTCTTTTCTCTGTTCCTTTGTTTTCCATTTGTTCTTCGTCATTCAGCAAAGCACGTCATCGTCGAGTTGGGTTGCAGCCAATCGTTTGAGAGACCTCGTAATCTCTCGAAGGACGCGTTAAGACGTCAATTACAAGCATGAAATCACCGAAACTCTCAATCGCGATCCTGATCTATCCCCTTCGTAATAGCTGACTTCACTCGGTAAAATCGTATGCGATCGAGGAAGGAATGAGTAGTAAGACCGTTCCACGTCCGCGATTATTCGACGAAGACGAAGCGTTTTAATGGAATCGTAACAGCTGACTCCGTTTTCTTGCCGAGGAATCGCGAGTCTCTGAGATTCTTTTTTCCAAGGTGCATCGAGCGGTCGAGTTCCGGCCGGTCGATGCACGATTTTAATATTAATCGACACGGACTCGCGTGTATCCTTCGTCGCTTTTCATTTGCAATTTGCAATGGCCTTCCTTTAAATGCTGATACTTTGCTCGCTGATCGAGCGTTTAACCGGCACAACAAGGTCTCCGTTGCTCGCGATTCCGGTATCGCTTTATACAATCTTTGCCAGAATTCGCTCACGAAAACAACGAAACGCATCGTATAAGTTAATCATTTTTTACTTGAACTTCAAGGCAACATTAATTATAAATGTTTACACGGGATCGTTTGTAGAACGCAGTTGGTGTGTAATCGGAAGGGTGGGACGCATGAGGTGCGTCGCGTTCTTCCACAGTAGAAACAGCGATGCGTAGTCAGACACATTATCAGAACAGTCATTAAGGCTACCATTATTTAATCTTTCAATCTGCTACATTGCATTATATCAATATATCAACGGTATTGAAAATTCAACTACGATTATTTAATTTTTCAATTGAACCTTTCAATTGGCCACTTTGCTTTCGTTTCATTATTATTTCATTTTAATTAAAATACTCGTGCGTTCTGTACGGTATTAGCGTAATATCCGAGCTGTTAAAAGGTCGTTGATTTTTCTCCAATTATTGGATCATATGATATTCGCTGTGTCATTAGCAGGGAATGGGTTGATTGGTCGTTGCAAGCTGTGAATCGCGGTTTCGAGTGGTCGTTTCTTTGTTCGCGGCGACACGGGCAGCCGGGAACGCAATTAACCGGAAAGAATGTGGACAAAGCGATTCCCGAGCGCGACTTCTCTCAGCCCGTTTATCTTTTTTTTTTTCTTTCTTTCTTTTCTTTATTTTCGCGTACAAGCCGGAGCGGAGGGCGCGTGCGCCGCTTCTGCAAACAATTATGCAGGAGGACAGGAGCGGCGACGACTCGGAGGAACAAGGCTCGTTTTCAGCGAGATTCCCTGGCTAAAGGGCGTTCAACTTGTTTTTCTTGCAGCCGGAGACCATTATCGGCCCGCGACTCTGTCGCAATCGTATTTTGCGCGACAGATAATTTCTCCCTCTTTGCCATCGAATGGAATACACGCTCTCGCTCTTTCTCCAATTAACGCGATTCATTTTCCTTTTTTCTTTTTTTCTTTCATGTTTTCATCGCGAAATGTCGCGCCGTTGCATACCGATAGGCAAACGTAAGATTCTCAACATTTCGGGAAAAAGAAATTGTTTTTCCAAATCCTGAACGCGAAGGACGAGGTTCGTCGATCGGTAGATCGCTGTTTCGCGAGCACACGTGGACGATTTCGTTCCGAGAACGTGACTTGGCACTGGTTCATCGAACGTCCGCTCGAAAGAACTCGACGAGGCACGAAACTCGTGTATCGCGAATGGAAAACTCGTCGCTAATGAACCGACGTTCCTGCGTCAAACTCAATGTTCCGCAACATTGTTCGTAGAACTCCTCGGAGCTCGTAAGACGCGTACGAAAATTTTCTCTTGAAAATCCGATGTTTATCGTTCCTAAACCTTACGTCTCGATAAACAGTCCATCCCGTCGATATCCCAAGATATTTCCTGCAACGTCGGTGGGAGTGCAAGTCCCACTCGTAAATCTATCAATGTCGCGCGATGTCGTTCGAACGATACGTCGTTAAGCTAGGTAATTAAATGCCAACGCTCTGTCGTTGAAAAACACAGTCGGTGAAAAACATCTCGTATCGAGAAAGTTTATATTCGCGAGGATAGAGAAACGTGCTTCTTCGAACCTGTTGACTACTAGTCCGTCACGTGACCGGAAACGTTTAAATCGATCTCTCGCGGATCGACGAGTCTTATCAAAAGTGCATGGAATCGATTCCTCTCGATTTTTCCTACCCCCCCTGTTTTTCTTTCGTAATATCTTCGGTGGTCATTCTCCTGCAATGCGAACGCGTGTCTGAAACTTCGATGAATCTATTTTCTGCTCGTCTGCGGTCCGTAATCGACTCTCGATCTTCTGAGAAGATGGACGGTACAGGTTTCTCAGATAGCCGATTCAATTAAACATTCCATTGTTCTGTGCTTACCAAGAATCCTGCGATCATCTTTGTAAACGCAGCTGCTCGTTACGTCATGCGTCGAGCGATCGGGCTGAGGACAGGATCGGATACGCATCCATCTTGGTTCCGCTGATCCTGGATCCGCTTACCGTTTCTTCAAACACTCCTACTTTTGCTTATCCATCGTATGCACGGATACGAATAATTCGTTAGAGCAGATCAACTTATTATTATTATCTATGAACGTATAACCAGGCAAGATTTATTCGAGAGGAAACGAATGACGAGTGTTTCTTTAATTTCAATCTTTCCATAAGATAAATCAAGCGTATCTTCAAGGAGATTTCTCAATAATAGAGCCGTTATAATCGGCTGATACGCTAGTCGGCACACTGAAATTCTATGTCATGGACCCAGCCTTGGATTAAGCCTACGATACGTAGCCAACCCAATTATATATTTATTTACCACGTAATATCGCGCTGGCCCTGATCCGACCGCAGCATGCAACTCTTGTATAATCGTCATTATGTAATTGGCCACGGAGGCGAGCACGATAATCGGACTCGTTAGCTAAAGTCAGCTTCGAGCCCTACGAAATCCAGCCCTATCGTCCAGAAAATCGAAAATCCTGCAACATCTTGTTCGAACGAAAAAAGAAGAAAAGAAAAGAAATGGAACTTCAAACATCCGAATCAACCGAGTAAACATTTATTTTGTCGTTCGACGATAAATTAGGAGGTCAATGGACACGAGTTTCGTTTGCATTTACCTCACTTTCAAAATTTATACGAGATAGAGGAAGGAAAAAGAAAAATGTTTTCAGCGGGAGATTCGATTAATCAGCCGGAACCTTTTGACCTGTATCTGATGTAAAGTAAATTTTGTAACGGATTAGGCAATCGCTCGCTTCTATATGTTCTCGGTAATGAGATAACAGTTATTTCGGGACGTGTTGGTAATTAACTCGTGGAATTCTGCTGATTTCATAAAACGCTCCACGGTCTCCGTTGATATCCGATGTTCTGTCTGGGCAACGGTGATTAGATATTCCGGCAACACGACACGACATTTGTAACCTTGCCGATCGTTTGTTGTATTGGTTAGCCGTTCGATGGTAGATGTACTCGCGATTTACGTCGCGTTAAATCAACAGTAAACTTTCGAACCAGCTACGATTCTACGATATCTACGTTCTAATTGGATCGAAATACCTGCGACCGCAATTTTCAATTGCACAATTAAGAATTCATAGGATAACTATCCGTTACCGCTTACCTAAGCGACTGATTTCGTACGAGCGAGCATAACTCATTCGTGTGACTTTTAAATTAAACAAACGAAGCGAAAAGCGCCATCTTTTGGGGTTGAAATATAAGCCGCGTTGTTTCGAAGTAAATATCATTGCGAAATCATTTAATTGTGAATCTATGTCGCGCGACGGTGTGTCGAAGGTGAAGAGAACCGAGAGGCCGTGCTCGAGATAAAGTTCCCCAGGTAGATGACATTTCTGTCGCGCGGTATCTTTGCTGCCGATCGATCGATCGGGTTCACCTTGTCGCGTTGTTATTGCGATAACGGTACACGAACATTGACGATGAAAAATGGGTGCCGAGTCGGGATTTCTCGACGTGCACGCGTCCGGATCGTGACTCGGTAGAGCAGCTTAAGCAAAGCTGACAAAAAGAGACGCGTGCGCAAGGATTGTCGAAGTGCGCGAGGTCAGTGCTGCGAAATGACACAATCGCTTCGACATTGCTCGCGTTCGTGTAACCGACGTGCCACCACCAACGGAATTCGCGTACCGACGATTATCGTCGCGTTACCCCGACACCCATCCTCGATTTCCGATCGCCACTTCCAATCGCTTATGTAATCGCACCATCCTTGATATTTTTGGCTGCCAAACGCGCCTGGCCGGGAACACTCGATGCCTCGCCCTTTGAACCTCCAACTTTTTTAATTAGGTGCACCTTCAAACGTCTGAGGTTCTTTAAATTATTTCTCGCGTTACGAGCAATCGATTATGGTCTAATCGTGCAGGATCAACTATTAGAAAGCCACAAGTTTCAGCATCAAGACGGATGCAATCAGGTTTCAAGATTGATATACCGAAACAATCTTGCAACCTGAGAAATCGTGCGATAAAGATTCCAGAAACGTGGAAGAATTCTATCCGACGCGATTACGAATGATTGTAGCGAAATTTCACGAATTACGTCGATCGTTGTGTCGCTTAATAGGAAGTTGATTCCGCGAGAATGATCGTTTCCATTTCTTTTTCGCGTTCTTGGAAAAACTTGACGCACGGTCGGCCTTTTCTGAAACAGGGAAGAGAAACGGATCGTTGCGATTATACGAGAGATTGAAATATCGCGCAGGTGGTGTCCATTACGGCAATCCGTGGCGAACGGTGACGTGGATCGAAGAAAATTCTATCTTGCCTCACGGACGAACACGAAGGCTAACGTTCCAGCTGGGAAAACGGGGAAATAAAGAACGAGGATGCTCGACGTTCTCGTCCCGCGTAGACGAATCGAGACATCAACGTCCATTCGAGGAGCACTTGACGTATAACTCGTCTCCGTTGATTAGATCGATTGCTGCGAAACATTTGCAAATTTCATTTGGTCCGAGTTACGTTTGGACGAGATTTCAGTTAGGTCCGTCCGCTTCGAAGTACCCTCAACTATCCTTAGGTTTCGAAGGGGGATGGCTTTTCAGTTAGGTCTCGTTAGTTTCGTCGTTTTCCCTTTGAAATGTACAACTGCTGCAGCAGTTAATAATAATTCTATGAAACGATGAAAAGGAAAAGAAACTTAGTCTGGTGATAGCTGTCGACGCGATATCAGTGACGGTCGATAAGGCTCGAAGGGAAAAACAAGGGGGGGATTTTTTTGTATCGGTGACGTAAGAAGTTACGGCGACTGATTAGCATTGCAATCGTCGTTTATCGCGGCGAGAGAGGACGGCGCGCGAGTAGGAGACGCTGAATCGCGGACAATAATAGCGGTTATTAATACGTAATGGTCGTTATCGGCGCGAGACTTCGCATCGACGACGGTGATATAACGCGTAAACATCGATCCAAGCCAAGGAGAACGATCTTGGATAATTTGTTTGTCCGATATCCATGGCTGTCGCGCGAATAGCTGTATAGTTTAGAAAATGAAAGATTTTACGTTACGCGTTTCTTATCCGTAAGCGATTCGAAAAGAAGCATAAAGGCTGTCGTGCCTCCTACATGGTGTAGGAACACGTAAGCCGATTATTCGTTTATCGGGAGCTCGTGAGTCAACCGGAAGAACGTTCGTCATCCAACGGGGGCAACAGTTGACGTCCGTGTACGTCGACGCCTTTATTTCCTATTTTTCTTGAATCTCCGTCGACGAATTAGCTCGGCAACGAGGAAAGTCCCGTGTTTTTTCCCCGTGCATTTACGTCTCTTCGCTGCGGTTTAGCTGCAAGTTTCATTTCGGTAACAAGCGTTTCCCTGCTGACTCACGCGGACGATTAATTATCCTGCTCGATTAACGAGATGGTTAATTGCGAAAGAAACCGTGGAACGAGCGCAATTTTTGGTCACCTTCCCAACTCTTTGCCAAATAATGCATACGTATGAACAATGTGACTCATCTAATTTGATCATCTCGAGTAACATCGAATTGTACGTTTTAGTAAAAGATATTGCGCATTTCGAGGGAAACGTTACATATAAATATGCGTTTATTTTGGTGTTTCTCAGACTTGAACGTCGACTTTGTTTCCTTTTGCAATTAGATGGAATCTTCGAGTCTTTAAGCTAGCAACTTTGCTGGCTTCGAGAATTAATATTTCTTCCCGAGTAGAATTATCGGAAAAGAGTGTTATTTATAAACACTTCCGCGTTTCGGGTGGAACTTGGAACGGGAATCGGGATTAGGAAATTCCTGTTTCGCCAAATTTCTACGAACAACCGTTAACAAACATTCTGTTTCTGAGAATTATTCGGGCAACGCGTGATTACGTGTGCGACAATTTATCGAAAACAAAGCTCATCGATCTTTTCTTTTTGTTACAGGTAGAAGTACACCAGCGGCAACGTAAGGGTGAGTCGTAAATTCTTTCTCTTCTACCATTGTAAATCGTTCGATCGATGCGTTTATTTCAAGATCGAATTCGATTCGGCGAGAAAGGCGAGATGGCTGGTCTATTTCGGATTACTATTCGATTCCATGTCCCACTGGTCTACTCACCGTCTAATTCTATTGTTACATAAATACTACGATGGCCAGGACGACATAAAAGGAAGTCGTACACGTTCGGACGATACCTATTTCCGGCCTTCTTTCCATTCCTCTCTCCTCCCTGTTCGATCTTTAGCACGCGTAATTGGGCCGAGCTTTCGTTTCGTTTCCATTCGATTCCTCCGGAATTTTTACCTCCTGTTACTCCTTTTCGCCGTTCCTTTCTCATACTTGCTCCGTCATCTCGTCGACGCGACGGCGATCCCTGAATCGTTGTGAAAATAGGTTAGCTATCCCGTCGACACCTTCGTTTTTTCGCTCCCTTAGTCCCCTAAACGATTCAAACTCTTCGCTTCTGACGGAAAATTTCTCCCATTAATGCGAGCTGTAAATTTCTTCCTAAACCGCGTAAAAACGCCATAGAAAAGGATGACGAGGTACGAAAGCGTCGAAGCGTACCTTGCTACGTTTTCAACGCAACAATGAACGTGTTAACAAGGACGGGTTTGAACGAGGCGATAAACAAAATCGATTTCGCAATTAACGAGCTATAGCAAGCCAGACGCTGTCTAATGTCACTTCAAACATCCTTATCAGGCGACGATAATCGTCTGACGCCCGCATTCAGCCGTTTATCGACTCGCAGTCCGCGCTGATCGACGCTTTGTAATATTTATGAAGTTACATGCTCACGTTCCTCGCAGCTCGCACGAACTCTGTTTGCCTAAGTGAATCAGTAGTTACGTCCCGACGCGGGTTGTTAAGTCGTCGCGTCGGAACGCAAATGTCGTCCTTTCGCTAATTTCGGGTCACCGCCTTAAATTTTTCCTCGTAATAGCTTCGGATAGATCGGTCGGTACAACGATGTTAGAAGAAATTACAATATCTTATTTTAAGGAAAACTATTCTCTTCGTATCCGGTCAAGGTCGGGGTAACTAAGTACCATGCCGTCCATGGGTTTGACCTTACTTGCCACCTATATATTGGAAACTCTTGTCAGAAGCTATTATTAATAATTTTTCTTTCTTTTTCAACGGTACATCTGCTTTATGTTATCATTTTATCGCCTAGCTTCGACGCGAGGATATTAGCACACCCTACAGTAGGATGATTTAAGTTTATTTAAAGAATTTGCATAAAAATTAGTAACGGATCGTTGAGCGAGGACTTGCGAGAAAGTTGCAGCGGATGTCCCTCTGGCGATGAATGCAACAACCATCGACGCGGTATAAATCGAAGCTTCGTTAATATTCTGAAAGTGAAAAAGTACAGAATCATCCTGGCGATCGAGCGAAATCTATTTTTTTTTACCGTCCCGAACGCTACCTTAATTCGCAGACAATTTTTATCGCCTCATTTACGTTTTACCGTCTATTGTTCGCCTTTTACGCTCGTCTCTTTCGCATCGATGCAGAGTAAACAGCGAGAAACGCAACTTCATCGTGTACCTACTTGTTTTCAGCCGCGTTTAATTAACATTTTCGATATAAACGGGAAAAACAATCGGAGTAATTAACCGTTCGGCACGGATCACCGAGGAGCCTCGATATCGCATCCGCTCGCGTTTTCTGTTCAATTTTACGAGACGTCGTTAACGCTTGCGTCACTCTCCACGAATCCTTGGACTTTACACCGAAACATATTCCTCTATCTTCCTACGTGTCGGGTCCACTTTGTCATTTCGATGCTTCGCCAATTGTTTATCGATCTACTTAAACCGCTGCTTGATCCAGATTCGAATAAATTTAACGAAATATCTAAACCACTCGTTACATCAAGTAGGTACACGATTCTTTCGCGTAAAACGATCGCAAGGAAGTCGAGTGCGCTAATGATTTTCTGATTACCGAATAAACACGCGTCTATTACGCAATCGTGAAGATTGGTCGCGGTGTTCGAGTTAAATTTCGTTCGAGGCGACGGCCTTCGTTAAAATAGGCCAGCGAGATAACGATTACGCTGGATAGAAGCTTCGAACGGTCCACGAGAACGATAGAAATCGTCACGTTAGAAACCGATACGTTACACCGTGATACCGTAATTATGTAACGAAACGAAGCGAAGGTCCTCGATTACCATCCCACCCATCTTCTTATTTTTCGAGCATACGTTCCTCCGATGGTTAAAACGCGCGATACAGCATTGTCAACGCGATTTTCATCGAAACAGAATTAAGAAAACGTATTTCGCTGCGGCTCGAGTCAGTGGAACGTCAAGAATTTTGATCGTACCGATCTGATAAGTCTTAATCGTTCCAATCTATCCGAAATAGACTGCAACGATCGTTTTTAACAAAAGCTCGATCAATTTCACGGAAATTGATTTGCTCGAATCACGGCTGTCGATCGACAATAAGGAACGTTGTATCAAGATTCTTTGCTCGATCGTTGAAAGCGTCACGAATGTTGGAAACGATAAGGCTGAATTGGCAAGAGATCGGTCAACTTTCTAGGCGAGGCGTTGCTTAGCGATTTTTCCCGCGGCTAGCCTCGTTTCGTTCGATTCCTCGGCTGGAAACCGTTACAGGGGGACACGGGCGCGAGAATCGAACCGATGAGCGCCGGAACTTTCACGTGACACACTAAAACCGCGAAATGCAAACCGCCGTCGCGTCGCGTCGCGTCGCGTCGAGGGAGGTAATCGAATCTGACGCGAACGTCACGCGAGAAAGACAAGCTTGCAACGAGCCGTTCCAATTACACCTTCGTCCCCTTTCACCGGAGGGAACTTCTCTTCAAATATTTCTAAAAATTTATCAAAAATAAAATGAACAAAGTCAAAGTCTCGGTTGCTTTTATGAGCGAAAAGGTAACAGGGTTGAACAGTCACGAATTACGTTTACCAGCGAACGGGCTCGAATGGTTGCGTAAAGCTTTCAGGCTGATGGAGACGCATATTTTCTGTAAGTAAAGTGCCTCGTCATAAGGCTCGGACGGCCGATTCAGGTCGCATGAACTTGTTGAGGTAGGTCCGTTCTCTCGTCGCGCTTTCAGCCTTCCATCGCGAGCAGGGCGGGCAAACGAGTCGAGGAAGAAAGGGGGGAGGTAAATAGGTAGGAGGTGAGACGCGAAGGTACTCGAAGGTGGAGGTAATCCTCGTCGAGCCACGAGCAGATTAATTTCACTGGTCCTTTCAAGGTTTAACTCGTTAACTTCCTTTTATTTCCTTAACGATTTCTCAAGAATCAGCCTTGAAATATATTTGGTAAATCGTTTCGCGAACATTTCCAAAGATTTTCAAACATCTTGAAAGACGTACCGTCGTAGAGACAATAGATTGAAATAGGTAAAACGACCGCGATCCCCCGTAGACGTGTAACCACCGTCACGCGATGCACTTTCATGAAAGTTTCAGCTTTCCATCGGCCGCGATACGAGCGGAATGGAAAAGAAACAGCGTGTCTCCCACGTGAAGCTATCTGCCCGCTTCTGCCCGCGCAGAAAATTAACGCGTTCCCCCTTAGGCGTGCCGCGCCTAATCGACCACGGTCTTCATTGTTCCCAGCTAAGTGAAAATCACTGGAAAGTCTGACGTTTATTTTCTCTGCTCGACCTTGCCTTCCCAAGTTTCACATTTCTCTCGTCGTGAAACAAAATATGAAACAATGATTAATAACGAATTAAGAAGGAGAAGCTTTATCGAAAGTTCGAACGCTGACGGGAGGGAACAAGTACAAGAAAGAATAGGAAAAACTTGACTGAAAGTTAGATTTATGAAAAGGGAAGATCGATCGATTGCGAAAGTATCGTTCTCATGGTGTTCGTGCCAGTTTCAGCAGCCACCCTCTATATCGATTTCGAAACTCTACGTGACGGTATACGTGTCGGAAGCGATTGGCCAGCAAGAGAAAGAGAAAGGTGAAGTGCACGCATGCTGCGCGTCCGCAGAAGAAAGTGCAACCACGGCCACGTTTCTTCCTTCTTCGCCTACCGATGCAACTATCGCAATAATTCCTTATAAGCCACTGTTCTTCTATCGAAGAATGTTTATTAATAATTAACGTGAACCGTATGGCAGGAACGTTAATAATTCATATCTAACATATAATACATAATAAGAACGTAAAGTTCGATTCGCATCGAGTAAAATAAAAAGAAAAAAATGAAAATGAGAAAATCGTCAATTTATGAAAGAAAATATTTAATCGACGATCGGTTAATAAATCTTGGAGCGTAAAACAAGAAGTCCCGATTGTACGAGCGAGTCGGATATCCGACAGCCTCTCACTTCGGATATCTCCTGCAAGAGATTACCCAAGTGGTTATACGTCCGCTGCACTTTCATCGCGCTGTTACTCGCCAATTACTAGTAGTTACTGCAAGCGGAGTCGAGCGGAGACGAGACGGTGAACGTAATCGTGGAAGGAGGAGAAAGAGGAGAAAGAGCGCTTCTAGTTTCTTCCCCTTTCTCTTACTCTTTAATATGGAACTGACATGCTTTTCAATTTGATTTCAAACAAAATCCTGGTAAACCCATAGACCTATGTCTATTATTTTAGAGAAAAAATTAGAATATTTTTTGACGAGTTTATCGTTTCAAGGTATTCTATGAGAAAATGATTTTCAATCAAGTCCCGTTGATTATATAGAATACTAGTTTCGCTCATCGATCAATTATACAAGAGAGTCGTTTCTCTCAGGTAGACTGGTTATCACCTCAGCCAACGCGTTAGGCAGTTGCACTTGAAGTTAATCGTTTGTGAAAGTCCATTTCTACCGATAAACGAATTCAAGTTTATTAGGAATCTTGTTTTGTAATAGTCGTTACACTCTCGTCCTAGAAAGTTGTTCGAACTCATATTTATCGATAACTTTTTATTTTTTTTATTTTCGAAAGACAGACGATCTCTGATCGATGGATAATAATTTTAGTTGAAAACTCGTCGTTGATACTTGAATCGAATCGACTAGAATCGAATGTTGATTGCTGAAAGGAGGACGATCGGGTTAAAAATCCTAGCCACCGGGAGAAATGGAAAAAAGACTTTCACCGTCGAGAAGGTAGAGGCTGGCAGTGTTTCTCTTCGGCCCACGGAGAGCCCCTTGGTAACTCTCCTTTTGCGCTTGGCTCGTGGTATAACCGTCGAGTAATACCGGCGCGGATTAGCGCGATGAAAGTGCAGCAGCGGATGTATAATCATTTAGGTAATCGGTGTGAGACAATCTCGGTGGAGGAGAAAATCATCGGTACCGGTGCCACGGCCAAGGAAAATTGCGCTTTCCACTCGCGTTACTCTCCATCGAACGAGGGATTCGGGTTGACTTTCGTGACGGGAAGGGAATAGGCCGGTTTATCCTTCCGTTCTCCAACAGATTTCTCTAATCTCCTTTGCAATAAACGCCGATCGACTAGCAGGAAAAATACCGTTTATTTTATCAACTAGTTTCTACTCTTCTTTAATTTGTAATCGAATAGCCGTATAAAAGAAGGCTGTAAGCCTGTTTTCACATTTATTTTTTTTTTTCGGGGATTGATTTGGCAAATACAGAAGTACGCAACGGTACGAATCAGCGTAATCGATCAGAGAGACGTTTTCACTGCGACGACCCACTTCTCGTCCCGCAGTTCTATCGGTGCGCGTGCAGCGAACAACCGAGAGAAAGTTTTGATCTCGAACGTGAAACCGGCCGGCGGATTTTCACGTCATATCCGATCGGTCGCCGCAAAAAAGAATGTGAAAATGCGACGGATATTCCGCGGGAGACGCGGTTGCACCGGTGAAAGTGGAGTAAATCGTGTCTCTCCTTTTTTTTCCCCCCAGAGAGAGCTTGCTCCTTCCTAGCCGATCGGCTTCAAGTTCACTCCGCGGTTCTATAGATCGTGGGAGCTTCGACGATCGATCGTTCTGACGAAGAACGATCTAGACTTTCGTCGACGCTTCCGAGACGTTCGACGCGTTCGTTCTGCTGTCGTATTTCGATGACGCATAAATTTTCCATAAGAAAAGGGTTATTGACGCACGCTTCGCGTCGGATAACGCGTCCGTTCGAGAAGCCGAGGAATGTTCGAGAGTGGCGGCCGTGGGACACTCTCGAAAAACTTTCGAAGACATTGAACCCTGGTCCCGAATCGAGTGGAGCCCGGTTTTCTGCCGTTTGTGCCGAATTCAAGTTCACGGACGTCCGTCCTTCGGCTACTCGCGAGTTCGAACTTAGATTTTTCTATTATTCGTACACGCACCGTTCTCGGTCGATCTTTGCAGTTTAAAGCGTACATTCGCTGTGCAAATCCGGCGTCGTTAATGAGCTGAGAACGCGGCATTATTCTAGGTAAAGCGTGCGCGAATTTTTAACGCTTGATTTAACGTACAATCGAGCGTGTCGCATCTTTATAACTCTCATCGATTTTTATTACTTTTCTTTTTCACCCGGTGTATTGACCCCGAAATACACCCCCGAATTTAGGCAGTTTTGCGAAAAACTTTGATCGTGTGTCGCGAATCTTTTAGGATGAAAGGACGAAGGATAGGACAGGCCGGTGAAAGAGAAGTGGCACGGCAGAGTATCGGGGTCAAGTAGCACGATAGTAGGCAGCTCGAAGGCCTACTTTACTTAAACTAGACTGTCGGCGAAGCAACGCGCGAAAACAGCCTCGAACCGGGCCACAATCTTGTGTCTTCGGGCCTTTCTAATCCGTGGCCTGTATTTCGAGCGTCGCCGGAATTATCCTCGTTACAGCCGGCTAACAATAAGTGTTACGTGGCGCGATTCATCGTCACACATCGATTCGCCGATATTTCACCGATCCTGCGTAATTTGAACTTTCCAACGTGCCGCGTACACTATTTCCCCGTCGAGGACCGAAACGATCGGACGTGAAGCGCGATAACGAGAGAAGCAGTCGTGTTTTATCGCGAAAACGAGGGGAAAGTGCGTGGTCATCGCAGGAGAAAAAAAAAATAGCAGACGAATGAATTTTCTTCGCAAAGATCACGAACCTGCTTTCACTACTGGGAACAAGGATCGAAGGAATACGGTGATGTTCGACGATGAACGGAAAGGACCGTGTCCTTATCGAACGTTCCGAGATTATCGAATCCGGGTCAGGGTAGTTTATTTCGTGTCCCACATTCGTTTTATCTTCTCCAGCCTAGGCTGCTGACATAATCAAGACCGTGACTGAACGGGTCAATGGGGGCTGATAACGCGTAGATTCCTCGTGGATTAGAAGAGAAGAGAAAATTTCATATTCGATTCATTCGTGGAGCGAATGATTATGAAAATCCGTAGCAATTATCCTCTAAAGTCGCGTTACTCAATAGCTCGAGCGTACGAATGATAATGAATAATTTATCCAATTTCAATTACGTTATGGCGAGTGTGTTACATATTGAAATTTTGTTGCTGTCTATATAATCGAATATATAATATCTCGAAATTATACAACCAATTAATTCGCTTCTACTGCCATGCTTATATCATATTAAAACAGTCTGACAGCTATAAAGAGATAAAGCGTGTCATAAACTTGAAACTTGGTTCGTATCAATATTTCTTTCCATGTTACGGACTCTGTTTTTGGTACGAGTACAGTAGAACAATGCAGAAAATTTCATTTTTCCGATTATGTCATTTATTTACTTGTCAATTATGAACAGCAGACGATACGCAAGTTATCGTTGACCTTTTGATTATTAAAGAGATGGAAGTAACATGGCGATGGTTAATAAAGTTACAATGTTGAAGCTTCGATTAAAACTAAACGAAATTACAAAAGATTGCATCGTAGTTTCTGATCAAAGGCAATTGCAAGAAAAAATGATAAAAATAGCAAGCTTCTGACTAAGCAAACACGGTTATTATTATCGTCGACGATCGCCCAATTAGTGGATCGATGGAATCCACCGAAAAACAGAGACGAGGAAGAAAAAATGCCAAGGATACCATCGGTAAGAAAAGGATGCGTCAAGGAGGAAGAGGAATAAAAATAAGAAGGAAGGTGGATCGATTGGATAGGTGTTTGCGTTCACCGCAGGAGAAAGTGGCGATCCAATCGCCTGGTGGCAGGGAGAGTAGCCAAGAACTTCTAACTTTACATCGACTCTCTTCCCGTGCGACCTCGAATACCGTCGCGGTGTCAATGTCCCCCCTGGCAGAAGAAAGAAACACGATGGTTCGCGTCGCCAGAATCGGCGATATCTAAAGAAATATGCGAGCAATTCGTTTCGTTCCGTTTCGACCGTCAGGGGGTTGCATCCATTCAGTCGAAACTTTGATCGTTGACTAATCATTCTTACTAAATCATTGATCAGACGTATCGAAACGTGTAACGAAACGACGTAATTGAAATAACGGAGAGGAAGAATTTGTCGACGGTCTATTAAAGCCGATCCTTCGAGCACGTTGTAGCCGGGTGTCGCTAAAAAAGGGTTAAATCGTCCCATTTCACGCGGCCGAGGCCTTTTCTTTTTTCTCTTCTCCCCGAATCATGAACGCTCGAAGGCGCGATAAAGGAGCTATTTGCATCGAAAATAAAAAAAGACAAAACCGCGAACGGCTAGGGTTGGAGGGGAGGGAAAGTGTGTCGTATCCGGTGCAGCGGGCTCTCGAGATACGATGGAGAGAAAAAAAAAAAAAAAAGTGGTCAAGGGCGTATGCAGGACCGTTACGTCATCGAGGAGGACGCTGAGGATAATCGAAAGGTGGCTTCCTCGCGAGGGAAACACGCGAGGGAACAAAGGGAGATCGCGTCCGAGATCTCTCCGTTGCATCTTCCAAACAATGTTTTCAATCTCTTTAATTATTCTTTAGAAAACGGTGAACAGAGAGAAATATCGGTCTTTCTGACGTGACATTTCGTGCGTTCGCAATCGGAGGGTAGGTACACGATGACTCGATTATACATAGACTCGTAACGAACTTTACGAATACCGTTCCGTTTCGATCGAACGAACAAAGATCAAGGAAACAGATCGCGTGGATAGCGTTGGCTGGCGAATCAATTGCAGAAGATAGACGAGGCTCGTTCCATATTTCGAATGGTTAACTCGTTTCGCCTTTGCCGTTCTAATCTGCCGTTTAGCCGATACCGTACGGCCGCGGCACGGGTTTCATAACTCGATTAAGTAACGCGCCACGTACCGCGAAGCGAGAAAATAATGCCAAGGCTCCGTGGCTGTGGTATCGTTGCCGCGATTCAGAAGCAGATAAGCGGCGCGCATAATCATTAAAATCGATCTCCCGTAGGGTGACGCGGCGTTTCGATCGATCCAACACCTCCTACCCTCTCATCTCGTTAACTTTTCCCTCTATTGTGTTTCTGTTGCGTGGATATATTTTTCCGAATGTATCCTTCAATTGCGATAACGTTAACATTTACACCAGTTGCTATCTCCATTCGAGTGTCATCATTTTAAAATCCAAACCTCCGTAACTCGTGCCATTTGTTTCTCGGCTCAAACCCTTCAGGAAATGACGTCAGAATTTAGGTAAAATTAATAATGAACGGTAAATCGGAGCTGTATTCGACTGGATTAGCTTGAAGCATCCAAAACGTCGCCGAATGAAATATCGAACCTTTGAACCTGGGATTATCCTCGAATGTCCTTGCCGGACCATTTATTTACGTCAATTTTCCGCTTCGTCACGAAGAAACGACGGTTCGTTGATAGGGAACCCGTTTGGTGGTTGTCCCGTTACGTTCATCGAGGAGGAAGCAGCGGCGAGGGAGGCTCGTTCCTCGCGAGGATGAACGAACAGGAGGAAAGAGGAGGTAACCGTACGAAGAAGAAGGAAGGGATGGTAGAGAAAAGAGGAGGAGGAGGAGGGACACGCGTGACGGCGGAGCCAGTTTTCGAACGGTCCGGAGAAAGTGGTGGCTATACATTTACTGACCTACATTACCCTCGTCTCGCCCCCTCCTCGAGAGCAAGCAAGGCTGACACCCACCCGAGCGTACCGGCACAGCGCACAAATTGTCCCGTTACACACCGGCCTGCGTACACGTCATCGCCGTGACCCACAAAATGACACCCCTCTCGCCCCGCAGTCCCCGACACACCGATTCGTTCTGCTCCGCTCCCCAACCACCGATCGTCTCCTCCTTTATTCCGAAATTATGTCACGCGAGTATCGTGCCGAAACCGAGCCGGATCGGCCCGACTCCGTTCTTCCTTCTCGTTTTCCGAATCCGCGGTAATTTCACCCTGACGATGCTCCGTTCGTTCGGTGAATCAGAAAGCAGCAACGTTTCAAAGATTTTACGTATCTACTTAGCGTCCGCGTGATCCGATTACGGTATTTGTTCTAAGACGATTACAGGTTGAACAGGTTCGCTTCTTCCTATGATTTAATCTTTAACACTCCACGATCGATTTAGTTCGAACTCTTATCTTCTTCTATATTTCGATTGCAACACGGTGGCTTTGCATCATCGGGTAGAAATTTATTTTCGAGCTTGTCGAAGCCCGTGGCCCGTTGATCGGAGTGGCCTAGTTCCCGGGGCCGAGTTCGGCACCGAGGATTTCGTCGTTTACCTCCCACCTGAACGGTTACGCGAAACACCTGGTTCCTCTTTGGTGGACGTAACGGGAGAAGCACGAAACGGTTTCCATACCGTTCCTTACCACGTAACATTACGAGATAGATCAAGGCCATTACCTTGCTGGTCGCGCGTGAACCCCAATTAGACGTTCCACGTTATTTTCGTGCGTCGCGGGCTCGACACCCAAACCCCTCGTGATACACCAACAGACTCATCGGTTCTTCGACTGACTGCTCCGTGACTAATCGGTTAGGCTGCTCGAAATAATTTCCTAGATCAATTGCTCGTTCAAGCGTGTCTTTTTTTAGCTTCACAAGTATTCGTAGAAGCAGCGGTTCGTTAACAGCGATCACCATACCCGAAATAAAAGGTTTCTACCTCGAAACTTGGAAAGTATTTTCACCCTTTCGATGATAAGTAATTTTGATATGGCCAACGATTAATCGTGTCTCCGGTACAGTTACTCGGTTAGGTACAGTTGAATCGCTTTCTGGTCTAATTGTCACTGTAACGTTTCGTCGATGAAAGTCAATGTCAGACGGCGTAACGAAATCGACAAAGCGTTCCTGGACTAACGGTGTTCCCCTCTATTCTTAGGAGCTGCCGAATTAGGCGGTTACGGTACTGTTATGTTTACCCACGATCGTTAGATACCAAGGAGGACCGTTTTCGACCCGACGCGACACGTACCGAACGAAAGAATTTATGGAAATCAATTTCACCGATCGAACCTTCGATGGCCATCGATCCGATGTAGAAAAGAAAAAAGAAAACATGAGGGAATTTTCAAAAGTTTGCATATATTAAAGATACACAGGATCGGCGCAACTTTCACGTACTTATAAGAGCTAATAGAGACGCGTTAAATGCAATGCATCGACCCAGTCTTACCTCACTTTATCACTTCCAGCCTCGACTTTCTTTCGCTTACTTATTACCTTTCTAACTCGCAACGGCACGCCAGGCTGAATTTCTTCGCGGAAGTTTGACCGTGACGAGGTTAAGATACAGGTAGACGGGGGAAAAGTTTTTTTATTTTTTTTACGTAACGGTACTAACAGTCGTATAAATGGAAATCGAGTAATTTGATCGATGGAGAATTTAAAAACCGTTTTGTTATTCATTCGGAGGCGACAAATTTTCTTCAACAAAGTGTTCGAGTTTGATTAAGAAACGCGTACCTCGAAGAGAAACTCGGGTTACTTTGTGAAATAGAAAATGAATAGCGGCGCTGGGAAATAAATAAGCAAACAATGCAACTAATAGATCACTAATATTCAGAGTCGGGATAAAGGCTCGAGTCACGTAGCAGTCGTAAATTCGATGTTAACAGAGTTATCGGTTAATTCGAGCGAGGTAACGAGGCGAACCGCTCGAGACAGGAGCGTGAAGGGTTAACGGGCGTAAACGTTAGAGAAGTGTGACAACGATCGTGCCGGAGAAAATCTAACGGTATCGCAGCAGAGAGCTCTCGGCATTAACTCGCCTACATCGAGCCGCGATATTACGTCCTCTCGTTTCGTAATCCCGGTACCTGGTTTCGTAACTGAAACGACTAGCGGTTCGCTACGAGCACCGATCAACGCGTACAACCTATGCACATCGAAAGCGCGAAATTTTCAAACAATTTCCTTTTCCTTTCCGTTTTTCATACCTCTAACGCGAGCTACTTTCTCGATCGACCAATTCCGTGCAACAGTTTTCTCTTTCATTTTTCCCTTTTTTTTTTTTTTTTTTTTTAATTATCTACGATTATCTTGTTTCAACACCCGTGAAATCCTTTTGTTCTGGTACGAATTTCTTAGGAATTGCATTTTCTTAATAAGATAAACGTGGTATCGAATCGAAAACAATTTCTCCGTGTAGGTCTAAAAAAAGAAAAGAAAGTATGGTAGCTCGAGTGAGGGTTCAGCGACACCTGGCCGGGCGATTGTGAAATCGTGTTTTGGTGGTTCCTGCATTCCGGGTCAGGATCCTTGAAGCGGAGCGAAAGACGCAAGTTCAATGCGAGGAGGAAGCGTCGCTTGGAAGGTGGCTGTTACCGGGATCCGCAGGCGCCGACCGCTATAATTCTCGCAAGCAAGCAGCAACTTTCACGCTACCATTCTCTATCTTCTTTCCCCTCGATGAGTCGCCGTTTCGTTCGCTCGTGTGGGAAGAAAGTGCACATGTAACACTTACATGACAAGTCAGACCCGTACGTAACGTACAGACCGTTCTAAAAGGCTCCGTCGCGTTCCGTCATTTCGTCAATGTCAATGCCATTCGCCCGGTGGGCCAACTTTGAAATATTACAATTTACAGCTAAATAAGTGATTAAAATAAGTAACAAAGACGTCGGCATCGTTTGAATTTGATTTTCCGTTTGAAAGACAGCGAAGAAAAACCTCGAGGACAGAGCCGTGTTCGAACGTGACTGTTTTCCGGAAGTTTTCCTCAATGCCAGCGGCGATTCTGGAGTTTCGAATGCCAACAGATCACGGCAAGGACATCCGGTATTAGAAAATCAAAATGTAAGAAAACGATGGAATAAATTATCGCGCGCGTAACTCGTTCGAGTTTAAATGTTGTTCTTTCGAGCATCGCGACGCGGTAGGAGGTTCCCTCGGATTGAAGAGGAATTTTCGTGAAAATATATGAAATTTTCAGAAACGATCCCCAGTGACGTAGCCTCCGCACGCAGTTGCCCCGCTGTTAATCGATTCCAGGAGCGTAGCCCAGTGCTCCACTTTGGTATTTTTAAACTGTCCTCCTCTCACCGCCCTTCCGGTCCGTTCTTCGTCGCCTCCAAGCCATCTAGCCACTTCTTTCGGTCTACTTTCTGTACACTGGTGCTCGTATCGACGGGTGGGGAAACGGTCCGGTAAATATTTACAGTTAACATGGTTACATAATAAGCGTGCTGAGGCGAGTATACGCGTGTGGACGGCGCGAGATCACGCGGCTGATAACGGGCCGTCACCTGGCCAGCCTCGATTCCCCGCCCGGAAACAGCTGGTCCCATCCTTTTCTTCCAATTTTCCAACTACCGAAATAACCCAGCTTCTCCGTTTCTTCTTGAAACGAGAAGATCTGTCGTGCGTACCCAAGCGATTTCAATCTACACGTGAATCGTTTCGGATCGTTCAGGTATATTAAAGGTCTCGTTTCATACTAATTGTTTTCGAACCTCCAAATACATACCGGATCTAAATGTCTCTGATACTTAATTGTAGTATTAGTCGGCTTTATACACCGTTTGCGTTTGAAAGGGGATACAATGGTATAAGTCGTTAAGGTGGTATGCTAACTTGGTTCAAGCTAAAGTGATTCTGTTATTCTCGTTAGAGAGCATCTTTGTGCGAAAGATAGGTCTCATTATATATCTAGAAAAGTCTATATTATATTGTGTTCCAATCTCGGGATAATAGAAAGAAATTATTGGAGTAGCAAAAGCAGTAAGTAGATGTTTGGATACCATCCTCGTTTTTTATCGATTCCTACATATCGCCTCCAATCCTTTCAACTCGCTACAAGAACATCGTTCAAAGCCGAACGAAGAGAAAAAGAAATTCGCGTCCATCAATCCCTATCGATCCTACGAATGACTTAATAGCTACCTGTCGGCGAGTAAAAACCGTCGGGGAAAGAAGAAAATGATGCGCTCGGGGATAAAAAACGAGAAGAGAGTGTTGCGAACCGATTGAGGAGACCGTGATATATCCTTGACAGTCTGGCAAGGACCGTCGCCGTAACCTTCCGTTCTGACGGGACAAATAGCTAGGGAAAAAAGTCGATGACGAAGGAAACGGTGTGCAAACCCTGCAGCAGGCTCTGCTCCGGCCCGTGGATTTACCTGGCGCGATAACTCGAGGTACGCAAGGCCGTAAGCTGTTACACGTAATGCGCATAACGCGTTGCGTGGACCCCGACTACTCGTTCCTTCCTTCACAATTTACACGTTTCTATACGCGTCGGTGCTCGTGCACTAGTGCAAGTGACGGTGTCTCTTAGCTAGTTAGAGGTCCTTGAGTTATGTAAAAGCCAATCGGCTAGCGATCCTTGCATTTCCCTCAACCTCCAACGTTTAGACGGACTTCCGGGTTGGAGGACAAAGAGGACTGGCCTCTGTTAGTTTGAAAATGGAAAAACCTTGCGTCGCGTCGGGTCGATCGAGCGATCTTGATTCGAGAAAACGTCGAAGAAAGGCCCGGTATTCGGTTACAGAAAACCGGGTGAACGTCGTTTGCATAATAACGAGAACAATTCTAACGGTCCCTCGTTCTACATAGAATCGGGATCGATCGCGGCGACACGCAGCCTTTCGATCGTTTACAGTTTACAGCGTACGGTAAAGGCGAGATAGTCGATGGAAAAACGAGGCTGAAAACGCATGCGAGCATCGGGTTAATCGATCGGTCGCACGAGACTTACCACTTACCGTCCGCTATTACATAGCAGGAATCGTGTCACGGATCGTTTGTAATAAATAAAATATTTATATCCGCTGGTCGATCGACATCCTCGCAATTTCCTAACGATCGCTAAGCGTTGCTCTCTCGAGCTCGTAATCGTTTTGCTCGAGCAAGGAACGGCTAAAGGATCGCCGTTACGCAATCCCGGAAAATGCCGCCCGATAACCCTGGCTTCTCTATGGAAATTTCGACCATGAAACGCGGTAAGAATCGTTAACTAGCTTTTATCTAAACGATCAAACGCGTCGTGCCCATGCTACCTGGTCAAAGGTGATCAAATACCAGGGACAACGTTCTCTTACATGCCAGCCAATCGTTAGCCAATATTCGTTTCCTTTTATTTGTCTTACTATTTAGGAAAATGGTGCAAAATTCAGAATTTCGATGGCGATCGATTCATGGAAAGTGGATGGTAAATGGCGTGGGGCTCAAACTTTGCAACCCACTGACCCATTTACTAACGAAAAGCATTATTAAACAGCTTAGTCGGAAAACGTTGTAGATTCATTTGGAACGAAGATAAAGATTCGTGCAATGAAGATGCGTGACGTTCGCGGAAACGTGGTTTCAACGCGAAACACTGTAGATATTTATATTCTCAATGCCAAATGTGCCGTGTATTCTTATGTACAAATCGCTTCTGTCGTCGTTTCCTGTTGCTTGTGTAACAGTTACGCTTGAATATAAAACGCTTGGAAATGAACGGCCGTGAATACAAAAAAGCCGCGGGTTCAGCGATTGTAATAGCCGCTCGATAAGCAACGACAGCTCGTTTATCAACGCTTCCATGCCATACATTTTATTAGCAAGAATAATTGCTAATGATACTAAGTGTTACTTCCGTTTTCTTTCTATAATACCGATCATTTATTCTTTTGTAACAAAAACTGTCGACTAATTATTGTAATTGAGTGATTAACAGGAGAGAACACATGTGCGGCTGGCACAGTAGACACGCTTCAGTACGAGTTGTTAGGAATACTTTAAATGCCATTGACGCATCGAGAAGTAATTTTCTAATGTTTCAAATTAACGCTACAATTTTATTTTTCTTCATTTTCCTCGGTAACGATCGTTCTGTTAACAATTCTCGACACGGCGACGTCGCAATTTATAAAAATATGAATAATTGAAGCACCGAACGAGTGGAAAGAAAGCCAAGGCTCTCGTTTATTTAAACGGAAATTAAAAAGGAAATAAAGAATAGGAGGATTACTATTCTAAACGTTTCTGCCGGTAGTCCTTCTGAAAAGAGTCTGCACGCGATAAATCAAGCTTGAGATTCAAGGTAAATCCTCGGCGAGGAGGATCGCCGGTGAACACTTGCCGAGGGTGGCGGTGTTTTTCATCCATTCTCGGGCTCGCCCTGGCCCGGATATGTTCCACGATGTCCCACATTTCGCGGCACGATGCTCACCACGATCTGGAGCAAAGGTGAGACCTCTTTTAGAGAACAGAGTCGTAATCGCGAGAGGTGGATTGCTCCTCTTTCGTGGCCGTTACCGTTAACGCGTTCACTGCCATATCGTAGCGATAATGCACGCGTTACGATTAGGATAATCCTGTAACGATGATAATAGCTTCGATCGATGGTATTTAACGCGATAATACCAGCCGGGTTGCGTAACAATGGCCGACACGTTTCGAAGGAAAGGTGGTCCGGTAACGGTCGAAATATCGGGATAGGATTAGATCGGTGTGGGTGAATGGGTTGTTTATCGATCTACAGAGGGATCGGTAATGAATCGAAACGAGTCGTGGTCGATAACGGTAAAATTTGCCCCGTTACATTGGTCGAACAACAATAACGCCAACGTCGATCGGTAATTGATCCTCTCGTTCGGCTCCACGGCGATCGATGACGATTCTCGATCCCGTGGGAGTTTCTGAATTAAATGCTCGAGTCATTGACTCTACCGAACGTCGTACGGTTCGCAGACTACCACGCGTTGTCACCGATCTTCGGTGGATCGTTGCAGTTCGAAGCGATTGATTTGGGACCGTCCCTTTAACGCGTAGGAACTTCTTTTCGATCTATATAATTAAACCGAAGCCTTTGCAACGATAACGATAAAAAGGCTGGGGTGAAAATGTGACGATTAGCCGGGTGTATTCGGGAACGATCATAAATCAAATATATCGGAGAGCAGCTGAAACGCTTTGTGGTTTACGTAATACGCGCGATGGTACGCGGCAACGTCAATTAATACCGTATTACGAAATCGTTGGCTATTTGCATCACACGGACGTTGCCCATCTGTGTCTAGGCCTCCCAGCCTTCTGCACTTTATTCAAAGACATTCGTTATTCTTGCTACGCTGATTACGGGTTGCACAATTCGCGCTCGCGAAGTATATCCAACGAAGGATCTTCGTCTTTTCGGGAACGTTGTAAATTTATCGAAACTTTAAAGAATTCAGGGAACAAAGTCATCCTTCGATTGTAAAGATTAATTGGTGAAATTAGCGAAGCGTTATTAAGCGGATAAATATAGGAAACAAATCGACAATTCAATTGAATCGAATCGTTTCCGCTTTATAAATTGAATTCTACCTTACGTCCGAGCTCTGAAAGAGAGAATTCGAATCACAATTAGGGTGGTCGAAAATGTTGTTATTTAAACTTGAATTAAACGTATCGATCGAGATTGCTATAAATAATTTGAAAAAGCCGCTCGCATGGTACTACATTTAGATCGAAGAATTTCGAGCCCCCTCTAACGTTATGTTCCTAGTTGGTGTTTATTTTTTAATCGTAAAACACAGCTTGTACTACAAGGCCGCTAAAATTGACTTGCATGAGTGTCCTTGCTCGAACCATTAATAACGGGATAATTCTTTTTTTCTTTCCGCAGAAATAGATAAACAAAATAATCATACGTTCGACACTAATAATTCTACGGGACTCGTTACGAAAACGCGGTTGTAATCGCCACCGAGGAGAGAATCCTTTGCGTAACCGATAATTGAATACTCGTATAATTTTACATAAACAAAGACGATACACGAGTATTTTACTTGTGTTTATTCGCAGAAGGTCTTAGAAAAAGGTTAATAACGCGAGAACAGAATATTTTTCATTCTAATCATAATCTTTCCTCTAACGAGTCTATAATTTCCATGGATTAAATCACGCTTGATTGTCTCATCGTTTCAGTTTCAACGTTTCTCGTTAACTCTGACATAACTATGCTTTGACTTTTCGGGGTCATCGAAGATTTATCGAGATTTTTATTTAATCATCATTCATAACTCTATAGGTTGGAAAATATTTTGAAAGCAACGGAGAATTTTCTTCAAAGGGGTTGAAATTCGACGAAAGGTTATTTCTCTTACTCGAGACGATAATTTGAGCAGACACTTTTCTTTTTACCGTACACTTTCGTTGTACATCATGAAAATCCGGCTTGCTCGTCTCGTCTCGGTCCGCCTCATCTTCGTCAGCGCGCGGTTTAAAGCGTGACCCGCAAAAAGGCTCGTCGCGAACGGAAGAAAAAGGGCTGCCGGGGTAAAAATAATGTTTCGCGGACGTCATTAACTGGCGACGAAAATACGGTGACGAGGGGCATCGTCTAAGAGACGCGACGGACGGATAAATCACGACAGCTTCGCAGCTAAGTCGCCTGCAAACCGGGGCCAGACAAAAATCGTAAAAGAGTTCGAGGAACGAACCGAGACACCCACAGGATTTGCACTTGCTCGCGAAGTAGCGTTTCTAAAACGGAAGAAAAAGAATCACTCGCCTTTATACTCGAGTTTAATATTAATTTGTTGCATATCACATCGGATATTCGAGTGACACAAAATGGCACTTGCGGTACAATTGAAATCAATTTGAAGCTTAAGATTTTAAATTCGACGGTTTAGCGAAATATTTCTTTGATACTTGGTTTACTTTAATCCTAAAGAGGGCAAACGATGGTGGATAATGATGGAAAATATTTCCACGAGAGGGAAGCTCTCTTTCAGAGAGAATGAAGTTTGCGACCAAGATTCTGTTCCCCTGGCAGAAATCTACCAAGATTAAAAGTCGGATTCCGATGACATACAGCGGGCAAATGCGCTGTCAAGGAGGGAAACGTTTCAAAAGGAGCAAGTAGAAAATTCTTAGCGCATTTCTTCGTCCGACAAGCCTCTTCATCCCTTTCGCCGACTCTTTAAACCAGTCGAGCTTCCGTGTGTCTTATTAATTTTAAACGTGAATTATCCCCTCTAAACCGACCCTACGTGGATTATAAATAACCCGGACGGAAAATGTAACGTTAATACGAAGAAATAAAAATACAAAATACTCGGTATAAAAAGAAGAGAAATATTTCGACGCCTGTTCCGTTAATCGTCGAGGATGCTGATCAAGGATATTTCCCAGCTAATCAGCAGGTGGGGTCACGCGACGAAGCAGGTGCGCGAAGAATCGTGAGGCGGTGTTGGAACACGCGTTGTCGCCGATGCGTACGAAGCGTAGGCATTTAGCGTGATGTAAGCGTAATCGGAAGAAGACCTTGCGAGTCGCGTGACTCGTGCCGAGGATTCTACGAGATATCCTCTTCTTGGTACCGATTGCGATACCACGATGAAATTTCTTTTCTTCAAACCCCGTACCTTACCGAGTCGATTCCCTTGGTCAAAGATGAACGATCGATGTTCGAAGGTAAGCTTTCCAGCTGAAAAATATAAGATATCGAAGAGAAAAGAACGATCAAGGTCCGCTGTGGCGATAACTAGGTGTCCTTCGTGATCCGATCCTCAGGGTCGTCGATTTTTTCCGTCTGGCCCGAACTCGATCGTAATTTACATCAGGTTTCACCGATAATTTGTATTTATCAAGACATTTGCCAACATCTGTTTCTAATTGAACAAAGTAGACCGCCAACGTGTATATGTATTTGAAAGTGTCGTAGATCATGCTTAGATAACGAGAGTCGATTTAGTCATCGAACGAGGGTCGTAGAGGATTTCCAATCGGGCAAACATTTCCTCGATCGATCCAAATTCGGGCAAGCACGTGGAGGTAAGGTGTAGAGATCGGCATATACAGGAAGCAACGAGGAGACGAGAACGGTGCCAAAGGCGAGTACGGCCTTGCGATCACTCGAATGGAAGGCATCACGTGCGGGATAAACGAGCCTGTTGTCGTAGGTCGGTAACGATCATCGCCGCTGTGATTTATTCGTCGAGCGTCGAAAGAGAGGAACGCGGATAAGAAGGATAGTGAAGTCGCGAGTTGCGGAGGACGAGAGAACACAACGACCACTAAGCGACGCGACCGGGGGAAATTAATTTCCACTGGCCTATTTATATCGATCGGTCTCCCGTGAGAAGAGGCTGTGTAACCGTTTCCTATAATGCCGCTCGTTGTATAACGATCACGTTTTTTTTTTTGTTTTTTTTTTGTTAATTTTTCTTACCTAATTAGTCGATCGATCGAATCAGCTCTGTTTAGAATTTATCCAAATTTCCTTCCAGCCTTCTGATCTGAAATTTAATTATATCGGTCTTACTAGTAGCTCCTATGACGATTATCGGTAATCTATTCTAGAAATTTAATTAAATGAAATAATTAGGAAATTAGAAAAGAAAGATTTGAATGCTTCCATATCAGTGGTCAGACAAGGGATAAAGGTTACCGTTTGTTTTGCATCAGACTTTGATTCGATGGATGAGTTGTCTTATCTCGTTCACTCCAGTTCTCGAATCGATAAGTGATATATCGGTGGTCGTGCTTGATCGCAGCAGCACCTGTCGATGGGTCGTATGCGCGTAATTCTCGTGCGTGATGTTGTGTAACCCTCACGTTTCCCTTGCTCACGTGCCAGCCTACCTGTAATCAGTCATCGAGTGTAATTATCAGCGATGCAACAATGTCGTCGTGGCCGCGGACAAAGTTTCGCTACGCTGCGATGTGTCTTCATTTACGATCAGCTGGAAAAGGTGGAAAGCTCTTGAAACTATGCTATCGACGAGAAGTAGTATCGTCACTATAACAATAGAAGTACTTATCGAGAGTACTTATGTAATTGAAAGTAGGCGAACGACGTTGCGTAGTCACGTGTCAGAGTTGCTGCGTGCTTTTACAACTGATAGTGATCACTGGGAAGACAAAGGGTCCATCACGACGGATTCTTCGTCTTTCACATTGATCGCAAGTTAAATCGACCGACTGCTACGTCAACGTTCAACAACTTATCCTTTGATTTTGTTCGCGACAGACTTAGAATTCTGATTTCTTTTCATCCCTCGAATGTATGCTCGAACGTTCATTTTCAAATTCCAAAAACAAGGGATAGCCCTTTCGTCTGTCTAGCTATAGACCACTCTTGTGAGAAATTATTTGAAGCAAACGACAAAGCAGGAAGATACGTCAGTTTTATTTAGAAAACAATGAAGTTCGTAGGGTTAGAACAGAACGAAATATCCCGAAAGGGCTGAATGTAGACAAGATATGTAGACGGAAATCTCTGTCGAAAACAGTAGGTACTGTCAGTTCGATGGTTCAATTCTAAAGAGAAGCAACCAGTAACCCCGACCCCAAGCCAGATTTAACCGACGATTAGAATAGAATCTCTGTGAACAATCGATCGAGTCACGAAGCATAGTCATCGTCATCCTCGTGAATCATTCTAACGTCTTCGAGTTCCACGTGACCGAGGGATTATCGACGTGTCTCGCGGGTAAAAACGTTAGCATATTACGGGGCCGCGAGTTGCGTAAACGTTTAGCTCGCATAACCAACCAGGCTGTGTCACGTTTCGGTCATGAAGAAGAGAACGCGACGATAACGAAGGTTCGTCGTTTGAATTAACGAGGCCGACACGTGACTTAACCGAAGTACGGATGCGTTCGCGGTTTCCTTGGAAATCCACCCGTCGATTCTTATCCTCGTGACCGCGAATAACACGATCGCGTCCAAGCGTTTCCAAGCGATATCCAGTCTTGTTCGCTAGCTGCGTTCATTTCGAATCTCGGTACACGTTGATCGAAGAGACGCGTTTTCCTCTCGAGGAAAACGTCATCGGCCTCTGACGCCAGATACAACGACAATAGTTTATCCGTACGGGTCGATGCTCGGAATAAAATAGAGAAAAGAAGAACGAGAAGTCTCTTTTTCCCTGGATTTGCAGCCGAGAGCAGACGCGTTTTCACCCTTCTGTACATAATCAATTTTTCCTCGTTCCAAGGAACATCGAACCCGCATCCTCGGCATCAGCAGAGTGAAAAGACCGAGACAAAGACTCGAGACGACCGGAAACGAGACAGTTTGAAATTCTCCGCTGAACTTTCCCGTTCTGCGAACGCCAACGTCATCCCATTTGAATCTTACAGCGGTGCACGTCAGGAATAAAACATTTGACGAAAATTAACCAAGACGACCGGAACCTTGTAGCACAGATCGTGGTCGTGTATAGGATCGATAATTGGAGAATCGTTATTAAGAATTGTCGGTTCTCTCTTAATTTTCGCGTGATTTTTGTTTTCTTCGAAAATCCCACGGGCAAAATTTCTATATTTAAACGACCGAGACGGCATTGATATTATATTGCTAACGGGAAAGGTAAATAACGATTGCGTCACATTGCGGCCGTGAGAACCGTGAAAAGGATTCCAAGTGAACTTCGATTAAGGTCCAGGCAAGGTTCATTGATCGATCATCGAACGGAATTCTAGCGAAAAAAAGGAGGACGAGTTTGAAAAGACAAAGGATAATTTCGGATCGAACACCTAATACGCGATGCCGATTGGTTCGACGACCGAACGATGTATGCTCTTATCAAAACAGCACCGGGGTATTTTCGCGTTACCGCAGTCTAGACTTTTGTTAAACAAACACGTCGTCGCAACCGGCTGGTATATCGGTGCGAAAAAAGCAACGCTAGCGTCGTTTATTCGCGTTCGATTCTCCGGAAAACGTCTGCTCGTCATGACAGCTTCGAAAATTGATCGAACTTTGTTACCAAGAAAATAAATAAACGGATCGATTTCGATCGACGATAGCCATTCAGCCATCTTTAACCATGACCTTTCTTTTTTCAACACGTATTATTATTTTTTTCAACGTACGAAGAAGTTGCGATCGATCATTTCCCATCGATCGGAGACTCGAGCATTCTCCTCGCGAAGGACTTGCGCGGCTAATTAGGATACAGCCTGGTTGTAAGTACGCGCAACCAATTAACTAGTTAGGAATAAATTACCGCTTTTACCTGGCGTGCGGTTACGTAAGCCTGTTACCAAGACTAACTGTACCTCTCGGCACAAGATATCATTACCACGACGATATGTATTTCTCTTTGCTTTACGTCATCGCCACGATTAGGACACCGCCAGCTACATGCCGGGCCATTTTTTCAAACGAAATTCGGATTCATTTTATTGCCTTATTCCGGCAATGTCGATGACTGTTACGCTTTGAACTTGAACATTTTTGTGATAAGGGAACCTTGACTAAAGATTAAGTTCGAGGTTAAGTTCTTCGTTCCTATTTGGTTCTATAATCTCTGAAAGCTGAATTTTCATATTTACACCAGTTAAATTGATTAATCGTTTACCGGCAAGATTATATTTTTCCAGAGAACGTTCCAAGATCGAGGGTCAATACGATACAGGTTATAAAAGAGAAAGAAAGACGAATAAGCAAAACGTTGCTTTTAATTCCCCCTTTTTATTTGCAATCTTATCATATCGTCTGTAATAAAAAGACGATTTCTTGTTGATCGATCGCAGGGAACTATCTCTAAAATCAAGATTCCTCTTCTTGTTCCATTTTTATTTCTACTTCTACTTTGCATTCAGTAATCGTTTCTGTGCAGACGAAAATGCAGACGCTTGTCTGGTTTTCAAAAAAAGAAAAGGAGAGAAAAGAAATGAATGCAACCCGTCGTCTCTGTTTATACGAACAAAGGTCAAGCGAGGAATCCAAAATTTGAAACAGTACGATCTCTCGGCGAGATAACTATCGAATACTTAAACAAAACAATTTCGTTGAAATAAATAAAATTTTGCTTCCGATGAAACATCGATTTCATTTGGTTGTATTAAAATAATGCAAAAATTCGAAGAAATCCTAAAATTATATAAGAAACCTCGGGCGATAAAGTATTGACGTTACGAAGGAATTTCTCTCTCTCGATGTATTCTAAAATTTTAATTCATTCTTCGTTCGTTCGATCGATAGATCGTTTTAATCGATCCTCTCGGTTGGCTAACTATATTTAACTCGGCCGGTATTATGCATACAGTTACATCACGTCGCGATTAAAATAGCAAATCCGCGAAGTTCACGCTCGTAGCTGGCAACGCGAAGCACAGCTGCACCGTAATCGTGATAACGTTATCACTGTTCGGACTATGTCTGCAAATATATTTGCGCCGTTAAGTGCAACCTCGTGCTGCATTATTATTCGTCTCGTTACTCGGTTCCCCTCCTCGTACCACGCTCTAAACGATACATCTGTCCTTTGCTTCCTCGAATATTTTTCATTTCTCATCCGTTTTATCGCTTTTAATCCCTCCAACTTCGACTCGCGAATTTTTCCACGAAACGGATATCTTGTCTCGATCGAAAGTACTTTGAGTAAAAATATCTAAGTACCGGACGTTTTTTAGATAACGTTGGCCGTTAAGGAAGGTCAGTTGGGACTCTTTGTACATAATAAAGAAATTAAATTCGATAATGTTTATATTGATTGATGGACCTGTTGCAAAGAAAATGGGTATACAGTATTTTTGTGGCGAGTGTTTATTACCGTATCTTCGTTCTCAATCGGGTAAATATAAATTTAATTACGCGAGTGATCAATGCATTTAATTATTACCGCTGACGCAGAAGATTGTTGTAATTGAACGATAAGTACATCGTGTATGAATTTTGGAAAATCCGTCTTCGATCTGGAAATTTGCTTGAAAAACACTTAAAATCTTTTGCATTGGAAAAAAAAAATGTTGCCTCCGGCTTTGTTCGCGAACATTATTTGCGTACGACTTTAATCACGTGTGTCATTATTCATCTTTATTTACGCAAATTTGATGGTCGGTTGCGCAACACGTTTATTGTTTACAATGAGCCGATGACGTTGCTATCTTTTTTTTTTTTTGCCGTTGTCTATATTTTCGACGTATTCAGATGTAACTGACCTTGCCGTACGTATATCGTGACTTTGTCTTTCAAGATTTCAACTCGTCATTCTTATTTCCAAAACATTATTCAACAATATTATTACTTCGGACTCATCTAACATTCCCTTCTATCCTTCATTCGCATATCTGCGTAATTAATTACGTCGTTTAACTCATTAATGACCGCATAGTGAAAACATGAAATTTAGTTTATCATCTTGTATTGCGCGAAATTACGACTCGCCCCCAGTACCAAGACAACAGTCTCGATAATGGCGAACAAACGAGAGTGTTATTCATTGTATGGCCTTCGCGTGATCGGTTATCGCGGCAGTCTAACTGAATGAAAAAAAAACATTCGACCATACAGGTTGGACCAGTGAAAAACAAATCGCGTTTCATCGTTTAAACGAACCGTTTCCGGTCGTCACTTTTCCAGACGTTGCAGATTTTCTTTTAGCTTTCATCTTCGTCCTGTTATCAATCAATTTTCTTTAGATCTTGTTTCATTCAGATTTATGTCTCGTACAGTCTTATGCGGGCAACTTATCGGAGGTAATAGATTCAAACCTGAAAAGAGAATTCTTCTGGACAAATTCCAGCGATCCTCCCGCCGTGTGGGGTACACCGGAAGCGCAAATACGATTGATCGTTAACATTCATTGAATCGTTTTCTGCGCATCGTCCCGCGGAGAGGTCGATTCTGTTATCAAGTCACCGTCTGGCAGCCTGTTGTGCGTCTCAGGATACGTCAATAACATCGTAAAATCCCGACCTACCTCCACGGATCGAGAGGAATTGGTCGGTTACGATGCGCAAAACGTTCTTGTTACTTACACGCGATTACTCACCGAGTACAATCGCGAGCAACGAGGACTTGTACCGAGACAGAAAGCACACCGAGTTGTGTCGATCATGTACCATGGGACCACCGTCGGTCTTGGGGGCGGAGCCACGGGCTACCCCCACCTTCGGCCTCGCACCAATAGTATTACAACGCGTCAGGTGCCTTCCCCCTCCATATTCCCTTTAACCGAGAAAACGTAATTGCCCGTAAGTGTACAATTCGTTTTCGCGTTCCCAGTTGAAGTTTCGATAGCTTTCCAAGCACTGATAGTCTCGACGTTCTTTATTCTCTGACAAGTGCACGCCTTTCCTTGTCAACTGCGATGCTCTGCTGCAACTTCAAACCTGGCTACCTAAATCGAAAACACGATGACGCGATTAAAAAGCTTATTAACATTGTTCCGTCCTCTCGGTCAAAACAAGACCAAGTTCCACGTCGTTCATCTCTGCCCAGGTGTGTAAACAGTTGGCTGAACTGTTTACACACTGACATTTCGCGAAACGAGCGATTTAACGAATGTTCAGCAGAAATTGTTGTACGCATCGAATGGATATGGATGATCATTATGCAGTCTGTTTCGGTGTCATTGAAGAATATAGAGCTTTGACTCTAGCTGAACTATACGCAATATTTATAGATTCTCTAAGGCAACCTCGTTCAACGATTACAGTAACTGTTTAAGTTGAAACGACAGCTTCCTGTGCCAAATCAAACTTCGACCAGCTAGAACTGTAAACCAGCAAAACTCTTTATCCTCGACATACTTTTTTAATAGCTCTGCTCCAAGCAAATAGATTAGGTTATGATAAACATCTTTGGAACAAAAATACAATTGTTCAAGCGTTAAAGAGATACCTTCTACGAGAGTTTGTAATATTTATTAAACGATTGTATCCGTTGAAATCGAAAGAAAAAGGAGGGGATCGAGCGAGGATAGACACAGTCCTGCATCGAACGTGCCATTCGCTCATTAAATCTCTTACGGTTTGGGTTACGTAACGAGCTTGAATTCTGACATAATACACTTGGCTCAACACGTGTACCCGCCTCGAACTTTTACTATCCGCTCGGTGGACAAGCTTGGGAAATCCTAGAACCGCTCGCAGCCTCTGTTAATTAGACATCCAGCCTGGAAAAGAGAGGAAAAAGATCGCTTTCTATCCTCGATCTTCCCGATCGATCCGATCGATACGAAATTGCGAGAATTTCACGGGAGTTGTTGACGAAAATTCTTTGCGTGTGGCGAGGAAATAAAATCGACGAGTCGTCCAAATGATTTGCATAGAAAAACAGAAATTAATTCTTTTGATACGCTCATTGGCAAATTGAATGCAAAAAATAGACAAGACACAGAGCACTGTACCTTGGTGTTTGTATGGATAAACGGACATTCAATCTGTTGGTAATTATATCAGAATAAGAAGGAAAAAAAGTTTAATCGCGATCAGAGAAGAAAACGAAGGTTTTGCTGAATGTTTTCAACCAGCGAAATCGAGGTCGATACGATCGAGGTTATACGATGACCAGCCTCGAACCAAGGAAGTCGTTGTTGAACGTTGATTGCGAAGACGCTAATAAATGAAGTCAATTGAACTATCGTGTCGATATCGTGCGAAACATGATGGAGAAACAACTAATTAATTTTTTGTCACAACATATCGTTATGTAGAGTAAGTTCGTGATAAAATTGTTATTTTCACTGAAAATGGACAAAAAAATCAACAATATTTAGTTGCCGCAAGGTCAAGATAACATTTGTGCGCGAAGAAAAACACTTACTTCTTTGTTAGCGTTAATGAAAGATTGTTAGTATTGTTTAAAGTATAATACAGGTGAAATATGAAATGTCTGGAAATGAAGATAGAAAATGGCTGGATTAAGAAAGGTAACCGGCCGACTTTTCAGCTGCGATTCAGCGGGGTCAAGGTGCAAAGCATTCGATATACCGATTTCCCAACAGCTCGCGAAGCCTTATGTAATAGCATAACCACTCGATTGCAGTAATTCACCTTGCTTTATATACCTGTGTGTTTATATCTACAATACACGTTAAAAGTGTTCGCTTGCAGAATCCGAGTGCTAATAGAACGTAAAGGAAAACTTTGATGCAACTTGGTAGTATCCTTATAAATTCAATAAATTTTATTAAACAATTATTATACAGAGTGGACCATGCAATTATTAGCGCATTCACGAAAAAATGTCAAAAGAGAAAGATAACTTGGGTCAGAAGATTGGCTGCATTTAGTTGGAGATACAGACGTATTGCATACCCCACTCTGAACATTGAAGTTGCGTATTTGCTCAACATTTTAGCGAACGATCGAAGGAGCAGAAGTTCGTTACTTTATTTATATTTTTCACCTTTCATCGAAAGAATCGTCGAGGTATGGACCTTCTCCGTTCCCCTTGGCCGATTTTGTCCGGCGATCGAAGAAACCACGAGTATGCCCTTGCGAAATTCTCGGCCCGCGGGTTCGCGTTACACTTTATTATCGCTTCTCGTCTCTGTTCCGCGATGCAGCTTCGATGCCGCCTCCTCGGCCATGCTCCGTGCTCTCGGTCTGCTCCAGAAACCTACTTTTTCGAGTCAGCGGTGGCAATGCCAGCCTCCGTTTTCTCGGTTATCTTTCTCGCGTGTCACGAGCTCTCTGTTACGTGAACCGACTTATTGCTTTTGCATTCAACCAGTAACCATAATATTTTCATCGTTATCGATTCACCGAGATATCGCAAATTAGTTATTTCAATCGTCTTGTCGCGGTTTCGAAAACATCTCGATTACATGTAACCTACTCCAGGAGGGTCCATTCAATTTCCAATGAAATATTTCGAAATTTATCCTACTGCTGTCGATGTAACGCGATCCATTCAAGTTGGTCGGTGTAAGAACAGATGAAGAGAGATTCTTTTCGATTCGTCCTGTTCCCCGTTGCAAAGACAGCAAGTAGGCCAGGCTTGAATCTCGCGCTGCTTTTGTCTCGCAGCCGCTCCTACTCGCTATTTCTGGACTCGACCAATCTTTTTTCTTTATTCCTCTTCCTTTGCGACGACCCCGTCAACCTTTGAGATTCGCAACCCCCAGAAATTCGCCAAGACCAACTTAAGGAGGCCACGTATCTCCAAAGTGCCCGGGCCAATTTGGGAAATGGAATTAGGCACGCGAATGTGCCGCGGTGAAATTCTTTTAGTCGAAAGAATTTTATTTTCACCGGTTAGAAGAGAATCTTTTTCGATTTCTCATCGGTCCGATAAGCGTTACGCAAACGCGGCTTTCATTCTGTTTCGTGTAACCGATGTAACGCGGTCGTTACCGTTATTTGGACCAACAATGTCAACCGATTCGTCTCTTTAACGCCGGGGAAATGTGGTACATTGAACGGTACCATTCGAGCGGATGCCATTCGATGGAACTGCACTCGCTGCTGTTATTCGAAACCTCTTTCAGTTAATTTCTGTTGCTGATATAATTTCCAACGCGATAGAATTATATTATCGTCGTCTTTTTTTATCAAATAGTATTATTTTCGATTGAAACGATTAGAATTGTTTAAAAAAAAAAAATCCGGTCGAGAATTAGAAGAGAAACAATTTTATAGTTGGTACATGCACGTGCATACAAACGCACGTTTACATGGTTAATGAGAGAAAAATATTGCGTTACGATCTTGCACAATGTTGAAACGAGCTGATACGCGCAAAACGTGAACCTCCCGTAATGAATCTTTGCTCCTATAAATAGGCATGTATCAAACTGTCCGTATCCCGCGACACACTTTAACCAACACCGTTGGAATCGTCTGAGAAAGCAGAGAGGATTCGCTGCAATGTTGTTTCGTTGAGAAATTACCATTGTTATTGTTTGTTCATCGATGATATCATCGTGTTTTATTTTTCATTTTTCTCTCTACATTTCTTACTTCGTTTTAATTACGCGTTTTATTACAACACGTGATAAGTATTAATAGATAGGTGATTCAAACATAGAATAGATTTCTTTCAAATAAATATAAGATTTATTGCTAAGTACTCTTACAGTTACACAATGGTAAAGAAAGTTTGAAAAGCATCGCAATTGTTAATAAGATAGAAAAAAAGATAATAAAAGAACGAAAGATGAATTCGTATATTTAAATAGACGAGCGCAGCGCGGCGTGGGTGATTCGGCTCGATTCGGCACGATTCGGCTTGATTCGGTTGGTCTCGGTCTGCGCCGGCGCTTATGTAACAGTCGTGCGTCCAATACACGTGCTCGCGACCACGTGGACACCGGTCACGTTATGCTGGCCGATATCTCTGAAAATGGAATTATTCTTACGTAGTAGTTTAACCGCGTAACAAACAGAACCTGTCGATCCCGAATCCACGATGACTAACACGTGAAGATCATTTTTGGATCTGTCCGACACAGGAATACAAACGATTTTTATTTAGCATCATCCGTGGCCAATTTTCTCTTCTTTTCTATTTTTTTCTTTTTTTTTTCATTTTCATCTGTTTCTATGTTCCCTATTTTTACATCGCTTTAACGATGACATAATAACATTGGTTTCAGTGGGAAATCATTTTTAACGCGTTCGTTAGTAGCTAGGCACGTGTGTAGTTAGGTAGGTTGAAAATCTAATTAGCTAATTTCCAAATCGAACCTTCCCAATTAGGGATGAAGTTTCACGAAGAGCATCGAACCTTTGACGTGGATCTAATTGAACAAGTTGAAACGGTAATGGCAACATCGAACGAGATGTCGAAACGAGATCGAAATGCTGGTGTTCGATTGCGTTCACAGCAAGCGAATAAGGGGCAAAGGAATGATATATTACACGGCGCAACTAAGACGATAATTATATGCTGGACGCGTTGCCATTATCTAACCGCAGACTACACTCCCACCTAGATTCCAAACAATGTGACTGGACGGGGACCTTTAACAGAGTTATCTTGCCCAACGCAGCTGCTCGAGCGTGTCGTAACCGACGACGGTGCAACGAGCTAAATTGTCGTTAACGGTAAATTATGATGGCAAGAAGTATTCAACTTGAGTCTGTATACGTTGTTCGGGGATCTAGAATCGATTTGTTGTCCTCGATGGATCGTTCGTAGAATTTGAAAAACACTCGCTAACCAGACGTTATTACTTTACTCGAATCGGCAGGTATTTACCTTTGCGAGTCGATGCGAATAATTTTCAGGCAATTCACTAGGATTCTAGGAGAATTATTAAAATAGCGTTGGTTTTTGAAATTCAATCTTGTTTCGGGCGCGTGTATTTCAAGACACGCGTTAAAAAGCACCTTTATTCACCTTGATTCTGTTAATTATTAATTGAAGATCTAATCACTATTTGAAAAATGATGTCATACAAAGTATTTCGTTTTAAATGATTTCCTTTATTATTAGCGTTACATTATATTGTTTTTAACCACGCTGTTTTGTTTTGTATTCTTGCTTATAGCTAACATTCTACACATACTAATAGTCTCATAAAACCATGAGGATGCTTTAAGATACGTGTTATAGGTATAAAATCATTGATATCGCGTCGTAGTGTATAAAACATGATAAAACAAGTGAACGAATATCGACGTATAAATGGTTACACAGCAGTGGGAGTAATAAATAAACAAGTTATTATATAATTTACGAGCAAATGAACGAGAGAATGGATGAAATTGGATTTAAGCTCTCGTTTTACGACGTTTCTTGCTTGTCACGTAATTGCAACATTCTTCGCCAGTGCTGGAGGATTCCGAGCAATCGCATTCGGAACACGTGCACGGTGACGACGAACGTCCTGTAACGACACAAATAATCATCGCCAGTCGATAAAATCGAATTTTTAGTCTCGAAGTTATAAATAATTTGAAGAAAAAGTACTCACCCTTGCGACGAGACGTCTTCTTCTTCGACGGCCTCGAACCGCAAGCTTTCTTCGTTGATCGCGACGACCGTGAATTTCGATTTTTCGCTTTTCCTTTGCCTTTTCGCCTTTGAGGCGTGCTATCGAAACAATCGCACCCTGAACATGCACAGCTATCAGAGTAGTCTGATGTGAAAGAGGATTCAGAAGTACTGGAATACGAGCTACTGCTCGTACTTTCTGAACGACGTCTACCACCCCCGCAACAAAACGATTTCCTGGTCGTTTTCTTCGTGGTTGATTTCCTGCAACTTTATAATTACTCGTTTTTCTTGAACTCGTTTAAATTTGTAACTGTCAGATGAACATAAACAGCGAAGGCGTTTGTTGATGAACTTTTTCCGTATAGAAGGACGATCGAACGAAACGCGTGAACGTTACAATAGAAGAATTTTAAGAAAAACCTTGTGAAAATGATATGTTTCTCACCTCATTTTGTTAGGATTCTTTAACTGTAGCTGTGTTTGCTTTCGAAATTCAATGGCAGGTTGAAATTCTTTCTCGTGGAAGTATTTATTTCACTTTCTTTTTTATTGTCCACGTGAACTATTTTCATTTAACACTGTAATTAATTGAATATCACCGTAATGTTCGTACAGATTCAATCACAGAGAAAGATTTCAACAGTCGCCAACGTTCTCTTCTTTGGTTCAGACGCGAATGTTTCCCGTGACAAATAGTTCGCTCTTACTTATATACACAACATTCGCCTTTTCAAAATTTGTTTACCCGTTTGAAGTACGTTTGGAGTCGGAGTCAAACTCCAAACGTATGCTACGTATATACGTTACAAAAAAACAATAATCATGCATAAATGATTAACAATGATTAACCGAAATTTTAGTTCTATGTATGTACTATTATAGTACGAAAGCAAATAATGAAATTCGAAATAGTTTCCAACGTAATCAAGCTTGAGGTGTTTCCACGCCGGTAAGATAGAAATTGATCTTCTTTCAAACTGTTTTCCCATCTATCGAATTTACAATCTGCTTACTTTGTCCTTTGTTCTATTATCGAGAATTGTTATTAGATAAATAATTGAAAGTCGCAGGTTAATTGCTCGTGACGATTCGAGCTGAAGTCGCGACTTTAAATGAAAAGGTGCAGACCAGATTGCAGACCTTGTTATGCAAGTCGAATGTTGACGCAATTCTGATCTAATCTGAGCGCGATCGTGGTGCCGATCCTTGGGAAAACTTGAATTGCACGCTTTATTTATTAGCTGTATCAGAAGAAATCGAAAGGGCGCCATTAGTAGAGTAACGTTAACCCTTGAGACTCGAAAATTACATCACATTATTAACATAGTAGAAAAATCGTCGGCTATTTAGAGTTAACAAACATAATATTATTCCCTTTCTTTCTGTTCTCTCTTAATTGAGGCGTGAGGCAATCAAGTGGACGAAATTCGATAATCCTACCACGAATAGTCGTAAAGAAAAAGGGGGAGCGAAATAGTAAGATTAATTTTGCTCGGATAGTCGAGGGGTGGTTCGGACTCCTCAAGGCACGTAAACGAGGGTGCTGTAGCTTTATGGCACCCCGTGGAACAGGGTTGCAACGTGACTCAGCAACTGGAATGACGTAAGAAAACGGGGAATCGTAAGAGGGCAGAGAACCCTAATCTCTTCCTATCTCGAGCTGTACACCGATCGGGGGATACACCCTTGAAATCAATTCACCCTCTTCTTGTATTCCCTTACATCTATAAGCGAAGAGGGAAATACTTCTGTATTCATTTGTTACGGTACAATTGTTTATTATATAAATGTTTACAAAACTAAAGTTTATTTGAATAGAAAAATAGGAATGCACAAAGAACTATATACTAGGCTATTTTACCTTTTGACCGTGACGCGGTGTAAAATGAATTTGCTAGCAGTTTTAATTTAATCGCTTCAGTTATCAATGCGACTCGATGTCCCAGCGGTGATTGAACTGCTTGAAAATTCACAGGACAGAGTATTGAATGCCCATATCGGTAATTATAATCGAAAGCATCGCGTCGCGACGGCCATTCACGCTGTCATCGACAGACGCCACCGCTTTGTCTAGCGTTTCGACGTCGACTCGTCTGACAGATTGAAGATCGATGCGACAATAGAGGTCTTGCATCGTATATTTCCATTGTCTCGTTAATCTGTCTCGTTAACTCAATTCTACCTGCTCTCGAACGGTGATTTCTTCTCTGTTTCACGAATCGTTTTAACAGCAGTTGCAAATTGTCACGGTACATTATTTGGTATCATTTCGACGCCAGGTTTTTCTGTTTTTCGATAATTCAATCTGTTCCATTATTATATCGATTCATCGATCACTGTATCGGGCTTGGAAAAATTTATTCTCATGTACGACAAATTATTTGTAGACGATGCTAAGAGGGCTCAATTTGTTAAAATTACACAATTTATAACTCGAGATGCAAATTATTAATTAGTATATTATAGCTACTATATTATTATTAAATAATTAATACGATAAACCTTAATTTTATCATATTACATGTGCGCTTGGAGAACAGTATCGATAGTGCCATCTAGTAGCAACATTGATAAGTTTTCATATACGTGGTAAGATTTATTTACCATCTAATACCACATTTAAAAAAATTATCATATAATCATAAATATTAACAATAACATAACGTTAAAAACATCTAATATTAAATATTAAAAATTATGTAACATTTTACTTCATCATTGCAAATTCGTAAACTGTATGCTTAGGAGTGGAACGAAAGGGTTACATGGGTTGTTGTCGAACAACCCTACAACGTACCTTACCAAGTGTAACGAACCCACATAGAGTTTCGATCGTCCATTTATGTATTGTGCCATTCACTTTCGTTTGGTCGGGGTGGTTGGACGAAGTATCGTGCGACGGGGTGGCAAAGGGTGCTCGAAGAGGGTTGCGCAGCCGCGATGACCGTTGTCCAGCAGGTAGATCGCGGGTTATCCTTCACTTGGTCGCACCTGCACGAGCGCTAGAGAAAAAAAGTCGAAGTCGAAGGGGTTGCGACCGTCGTTGAAGCCGGTGATTAAAACAACAGGCAAAATAAGGGGTTCACGTGTCGCGAACGGGGAGTTCAGTGAGTATCTCTTTTTCATCCCCCCTGGATTCGGGGATGTTTGTTGTTTTGAAATCGAAAGAGCCGGGGTCGATGAACGAGGAGAAACTTGACGAAGGAAACAACCTTTGTTTCTTTCATTTTTAAAGAAAAATAGTTTTATTATTCTTTAATCATTTTCTTTATCATTTGTATATTTATTATCCTTTTATTACTGGCACAAAATTTGAATTTTTAAATTCTTATTAATCATTATTAATCAATTCACTCTTTGTTTACAAGTAAAGTTTCTAACAAAGAGTTTTCATAGAATTTTTCGTAGAATTTTAATGGAAGTCCGAAGTATAATCAATTCATGAGAAGTAAAGTTCATCGTTGTGTCAATTTACGGAAACTTAATGGGAGAAAGGATTTGATCGATAAATTCGAACGATTTTCTGTAGCGGTAAGAGCTCGTTAAAAATTTATCTTTCGACATTTATGAACACTTTCTTGTCCTTACACAGACAACATGTACGATGTGTATTATAATCCAGTCTAAAGCAAATCATTCTCCTCGTTTAAGTCTATTTCGAAGCTAAAGATAGCTTTAAAGTGGTTTTCTAAAATAATCGTTTCAAAGAAGTTGTCGCGGCAATGCGAATAATAAAGTCGCGTGTACGTAGAGTCGCACTTGAATCGATACAAAGATTATTATGTTCGGGTGGTATCCGTGCTTAATATAGCAGCTAGTTTTCTTTAACGCGTCAACCGAGTCGCTACAAAAGTGTCCGTTATAATTTCGCGATATTTTCACGCGAACGCAATAGAATATTAATTAACAACAGCGAAAGATCAAGGGGGGTTGAAACGTAAGTTGGTAGGCCGCAACAAGTCGACCGTGTTCGAGGTCGTTCATTTGATCCTGGCATTGGCACTAGTCTCTAGAGAGGCGTGTATTATTCAAACCACGATAATCAATGAAATCTTATGGATTAGGTTGACCCAAGTTTCCATTTCCTCGATGGCGACCGTATTACACTTAATCGGTGGCTACCCGCTCGAATAGTAGTGCATGGTTAAACTCGTGTCAAAGAAGAATGTTTGCGCGTTTTGCGAACGCGCTCAGGCGGTCTTTGCCAAAATGTGGCGGTTTCAAAATTCCAGGAATGGAGAAGCCCGACTCCTCCATGGGGGACGAGAGCAACATCGAACTCGAGGACAGAGATCCTAACAGCCTGAACACCCACCTACAGGTACTTTTAAAATGTTAAAAGTGAAAATATATGTTCTATTTATAAAAGCAGTGATCTTGACATTTGAAGAAGAAAAAAGGATAATATAGTAACATTAATACATGGTTATTGAACATGTCTTTCAATTCCGAAAGTAGATCACTGAAACAAACACACATATATACGATAGGTGATGTGGGACGATGTGATCGGAGAACCGGAAGGTATACGGAGTCCAGAGTGCGCGTGGCGTCTCAGCGGCCACTGCTTCCGGTTGTCCAGAAGTTGCTGTTACGTGTTGCTTTCCGTTCTTGTCGCTCCTTTGCTCGCCCTTTGCTTCGGTTTCACGTTCGCCTGTCTCGCGTTTCAGGTGAGAATATGGGAAATAGTAAAATTCTACATCGCACAGTTGCACCCTAGGATCTTTTATCCATTCACAGGTTTTTAATAATTTTCTTGCACCGTATCTTGCACAAAGCTTCAAATATGGAACGTATCAGTATTGAATATATAATACATTGATTTTCAAGATAAATTAATAAACGAAACATTGCAGCACATATGGTGTGTAGCACCCTGTCTCCGCGTCTGGAAGATCACTTTTGCAGCGACGAGAAATTTTTTCACCGCGGTGACCCAAGCCATCATACGACCTATTATGGATTCATTTGGCTATCTGTTTCACAACATTCGCGTGTCGAATCAGAAGCTACCTGACGGTCCTGCGGAGAAGGACGACATCCTCGTGGTGTAAAATAATTAACAAAGTGCCTTTCGACGATCAGCATTGAAATACTTTCTCCTTTTGTCTTCGTTAGACGCAGGAATCTCGTACTGAACGTTTCTGCAACTCTAACTATTAATAGTGACAGATACTCGTTAATCCTCGGTGATCATTGAAAGAAGCATATGACTATATCAATTGTTATAACGTTTTGTAAATAAAAGTTGTATCGGTGCAAACTTGTCGTCGAGAAGCTCAGGAGAGATTCATTTAATTATTTAATTAAATATTACTGAACAATAAATACAAATTTCCCGCCAGTCGCTCGATCAAACAGGGATCCTCATCTCTATCAACGTCGACGCTCTTTCGTAATCAAATGTTATTTAAGTAGAAAGCATACTGATAAAGAATGAACGAAAAGAAACGAGCAAAAAGAGGATATACTTTTTTCGAGCACAGCTCTGATAAGTGACGCCTTCCATAGATCAACCAGCCAGTTTTTTACTGGCTGTGAAGATGGCCGCGCTCACGCGAAAGATTTTATCACGATGTGATCGATTCCAGTATGGAATTTCATTTAGAAGTATCCTTTTGTTATAGTATACGAATGCGATCACAGCTTGAAAGGGAAGAATTTTTAATCCTTGTTTTCTGTTCGATTAGGAAGTGTATTTCTTTTCCTTCTACGGTTAGGAATTTTCTTTTTGGAGCTGTAAGTTTCCATCTCCTTGAACTATATTATTCTTAATCGGCCTTTTCAATTGTCAGATATCTCATTTTCACCTTCACTCGCAGGAAAGCGTAAGTGTTTTTTTTTCGATTTATTTATTGACTTTTGGGCAATCACACCTACTTCGGTTGGCTAGGAACTTTTCAGTCTGTCTTCAGGTGGCAGCACTTACAAAGTGTCGTTTAAAGCGGGAATTTCAATTCGAATATGTATTTTAATAAACTCGAAAGCCCTGAAATTTAACTTGATAAGACTCAAAGATGAAATCTCCCTGATAAACAGCCACCTTCAACTGGCAAGATCCATTTGATCACGAGTCCCAGCTGACACAGGATGAGGTCTTGATCAGGGATCAATTCCGAACGTACTGTCGCGAGAAATTGTTGCCACGTGTGGTGGAAGCTAATCGCAAGGAGATCTTTCACAAGGAAATCATGAGGGAGATGGGTCAGTTGGGTATCCTGGGGTGCACCATGAAGGGTTACGGTGCTGCTGGTGTCTCCTCCGTGGCATACGGACTCCTGGCCAAGGAAATTGAGTACGTGGACAGTGGGTACAGGTCTGCACTGTCGGTTCAATCCTCTCTGGTAGCAGGTGCCATCTACGATCACGGGGACGAGTCGCAGAAGCAGCGATTCCTTCCGAAACTGAGTACGTTTCAGGAGCAGAATCGATGATTTCCTTGGTCATGATGATCCTAATATTCTTTTAGTCTCTGGGGAACTGATCGGTTGTTTCGGACTGACCGAGCCCAATCATGGCAGCGATCCTGGATCAATGGAGACCAAAGCTACTTACGATTCAGGGAAGAAGGTTTACAGGTTGAATGGGAGCAAAACATGGTTAGTTCACTATTGCTGTTTAAGAAAGAATGATCTGTAAGCGAAGACTCGAAAGTATCGTTACACGATTGATCCTCTGAGCCAGGATCACTAATGCACCAGTCGCTGACGTGCTGATCGTGTGGGCCAAGTGCGAGGACAATGTGATCCGAGGATTCATCATCGAAAGGAAAGGCAACGAGAGCCGACTGTCCACGCCAAAGATAGAAGGCAAGTTCTCGCTGAGGGCCTCCGTCACTGGCATGATCCTGATGGACAACGTGGAGGTGCCCAAGGAGAACCTACTACCAAACGTTCAAGGTCTCAAAGTAAGGCCTATCGATGTGGTTCTTGGTGATCGTAGATGATTACCCTTTTCTATTATCCCACCATAGCCCAATGGCATTCCCATTTCAACTCCAGAAACTGACAACAAGTATAAAAGAAACTTCAACGATCAGCTCACCTGCTAAAAAGAATCGTCTGTAATGTAGGGTCCGTTCACCTGCTTGAACAACGCTCGATATGGGATCGCGTGGGGTGCACTGGGTGCTGCTGAGGCTTGTTTGACCACGGCCAGGTCGTATGCCCTGGATAGGAAGCAATTTAACAGGCCGTTAGCGGCCAATCAATTAGTGCAGAAGAAGTTGGCTGACATGATGTGCGACATCGCGATCGGTCTTCAGGTCTGCTTGAGAGTAGGCAGGCTGAAGGACGAGGGCAGGTACGACAGGAATGCTTAGGATACTGATTTCTCTTATGTCAGCACATGTAGATAGATGTCTAATTTATTCAGCTTGCACGAGTACTGGTAATTTGAAACTAGGGACACTTGAAAGCTATCCAAGAACTGTCGACAGGTGACTGGAGCTGTTCTTAGGAAAAGAGTTGAAATTAAAGCTTCCTTGACATGATTTAGAATGAGTTTCGGATGACAAAGGCACACGGTCCTTTGAGTTGTTGGAAATTTCTTTCCATAAACAAATTATTTGTCTGCTAGGGCTACACCAGAGATGATTTCTATAATAAAGAAGAACTCAGCCATGAAGGCTCTTGAAATCGCAAGGACAGCCAGGGACATGTTGGGTGGCAATGGGATTTCAGACGAGTATCATATTATTAGACATATGATGAATCTAGAGAGCGTAATTACTTACGAAGGTACATACAAATACCTCTGGATATAATGAACAAAATATTGTATAAATACTCTCTGCTATAGGTACAAACGACATCCACAGTTTGATACTGGGCAGAGCCATTACTGGCATACAGGCATTCTCTGCATAGACAAGGGTTAATTTTTAAAAACGGAAAGGTAACGTCCCTTAGACGATTTATTTTATATACATTTGTATATTATTTTAATAAAACAAGCAAAACGTTTTTTCTTTAAACGTCAAAGTTGAGGAAAATTTGAGAAGGTAAAGGATTGAAAAAGAAGAGAACGAGAATCGAACGTCTAATAAATGATAAGACGACCAACCATTGTTCCTCAAGTTTATTTGATTCTTTCTTTTTGATATTAATTGTGAGCTTCCGCGGGTAACCCTTTCGCTTCAACCCCTTCCAACGAAGGCATCCTCATTGTTATAATTTCACCTAGATTTTGCTTCAAATTAAATTTTATTAACAAAATAAAACGTTAAAAAAAAAGAAGACGTATTGGGAAACAGAATACAGCTGCTAATTATTACCGAAAATTCGAAAAAAACGCGCGTCTCGATTCGAAGAATGAGAAAACAATAGAAAATACTTGGAATATTTTAATATTTCACTATTTTTCTTCTTTGTTCATGTTGAAAATCATGAAAAACCAGGTCCGTTCAACAAAGGGCGTTGCACAACACAAGCGACTCGGATTAATCATAAATAAATTAAGTTTAATTGCTAAGTAATAAAACGTTAATTACATATGTCAATGATAATTAATTTAAGTACAACACACGTCTCGTGCAAAAGTGTAAAGAAGTTTCTTTTTCGTGCTACACTCAATTACCATTTTTTTTTTGTGATTTTTTTTTTAAATACTTTTTTTCTGTTTGGTTTGTTGTTTGGTTTGGTTTTGCCTCTCGTCGACGATAAACACTCGCCACTTTTTATTTCCTTTGTGTACTCGTGTGTGTCAATCGTGTATTTGTGTCTGTTTTTTTTTCCTGTCTCGTTCTCAAATTTCTTTTTTAAATGGTTCTCGACTACAATAAGCTCTTGGTAAAACGTAGTAACATCGTAGTTTACAATAGTTTACAATCTCCCTCCGACGGTTTCCCGATCTCGCCGCAAAAAAATTTGTGTGTCTATTACATGATTACACGCTCGAATCGAATTTCCCGCACCTTTTCGAAATCGTTCTTTTTTTTCTTTTCGTAGCTCAACAAATACAAAATTGTTACTCGAATTTTCGCGTTGAATTTGAAGCTCTTCGAAGATCGATCGTTGATCGATCGATCGACGAGCGGACGCTAACAAACTGGTCACTTACAAGAAAAAACTAGCCACTCGTCGATCTCTCGAACGATCGATACATCTCGATAGGGATATCTCGATTCGAACGTTCACAATTGTCTCTCTCATTCGCTCGAATCATTCTCTCCCTCCCTCATCACGCTTTATCTCTCGCGAAAACAACGACACAGCTCTCTTTCTCTCGCTCTTTCATTCATACTTTGAGTGTCTCTCTGTGTGTACGTCTGTTTCTTTAGTATCTGTGTGTCATTCACTAATGAATACGTAAGTGTAAACAATAAATAATGCTTCTTTATTTCTTCTTTACTCGCGTTTAATCTATGATCCTTTGGTATGTCCACGCGAAGATCGATCGATCGATCTCCGGTTCGTCCTCTTCGGTTCAGCGAGAGGAATTAAAAAGGAAACGACGCCGCTAAACCGAGGGATCGAATTCGTTTTCTCGATCCGCTCGTTCCAGCTGAACCCTTCAATTCATTTTATTTTTCTCCATCATTTTCACGCGAAAATCGCATCTCCGTTTACGCTCGTTTCCACTCTCGCGCGTTTCTACGAAGCGCAGCAACTCGCGTTTTCTCTTTAAATTCTAAAAAGGAGCCTTTCTTTCACGTGAAAATCCATCTTTTTCTCTCACTCTCTCTCCCTCTTTCTTTATCCTGTTTGCCGTTTCGAAAGAGAGAACACCTTTCGTTCAGTGTCGGTTTTTCACATCGCGTTTACATAAACATCAATGGATGCCGTCACGATCACTACCCTCCTCGTATTATAATAAATATAATAATGTATACTTGCTTTTGCACTTGTATTTTACATTATTTCATCTCTGATTAACTAATCGATACCTTATTGTCGTACGAACCGTTCGCTTGTTCTTCTACCGTCCTTCGATTCTTCTCTAAACCACCCCCGCACGCGCGTTGCTGTTCCATTGCTTATTCCGCTTGATATTTCGTTTCAAGATCACTTGGACCCGATTGACGGATTGTTTTTAGTGTAAGGTCGATTAGCAGACCTCGGGCTATCGACGCTGCATCCCCGGGGGTCGGGGGTCTTTGCTCTGCGATTTTGTCCCCACTCAGTTGTGAAGATTTGAAGAATTTAATTATTCTTATTCAGAGGGTAACGCTGTATTTTCAGTTTTATGATTGAAATTTTAAGAATTGCAAATTGCCTGTGGTTGAATAGAATACAGAGTGAATTGTGTATGAATGAAACGAGGAGCTTGTGTTGTTTGTAATTATTTATGAGTTAAATGTCTCTAACACTGAGGTTTATTTGAATAAAAATAAGAAGTGTAAGTACATCAATTTAAATTTTGAGTGTTTGACAATGAGTTGAACGAAATCATGACAAAGGAAAGAAACAAACATCGGTCAACGAAAATGAGTAATCGAATCGAGAGCAAAAAGCAACCCCCTGCTAAATCACCCTTCCCACATACACGTGCTACACGATAACATTCGTTCAACGTCCATCGACCACCCTCGTCAAAGACCTAAAACCTTTCACGGTTACACTTGGCCCTCTCTTAAACACCCCACAATACCTTCCGCGATTCCAAATTTTTGTTTCGTTTCTATCGATTTAAAACTCGCGCGGGCAACTCGCGTCGTTGCAATATAAAAAAACGCGTATACACACACGGACCCGAAATAGATTCTCTTAGTCTCTACGGTTGTTTTTTTTTTTACTCCTCTCTTATCGTTATTATTTTCTGTATTTAATATATTTATTTATATATTTATAGATTTTATATTTATAATATGTTCATTCGCCTACGTCTCGAACATACCCCCTTCGTTCATCCCTTAACCAGCTTAAGGTTTCGTTCGTCACGCGCGAAATCACTTTGTCGAGAAAATGAAAATTCACCCTCTAGTTTGTTCTTCTCGTGTTTATCTTCATCTCTGAATCTATCTTGTCGTTTTCCACCTGTCACCCTTCGATTCGAGACGAGGTATCGCACGTGTTACATAAATAGATCATCGAATACTTCTGCTCTTTTTTTTTTCTTCATTAACCCTCTGTTTTATTTGTTTTGAATTTTTGCGCGCATTCTGGCGACGCTAGTTGAAACAACAATCGTCGATCGATCGACTCCGGGATCGATCGACGATCGAACCCCTTAAACCGCTGGGGTTTTTCGCATATATTAAATAGATTACCAACCCCCCCACCCCCTAGCCCGGATCCCCTGACTAACTACCCTTCGCCTGATGCCAGAAAATGGCAATTATATTTATATATTTATATATTTATAATATATATAATATATCATTCATTTATATTTATATTTATATTCATATTTATATATTTATATATTTATATAGTATATATATAATTATATACTATGTCCTTGCTTTACGTTTTAGCGGGTTCTGTTTGCTCGCGCGTGTAACATAGCGTGTGTGTGTGTGTCCTTCGGTTCCCCATCTTTTCCATCCCCCCCAAGAAACCCACCCGTTTGGAATTTGAATTTTTCTTCTTTCCTTTAACGTTTCATCAACGATACGTCAGATATCGATGGTCTATTTCGTAAATAGTCTTTCGAAGAAATTGCTCTAATTAATCGCACCCATTTCTCACCCTCTCGTGTCAACAAAGAACGCTTTTACAGTATATATTTCTATAATAATCAATTATATCTCTCGTTACAATGATAAAAATCGCAATAATAATATAAATAATTGTAATAATAATAATAATAGCGACGGAGGTGACAATGGTAATGGTGATGACAATGTTATTCGTAATAATAATAATAATAATAATAATAATAATAACAATCGTGCGCGCAGAATTAAACATATATTTACAAGTTTATCGTACAGAGTTCCCTCATCGCGTCCCTTCATACCCTTTTTATCGTGATTTTCACCACTATTTCCCCTCCTCGAGTCGAATCTTCAGTTTCTGACAATGACAATTCTTTCTCCATTCCGTTTCTACGAAATATTTAAAAAACACTGCGAAGATTTTTCCTTTTCTCCTTGAACGACGATGGTCCATCTTGAAAACTGAATAGAATGACTTTCAATTGAAATTGTATATTGTTTTCTGTGTATTTGGAAGCTGGTTTTACTCGTTTCAGTTCTGAATCTTTACTTTTACTCCAAGTAACGTTAGATTAAATCCTCTAATCATTTGTGTTGTAAAGTTTTATAATTTTTGGTTTGATCTTCTTTCGCAAATTCAAATCTTTGAAACTTCATACCGATATGTATTCCTCCCGAACACTCCACAGATCTTCTCAGCCTGAATTTTCAAAAATCTTCGCAGTGTTCAAGCAAAGTTCCTTCGGCATTTCCAATAGACAAACGTTAGACTTAATCCCGTCGAAAGGCTCGTTCGAAAAGGTCGTAACATAGTAATCTGGTGTCCAACAACGGACGAGGAAACTTCCATGAAAAACTCGACGCTCGAAACCATCAACCTCCCTTTTGTTCGAGAACTTCAACCTCCATTAAAACTCGCACACGCCAACGTTCGTCCACGTATCACCACATCGCGTAACGAACCCGAATCGTGGAACAGCGACGCTTTTCTTATATTTAATTTAAACCGTTATTACAATAATATATGTTTACTTTGTACTATATATGATCTTATAAATCGACGTCCGCGACGCTCGCTTCCGTTTTCTTCTTATTCATTTTTTCCTCTTTCTCTTTCCATATTTTTTGGTACGATGAGTGTTGGCTTCCGCCTTTCAACCCTCCTCCACACCTTAACCCCCCCCCCCCATTTTCTATTTTTAATTAAACGTTCTTTATCCGTTCTATGTATCGGTTTTGTTCTTTCTCGTTTCGTTGCATGCTGACCAAGTCGAAGTATAACGGAAACAACAGAACGTCGAGCGCGAGGAACCGAAAGAACGCGGGATAATTGTGTCTAAATAGAATAGATCTAAAAGTGTTTGTCATTTTCCTTTCATTTCTGCTCGCTATATATGGACGTTTTCAACGAAGGAATGTAGCATCGACTAGTACGGAATCGTTTGTACGCTGAACTCGAACAGGAACCACTTATTCCACCCCCAATTTCAAAGTCAAATAAATTAGTATGAAACAACTGAACAACTCCGTCTATTTATGGAGATTTTCTGTTAAATATTATTCGAACTTATTAAAAGGATAAGCAATATTATAGGAACGTCTATCACAAACTCAACGAACAACCCTTAAAATCTTTCTAAACATCCATAAATCTCAATAACCGATAAGGGTAGAAATTGCAAGGGGTGGAACATTACTCTTGCTCGATTCCAACAAAATCACGGTGGAAAAATAATATCCCTATCGAACGCAAAACTGGCGTTTTTTCCACCAAGGAAATTGGCTCGCGTGCAAGCGGGAAACGCGAAAAGAAGCCTGCTCTTCGAATAACCATGCTCGTTCTTCTCCTCTTCATTCTTAAAAGTCTCTCTCTTTCTTCTTCGTCTTTTCTTCATTTTTAATATGTACAATAGCACAGCACAATTGCGGTACGATATATCGAGTGCGGTTCGCTAAAATCCTCTCATTTATTCTCTTTCTCACGTACCTTTTGTTTCACAGAGTTGGTCATTATTCGAATAAGAGTAACTTATTCGCTGATAATGAGTAATCTTTTATTCGGATAAAAGCTTATTCGATGCAGCGAATAATTTTAGAATAATTATCTAAATATCAAGGGTGTACTTTAAATTACGAGCCAAGTCTAGATCTTGAAAGTTTGCAAATAGATAGATATTGAAAACTGAATTCGGGACGTTTATTAGAATTTTTAGAATTATATTTAATTCACTGTGAGAAAAAAAAGATTAATATTTTCGTTGTCTTTCGACTTTTACCTCTCTTGAAATTTGAAAAGTCCAATTATCGACCCCTTAAGGCTCGTAATTTCCTGAACCCCCTTATCAATATACAAATTTATTCGAATAATACTCAATTCCGTTTTTTCACTCGCCCTCACGCATACCATATTCGATCCTCTTCGTTCGCTCGAACACCGGAAACCACTGATTCTCGCGAACGAACATCCGTTCTGCGCACACCATTTTTCTTAGTCCTCTTCAGCTTTGATTCGCGCAAACCAACGTCCACTCTGATATACAATGTTCGTTTACATACGTAGAATATAATATATCACTTGGCACGTGCACCCTCGACACGATGCCTCTTTGTTTCCTCTTTGTGTGGTGTAGTGTTATGTGTGTGTGTGTAGATTTATCTGTGTAACGTGTGTGTTTAAGAAACGAAGTTGTTCTTTTTTTCGCGTCCTTGTTCAGTTTTCTAAACGGTTTCTTTTTTTTTCTGGGTTAACGACCAACGAGGATACGACGAGTTAAATACACCCTTAGTTTTGGACCATCGATGTTTCACGAGAATTTGTTTGACCCTCAACACCCTTACTTTTAGTTCTCTCTTTTACCCTCTGCCTATAAATTTCTTCTTTTCTTTTTTTTTTATTGAAGTTCTTTGGAAAGTGTTTAAAATGGACGTCGTTGCATTTATTAAAAGCCTGATCAGATCGTTAAGGGCTGGTTTTTTAAAATATGGCACTTAGAATTATCTACATGGTATTCGAACGACTCTTTGAAATATTCTTTGGTATATTTAATTTTATAAAATCCTTGTACTTTTTATATTTAATTTTGTTCATTTTGTGCAACGTTTCAATTTTATTTATCAGAAAGTTCTTCCAAAGAACCCGATGCGTGTCACTCGCAATTTTGACTAGATAAGAAAGAGGGGTGGTTCTTGAAGAGCCACCGTGACACGCGTGGACTAGAAGACGATTGAAAATCTTATTCTAATATGGCAAATTATGGCACCAAGTTACCGGAGAACTTTTGGATTGATTGTTCACTCGAAACATTATTCGAGTTACGTTTACAAGGGTTGAGATAGAATATTTTTAAATCAAACATCGATGGTCTGTGCGATTTGTTCGGACACGATTTCGAGATGTTCAACCTCCCTGTCCTGGAACGTAGTTTTCGTTTATTGCTTTTGTTTGTCAAATTAAGTTTTTTTTCCATTTGATAACCTCGACGACCAGATGGAATCGAAAGTTTCTTTTCCAACGTCGAAAGAAACTGGTACGTTGTTTCGCAGGACGTAGCGAGGCACCGTTGCAATATTCACGAATAAGCCTTTGCTTTCGTTAAAAAATTATCACAGTGACCGTGCTTATCAAACGACGCTCTAAACTCTGGATATAAGATAATTGTACCATCGTATGGTTCTTGCATTGCCTCGCATTCCGCGGATCTTTTAAAAAGTTACAAAATTTTTACCTAGTCGCAGATCTTAGAAATCTCTCCGAATTTTCAATGTGAATTTTGATTCGCACAGTTTAAAAATTTCATTTCTTGTAGGCTTCCAATTATTTTTATTTTTAACGTTTCAAACATTTCACATATAATGATAAACATAAAACAACAAAATCATACGGTTTAGTGAAAATAAATAAAAATCCTTTGGTCCTTTGATCGTTAATAATATCGAACAATTGATAAATAATACATTAATTTATCTGTAATAGTTGAACTAGTTGTTGAAAACAGCGAACAATATCGTAAATAAAATTCCGATTCAAATCGGACCGAAAATCTCCCCCCACCACGTCCTCGAAACGAGCCTCAGGCGAGCGAGATCGGTATTTATTTACATCTTAGATGGAAAGCAACGTTCTCAGTTCAGTGTGCGTGCGTCGTCGATCGACGAAGGTACGAAATCGCGTCCGTACAATAATCGGATTATCCTTTACGAGAAGGGTAAATCTTCTTCGGGTGACTCGTCGTGGTACTCCTCGTGGTCGGACGTGTGTCACAAAACGTCGCTTGGCTGCCGTTGCCCGATACCTATTGTAGGCGATAGCTGTCCCTCTTCGACCGCCACGGTCTTCGGGTCCTCGTCCTTCCATTTGTCCATGGAACGACGTCGAGCGTTCATGAAGAAGTTGCCGACCGTCGTCGGCTCCAGGCCCAACTGCCTGGCGATTGTCACCTGCATCTCCTTCGACGGCCTCTTGGTCTCCTGGAAAAAATCGTCATCACCTGTGAGTAATTATTTTAATTACGAGTGACAGGTTACTCCCTAGATACACCAAATAAATCTGAAACCAATACTATTTAAGAACCCTCGAGTACCTTTTAAATATATGTATGAATTCGATTACGATTTGAAAAGGTTTCCAACAAAAGGAATATTTTCCACAAAGAAACATTCACTGTTCTCTCGGTTAAATTAATATTCATACACCGTCTCCATTTATAATTCCTTTTTCCTCTATTGTGTCTATCTCGTTGTGAGACAAGCTTAATAACCTTCAAAGCGAAGCTGTCGGTTACCGGAAACGACGTTAAGAAAAACGGTGCCCGTTGACGATGCTTACGATGGACAAGGTGGAGGGATAAAAGAGAATGGTAAACAATTTCTTCACATGCGGTAAGCGTTTCAACTGGCACGCTTTCTTCCTACGCAACGTTTCTTAGCCGGCGTAGGTCGATCAATAACGGACGCGAGCCGTACGGTATCGATTGCTCGAAGGAACAATTATTACGAACCGATGCAACCTGGACGCGTGCAACAGAATGCAACCATTAATCCTTTCACCCGCCCCCTGCCCGTCGACAAACACTCGGTCAACGTTTTATAAACACCGTCGCTTCTTTGGCATGTTTTCGATTAGAAAAATGACGGTTCGTTGAATGATAGTTGGTTTTTCAAATGATCCTTTTATAATAGTTACATGGAAGACTGTCGTTTGTACTGTTTTGAAAAAATTTTGAAATATTTTGGAAATTGTAAAAGTGAAGGAACCAAGCGATACTGGGAATAGATGGTAAAAGCGTTAAACTATTTTCACTCGCTAAATTACTAACTGGAAAAGACAGCAGTGTGACATTTGAAGATCCCCGAGAGCGTATTGATATCCTGTCCTGGCTGTAATTCAGCGCGTGTAACGCAACGAAACGAAGGTTGCCGCCTCTGTTCGACGTACAGACATAGAAGCGTATCAATTGTTCGAAATACAGGACACTATCGGCGCGAGGATCGTGATTATTCCTTGACAGCCACTGTGAGGGCTTGTTGAGGATTGCATACGCGTGACGGGGTGAAGGGTGTCATTGAGCATCTCAGAAACGAAGAAAAATCCTTTGCGTTATTTTCTTCGACTTTTATTAACCTTAGAGATTCGATAGTTAGTTCGTCGAGGAAAGGACGATTTTCGTAAAGTACCTATAAGATCGATGAAACTTTGAAGTTCGAATAATCGTTGGGGAAAATGGAAGCGGAATGCGAGAAAGATCGAGCGGATGGCGTTAACTGGGCTAAGGTCAATTCGCAAACTATTTGGCATACTTCCAGAGAACAGACGAATACGCTTCTACTCGCTTTTCCCTTTTTTCATCCCTCTCCGCGCAAACGTCCACGTTAGTTTACGGTTAATCCTGTTATCGCGAATCGTCGATTCATTTTCCTCGCGATCCGGGGGGTGGGTTGTTTTGCGACGAAACGGAACCACTCGAAGGGGTTGCACCGGTTATTATGGTGCATCGATGGAACGCACGCGATCTATGTCGAGGTAATTTAATCGGAACGTTGGTAATTTTGTTAAACGAGAATTCGTTGAGAGCGTCTTCATTAACGCGGACAAAACACGAACCGAGGAGAAAGTTGGAAAAATCAGCAAACTAAAAGTAAGAAATTTTCTCTTTCGTTGGTGAAGTGGAAAAATAATAGGACTAATAATTTTGAAAAGAATCGAACCATGAGTAAAAAGCTTAATAGTAGTGTTTTAAAAGCAAATAAAGGAAACACCATAGACGAGGCGAAGGATGGTCCGTGTTTGACGAACGAAGGGGATGAATTTTCCGGGTTAGCCAGTGTCTTTGAGCATCCTTTTCCCCGGAGCAATCGGGACATTCAGGGCACGACGTGGCGAAGAGGCGGCCGGTATCGATCAAAACGTAAAGTTAAGTTATACAAGACTTACTTTAAAAATAGCCTGTAGAGTACGGCGCTGAAGGTCTGTGAAAACCAGCCGCGGTTTCTTGGGGGCGGGCTGTTGGTGTTCTGCCTGGTTCGCCATCTCGTCTTTCCTCTTGCATGCTAAAATTCAAACGGTCTTTTAATCCATTTATTCCACGAAAAAAAAGATAAAAAAGAAAGAGCCAGGGATATTGCAGGATGGTGCCAATCTCAACCGTAAAACGCAATTTAATAACTACATTTGGTATTACGTTTCGTGTTCGATACGCGCCACCCTCTACAATTTTTATTAACATAAAAATGAAATAATAAAGTGTATAAGCATAAAGAATAAAGGGTGAAGGTAAGAACTTGAGGTGAAACTATTAAATAGAATCGTGACTAAGGAATTTTTCAACGCGATTGTAAAACAATTGTTGAAGGGTCGAACACGAAAAGGCCCCCCGCGATCTGAGATCCACGCAAAGATTGTGCCCCGCAAAGAGTGTTTCATTCCGAAAGGGTGCGAACTAATTGGTAATTAGCGAAAGAAAGGCGTCTCGACGCGATTCAAAGTAGCCCCCGTGAAGTATCTGATTCTCAAGTGCAAAGAAGAAGAAGTAGAAAAAGGGGATGTTTCTTTTCGTGAGTCGTTTCAATTAACACTTCGCCGACGGGACGCGTAGACTATATTTGTTAAAAAAATTTCAAAGATCAAATTATCAGCGTATCGGTCTCCGGCAACGAAATGTTAAAATAACCCAAAAGCTAACTTCGAAAGCAAAGGAAAATAGACAGTATTATTCTCAAGATAAATTGATCGTACTTACTTCCGCGTTGTGGAATCTGTGCAGCTGAAAGCAGAAAAAAAAGACAAATATGAATCAACGACGAACTCGTTCATTTTGACGACCCTTTTAATTATCTCAATTCCTTCAAGGGTCGTCTTTTTAATTTTTTTTTTTTTTTTTTTTTTTCAGTCGAGTGTAATACATGTATGTTTTCTACGTTTTACTGTTATCAAGCGTGTCTCATTTGTTTGATTGTTATTATTGTTTTTGTCTGTCTGTTTTTGCTAGCTGCAAAATAATTACACTTTTCTTGGTAATTGCAGCCAAACAAAAACAATTATATGTGTCTCGACTTACAGATATAATACACACTGAAATATATTCAAAGGGTAAATATATATATAATAATGTAATAAACACGTACAACAAGTCAGGTATAATAAAAACAGGGGTTCGCTTGCATACCACGGGATATCTCTACAACTGATAAACATATCACTAAAGAAAAAAGGGTACCAACAAAATGGGCATCAAGGGGTAACACGTGTTTATGTATACTGTTGTGTTTACATGGTGTGAGACGATGCAAGAGCGTCAAGAGAGATGCATTTTCTTTGGAAAAGCGAATTGAGTTCCCATTGTGGTTCTCGTTTCGTGTTCCGAGTGACTGATGATGATGATGATGATGATGATAGTTGTGTGGCTTGTTTCGAATCTGAGTGGTATTACGTCTCGTCGAGCATACGCTTTTTTTTTCTCTTTCACCCGGCCTCCACTTTTTTTTCTCCTCGTTTCTCATTGGCCCGTTTCCAAAACGACGAGACAGAGAGCTGATTTTTTTGCCACGTATAAGGAAAAAAGAATTTTTGCACCGACGCGGACTCGAACTCCAAATGAATTATCATTAGTTTGATCAGCGATGAATTTCTATCGTGTGACATAAAGATTGATTTATGGAAATTTTAGGAAATTTTCCAAACGTTACTTTCCCGATCGAGAAAGTATACAGTTTGAAATTGTGATAACGCTCGTGTTTCAAATTAGGAAACTATTAAACGTTTTAATCATGGAGATAGGAAAATAGCAGTTTCCTAATTGCGAAACTCTCAAGTTTCCAATTTCCACAAGTTTCCACTAATCTTCTGACTTTCTAAGCCTCTAAATAGCCAATGTTCGTTTTCCAAATTAGCAAACTGTTCAGTTTCTAACTCTATAAGTAGGAAAATCCGAGTTTCCTAATTGGGAAATTCTCGAGTTACCAATTCCCTGACTTTTCTTCTATCTAATTATAAAATCTTCAATTTCCCGATTACCCAATTAGGAAAGTTCCAATACTCAAATCGTGAAACGTGTCAAGGTTCCAATTAAGAAACAGCCAATTCACAAGAGTTTCGAACTTGCTCTGCAATTAACCATTCCACCGGTCAATTTTCCTTTTCTATTTTTTCACTCGACTTCCTTCACGTTTCAAAGACTCTCAAAATATTAATTCGGTATAATAAATTGTCCGTGTGAAACAATCAGTCTGTCGATTCGAATGCTTCGCAGTCGATCGATCGAGCGTCGAATATTATCTCGAAATTGCCACGTAATCGCTGCTCTTTGCGACGTTATGGCGCATAATTGCACCATCAAAGAGAGGTGTGGGGAAGAGGGATAGAAAGAGAATAAAAATATATTGGCGAAAGAAGAAAAGAATCGAGAATGGGAGAAATAACGTTTACACGCGTACATCGTTTCCCCGGGCACGAATTCCGATCGACCGGCCGATATTAGATTAAATAACTCGTCAATTTTCCCTTTGTCCGAGTCTCGATCAGTCCTCGTTCGAAAGCTTGAAAATCGTTCGAATTTCTCTGGATAATAGGCCACCCTTTCGACCGACAGAATCGAATCGGTCCCACGACCACTAAAAAACGATCAAAATGAATCTTGTCTGCTCGAAGAAAATCATCGCGATCGAATGTGTTGCGAATTAACGCTTAGAAATGCGCCGGAAAATTTGCCAACATTTTCTTTTTCTAATTTCATAGTCATCCCCTGGATCTTTTCCCTCATCCAAAGCCTCTATCTATCGATGACACAGTATGATCGATTAAAAAACCCATTATAACTGCCACCTACCCGAATTTTCCTATAATTTCTGTCTAAACAAGAAACCTAGAGAAGAGAAAGTCAACGATTTCTCGATTCCTCCGTCTTTCGATGACAAAACCATGTGCAAACTGAAAAAAAGACACGCTACGATACGTTATCTTATCGAGAATCTTCAATTTTGAAACTAACATCTCGATTAAACTGCCATCGTAGTGGACGATCTCAAAATCCATCCCTTAATCGACGAGGAATCCCAATTTCTGTTGAAAACCTTCCGGTTAGTCGCGATGGACCGTCGATCCTCGAAAATGGAATGCCAGAATGGCAAAAGAAAAAGATATAGATGGGGATGAGCGTGGAAGGGGGTTGAAAAGGCAATCGCGTGCCATTAGCAAGCGGACCGATAACGAATGAAAGGAAGCTCGCGAAAAAAATGGCACCGGGAACAGGGACATCGGGAGCAACGGCTAAGGGGGGTGGGCTCGAAGGGGTGGACAGCCGACAGAGACGAAAAATTGACGCGTTCATTATTACCCTCGGGAGTTTTTTGGATCGAGAGAGGCCTCGATCGACTTGCGGACATCGCAGCGAGACATCCGCGTTTGATTTTTTCACCAATTGCATGCTCTCTTCTTACCCTTCTTTTTCTCTTTCATCCTTAAAATATCTTTTGATTTTATTTTTATTCAAAAGTCTGTGAACCATTTTATAGAATTTTTTATTTAAGTTTGCTAATTAATCTTATCGATAAGTCCATTAGCAACTTCAGGACGAAACTTTTTATTTAATTATAAGAAAAACTACAATTGCATTAGACTCGTTACGCGTTAACTTGAAGAAACGCTAAACAAACTCAAACGTGTGAGCATCCCTAAGGGGGTTATTAATGGACCAGGTGTACCACTTCTGAAGAATATAAATTATTTCACAATTACGATCCAGAAGTTGACAAAAGAAAGGTAACTTGATTACCGGTAACCCGATTCTATTACTTTTCTCCATCGATGGTCAATCGATCGTTTCTTACTTCCTGGATTATGAAAAATCTATTTCCAACCGAAAGATGGGTAATGCCGAAAGGAGAGGACAGATCGGTGACAGTTGGCTTCGAAGCAAGAAAAGACGGTAGCCAAAGAGAAAAGAGAAGGAGGTTAAAATTGTCAACTGGAGGAACGGTTACGTGGTGTCAGGCGTCATTGTGCATCCATCGCGAATAGAACTGGAAATGGATGCAAGCAAGAACCGGATGTCACGAGTGGATCGATCGAAGGATTCCAGAAACGGCTAAGTGGGCCAAATCCAGTCGGGCGCACAGCACGATAAAGCATTAACGAGCTCTCTCTCTCTATCTATCTCTTTCTCTTCTAACGTGTAGAAAATCTCTGACGTGGCCGATGCCGCGGAACTTTTCGGAAAATAATCCGCCGTCGCCACTTTGTGTGTTGGCCGTTGAAAAGCCGGCCAGTCAGACCACTTTGACGAGCGTCCCAGAGAGAGAGGATCAGGTCGGCTGGAAAAATTTCATCGAACCGTGTATCGAGATGCTCGAACCAACCTCTACTATCCACTCGATGTACCAAAACTGAATAATTCGACTTTGATGAAACCGTGTGTCGAAACATCTTGCTTCTATAGATTAAGTTTGATCGTAATTGTGCAACATAAGATGCTGAGATCTTACAAATTTTTCGAATCAGGATTGATTTCCTACAGAAGTCGCAATCGAAAAAATATTAAACCCCAGTCAGACTATTGAGATAAGGCAGAGTCAGCGCATCAGCAAACAGAAGAGACATCATAAAGCACGAAACTCCATTAAACGATGAAGGGAATCGGATTCACGTACGATCAGCCGGTAACCGATGGCGAGGACCAATCAAAAGGAAGTTTGTCAGGGATGCAACCGGCACGTAGACGTCTTCTTTATATAGGCGGATCCGGTGGACACGGCTCGTGTTCCGTCGCAGCCGCCACCCTCTTCGTATAACTCAAGAATGATTGCGTTTCGGGGAAGCAGCTTGGCGTCACGTGAACCCAATAGCTTTCTGCTATATAATAAAATAATACACGCAGAGAAGACAGCCGCGCATTTGCATGGGCCACGTGATACCGATACAATGCTCTTCGACCTTCTCCATCCCTTCTGTCCTTCTGTTTCACTATCGAGAACACACCGGCTGCGTTCTTTGAAGATTCTTACGATTCCGACTTTCTTTCCGATCCATTTTCGCGAAGAAGCCTTGCGAACTGATGATTTCCACAAGGTAATCGTCGTAAAACAAACTTTGCCAACCCTTTTACCACTATACTTGATCTAGAATTGTACATCCTCCTTTTTTGGGCTTCAGTTTTTTTTTTTCTATCTCGTTACGAAGGGAATATTTAAGGGTTTAATCGTTGCGAGTTTATAGTTTTATTTTACGTGTCAAACTGGACAATTGTAACTCGATCTGGACGTTTTTAGAGAAATTTCCAGCTGCCCGGAAATTGAATTCCACTTCATTTCCGTTAATCCATCCCATCGCAGTTGCGTGTATTATCTTGATTTCGAAATTTATCTAACCGCGATTGAACGCTGGATACCTTTTTTTACCCTTCGAATTTTTAATAATAATCATCGATTCATATAGCTCATCAACATTAGATCTCTCTGTGGATTAGATGAAAACTCGTATCACAAAACGTGAGCCCTAATTAATCTTTTCTTTCCTGCAAATTTCAATATCCTTTTCCATGTTTCGTTTCCACCATATTTTCCTTTGAAAATTCATTTCTTCCTTCTGCAGATTCACTGGATTTTCATAATCTTTTCCTCTGCCTGATCCAGTCTTTAGACTTTTCTTCGAAATTAATGTGTATTTAATCCCACTACTGTCCGTCCTGGACGTACCCTTTCACCTTTACGAAATATGTTCTATAGAGATGAATGCAAGTGGTGGGTGTAGGGATGGAACCTCCCTGTCAGGTCTCTCCACCATTTTTCGCCTGATAGGCTCGCATTCCGATAGCACCCCCACAGGCCCTACATTTTTTTCGCCTTGCACAGATTTACGAGGCGATTCGATTTTATTGTTTATTGCTCTGACGCCAACATCGCTTCTTCTTTTTTTCTTCCTTCAATAACATCATTTCTCCTCAAATCAATAATTATCTTTTGAAAACTACCCTTTTCGATCGAAGGAGCCATCCAACTACCTGAACACGAAATAGAAAATCTACAAAAATAATGATACTATGCCTTCGAATTAATTTTTTCCTAACGACATACACTTCCTAATTGTTTGAGCCGCTAATTAATTATAATCCAAGTCTATCTTCTCGATGATAACTAAATAAATCAATGGTCAGACATCGTACATGCTTCGATGAGTGCTCGGCCGGAAACCGGAAGGAAACTTCTTCAGTTTCGTCCAGCGATCGCTAGTCACACGTGACATTCGATCCTCTTTATTCACGATCGAGACCGGATATTCCGTGTTCTTTTTTTTTTTCTATTTCTCTTCTCCCATTCACTGTTACTGATCAATTTTTCAGCTAATTAACGAAATCCTTGATTTAATTAGCAGACAAAAGAGAGAATGATTGACAATTTTCATCAGACTCGTTATCGATTGAACGTTCAATCGTGGCAGCGTTACGATTCAATTTCGAGAAAGCAAAGCGAACGAGCATTTCTAAACAAAAAAAAGAGAGAGCTCTTTCTTCTGGAACAAATAAAAGGAACGAAAAGATAAACAGAAATTATATTGGACGTCGTTGGAGCAAACACACTCTCGTAGTTCCTCGAAACGTGAAGCATAGTTACTTTGATAAATCCTAGCGGTTCGAAGTTCGAGATTGCGCTCGATTTCAACCACTTTCCTCGATCGTTTCTCGGGAAACGGTAAAATCGAGCGATCGAGCGTTGAATTTTCTTCTCCGTTCGACCAATCGGGTCTCTGTCACAGCACTCTGTCGTTGACGAGCAATCTTTCGTTGCGAATCGCGTTCGAGACGATTTCATGGGAAGCGGAAGTCACCTACGAGACGATCGTTTCGAATCGTTGTTTCGTGTACCCTTGATGTTTTTGATCCAGCGTGACTCTCGATGCGTTTCTCTAAACTGAATTAACGAAAAAAAAAAAAAAAACGGTAAACGAGTTTCGATGGCGGGAAAATGACATTTTCTCAATAATATAATTATCGAACCGTGAAACAAGTTAAAAAGCAATTACATCGAATGCGTATAACGAAAAGGTTGATCGCGATGTTTGCTCGACAAGGTGGAACAGGATTATCGTTCACAGTTGAAACACGATATCGACTGGCGTCGGAGCGCGAGGACAGGTCGGGTCGAACGCGTCGAGTGTCACGCGTGTGGCTTACGCTTGTAAATGTGCGACTTCTTTCCAACGGGCACTGAACATTCATGCTTTGTCTTACAGGGTATCGACTAACAATACTGGTATCTGGTTTTAGTAAGGGCGAGGGGGGCAAACACTACCTGCGCAAGGACCTCAAATTAACAGCTAAGATAATACATAATATACAAATATAAATATTCGTTAAATAATTTTTATATTTATATCTGTATACGTATCTAGAAAAGAAGGGTGTCTCTTTGTTACGCTGGATTTCTAATATTGGGATTTATCTGGCGGGGGATGATCGGCTCGCAGCAAAATGCTCGCGGTCAATAAAGACAGCATTCGAGACCGGAAGTCGGCGAAACTTTCGCGTAACATGTCGATCCATTGGTCACTGCTTCTATCTAATTATTACGCTTTGAAAGAATTTGTGATATGTCATCGTGTAAATATTGATGAAAATCTGTCGTGAAAGTATTAGAAAATAATACTTTTAATGTATCAATCGGTAACTTAAAGTACGAGGGAAATGATTATCCTTCAGTGACCAATTGAAAATCTTGATAGTACCTCGTGTGTCGATTTCTGCAATTTCGACAAGATTTCGCCGACTTCCGGGATGTGACGGGTCTTCTAAAAGAAGAAGAAAAACAAAACATCACTCTGATTTCTTTTTTCCCCGTGTACGTCTTCGTGTCGTATTCTAAGGACAAAGACGCGAGAGACAGAGAGGGTTTGGGGGTTGGGGGTTTGGTTTGGTGGGGCACCGGAAACGAGGCCGGGCCTGCACCTCGTCCCCGTTTCCGCGCCTAACAGGAGTTCAGCAAGCAAGCAAGCAAGCAAACTTTCGTCTGTCGTCGTGGAAATATTTTTTTTTTCTTTCTTTCGAACGAAAGGATCGCCGTGTTACTAGGGTGTCCTTCGTGTTCTCGGCAGTTTGAAACAGAGAATCCCTGGACACCCTATGTATGACCCACGTGGCGAGATTTTTCTTACGTATTTACCGTTTCGATGCTGGGAAATTTAACGATAATCAATTTTGCAATCTTACACCTGTGAAGTTCTACGAATAAATCATTTTTACCCAGCACCTTGAGAAAAACGATCTCGCACCAGATTTTTCACTACCTTTTTGAGGTTTTGCTTTTGCGTTTTGAGAACAGACTCGAAGACGCAGAACGGAGGGGAAATTAATCTTGTTAACGTTCAAACTCGATATTACAAATTACAATATAGAATGATAATAATATATATATAGAATATATATATTTGTTGGCCATGCAATATTCTACTGTACATATATATGTATACATAAGAGACTCGAGATAGCCCGGTGGCGTTTTATTGAGAAATTTGTCTCTTCATTTCTATCATCCCCCCTCTTTTTGCTTTAATCTCTCGTTCTCTTCCTACGTCATTCTCTTTCTTTCCTTTTTTTTCTCAGTATTCCGTTCATTATCTTGCCTCGATTTTTCTCTTATTTTCCTTCGATTCTCCTCTCGATATTATAATAATTTTCAGTTTCCTTTTTTATTTGGAACTCTCACTGTTGTCGGTGGTGTACGGGCTCGACACGTCGGCAAGGGGAGTTTCGAAAGCATTTTAACATTTTGACGACCAGCGTTACGTACATGCGTTACTTTAATACTTTTTATTATACTTTCATCTGTGACTCGAAAAGTAGCGGCGAAAGTCAGGAAAACAAGTGTGCCACCCCCGTGAAAGGGTGGAAAAAGTGGCACAAGTATTATCGACGATTCTCAACGTCGTGGATCTCGAGTCGAAACGCATCGACGATCGAACGAGACACTCGTATCTTTCATTTTAACTAGACACACAAAAATAAAAACAAGACTATCGTAACCGCGTTCGTTAGCCTCGATTCTTTCGACGAACTACCGTCGCAGAATAAGGGTTGACGATTCGAACAAGATTTCTCTTTTAATTGAAAATACGAAAAATTCGAGATACCTGGTGTCTTTATGGTAAAACGGAAGATATAAGCGTTAAAGAAAAGCAACCCCTTGCCTACGTGGCTTCCAAAAGGGTGGCTCGTGCGTCGAAGTGGTAGTCGAGAGGGTGACACGTGTCATCATCGAGGACGAGGCACAATACGTCCGCTCAAATTCACCGAAACCACGAAGAGGGTGCAGAATTTCGAAAGGGACAGTATCCCTTAGCGAAAGAAAGGCCAACCACCCCCATTCCTATCTCCGCGACTGTTCGAAAATAATTTCGTTGCTCGTAACGCCACCCTTTTGTTCAGCTCGTCTCGTCTCAGGACTCCCTTTTCTCCATTTTCATGAATTTTCAATATTTTTATTTCTATCCTACATTCTCGACTTCCTATTGTATTTAAAATTTCATTTTTTTTTCATAGTGAATAGTTAAACATAGAAAGTCGTGAATATAGGTTTTATTTATGAAAAATAATTTTTAGATCATAGGTAATACGATTTAAATAGAACGTCGAGAGTGTCCTGACACGATGATCGAACACTGGCAAGCCTAAATTCAATTAATCCGCCTGTCAAATTTGTCGGGTGTAATTTTATTAGCCGATTGCCGACTGGTTTCGAATTTAGAGTGTGGCTACTTGGTAGTGATTTCGGTACCCCGATCTAAGTGAACGAACGAACTTCATTTATTTATTCAAAAATATACTAAATTCGAAATATAGAGGGTTAGCTTTCCTTTGCACACGAGAAAGCACATCTTGTTCTCACCCCCTTTCTTGTAACAAATTTCCCATTCGAAGATTTGAACATTTGCAAAGTAGTTTTAGAAATTTCTTTCAAAGAGTATTTTCTAACAATTTGGATAAACTGTTCACGAAAGATTTGAAAATATTTGTATTTTTGAGCTAGACTGAGAGAACGTAAGTAGTATGGATCTGTATATAGTCAGACATGTCTATCGTTTCCCTCTTACTCCCAGAAAGATTGTCAAAAGTGAAAGTACTCAGAATCTTTTTTCTTTTCTTGATTAATAATCAGTCGGTTAAATAAAATGTAAATGCAAAAGGGTTGATGAAACAGCCTGTACATATGCATACTATTTTCTGGGTCATTGGCGTACTTTTTCGCGTGCAAGAACTCCGTTAAAACGTTCACGCTGGTCGATCGTTCGTCCCTCGAGTCGGAGGTAATGTTCGAAGTCAATTATACAGGGTGACATATATAAAACCTACCCGAATCGCGAAACACCCTCTAACAATTTCATTCGACAATAATACAATGCAGTATTTATCGATAAATTAAAAGAACTTCGATTCGAACAATTATATAACGATTTAAAATAAAAACGATGGGGTGGGTTTTATTCGCAACACCCTGTAAAACAGACGAGGCCTCGTCGAACTGCATCGAGCTCCTTCCATTATTCTTCTCGGAACTTATGAAAAACTTACAACGAAGAATTTGACAAGTCCCCTATAGTACAGCCACGTTCTTGGATTTGTCGAGCACGATGCGGTAAGGAAATCGCGTGAAACAGGAAACGGCTCGAGGAAAGAATCTGTCCTCCATTTTGGTCTTAACGGGGTCAAGGTCGGAGGGCATTTTAACGCCGCGAGATCAATCGATCGCGACCTCTCGTGATTCTTGGGCAATTTGAAATTTTCTCTGCAGCGAGGGAAATAAATGAAAAATCAAATTGAATTTGCAAGTTAAATATAACTTAACTCCAATCTTTCACTTATCCATACTTAAAAAAAAAAACCTCATATCCGTCGTATCCATTCAAGAGATCCAAATAAACAAACTTGAATTTTCTAAATAAAGAAAGAAAATATCTTCCATTTTCCTCGAGCACCTTTTCCTGCCCCGTTTCGTTCAACGATTTCAACAGCCTCAAAAAAAGTGTCGTGTCACGTGTTTCCCTCTCTCTTTGTACATCTTTATCATCGTATCTTTTCTATCCTGTCTCTCGTTCTCCTTTTTCTTTTCGATACACATTTAACATTGAACGCTTTTCTTCCGCTGGTCTTTTCGCATTATCACCTCGACAACGCATCGCGACTCGAAGCGGCTTCTCAATAAAATGCCTCCGTACGTGTCACTTGTCAGGCTTTGTACTTTTTTTATTTTTTTTTTTTTATTTTTTTAATTTATTCTTGTTCTCTCTCCCTCTTTCCCTCTCTCTCTCTTTTTGCTCTTTCTCTTTTTCTTTTTTCTTTCATGAGTGTGTGTATATATACATACATACATACGTGGGAATGGAATGGCGTATACAGCTCGGTCGTGCGCTTCTATTTCTCTTTTTCTTCCCCATCTGTTCGATCGTGTCGCTGTGTTCAACCACTGTACGTGTGTCTCTCTGTGTGTATGTGTTTGTCTTTGGGTGTTCTTTCGTTCAATCTAAAGCTTACGTTCAAAGAAGCAGCAGCAAAATACCTTGTACAGGCACGTGACTTTCGTGTTCTTGTGTTTTGGGTGTCATGTATATGTGGGTGTGTGTGTGTACAGAGGTCACAGTCACGGAGATTGGAAATAATATTACGGTTCATACAGGTACAGCGAACGTGCATGGGAATTATTCGTACTGTTTTGTGATTGTCATTGTTTCGTGTTCCGTGGATACTGTTCGCGATTTGGCAAAACGAAGGAAACGAACGGAAGTGTAGGGTTAAAACGGATGCAGTCGTAGCTCGAATTTTAGCAATTTCCATCGGGAAATTCATCCCGAGCGATGCACGAAGGTTAATCTTTGCTTCCACGACAGCGCGGTTTTTTCATGGATCTTTCCTAAGAATTCTTGGAGAGATTCAACCTTGTCGTAAAATTGAAACACAGTGTCGCCGTGTAAGAAAAGTTCGACGATCGAATGAAAATTGAAAAAGTAGAGAATTCTAAGGTAACTCGAACGGCTGTTTGGCAATTCGAGATGGTAGAAACGTTGCTCGAATTCTTAAACTGATCTATAAGTTCGCGAAGTGCGGTTTTGAAGTTATGCCCCGAGAATAAAAGGAACCGCCTCGCTGAGACTTTTTTTGTAATTTCAATCAGCGTGGAAAGTTAAACAAGAATTTGATGAAAATAAAACGTTTTGAGAACAATTGGTCTCTTTTTTCGAACTTTTTATAAAATTCATTCGATCGACGTAAACAGATCAGGAACTTAAAAAAAGACCGAAGAAACAATAGTTTGAAAAACAGAGAAAAATATGATTAGAAACCATCCAGAAGTTCGTTTCAAAATATATCAATTCAAAAACAAATAGAAAAATTCATTTCGCAAAGTCTAATTGAAAAATCATGAAAATTTGCAAGTTTGTGAAAAAGAAAAGAAGGTCTACGAACGAGAAGAAAAGCGTCGATTTCGCGCTAGAGTCGAATAGCTTAAGGGGTCGACGTCAAGGAGCGGGCGTCGGGACGCGCCGAAGCGAAGATGTCCTGCGACCGAGGCCTACAATCGCAGGACATCCCGTTGCTTCGTGCGCGACCGATTCGCGAGATCCTTGCCATCGACAGAGGAGACGAAAAGGTTCCGCTCGAACGAACTTCGCAGCGTACGTCTGCGACGTTCGACGACGCTTATCTCCTCGTCTTCCTCTTGAAAACCAGCCAACCAAACTTGTGCCGTTCTCCTTGCATAACAAAATCGACGCTCGTTTAAAAAACAAACTGAGATAATAAAAAATAAATGAAATAAAAACGACGACGAACCGCGCTGTGACCGTCTTCGTGGACTGACTCTTCGAAGAATTGTTCTGCGAACAATTTTTAATTGTTGCTTTCATCGAGAGTTAAACAATCGTGCAGATCTCGCTACAGGATTTCTGGAATTAAATAGTAAAGGATGTATCGGACATTTTCTACTTTATTTCCTTCAATTTCGAGCACTCGTGTATGGTATTGTCTCGATTCGAACGAAACAATAATGAGATTTAAGTTCCATCCTCGAGGATTCATCGAATCGGTTGAAAAGGAACGAGAGCTGCACGAGTCGCGATCGATAGTTGTGAATCGAGTTGTAAGATCGATTGTATAATTCGATGGAACGGCGACTGCATGGATTTCCGTTGGGACAAAACGAAAGAGAAAGAAATTACCAGGGATACGTGGGTGGGGGGTTTGAAAAGAAGAAGAAGAAGCCTGCGAGTTGAGCTTTGGTCGCCAAATGAAAATAATCGATCCATCGTTGGTCGAATTTGAAAATCAATATATCGAGGGAGCGAACGAAAAGTAGAAAAAGGCGTACGGTATCGCTGCGTTTCCGGTACCCGCGAATCTTGGTGAACATTTTTCTGGCAAGATCGAAACTTCGAAAAACGGAGAATACTTTCTTCGAGTATTCGATCGATCTTCTTCGGACTCAACCGAGAATCTTCATTTCTACAATTAACCCTCGAATTATAGCTATTTTTTATTCATAATTATCATCGAAAAACGATCGATCTCTACGAAGAAGATTTCTCTGTTCGATATTTCTAACTGATTTCAAAATTTCCACAAATTTTCGCGCGAATCGGCCACGTAATTTGTCAATTATTTGAAACGTTCCATTTTGATCTATCCATGAAATCAATACATAGATCGATTCTTCGAAATATTCTGCATACAAAGGTATTAAAATATAATATAAGAAAAATCCTAATACCTTCTTATACAAAACATTGTAAAGAACCTATTTATGCGAGGAAAATGTACAATTCCATTAAACGATTAATGCATCTGCATTCCTACATGGAACTGTATATTACCATGGATGGATTGAAATGGGACAGCCTGTGTATGTAATATGTATCATGTATCATACACAAGAATGTCTGTGTATATATAACAAGATATGTATGTAACGTATAGAGAGAATATATATATGTATATATATATAAAGGCAAGGTCAAAGGTCAACGTACGTATCGATCCATTACAACAATACGTCATAATATAAATAACAATATATAATCTGGTTTAGAGAACAGTGTAGTTTATCATTAGGTGGAAAATTATTTACGAAACACCGAAACTGAGAGACTCACAAGCAGGAAGAGGAGGGTGTTTTCCTTCGTTTAGAGTTGACCGATCTCACGTTAACATTGCGCATCTGGTAGTCTGCAATGCAAAACACACTTTGGTAGTAGGGTCAGGGACGGACGACGGCCTTTCGAGGTGACGAGAAACGAAAAGCAACTTTCTCATTATTATTTTTTTTATTTTTTGAAAACACGAGCTCGTTTTATTCGTTTAATTCGCCAGGTGGTCGACTCTGTCTCTCTCTCTCTCGCTCTCTCTCGCTATACGCATTTTATTTTGGGTAACATTTATGGTCTCTATCTCTCACGTTATCATCTCTGTCCCTTAACGACGAAGGGTGACACTGTCACACCCCCCTTTTCAATCAAACCCTTTACTAAACGACGAGTTTGCAACCCCGTCGCAAGCCGTCGTCTGTGTTCGTTTCCTCGCGTCGAAACGGGGGTTGAAATCGGTTGCTATGCCTAAATAATCTAATGTTTCAACTAAATCGTTGACTTTCTATTGATCTTATTAGCGATGCTTGAGATATTCTGACTTACTACTGATTTCAACCCCTTGAGTCGAATTTCGACGGGAATGCAGGATTCACCCCGATATTCGTCACCGTCTGCGTCGTTGAATTAAAACCAAAAAATGATCGACACGATTTCGATCGTTGAGAAATACCCTTGGGGAGGTTGGGGATGCCCCGTTCAGAGGGTGAAATACGTTTATATTTAAAATTTTCAACAATACTTGGCAGTGTTGTAATAATCATTTCAAATTTCCAATTGCAAGATCTATTAATATTTCTTTAGTCAATAATAAAAAGAAGATGAATATTTATATTTAAGTCTGTTCAAATTATTATTATCGGTAGTACCGATATTAGAATCTAAGAGATTCCCATCCTCCCTGGTCGAAAGGAAAAGAAAACCGTAAGAGGGTGGCGCGAGAGGGTGCGGATGATCCGATGATCGAAGAAAGTAAGCAGATTCCTCTTGCTTTCTTCCCGCGGATCAGTCGCACCCATGTCGCTCGTTCGCCACAAGAGGGTGCCGACTACGAGCAGAAGTCCACTCTAAATTCGAAACGAAAGGGAACGGGGTGAATTTTCGCGCGAGCTAAAAAATAAATAAGGGCAGTTCCCGTGATTCTCTTGTACTCTTTGCTCGTCTCGATCATCCGTTTCGCTTTTTTCCCTTCTCTTTCTCTAGTTTCTTCATTCTCGTCCCGGGGAATGTCCCACCCCCTCTGCACCACGAGGGTAGCACGAACAGAGAGGGGATGCGAACGCGTTTGTTCGACGAGAACCGCGAACGTTTGATTTCTTTTACCGATTTTTCTTTCTGTTTTATTTTGCGTTCGTCGCTCGCCACACCCGGACGCTCGATCCAGGCGTTCGATTCTCGATGAAAACCTTCGTCGAACCTCGTGGCAATAGGGAGACTATTTCGTAATCAGGGAATGATTTTACTTTCTCAAATCCAATAACAAATGTTTTATTTGGAGCGAAAATTTGAAATTTTAGAATGATTGCACCTTTTAATTAATTATATTTTATCAACCCTTGACGGTCCTATATCCATTCGTTAAATTCTTTATCATGTATAATATTCTTATTGAAAGAAGAATATCCTAGTAATTAAAGTTTGTTAGAGTACATATCGAAAATGATTGGAGACCGTCAAAGTGTTGGAGGTTTGAAGTTTAGGGTATATCGGGATCTCCGTATTGCCAGCGAGGTCCTCGACACCTGAAAAGAAGATTAGTTCCTGCAAAGGGACAAAGAGGCATATCGTTGTCGTTATCGTGTCGCTCGAGTATCGGAAACGGAGGTTTCAATTAGGGAAATTCAAAGCTTTGCTTAAGTTCTAGCTCTGCACCAGTCGTTACCTTTGCTCGAAACTGTTTCGACATTGTTACGATACTACGGAAGATTAATTTATACCACTGAACAATGTTAATTGCACTTAATATTTATTCTCTTGCTTTAAATCTATTTTATTTATATCCAAATTAATTTGATAATAAGAATCAAGTACCGAGAATAATTTGACAAACCACAATGCCACCAAGATCTAACATAAGAATACGTAAGATCAAAACGACAAAGAAGGATCTGAAAAAATATCGAAATTCCAGACGTCGTCGATCTTCTCAGAAAGTTTCTATCCCTACATCGAAACTTAATACACCACAGTCAGTCGATTACCTTTGACGGAACCACCTGTTTCACCCCTTTTCTCTTTTTCCCCGAAAGCGCGATCGAATTCAGCGGCGTTGCTGCAGCCTGTAAAAGCGGCAAACTGGACGTCGAAGAGCACGGGCGAGAGGGATGATCGGGGTTCCGGCTAGCAGAGGAGCCAGGTCTGGGTGGGTGAAAGGTAGCCAGGGCCCGACGAATTTAAAAGTAATTTTGACGTAGGCAAGAGCACCGCGAAAGGGTTTCCGACGGATCGTTACGGGCCTTTGATCGCGAATTAAAAGCTTGAAGTCGACAGTTTAGCGATGCCACCTCTACAGACCCAAGCCAACCCACCCTCTGCCCTTCGATCTACACATCTGCCAGCTCGATCCTCATCCCCTCCTATTTCTACCCTGGTCACTTCCTTTTTTTCTCTCTCTCTCTCTCTCTTCGTGTCCGGTCCGCGCGCGTTCGTCCGGCTGTCTGTCTTTTCTCGTTACCCGTTCGAACCAGCTTCGGCTACCCTCTCTGTCTGGCCGGTTCGTTAACCTGTCGGCAGCCGTTTATTGGTGCTGCTGATGTAAAAGGAGAGCTTACCAATAACATATTACTATTTCAATCCTAGTCAAGGGTGCCACTGGTAAATCCTTTGCCGTTTCGAACCGACTCGATTCTTCCACCTCCCCCCCGCGGATCAACCCCCGCTTTCCCGCTTGTATTTTGTGCGCGTCCGTTCGTTCATCCGTCCTTTTCGATTTGGAAATACGTTACTTTTTTCCTTGCATACACTCTTTACCCGCGTCCACCCACCACCCTCTGTCGAGCTGATTTTTGTTTGTTTGTTTTCGTGACGGTGCCGCGAACTGGCCACCCCTAGCCTGAGGACAAGCTTTTCAGGGGTAGTCTGGCTGACAACGAGGGGATACGGACTATGAAAGAGGGTAGAAAGTGGGTCAATTTGGTGGAATCGAAGTTCGAGGGATTAATTATGGCTAGAATTGTTCGCGAAAGGAAAGTAACATCGGCTTTGAAGCTATTCTGGTTTCATTTTTTTTACAAATTTGATGATTTATGGATTTCCATCTTGGGGATGGAAAGCTGGTTTCTTTCCTATTTTTTCATACAGAAAAATTATACTCTGCCTAACGTAGTTCCTATTCTTCAGAAATTAATCTACTTACGGTATGAGCATTGTAATTAATAGAATATTCTCCTTAGAACGTATTGTATTCTGATTTAAGTAGAAAAGTCAATATAAAGTCCGACATATCTATTCGCCGACGAGATCGTTTCAAAAACGCTGCTAGTAGAAACAAGAAAGAAAAAAGGTATCTCTATGACTGACACTTGGATCAAGAAAAAAGAGCTGAATCCCACCCTCGATGAGGGGGAGGGCGAAAAAGGGGAGAGAAGAGGTAGCCAGTTCTAAAAGACCAGTGAAAAACGTACATACGGAGGTAACCGTGGCAGAAACGTTTAGATAGGATACGTTCGATTTTGTCCAAATATGACGGTTCGATGTACACTGGCCAGAAAGGGGTGGCGCCACGGGGGGTGGGAGGGTGGTAGAAAGGGTTGGACGGGCGGGGATTCGAAGGCCGGGCTTTTCGCTCGAGAGTTTCGGCTGGAATATTGGAAAACGCCGAGTTCGAGTACAAGGGAGATTCGGAGGCTTCCCCCGATATGCATATAAACACAATACCCACCCCCATCCCCTCTGATCGGTGCTGGTTTTCGAGGTTGGTACGCGAGCGCGCACACAGACACACAAACGTCCTTAATATGCCGATGCACATATATTCGAACTAGTCAGGAAATCTAGCGACGTGTATATTTTATATCCGCTCGACGAGGGGGTTGGTTTCGAAGGGGTGGCCACGTCTAGCGGCAGGATATCTACATCGACATGGACTAATCCGAAAACCCGGTACTCGCCCGTTCGACTTTTATTAAGGCGATATTAAGCCATTACTCGATTGTGCTACTTTACATTCGAACTGGATTGTTTTTTTATTTTTTCAAACTGTTTTTTCACGTAATTTTTTGTAACACGATTTTTTGTAACATGGAATTTGTAGCTTGGAATTTTGCATTTGTAACGGTAAGATTTTTACGTTGTTGCAAATGAAATGACTGATTCGTTATTAAAATTTTTCAAAGTTGTAACTTTCATTTGAAATTAGAATAATTAAAGTATCATCGAAAACAAAGTACCTATATAATTTTTCTGAACATAGAAAAAGTAGTTCCCTTCGATGAACATATTTTTTCGAAACCACTTTATGGGCAGAATAACGTTCAATATTTCGGCCGAGACGAACCGCCCTCGTCTCCACTGCACCCTCATCCTACCGGAACCATGGATCACAGAGGTACGATGATAAAACTGGAATGAAAATGCCGCTGGCCACATCGCGGAAACTGCATTATCCGTTGATGTGCATTTATAATTTATAATTCTCCACTTGGTACCAAAAATCATCCCTCGAGTGAACGTTTCTTCTCGCACTATTTTCCCTTTCTCACTCCCCTTAGCCTCTAATATATTATAAATGCAACGAAGGCCGACGGCGGCGATCTGTCATCGTCAGGATTGATGGTTATCTAATTATACGAATAAAAATACAGCGGCCGGTACGCACGTGTGTGTGCGCGCATGTGTAATTAGCGTACAGAGCCGCGAGCTGGACGATGAGAAATTTCCGAATTTTCCTGACCAAGCTGGCAAAGTATTAGCAACGTATACACAGTGTAATTAATACGAAGCTATCGCGACTTAATTAAGTGGAGACTCGTGGGCTGTTAATCGTAAAACTCGAGGGCCCGGGTTAATTAATCCTTTGAGGGTAGGTTTTTTTGAACGATGCAGATCGAAACGCGTGAGGACGAGTGCTTTATCGGTAACGCATAAAGGCAGGGTTAAATTCATATCTATTATATAGATAACGATGTTGTTGAATATATAGGATGAACGGTAAGGGATTAAGGGTAAAGTCAACCTACTCCAATTTTATGATTTCTATTTCTATAATAATTCTCGGACAAAAATTCTCAAAGAACACCACGATCGTATCTATCGATGCGCAAAAATTCGTTGGTTAAATCATTCAAAAAGGAAGGGGAAAAAATAATTTTAGCCTCGGGTGGAATGCAGAAGCGACTAGTCGACGATGAAGAACAGGGGTGGGTTCCGTCGGTTTGCTGCGTAGCAGATTTCGAAATCGCTCGGCTTGATGAATGGCCCCGCGATCGCGGAGCCAGCGATGCCCGCGTGATTAATATGCATTGAAAACGAGCAAGCTGACGTCGAGGCAGCTCGGATCGACGACTTGCAGCGTCTCAATCGAGCCAGCGACCCGTCGATTTTTCTTCTCCCTCGAACCGACTCATGCAATTTTTGTACCAAACGTACTCAGGCCGAATTTCGTTGGGAAATTAGAGGCTCCTCCGTCGATGTTTCGCGAAAAGAAGATACCCTGAAGGACAACGATTAATCAGGGTTGAAGAGGCATTTTCGGTTTCCAAGAAGATGATCTTATCGCGAGGGTATGGAACGCGTGTCACAGGCACAGGTACGCAGAGTATCCGGGTCATCGCGGGGGAAAGTGAAACGTTCGATAAATTCCAATTTCGATAGGACCTTGGACTGATCTTCTGTTTCCGCTCGCGCTCCTTCGATAATTAACAAAAATCATTAAAGAAATTAATTTTCGTCAGAATTATTTACGTAGATCAATTCTTTATTCAAAGACACACAATTCGCCCACGAACGATTTTCTACTGCGAAAAATAGTTTCTGAGATATTCCAATGATCTAGCACGCGATACAGCGTGACCGGACACTTAGCATCGACTATAAAAATATGAGAAATCCAAATTCTCGTTTCCCTGGAACCCATCGGTATCGAATACATCTCGTACATATCGAATATATCGAATTGGAAAATATCGAAGAACGGAAAGAGCAGTCGCGTGGCGAAGGAGGACTCGTGCTCCCGGCATCCTGGGTTTCCTTATTCGCGTGCGCTTCCGGTTTCGCTTACCAGCCGTCCCTTCGATCGTTATTGAGTTACCGGTAACGTTATACAGCTACTTCGAGCCAGCCTCGGACAAAAGAGGAGAATAATTGGCAAAAGCAGTGGGAAAGGGCCGCGACAAAGGACGGACACGAACTCGGGTTAATTCGATAGCCGGGACCGGAAGGGTGCTGGGATTTTCGAATTCGTGTGAAATCTCTTAACCGAATTCGCGGCTACCAGGAATTTTCGGCCCTCTGAGCGACGCGATGCTCGATGATTAATCGGATCGTCGAAAAAAGTATTTCTCCAACGGGGTTGAAATTGTTAAATTTCAAAGGTTTCAAAATATTTGAATCGTACCCACCCTCTGTTATTAAAATCATCGAATGCAAATATTTCTCTTGAGTATATGGAAAGGGGATAGGATAAAATTGAAACGAAAGGATTCGTAAAAGGGACTGTACTTTAATATCGAGACTGTACACAGCTGCACACGTGCCGTACATGCACGTAAAGCTTGGAAGCCGCGTTCCAGGGCTGCCAGCCCCTTCGCCGGGCGAGTACTCTCGCCTGTGAAAATTAATAAAGGTACAATTAATAAAAATTACACATTTTTCATCCATCGGCGGAACGGCTGGTTCCGTGGACCAACGAACTCTCGTACCCGCAGGAACTACCCTCTCCGACTCTCTTCTCGTTCGCCCACCCCTTTATACCACCGACACATTTCGTTTCTGCTCGTTTCTGTCACGTTCTCCTTTTTCGCGCTGCCCGATGAAATTTTCTTTCTACCTCGATCGATCCCTCGCGATTCACGAGAACCGTATCGCCTTTTTTTCTGGGCTTGGTATTCGGGGTGAATCTCCTTCTTTATTAATTCTTCTTGTTGAACCTCCGTTAAACGATATTAATGCGAAGAAAAATTAGTTTTACTGGAGATGAAGAAATGGTAAATCGCAGGAACAACGATAGATTGACTAATTTTTAGTGGTTTATATGTTGCAAACATTTACTCTGCAAACGTAAAATGAAATAATCCCTTGTAGAGGTTGGAAAAATTATTTTTAAAAAAGTAAAGGGTAAATATGATTCTCGTTTGAACAGAGAGTTAATTCCCATTCTTTCGAGGATTATTCACGCGCATTTTTCCGGGCTGTCAGGGAATCGTTTGTTCAAGGAACTCGAGCAAGAGATGCAGGGAGTATAAAATTCTGACAACATAATTACTCGCCGTGTAATTTACTCTCTGACCGCCTAGGAATGCGCCGTTTCCGGTGGACGCACGTGCGCCCATTCCCCGCGTAAATTTCACCCCCAGCTCCCAAGGAATTTTTACCCTCGATCGAGCTCTCTCTTTTTAATTTCCGACGAACGCGACTGAATGTTCTGCAACGAGTAAATGGGACGATTTTTCATCGAATCCCTGGCAAGGATAATTCGAGTATTTTTAATTATAATAATTTTTCAATACACGATACCTCGTTTAATTACGAATAAAACTGTAAAACTATCACTAATCCTTCCCTCCTTCGAATCTGTCATACAAAACTCGTTAAAAAGTTTCATCAAATAATGCTACGAAGCCCAAAACAAAAGGGGTCGTTTACTAAAATCCATCTCACCCTAAAGAATGAACCCTTCGAAAGCAACAAACGAATGCAACACGACCTCCAAAACTATTATTATTCCACCTCGTCCCTGTAACCCATTAAGAAAGGGCGGGGATTGATGAACGATGAGGGACAGGAAAAAAAAGAGGAGCAAGAATAAAGAATAAAGAAAAAAGGAAAAAAAAAATGTATATATCAGTACCCTATCCGTCGGCACGTCGTCGAGTAAAAAGCTGTAGGGCCGCGCGCATAGACGCGCGAGTTACCCCCTCAAGCTGCACCCCCTCCTTCCTGAAGCTTTTCTACCGCGGTGAAAAATTTAATTACAAAAAAGTTTTGGCATTCCGTCAGTTTGGTTTAGTCGCAATATATCGCTCGAACTCCAGAACTCTGCGGCCCCGCCTCTACCATCCCCATTCTGGGGGTTTGTCTCACCCTTTCCCCGTAGTCCTCTCTTTCAACCCCGTGGCTCGTTCTCTATAGTCGGCTATCTGTGGTTTATTCGAGCGTCTGCCTCGAACCGCACCCCTGACCCACCTCTCGTTGGCCGACCGCTCTTCTTTTTTTTCCTACTCTGTTCTTTTTTTTTTTTTTATTAAGCATTCTCTATAATATTTTATTAATAATACGCTGGTACACCGTTGCCACGAAGGCTGTAACGCGGAAGTTGAGCTCGGTAGGTCGTGGAAATCGATCACTAGATCGATCTGCTTGGAATGGAGAATGTTTTGCCCGGGAATTTTTCATTTAGTGAACTCGACGGGGTTGATAGGGCTTCCGGATCGATCGTTAAGTGTTTTCAATCGGAGGAAACTGATGCAAATTCTAATTACACACGAAAGTTTTAATATTTTTATACTTGAATGGGGATGAATTTTTGTTTATTACCGATTAAGAAATAGGTAAAGATCAATGTCGGGCGAATTGTATGGTAGAGAAGGATTTTTTAAGAAGATGGTTTGAATGGGGTGGCTCGGTGAATTTAGTATAAAGAGAAGTTGAGATTACGGGCCGGGAAAGCACTCGATATTCGAGCTATTGCTGAAGTAAATTAGGTTACCCCAGTGTGGTTAAAATACACTCGTGTTCCAGAAGCGGTTTCGTTCGGAAATCTTATTAAAAATTTGTAGCAATGTGTTAGCTAACTTTCATCCCTTGTATTTCATCGTATCCTTAACAACTTGAAATATTTAATAAAAAAAAATAGAAAGATACACGAAGAATCGCGCCACGTGAAGGTGGAACGCGCGAGTTTTAACCCCCCAACCGCTCCGTTGGTATCTCGAAAAGCGCGAAAAGAATCGGAGGGAAGAAGAGGACGGCGAGGGGGTTGGAATACGCGGGAACGTTCGAAAAATTCCCAGCCAGATGCAGCAGCACGGAGTGGTAGCGTATCGTAGCGAAGCTTATCTGGAAAATTATTTGCGGTGGGGCGTCGTTCGATGGCCCTCGAAGAAGAGCTAACGAACGGACGAAAGCCCGGGCCGAAAAGTCAAATAAGCAAAAAATGAAAGCCGGACCCGATCGATAACGCGGCTATACATTGATAGCCGGGGGATATGAGCGGGAATATCGGGCCAAACCAAAGGGGGATGGGAAGAGGAAGGGGTGGTGTGGTGTGGTGCGCGGAAACCCAAGTCCGGCGTCAGTGAATTCTTTTTCGCGAACAGGAGGGGATGAAATAACCGGCCAATTAGCGATCTTATTGAAAATTTGTCAAGTTCCGGCGAGAGAAGACTTCTCCGCTGGCTGTTCCATTCGAAACCAGCAGACCCCTCGTCGAACTTGCGACCAACGAAGAAATTATTTCTCTCCCAGCCTCGCCCAACCCCACCCCCGTCGGGTGGCTCTCTTTTATCCGGCAGAATTATATTCGTGTGATGTTTTTCTTTTCCTTTTTTTCCACCCACTTTCCGTCCCCGACACCCCCACGCTAGCTTCCATCGATGACTCCTCGAACGATCTTTTCCAATTTTAATCAAGTTTCGATGAATTTTGTTCGAAAAGAAGCAATTTCTAGCATAACTCATCCCTTATTCCATTATGGAAAACGAAGAACGGTGTGAACGTAGAAAAAGGATGATTTAGAATCGATGACGAATTCGAGGGTTAACCCTTGAGGTTCGTGATTGCAATTGCTCTAAAGAATGACCCGTTAAAAATGATTAATTTAATTCGATGAGACTATTTAAGGGGTGGTTTAAATTTCAGAATATCAGTTCTTTATTAAGATCATCTGATGTTGATTTAAATCTTCTCCGGAGATCATATATTTCTAGACTATTCATTGACTGAATAGGTGAAGATATTTGTCATTTAAATGGATTAAATATCGAAGGGATGGTTTCTATTCGGCGCGATCGATTTCGAAGCTCAATCAACGATTAAAAGCTCGTCTCTTCTACTCATCTCGCGAGTTTCTATTTATGGAGTAGGCGTTGAACGATCTGCAGAAGGGGGGCGGGGTAGGGAGGTGATTTTTTTTTCACGTTCAACGGTTTTTCTCGGCAAACAATTAACCACGTGACGAGCGTCGTTAGCTCCCTCAGCTCGCGATTTCATTGTCTCCCCGGTGGTCGGTAAACGATCAAAACGCTTGGAACGATGCTTCGAAGGGGGATTAGAACCCGGTGTCGTTCGTTCGTTGCACCCTTTCACCCTTCTTCGAGCATTCGATATGCTTATTGGAGAACAGGTGAAAGGTGTCTTCTTCCCAGTGCACTTGCGACCCCTCTTCAAAGGGGTTTGTCGGTCAGTTTTCGTTCTAGAAACTGTACCGGCGTAAAGAGTTCGATCAAGACGTCTAGCAAAAGAAAATTTAATAATAAGTATCAAGGAATCGGTTTAAAAATCAATTAGTTAACAGAAAACTGTTGAACGGTGAAAAGAGTTAAGGAAGCACGTATCATTTCCCTCGAATTTGCAGGGTAGGTTGTAGGGTAGCTAAAGCACCCCACGGTAACGACACCCGATCGTAATCAGAAATCCGCAAAACAAGCGTACGCCAAGCGTAGGTACGTAGAACACGATTAATCGTGTCTTTGGTTCGACCAACCCCCTCTTACGAGCCACCCCTTGCGAACGTTCTCAACTTCATTTGCCGTATCCCTCGACCGGAATAACCGCGAGCCCCGGTGTTCCCTAGCAGCCAGATACCTGGAAAATTTGCATCGTTATCAGGCCGCTGCTACCACCCTTCTACCTTTCTTCTTTTTTTTCTCTCTCTCTCTCTGTTTCTCTTTTTATCAATCTTTCCGGGGTACTCCCTCACCCTCTCCTCTTTTTTATCCACCTTTCTCTCTATCTATCTCCGTTTCAGCCAGTGTTCGGCGCAGTTACAAGCATCGACGTATTGCCGGCCGTCGTGGAATGTATATTTTTTGACGAGTTTTCAGCCGACAGGGGATGAGAGGAGGGGGGTGGCAAGCCTCCTTCCACCACTGTCGACGACTGACAGACCGCGTCGGATGGAACGAGGACAAGGATAGAGTCCGGAGAGCAGTGAATGCGACGGGAAAGAAAAAGAGGGCTTCGAATAGCGGGTAAAAAGGGGGTGGCGAGGGGTCGGGGAGAGAGAAGGGTAGGATGAGAAGCCGACGGGAGGAAGCCGGAGGAAGGGTGGCACTCAAGAGCGAGAGAGGATTCGATCGAGAGACAGAGAAAGGATCGGGGGTAGGGGTGGTTCGGGGAGAAAGTGAGAGAGAAGGGGATGAAAGAGGCCAGAGACGAGAAAGAGGAACACTGAAAGAGGGTGAAAAGTGAGAGAGGTGGATAAGTACAGTGAGGAGCAAAACTGAACCAATAATACTGTTTTCCTCAGAAAATTATTATTCACGTATATGTGTTAGATTTGTTTGATAAGTTCCTGACGTTCCTGAGGGTAAGAAAGTGATCTTATTTTTTTTTTTCAAAGCATTAATATATATTAGACAATAATGTGTTCGTATAAAATTAAGATTATTTTACAAATAAAGAACACTAATTGAACTTGACATTAAATATCGATATTCGCAAAGACAATCGATAAATTATTGTTCAAAAGTACATGTTACACAAATTGTCTCGCATAACGTAGTACTGCTGACTGAATCATCCCCCAGTCGGTAGTACCACTTTATATAAGACACTATGTGTAAATAAATAAATAATAATAATCTTCTGGAAAAATGATTTCATTGGTTCAGTTTTGCTCCTCACTGTATGTCTCTGTCTGGCACAGACCACCTCCGTCACCCTTCTCCTCTTCCTCTAACTCTACCTCCACCTCCTCCTGAGTGAGCTCGCCTCACCGTCAGCCTCGACCAGCCACCCTCAACCCTCGTATCCACCCGCGAACTGAGGACAAAAATCAATATGAACGTGTAGCCATTTCTCTTTAATCTACCGCTTACTGGCTAGGAACCGAACCGAACTGCGTCGAACCAGAACCGGACTGGTCGCTCGGTGGCTTTCTTTTTCCAACCCCCTCTGGCCCTTTCTCGCCCTTTCTTTCGTTGCTTCCGTGTCTCTCTGTCCCTTTTCTCTGATCGGTTGGTCTCGTTCGTTTTTTCTTCTATTCCTGCGATTCCCTTTTTCTCTTTCTCTTTCTCTCTCGACGTCCACCCTTCTGCCTCCGCAACCCCTTCCGATCGCTCACCGTATATAGCCAACCCCTTCCTCCTTTTTTCTCTCGAACGCGTCGCAGGGCACCGCGACGTCTCTCTATACCTGGCCGTCCTCGAAATTAGTAGCCGGCACCTGTACTCCGGGCTACGAAATGCAAGGAATTTTCGATAGCACCCCAATTCAACCCCCCCATCCATACCATGTACATCCCCCTCGTCGAGTTACCCTCTTTTTTTCTTTTTCCTTCATTTCTAGCGTCACTCGTTATCGCTAGTCGACGCTTCTGCCGTCTCTATTTTCTTCCCCTTTCTTTCTCACCCCTTCCAAGGAATCTTCAGCCCCTAACGCATCAGTTACAAGAAGTTAAAGGATAATCCGTTGATTATGGGTTGATTGAACTCATTCTCTTTACGACGAGAATGATACTCTTGAGAATTTTATTAGGTTCTATTAAGAATAAGAGTTCTCTACTTAGAATTAAAATTTACTAAAATATTAAATTAGCATTAGAACTGTGACTGTTTGAACGAGTATTTTTGAGTGACAAAAGGAAAGGTCTTTAAAGGGGTTCGAATTCCTCGAATCAATTTTTCTATTCGAACGTTACCAGAAAGGGTGAATTACACCTACTATGTGTATTCTATCGAAAACGAAATTGAAAAACAAACAGTACTAAAAGCTGTATCTGTCACTGCTAAAATTTTTCTTTGGAAATTTAGAGGTACCTAAAATATATTTGCGGAGTTATTTAACATTCCTCTGATTTTTCCAAATTTTATTTTTTCATCGAATTTACTCGTCAAAGTTTTTGCCTCCACTCTTCCGACAGCTGAATCCTTTTCACGTGATGCCTATTTAAATATTTGGGAAGGGGGTAGGGGGGGCAACCTGAGGGAAGGGGTGGGATCGAGAAGATGTAATCGGCGTGCTCATTATTTATGATGATCCCTGGTAATTAGGAAACTCGTGGACCCGGATCTGAGCGATTTCGTTGACGGTGACGCGAATTGACGAGCTCGAGTGACGTCGATCGACGAATTGACGGCTGCTGGATTGCGAGTCGAGCGTTCGGTGACATCGAAATCGATATTGTTTATAATACCTTCATTATTTTTAACCCTTTAAATATTGAATACTTCCGACGAATAGGATAGTGTCACCTGTGGCCAAACCTCAGGTGTTAATCATTTTTCAACTACACGTTCATTCGCGGAAACAATGATGGTATGGTACGAATTGACATCAAAGTATCACAAAATAACACTCAAGGCGCACCAATTAAAAGCTTAAACTTGATAGTCACAACAAACAATGCGGGAAATTCATGGATACGCTAAGTGCTTTCTCGAGTTAGAAAATCGGCGTTAAACGCAAGAAAGTTTAGAAATATTGATTTTCCTTCGGACTTTCCCACCGTCGACGAAAAGCATTAACAACATTCTACGAATTAATCGTACAATAACGATAATTTGTGTGGTTACTCTGTGGCCCTGTATTTCCTTTCGAGTTAGGCGTCTCCGAGTATCGAAACACCGGGCTAAAGTGGAAGTAGAACGAGTCGATATAGGTCAGACCATAATCCACGACTCGCTAGGCTGATTTCGATCGTCGTTAAGCGACTACGTACAAACTCCAAAATAATATTTCAAATTATTAAATAAAATAAAAGTAAAAAGCTGACCTTTCAATCATGAATAATCAGTTCCTAAGAACTACCTTAAAAATCTCCAAGTATCTTCCTCTGATAATCAGAAACACTAAAGTAGCGAAGTTGTATCCGACACCGATAATCCTGTCCCAAAAAAAAAGAGATTTGGCGATCCACGAGGATACGTTCAGCCTATCACAGGCCGGAAGCAATTTTTCCATTTCGTTCATTGCACGACAGAGAAAGAGAGAGGATGGTAATACACCCCCTTCATCCCTTTGGATAGAGAACAAAATGTATACAAACGTACACGATATCCAAGCCTCCTCTCTAATACCTCTTAATGCTTATTCCAGTCGTGGACCGGAAGTTAGCCCAGTTCTGTTTTGACTCTCCTATCCCCCTCTTCTATATACTTTTCTCTCCGGCAGAATATTTTTTATCCTCTTTTTTTACTCGTTTCGTTCGTTTGTTTTGCACGAAGAAGCGGAAGATTTATCGACGAAGAGCGATACCCCAGCTGCAATATTCAACGCTGGAAGCTTAGAGCTACTGCACCGGTGCACGAGGGTGGTTGATGGTATGGTGGTGGTGGTGGTGGTGGTAGTGGTGGTTGTGATGGCGATGGTGGTAGTGGTGGTTGGCTTTACGTGGACACCAGGCTAGCTCTACGGTGTAGCACGGTGTAGTACGCCACTGTTGCTGGCTACATATAGATTATTGATCAGGCAATAACTCAAGGACTAGTCGGGGCGCATATTACCACCATACCAGCCAGCCAGAGCCAGCTACGTTCCGGCTAACGTTGGTACGCAGTAGTTATGCTAATTAAAGGCAACCTTTCGGCCCCGCGGCCGACATAACCTGGCCATAGCCGGAGATCATTATGCGCACATGTGCCTGTCGCACCGAAACGAATCCCTTCGACTGGCCCCGCCGTTAATGAGTTTCTTTTTCACCCCCTCGCCCGCTTCGGCTTGCAACCAAATAGACTGCCGCAACGAGAATTCGGCTGCTACGTGGAAAAATATGTATTTCTATAGTGGAATTGGGGGTTGGAATTCTTTTCTTTTAGAAAGACGAAGATAAAGTAATCGTTAATTTTATGAAGAACGTCGTGAAACGAAAGGGGATTCATCCTCCATTCTTACGAGACTTTGTTTTCTGAGGATCAATCTTAAGTAACACTTTAAACGATTGTTATATTCATTTATAAAGGATATTCAATTTAGATTTTCCAAGTCGTTAATGATATCAAATAATATTTTAAAACTGAATGGTTTCTGCGGATGCGTTTCTCTTTTTGTGTAGGTTCATTTTTATATGATTTACAGATTCTAGAAGTTTGCAGAGTATTGAAAGTACTAAATATTATAAATAAATTAATCTCTTTCAGTTTCTCTAATTAATGAAAACGTAATTCAGAGGTAGAATCTTAGCTATTTTTCAATGGAAAAATCCTCGAACCGAAAAAACAAGTTCACGAACGGAACGAAAATTTTATTCTACATTTTTAACTTATTTTTCGCTGTAGAAATTAGCCCTTTTTGCTCTTGTACCGTGATTACAGAACCAGGCCCTGTATATTTTTCTCCCTCTCTCTCTCTCTCTTCATTTTTACTCTTTATTTTCTTTTCTTTTTCCATCAGAACAGAGTCTCCCCTTTCTGTTTCTGTTCGATCGTTGCTTCTCTCGGTCTCTTTTTAAAGGGGGCGAGCTAGAAAAATTCGCCGATAAGCGCGAGCTCTCTATCGGTTTTGTCCGAATATGAATACCTGAGACCCGAGCCCCGGTAATAATGCATTTTCCAAGCCCCCTCTCCGTCCCTCCGATGCTGCCCGCGTACCGCGCCAGCATTAATTAATGGGCGAATTAAATTTTAGGCGACCGCCAGCGGCGTCTAAATGTTTAATTAACTGGCTAATTAATTGGCGGTCGGATGCTCCCGTTACGACACGCGTTCACTCGGTCGCCGTATCAGCTTCGACGTTCTCGAACGAGGAACGCGTCGCGCGTGCCTCGAAAGGGGTAATTTTTTCAAAAAATATAGAACGCGGTAAATGGACTATAAGATTTTTAGGTCAGTTTATAAAATTTCGAATCGTTTCAAATCATCGTAAATAACTTTCCGCCCTAACTTCTTACGTTTAAAAGAAAAGGGTACTGTGTTAGAAGAGCCCAGCAGAAGGGTTGAAAAGCACGCACAGACGCCATTTCCTAAACCAAAAGCGTATTTTAGAACAAGACGAGCATTCAGCGAAGAACTAAAGAGGATTCCCCCACGAAACAAAAAGGAGAACGCAGTAGACAACGGGCAGGGGGTTGAAGGATTTTCGAAGCGAACCACGACGACGAGGGTTGCACGGTGGTTGGCGATGTCCAAGTAGAAGAGAGAGAAGCTTTCTTCTTTTCTGTCGTGGCATTTTCCATAAGTGGATCGTTACGTCGATCCGCGACGCTGTATCGGTGGGGTGGAAAAAGGGATCCATCGGGATACGAGGAGGGGTGGCGTATCAATGCGAAGTGGCCGTGGTAGGAGGATGAGAAAAAAAATGTATAATGAAAATACTCGAGCTTATAATAGCCGTGAAAGTCGGCCAAGAAATCTCGTACGAACGCCACTCGGCACTCGTTAACTCTCTGGGATACATGAATTTCGTTTCGTCCTTATTGTTGTTTTCTTGTTATTGTTATTGTTGTTGCTTTTGTGCGACGAGCAGCCACGTCGATTATCTGTTTCTCATCGAGAGTCGACGAGATATATCGGCTGCTTTCTCGCGCGATTCAAAAGGTAATCGACCAACGTAATTGCTCGTAATTGCCGCTTCAAGATGTATATATATTATTCGTCGCGAAATTACGCGGTATAAAGGATATCATTTTTACTTTTTTTTTTTTTTTATTTGGAAGTCTGCGTTTCGAACGTTGATCGTGCAATTACATAGGAAGGGAGATTGTACAATTGCGGAGGAGTAATTATTAATAAGAAACTTGAAGGGTTGTATGGCGATCGCGATTACAAGAACTTTTCTAGAGGGTTCCGCTGGTACAGGGATGGAAAGAGAGGGAATTGCGGTGGTTTGTTAATAAATCAACGTCATAAATCAATGACAGAACGATCGACGGCGACAAAGTAGAGCCTCCTAAAAATGAAAGGAAACGAAAATTGTTTCCAGCTCGATACGAGAAACGGTCCTGTTTCGGTCCATCGGTTACGACGGTAATCAGAACTGACCTTAAAGCTTATTGGGGACCATTAATTAATTGTCATCAATTAGCTCGATACCCAAGGAATTTTCACCGTGATTTGTAATTTCGTTTGACTTCTAAAAGTAACCAAACATTGCAAAGTGCACTGTACATTCCATGCGAAAACCCATCACCACTTTCGACAAATTCCACCTCTAATCTAATAAGCAGAATTATTAAAGTAATCCCTTTGCAAAATTCACTGCATCCGCATCGAATACACGAATTTACCCGTCGCAATTCCACGTCGAAGTCTGAGGAACAGAGCAGCCCGAAAATTGGCCGCTATCGTCTGTCGGCGCAGTCGAAAATGGTGTGTGTACCTTGCACTCGAGTCACGGAATCGATCGAGTAGCGTTAGGAGCGTTTAGACGACTGTAACTTCCTTGTGTGGTTGAGAGCAGCATAACGAGAGAGTAGTTGAAGAGATCGACGGAAGTGGTGGAAAAGAGAAGGTGCACGAGAAAGGATCAAAGAATCAGGGAGCATCTGGTGGAAGTGATCCGGTCGAGACGCGAAGAACCGTCAGCATATGGGGGTTGTAATGCGAAAAGGAGGTAATTAAGCCACTAACGATCGATTCGAACGAGAAAGTTCAGAGAAAGCTGGAGGTTAAAGAACGAAATGGTGGTTGAAAGAATTGGTAGATCCATCGATGCCTAAGTTACATCGAAAGGGATGCAAGGGGTTGAAAATTGCCAGTTAGAAGCAATGGTTAGAGAAAAATCGTTCCTCGAAGAAAAGACGATCACCTAATGGGGTAGATGAAGACACTGGAGATGTGAATAAGGTCGAAACAAGGAGTGATAAAAATTCTAACATGTTTGATTAAAAAAAAGATTGAAAGGAAATTAATTTGTCACCTTTTAACGTTTCGAATTGAAATCTTTATCGTTAGGATCTTACTCGTAGGGATTTTCCATTATCAAACGAAGTCTCGGAAGATACAGAGAAGACGGAAAAATAGGTGAAAAGTGTTGAAATCGCGGAGGGTCGAAGGTCCAGGGGGGGTGTAGAAGGGGGCTTGTCGAAGGTTTCTTGGTTCGACTGGTGCGGCTGCAACGAAACTAGCGGCCAATGGGGTAACGCAGCCGAGCCATTATTGGAAACTCGTTACATGCACGGTGCCCCACGCCGTTACAAAGGCACACCATCCCCCTCCAACCCCTTTCGATCCTTCGTGTCGCCGCCCCTGTGGCCTCCGTTACACAAGTACCCGCTGGAAGCAACTACGTCGTCGCCGTTAGTTCGCACCCCCACAACCTCCCCGTACACCAACCACCCCATCCTGTCCCCTCTGGAACTTTGTCTTATTTGCTTCTACCTACTTATGCGAAATTTCCAACCCCTAAAGTTGCTACGTCATTCCTTTAACTATTACGTTCCACCCTTGTTAGATGATTCGACTGACCATTTTTGGCCAATCGAATGACCTTAGTTAATTGCGAACGCAAGAGTCCTATATTTAAGCTGGAATTTTCCAACTTCTAATACTTCGTCTTGAAATTTTCCACCTTACGCTTTTAGGTATAAAAAGTTTCTAAAAATTGTCCACTCTGGGAATTTTAAATATAGAAATTTTCCACCTTGTGATTTTGGGTATAGAAATTTTCTAAAAGCTTTTCGTTCTCGGAATTTTAAATATAAACATTTTCCACCTTGGAAATTGAAAAATATTGTAAAGACATTTTCTAAAAAAAGAAAGAAAGAAAATCGGCAAACGAGGCAGCACAATCTTGTCAATCAAAATCAATTGGGGAATTCGCAATTAAGAGGCGCCACACAGAACAATCATTGCATCATTTAACGTGGTTCAATCGGATCAATGAATCAAAGCTGCCGTTTGTTTTTCGACGAGAGATCGATTAGTCGAATAACCGGACGAGACAGGGTGGAAAAAGGTTACAAACGGTCGTAGAAGGGGGCTGAACGAAGAAGCTTCCGCGTGTTACGTGAAGTTCATTCAAAATACAATCGATGAGGGTTGTTTAATTTTCACGAGTAGGAACTTTTCGAGCGACGAAACACGGTTAATCGAGCGATCGAAACGTCGATAACGAAGCTCTCTAATCAGCTAGCATTTTATATATACGTTAACGCGACCGACCATTCCCTAATTAATGAAGCTAAATAATAAAGTTGTAGAGATAACGGTATTTACCTTTCGATAACTATCATTGATTTTCTATATTTCCCCTTTGATAACGAAATGCTTGTACGTTGGTTGAATAAACATCAGACAATTTTAATGTTTGAGAATTTTTCAGAACTTCATAATTATAAGTTCTCCTTCTGTCATCAATATTTAATTAACAATTCAAATAGGAACTTATATCAATAACGAATCGATTTCACTTTTAATTTATAAATAAACCCAATATATTGCATCGAAAGTTCTTCTGAAACTCGAATGGAGCTCACCCCTATCTAACGGTGTATTTGTGCATATATAATGCTAGGAACAAACGTCTTAAGGTATATATCGGTGATTTTTCAACTAAATTTTCTCGCGGCCCACTAAATAAATGCTCTGGAAGCTCATGGAAATAAATCTTAAATCATGCTTGCGATGTTCCAGGCTTTAAGTGAGTTTGAACGACACTTTTACCCCCCTCGCACCCCCTTTTCCACCGAACATAGCCGGAGGTGTGTGAAATATTATTGCGACATTTATCTCTGGGGACACGGAGCAGGTATTTTCCTACGAGCCAAGATTCCAGGGACGTACAATTTCCTGATCGGTGTCCCGGAATTTCCCCAATTTTCCTGCAATGTTCGATTAACTTTCTGGCCAACGATCAGCTTCTCCCTTCTTACAGAATATTAAGCGATTGACGGTAACAAATGACGATTTAATACGTGTTCCAGGGTAGAAATGAATAGTTTCATTATAATCAGTTCGATTCACTGTATGTTTCAATGAGGAATCAGCCATTTTGTACGGAGAATATCCACGAAACGTTTGTATAGTCATCTTCGGTAAACTTTCAGCTTCAAACTGATAAGACCTAAACGTCATTAGACGATACCTTTCTGACAATCAAATCGTGTCAGACTTCACAGATTCACCTCGTATGAAATTCACCCCTAATCGGTCCAGCCAATCATCGGGTATCCAAGGAACACGAGCAGGCTCTAAATTTCTCCAATCCCCCAAACAAAGAATCGGACAAGTTAACCATACCAACCCCTCGCTTTCCAATCGTCCACCCTTAAAAGTGTCTTCTTTCTTAAAGGGAACAACGGTTCATTATCGAAAAATTGATCTGATTAGACGACGGTACTTCCATCAAAACTTTTCGCCGGACATCCCTCTCGATTCCCACGTCTCGCGAGAATCCGTCTCGCGGAATTAAGGGTGCGCTTGAACTCTTCACCTGCGCCCACCCCTCGACGACTAAACTTTCCGCCCCGAAACACGCCGCGTTAATTGGCGCAGTTTAAAAGTATTGCGAATTTTAGTGAAATTTTGAGATAAAGTTCGGCAAACTTACAAGATCGGGAGATACAGAGGGGTGCTTTCAAAGACTTACTCTTTTCACACGGGGTACACACTACTCGGACAAATATTTCGAGACAAATATTATAACGATTACGAGCGAAAAGAGGGTGAAGAATTTTTCAGCGGTCCAGGATCGAAATTATATTGTGGCAGCGACGTGCGTTTGACAAGAGACGACGAAAACCGCTCGGTATTTCCGTAATATCGCGAACCGTACTCGCGTCAAAGAGCACGCGTACGATAACGATTAATTTCATTAGTAACGAAGTAATTAGTTCGAGCGACAGCGTGTGCCTGTATCCTGAAATATTTTTAACAGCAGAGACACTGACATGTCCCTGATACGTTTCCTAACGCACCACCGGAAGTAGAGAAATCTCGCCGAATTTCCGTACACCCTCTCATCAACCGAACGTATTCATTTTCTCCTTTTTTTAATTACCCACAAGATAAACGAACGAAAAAATGCAGAAAACGCTTGATACGATAAAATACTGTCTAGAAATGTAGTTTTGAAGATGATTGACATTGTTCCAGATTAAATTTCAACTTCTCCGCACAGTCAAACGTTCCATGATCGATATTTAATTTATTCTTCCAACCTTTCCGAATAAAAATCCATTTTTTTTTATTTCATTACAAACTTTCGAAACGTGTAACGCCAAGCATTTCACTGCTCCCGTTACCTTCCACCCCTCCTGAAACCCCGGAATCGCAAGTTTTCTCTACAAGTCCAATCAACTCCGGGAAACTTGACAAAAAAAAGAGCCGCAGAGTGCAAGTTGTATGCAGAAAAACCTAAAGTCGAGCATGGTACAAATTTTCTCCATCCCCCAAGTCGCCTAGGAAAATCAGAGCGGCGAATAAAAGGAAGAATTTCTCTCTCCGATTCCGATGATAGCCCTTCTACCTCGAACTACAGTGAAATAAATAAAAAAAGAAAGAAAAAAAACAAGCCTAAAATACACGTATACAGAGGGAGAGAGAGAGAGAAAAAAAATAGGAAACACGAGGGGGTTGAGGGATGGGATCGATTGGCGTCGAAGCGAACCAAGTCGAACGAAAAACGTCGAAGGCATGGTCGAAGTAGCAACGAGGCAAGGTAATCTCGCTACTCTTCGGCCGCTCATTCAAATCCTACGCTAAATTTCAATCTGATGTGTACAAAAGTCGAGCCCTTCCGTCCCTGCCAACCACCCCCCGCGCGCCATCCCCGATTCGGTTCCTCGTCACATAACGGAACGACTCGTGCTCGAGGCAACGGTCCATTTCTACGATCCTATCCCCAACCCACCCACCCCCCCTCTCTTCCACCCTCTTTTTGCACCCGTTCGCCCACGTACATCCCCGATGCACACGTGTGCACCAGTCCATTTGAATCTAGCCACTCGAACGCGCGCTGGTACACTGCGAACCAAAAGTTTCGCCTCGTGCCACTCGAAAGAGGGTGAGAGATAGGATGAGATATTTTTTTGGGGGAGGGACGATGACGATCGGATAAGGATGTTTGGACGGTTCGTGGCTGGGTTCTTTGCGGGTGAATTGAAAGTTTGGGGTGAGCGTTGGAGAGGGTGATGGTTAATTGGGGGAGAAATTAGGGAATTGGGGTGGCGAAGTGGTGTGCTGTCTCAATCTTGGGTTAACCGAGGTTTTTATAGTCATGGGTGCATTCGAGGAATGAGAGAATTTGTTGAAATTTGAAAGTTAACACTTTTTCACCCTCTTCTATGAAACGTTTGCTGGTATATATTTATCTTTTAGTCATTTCCAACCTTCGGAAATGACAAAATTCGATTCTAAATGACATGAGGAGAATTAAGACGAGACCGAGCCATCATTGGAATAACTTTTGCCCGCTGATGTATGTATGCCAGAGAGAGAGAGAGAGAGAGAGAGAGTCAGAAAACCACCCCCTTGCCAGCGGAGTCCTTTTGAGCCAACCACCCCCTTCCGACGTCGTATCCATAGCTCGAACGTCCATTTCCCTCGATAGAGTCCCGGCAATCCGTGGTGTATCGGTTCGTGTATACACACGGCCGTCGCGGCGCACAGCGTCGAGGAAGGCGCAGCTAATTAAACTTCGCCAGCCACGACGGAGAGTACGTTAGACTTTCATTCGTTCGGCTTTCTTGCTTCTCGGAATCGAACTCCGCCGGCTTGCAGGCTTCTTTACGCGAATTACACCGGGGAGGGTGGATTTTTGAGCCCCGTTATATACCGTTCGACTGATTTTATTCGCCCACCCTCTCCCAACCCCTCCAAGACTTTCTATCGGAACGAGACGAGAATGCCGGGGAAAAATGAAAGTTCGAATTCGTTCGGAATAGATTCTCGAATGGGATGACTACGTACTTTGACTGCTGCTGGAATGATTCATTCGAATCTTTTTTGGGGGGTGAGAAAGTGTATGATTATTGAAGACGCGTGCACAAATATGTTTCTTAGGAATCGAACGAGTTTAATAATATTTTATAAATAATTCGTTAGATATGTTTCTTTTTGTAAGGGTGAATGATACAGAAAGATGAGATATAATTTCGTTTCAAGAGTGATTATTACAACAGCAATTAGTAATCGATCAGGATTGTTATTTTGTTTTTATTCACGATAAAATAATAAGCTTTCTGTACTAATATTAATATCCATATAATTGTATGATGGGGTGAGTGTTCAAAGTAACGATTTGCTGCGTTGATTAATGATGCGGAATTATTAACAAGAAAATATACATTTTGAATAATACACCCAATGAAAATGATTAATGGACCATAATTCAACGACAGATCGATGATTTTCCAACTAAACATATCGGTAGATATAATTAATCGCAAAATTCACGATGAACTCGAAGAACTCGAGCGATTCGAGTTCGATGAAAATAGTACGAGCACGCTGGGGCTTCGGGTTATTCGGAACGCTTCGATAACGGATAGATCGATATAAAACGAGGGCCGATTAATTAATTCGATTGTGCCAGATAACGCGAATCCTCCTTCTCGTGCATCGCTCGAAACCCATGCTCGAAAACGCGCGCGCACGATCGTATTTAAAAATAAAGACACTCGTATTTTTAAAAATCTTCCTCTCTCCGATATATTACAACAATTAATATCGACAGTTTATCCAATTTAGAGTAAATGATTATTTGAAACGTTTGAAAATTCTAGAAATGTTAATTTCAAATCTTCAAATTGCGTTCCAAGAACAGAATATCGATTCGGTATGTTGGAAATCTCAAATTAAACCCCGTTTAATTCTTAAAGAAATGATCCACGATTAATTTCAACCCCTTTCGTCGAAGGACAAAGATTCACGACCTACTTCATCGAATTATCGAACGATCGTCCCAGGAGGAGTTTTATTATTGCAAGTTTTTCTTGGAATTCAGGCTGTCTTAAAATTCGATTCCGCCAAATAATATGCACCGAAGTTTTGTTGGAGGTCGAGTACCACGAATTACACGATAAAAAAAGAAAGAATATGTTTTGTAACAGGGTCCAAAGAGGGTGAATTAAAAACTTACTCGTTCCTGTGCTTTTTAAGGGGTAGTTAAGAACTATTAATGGAGAATTTTGGTGAAATTCTGCCTTCTTGGGACAGTTAAAAAAATTGTCATGGAACTTTGTACGACATACTATTCAGGGTGACTAGATCCAAAGGACGATGTTTTAATATAAGAAAATTTTGCGAAATTCTACCGTTTTGGGATTGTTAAAAGACTGTTAAGGAATTCTTTACGAACTACTTGTGATGTATAAAATTCTACCTATTTGGGGAGTTGTAAATTGCTAAGAAACTCTTAACTATGAATTTTTTTTTCTTGAAATTCTTACCTCTGTAAAAAATTTGCAAATATCATTCAAGAACTCTTAACAAATTTTAACTAAATTCAAAGAGTAATATTTCGAATAAAGATCAAGTTTTCATACATATTTCTAAAGAATAAGGTCACGAAACACTGAGTCTATTTAAATATTTGTCAAAATAATTGATGGATATTAATTAGATTAATTTTCTTGTCTATTGACGGAGTACGATCGTGTTATTTTAAATAAACTATTAAAGTGATGTATTTTTTGATATTACCATATGAGTTGTGAAACTGTTGGTGATGAGACTCGAGACCGGTTCCTGGGTGGTGGATATCCAGCATGGCTTCCGGCTCGCCTCCGCTCTCAGAGCAGTTGCTCAGGGCTAAAACCAAACCGATAGACACACACCTTGCGTTTAAACTTCAAATCAGTTTTCATGGTGGCGATCCATTATCGCGCGGAATAATACCCTCGCTTATAATTTCTTTCGCGTTTCTCTTTATCTTCGCGCTCTGATTTTTCCACGTCTTTCCCTTCGTTTCGTCCTGTTCCTTTCAAATTCTCACACTTTTAACTTTCCTAAATTCTAATACTTTTAATAAATTTCCATATTTACAAATTCTCTGCTTTCCAAGTCATATTACTAAATTCTAAGCTTTCCAAGTTTTCACATTCCCAAATTTTCAAAAATCAAAATTCTAAGCTTCCCAAATTTCTATATCCCAAAAACTTTATGGCTTATGACAAAAGCAAAGAAAAAGAAAGCTCGTATTCTTCGATCAAAGTGAAAACGACGACGAAAGGGTGACGAAGGAAAAATCATCGGAAGCAACGCAACCGATTCATTCTATTTTCCGTTTCCGTGGTTCGCGTGAACACAACTGAAAATCAACGAACGAGAAACAACGCAACGTGCACGAGAAAGAAATCATAAAACGGAAGAGCAGGGGTATGTCACACGTTCTCTTAAAAGTATAACTTATCGATACAAATCAAACAATTAACCAAACATCAGAAAGGAAAAATTAAAAAATCAGAACAGCGTCCTTCTTAACGTTGATTCAAAAACTGCCTGTTCGAAGAGGTGTTTCGCTTTTTCAAAAATAACAAAATTTCTCAAATTCAAAGGAAAATCACCTCCTCCTGATTTATTTTTTTCTCTGTTTTTTGTATTCAACGTCGAGGACACGGTTGGTCGCGAAAAATTGCTCTCGTAAAAACATTCTCCTCGCTGGGAAAATCAAGAGAGAAAGTAACAAGCAACAGAAGAGAGGAAGAAAACGAAAGAAAAAGCGGAAACGAAGAGGACTGAAGCGGATCGAGGGACGTGAGGGACGCGTGTACGCGGAAAACTAAAAGGAAAAGTCGACGAAAGAAAAACGCGAAAGCGTTCTTCCGAATCGCGAAAAACGATCGATCGATTTCGTGGTGCGTGTCTTTGTCTATCCGTTTGGCTGGTCGAATATCGTTGAAACCTCGCGAGATATCGATTTCACGACCGACACCTCGATAAAACACGTTTTCCATTATTTTCTTTTTGATTTCTCTCTTTTTTGTTTTGGAATTTCTTCATTGAGACCGGTTCCTCTACGGTCTTCCGTGTAGACTTCCGGTTGATCATCATCTTCGGCTGACGACGGAAGTGTCCGATCGTTCACGAACTACTTTCAACCCTTTTACAGCGGGAAATATTATGAGATGTATGCAGGGAGTTCAATTATGAAGAAGAATTGTTTTCATTTGTTTCTTTTTTGAAAATGAAAATTTATCGTGACTAAATGAAAACTTGTAAAAAAATTCTTTCCCTTAGTTTTCTATTGAGAATATTTCTTTATATAGTTTAAATTTATCATGTTCAAATAGAGATTAGGTTAATCTAAGGGATGATTTTTGAAGCTTAAAATAAATTTTTAATTAATTAGTCATTTTTATATACCTCCTTGAAAGAGGAAATGAAAAATTTTCGAAATGGAAACTTTTCCATGATTTTCATAGCCTGCGAAAGACTAAGGATTAATTTCCAAAGCTTAAAATAATATTTGCTACGTCGATTGATAACTTTTTAAACAATTTCCAGGCGAGAAATTAGTGGACAAAGTTTTTGACTCTGTTCGACGAACGACTCCGCTATAAATTGCTTCTACTCGTCTCTTCTATATATCAAGGGTAAACTGAAAGCACCCCTTCATCCCCTTCTACGTGTCCAACGGACCTCTCGAATAATTTCACGAACCAGTTTTGAATAATCGCTTGGATATTCGGGTAAAACGATTATGTAAAGTTGTAAATTATTCTCCCGAGGCTGGCCAGTCCAAAGACGGGATAGGAACCCTCTTGAAAGAAAATACTCGAGAAGGTCTCTTAGGTCCTAAGAGTATTGCATATCCAAAAGAAAAAGTATCGAACAATATTTCTTTCGCTGTACCAAAATTGAATAATTCAGAATTTCCTGCAAAGGTGTACTAACCACCTCCCCAATGCAAAAATCAACCCCCAAGAACTTGGAATCATACATTCTGTCCTTTAAGAGGGTTAAAAAGTGACTTTTAATGCAACTAGTCGTTCCAACTAATACGTCCTTGCGCTAAGACAAGGGTCGAAGGCACTTTCTTTAATTTCACCCCCTCCATAGACTCGAGGATTTCTCTATCAACGCCTGTAATTTCTCTTCGAACAGTGTAAAGTAACGATTAAACGTGAATCGAAAGGAGAAAGAGAGAACCGTCCCACAAAAGGGTTGAGGGGTGATTCGAGCCGTTTTTTCCCTTCTTCGCGAAAGAATCATCCCCTTCCATTACGGTACCAGCCTGTACATACGCCAGTCACGTACGTAACAGTAGCAGACTGACATGTATGCCTCGTAACAGTAAGCCGAGTTCCCACTGAGAACAGGGGCGGATCTAGAAGCCCTCCGTGAGGATGAAACATGTAAATAGAATGAATTTTATTTGATTAATATTTCTCAATAGTTTATCGAATATAACGTCATGAAATTCATGAAACTTTTTAAATGTCATTTGTGAAATGTAACTGAAAATTTTTATGAACATCCCAATTTTAAATTAAACTAATTATGCAAAATCATGGATGTTAAAAAATATTCAATATTAGGAACTGCGATATTAATTCTTTCTTTTGAATTTTAATTTTAAAATTGTTAGATTTATGAAACTCTTGCCGGATCCGCCACTGTCCGACAACCTTATACGATGGAAAAAGAGGGTAGAAAGCTGGAGTGAAACAGGGGTGGAGATAGAGAGAGACAAGCTATTGTGTGTAATAGGTGTTCCGTGTGGTGTACATAAACGTATACCGCATGCATGACGTGGAGGATGAGTCAGCTCGTGGAAGCAGTTTCAGGGAGGAATTCATCACGAAACTTTCTGGAAATATTTGTCCCTTTTTTCCTTTCCTTTTACAACCCTCTTGTAACGGTGGAATTCTTCGACAAGTACTAAAACTGACTTATACCTTTTAACCCAACGACTGCTGAAATCTCTTCAAAAATAATCTCCTTCAGAATTTGGAATACCAGATACAAAGCGTTCTAAATTTTTCAAAATATCAAGAAAAAGAAAAGAACATCCCATGAAAGCTGTACACAGTTATCATCCACAATTCTTAAGCTTTAAAATATAATTTAATGATACTTTTATGTCATCAATCAGTGGAAGACTTTTGAAGTTTCGAAATTGGTAATTGTTCGATTCGATTTGCAATCATTCATTTTCTACTAAAACCATCAACGAATGCTTTACGTAGTGATTTTCTTGAAACTTTAAGCTTTAAATCGATGTATCATACGTACCGTTTAACGGTACTTTTATGTCATCGATTCGCGTGAAACTTTTGAAGTTTCGAAATCGAGCATGTGATACCCAACAACCGAAACAGCAACCTTTCGCGTGTTTCCAAATCAATGTATTCAGGAATCCGGAGTATAAACATCGGCGTATCTAGCGGCAAAGCGTCGATCGAAGCGACGAGACACGATTAACGCGGGATTAAACATCGATCCCCGGTGGGAAAATCGATTTTTCCATCGGGCTCGTGTCGGAATCGTTTGGCCCAGTAAACTGTTTTTCCGTGAGCAGAAAAGGCTATTCGGTGAATAGCGAAGGGAAAGAGGGGGGGTTATACCGGTGCAGATGTCACGTCGAAACACCTTTCGTGGAACAGCTGTTACCATGGCACCGACCTAGGGAAATCCTGACCTTCGACCCTTCGACCTTTTCATCGATAATGGATTAGAAAAATCCTTATACAAATTCTTCACCATCTTTTGATTATTATTCTCGACGAGTTTTCAATATCAAATTACTTTTATGATACATAGAAATTTTCGTTGTTTAATTTCAATTTTGGAGGGAAGATCGATGATCGATTGAAAACGGCAGAAAATAAAAACAAATCGATTGAATTTTCTTCGAATGCAATGCGGCCCGTTAAAAGCGACCGAGTCTTGGCTCGAATTAAAACTTTGCTCGGCTCGTTGATAAACGAAAGGTGACACCGGTATGTTTTACGATAAGCCTGCTCTCCTCGAACGACGATACACGGTAAACGTTAACAAGAATTCATTCGCCACAGAAAGAATCCTCTTGGTGATTTTGAAAATAATTCATCAGAAATTTTCTCCTTTTATATTTGATGCGAATAGATGACATAAAAGTGTCAGAAAATGTCACTTGTTTCGCATCAATTTGAAGCTTAAGATTGAAGGAATATCTGTATAAAGCTGTCAACGCACAAAGGTAATCATAAAAAATGATTTGACGACAAGTACCTGGATACAATGTCTAGTTATCTAGCGGTTATTCATTTGATTTGCAAGCGACAGGTAAAGTGTTAATAACAGAAGCGGACGATGATACACTTAGAGGGGGTCGTATTCTATACTTGGAAGAAAAGAAAAAAGGAATCTCAGGCGTGGAAAGAGGGGAGCCAACACGTTGAAAATAATTGTCCTGTGACTACGGGCCGGAAACCACGGTGGTCAGCGTAAAAGCCCGCATCATCGATTGCTGTTTATCGTGCGTGCCAAGAGGAAACGCGTTTCGTGCTCGCACGTGTTCCTAAGAATTTCCTCTTTCCTATTTCTTTCCTCGATAAGACCTCAAAGTATGATTTTAATTACACTATTACCAATCAATCAATTCAGAGATCCTTGCACTCTTTTTATTATAAATACATCTCAATTATTTGAATAATGAAAATTTAGGTCACAAGAGAATAAAAACATATTCTACGGATCTTTCTTCGATTCTCGTGAAAGAAGGGCAGGAAGATGATGCCCATGAAGTGCAGGGGACTCTTAACATGCAACGGGGACGCATCCTTGAAACAGAACCTCTTCACAGTCTTCTTCTTTTTTTCCCTCGTCTACCTTTTTCTGTTTTCCTTTTTGTTTCACCTTTCGAAGCACCTCCGCAACGACGACAGATGATGTGGGTACCACGAGGGGTCATGACGTCACTAGGAACACCATCCTCGTCGCTCATATGACCGTCTCTTTTCTTTGCCGGCCGCGTTTCGAGGGCTGCGAACGACACCTTTCCACGGCCAGCTGTCACTCGCATCTGTAAGTTCTTTCAGCCGAGTTCTGGAACTCGATCAGGAACAGAGGGAACGCGGTACAATTTTACGTTACACGATGATCGCCAAAGAGTTAGAGAAGTTCGAGCAACGAGTAACGATGTAAAGATTGTTCAAACGAACCTCGAAGATCGTTCGAAAAATTGTCGGCTCAAAGAAACGATAATAAAAGTAAAATACGAATTCTGGAAGATGTAGACAAGGAACTCTTTGAAAATTTCAGACGCTGACAATTTCCAAGCAGATAGGGAAACGCTCAAAGTAAATGCGGATAACCTTCGACTGTCAAGGTTCATAGAATCGAAACTTCCAACAAAGTCAACCTAGTTAAAGTTCTCGATAACGAATTACGATTTTCACTTAAGCGTGTTTCGCACGCGACAGCCTCGAAATGGTGCGGATCACGTTAAGTGAAATCAGAGGCGTAGTCACGAGCACGGATAATGACATATCTTGGTGGGGAAAAGTAAATAAGTGGACACGGGAGACCTGCTGGCTCTGTAACTAATGTACCTGACCCGTTTCAACGATCGATAACACCGGTGGACGCGATTAAGCGCGAACGACGATCAGAAACGGGCCAAACGCACACGTTCGTTCCCAAATGAATTTCAACCGATGCCTAATTAAACCTTTCGATTATAATTTTATTATCAATATCGCTGTAACAGAACATGCTGAGACACATTTCACGATCGCGGGACACGCGATTTTGTCTGATCGATTGCCGCGGTCGTTTAGACGGTTGCGAGGAGCTGTCTTTCAAGAATCATTGTTCGACGGGAAGCATGTTTTCTTCGGTCGCGGTTCGATCGATACGACTATTACTACCGTGTGTGTATGTGTCCATTTATTGCCAACGTACGAACTGAGGATACGAGAACTGGAATTAGCACCGCTTTTGCATCGATCCTAGCTTTGAATCATTTACGAGGACTCGTATGCAGTGGCCGCGAGCGTAGCTCTTTCGCGGCACTTACTCGCCTTCATTTTCCATGATAAGTGTTTCCTCCTTCGAGAATTTTTATAAAGAACGAAAACATAAAGATGCTACGTTAATAAATAAAACGACGAAGGATGCAGAATGGCCACAGAGATATTCCCACAGCTAGGATGCATCCTCGAACGTGTTTTAATGAGACGACAACCGAGAGAGACACCCTTGGAAACGAGCGGGAAAGGAAGGTGAGAAACAATGCCGGGCCTCTAATCTGAAGGGCACTGGATCGAACCCTTCTTCTTCAGCAGCATTGTCTCCGCGAGCGAACCCTTTGCGACTGCCGCAGCTTTTCTTCGCTTCTACCCCGGCCCATTTCACGACCCTTACGAACGAAGACAGAGAAAGAAGGACTGGTTACACAGAATAGTCACTGGCCCCTTCTCGACATTATCTTTGCGCCTCTGCCGTGCTACAAAAGGAACGATGGAAGACCTAGAGAAAGAAGGGGCAGAGGGAGGGTGAGAAACGAGCCATCGTTGCCTGGGAGAAATGTTTGTCCTCCATGAACGTAACTTTGCTTTTCTTATTTCTCAAGCCTTATCTTCGCACCATCTCTCTGCCGTGACCTTCTTAACGCTTCCAGTCATTGCTTCCAACGATTTATCAATTTTTATGAGGTATCAGTAAGATTGATTCGGAGTATTGAAATTCGAGGAAGCATCGTGTAAGTGATTTGCTAAATCGTGGTTGAAACGTAAAAAGCAATGGATCAGAGATGACCTACATAGGAGAGCTTAGTGCCGTTTAGTATCCTATCACCTCGTAAACTTCCTAGTTCGACGAGCGAAAGAGAACAATAGAAAGGAAGCAAATCCTGTGTAACTCTGACAAACAGAATTTCAACAAACGATGATGCTATAGGAAAAGAAACATTTTTGCCACTTTCGCGCGCATTTTTTACCCAAGGTAGTTGCGTAAGAATCCTGCGTCAGAGCTTTGCTACCCTCGAACCGCGAGTTTTTCAACGCTCAACACTGAGTTCTCCAGACAAGCGTAAAGTTTCGATAGGAGATAATAGTTTAGCAGGTCAGAGAGGCGAAGCAAAACCCATAATCAACCCCGTGCAGTATGATCGGTAATGGAACGTTCGTTAACTAGCCGAACGATAAAACTGGGTAAGGCTGAATGGTGGAGCAGTTCCGGTTGCATTGCAGTCAGCATGGAAGTTTGGTGTCTATTAGGCGCGAAATCGCGCAGCACAGATAACACGTTCCCGAACGGACAGGGCAAGTCTTGGGCAAAGGAGGAAGGGATGAAGGAGAGCGTGGCAGGGGTATGGGGAACATGGCGTCGTCGAGGTCGCGCTTGCGTCGTGACGCTTGCACCGCGTGACCACGATCAATAAACTGTACGCGGTGTGTTGTGCCGGGGCAAAGGATGTTGAATTCGAAAAGTGTTATTCCGCGCGTCTATCTCTGAATGATATGGAAGGGAACGCCTCTCCACGTGGGTGCCACGTGTGCGCTTCCGCCCGCGTCTTTTACGCGCCTGCACACGCTCCGCCGTCGTCGGATTTTCATCCTACCGACCACTAAAAGCCGAACACCGTGCTACCTCGTTTTCGCGCTATCCTCTTTAGCAATTTCACACGCCTATGGAATGCGGTATTTCGATCTGCTCGAATCGAGAAATGATTTTCTCGCTACATTCAAAGAGCGAGAGTCCTTTTTAACATCCTGGACGATGGATGGTGCGGTAGCTAGTCAGAGAAGGTAGTTTAGAAGGAATCAGAGCAAAGATACGTTTGGTGCAGAGCGTTAGAATTGAATTCGATCAAGACGAGAGTGTGCGACGCGATCGCGATTAGGATGTAGGTGGTTTGAGAAACGAAAGCAAGATCGAGCGACACGCTAGATCGTACGATATGCCGATGTCCGTGAAGGAGATCGAACGCGCGCGACTACCGGTAATTAGCACGTTGGCAAAAGTAAAGGTGACGAAAAGAAGGAGCGTGTTATACGTATTTTTGTACGTATTGGTGGTAGATTGGACGGAAAGGACTAACCTGCTAGCCGCAAGGCGGACATTCTCTGAAACTCGGGTTCCTGTAGCCACTTCCACATCCGTCGGAAAGTCTCTCGGCCGCTCTTGAGCTTCGACCAGGGCTTCGGGTTGCGCAGTAAATCGCTGAGGGTACCCTGACTACGACAGAGGACCCTTTGCGCGAATATCGCTTGCGGTATGCTGTACCTCTTCAACTCGGCGCTGATCCTTTGCGCCAGTTCCTTAGTGTTGATCTCCTCGACCTCGCCGGCTCCGTTGCCCGCCGAGGAGACGGTCTTCATGACGACCGAGGTGTGCTGCACGTGCTGCGTGTGCGATATCGTCTGCTGTTGCATCGACTGCTGCTGCTGCTGCTGTTGCTGCTGTTGTTGCTGCTGCTGTTGCTGTTGCTGCTGTTGCATTTGCGTTTGCATAGGAGGCGGCGAAGCAGCGGGCACCGAATGCGTGGGCGGGGAATGATGAGAAGGCGCGAAACTTGCGGTCGCCGAGACGGCCGGCGGCGAGGAAGGACTAAGGGCTGCCGGACTCTGCTGCAACCTCGGCAAAAAGGCCGGGTCGTAGTGAGGACTGGCGGACTTGTGCGGCGAGTTCAATCCGCTCTGACTGTAGGCGCTCTGGGGCGATAGAGGACTCGGTTGAAGACCGGCGCCAGGCGAAGGATAATTGTGCGGCGGCGACATGCTCATCGAGGGCAGTTTGTCGTAAGCGTACGGCGAGCTGCCCATCCCGAGGCCGATGCTACCGAGGCCGTTGTTTTGCATGACCGCGAAACTACCGGTGACGCCGCCAGCCGCGTGTGCACTGTATACAAACTTGTCGCTCATCGTGGAGATCGGCGGTAACGGCTGTAACGGCGTCAGGGTCGCGTAAGAGGAGTTCGGACTGAAGCCGGGCGGCGACATCCTTTCCGCGACCGAGGTCAGTGTCTGATAGGTCGGCTCCGGCTGCATCGCCCTGAAGTCCGTCGCGTCGATCATACTCGCGACCGAGACGCTTATCCCCGACGTCGGCGTTAGCTTGCCCGGACTGAGAAGCTCCGAGTCGGCGTCGCGCGAGTCCACGTCCACGTCCTGAGGTGGCACGATCACCGACAGCGACTCCCTCGCGTTCTGTCTACCACCACTACCACCACCACCACCACCTCCACTACCGCCGCCGCCGCCGCCACCGCCACCACCGCCACCGCCACCGCCGCCGCCGTTTCCGTTGCCGTTGCCGTTGCCACCAACGGCGCCACCGACGGCACCTCCGCCGCTGCCGCCACTGCTGCTGCTGCTGGTGCTGCTGGTGCTCGTGCTGCTGCTACCGCTACCGCTGCCGCTGCCACCACCACCACCACCGCCACTACCACTACCACCACCGCCACCGCCACCACCGCCACTACCGCCACCGCCGCCACCACCTGCCCCGTTACTGCTACACGCTGGCTCCTGGGACGACGACAGATCCTCCGCGGCGGCCAGCTCCCGCTCCTCCTTAACGCCGAGCGCGCCAGCCGCCAGTAGTTCCAGCGGCAAGCTCGCGCACGCGATGTCCGGGCTTTGCGACGCCGAAGACGACATACCCTCTGGATTACCACCACCTCCTCCGCCGTTTCCACTTCCACCGATCTGATGTCTACCTCCTCCCCCCGTTCCTTCGCCGCTTCCTTCGTGAAGCTGCTGCTGTTGATGATGGTGATGAAGGGGATGATGATGATGATGTTGCAACTGCTGTTGATGATGGTGATGGGATTGTTGATGATGATGTTGATGTTGTTGTTGTTGTTGTTGTTGTTGTTGATGGTGATGGTGGTGATGGTGGTGGTGGTGATGATGATGTCTACCCCCACCGACCGCCGTCCCTCTACCACCGTTGTTGTTACCACCTCCGCCTCCGTTTCCTCCACCACCTGCACAGTTCCCATTCGAGCCACCCCCACCGGTTCCCCGGCCATGCGTAGACACCGCCGCCGGGGAATCGACCGAGTCCAGTAATTGCTCGCTATGCGATTGATGATCGGCTATGTCCCCTATACCTTCCATTTACGCACATCTAGTTCGGGTGGCCGCGCACTCGCTCTCCCGTGCTCGGACACACCGCGTGCACACACCGGCACGATCGTTCGTCTCTCCGAAATCCCGCGCACTTTCTCCTTCTTCGTCACTATTTTCTCTTTCCTTGTCGTTCCGCGATTATCCTACAAAACTGACACCGTTCCTTTTTTCCTCTGCTGACTGTCGTTCGCTATCCCCTATCGCTCGTAATACACGCACGCACAGTAATACGAATCGCTCTTATCTCTTCTCGTCTCGCGCACTTGTTCGTCGCCTTTTCTTTCCCGCTATTTCGTCGTGTCACTGAGCGGAAGACCAGTCGCGGCTCGCGTCACTTTTCAACGAGGGAAACGACAACATCGACGACGACGACAACGACGCCGACGACGACGACGTAGACGAAGACGAAAACGAAAACGAAGACATAAACGAAGACGTGAACCACCACCACCACCAACAACACCTCCTCGTGTCCGGTAATCTCGAACGAATCAGAATCGACGCGCCACCGTGACCGCGACCGATGACGTCGCTCGTGAACCAGGACGCGTCTACTCTCGCTACTACTTTCCACGAGTCAACCGACGACGACGACGACGACGTTGCTGTTGCTCCACGACATCCAGCACGTCGGATCGGCATAGAGATCCGGTACCACAGCGGCGACGACCACCGTGCGCCCATGACATACGCGGAGCGAGTGAGAACGCACACTCTGCGCTCGAGTGAATACGTTAGTTCGTGTCGAGCGACAGGGAGAGAGAATCAGGGTAAAAAGAGCAACAGAAAGAGAGAGAGAGGAACGGTAGAGAAGGGGGATAGCTCTCTGTCTCGCCGTGTGCGTCGATCTCTCTTCGTCTCTCGCTAGGTGCCCACCGGTACCCCGAGCTGTCCAAAGGACCCTTCCGTTCCGTTTCACTTATGCCCCTCTACTCTTCGCCACGAGACTCACTACCACCACCACCACCAACTACCACCACCAGTAGCACCGTTACCACCTGGTCCACCCTATTAAACGACGTGCTCGTGTGTTTTTCCCTGTATTCCGTTAGTTCGTTCGTTCGTTCGTTCGTTTTACGTTTCTCAGCTGCGCGACACCCTGACGCGTGCTACCTTCAAACTACGCTTCCTCCGGGTCCAGGTGCGACTCGTACGATATATCCTCTCCTTTCTTCCCCGCGACTCACAGCCCGCTTTACACGCGCGCTACGCTCTCTGTCTTTCTCCCTCTTTCACCACCTTACACGTTACCACTGCGTCCGCGCCAACTGACATCCTTCTTCTACCACCACCGTCACAACATCACTCGCGCTCTGTCTTTCGCCACCGGTGAGCGTACCTGCACCAGTCTTCACCCTCTCTTTCCAACCGGAGACACCACGATCCACGTGAAAGGCTAACCCCTTTCTCGAGCGGGATTTACAGTCTGTAGGAAAAACACTTTGGTAGCAAACTGAACGGGTTTCTCGATATCTCGATTCTTTCAGTTACGTTTATCGTCGTCGCAATTCGCGTGGAATTCGCGTGGAATTCGTGTGGAATTCGCGCGAATACCGGCAGCTCGCGTTCACAACCACCCTCGAACGGAGCTTACGTCTTCAACGATGACATATTCGTCGTTGTGGCTGCGAGAAACCACTAGGTGCGCGCCGCCGGCATCGTCGCTACCACCACCACCGCCGCCACCGCCATCACCGCTCTCCTCTGGCGTCAGTTAGCTTTTCTATCGATTTTCCGATACCTACAGCGTTGCTCGATGCGCCGATACTTCGAGCATAAACATCGACTATACGGCGACCTATCTTCGACCGATAAACGCGTTCCGCGACGGCACGGCCTTGCCAACCACCTCCACCTCGATCCGATTATCGAGTGCCAACCCCTTCGATCCTCTATCCCGCTCGATTTCTTCCTCGACCAACAATTATTCCGTGTATTTCTCCTTCCAGTTTATTTCTTCCATCTATTACATTTTCACTTATATCCTCCCGCAAATGTCTCGTCCGCTCTGAGAATCTTCCTCTTCCGCTATTAAGATTCGTAGAACTCGGAAACGGCAGGCGCGCCTTTCTACGAACAGGACGCGGAACCGAATCCCGGGATCAATAGACAATCGAATCGCGAGTACCGTCCAATCGATCAGCGTTTGCCTACTCCACGTGCCTCGAATCGTTAGCAAAGCTCGAACGTGTGTCTGGACTTCAGGTCCGACGCAATTGCACGATCGAAACGCGCATCCCCTGTGTGTCGGTAGAGGAGGGGAGAGCAAGGGCCAGTCTCCAAGATGTCCTCCCCTGGGTCTTCTCCGATCGATCGACCACCCCTTTTTAGTCGTTCCTCCGCTAGCTGTCACGATCGAGTAGTCGAAGCGATGGTCGAAGCGAATCGAGGACGCGCTGCTGGCTCTCCCTTTGCTCGGCCAGCACCACCGAAGCCGTCGATAGGCTGGATCAATAAGGGAGGGCAGCGGCGTCGAGAGGCGTCGACGCGTGCCGCTACTACGATCTCTCTCCCTCTTTCTCTCTTTACCGACTCGAGCCCGTTTGCCGTTCGATTCTCTTAGTCGAAGTAGCTTCACACTGGCGACCGATCGGTCGATGGAATCGACGACCACAACGACGAATCGAGCACGCTTAACGCGCATACACCCCCGACACGATCCGCTTCGACTCGCGATCCCCGTCCCGTTAGATGCCCGTGCGCATTCACGCGCACGCGTGCGCGCACCCTTCGAAACCTGTCCACCCTCTCTCTGGCCACCGAACAAAATGTCACCTCTCTTTTCTCTCTTTACAGAGCTCTCGAACAAACTCTCGAATTCGCGCGTCTAATCTCTCCCTCGATTCGCGATTTCTTCTCCAGACGAACGAAGAAACGAGACTTCGGGTTCGGGTCCGGTGGCAGGACGACGCGAGACGCGGTTTACGAACGCCGCGCGCTCTCAGCCCGCCGTTACGAGGTTCCGAGAGGGAGCGAGAGTCGTACCCTTGCTTCAGACGAAGAGGAAACGAGTCAGAGGGTTGCGCAAATCGCGAACGCGACTACTACGTGTCTACCGGCTACCTTCGTGCGTCCTTCGTTGGCCGAGGGACCTACGGGGAAGGGAACACGGGGCTCGGGTGGGGAAACAGAGAGGGGTGGAGATCTTGTGACGGGGATCTGTAACGAACTCGATACGCAGGGGTCGCGAAGAGACGGACGAGGGGCGGCGGAGGACGCGCTCGAACCGCTACGAGGGGTGGCTCAGGGACTGGATGACTGTTCCGCGCGCCCGGGCCTAAGGGATCCCGTAGGAAAGATACTCCCTGCCATTTGACGCGCAATTTCGATAAAGCGATGTTGCGATCTTTCGTGCAACACACTGAAACGAGAGAAATTGCTGCGGAGTTGTGCTTTTTACTTGGAACCGATGCAGAGAAGCTTGTCGCTAAGTAAAATTTGTCAAACTTCTCGTAAAATAGTATTCCATAGTAACTAGGTAAAATAGGTTAAAGGTTGTTCCATGAAACTGCTTGTCAGATACGTTTGCACGTGTAAAGAGGTACAAATACGTTCCACACGTAATATTTCACGGTGACTGCACTTGCTATATTAGAGCAACAAAGGTCAGCTGTCCTTTGACGATAAACGAAGCAAGCAGGGTTGAATAAATTCAAGCGTTGACCGAGAATCGAAGCAACGAATCGTGGCGGACAAATTTCGCGCTGAAACGCAGCAGCGCGAGATGTTCGATCGAAAGCACGCGGAATATTTTCCCGCGCGAAAAACTGCACGCGTCCGATCGGTCGATCTCGCGCACCTCCGACTACCCTGTTCATCGATCGACACTTGTGACAGAATCGGTAGAGCAATCACGACGCAGCTACATCGAAACCAGAGTAGAAGGTGCTCCAGACGAAATCCATCGGCCCTCGCGACGAAATAAAATCGATATCGGCAGCGAAGTCGAGCACAGGAAGGAATAAAAACACGTCGCGCCCTTACGAGTCAACCAGCAGAAAAACCGCGCGATTTGTCAGAGGTTGCTTCTTTTCTCGAGCTACTAAATAACACACGTGAGTTTTCTTTTTTTCTTAACTATTTGAGAAATAGTTCAAATGTACAGCCATAAGAAGATTCTATGATGGGGATCAATTTTAAACTCGAAATTTCGATTCCGTCTCAAAGCGATCATCCCTCATCGATAAATCATAATCAACATCATTCTAACGTAACTTAACCCTGCAATGAAATTAATTAAAAAAGATTGCCTTTTCCTTCTCCCTTCAAAGAACCTGACCATTCGATAAAAGTAATCATCCAGCAAATTGAATAGTCGATTCGCAAACAAGGTACCCTGGCACCCAATTTCGACGCTCCTGAGGGTTGTTCGTGTATTAGAATGGAGGGGATGAGGTGAGGAGAGGGAGAGTACGGCGATGTAACGTCGATATCTCGCTCTATACCAGGCGTCGCGACGCCGGGTGGGGTGACCGGGGGATAGGGGAAAGTTCCACATGGGTAAAATAATCGATAGCGCGACCGATATGTATGTACCGAGAAAGCTTACACGTACACATAGTAGTGACCCGCCAACACCAGGCCACCCTTATGTAGCACACGTGTGTGGTTAGCACGCGAGCACCAGCGCGGAGAGACAAAAAGATAGGAAAGTGAAGGGGTGAAGAGGAAGAACGGTCAGCTTGTGCACATAAACGCGTGCTGCCATAAACACGGAAACGAGCCAGAGGGTGGTTAGACAGGGGTGAGACACAGAGTTTGTGTATGACCATAAGGAGAGGCTAGCAGATAATTTACGCGATTGTGGGAAGGGTGAAGGGCGTTTAATGGAGCCCAGTTTGAATTCGTCCAGGATAAACTGCCACTCCGTTTCAAATTTCGGTGAAACTATAAATTGGTAAGGGTATAATTGTAATAAAGATAATACAGGGATAACTTGAAGTCACTGTAAACAGGGTAGAAATATTTATGTAAAAAGAAGAGTTTCACAGTTGCATAGGGAGTTAATTAGAACTGCCATTTGAAGTAATTTCATTTATAGGTTTATCTTCTTATTCTTGATCCTTATTGACCTACCCTGTACAAGGTTTCGAGCAGAATAGATAAGGGTGTTAATATAGCTGGTAAATAATAACGGATTAGAGTAGCGGTTATATGGAAAAAGGGGTGGTAGACGAAGAAGGGAGAGCGTGGGCGTAAGATCCGTCCACGTCGTCAAACAGGGGGTGGCTAATAATAACACGCGCGGATTTTCCATATAAATACGAAACCGGTGATAAAGGGATGACAGAGAATGAAAGTAAAAAAAATATACCAGTCGTGTATAAATTTTCTCGTAACCACGTATAGGCGAATTTCACTCCCAAGTTTTCTTGAAAAAAAAATATAAATGGAACTATCTTCTTGCAAACCTTTCAATTTGTATACCGTTGCGGGGGGGGGGGGGGGGGGGGGGGGAGTAAGACATAAACTTTGACGCATTTGTGTGAAACCATACATGTCCTTCTAAAGAGAAACACGGAGAGGGACAAACACGTATGCGGGAAGTATGTGCGACCGCAAGTATATGGAACGAGAGAGATAGAGAGGGATGAAGAGAAGAGAAGTGCGAAGAACACGAGCGTAGGTGTTGGTCGAATGAGAGAAAGCGAGACAGGAACAGGGAAACCATATGTACCTAACGTGAAATTTGTACACCCTCGAGCACGCTCGGCGTCCCTCTAGGGAAAATGGCGGTCTAAGCCAACGGAGGGGAAGGTGTCCCTACCACTGAGTATGAGGCATTATGTCTAATTCACAGGGGACATTTTTGTATTCGATTTTCTCAAATAAATAGTTAGTCCATGAACGATAACTTCCAGAGGGCAGAAAGGAACCCATAGTTCCTAAAATACACCACCCCCGCAAGACGTGAGGCCGGGATCGCACGTTCGCGACAATGTGGCAAATCCGTGAACCGCCACTCGCGAGGTTGCAACAATGTTGCAAACGCGAAATCGCGGCCTCGCGTTTTGCAACATTTTGGGTGCGCGGCGAGCACTTGCCTCACGGCATTTTCCCATTTTGTGAGGCATTTGATCTTTCGAGCGCAGCAATTAAGATCTACGATTAATATTTCTCATTTTATTTTGAATATCAAGAATTAATTTTCGTCATTGTTCCTCTCTTATGGATTATTCGATCGAGGGGGTATTTTAATTTCGTGGCAGGCAAGAAAAATCGAAGAATCTTTCTGTATTAACGAGATCTCCCTGTGTTCAGACAATTTTCTACCCAGTGTGCGTCGGCTAGAATGTAATTAAGTTGAAACAGGAAGCCCTCGGGCCTCCTTCGACGTATCCCTCGAAACAGCTACGGTTTCCTACCATTTTTACTGTGTCCATGGTGTCCGCTACTCCCGTGTACACTCTGTCCTTCGTTCTTTAACTTTTCTCTATATCGTGTTTCTAAAATCAATGACACGACCACAGTGTCAAAGAAAAAGAATTACTAATTCGGTAAGAAAAATAATTGGTACGTGAATTTTAAACTTATCGATTAACGATGATCGGTCTACGATCGGCCAATTAAGGTCCATCGCTCCAGACAGAGATCGTATGGGTGAAGAAGGTGAGGTCGAGAAGGTTAATCGCAGGAATTGTGAAAGATCATGAAAAGAAAACGGCACGGGCCCCTTCTGCAGATGTCTCGTCAAGTCGCACCTGGCGGCAGGTGGTGGCTACCGTGGGGGTTCCTGTCCACCTTTCACCCCCTTCTCGCCCCTTCCCGTACCTGGCTCGATGACTTTCCTGGAGCAGACCGAGCCCGATGACTATAGATACAAATAGACTGGACATGCCTTTATTACTGACTGAACTCTAGACACTCAATAATGGGATATAGTCATTGATATTTTTTTTTTTAAAGAACATTTTTATACTTTAGGATACTTTTAGGATTTTTATATTTAGGATAGAGCAGAAGACGCTCGTTCTCGAGGTCGAAATTCAAGACCCCTTCGAAAACATAGGCTAACATATGATCATGGAGATTTTTTAAAAATACACACAATAGTTTAAAGATAAATATAATTTTATTAACTTTTTTTCTCGCTACAGCAATTTTACTGTCAGCCTACATTGTTCATTTTATTTTAATCGTATTCCGCACCGATAGTGATGCTCATCTCCTCGGAAACTATCTCCGTTTGATGGTACCAGCGATTCGTGTCCAAGACGACTATTTAACAGATTTAATAGACACGATCAAGTAAACGAAATGGTCATACGAATTAATTAAATGATTCAGATTAACTTACTTATTTCACCAGGGTGTACCACGACCTGCAACCTCTTACAGGAATAATGACACTCCCTGGGTGGTTCCAGGATCCATAATTTCTCTCCTTTTATCTGTGCTTGCCACGACGGATGCTCCACGTTGTCCACCTGGGACGATAAAGTAAGATTTCCTTAATTGTTTGATCGTAAAAGCGAAGGTGAGGAAATAGAACGTTCACTCACGTGTATAGGTGCCCCGTAACCGTGGCTTCCCATAAAAATCCAATCAGTTTTCTCGCTTTCCGCGGTGTCGGGCAGAAAATAAGGCTTTTGATAGTGTTTCCTCAGCACGTTGCCAATTTCGTCGTCGCAGTTGCTCCTTAAACGATGTTAGAATGTTAGCGAGTTGTCGATATGTTAATCAGTATCGAATTATTGTATCGTATAGAATTATTGAAAAAATGGAATTAAAGTACGCGTTGTTATTTCGCGAGATGAATACAGGCTGATATGGTTGACTATAAGCTCGTTAGCCGGATTGTGTGCATACGTGTGAGCTTTAGGGCGGTTATCGAAGCCTCGTAAATGCACCGTTCACGGGCGCCTCTTACCTACTTCCGGTATCCCCTCTCACGGTCCGTCACAATTTTGAAATACTCGATATTTTTGATAAATATCAAAATTTGTATAAGATAAATGTTCGCTTACCAACCGACGTACCACGGTTTCGTTCCCTTTTCGAGAAGGGAACGACTGGTGCTCATGTTGAACACCTCCTGAAGATTCTTGAACTCGGTTTTGTACGGGAAGAATTGACAATTCGCGTCCTGTCCTTCGTACAAGGATTTGAAGAAGGAGAAGGAGAATACTTTCGGGGCTGTCCAATTTGTTGTCGCATCGGTGATCACCACCGGCCTTCCGGTATACGCGTAACTGTTTCTCGAAACAGAGATATTAAATAGAAAAATATGTATATAGAACGAAATGATTAGGAAAATTGTACGAGACAATACCGTTCCTCGAACGAAACAGGTTCCGCGTTGGATATCCTGTCAACCTGTTGAACGTCCTGGCACATCGAGCAATCCTCGGCTGGCCGGAAAATGTTCTGCGTGAACGAGGGAAACTCTGCCAAACACTTGAAACAATATTTTTTTCTTCCATTTATTCCCCATCCTCGACGACATGTATATATAAACGCGTCATATACAGAGAAAGGGTTATTAATGGGATAAATTTAATCCACTGCAGTTAGAATTTTGTCAACTAATTAAGAATGGTAACAAGAATTGGGGATGAAAAATGTATATTATTGCATCGAAAAGAAGATATCTCGATGTTTTAATCTCTCACCTTGTCGTAGCGAACCGATAATCCATAATTCCACAAAAATTGGCCAAGAATCCAAGCGGGAATCAGTAGAATCCACAGGTGTGTCCTGCGAAACTTGGAACTTCCGGGCTTCAGCAAGGAATAAACGCGAAGTAATTTAAACGATCTGCTCGACAGACCGGTTCCTTCGATTTTATTCACCAGCGAACGTAATTCCTTCCTCGCGAGCTCGAAGGTTTTTCTCGAGGATTCGCCGTTCAATTTGTTGCTATTCACGTCCGTCATGACATAGATCAGTTAAAATTCTTTTGAAATTTTCAATTGTTCACTCGGATACTCGATCAATTCCAATTATTAATTTTCCACTCGCTGAATTATTTTTAATTTCAGTTCCTCGGGGATAAATTTATATTCGAAGATCCACTCTTTAGTTATTTCAAGGATAATCAATTTTAATCACCAATAGATTTCGACGACAGTGTTTTTCAATTTACAAATTGTATTTTTAAGATGGTGTTTGTTTAAGCAATCTTCTTTTTGGAAATTTTTAGATGACCATGGCTACCGGGGGTTGACAATGGTTATGGTGGTCGACGTTGAACTGCGCCAGGATCCTTTCACGAGGTTCCACGACGCCAAAGGACTGTTGCGCGTGGGGATGATGCGAGCACGGGGGTGTGAAATGAACAAGAATCTGGTATAGCGATTGATTGAAATGAAATTTGTCCGTGGGAACTGGGATCGACGCAATTCCTTCTAACCTTGCTTCGAAACAAGGGAATTCTCAATTGAAAAGGACACCACCTGCTTTTTCCTTTTATTTTCTCTTTTGCTTTTTCGTCGACTTCCATTTAGTAGAAACATAGATTGAAAAAAAAAAGAAAATGGAACACGCGTTACGTTAATATGGCGGTCGAGTGGATCCTGTCGATTTCCTTATCGCACGGAGCAGGTGGTGGTGTTCATTGAGCCGCGAGGATTTTCTTGTTAAAATACAATCATTGAGGCAACGCTTATCGAACGTTCCCATTTCCTTAACCCGTTTACTTTTCGCGTGTATTTCACCGAAAATCAATTCGAAACATCATTTATTTATTGCAATTAAAAGAACATACGCAATTTAAGAAAAACTGAAATCTCATCATATACATAAAGCGCAAAGACGTCCGTCCGTGTCACTTTTCAACTTGAGAACTACTAGAGTTAGAGATACGCTTTGTAAGTCGTTAGAAAGATCTTGCTGAGACTAGCTCACAGCTGTGGCGTTTGTGGGGCTAAGTGATCGGGGTCAAAAGTTACAGAGGTTTCAGTTTTTCTATAGAAAGTCTATGGGTCGCACATTTCAGTTGCGCGCGCATTTCCTTAACGATACGTAATGTGTCGGCAGGGGCATTAAACCCGGGAGAAGTAAAAAAGAACAGCGAATAAAGAGAAAATGAAAAAGAGGAAGACGCGATCAAGATTTGATCTTTGCCGATTTCTTCCGCTCAGATCATATATGTTTACTTATACAAGGAATGAGCGGAGCGCCGGTAACGCTCTCTGGATACCCACTTGATATCATCTTGGGGTATTAGGCACCCCGAAGTACCGGTGATACTCTGCTTATCGACATCATGGCATCCGGGGTGCCAGAGACCCCGATGCACCGATGGCGCTGTCCTTATACCAACCTGACATCATATTGGGGTATTAGGGAACCCGAACCACCGACCTACACGAAGCTAACTAGAAGGTATAATAAAATATGATTATTTTTAATTTTTCTTAGTGTATTTCGTTTATAAATCGTTTGTGATTGATTGTGAGTCCATGTTTAACGTTTGTGACAAATTAGTTCTTTTGTAATTAGCAATTTTATTTCGGTCATAATGTCAGCCGGCACTTTTCAGTACTTTTTAATAACAAACAGATTTTGTGATAACTAATAACTGTTATTGATTAGAAATCCTTTGTTATTTACAAATATATCATTTTCATTGTTTCTGAGTGAATAATTTCTTAATTATCTACAAGTTTGTTTCATAATAAATAATTGTAGTGCGCATGCGAAAAATATATTCGAGACTGCTGCCAACAGAGAGCGTATCGGCGCGTTACGCATGTTTAAAAAGACGTTTACTTCCATCTGCACCCTCTATATCTCTGATTTCACTATATCCCTGCACCCTTATATCACCGCATTCCTTACATCTCTATATCCCTTACATTTCTGCAATCCTCACATTCCTGGCTTCTTTATATCCCAACATCCCTTACATCCCTGCATTCTTTTCATCTCGTCATCCATTATATCTCTGCATCCCTTACCTCTCTGCTTCCCTTACATCCCTGCATTCCTCACATCTCTACATCCCTTACATCTCTGCATTCCTCACATTCCTGGCTTCTTTATATCGCAACATCCCTTACATCCTTGCATTCTTTTCATCTCGTCATCCCTTATATCTCTGCATCCCTTACATCCCTGCATTCTTTTCATCTCTTCACCCCTTATATCTCTGCATCCCTTACATCTCTGCTTCCCTTACATCCCTGCATTCCTCACATCTCTGCTTCCCTTACATCCCTGCATTCCTCACATCTCTACATCCCTTACATTTCTGCATTCCTCACATTCCTGCCTTCTTTATATACGAACATCCCTTACATCCCTGCATTCTTTTCATCTCGTCATCCATTATATCTCTGTATCCCTTACCTCTCTGCTTCCCTTACATCCCTGCATTCCTCACATCTCTACATCCCTTATATCTCTGCATTCCGCACATTCCTGGCTTCTTTATATCCCAACATCCCTTACATCCTTACATTCTTTTCATCTCGTCATCCCTTACATCCCTGCATTCTTTTCATCTCTTCATCCCTTATATCTCTGCATCCCTTTCATCTCTGCTTCCCTTACATCCCTGCATTCCTCACATCTCTATATCCCTTACATTTCTGCATTCCTCACATTCCTGCCTTCTTTATATACCAACATCCCTTACATCCCTTACATCCCTGTATCCTTTACATCTTCTATCACTTATATTCCTGCATTCCATACATCTCAGTAGCTCCTTGCATTGAGTTTTTTCGAAATTTTCGCGAAATTCTCGAAAAAATAGCGCCCCCTAGCGGCAAAAATGTGAACTAAAATTCCGATGTCGTATCAGCGCCCTCTGGTGGCGAAAAAAGGAACTAAACCTTGCTCGGTTTCTGGCCCTCTGGCGGCAAAAAAGTGAACTAAAATTTCGATGTCGAATCAGCGCCCTCTGGTGGTAAAAAAAGGAACTAAACCATGCTCCATTTCTGGCCCTCTGGCGGCAAAAATGTGAACTAAAATTTCGATGTCGAATCAGCGCCCCCTGGTGGCGAAAAAAGGAACTAAACCTTGCACAATTTCTGGCCCTCTGGCAGCAAAAATGTGAACTAAAAATTCGATGTCGAATCAGCGCCCTCTGGCGGCGAAAAATGGAACTAACTTACCTTTACTTACCTTTATTCGAAGACGTCTTTGTAATATATTTATTATAAGGGATGCAGAGATGTAAGGAATGTAGGGATAAAAAGAATGTAGGGATGATGAGAACGTAGGGATTTAAGGGATGAAGAGATGTAAGGAATGTAGGGATGAAAAGAATGTCGGGATGATAAGAATGTAGGGATGAAAAGAATGCAGTGATGTAAGGAATGTAGGGATAAAAAGAATGTAGGGATGAAAGAGATGTAGGGATGGAAATAATGTAGGGATGATAAGAACGTTGGGATTTAAGGGATGAAGACATGTAAGGAATGTAGGGATGAAGAGATGTAAGGAATGTAGGGATGAAAAGAATGTCGGGATGAGAAGAATGTAGGGATGAATAGAATGTCGGGATGAAAAGAATTTAGACATGAAAAGAATGCAGTGATGTAAGCGATGAAGAGATGTAACGAAACGAGGGATGTAAAGGAATTCCGTAGGGGTCCGGGACTGGGGCCCCGGTCTCCACTGCACGCGGTCCGAGTAGTGCCGGCATCGGGTGTGGCCCCCGATGTCGGGGGAGTTTGGCACATGGCGGAGGGTCAAAAGACCCTTCGTACCGCCCTAGTGTAGGCCACCGTGGTGGTTTTAGTGGGTAAAAATCCCACACTACCTCCGGCCCCTCCCCAGGGGGGCTGAAGGTGTCTTTCTGAAGATTTCCACCACGTTAAATAAAAAAAAAAAAAAAAAAGTATTTCAGTTTTGCAGGAATGTAAGGAATGCTGGCATGGAAGGAACGCAGGGAAATAAGGGATACTGAGATGGCCTTGGCCTATAATGAGGCATAAAATTATATAAATAACTGGAAAAAGTAAAATAAAAGGGGTCCTCGGCTGAGACCCAGAAGAGGTATATAATCATAAATGTTATTCCCCTTCGATGAGCTTATTTAATAAACAAAAAAAAATAAATTAAGTAAATTAAATAAACTCTGGAAAAAAATTATACGGGTTATACCCTCTTGATACGGACCTGATATTATCTAGGGGTGTTAAGGACCCCGCTGCGCCAGTGACGCCCTCTGCGTACGAACCTGATATCATATTTGGGTACTAAGTACCCCGGAACGCCGGTGATTATCTGCATACTAATAATATGGCATCCGGGGTACCAAGGACCCCCAAGCATCAATAACTATCTCTGCGTACCGACCTGATTCGATCTTGGGGTGTCTGGGACCCCGAAGCACCGTCGACTCTCCCTGTATACCGACATTACTGCATTCGGGGTATCTGGGACCCCGAAGCACCGTTGACTCTCCCTGTATACGACATTATGGCATTCGGGGTGTCTAGGACCCCGAAGCACCGTTGACACTCCCTGTATACGACATTATGGCATTCGGGGTGTCTAGGACCCCGAAGCACCGTTGAAACTCCCTGTATACGACATTATGGCATTCGGGGTGTCTAGGACCCCGAAGCACCGTTGACACTCCTTGTATACTTTATGACATTCGGGGTGTTTAGGACCCCGAAGCACCGACGACGCTCTTTGCTTACCGACACTACGGCATTCGGGGTGTCTAGGACCCCAAAGCACCGACGACACTCAGCTTACCGCCAGTACGGCATTCGGGGTATCTGAGACCCCGATATACCGTTGCCGCATACAGATATTTATGCCACCGGGGTGTCAGGGACCCCAATTCAAATAGCGAAATATAAGACCTAAAAACGAACAAATCGTGAAACTCGCTTGTTCGGAATAGCGATGGGTTTGAGCGAATCTAGCGAAATATAAGAACGAAAAACGAACAAATCGTGAAACTCACTTGTTCGGAATAGCGATGGGTTTGACCGAATCTAGCGAAATATCAGAACGAAAAACGAACAAATCGTGAAACTCACTTGTTCGGAATAGCGATGGGTTTGACCGAATCTAGCGAAATATAAGAACGAAAAACGAACAAATCGTGAAACTCACTTGTTCGCGATAGTGATGTGTGCGACCTGATTCGATCCTAGGGTGTCTGGGACCCCGAAGAACTGTTGAGCATCCGTGTATACTGACATTATAGCATTCGGGGTGTCTGGGACCCCGAAGCACCAGTAACACTATTTGCATATACCTACATGAAGCTAGCAGGAAAGAATAATAAATTATGGCATCCGGGGTTGCAAGGACCCCGATGCACCGTCACTGAATACCGTCATATGTCATTCTGGGGTATCAGGGACCCCGGTGGTGCTTTTTGCATGCCGACCTAATGTCATCCTGGGGTGTCTGGGACCCCGAGGCTACCCTTACCCTTACCCCGAATTTCGCCCAAAGGCTGGCATTTTTGGAGACTTTTCTGTCTCCATGTTGTTCAACGAACGCTTTCGACCTTCGGCCTTCGGGGATGGGTTGGCAGCCCTGCCAACCCCAAACTCCTCGCATTTTTTAAAAATTTCATTACTCATGCTTGTCCATACTTTTAAATCTTTTTCGCTTGAATCGGTGTGTGTGTGTGTGTGTGTGTGCGTGCGTGTGTATATGTGTGTATGACCCCTTTTAGTCGTCTCTTACGACAGGCAGGGGATACCGTGGCTGTATTCTAAACCCCCCGAGCCACAGGGGGCACCCCGAGGCCACGAATTCTCGAAAACACAGGCGATAAGTTGTCATGTAGTTTCCACCGTTTCTGTATAGATGGCGCTAAGATCGAATTTTTAAAATAATTTATGGCGCTCTTTTTAAAATACAAGTTTGTTAAACATTTATTTTGATAGTTCTTCGGTCTCGTAATAAATAAAAGGGTAGTCGGCCGAGGCCCAGAAAAGAGATAAAATCATAAATTTTATTCCTCTTTAATGAGCTTGTTAATAAGCGGAAAAAATAAATTAAGCAAATTAAATAAACTCCTAAGATAAATTAGAAGTATATGTATATTTGATAGATTGATTCGCACCCCTCGGCGGTCGTACCTCGTTGTAGAAATAAACGGGATTGTTTCGACGACCAGATGGGGTTCGGTTTTTACGATTGCAAATTGACAATTTCCCTGGTAATCTGTTTCTTCGTTAACAATCATCCCACACGAATTTGATACAGTTTCTTTTTCTTCTTCGATATCTAAGGGATGAGAAAGGGAGATGAAAATGAAAGGACCAACGCGCACACGCTGTTTTCAGCGCAATTAAATTCTTTAATTGTTGTCAGTCGGGTTCGAAATACACTAGTCGATCGTTTATCATTAATAATTATTGTATATACGTGGTACTCCTCCGGATATAAATAATACAACGTCAATAAAATAATGACAATATGCGTTCATCCTCTTCGTTTCACTTTCGCCTTAACAAAATTACACGTTGCGTTTATTATTATATTAATTATTACCTACTTCGCACGGTGTTTTTCCTAGTGGAAAGAACACATACACTGAGAGTTAAATAAAAAAAAAAAAAAAAAAACGACGATGATGATGAGAATGATCGAATGACGATGATAATATTATCCCCACCGCGTTTCTCTGAAGGGAAGAGAAACCAGGGGATGATCCTTTGGACAAAATCTACGAAATTTTTTAATATCAAACAGCCAATTTAGAAATTAATTAACACGTTGGCTATGATAAAGATCAGCCACAAATTTAATATACTCGAGTAATTAAAAATAATAAAAATAGAACTTCAATTCTATATTTAAAGAAAATTTAAATGATATGAAACCGAATAGAAAAGAAAAATAGTAAGGAAATAATTTTTCATTAAAAAATTAAGAAAATCAATCGTTCCACTGATCATCCCCTTTCTCACCCCCGCGTCGGAGCTACATGTTACAATTAATACTAAATGCGTGGTGAAACTCCTCTAATACATCTAAAATGCACATCCATGCTTATTTTTAATGCTCGTTTAAATTTTCTTTTTTATTTTTAAATACGTGTACTTGCAGCACTGTAGCCTATCATTGTTATTTTTTTTTTTTTTTTTTGTTCTTTTCTATACGTTATGCGCAGTGTCGCTCTATCTTCATGTACGTATACGTGTGTATGTATGTCTGTTTATGTGTACGTATGGTATGAGCCACGTGTTTCACATGTACATATGAGAACAGGTGAGAGTTTTCATGACGTTTTTCCCATTTCCATCTTCTTTTGGCTTCTTCTTTTTTTATTTTTTAATAATCGTCCTTTCATGTCGACGAAATCCTGTTTGTACCTCGAAGAAACTCGTTCGTTCTCCGTGGTTTACTTTCAATTTCTTTTCTTCCTTTTATTCGTTCGTTTCTTGCTATTTTCTTTTTTTCTTTCAAGTAGAATAATGGAGTCGTTCTGATGTAATCACTCAGCTTTTTGTATGCTATCAGTCTTCTCGAGTGATGATCGGTGACGATGATCGCGGTGAAGGGGTGAACTCGCTTGCTATGGGTGATTTCACGATCGATCGCACGGATATTGAACTCGATTGACTCGATTCAATTTTTATAACAATTTCTATTTTTTTTTTTTTTCATTTTTATACTGTGGAAAAATTTTGGTCGAATCATTTTGGTACATGGAATTGGTAACAACCCCTTAGACGTTACATATTTATTCATGGATATACGATTGCAAAGATTTAATTGATTATAATTATAGATTTCTTAATGAACATTTTAATATTAAAATTTCACAAATATTTCCTTCGAACTGGTGTATAAGATCGAGTTCAATTCGCGTGTCGTTGGTACAGACAGCTCCTTAGGCCGGCGACAAAATGTGTAAAAATCTGTTTAAAAATCGTTAGTAAAACGCGACATAGTGTTTTAAAAAAGTCGTTCGGACGCGTTCATACATTTTCGAGGCTGAATCTCGACGAAATTCATTCATTTTAATAAAAAAAAAAAAATACCCAGATCGATGAATCCTTTCGCAACTAAACAGTGACAATCTATTACAAAAGATAAAATTATAATTAAAACACGAAAGGATTAATCGATCCTCTATGAAATCCCTTTTAATTACGTTCGATTCAGGCGATGCCTTACAATAATTATTCGAAAAGTATAAAATAAAATGGAGATCGACGATAAATTCGAATAGCCCGACTTAAAACACGTAGAATTTTAATTACATAATTACCAATCATCGTCTGGAGAAAGAAATAATATACAATAATACATAATAAGTTGATAGAAAAGGATAAAAAAAACAATAAGCTCGTTAATGAAGGTACATACAAATCGTAACGCAATTGTATTGCATCGAAATAGCTGCCAACGATTGTCTCCTGATTACTTTCAAATAAAAGAAAAAAAGGAATAAAATTGCAAAGGTCCCTGAAGAAAGAACAAACAAGACGCTTGAAATACACTTCGCTTGATCGAACGAGCCTCGTGAAACGACGACAAAAGCTCAACCTACGATCAATTTGTATAAAAGTGATTGTTTATACTCCTATACAGGATGTCTTTCTAAGAAAAATAAATGAAATAATATAGAATAACATTTTTTTATTACTCAAATTTTTCCTGTTTGCTATTGATGAACCCCCAGGGAATTCAACGCGTTAAAAGAGTCAAGATAATAATTAAATGGGGTGCTAAATGTACCCATACCTAACAAAGTTACAAATTCAGCTTCCTCTCAAATAAAAGGTAGCATGTAATAAAAATTTCATCATTTATTTTTAATATAAAATCAACACCTTTTCGCTATACGTATAATAGACAGACACCCTATATATAGTAACAGGTGAATCGAAAAGGGGGATGAAGTTACCCTTTGTAATCGTTCACGAGGCATACTTTGCAGGATACAACGAATCCGTTGCACGACTGTGCCGAGGAAATCGGATTTACCCGAAGGATTAATCGATCAGAGCGTGACTCGATTAATTGATGATTCTATCAGAGAATGTTGGAACATCGAGACGATTGTTCCTCGTTCTTTTTTGCATAGCTGTTCGAGTTTGATATACCGTTAAAGAACAATAAGGGAACGTTTTCCCTCTTTGCGACAAAGCCAACAGAAGATACCTCGGACAACATCGATGAATATTTATGAATATTAAAGATCGAGTCGATGTGTCGACGTTAAGGTATTCCTTTCTCTTAAGAAACAAAGATAAAATTCATATTTCCTCGGCACAGCGCGACAGAACGTTTTCTCCTTCGATCTGTACGAAATAGAAATTTCATTGTCGCTGGTCAGCCTCCGGGATTAATTACTTTCTACAAAATCCTTCGTCGCGTCTCCCTCCACCGATTCCTCTTTTGTCCTCCTTAATCCTCGTAGAAAATTAGAAACGTTGTCACATGGAAACGATATAAAGCGGATATCAAAACGTCGATTCGTTCCTGTCGATCCTACAACGATCTAGGAACACGAGGATACTCATTTTTTATTTCTTTTTGCACGATTAAGAATCTCGACTCGTGTCTCGATATTTCGAATCCTTGCTCCCAAAATCAATGAATCTTTCAATACTTCACCGTGCTATCGTAAATTCGATCGCAAGAAGAATCTCAATTACGAAATTTTAGAAATGATGCGAAGAAAATGTCGCATCGAAAATTGTTCGATACGTAACACGAGTCGAGAGGAGCGTGTATTTAACTCGCTGAGCCGTGCGTGTCACATCGAGCGGAATGGTCCAAAGTTCTCTCTAAAGAGGATTCTGCGTAGCAGTCTCGAACAATAAGCTCGAAGGATGTCTCTCGATTCGAGGAGAGACTCGGTTACGTTGCTTGCTTTCCCGCTGAAATTCGTCGCGACATTGTAATCAGAGTACCATGGGATAAAAATCGATATCACTGGTGTATGAATTCGAACGTGAAGATATGTCTTCGATACAAGATTGAAACATCGTTATAACATTATTTCTAATTCGTAAAAACTTGCAAATTTCAACAGTACGTACTATTTAAAACTATTCAGTTTATACCTCCTTGAAAGTTTATGTTGTTTCATCCCATACGTACACTGTTACAATATCAATAACAAACGTTACGTCGTCTTACAATAGAAACGATCGCACTGATACACATGGCAGAGTAACGACGACACACGTTTCGAGTGGCATATCAACGATCCTTACGATCATCTTCATTCAATAAATTCATTACTTCACGACGGTTTAATATCGATCTCGTCGCTCGTTCGACGATGAACGACGACCTAATCGTGTCGCCTCGATAGGAGAGATGAATATGTACAAAACTAGGCTGGACAGCTACGAAGATGAGAGAAATCGAAGGAGATATCCTTCTGATGAACATTTGGACCGGTTGAACGAGACGATCGACGAGATTGATCCATTTTACCTTGATCCTGACATGCATACCACCGAACGTTGACATATACACTACCGGTCAAAAATTTTAAACCATTGCCTTTTAACATTTAAGAATTATGTTTGAAGAAATTTTCATAAATAGAAGTATTCGGCTTCCTAATTTATCCGACAAATATAATAGTTGTGATTAGCCTCAAATTTTTGACCGATGTACACAAGATGCCTCAAAAAAAGTTAAACAACACGGAAACAGATTCTCCGTGTCAAAATGAACCGATAAGTTCTTTACCGTTTTTCGATCTGCAGCCTCGTTTTCGAGATACACGCGGTTAAAGATTGCACTTCCGGGGTGCCGTTGAGGAACCGGAAGTCGAAGATTCGATTCTTTAATCGCGTATATCTCGAGAACGGAGCAGTATATTGCAAAACGGTAAAGAACTTTTTGATTCGTTTTGATACAGGGAATCTTTTGAGACACACCGTATGTATGTATATAACATTCAATGAATCAAAAGAAGATACGCGCGCTATAACGTGTTGCTGTTATACTTTCACGTGGCTAAATCACTTGCACACTCGATTCAACTGTCGTAATAATATTATTTTAAGAAATAGAACAAGGATATATTTATTTGTATATATATAATATATATGTATATATATCTATATATATATAATATGTATATCGGCTATCAATAATGTCATATCTCTGTCAAACATTCGATAATAACATTGAAACATCACATTCTCTGTCTCTTTCATTCTTTTCACATATTTTCTTTTTTGTTTTACTTGGTCTCGCGCGATATATCACTCTACAATATACGAAGAAGAATACGTAAGAATCGTAATAATTTGCGAGGAATCACCATGTGATCCTCCCATTATACATCTGTTCATCATTTATCGTTAATCTTTACGTTTTTCTTTCGCTCGAGAACAAGAGAACAGAGACTTATAGACGCAATACGTGCTTCTTTCGTGAGTGGACAGTTTCACGGGCAAGCAGACGAAAGAAATCATTCACAAATCAAACATACAAACGCGTGAACACATACAACCGCTCTTTCTTTCTCTCCCTCTCTCTCTCTTTTCCTGTCTTTCTTTCATTCGTCAAACGATTTGAGAACCGGAAGAAACGAATTGCAGCTCGCTAATGTTCGGCATCCTCGTAATATGCCACACCCACAGCCTCAGAAGTTTACATAATACAATAATGTAGTAATCGATACGCGTACGCGTGTGTATATAATGTGTGTCTCTATAATATATTTATATATTCATTCACTTATACCGTCCTGTATTTATAGCCACGATGCGAGCACCGTGTTTCTACGGGATGCTTTCAATCTGGTGGCATAATCAAAAGGGAGATGATTTTACATCGAAAAGTAAATCGATAATGTAGAATAACATTTTCTCGTAGAATGGTTTGTTTCTGAATAAATCAAAGTTGAAAATTTATCGAAATTTTCAGTAATGAAGCTTCATACAAAAAAATACCGCTCTATATTTTCTACTTACTCTTTCATATAGATTTCTAATTGTTCCACCAGATCAGAGACACCCTGTATAATCAATAATTATATTATTATTAATAATACCGTCTACTTATTCTTAGTAGTACTTCTGCGGCCATCGATAGCGCCGCCTTAAATCATACATACACATATGTATGTATCCATATATATATATAGTATGTATACATATATTAATTTAGAATTGTGCAATGAAGGTTTAGAGCCATTAGTGCGACTACTGCTGCGGATGTGGTTGGACAAGTCGCTTTCCACCTACTTTACACCGAAAGAAACGTGGGGTGCGGAGTGCAATGCTTTTCTTTTAGATTTCTCCGGATAGATCCAAGTTCAAGGAAGTCCTCTCAGCTCTATACACCTCTATACCCTTCTTGTCCTCAGTCTTCCGTTTCCCTCTGTTCGATCATCACTATCCCTCCTCTCTTCAACATCAATGCCCTATCCAGTCTTCTATCTTGAAAATTCAACACCTTTCGAACACCGAGTCCTCCTATGTCTACCGTAAGTCTAGACCTCAGGAGACACCATCCGGCTGGACCACCCTGTTACGTTCAGAAATCATTAACGTGAACCTCAATCTTGCAGACAGCAAATTATCCAAGTGCTGTTGGCGACACGAGACTAGACTCAAGGGACACCATATCTTGTTGTACCCATGGATTAACCGCATCTTCATCCTGAATGCCCTATCCGGTCTTCTACGCTGAACTCGGCGAAACTATGTTTTCAGGCACCGAGTTCCCGCGCATCAGAGTCCCAATTTGTCGCTGGCAACGCGAATCTAGGCTCAAGGTTAGGACACCAGCTTGCCGGGCTTCCAATGGACACTGTACACCCTGTTATACCCATGAATCACCGGCAGAGGCAGCCGTCGAGTTCGGTGGCACGTTCACCGTCGCGGTGCTAGCTGAACCATCCGGGACACCCACCACTCCATCGGCCACCCACTGGCCAGCCGTGGGTGCACCGGCCGCGACTCCTACTCCAGGAACCACCGGGCCCTGACCCTGGCCCTGGCCCACCCCCAGCTCATACTGCCGCTTCTTTTTCTTCTCCAAGTTAACTTGCGCGTAGAGCGGCTCACCGGGTTTCGGTTGCTGCAACACACACACAAGCCAACGGTTAATTAAAGCCCTGGCTGATTGCCGGGGGTGGATGTCGAGGGGAGGGGCGGGCTGCTGTGCTGCAGGGCGCAGGGAAATGGGCCCGGTTCCAACGATCCATCGAAGATCGAGGATGGTTAACCTGGTGCGGCCGGTGTGGTACACTTTTTCAATTCTTATCTCTTTCGTTTCAACGCTTCTGGGTATAATATTTGATCCAAAGAAAAATCAATGAATAATTTACACGTGAAAAACAATTGGTGCGAGTGCATACTGTCAGATACTCTTTTATTATGCTCGATTAATTTGGATATAAATAGATTATAAATAAGTTCGTGCAATAGTCAACGTGTCACTATAAACCATGCTTCGAGGTGCGTCTAGCTTTCTTTGTTTTCTTTTTATACGACAAAGGTTCCTTTCGTTAATAATTGTATAAGTGTATGTAGGTATAAAAACGAAAGCTTACATTTTAACAATTCCTCTCTTTCGATGGTCACGATCAAACAAATCATTTTTTCCATTGAAAGAATCTACCACACGTGAAAAGACGATTCTACTTTTGTGCTTTACCCTGCTGATTCGAACCGATTGAATCCCTATGGATTTGACACGTTCCATTCAACATTCTATTACTCTTACTGTCCATAGAATAGACTCTGTTCACTTGGGATCAACGAGTCGAAATTAAATCTTCTAAGTGTACGTTCTGGTGCAACGTAGACTTCCCTTAATTAAAGGGAAAAATAGAGGGTGATACTTCTTCCCCTATATTTACCTTTAATTAAGAAAAAGTTTAAGTTCCACAAAACTGCACAAGTATAATACACTATGTATCTCTACCTGCTATCGCCAATTAGGCAGCGAACATCAGCCTTTCGAGTTTGTGCGTTTCCGTTGACCAAAGGTACAGTTTGTGTGTCAGTTGAACGAGTTGTGTTTAATGATTGAATTTTGAAAGACGGATCTCTGATACGGTTGTCTGATGATTTATACAAATCACCTGTTCGGCTAGATGCGCTCCCTAATCGTAAAAAACGTCGAGTATAGTTTTTGGTCCGGTAATAGCTAATCTGTTATACAACGATGCAAGACACACTCTTCAACGCTAAGTGAACAATCTTCAAACTTCCACGTTTTTCGATCCAACGCGTTGACTGGTATAAATGTTTATGATCGTTGGTGCGAAAAGTTATGTATCAGAAGGGTTGAAAGAGGAGAAAGTAAGAGGGGAAAATTGAATTGCAATGTCATACTGAGTATGTGCCAGTCAACGGGTTGAAGAATCTACCATTACATTTTCCTTCTATCTGAAGCCAAACTAAACAAAGAAGTCTTATTTAAGTAAAGTAAAGAGGATTGATCGACAAAGTTCCGTTTTCTGGCTATCTTAATCGTATAAAACACGTCGATTGATCAAGAAGATGTACATCGTCCAATTCAACAAAACATTATGCTCAAAACGATGTATATTTTCTTCGATAACGAGACGCGTTTCCACATTTGACTCTTGTTATAATATAGATATTATGTAAAAATGCTAGATACTTGATAAATTCCATGGACTGACGCGTGACCGCGTAATGAACTACAGGTTAATACTGTATTCTAGCGAATAATGATGTTCCACATAGGATGGAACATGTGTAGTTATAATTGGTACTCGTTAATTGACTTAGTTTATACATCTATGTTAAATGTTTGTTAACACGTTGACTACCATGAGAGGGTCACCACTGATTGGCACCATAAACTTAAGTCTAATTGAACGATTAAACGAAGAAGAAGAAAGGAAAGTTTTGAGCAGTAAATTGGAAATATTAGATCTTCATTAACACGTTGACTACCTTGTTCAAGCAACAGAAAGAACGTTTCAAAAACTACCGAAATTATAATACTAATTGAAAATTGCAATTTGAAGTATTAAATTAAAAAAATTAATATTTCTACTTTGATAGTCAACGTATTAATTATTATTATAATGTGACTTACTACGAGTATCCATTTTCACTGTGACAGTCAACGTGTTAAGCAACTACTCTCTCCCTCACTGTATCACAACTATGCATGGTGTGTTCACCTCTTGTCACTCAACTTCCTTTCAATATTTCATTCTCGTCGGATGCTTCCTTGAAATGTCACCATTTCGATCCAGATGCAAACAGATAAATATCATAGTAGTATAAATTTGTTACGTACTTCCATGCAGACACATGTACGATATACCTGGTCTAAACTTTCTCAGGCGTCTCACCAGTATACATATAAATATAAAAGTGTTAACAGAAAAATGAACTAGGAGAGAGCAACAAACAACTAAATTAATCTGTTCTACGTGGATAATCTTTCTCGTCTGTTGATACATTGAATCTAACACTCAGATTTGCTCTCTTTTGTTACATCAACCCTTTGCACTCGATCTTGTAACTATTGGTGCTTCCAGTCTATTGAATAATTAAATCTAGTTCATAGAAAAACATTAATGGCTATGTTTAAAATTATTATTTCAACCCTCAAAGGGTGCAGTTGGTTAAATTTAATTTTAGATATAATTTTAGACACGTACTCATTTAAAGCACCATTTCATTATGTCAGCGGCAGTGATGGCAAATGTCAAAGAAAGATGTACGATAAAGATTCACGTTTAGAGCCTTTGAACAATGCACTTGTTATGTCTCTATAGTAAAAAAGAAATGTCGAGTGCAAAGAGTTAAGAAACGATGAAAGGAAGACTCGATTCGACTGGAACCTCGTGTATGGATGCTACCACAATGATCATTGATTTCGATCAACGAGACACTTGTTATTTCTCTCTTCTGAATGTCTCATTCGTTTCTGATTCTCGTTGATCGCTTGGAAACTAAATCCTGGTAACTGCGAATGAAACGAACTCGACGATGGAAATCGAAGCGTCGCGAGAGACGTACACTTTTCACCTGAATCATCAGGAACAAGGTACCCCATACGTAGTACCTACCCTCTATTCGGGACCTACGAAAGAACGCGTTCTCGAGCAACAGCGCCGTTAGTTGTTGTTACTTACTGGCTGATAGATAGTCGGTCGTCCAACGTTGTTCGAATTCATGTTCGCCCTTTGAATCGTTCGATCCTCGTATCTGGTGCTCCCTTGGCTCGCCATAGGTCGGTTCAGTGTGCTGCAATCATAGCTATGATTCAACGTGGGGGTCGAGACGTTCAGGAATATATTAAAAATCGGGACTCTGCTTAACTAAAGCTACTAAACTCAGTAAAAAATGAACGGGCAACGCATATACTTAAAGAGAGAAACGCAGAGTCCGGGAAAATATAAAAAGACTTGAAACGAATGTCTATAAAGAGTTCAGACAAAATGAAAGCATCGATACAAATTATAACTAAAAATCTTTGATCGTTGCTGGTCGAGCACAGTTTACCTATTCGCGTTATTGGGTGAATTAGGCCCTGAATTTCGTGCTGCCACCGTTTTCGTTACGAAATCTTGCTCCTTCCATCCGTGCTTTTTGTAAACGTCCCTCAGTTCTTGATGCTGCCACATCGTGAACAAAACTTGACCTAGAAGTTAACCGAAGGTCAATAAAGCATTAACCGATATTTTTTTTTTTTCAGAGTACTTGAAGATTCCATGAGACATGGCCCTTGCCTGCGAATTTAAGAACACGAGGCGTGTACTTCTGACGTTGCCTGGTGATGTTCATCAATCTATCCACTCCACCAGCGTCCAACAGGGATCTCGAGAACTCGGCATTCTTCTTGATAACTTCGTTTAAAGTGGCAAGGACCGCGGCGATGGTATCATCGCTAGTACCCTGGTCGTGCTGGTTGTTTCCTGAAGGTAACTTCTGTATCAGATCGCGCATCGCGTACTTTCCTATTAGCTCTTTGTTGCGTTGATCTATCGCGAGATTTCTGAGTGCTGTGGCCACTGCGCAGACCACACGATCCACCTGTGATTAAATTATAAAAGGAAACATTAAATAAAATGCGAAGCTATCTAGGTGTTAGAAATGAAATGAACTTCAAGATTCTAGTACCTCCATTCTCAGCAACTCTACCAGGATAGGAAGTCCCTTTTCTTTGCGCACTGCCGCACGAATCTCGATGCTAGGCTGCCAGTAACAAGCGGCAAGATTCTGAAGCGCTCCAGCGGCTGCCTCAAGGGTCTCTGGGTTCGAGCAAGTTTGCAGAAGTTTCAGATAGGACTGGACCACTTCTGGTTGCCAGAGTAGTTCCATGCCTCTGACAGGTTCTGTTCTGGGACTGGTGGTTCTCGACGCAGTGGTCTCCTTCTGAACTGGCTGACCATCCTTTTTCTTTTTGCTACCACCAAAGCAGCCCAAGTTCTCACCTATGGAACAGTAATTAGAAAGACTGAAGTTAGTCGAGGTGAAAGACTAAACTTTGGCTTGGTGAACATTGCACACGCTTGGCACATTCAAGGAAAATATCCTTAAAACAATCTTTTGCAGTCCAAGTGTATCTGCTTTGATAGTCTCTCATAGTTTTAGACAAACTTCAAGACATATTATGAAATTTAGAATTTTAAAGTTAAATTGAACTTAATACACATCATGGATAGACTGTAAAAGATTGAAAAAGCAATCTCACGATGGAGTATTCGTACAAGATTGTTTCATTGTTATGAATTATGATCTGATTACACTACTTCTAGCTAAGAGCTAATCATACAACAATGCCTGAAACGCAGCATACAATATCCAGAGCAGAATTAATAGCATACATAAGATGCAAGCAAAAGGGTACACTTTCCAGGCATGAGAGATTCAATTATGCACTAATGAAATTAATCTTGATGCTTCAGCAGAAACGTACGTGTGTTCTGTACGTGTGGTCTCTATGGAATCACGAATGTACTTTGTTTTACTTAAACGTGACCTAAAGTGAAACGATGATGTCTACGGAATCAATATTGAAACAATGATTCTGAGGACGATGACGTGTTTCAAAATTTCCATGAAACGATTTAAAAAATGACGATCGAAGCGTGACATGCACCGATAACTCGTATTCGTTTAAAGGAAAAAAAAAAGGATAGAAAACGGTGTAAACTAAATTAGCGATGGTATTACAAGAATGTCTTACCTTGACATAAACTGTACGCTAAAAAGATTGAAACACATTTTAATCCATGCTAAAACTAGGAAGGATACAACTTGCTTTTTATCTTTTTTCTATTGTTCTAAATTCAACGCGTTTTTCTTTTATAAAATAAAAATGTTTATCGTACAAGGAAAGAAACGACAGTATGGGCATCAAGGAGAACAGAAAAATCAATGTGTCAGTGTTTGTCAGTGTTTTGTACATTGTCGATTTTATCCATTGAACGTATAAGCTTAAACTTCAGACAAACGTAAGCACCGCAACGAATGGTCAGTGTGCACGGGTGTGGAATTTGTTTTATAGATTCGGTACAGGTATACAGGGTCGTCTACTAGTCCTAATTACTACTTTGCACGTATCACAGATATATGAAACCTTTCATATAGATATATATATATATACATATACTATACAATACTGTTGCCAAGCGAATGTCAATTACATTTTATCCTTTCAGTCACGACTTTATCCTTGGCACTATACAACCATTATTGACTAAATATCGATCCTACTGTTCGTAGAACCAATTTTCATCATGTTACAGTCCAACCTACTTTATGTAGAACAAGTAGCAACTCAGTTACGACCACCATAATTTAGCATCGCAATGCTGTTCGAGGAAAATACAAGATGTTACCAAAAGAGGGGTAATTAATGGTACCACTAATTTTGAAACACCCTGTATACGTCTCAATATTACAGCCACTCAAGGTTCGAATTGAGAAGTATTTCTAATTGAAGTCGACGGAGTTACAAACTTTCTTTCATATCTTATCACCGTCTCGGAGAAACGTGAACCGCTTATCATCTCAGCGCACACAAAATTCGGCTGCATGCGTGTCGTCACATGCCCACTGACTAGAAAACCCATGTTTACCATGACAAAGAGAGAAAGAGAAAAAAGGGAGGAAAAAGGGAACACTCTTCTCATTCTTGGAATGCAATGATCAGACACTTCCAAAAGCAAGCCCTCACCTTTGGCCGGTGCCGCTACCCTGTTCTGTACCGTCGATTGAATCGGATGCTTGTCATAATTCGGATCCTCCACTTCCTGGCAACGGTAGCTCAAGTTTCGTAGGATGCACACGCAATTCTCCACAATTTTGTTGCCGATGTTTGATTTCTCTATAGCGGATCGCACGACGTACAACAAGGCGTCGACCAGACCCTCACATTCGCGCAGCTTCTTCCTCGCGTACTCCCCGGCACTGGACACGTTCCTTAAGACCCCGGAAGCGTTTCTGAACACGGTCGACCAACAGGTCTCCCCGCTGGAAGAACTCGGGTCCCAGCCACTGTGCGGTATGATTATGTTGTTCACCACCATCGTTACACCGTCATCGATGATGGATTTCTTGAGATCCTGCAAGAGTTGAAGTGTGAGAAAGATTGCTGTAACGGCAGCGCTATAATATTTGGGACAACGAGATACGTCAGAGATAGAAGAGGTCATAGGCTTCGATAGGCGTTGCCTCGAATACTGTTATAGTTTTTATTTTCCTCCATTACGTATGCTGATCATAAGTGTAACCGTGTGACAGACGTTCATCGCTCACCTCGCAAGAGGACAGGTTCCACAGCACCCCAGTGACCAGCTCCTTCACGTCCGCATCAGACGTCCTGCGTAAAAGATTGATCAGTGCCGGCACTCCGCCAGCGTTCTTGATGGCCCTCTTGTTCTCGTCGTTCTGCCTTCCGTACGACAGATTCCTCAACGCACCACAAGCGTTCCTGTACACATCCGGATTATCGTGATCCAACAGTTGCACCAAAGGCGGTATGCCACCTAGACTTCGCGTCTTTTGTTTGTTAGGATCGTCCATGTAGCAGAGATGCTGCAGATACGCTGCTGCATTCGCCTTGATTATATTGTTCGGATTGCTGAGGAAGCCGATCACCTCGGATAGATTTGGATCCCTCCATCTCATGGACTTTTGATCGTCGTCCAGAGGGCTGGCCATACCGGGCACAACTGGATGCCGGGACTGTAACCGTTGAAGGTGTACCTCGTCCTCGAACATGCCTGGTGGAACTCCAGAGGTCAAGGGAACCGGATGGCCCTCGTCGTAGGCGGGTATGTCGCTAGGAACTGGCACTGGACCCACGCCGACGCCAGGGCCGTATCCGACGGGTCCGTAGGGGGACGGAGACACGTAACCGTAGGCCACTTTGTTCTCGTCTGGAAGATACATCAAAAGTGTTATAAAACCGGTCGCCATTGTAATTCACCGCGGGTACGCTCGACGAGACGTCTTCTTAGCGTTTCGGCGCGATATGCATAATTCACTCGCATTATCGTTTAGTGGAATATGGAAGTTAAACGACGATAAACGCCGGACGAGATGAAGCTTAGAACGAGAGGAAAGATGAAGAGCGTACAGAATATAATGATAGAGGCAGAGAGAGAAAGAGAAAGAGTAAAGAGAGAGCGAGAGAGAGGAAGGCGTTAAATAAATTATTGATGTGACCCTACCATGAGGATGCTGAGAGGGTTCGCCAGAGTCATCCATATTCCAAGAGTTGCTGATTTGATCTAGAGGGGACACAAAATAACAAACGAACGTCAGGCATTGGGGATAATTAAAGTGAATTATGCTGTAGCCCATGCGAAGACCGGACAAACAGCCGCGCGACCAGCTGCAACACGATACGCTAGAGTATCTCGTTACGGAGATGATCTAGGGTGAAGCTCTGTGACTCGTTCGAAAAATCGTACCAATCCAGGAATCTTCCTTGTGCCCGAAACACATTGAACGTACCATATTGATCTCCAGGACCTCCGGGACTAGGAGTGATACGATAATGATCTTGCAACGCGGGATTCAGACCTGGATCGATGTCGTTGTAACCGCCTTCCACGTATGGTGCCGCCTTGCGCAGGTATTCTTGTGACACAAAAAAAAAAGAACAATGTTATCCTGATCCCGAATCGCTATTCTTTTACCGTCTTTCGCGTAATAAACGTCCACGATATGTAGATGTACACGCGATGGATAAAAATAACTTACCATGCGGCGGTGATGCACGACTGTGCTCCGAAGGACTGTGAGGACTGTGAGGAGAATGCGAGCGTGGCATGTAGATACCGTGAGGACCCGGGTAACCAGGCTGCGGCGGATAGCCAAGATATGGCTCGTAATGCTCGAAACCGACCATATAGGAGTCGGTCGGATACCGTGGATCCGCATGCTGGTAATCCTGAGACATCAACGGCACCGACATGTAGCTCACCGCCCCTGGATCCGGCTCCATGTGGGAAACCTCGCGGACCACCTTCGACACGTTCGTTACCTGACGACCATGGGGTACAGGTGAATTTTAAAAAACATTAAGAATAATTTATTCCCTACAAATACAAGGATATGTAAGAAAATGAGACGAAGGGATGGTAGTCGAGGAAGGGTGGTTCATCGTCATTCTAAAACAATTTTTCTCAACTCTAGTCATTTGTATGCGTTAACAATCTCAAAGTTTAATCTATGAAATAAGAAGAAAATCATTGAGTGGAAAATTGAAAAAGGGATTCTCACTTGTTGAGTGGTTTGTTGCTTATGGCTCCGTATGAGTAATGGATCCTCCTGGACAGACAAATGGGACGAATGCAACGAATGGGTGTCCGCCTGGCCGTTACTTCCGTGGTAATCTGCATCACTCTGTCCGCTGCAAAACGTCCACGAAATAATGATCAATTAAGGGAGGAAAGCTTTCCAACTATCGGTGATTTTTCATTTGTTCGATGGCTTACGTGTATTGCGGCATGTCGGGGCCCTTCTCCTGGAGAACGCGTCTGGAAAAATACAATTGGAAAAATCACTATCCATCCGGTGATATTAAATAATTCTCGCTGAATTAAATACCACAGAAACGAACCAAGAAAAAAAAAATCTTTTAAGACGACGGTGAAAATGATGAACGAAGAATGAAACCCTTTGCGCTTCGATGTTTTACAGAATGGAATTTTTCAGCATCAACACTTTAAATTGCCAATTTCGAGCGCAATGGGTTAAAGGAAAAGTTGCCAAGTAGAAAGACACACGCACCAACCGAAACGGACAACTTCGATTGCAAATAAAGCAAAGAAAAAGTCAAGCAGACAGGTCCGAGAGAACGAAACAAAACGTTCATAAGTGTTTCTAATTACGCTAAACTACTCATCACTTTCAGGCACGCTAAATACGATCGTTAGACACACACGTTGGTTAGTACGACTGAAGTTATTCATTCTGACTGTCATGTGTACGTTTCAGGAAGGAAAATCGATGAAAACGGAGCAAACATCTTCTTCGATCGAATAAAGGAATCTATTAGAATTTTCCATAGACAAACACAGTTCAGAATCGTTCAGAATCTGCTTATAATATTAATTCGCTTATTAAAATTAATACCGTTCGATCGAAGAATGATTGGAAACTCGCTCGAAGGTTCCCGATAATATTGATGGATAAATGATTAAACAATGAAAACGATTGCGATAAATAGTACACTCACGTTCAGAATGACTAACCTCTGTTGGCTTGATTAAGTCATGTTAGTCACCTCTGCGTGATCTCAGTGCGCGTTATGCTGTGCTCTTGTCTCTGCTCGATCCGACGATTCACCAGGCTGACATTAACAATTTCCCAGACAATTAATTAGAATTTCACTCGTCGGTCAACGTTTCAACGTTTCAACGTTCTTCCTAAACGATGTCTCGAGCTAAATTAGCGATGGGTTCCCACACTTGTTCCACATGGATACATTTTACATTCAAACTATTCGCACTCGTATGTCCATTTTGATCAAAGTGAAAGGTTACACTTTGTTCAAAATAATTTGAAAAAATATATGAACAAAAGAGCTAAATTATGGTACTATTACGTGGAAGGAGGGTCGTTTGAAAATGTAAAATATTTTTCTGTGAAAACTTCTCTGTCGTATTAATTATCGATATTTCTACTGATGCTCGTTACGAATCGATCCCATCGCTAAATTAAACGTTGTAACTGTCTTTTTCATCGTTTGATCCACGTAAATATCCCATTATTAAATACAGTGTGGCAGTGAATTAGAGAGAAAGAAGTTGAAGTTTATATCTCTGGTACGTAGCCAATGTGTAAAGAGGGTGGTTGCCAATTAGAGAAGAAGCAGACTTGGAATTTCAAAAAAGTAAAGAGAGAAAGTAGGAGAATTCTTATTAATTGGTCAGTCGAGAGTTCGAGGAGAGAAAGACACTTACAGACAGGAGTCAACCAGCTGATTATTTGACATACCAGCTGATTTTTCGTCTCTTGCCGCTCAGCAGTCGGTGACGTCCCCTGAAAATCATACGGGAAATATATTAGTCAGTGAAATAGAATTTTTTTAAATATCTGATACCGTGCGACACTCGGCGAGGCACGGAGGTGCATTCAAAGGGTGCAGAATTGGAACGTTTAGAGAGGTGCGGAGAAACAGGGTAAAATTCTTGAAATATCAACGGTTGAACCCTCGTTAAACGTTAATTTCATTGCGAGCGAACAGCCGTGTGACCTCTTTGATCATCCCTCCTGCCTGTTGGTCGTTCTTTTTTCAATCTAAGTCGTTAATTGATTTTATCACTTTCGCATAGGCCAGGTGGTTAACCGTGGCAAAGCGTATCGCGTGTAATCACAGCATTAAAAGTAAGAGAGAAAAAGGGATGAGAAGGGTTTAATTGATTTGTCGCCTCGTCGCTCTTTTTATCGCCCGTTTCGATTACCCCTCCCTTCGATCCTCGAACACGTACGCGAACGGAGGACGGAGGGAAGTTTGCTAACGAATTCACCTAACGCAACTACGATACCAGAATTTTGTCGGGATCGAGCCTCCTGAAAGGATCCCCGCCTTGTTCGGCCGTAGTTCCCACAGGCTGAATTCTATCCACCTAACGAACTTCGTTTCCACTTATTGTCTCCCCGGTTGCCCTTTTTCCAAGCGAGATAATCGTCATGCCAGATAGAGAAGCATTCGATACGAACAACGTGTATCGAAGGTGAAAAAAATCTACAGATAAAGCTTAGGATAGTTAATTTCTATTATAAATTAACAACTAAAGATAAGCTTCGATAGTGAAATAATTAGATATTTTGGTAGGGTGATCTAGATCCTCTAGCTTTTCTAAAAGTGTCGAATGTTTCATTTGAATACTGTTGAAACAACCGCGCTCGATCGCTAGTTTTTCGAGTAATAATTATGTTAAGATCGATTAGGAACACCTGTACCGGTGACATCGATTTCTTTTCTTCGAACAAGCTGAATAATCCAGGTCGAAAGAAATTCCCTTGTCCCTTTTACCATCCATTCTTAGGAAAGAAGGCGTGCTCTACGGATTCTCACGTTATTTGCCGTAGTCATCAATTTCTCTTTTTCTTTTTCTTTTTTTTTTTTTTATTCCACTGAATTCGACCACGCGCCCTTAATAATTCCGTCAAGAATCTGGAGCTCGAAGCTTTCCGCTGTGACTCGCGTTTGTTCGAGATAAACGAAGAAGATGAATTGAAACGTACATCTCGAGCAAGGTAAAAGTAGATCGCCCGTAGTGAAGGTTGATTTGATTGGGTAAAGGGTTATTCACCTTTTCCTTGAGGATCGTGTATACAGGACGTCTCAAAAGTAAGTGTAAAATTTAGAAAATGAAAATAATATGAAATAAAGAATTAAGTTAGAATTGTGGCTCTCTCCATGATCCGCCATCCGATGTTAATATTTCTTATATTATTACAAAAAGGGTCCATGTACACGTTGCCCTATTATTAACGATAAGATTTGCAATCCAAGGATATGTTAGAAAATCCCCTAAACGACCCTAATTGCACTGCCAACCGGATGTTGGCCGATTTTACAGGATGGACCCCCAAGTGGCACACAAGGATTCCTGGTTCTACGGAACAAGAGGACTTTTCCGAGCCAGGAAAATCATTCCTGTTTGGCCTGCCCTATTAGTCGCATCGCGACTCAAATACAATACGTTTGAGATTATCCGGACCGAGTTTTATTTAGATCCTGCCTCATTAAAACCGCACCTTTGACTCTTCTTACAGGTATGAACAAAAGCCAGAAGGGAGAGGTAAGGCATTCCAGAGCACGCGTTTAACATGCTTGCTTTGAATACGTCATTTTCAGCGAGCAATGGAGGGAATCTTCCATAAAAGACATTCCGCGAACACTGCTGCGAGAAACGATGAAAAAAAAAAAAATAATAAATTCACCTACGATTAACCTCGTCTGCATGCCACCTGGAATTTTTCTTCCTCCGGGCAAAAGAAAGATATTAAATATCTTTGATGCATAGCGAAGCCCTAACGATGACCATAATCACCATAGGTAATTGTTAGACTTCGTATACGAGTAAAGTTTTCCCAGCCGCTCGCGCCATTGGAAAAGTCGGAAAATATGGGACAACGTCGCCGGAGGGCCTGTCCCGTAACACTGTCTGGCGTATTAGATTTTTTTTTCACGTCAGGACGAATTCATAAGCGGGCCTAGAAGCCTTTAGGAGCGAGACCGGGACGAATACCCCGACGGCGACGCTGCTTCGTCGCTCTACAATCGCGGGGCTGATTTCTCTCGAGCAGAAATAGGCGAGCTGATAGTTTGTGTCAGTATTCCTAGCTTTGAGGCTGGAAAACCATGGAAAATAGGAAAATGGGAAGAGAATCTTACCATCGATCTTACGGTAATTATTACATTTCAAAATTAATGTATATACTGGTAGAATACTTTGATGATCTTCGATAACGCTTGGAACGCAAAATGTACCCGGTGCAAAGGTTTCAATGGGGCTGCAGACTGGCGCGTTCCCATGTAAGATTAAGCGAGAACTAATTAAGGTCGTGGTCACTGTAGTAACGCGAAGCTCGCAGTGAACCAAATTAATGTCCACGTACACGCTTGGAAATCCTCTTTTCGCAATTGGAAGTGTAAAATTGCTGTTCCGACGAAACAGCTCCTTGGATGATTACAAAAACAATCAACTCGTACTTTGACAGAATAAAGTACACGAAAAGGATCATGCTAGATATCCGCTGGAAATCTGGCTAACGAATCATCGATTCCGCATAACCAAACGAGTACTCGTCGCGGAAGTAACACGTTTAACGAGACTGATCCTCTTTACCGCGGGATCTCGTTTTAATTGGCTCGTTTTTCGTTGTGCGGCAAACAGGGATGATATCGCGATGGTAATTAACGGATCTGCTGGCTGTTTCGTCGCGGTTTTAGGCGTCGACTACCTTTTTTTTTCTTAATATTCTACAGGAAGTCGTACGTTTTAGCTACGGTGAAATATAGTACTTATTACAGTAAATTACAGTAATGTTCTTATTTAATCCTTGCACCAGCCAACGTGATTTCGAGGTTGAATTTACATTCGAAATCCGTCGAACGATTCTGAATTAGAAGAACGTGGACGACGACGGTTCGAGTTGTCCGATAAAAAGAACCGAAGCATCGTCGTTGGGTGACACACTTATCGATACACTCGAGGCGAGACTAAACAACGCTTAGCTCGATAACGGAGCTGAATTTATCCATAGAGTACACAAAACCGCGTTTGATTCGGAGTGGCTTGCTTGTTTGAGGAGGAATGTTTTGTCGAGTACTTACTCCAGGAAAAGAAAGTCTATAATTTTAATTATTCTTTGGAAAGTTTCGTAATTGCTTTGAATGCAATTTCTAACCCTCTTAAATATCGCGATCGTTACCTCTTTAAATGTCAAGGTAGCCCTCTAAATATACCGACAGTATCTCTACGTTTATCTTATTGTTAGTCCCACCCCCGTGACTAAACCTGTATCGCAAACACGGATAACGTTTGTTTGGACACGGATTACGAGATAAAAGGTATTTATACAGATCTATACGTCCAGAGTTCGCGTTACACGAAATACATGTATCTACATATATATCAATGAAAGAAGAAACTACGTATCGAACGCGGTTGAAAACAGAACGGAAGCCGGCAGTAGGATTAAAGCGAGGGTCACTTGTGACATCGTTGATGGGCGATGGTAGTGGCCTTGGACGACCAATTGATTTTGCACAGGCTATACAAAAGTGGTCGAGTTGCACGAAACGCGACACGCTACGTTTCGTTCGCTCGGAATTTCATCCACGAGAAATCAACCCTGTTCGATAAGGAAAATATTTCAGGCCTGGAGAATAAAGTACGCGACTTGATCTGTAGGAGAAAAAGTTGCCAATGGACAGATTTATTGGAACCTCCGGTACTATTAGTATCCTTTAGATTGGATTTGCGGTGCTCGAAACGATCGAAACGATAAGAACGCTTTAAGCGCGTACAGCTTTTGCTCGTCGACCGAAAAAAGGGTTGAACGGTTACGTTTTCCCGATCACTCGAGAAATCAAAGAAACGTACGAACAAAGGGGTTGAAAGGAAAAAAATGGAATCGAGCAAGCGATCGATCGAAAGGAAGCATGCTGTAAGTAGGATCCCTCGTCTAGCTCTGTTCGAAGGAAGGGGGTAGATTGAGTTGGTGCTAGGCGATACCATCAATCAATCCCACGTCCCACAAACTATTTCTGGATCGATCGAGTAGCAGAAGCTTGTTTGGTTCGACGCGTTTCTCGATACTCTCTGGCCGCCGCACCGGTTGTCGCGGTGTCGGCTCTCTTCGTGGTCCCCGGACCAGATAGGAACGTCTGGCATCCGGCGAACAGAATTTCCCGTCGCGGCGAACCAATCGTCGGACAGTAAGTTCGCCGATAAAGAAGAGCTTCTGAATCGTCCGAGCAGAAACGGGAACGTTTCGCGAGGTCGAACAATGAGAATCGGTGCCGTGACTAAGCGACCTTCGCAGCAAAACTCGATATGAGGGCAACCATTCACTACACCGGCTCGTACAATCATGCCAACCGGGGATTTAGGTAAATTTCCATTAATTGGATCGAACTGCTTTCCTCGATTAATCCTTTCTCCGCTTACGAGCGAGAAAAATGATTTTCCTATGAGCGCGAGTACTTACCGCCTCTATAATTGTCGCAATTTTTACCTGCTTAATTTTCCTCTTTAAATTCGACTATTTGCGGCAAACAGTGGAATAATGGAAGGAGAATTTGATGAAAATTCTTCATTTTCCGAAGACCAGTGTACATCTAACGGAATTGAATTGTGTAGAACGTGATTGATCTCTTTCTCGTTGACGTGACATGAAATTTCCTTCGAGCATCAGGAGTTAAATAAATGATCAGATATATAATAGGTTTCGAGCGTAATCGAATTTCCAAGGAAATCGTTTTTCCCTGGTATCGGTATCCGTAAACAATCCCAGGGGAGGGCAGGGTCGAGCAACCTGTGCTACCTGTCGCTCGCTTGACGAGCCAATAAAGTGGAGCTGGTTAGAGATCGAGGGAGGGAAGGAACAAGGGGACAGGAAGAACGGACGTACGAGGAGACAAAAATTAAGTCACGCTACCAGTTCTCCGCGAGGCACGAAAAGCGCGTTTGCCAGAGAGGAGACACGGTTCGAGAACACGCGACAACGGGACAACGAAAGTTTGCCAGAGAACAATAGCCCCGGGACAAATCCGTACAATTTTTCCGTGGTGACTGAGAAATAATCCCAGCTCCACGCTTTACCCTCTTTTTTCTTTTTTTCTTTTTTTTTTTTTTTTTAATTACAATTTGCAACAGCCCCCGGAGACTCGAGCAATTTTCGATGGAACGACCGGTACACGGCGCGTATAACGTGTAAGAATTTTAATTAACGATCGACAATTTCACTCACGCTCCCTCGAACGTTTCGCGATCGACAAACGTCGATCCATCGAGTCTGAAACGTTTGAAACATCAGGAAATGACGAGAGCGGCTTTGGAGAAGCATAGATGTACAGGATGTTTAAATGATTAAATAGATATAACAAAAAAAATGATTAATCGTTAATGAAATAGTAAGGTATTACATACATGTATACGAAGTAGGCTTTACAGACACCCTATATACGAGATGCATCAAGGAAGCGGACAGAGAATGCAGAAAGACGCGTGCAGTGGACAGAGAATCCTATCTATATCGAGGAGAAAGAAGGGCGAAAGAGAAGAATAAAATGATAGAAGAAGAAAGAGGTAACGAATATATCACGAGAGAATGAGAACACAGCCGCAACCTCATTCTCCTTTCCGGCTGACGCGTTGAAAAGCTGTGTCCCTTCCTCTACCCCCACTTCGCATACTTTTTTCTCATCCCCACTCCGACTCGGTCAACCCCACGTGACTCGACCGTGCGAACGCATGTAAGGCCGACGACGACGCGGCGCGTGTTTGAATGAATGGCTGCGCGGAGCGTAGTGGGGCAAGGTGGATGCATATACGTGCGTACGATAGTACGAGAGGTTAGTACGCGTTTCTCTGTGTTTACTCCCATACACCGCGCATGACTGCGATCATCACGCGACCAATTCGCTTCCGTTTCGGTTTTTCGGCCAGCCTTTATACGCGAGTATTATCGATGTTGCTATTTCAGTATGATGAATGGTAGGATTTCATTTTCGACAATTTCTTTCTTTCTTAAAGAGCAACGACAGCGTGAATGATTCTCTTGAGAGGCGACGATTTAAATTGCTTTATCATATTGAAATCCGTAGCTTCCTTTTTTGAAATTTTAAGGGTACCCTTAGGCGAGAACGGGTCTTTTCCACACACCCTATATATCGAGAAATGTGAACGTGGAATAATTGTAAATTGGAATAATGCCAATGCTTTTTCGACTACAGAATCCAATAATATGTATCGAAACTCATTCATGCGAGAAAAGAAAGGTATACACAATAGAAATATATCCTTCGATAGCACCGGAATGCATGAACAGAAAATAATTTCAGTTGTGTATACAACTTTTGAAAATTATTTCTTATACACCGACGTGTATCATCCATCGAATAAAAGTATATCCTTCGAATTTTCTCATTTTCCATATTCTAGAAAATGAGAACGAGTTTATGGACTTTCTTGGTGTATATATTTTTACGATAACAAAAGACACCATTCTCTACGATCTTACGAAAAAAGAAGGAAAATAAGTTTGTACTTTGTCATGCACATTCAGGACTTCTGTCTTGTGATCTAATAAAACTGAATGGGAAACAGGGAAAAGCTGATTTTCCCAGCCGTTGGCCTACAATTTCAATAGATAACACCGGGTTAAGTTACAGTTTTCTTTCTTTCAATGGGAATATGTAGTAATAATCGTAGAGAAATTCAATGTTACAACCGCGTTTCTTTTCCTTTTTCTAAATGGAATTATGCATATTTGATAGGAGAAAAGTGCTCTTAGTATTCAACATTCTTCCTTGGAGACCATTTGAAAAATATTTTAATCTTCCGTTCTTGGTCAAATTACAGTTCTCTAAAATATGACTAAATGAAAGATTCTTCAAATAGTTCCATTAATGAACCTCTGCATAGGTACCATTAAAATTACGCTAGTAAATAGAAATAGAATTATTCAATTGAAATTATTTCGGGTGCTTTTATATTATTATTCGTCTGACAAGCTCGATTTAAGATTTATTGGCAGCTGTAGATTTTCGCCGCTATTTTATTGTCTTACGTCGTTCGAACTGCTTCGATTCGTGCCGATTGATCGTGATCGAGACTCGGATTGCTCTTTCCTCTAACCACCCCTTTTGCACGGTGAACCGGATAAATTGAATGAACGCTGCAAATAATTTTCCCTGCTTACTTTTTCCTCTCATTTCCGCCGCCATTTCCTCGTTTTTCAGATTCTTCGACGTGAAATAGCTAATTCGATCAAAAACGTCAAATAATTCAGGGCTCGATCTATCGATCAATTTCAATTATTACCATAGTCAATGACAAATTTGGGAAATTAATTTACCTATATTTTTTATCTTTTTTCAACAATTTAGTTCGGTGCAACGATAACAACTCATTTGAGGATTTCTAGAATTCTCATGATCCCGGATTTAACCGAGGCTTAATTAAAACCTAATCTGGATCATTTCGTCGATGTTTAAAGTTCGACGAAAGCTTCTTAAGTCCTGTAATTCCAGCCAATCCTGGGATCGTTTCATTTTAGTTACAACTTCTGCAACCACTAATTAACCCTTTATCTCATAATTTTTCCTGATCACACACGCGTTAGAATTAGCCCTAATTCAATAATACCGATCATTCTAATTCTAGAAGCTCGCAAACATAATTATTCTCGGTAATCTCTTTTCCTATACGCGGTCATCGAAGCGTTAAGAAAGAACGTTCCAATTCTCCGTTGCTGTTTCAGCAAATTCTTAAGTTCTCACGTCGAAATCAAAAAGGAGAAAGCTTGCGCAACACGGCAAACCTTCGGCTTGCAAAACACGTATGATCAACGCTTTTTCGAGTCATCTTATCGCGATACTTTCACCGCGACGCAGCTTCTTGGCATCGTGTAATTATGCAACGTTTGCATTCCACGACGATTGCCAGTTGAATAAAATTCCACGGATGTGAATCCGCAGGCTTACGCGGCCCATTAACGCTCGAATATCCTTCCCTGAATTCAGACTGAAATCCGCTGGAAATTTATGTTTCATCTGTCGCACAATAATTTTTTCTTTACAATTCTATCCTTCTCCGGGAACGAACTTTCCAGCCGTCGACAGGCAAACTTTCGACTTCTTTGAAACTTTGATTTTCCTCCATTTTTTTTTTCTCTTTCCCTTCCCGTTGAATCTGCCGGGGACGGTAACGACAAGCTTCGATGAATACAAAATTTATCCGATGTCCAAAGCAAACCACGGGAATCGCTAATTTCTCGGCCAGAGAGCCGTTCGATAATTTATGAAACGCCGCTTTTTATTGCATTATCCCCAGTTCGAGCGTCGTTATTTCCGCGTCCGGATTACCCGCGAGCGAGGAAACGGAAGAAAGGGGTAGGAAAAGTTTACGATACCCGCGGCAATAAATATTTCACCGGTAACAGCCGTCGGGGAACTCGGTGCGTGTGTTTTTTAAGAGAAGTTCATTTGAAATTGGACGAAAAAAAAAGGAGAACGAGCGGTGTGCACTGATTTCTCCACCGATGTTTTTCCAACCCTTTTAGTGCACGGTTTATTAACCCTTTTTCCTTGCGTTCGCGTACGTGTTCAATTGGCCTCAACGAATCTTCGTTTCCCGATGCGGATCGAATTATCGGGTTTGATTAAAATGTGAAAATTACTGGGTTCGCCGGGCTAGTCTCGTTTTTTTTTCTCCTCGAACGCGGTGAATCTACATCGGTGCAGAAGCGGCGCAATAATACGGGAAAAAACAAATGAAAATTGAAATTTGTTTGAACAAGAAACACCGAGCGCTATGCTTATTTAACTCGGAAAACTGTTCGTCTCTTCTCTAGTTTTATTAGTTAACATTTTCAAGGGAAACATCAAGAGCAATTTAAACGTAGCCAGGGTCGAAAAGATGCGTTAAACGATCTCGTGTGAAAAACTAGAAACCCGAACGGAACTCGGCCAGTTTTTTTCGACCTCTCCGAAAAGTAGTTCAACCACTCGTGGAGTCCGTCGTCGTGGTAAATCCGAAGCGTCTAATTAGCCCGGTGCGTTACGCTGCCTCGAGACGGCTAATTTAAGTTTCCAACCTCCTCCTCCACCTCCTCCTCTTCTTCTTCTTCGTTTCGTGCATTCGAAATCATGGCCCGTGCCATGACACGCGACTTCCCTCTGCATCTGCGCGCATCAGAATCAAACTTCTGAACACACCGTGCATCTTCCACCGTAAACGCGATACTCTTGTCAAATCAAAGGATTTATGCTAATTGCGTATGTATTTATATACTGTCTGAGAATCATAGAAATTACCCTCAGCCTCGGTCGCGTACTCTAAGGGTTCTCAGATTTGTTGACTCCATGACAGAATGAAAGGAACGCGAAAAATTGACACGCAGAGAATTGAAACAATAACGAGGCTCGTTGTCCAAGAGCGAACAGAAGATGCCGGGTAATCGTGTCCCATTCTTTCGAACGGGCCTCTTAAAGAATTTATGGAATTCGTTTCCTACTCTCCCTGTCCCGCGGGACCACTGACGGTTTTTATTCCAGCTGAATGGCCAGGCCAACGTACCTCTACCGTCCTGGTCTTTTCGTAAATTATACACTCGCTCATTACAAGCGGGCAAACACCGGCCGTACGCGTCTACCGCGCCACGTTTGATCGAGATTTAATCAGGTAATAACGAGTCGATCGTACTTTCGGTGGAAACACGTAAAACGATAGATATTTGAGAAATTTCTACGATCCTAACGTTCCATTAAAAATACCTTAAGTGGATGTTAAGAAATACCGAATCTTTATCAGAGAATTGTCCATGAGTCAGACTTCTGAAAATACTAGAAAGGTGTCCACGTCATTCGAGCCTTCCATTACGATCAATCGAGGAATTGATAAGAGTATTACCAATTATCCGTCGTTTATCAATAACATTAGCCGCAAAGCTGATCGAATATATTTTTTCTCGTTTCGAGTAATTCTCGAGCGAGATAAGGTTCGTAGAGCTGATCGATTCGCTCGAGGGAGGTGTAGGAAGAGGAGTGTACGACGCTCGGTGATATTAAACGTTTCGAATACGGGAACGAAACGTTCCCGGGAGAGATAAAAGAGATAAACCTGGGTAAAACTGTAGGCACTGAACGAACGTCGTTACTGTACGGCCAACTTTATCTTCTCGCCGGGCGTGTCCTTTTTGTTATGAATTGCCGGAGGATTACCTGTCGCTACGATTCCCTTACCCAGCCCGCTTCCTGTATCGATTTCGCGGCCCTTCCGATCGAACTTAAAACCCTCGGAATCGTTGCACAGGTGAAGAACGTTTGTACAAGAAAATTTCAGACAATTCGAAGCTTCGACGAGCCGTTCGTACGTGCTAGAGCACTGGCCGGGATATAGATTGCGACGATAAAACTCCTCGCCGCGGTACTGATCAGCGACCAAACGATTCTTCGTTAGTGAAAAGCGTAACCGATACGTTATCTCATCGCCAAGAGTTCGACGAGTGATCGATTTAATAACTGGCCTTCGATTATTCGCCCATAGAATCGAGACTAGGACACGGACAACGTTATTTCCGTGTCGAACAATCCACGCTCGGTCACCGTTTCGGTCGCTCTAAACGTTCAATGGTTACATCTGCCACGGCAAATCTATTCATCGGTCAAAGAGGGGACACGCGAGTGTCGGGACCAAAGCATTGTCACAGCCGTGGACCGTTCGATCGGGAATTAAATATACCTGATTCAATGAAACTTTGTCCTTTCTTCCCTTTTCCTCTTTCGTTTAATATAAAACACTGACCTCCGTCGTGCGATTCATTTCCTATTGTCTGTCCGTTAATACAGCAAGGTTTATCATTTCTATTCTAGATACCTTTTACTGAAGAGAATTTCGTTAATGGACGTCCGGACAACTTGTTGCTTGGTTATTTGGGGAAATAGAAACAAGCTCGATCGAATACCGTGTTTCATGGTTATCCGACGGTTCCAAGCAGCCAAGTTTGTGGTCTATCTGGTCGCGGATAGTTGTTGAAAGATTATCCTGTTTTGCTACCGTGACCAGTGAATCCAAGAGCGGCGCAAACCTCCGGCTAGACCACACGCTCCCTTTCAAGAAACTAGCTTGCTCGGAACAAATTACCTTCCTTCGACAAAACAGCGAAAGCCGTTTATTAATTTCGTTCGAGTAATTGCGTGTACCTGTCGACTGTTATCTTTGTCTGTTATACCAGAACGGTGTAACTTTACCCTCATCTAACCGGATACCTACAGGGTGGTCACGGTTTTCTAATTACAAATAACAGTCCACGTTAGGAACAGGTTCGGGAAACGGCAATTATTGTACAAAAAAAAAAAAGAAAATTTAAATGATGTAAAAAGAATTAAAAAGATGTCTATAGTTTTTCAATCCACCACTTAAGCTGTCTAATTATGAACATCTGAGTTTATTGATTTGGCTGGCCGGTTGTTAATGACTCCACTGTGCGTACGTGCGGCCACGTTAATCTAGATAGTAATAATAAACAGAGTGCCAAGTGGTAGTCGAAGATGCGTCCCGGGAGCGCACACCCTCCAACGTGGGGAACAAGCTCGTTTTATAAACCCTCGTTATAAGTTATTTTACTACAAGTAGTTTCGGTCCCCGTATACTAATCCTTGAATATACGATGCTTTCCTCCCTATCTACGTTCTCCTAGCTGTTCCACTCTTTCGGCTATTAAATTGCATCTAAAATTCACGTATTCGATTACCTTTCTTTGGAAAAAGAGCCTTTCTTGGCTGATTTAATAATTCATAGCGTTCGCGCCAGTTATTCAAATAGCGGATCGATACGATTTTCCTACGTATCGATTGCGAACGATTTTTCGAAATAATTCGATTACACTCGGTTACGTAGTACCTTCTCGATTTGAATTTCGTTGGAAACGTAATCATAGTAGCAGAAACGGACGGGAAACCCTTTCCATCGTTAATTGCCGCGCGTCTCGCCGTGTGATCCTATTTTCCATAAAAAATTAATTCCTTTGCTTGGGCAACGGGCTATATCGCGTTCTCACGTTACCTTTCAAAAGGTATCTTTCACAATAACGACTCCTTTTCAAGTAGTTTAACACCTTATCATCTTGTGAATAAAATACTGCCTTTGTTATTGCATTAAATATATATATACAGAGCGTTATTGTGAAAGAGTACAAGTTAACCTAACCTAACCTAACTATAGTTCGCAACCATTGAATCATAGGTTAGATTTTTCTTTCATTCTGTTTCTAACCTTTATGGAGCTCTTTACTCTGGCACAATTGCATAGGATGTACACATTTGGTTCATCTTTTCATAGAAAGATCAAAACGTATCGGTGTACGTTAACCCGGCTATGCGTCCTCAAAGAGGGGCATAAGTCAGGTCACTGAATGCTACCACTTTGAATTACGTTGGCAAGCGTGCGGAGGACGCGCGGCATCGGGTGTCGTGTACGCTTCAAAACAAAAACAAAGCCCGCGCCTACTCTCGAGAAAAAGCATTGTACGGAGTAACAAGTGCCTGTACAATCGTACAGTCGACTACTGCCGCGGCCGAAGATTTTTTTTTTTTCAAAAGCCGATCGTTCGACCGAACAATGATACCGGTGTCGTTGACAACCGAGAGTTTCATTCCTGCACGGCTTCTTAATGCCAGTCGCGTTGAACCGGTTAAAATCGCATCAAATTTGTCTCTTGATCGACAGGATATCAATATTAAAACGAGAGTCGAATCAACCCCAACGTTATCCTGATTCAGAATCGATTATCGACGCGCGATTATCGCGCATCAAATCGATTTCAAGTGGTGCAATATTTCTCCATTTCAAAGCGTCATAGTTATCAAACGAGAACGATAAAAAATGATATACGACTTTGTTCAAATGCCGATGATTTTGTTTGATATTAATTATCGTTCCTTTGTTTACAATCATACATCCTATAAATTTCATGGACGTATAGTGGTTGAGACACCCTTATGGATGCGTAGAATGCCTTCTCTGTATTGGCTAGCATCCCCAATGTATTCTTACCTTCAGACTCCTCGATTTAATCCCAAATGCTATTTCTACGCGATCGTGTTTGCAGGTTAGAATCGAGTACCGTTAAACACTGTTCCAGTGACAGTTCGTATCGCGTTACGGAGTCGATTCAGAGAAACGGATCGACTCGTTGCCATGTTCAAAACGCTTACCTTTTCTACGATATTTCCCACGCTGGGAGTCACCCGTCACATTCCAAGAAGCTTTGACGCACGACTTAATACCGGAGACGAATACACGAATTCGTCATCCACCCTCCTTGTCCACCACACCACGTTCCTGCTGCACAATTCGTTCACGCACGCGAATCGGGATTCTCTTACGTCGGTACGAATCGTACTGTCACTCGTGTAATAATACTATCGTTGAGCATCGAACGCGAACGGAAGAATACGAATACCACTCGGAAAAACTTTTTTGGAACGTATTCTCTTCTCGCCAGTCAGTCAATTTCCTTCGAGAGAGAAGGAAAAATGCTACGCTCAAAAAATCGTACGAATTGCGTGGTGTGTATTCGGCGTTGATAGTTCCACGAAAGCGTGCCGACTGAGCGACAATATAATCTCATGCCAGCAGACACCGCCGCCGCCGCCGCAGAGTCGAGATTTCCTCGCCGGGAAAAACACGCACACAGTCAGCCGCGTTCACACGAAGAAATCCTTACGACCGGTGATTGCCGTCTCACACGCCGAAGAATCCAGCGTGCGATAATACGTTCGATCGTAGCCGCTGATAGTCGAATCCTCCCGCACCAGGATCTCTTTTCGAGATTTCGAACATCTCCTGTACACACGCTCTCCGCTCGGGTTTCTTTCCACCGTCTCGCCCTGTTTCTTTCTTTGTACGAATCTCGTCTCTCACGGATAGAATTGAAATTAACTCGCGCGAGTAACACTGGTCGTCTCAATGGCCCTTCGAAGACGTCCTGGCATCCTAATACGAGCGTCGTTTCTGTACTTGGTCGTTCGTTCTCCTCCGGTCGGATCGACGATTTCCTTTTTGAATTCGTTTTTCTTCGTTTCAAGAGACAAGAAACAGAGGTATACACGCGCGATACGTGGCTCTTTGTAAGAAACGAAAGAATACGGAGCACTGGCTGCACTTTTTTTTCCTGGCCGTAATTGTTAGGCCCGTTCGCGCGACAGTCCCGGCCGATACGGGCTCATAATAAAATTTCGTCGGCTATCCCTGGTTCGCGGAACACGATTTCGAGCGTGCACGTGCGGCAGAGTACGCAGAAACCGCAAGTTTTTTTACGGACACATCCCCGACTTGTCTCCTCCTCGCCAACGCCTACACGATACACATTGCACGCAGCAACGACGCCCCTACACGCCGAACGCAGTGGCTCTCAAACCATGGCGTCGTCGCCATCAATTCACCGACAGAGAGCGCAGTAAAGCTGCGTTTATAAGACGGAAATCGTCTCTCCCCTAGAACATATTACGTTTCATTATCTTCATTGATTTATTAGTCGTATTGCCGTTGATATCATTTCAACAAGGGGTATTCTTTTAGAACATGTATATACCTGCTAAAAAATAGCTAGAGGAATAAAATATCGTACCTTGTGAACATTTAGTGTAAAAACAAAAATTTCCTAGCTAGTAGAAAATGAGAAATAAATACTAGGAATACTAGATGCGTACAGGGAACATGAAATTTGTAATTTCAATATTTTATTTTGGAAAATAGATATATCATAGTTAGAATATAAAAATATAATAAATATTTATTGGCATAGAAAAATGTTTGAAAAGATCATGTCTCTGATACACTCTATTCTAATTCATATGCTTTTATAATACCGCAACAAAGATTTATAAGCTGTATGTATTCACTTCCACCATCTAGCAGTCTGTAATTACATTCCTAAAATAATAGAAAATGAATACTATATGCTATTTTTCACATGGGAAATAACTTCAAGTACTTACCCCTAGTCTATCTGCAATTAAAGCTTTCTGTTTATCTGTAAACTCATTGGAATATATGATCCTATCGCTAAGCTGTTCAATCACCTATAAAAATTATTAGAATTCAGAATACTGCATTATTTTAAGAAAAAATTACTTATAGCAAAAAGCCTTACTTGAGATGCAGCATATGCTTCTAACATAAATTCATCAATAAATGCCTCAGCCTTACTATAATCTTTTGTTTTACATACTTCCAACAATTCATCAATCCACTTGTCAGGGACAATCTGTAATCATCTCATTTTATGATAACATGAATTATTACTCTTCATACTATTAGCAAAAAATTATGCATTACCCCAATAATTTCAACAATATCATCAACAGTAATCTCAATATCTTTGCCCTTCAATTTTGTAATAGACTGTAGACAAGTGATAGCACGTCTCAAATCTCCACCTGAGGCTTCAACAATTTTTAATAAAACAGGTTTGTCTGTTTTTAAACCTTCTTCTTTGCATATATACTCTAATCTCTCAACAATCTTTTCCTCCCCCAGTGGTTTGAATCTGAATTTCGTACAACGCGAAGTGAGTGGTTGTATAATTCTTGATACATAATTACAAATTAAACAGAAACGGGTACTGTGGGACTCCTTTTCCATAGTACGACGAAGCGCTGCTTGTGCGGCAGCAGTCATACTGTCCGCTTCATCCAAGATAATAATTTTGAAAGGAGGGCAACGTTTTCCACTGAAATAAAACATTACTATTATGAGACAGAAATTGTCTGAACATTATACAAACATTGCATATAATATGCCTCAGATTTAAGTTATTATCACTGAAATTACAGAAGTAGCACATAAGATATTTGAAGAAACCTCATTAAATTTGTCTGCTTCTAATACAGGCTCAAAAGTTTAAAACTTCACGATACCTTTGATAGCCTACACATAGCATCTTGCTTTTTAGTTGGTAATAAGAGTTATTAAAATACTTGATTATAACTCCTGATAACAACTACATTCCTCCAACAATCCATATGTGCATTACTTCAATGTAACTCTCAGACCTTTTACTATACACATCATTGGCATTTAATAATGAAAAATATTTTAACATTTTTATGGAAACAAGTGAACTTACTCATCCCTCATGCCACCAGCTGTAAGCTGTGCAAAGGACTTAATCTTATCCCTCACAACCTGGATACCTCTTTCATCAGAAGCATTTAATTCTAATATTCTTTCTTTGTAAAGACTACCAAACAATTGCCTAGCTGCTGCTAATATAGTACTTGTTTTGCCAGTTCCAGGTGGACCATAGAATAATAAATTTGGGAAGTCACTACCACTTAAGCATTGACGCAATACTTCCACTACTTCTCCTTGTTCAACAACATCCTCCACAGTTTTTGGTCGGCTATGCAAATAAAACAGAGCTTAATATATGTATAACAAAGATTCTAAATCTATTATGATTAAGGTTACATCAGTGAATTCTTACTATTTCTCTACCCATGGTGGTGGAGGCCCACTACGTTTCTCTTTTGTTCGTGAAGTCGAAGGCTTTTTAGGCGCTTCGGTACCTAATTTTCCTGTCTTTAAGAAAGCTTGCATGATCCTCTTGTTTCACACCTTCCTCGATACATTTCAATTAAGGCGATGCTAGCATGGAAGCCAAACTTCGAATTCCGCGTCGGTAAAACAGTCAACGTTTCATCGAAAATTAGGCCGAACAGAAACTGATTTAAGCGCCACCTCAATTATCGCATGCTATCAACTAACGGCATACTATGCTACGTTACCTTTCGCATACACCTAAATGACACGTGTATGCTACGATAGCTATATGTATAAGTACATAATTAAACAATACTGACCATGCATTCATTATTATTAATTTTCTTTCCGTAAAATTGTAGTTGCAATGTGATACACTTCAGAATCTGAAAGGTATAGTTTCTGAAAAATATATAACAGAGATTAAATTTAAAAAAAAGCATAAATTTCGCAGCCATTTCGCTCGTATCATTTGCTGCATAATTAATAAATGTACCATAGAAATAATGCTACAGTTATTAATTAGTCATCAAATAATAACGATTGCCCAGGTCTCACCACGAGGAGGTTGCTGCGGTTTGGAGTCCCGCCCTACCTCATCCCATCCACCCTCCATTTATGCAAATTTTTACTTTCATTCAATAATGAATTCCTCTCGAAAATTGTTATAAGAAAAATATTTGTTAGTCAACGTGGCGAATTTCTATCAAATGAAAAGCAGAAATTATGTGTTCTGTAGACAAGAGCGAGATCTGGTGCCTGACCAGAGTCATGGATAAAGTCATGGCCTTTCCAATGTACAACGACTCTGCTTGAAATATCTTCGCCAGGGTTGATTTCTTTCTACCACTGCGTATCAAACAACTTCGTTCTTTCTAAATTCCATATTTTGTGATTTTCTTTTTATTTTATTTTTAACCGACTTCGAAAAGAAGGAGGGAATTAGTCATTTGTAATTAGTCAAAAATCATACAAGTTCCTTTTTCAGGAACTATAAAATTACTATAGTTATACGTTCTATATGGTAATATTGCAATCCCGAAAATACTTTTCTGAATTTAAACTATTGTTTCCCAATTAAAAAATATATAAATCTTTTTATAGTAGCTCTTAGCTTGATATCGCTTTCTAAAAGTTATCTTTAGAAAACGATATCAATTACCAGGTCACACCACGTGGAGGTGGCTACGTTAGTGACCCACCCTAAAATCATAAGAACGTGAAACCATTCAAAACAGACAACAAAATAAAAATTTAAGCAATACAATCTTGAAATAGAAAATAAAATTAACATCCTAATATCAGAAACAAATGAGAAAATAATAATAATTTAACAATAAATTGCTGTAACGGAAAACATAATTATTAGGATTAGATATACAATAACGTGAAACCATTCAAAACATCCAACATAAAATAAAAATTTAAACAATACAATCCTGAAATAGAAAATAAAATTAACATCCTAATATCAGAAACAATTGAGAAAATAATAATAATTTAACAATAAATTGCTGTAACGGAAAACATTATTATTAGGATTAGATATACAATAACGTGAAACCATTCAAAACATCCAACATAAAATAAAAATTTAAACAATACAATCCTGAAATAAAAAATAAAATTAACATCCTAATATCAGAAACAATTGAGAAAATAACAATTCAATAATAAAATGCTGAAATAGAAAATATTATTAACATCATAATTCCTGTAACAATTAACAAAATAACAATTTAACAATAAAATGCTGAAATAGAAAATATAATTAACATCATAATTTCGATTACAACTGAAATGAAAAATGCTGAAACAGAATATATAATTACCATTACAATCTCAGAGTAGGTTTTAAATAAATAGAACATAATTAAAATAAGAACATGAAATATAATTGATGTGCAAATCAATAAGAAAAAAATAATTTATTTCAATAAAGCAATAAACAAAAACGAAATAGGGGAAATAAAATCGCGAATTGACCATTCAACGAGCTGGGTATTGAACTCGTAAAATGTCGAGTTCAATATGTCCTGAACGGTATTATTCATACCGTTCAAGGAAAAACACAAAAAATGAAAAAACAAATTAGCGAGCATAGTGACAGAATGACTGTCCATCCGAAGATGGAGAGCCATTAGTAGTTCCCCTCTTCTGGGCAAATTTTGCCGGGGCTCTTCAGCATGTAGCCTCTTCTTTCTTCGGCAATAGCCTCACAAAAATCACTCGCGAAAATTTTACGTTTGCTCAGACATTTGTAAAAACGTAACACGTAAACGAGCAACAATCCCTTGAATCGCTACTCGCATACCTGCACAATTTTTGCAAATGTCCAAGCACAAGACACTTTTTAATTTCACTTCACTTCACTTCACTTCACTGCACTTTCACTTTAATACTTCATTTTTGTAATCGGGTCTAGTACCACGACTACGACTTACAAACTAATAAGGCTTGGCCTTGAAAAAATCAAGAGAGAATGCTAAATTAATTAATTAATCAACTAATTAATTTGCATTTTCATTTTTCCTCTCGATTTTTTAATTTCCAACCCCAGATACAAGCTTCTCACGTATTAGAGGAGAATACGAAGAGAAACATGAAAGCTTGCTCTGGCCCTGCCTACTTATAAACTAAACTCAATCACACCAGAAGTAAACTACCTGCCTGCCTATTGCTATATTTAAAAAAGGGCAAAAATCATTCTCACAAAAATTCACTCCACGGTTCTCATACAACCACCCGGGTGCAAAAATGCCTACACCTAGGGAGAACGTCCCGGGACGCCTCCGACACCCGAGTTCAATTCAACATTCACACTCTAATAAAATCATACCTTTTTGCTGAAATCGACTGACAAATAATAGTGAACATTATGCTAAAGTAATACATTTCATTTTCGTATTCTATTGAATTATCTAATGTAACAATTTTTCAATTTATTCTTGATAAGTATTTTGTAATGTTATAGTAAGTTAACATTGTTAATAAACGATACAAATCCCACATCCTAACCACACACACACATGTGGAACTTCTATCGTGGTTCACTATTGGTTCACTACTTTTGTCAGTCACCAAAATGTACACTTAAAACTAAACCTTGTCCACCGCCCTCCACCCACGCGAGTACATCTAAGTACCCGAATGAGCTTTGGGCATAAAAATGAACAAGGCCAAAGGTATTTTCACCTACCAGTTTTCTTCATGTGTGCTGAAATGCCTAAGCTAAAACGTATGATTAGCAAAAACTAAAGATGATATTCTCACTTTATTAAAAGTAAGAATATCAGCGAAATTTCACGGCTCCGATTTAGTATATGGGCTGGCCCTCCCAGGGGGTTTTATTTTTAATAAAAGTGACTCGACTTTGCAAATATAAAGCTTGAAGAGCAAATACAGAAAAGCAAAATTGAGCAACTATGACATATAACATGGTGCACTGCTAATATCAGTTGGCAACGGAGGTTCTTAGGCCCCCTGGACTTGCGCCCGACGCTACATACCACCCACCCCGCCTGGACGTCGTAACGCCAGGACAGGATGCACCCCTTCGCTAAGAGCGCTACCCGCCCGTCCAACACGTTGCATCCAACGGTGTCAGATTGACGGACGCCCATAGTATAGACAAAAGGACTACAGTTTAGAATATGGTAACATATTTTCATATGTTCCGTATTCTAAAGCTGCGCCTGCAAAGGCCTAGTAATGCATGGGTTTATCTCCCATGAGATGGTGTTTCACGGTCTTATGCCGCGGAATCCTTGTAACTAATTTGATTAAATAAATAAAATATTGGATTGAGTTTAAGAACCAAAAGGATTCCCACCAAATACTAGTCAGTGCATTGTCATATTTACTCTCGCGTGGGAATTTTTCGCAACACTAATTAAAATGGAAAATCCTGATCTAAAAACATGACTAGTACATAAACATCTAACGGGCTAAAATTTCACTATACTGATGAATGATGAGTGTGAATGATGAGTGTTTAGGGTCGAGAACCGTGAACGTGACAGAATGAATTTGAAGTACGAACGAAGAGCTTTCTACAATGCTTGAAGAGCAAATACTGAAAAGCAAAATAGAGCAACTATGACGTAAAAATGGTGCACTTCTAATATCGGCTGGCAACGGAGGTTTTCGGGCCCCCTGGACTTACGCCCGACGCTACATACCACCCACCCCGCCTAGGAAAGGATGCACCCCTTCGCTAAGAGCGCTACCCGCCCGTCCAACACGTTGCATCCAACGTGTCAGATTGACGGACGCCCATAGTATAGGCAAAAGGACTGCAGTTTATTAAATGGAACATATGGATGTGCGCCACATTCTAAACTGCGCCTTGAAAGGCCTAGTAATGCATGGTTTTATCTCCCATGAGATGGTGTTCACGGTCTTATGCCGCGGAATCCTTGTAACTAACTTGATTAATTAAATAAAACATTGAGTTTAAAAACCAAAAGGATTTCCACCGAATACTAGTAAGTGCATCGTCATAGTTACTCTCGCGCTGGAAATTTTTCGCAACACTAATTAAAATATGCTTGAAGAGCAAATACTGAAAAGCAAAATTGAGCAAATATGACTCAACATTCGTCCACTGCGAATATCAGCTGGCAACGGAGGTTCTTAGGCCCCCTGGACTTACGCCCGACGCTACATACCACCCACCCCGCCTGTTTAAGGCTCTAGGCCCAGGCAGGGTGCACCCCTTCGCTAAGAGCGCTACCCACCCATCGAACACGTTGCATCCAACGTGTCCGAGTGGTGGACGCCCATAGTATAGGCAAAAGGACTTTAAGACAGCTTAGCGTATGGGATGCAACATACTTAAATGTTCCGTACTCTATGGCTGTGCCTGCAAAGGCCTAGTAATGCATGGTTTTATCTCCCATGAGGTGGTGTTCACGGTCTTATGCCGCGGAATCCTTGTAACTAATTTTATCAATAAAAACCAAAAGGATTCCCACCGAATACTAGTCAGTGTATAGTCATATTTACTTTCGCGCCGGAAATTTTTCGCAACACTACTTAAACTTGAAAATTCTAACACGGGTAATATTTACCCTCGCGTTGAAAATTTTTCGCAACACTACTTAAACTTGAAAATTCTAACGGGGTAATATTTACTCTCTCGTTTAAAATTTTTCGCAACACTACTTAAACTTGAAAATCTGAACGGGATAATATTTACTCTCGCGTTGAAAATTTTTCGCAACACTACTATAACTTGAAAATCCTAACGGGGTAATATTTCACTACACAAGGGTATGCGGGTGGATAAATGATTATGTGATAGAGTTCGTGAGGCTGAAGTGCGAATGATGAGTGTTTAGGGTCGAAAACCGTGAACGTGACAGAATGAATTTGAAGTACGAACGAAGAGCTTTCTACAATGCTTGAAGAGCAAATACTGAAAAGCAAAATAGAGCAACTATGACGCAAAAATGGTGCACTTCTAATATCGGCTGGCAACGGAGGTTTTCGGGCCCCCTGGACTTACGCCCGACGCTACATACCACCCACCCCGCCTAGAACAGGGTGCACCCCTTCGCTAAGAGCGCTACCCGCCCGTCCAACACGTTGCATCCAACGTGTCAGATTGACGGACGCCCATAGTATAGGCAAAAGGACTGCAGTTTATCAAATGGAACATATGGATGTGCGCCACATTCTAAACTGCGCCTTGAAAAGCCTAGTAATGCATGGGTATATCTCCCAGAGATGGTGTTCACGGTCTTATGCCGCGGAATCCTTGTAACTAATTTGATTAATTAAATAAAACATTGAGTTTAAAAACCAAAAGGATTCCCACCGAATACTAGTAAGTGCATCGTCATAGTTACTCTCGCGCTGGAAATTTTTCGCAACACTAATTAAAATAGAAAATCCTGATCTAGCAACATGACTAAAGGGGAGCTTTAAATTATGCTTGAAGAGCAAATACTGAAAAGCAAAATTGAGCAAATATGACTCAAACATTCGTCCACTGCTAATATCAGCTGGCAACGGAGGTTCTTAGGCCCCCTGGACTTACGCCCGACGCTACATACCACCCACCCCGCCTGTTTAAGGCTCTAGGCCCAGGCAGGGTGCACCCCTTCGCTAAGAGCGCTACCCACCCATCGAATACGTTGCATCCAACGTGTCCGAGTGGTGGACGCCCATAGTATAGGCAAAAGGACTTGAAGACAGCTTAGCGTATGGGATGCAACATACTTAAATGTTCCGTACTCTATGGCTGTGCCTGCAAAGGCCTAGTAATGCATGGTTTTATCTCCCATGAGGTGGTGTTCACGGTCTTATGCCGCGGAATCCTTGTAACTAATTTAATCAAATAAAAACCAAAAGGATTCCCACCGAATACTAGTCAGTGTATAGTCATATTTACTCTCGCGCCGGAAATTTTTCGCAACATTACTTAAACTTGAAAATTCTAACAGGGTAATATTTACCCTCGCGTTGAAAATTTTTCGCAACACTACTTAAACTTGAAAATTCTAACGGGGTAATATTTACTCTCTCGTTTAAAATTTTTCGCAACACTACTTAAACATGAAAATCTGAACGGGATAATATTTATTCTCGCGTTGAAAATTTTTCGCAACACTACTATAACTTGAAAATCCTAACGGGGTAATATTTCACTACACAAGGGTATGCGGGTGGATAAATGATTATGTGATAGAGTTCGTGAGGCTGAAGTGCGAATGATGAGTGTTTAAGGTCGAGAACCGTAAACGTGACAGAATGAATTTCAAGTACGAAAGGGGAACTTTCTACAATGCTTGAAGAGCAAATACCAACCCCCCTGGGGGCCAGCCCATATACTAAACTGATGCCAATTTCACGAGTAAAATCGGGAAAACGTTTCAATTTCAAGAGCGATTTCGTTATCAAAGTAAGTAGTTATAATAATTAATAGTAATCATGCTTATTACTTTGATATTGAAATCCGCTCATCGCGAAATAAATTCTTGTACATATAAAAAAGAAGTGTAATGTGAAGTCGGAGGGTCATCCGACTTCTCTACATTTTTAAACTCGAAATCTATACATATATGTAAATATGTACAAGAAAACCCTATCCTGAGCTAAGGCATAAAATACACAAAAAAGCAATTTGCACGATTATCATTGTATAAAATAATACAGTGATATTCGTGGGTCACTATGCTCGCTCAAAAAATAAAAATTACAACCAATTCCCGTGTCGCTACGGACCATTCGTCCTACGACATGATGGGAACCGGAGGAACTTTAAAGCATGCGACTCACCGATCGTTGACTTGCACCACTGCACTCTCCACGCATCTTATTGTTAGATTGACCCATAGCTCGTCTGTTGGCTCGTCAAAGAAACGGTACCCCCACTGGCCAAAGCACTCATCTGGAAGCATAAAAATCACGATTCTTGAACGATATATGTTTTCTCTCAATTTGTTGTAGTTAATATGCTAATACATAGGATAATTCAAAAATATGCATGCAAAACTATATGGGAATAACTACACCATATAACACGGTAAAACACATGCAAATACATCCCAAATCACTCGAAGATCAAAACCATAGAATGCTATAAAATATTTGCAAAATTATAGTAAAACACATAGGGTACCAATCCATAAAACCTACTAATAAATCCGTATAAATATGTCAAAACACAAAGGGTACTACTCCATAAAACCCACTAATAAATCCGTATAAATATGCCAAAACACATAGGGTACCACTCCATAAAACACACTAATAAATCCGTAAATATATGCCAAAGCACAAAGGGAACCACACCATAAAACACAATAAAGCACATGCAGGTACATGGGGTACCACACCACACAGCACACTAATGCACTTGTATAAAAATGTCAGAACACATGGGTGACCACACCATAAGAGGCACTAATATATCCGTATAAATATTCCAAAAGACAAGGGAAACACTATAGGAAACACCATAGGCACACATAGAAACACTTGTGATAACACACTGATAAATCCATGCACGAATATCCATAGTGTCAACCCGTACCGGTATATGTTTGGCAGCTCCATCCGTATCCTTTGGCGGTCGCGATAAGACTGACTAGATTTGACCTTCCTCCAGGTCGCCGTTGTACCGGCGCGCGACGCGCCCAGTCAAGCATGACGTTCCGCTTCACCGGTTCCGCGGCCGGTTACATTTAACTACTTCTATCTGATATTTGTTAATATTTGTTTAATTATTATTTTATATTTTACAATTGTTTATTAATCAAATTATTGTTATATCTATTTAAATTGTTTATTTCTTTACATTTCCGCGTGGGTATATTGCAAAATTTTCTTTAATTATTCTATTAAAAATTATTTAATTATTATTTTTAATTTTACAATTGTTTATTAATCAAACGAACGAACTGCGCCCTACAGAATGAACGAGAAACTAAATTTCTGGTCTGTTTTACCTTGTTGACGTCTTTCGCGAGTGAACAATCAACGAAATCGTAGTTTTCAAATTACTTCTACCTGGAGACTTGTACGTCATCCCTTGGGTGCTCGTTTTATTCTATCCGACCCAAAGAATATTAGTCTGGTGCCTATTTGGACAAACTATTGGCAGAAATGTTTATATTACGAATAAATCAATCTAGCTGAGTCCGATCCGCCATTTTCTTGACCGTTGACAGACAGCAATTTCAATATTTTATAAGTTTTTGACGATTTGGATAATATAAGGACTAGACTAATATTCTTTAAATGAGGACGTATTTTGAGAACTCGCGTCTTGGGATTTTTCTAGGGACTGTCGGTAAAGTTTTCGACGCTCGCGGGAGCGAAATTCATTCCCGCGTATTTTGCTAAATGCATTTATACCAACACTTTGAATAAAATTTCCTATAACAAATTACTTTTGTTATACTTTCATGGATAATAAAGTTGTAACTGCTTTTTAAGGAAACACTGTAACTAATATTATGTTTATTGCTCTTATAATGAAGATTAATAATCGTAATTGTTTAATAAGTAATGCGTATTATTAATTTTGGTGGCTGAATGCAAACACCGTCCTAGTTCCAAATTTCTGTTAAATTAGCAGTTACTCACATTCGTTACAAAAGGAGAAAATTTACTATTTATTCATCTACTAATGTTGTAAATAAAGAGGAAAATTAACTGTAATAGCTAATTATATGTATGTTACAGAAAGATTTATTTGCGAATAGTTTGTTCATCTTTTTATACAACGAATTATGTGCTCGATACTATAGCTTAGTACGCTAACTCTATTTTTGTTGAATTATTGTATTGCCCCCATTGAAAACGGTTTAAAAAATTACAATCGATAATTGCAATATTCATTCAGTGGTTACTGAGTACACCAATAAAAGCGTGAAAGTTAAATTAGCGCCTAGAATGAAGTATCCTAATCCACTGTGTATTAAGAAATGTTTGATTTGTACCCTGAATTTGATACGATTTAGTATTAATTAAATAAACACTGGTGTCAACGAATTTTTCATCGTGATGAATTTTGTTTTAAACATGTGATATATTTTCTTGACGTTCTTTCAACTATTATATGTAAATAATGGTGTTCTGGATTGTTTCCCTAGTAGCAATTATTTTGCATTTCAGTTCTGCACAAACCAGTATGTATTTGAAAAAGTATAGCATAAAGAATATGCTGAGTTTAGAAGGAAGTATCATTAATTCACATTTTTTATGTTTTTAGAACCTGAATCACAAGGTTATTGTGCACAATATAATGGACAGATTTGCAAGAAATATTTAACTGGAATTGGAAAAGTATGGTTTAATGATTCTAATGATAACCCTGGTGGTTGGCTGAATGAACGTATTACAACCAATTTGTGGGAGGAACTGATACAGAGGCTTGTTGAGCCATGTCGTTCAGCTGCAGAGGTAATTTACTTTAAAACAGCAAAGAGTCATGTAATTTGGTGTTACAAAGAAATATAATATCAATGTTTCAATTATTATAGAAAATGCTATGTATGTATGCTTTTCCACAATGTCCTAACTCAGTTGGCCTACCATTATGTTATGAAGATTGTATGGCTGTACGTCATCAGTTCTGTTTTAATGATTGGGCAATGATAGAAGACAACAAGCAAAGAGATATTTACATCAGATCAAGGGGACATTTTACATTACCAGAATGTGAATCACTGCCAAAAGTAGTTAAAGGAAAAATGACATGTTCTCATATAAATTTAACTGATATGAATGAAACTCTTGTTACATGTAAAGCAAATTAAACATTTTTTTTTAGGATAATTAAATGTAGATAGCACCAAGGTCTTAATTATTTGTTGTTTCCAGATGACTGTATTAAAGGCAATGGTAGATTTTATATGGGTAAAGTAAATAAAACAAAATTTGGCTTGGATTGTCAGTCATGGAATGCACAAGTACCGCACAGTCATGACAGGCCACCAGATGTCTTCCCTCAAATTCGTTATGGAGAAAATTATTGTAGAAATGCAGGTGGAGATGAACCAACACCATGGTGTTTCACCATGGATCCTGTAAAACGATGGGAACATTGTGATATTCCTATATGCGGTATATATTCGGTATTTTATTTAATATTTCCTGTAAATAACATTATAACTCACTGTATGTTTTTTATTTTCAATACAGATAATGTAACAAGTAAAGTACTTGAAGTAGATTCAAAGGATTTAGCAATGAATACATTATTTACTCCAATGTTTATATTGATAGTATCTTCATTAGGATTTGTAATAATAACTGGAACTTTATTATCGATTATTTTGAGTCACAGACTTCATAAGAGACATCAAGGATACAACCCAACAGAAAATCAGGTATGTTAAAAATAAGAGATCCATACAAATGTTACGTTATATTTCGTAATTTGAACATATAAGACCTAGAAAAAATAATACCGAGTCTAGTCTTAATGATTGCGTGTATCATATGTACATTTCTTATTAACTCCTAGTGATTAGAATGGTAGTAAGATGTATTATATGTAACTTCCAGTATGTCAGTATCGATTTAGACAAATTGCCAAGTAATGATGCATACCACAAGACGAGTGCACAACTAAATCCTAAATTAGAAAAGCTCGAATTCCCGCGAAATAACATTATTTACGTTCGAGATTTAGGACAAGGTGCTTTTGGCAGAGTATTTCAAGCAAAAGCGCCTGGTCTTATTCCGGGTGAAGAGTTCACAAATGTTGCAGTAAAAATGTTAAAGGAGGAAGCATCAGAAGATTTGCTCAAGGACTTTGAACGAGAAGCATGCCTTCTCGCCGAATTCGATCATCCAAACATTGTCAAATTATTAGGTGTATGCGCTTTGGGGCGACCGATGTGTCTCCTCTTCGAGTATATGGGTCGCGGTGATTTAAACGAGTTTCTACGATCTTGTTCTCCGGGAAACTATATCATTCGAAGTCTGGAAAGAGACGAACACTTTACAGACTCTCGTTTGTCACACATGGACTTGATCAATATCGCGCTACAAGTTGCATCAGGAATGGTATACTTGTCAGATCGAAAATTCGTTCATCGAGATCTTGCGACAAGAAATTGTCTGATCAATGACCAAATGATCGTGAAAATAGCAGATTTTGGATTGTCACAAAAAATTTATCTGCAAGATTATTACAAGGGCGACGAACAAGATGCTATTCCAGTTAGATGGATGCCTCTAGAAAGCATATTATACAATAAATACACCGTCGAGTCCGATGTATGGGCTTTCGCGGTATGCTTGTGGGAGATATTTAGTTTTGCACTTCAGCCTTATTACGGAATGACACACGAGGAAGTTGTACAATACATTAAAGAAGGCAATGTACTACAGTGCCCTGAAAACACTCCACAAGCGATATACGACCTAATGAAACTCTGTTGGAACAGAAGACCATCAGACAGGCCTACATTCAGAACGATTTATAATACCCTTGATGCTATAAAGCACAATTTGGAAGCTGAGAATAAGTCGGACAGTGTACCATTACGTATTCACGTTTGAATCTGATGAAAATTACGAATGGAGAACTATATTATCCATACAATTATAAAGTAAGTGATATTTATATAGAAATAAAGGTAAGTAGTAAGTTATATTTAAATGTTATACATAACTGCCTTTGTTATATTTGTTATGTAGCCTTATTAAATGAAATATTTACGAGAGATGTTTTAATATTGACGCATATTGGCAAGTAATTATGTTCAAAAGAAAATCACACAAAGTGAATACATTATTTCAGTATTTCTACTTAATTTACACGAAATTTTTGTACATATATATATTCTTTTTTTTTATTAAGTACATTTTTTCTAAATTATTTTAAAATCATGTTTACAGTTATTACATTAACAAATTTAAATACTATGTAAGGGTAGTTATCAATAATGCTCCTTTAGATTCCAATATTTCTAATTATTTATATTTATTAATATTTATTTAAATCTATATTGAAACTAAAGAATTGAAGACTGGTATATATGGACAACACAGATATGTGATTGAGGTGTATGACGATTTTAAAGCAATCTTTCACATATATGTAGATTTTTATATTGCATTTATGTTCTGTCTATTGTGATTTTGTGCATTCCGTCAACGAATTTTACATGTTACTAACTGCCACAAAAAAAACAACAAAGTACATTATTTATGGCAGTCCAAACAATATAATGGTAAGAACGAAACATAACGATACAAAGAATTCAGTGGTAGTATTATAATAGAATGATTATTATATAAGTAATAAGAATCCAAAACTCAATGTGCAAGGCAAATAATTTGTGTGTTGCTATCAGCTTGTTTATAACTTGTAAAAAAATAGAAAGATGCTTAAAAAATACAGTATTGCTGTTGCTCTTTTTCAAAAGATATGATTAAATTTTTCATGGAACATGTTCTCAATAATACGTACATATTTCTGTGCTTTTATATGCCGAAACTTTAGCTAGTTATGATTGAAAATATGAAGACTGATAATGCATTTTTTAACTGAAGTAAAATTGAATGTAATTTACGAATACAAAAAGCTCCTTTCGTCTTTATCTTCATTTCTCTTTTATATCTTTTTGTGCAAGACTAAAGTGCATATTAAGTTACACTTGTTGATCTACTCAAAACTGTATGCATATGTATTTATACGTGTAATTGTATGTACTAACAAATGTATTTGGAATATTTCCTTCCTTGATTAGAACAAAAATACTCTAAGGGACTTAACATTATGTTACAAAGAACAGATAAACTTTCCTATATATATAAAAGTAAATATATATATATAAAGCAAGAAACATGTTTTGCTAATGCCTAAGACAGATAATACTGAATTTATATAAGTATGTGAACAATTTGGCTATAAAAAAATGAGTTTATATTTAGCAACGTTATATGTAAACTGTCCTTCATTGTTAGATGTTAGATCGTTGCTGTACCAAAAATATAGCCTATTTAATGTACGAAAAATATCATTAAAAGCTATTATGAAGAATGTTACACTAAAAGAAAACATTAAGTGAGTGTATACTGTGCAACTGTTATAGATAAGGTTTGAAAGTAAATCATTATTGTGCTATAAATGATATTTAAATGAATGTTTCAATTGCAACATACAATTTAAATTACTATATGATAGATTTTTTAGTAACAAAATTCTTATCTCTGAAATACAGGATTCAGTTCACATTTTCCTAATATTACTTGTACTCCAATATTGTGATATAATTTAATTTCTTTTCCTAAATAATATCATGACTGCTGCTACTTTTTACTATTATATTTGCTATTATCAGTATTTTTGTAACAACTTCTAAGTATTATAAAGAGCATATTCATTTGGAACTGATGAATATCTGTTCAATTATTTTGGGGAGAAATTAATGAGCATACATTGCACTAGATGTATAAGCTTTACGTTTTCGTATAATATTCTTGGTTGAGCATTAACAAACATGCAAAAAGTGTGAATGCAATATTTCAAATGCTCTTCCATAAATCTTTATATATACAACTTTTATATTGTGCAAAAGAAAAAGAAACATTTCTACAAAGTTTGTGCTCTTACATCTATGTATTTGTATCCCGTGTAAGTAGTATGTACATGATATCATACTGCCACAATGCGTACAAAACGTATTGTCTATGACCAAACAAGAAATTTCTGGTATTATATAATTCGTTAGGTTCAAATGTTTTATTGACAATGTAGAATCTATTCTGAATTTTATGTACAACAAACTAATCTAATCTGTAAGAACATAGAGATTCCTTGATACTCTATTTTAAATGGTAAATAAAAAGTTTAACTATGAAAGAAATAAACGAAAACTATTTAATTCAACAGATGCCGATTATTTTAATTTTTTAACAGACTTCGAAAAAGGAGGAGGTTACTCAATTTCACTAGGAAATAGAAATTATTTCATATTTTTTAGTGCATTTTGTTGTAGAAATGAAGTATAAGTTATTTTACACTTTTTAGCGCATTTCGAAGTCGGTTGTATTCTTTGTTAAAAATTATTTTAAAAGAGTTGTCCGCATGATGCAGCACTATATCGGGCGTTCTTTGTTCCTTTCTAATTGTATTTATGTTATGAAATAACAGTTAATTAAATAAACTTTCATAATATCTTGGAATTCAAAGATCATAATTTCATTATGTTACATTTAACCTATTTCGTTTCTGATGCCGTGTATCAAATGCTGTGAATTTTAAAATGGAAGATGCAGAGGTTATAGAACATTTTTATGGAGTATATTTATTATATTGTACGAATCCAAAATATAAAGGAAGAACTTATATAGGATATACTGTTGATCCTCGACGTAGACTCAAACAACATAATGCTGGAAAGGAGCATAAAGGAGCATGGAAAACAAGTAACAGGGGACCATGGTAAGTATAAAATTAATAGTTAATTATACAGTTTTTAATTAGAAAACTTTGGTTTTTGTGATTGATGAAATATTTTTTTTCTTTTAGGAACATGGTATTAATTATTCATGGATTTCCAAATAGTACATCTGCACTTAGAGTATGTTTATCTGAAGTAACAAAAATAAGATAATGTATACCTGATGTCACGAGAGTCCATAACTGCGAAAAGACCAGTTTTCGTTCTTTTCTGCGCATTGTCGCTCTGATTGGCGATACTTCCAGACGAAGTGGAAAGCGATTGGCGGAGAGCTCGCTGTGTTCCCCCACCATCTTCCAACCTGCGCGTCTTTTAGTTATGGGCTCTCGTGATATCAAGTATAGTTATGTTTGAAAATGAATTCATTTTTATTTTTAGTTTGAATGGGCTTGGCAACATCCTTATGTTAGTAGACGTCTTAAACACATCCCTAAGAAAAAGTCACGCCAGAGAGTATTTGAATATCATTTAATAGTTCTATCAGAAATGTTAAAAGTTGGACCTTGGTGTCGTTTACCCTTGACAATACGTTGGTTAGACTATGAATTTTTTCAAGAATACTCTTACTGTATTTCAGCCCCAATGCATATGCCTATATGTTGTGGTAAAGTTATTTCTCAAAAAATCAAGAAGGTTAATGACGAGGAATTAAATGGAACACAAACATTAAAGAAATCATCTACAGTTTGTTCTATATGTGGTTTGTTTTTAGAAAAAAAAGAATTAGTTACTTGTGTAAAACCTAACTGTCTTTTAGAAGCTCATTTAATTTGTCTGGCTAAAGTATTTTGTAAAGATAATATGATTTTACCAATTGAAGGCACCTGTCCTACTTGTAATACTAATGTTTTATGGGGGGATTTAATTAGAAAAAAGATTGGTTGTTATGAAAATTTACAAGAAATTTCTATAACTGATAATTATGCATCAGATTAATGATATACATATTTTGAATTGTACATATGGTTTAGTAATTCTATTATAAGATAAGAAACTTAAAGTATTATAAATAAAGAAATTTTTATAGTTTTACAACTGATGCTTGTGTTAACTTTTTTACTTAAAATAAATTATATAAAAAGATGAATATTTAAATTTCATTATATATCATTAATGGAAATTTATTTTTAATGCTGCATCACTTGTTAATTTTAAACAAGCGTTTATATGTAAGAGAACGACAAATTCCGTACATTTATCAGTCTTTATTCATAACTAATCGACAGATCAAAATATATATATATTTATATATTTGTGTGTTTACACGCATTGTGTATATGCACAGACGTAACATTATTTGATAGTGTAGGATACAAGAAAATTCCTCCGTTTCATCGATACTTAATTACACTGCAATTAAATCAAAAGCTAAATCAAGACCAGCTTGATCCTTTTGTGCGAACTTGTTATTACGTCCCAATTGAAACATCGCGAAATTAATTATTCCTTGAAATTTCAATTAATGACGTATATCTCTCGTGCGCACTTTAATCGTATCAGCAAGCGTCTAGGTTTCTAATTTTAAGTTCTTCTTTTTAGTTTGCTGTCAAGTGCATCTAGAGTCTTTGATAACTCACTACACGAGATTACGGGATTTCGAACGAGGAAATCGGGAGTGTTACGCAACGTTATTCCATTCATCAAACATTCAAAACATTAGATGTACAAATTGTAACTCGATGCCTTTAGCATTACACTATTTTGTAGCGCAAGCCTTTGATAACAACGATAATTATTCGAATAGTTGAAGTTACCTTTTTAAAAATAAATCTTTAATTAACAAAGAAAAGACACTGAATCAATTTGTACACCTAATAATCGTACACGATTGAACGACAGACCGAATGTATTGTGTGTTTATTTTCTTCTAAAAGAAACGCAATCTTGTCGATTTGCAAAGTTCAGACACCATCGACGTTCAGGGACACACGGTAAGGGAAGAAACTGGAAGATACGAAGGAAATACGAAACAAATATAAGAGGACAAAAGGAGAGTAGAGAAGTCGAGCTCATTGTAAATCTTGAACAATTCTACAAAAATACAGTTTGTGCCAATCGGTATTACTTAATGATTCATTAGATCACAAAGTAATATGAATAATCAAGATCCAACGCCGTCCAAAAGCAAATGATACTTCGATCTTCTCGGTCTTCCAGTTTGTCCACCTTTTTGCATATAGTCATCAATCTCGTGCAATTAAGGATTCTTTTAATTAAGGGAAAGTGTAGAAGAAGGAATGTCCTACTATTTGCCTTATTTATCCGTATTGTTTACTTGCGAAGACAGGAAGTTCTGTGTTAGGCTTTCCTTAGGTTTTTTCAGTCTTCTTCCCTACCCTTCCTCTTAATCGCGAGAAACCTAAATCGCACCTGGGCGTATGTACATGCAACATCGCGCAATACGCGATTTTTCTCTAATTTACTTGCGGAGCGGCCTTGTGAGGTAGTACAACTCTCTTGGTGAGACCCGGCAGAGCATCGTAACTTTGAGAGCCATCTTCGCCGTGATCTTGAGGCGAGTCCAGGTTTCCTAAGTTCGGCGAGCCCAAACATTCATGCATGAAACTACAGACGGTGTTCACGTAGACGTCCGGATAAGTAGCATAATGCTTAACGTGCGGAGAATTTGTGAACAGCACCAATTGCACTCGAACGCCACGTTCTGCGCGTCGGCTGGCGAACTTTTCAACATCCTTGAAACAGGATTACAATAAGTCCATTCGTTCCTATCTCAGGAATTTACAAATGAAAATGTTTCTCGATGGACACGTACCGATGCTGGTATTAAAGTGTCGGTGTTTGAGTAAAGAAACAATTGGGGCCAAGAATAGACTTCCTCTGCAAGAGCGATCGGATTCGTTTGCACTGGATAACCGAGCCCAAAAGCGTGCGCGATCACCTAAATAAGTAACTTGTTACGCAGTTTTGCAGATCGTTACTGAACGACATTGTTAATCAATGTAAAAGAGATAGAGTAAAAAAGAATGGAGTATGATCAGTCATACCTCGAAGAACCAAAGTACAGAAAGGAAGATCGTAATGAAGAATGACATGGGTATATTTAAAACTGGATGTCCTCCGATAATCGCGCTGATTGCTTTGAAGAGAGCAGTCAATCTTCTTTCACCTGGTGCACTGTCGAATATCACACCTTTCACCTTTAATTTCAATAGACCCGTGAAACATCAGTTATAGAATTGTTTTAAGAACTAAAGATATGTATATTTCCTTTACCTTCAACGGCGTGTTAGCTTGTTGCATCGCAAGGCTTACGTGCTGGTAGAGAAACGCGCCACCGTTGCTGAAGACGTGAAAGAATATCGGATACTGATCTAAACTTTTATCTGTGATCACCTGGATCAATCGTTTGCCGATGTAAGGCATCTTGTCCCTCCGCCAGAACAGACATTCTACCGGCGCCGTGTACCGTAGCGTGATACAGCTTAAAAGATGAATGAAGTAGAAGTAGCTTACTTTCAAGATACACTTATTAGATAACGCGAATTTTTTCTTTGGACTTAATTTTTTTTAAATTACAGTATTTATATCATAATCGAACTCTGTTAAATGCTTAATTACCGTCATTGATACACAAAGACTTGAATATCGGTAGACAAATATAGATATTTGAATGCGTAGGTCGCTAGAAACATGCGAATGGATTAAAGAAATTTACTCTACAACACGGTGTTCGGATTGCTATCTTCCATGCCCTTTCCATGCCAATCGGACGTATTTTTCTCGACATTACCATACGGCAATAACAACACTTGGTGAACGTTCATCCCTTTATCGCAATCCTCAAAGCCTTTTAGCACAAATGTTTAACGGTAACGATTAGCTGTAATCTCGTCATTTCAGCGATATTAACAAATAATCACTTAATAAATTTCAATACCCTTTCTCCTCGTACATTGCGCTGTACTTGGCCAAGTATCTGTCCTTGCAGCCGGCCCATCCTAGCAGCACAACAACTGGCCGCTCCTCTTGGTACACGAACACGTATTCCTCTCCCTGATCCTGGCTTCCAGTGGTCACCGTGGGAGTTTTCGGGAACGACGGAGACGACGGGAACATGATGTAGTAGTCGAGATCCTCTTGATCGCTCATCTTTTCTGCTTTTCGTCCTCTTCCTCGCGAGGATGCGAGAGAAAGAGGGAAAGACCGCAACAAAAGGAAAGAGAGGAGGAACCAAACAGCAACGAGAGGGAGGATAAACTGATTACCCCTCTACCTCGATGGATCCTTGTCACGAGTCGAGCTTGCGTCGTCGTCGTCGTCGTCGAGAGTATCAGCTGCCGTCCGATCGATACTGAAAGTTTCCGCTAAAGTTAGGTTGTATCACGGATGTGGACCTCCACCTTTGCGATCGAGGACTCCTAGAGAATGCTTTCCGTGAACTTCCGTTGGTCGATGCGAATGTTGATTTTCGCCGATTTTTTCGTTTCTGACAGGCAATAGTAGACTGTCGGGCTTTCGTTAATCATGTAAGGAACGTTGGTCCATTTTGCGCCTGTCTCTTTTGCTATTTAGCTGAATTTTGAAAAGGATACCAGCTTTGGAAAGCCTACCATGCTCGATACTGTATGAACATACGTATACCGCAGTTCACCAGAGTCCATAACTGCGAAAAGACCAGTTTTCGTTCTTCGCGCTTCTCCAGTGCGCATCTTCGCCCTGATTGGCGATACTCCCAAACGAAGTGGAAAGCGATTAGCAGAGAGCTCGCTGCGTTCCCCCACCATCTTCCAACCTGCGCGTCGCAGTTATGGACTCTGGTGAACTGCGGCATATGTAAGTAAGTATATACTTACTTACTCGGCTATGAAGGAAACTAACGAGAGGTTTTCAAAATTGGTACATACATGTTACCAACTGCTGTACATCCAGAATACAGCCGGAAAGTGTTACCGATTGATGGTAACCAGATTCTATCAATATGTATTACCAACCTCTGAGCAAGAAGAATTCTGTCCCTTCAGAGATCTCTGGATTTCCTCTTCCTCTATGTCCATTCTCTCCACCTAAAACATGTGATAGAGGATGATACATCTATAATAATGATATTATATATCACCCATAAAAAATATTAAAATAATTCGTTTATATCAATGTAACTATTTGTAAATCATATAAATTTAATTTATAAGTTTTATGAAATACATATTAGATGAAATCTTCGGGTTTCTATAAACCTTGTCCTTTCGCGCGCCGTTGCTTTAGATTAGAACCTGTCTGGCGTATCTTTAAACGATTCAAACGAGAAAGTACAAGGTTCTTCAAAGTTGTAGGAATTTCGTCGAATCGAGGTGGCTGGTTCATTCAATGTTTCGCTGAAAAAAAGATCGTCGATCCTACGTGATACGGAAGAGAGCATGGGTTTCGCACGTATCCACGCGTTCAAGGTATCAGGAATAAAGAGCCGAGAGCGAAACGAGCCGCTTTAGTTGTAATGCGGATCACGGAGCATTATTTATTAATAGCAAAGCTGGTGTGGTCGGCACAAGGGAGTGGCAGTGCCATGCTAAAGCGAGCGCGACAGCACCAGATCGTGGAACGGATCTTCGGATCTTTTTCCCCTTCCTCTATCCAACCAACTTCCCTCCTTTCCTCTAGCTCTTTCTCTTTTACCTACGATCCATCTCTGTTTCCTATTTCTCTCCTTCTCCATCGTTCATCGCACGCCTTCTCGTTCTTTATCTTTTCCCTTTACTCGGTGCCCCTCTTTTTCTGCTCGTTCGATCTCCGTCCATCCAAACGTTTTCTTTGTTGGTCGCACCATATGTTTCTCGGGTCTCCCTGTGTTTTTCGCCCTTCCCCCATCGAGCCGCGGCGTACCATTCGTCCGGCATTGCTCAAGCTTTCTCTTTCCGCTTCTCTTCCTTCTTGCTTCGTATCACGCTACCTTACCGGTTGGCTCGCTTTTATCCATTGTCTCTCTTCCATGCGCGGCACAGTCGCATTGTCGCGCTCCTGCTCGCGAGACAGCACGCCGTTGTAGGAGAGTGGATGAACGCTTTGTCGGCGCCCGCGGCTGAGATCAAACGCGCCGACCGCTTCCTCCTTCCCCCCCGCCCCCGACCCGACTCGAACGGGCCGTAATCCAGCCGACGTTCTCCCTCTCTCTTTCTCCTCTACCTCTCCACCGCCCGCCATCCTCCTCGCCGTCCGACGAATCCATCCAGTAAAGGTACCCATAAACGCTCAGTCCCGGACTGTTCTGGCCTGATGAGAGAAAAATCTGTGACGGGTAGCAACCACACACGCTTGGTATGGGTTTGTCGGTCGCTGATTAAGCATCCGCGGAAAAATAGAACAGGAAACATCGATAACTATGATAAACGCTTGAACGAAACCACTTGGCGAGGGAGTTGATCGCGACATCCGCGAAATGGAACACATACGTAGATGTGTGTACGCTTTATGGAGGGTCCTAAGAGTTCATTTTTATAGAGAAGGATAAACGGTCTCCCTTGATTTTTGTAGGTTTTAAACTGCTTACGGAATTTCTACAGATTAGACGCCTATCATAGGTGAAAAAGAGCAAAAGTAACGTTGGCTCTTTCTGAACACCGGTGTTGTTGATTGCTCGCTTGCTGCCGCGGTTGCTGTTGCTTCTGATGCTCCGGGCAAAACTGTATTATAGCCTTTCCCGTCGTACTCTGTCGTATGACGTCCTCCTTTGCCGATCTTCGACGATATCTTGCGATAAATACTCGCGCCGCTCTTTTTACGCGTTACTGCCTAATTAGCGTAATTATAAGATCCGGTCGTGGACCTTCTTCCGTCCCTTATCTCCTTCCTCTCTCTCCTCAGCCGCTTCCTTTCCCCTTTCGTTTTTCCTCGGATGGTCCATGGGGGGAGAGATTAAATGTTTTTTGAAGCGTATAACTTTGATCGTGCATTTTGAAAGGCAGACAGGAATTCTCAAGAAGTTAAACATTTACATTGTACGTTACTAAAGTGCAACCTTTGCCGTGAGATTTGTTATATTTTTGTAACTGCAGAAAGTACGGCAGACAGTCTGAACGATCGAGTGTCAGGGGACAAAAACGATCGCGAAAAGTAGGAAACGTACATAGGACAAACGAGGAGTACTCGTCGACGCGTCGACGCGACGATGGATGAGTTTGTCGATGACTATTGCACCGATACCGATAATACTATAAATGCAGCAAATATCGTGCAAGGCATCGGAAACACTGAAAGACGATCGTATCAAGATCGTTATCTGTGACGCTTGAAAGACAAAGTTACGCCTAAGTTGAAGTGTCGTTTGATAAGCACGATCGAGATAACGAGACTCGGTAGCGGCGGAAAACTAGGATAAGTGATATTTACACTGTTCAATTGAGATTAGTTTTTAATGAACTGCTCAAAGTAATCACGGGAGAACAAACAGAGATGATTCGAAGCCTTTGGCAAGCCTCTAACCATCAATGGTCGTAAAAGTTTTCTAAATCGTGTACTAGTTTAAAGTTCAATTTTCTATGATCCTTTTCTTTTTTCCTTTATTATCGGTACATCCTTCGAACCATGAAATTTCCAGTACGCCGATGACCCGTATTGAGGAATGCACGTTTCCTATTTTCCGAAGCGAGCGAACAATTTTCTTTAATAATGCAACAGCATTCTTACCGGTGCGTGATATACACGCGGTATTCGCATGTAACATATTACATAATACAGCAAACGGAACGGTGGTCGTCGGTGTTGGAACGCTTTCGCATGGGAGGCCATGCAAAAGTCGTGTCGTGTTCGCAAAGCGTAATCGTGCCCTCCAAGAATCGCTCTTATCGAGTATGAGTTCGGTTGAAAAACAGTTTATTATTAATAGATACGCCTTGGGTTTGCTGTGCGCGTTGTCGGCTTTATTTCGAGGTTGGTCTGTACTGAGTTTTTGAGCCGTACGTTTTATTCTCCTTGCTGCGTGGCCCTCTCTTTCCCTCCACCTAACCTCGGCCCGACCATTCCTTCCTCAGCCCCTGCTGAGCGGTTGTCGTTTTCCTTTTGCCTCCTCCCCTCTACTCTTCTCTTAAAAACGAGACTCGCCACCGACTTTCCGACAAAGGAATAAAGAAAAGAAACAACTAGCCATGCTACGCGGTTGAGGATGGCACGGCAAACCGTAGCACAGCGCAGCACAGCACGGCATAGCGTGGCATGGTGGGTAGAGACTTTCCGTACAGGGAGAGCAAGGGGGTACTTGCCGAGCCAGTGGCGTATCCACTCAGGGATACCATAACAGAGTGCATTTCCTTTTTCTTCCCTTTACTGTACTTTTCTAATTGCCGCCTTTGAAAATTCCCTGAAAATCATGAATTTTCATTATTTTTACAAGAAAGAGATGAAGTTATAAATAGAAAAATAAACTGTTCATAAGAGGGCGTAGATAGATTGAATTTTTTTATTACTGATTAATACTAATCTAGGACATGATTTTAATTATTCGATTTTGATTCATGTTACTATTCATGTAATACAAGAAATTATAGAAATTTTCAGGGAAGGTTTTATTAAAGACTAGCGGCGCTTTCTATGCACACAATCAAGTGTTTTTCCTTACAGTTCATTCAGCGAATTATCACAGGCGACGCCTATGTTTCTTCTGAAACACCGCTAGGAGATAATAGCGTGCGGGTACAGTCTCCAAAAAGAGTATTTCTCATTTATCTCACTGTATCACTACATTAACGTATTTTAACCTTGAATGAATGAAAAACAAATAGTAATATATTTGGCAAGCGTTGAAATTTATCCGCGAGTTAAAAAATTATTTTGTACTCGAGAAATGCTTGAAGCTATTCGCGAAGATTTAAGAAGTTGCTGAGAATGTTTATTTTCTTCTTATATCACAAGTTTTAATAATAAGAATAAGAAAGAATAATTATCGTTATTACCAAAGGGAGATCAAGGTGCGAACGAAGAGATAAAAAAAAACAAAGGCCCCTACGAATCGTTATTTATTGGCTACGGCACGCCGCGACGAAGGCGAAACGGTAGTCAGGGGCCAGGGGCCGTCCGTCGTTCCGACGAATTACAGGATCTCAGCGACGATTTCGCTCCAGGGACGATACGACGTTGGGTCCTTTGAGCAAAGGAAGCTTGCTTTTCCAAATCCTTTAAAACTTTCTCTGTTCATCGAACAGGGGCAACGTCCGCACCGATCGACGTCGCAAAAATCCGTCGTCGGTACGTTTGTGGGCCGCGATAATCGAAATCCTTAGGAGGCCGATTCCTTTTTACGCATGCCGTTCAACGTCGCAGCGTCGACATTTAGTGTCGTCGTAGACCACGTTGAACCATCATCGGCTTCCTTCAAAACCCCACCAACCGTGCGAAGCTATCCTTCTTCGCTTCTCTCATAGACCTTCGCCGGACAAAAAAGAAGGAGAAAAGGAAAGTATATACGCGCGGTTAGTACGACAAAACCGCGTGCGAAGGTAAAAGGAAGACGGACTGAGAGAATCGAGGGATGAAGAGCGTGTAGAAAAAGAGGCAAGCGAGATGCGGCGAGAAGAAAGAGGGAATATAGAGAATAGGATAAAACTAGAGAGAAGGAAGTATAAGTACGTGAGACAGGAGAGTGAGAAAGGTGGAGTTACGAAAAGAAGAAGAGAATAAGACAGAAGAAAGAGGGACGACTTGGTTGGACAGAGAGGAGATGAGAAAAGAGACGGTTACGAAGGAGGAAAGGAGATGAAACGATGAAAAAGCGCGAAAGGGAGGGAGGTGAAAGAGAGACGGACAGAAAGAGCGTGAATTGGAGGTTTCGAGCCGCGCCTCCTACCTTCAGGGCCCATGTATCCACAGCTCGGCACTGTTGACGACGGAGCGCCCTATGGAAGGGGATAGGGAATTACGGGGAACGTGGTTTAGGCAAGAACGATCGTCCGTAGTCGTAGTCGGGCCGCGAGTTGAGCGATGTCGTGTGGCCGACTTTTATCGTCCACCGTGTTTTTCTTCCAACGCTTTTGCATGGATTCAATTTTCACCGAGTGTTGTTTGCTTCGTGGCCACCGATGTACGTACGTGTAACCGATTCGGTGAACAAGCATGCGAGCACGAACGTTTCGCCCTTTCATCCGAGTGGATACAACACACGGAAGATAGAAGAAACGAAAACCGACTCGCTCGCTTTCCATTCAAACACTGTACGACTTTAAAAACACGTGTTTATCTTTGGTGCGTGTCACCTACACGTCGATCACCCTGTCATCTGACGTCGAACGAACGTCAATCAGGAGAGCATTATGTTCGCGGAAGCGTGTTAAAGTTTTCTTAAGTGAACCGTGAACAGTATTTAGGAAATTGGTACAAGTGAGAATCGTGCATTTCCTGTCGACAAGTCGGAATAGTGCGACGGTTATTGCGAGTCAAGGGAACAGGAATTGATTGAATACGGTGACACAAGTATCGAAAGAAAAATCAAAAGAAAAGAAAGTTAGGAAAGAAGAAGGCTGGAAGGAAAGTGTGCGCAGCGTTTGTGGATGCATGAGGGTCTCATGGCTACCGGATTGGTAAAGTGGTGGCGGGCAAGGTTCCTCGCTGGTTATAGACCCTTTTCTGGTAAGCTTCTACATACATATAATGTTTCTCTCTCCTTTATCTTCCTGTCTATCCTTTTCTCCCGCTCTTCTTGTGTCTTTCTTTACATTTTTTTTTTGTCATATGCACACGCAAAGGTATCGATGTTTGGTCGAAATCGCGATGCACGATAGATCGAGATATTCCGTATACGGATTGTCTGGTCAATCCGGTTATAGGCGTGATATTTTGCCCGAGTCGCGGGGCCGCGCCGTGCGTGCTTCTCGATGATGCTGCTTCGGTATGACAGAAGTGGATCCCACGTGGTGTTACGTCACACTTGCATTTTTCTTCCTCTCATTGTTATTCTATTTTCCTATCCATTTAATTATGTATTCCATTGACCATAATGCGCTCTAAAAGGAAACCATCAAAATGTTGCAATACAATATTTCTATAACTAAAACTTTGTATTTTTAACTCTTCCTCCTGCTCCTCCCTTTCCTCATCTTCCTCTTCCTTTTACTCAAGAATGAACAAGTTAAAAATAAAAGCAAATTTCAGAATTCAGTAAATTTTCAAAATCACTTACTGATATTTTTAATTAACAATTAAAATATATGTGTGTTATTTAGGTGTTCATTCATCAAGTGGAATTGGATTAATAATATTATATAATTAATTATATAGCAATATCATAAAAGAAAAATCAAATTAAAATGTCCTGCATAACCAGGCTGAAAATTTTCCAAGAAAAAAAAAAATGAATCCCGCTATAACTGGACTCGTGTTATTCAAGGGTGAACGTTGTAGATAGAAATAAGCAGAATCGTTGCATTTCCGCATGGAATGTTTGATCATCGAGAGACGGGTAGGTTGGTCGGATCGGTTCGACAATTCCCGGCTCGTCTAGCGGGGAGTCCCGCTTTTGAAGCTCTCCCGGTCTCCTCCTCCTGCTCCTCCACCACCGCTGGCTCTTACCGCTCTCTTTGTGACTGCTTTCTCGTGCGTCGCCGTCCGGGGCAAATTTTCATACGGGGGAAAGCTGTTGCGTCGGCAAATGATAAAAGTTACGAGCGAGCAAACAGAGAAAGGGGTGATTTACAAAGAAGAAGCAAAAGCCGTTTGTTCCGTTTACCCCTTTGCTTTTCATTCAAGAGGGCGCAACAGCGGTACGTTGTACGGTACGCAAACACACGTACATACACGGATGGAAATACGCGCACAGATAGATAGTTTAACACGGTAACGTAGGTATGGCCGGGATGAAGTTTAATTATCAGGAGCCTCGCGACTTCGTTTCACAGTCCTTGTGGTTACGATAAAAGGTGTCCACGTGCATACTCTATTCCTTCGGTGTATATCAGGCAGAGACCCTCTCTCCCTCTTTAACAACCCTTCTGTTTCGTCTCTCTTTTCCTTCTGTTCTTTGTCTCCCTTTTTTTCTCCCCTGGTGCGCTCAGTGTCTTGGGTCTTTAACGCTTGCCCCACGAAAGAGTTACGGGCGTAATTACCACACGGCAGGTATCATTATACGCGTATGTGCGTCCGTTTCTTTATGCAGATACGATTATCCGACCTTTTTTCCCTGCTTCTCTTCCTCCATCCTCTCAACTCTTTCTTCTTCTTCTGCTTCTTCTTCTTCTTCTTTGTTGCTTTTGATCTTAAGTAATTGAAATTAGCGGTCGGCTTCGTTTATTACGCGTTCCGTATCGCTAATTATCGTTGCTCAGCGGCTCCTTTGATGTCGGCATTTTTAAGTACATATTTTTACTGGAAATCGCGTTGCATCGGCTTTAATGATGTATCGCGGGAATTAAGATAAAAACGTAGCTTCTCGATCCGAAAACATGCGCGGCAATCGTTGGATGAAAATGGTGTAACCGGTGGTCAAAATACTCGAAATATTCACTGGGGTACACTGGAACGTCGAATCGGCTGGGAACTCGTTTTTATCGTGAGATTCCATTATTTATGATTCTCTCGATCGAGGACTCTCTCTTTTTGGAGTTTGAACGAATTTTTGTTAAACTATAAGTGAATCGAAAATGAAATTCTTACTTCCTGATAGGTATTTTTATAATAAAAGCTTCCAAAATTTCGAAATGACCTCCGTATCGGTGAACGCGTTAACACGACGTGTCGCATCTCGCCGCGTTTCGTGGATCTCCATTTATACACACGGTTGTTGCGCAAAGACTTCTTTTCAGTCCTTTCATTTCCGTAGAACGCTTTTACACACCGTCTAGGTAACGGTAAAATGGCGGCTTAATGCAGACACATTATAGATACATTACACTTCCTTCGAGTGCAGCGTACGATGCATCTGAAATAAACGCAGTAAATGGATGTTCCGTTCACCCTTCTCTGGCTCCCTTTTCGTACATATTCGTTAATTCATTCGACCGCACCGTGCGAATAATTTCGACCGATCAAAAAGTGAGAATGCATTGAAGATAATAGAGGCTGCGGTGATTTGGTTTCCACATTTTCATTCTTATTAATAGCTAACAAAATATACGATGTTTCTATCAAAAGATTCATTCTTCCGCATCCATAAAATTTTCAATGGATGAAAAATGAATAAACTCGATCGTCTCGTAGTTGAGAAAACACGATCGCGAGATCGTTTTGATGCTCCGTTGTGTTTATTTTTGGGGCGTTCTATGTTACATCCCCTTCAAAATAGTCCCGAAATACTTCCTACAGTCCATAACTTAAGTACCGAGTAGCACTCTGAGTAACTGACTATAAATACGGACTTTACCCCAAGGCGGATGTTACTTTGATACCTTTGAGTTTCTAATTTTTGTTTACAAGCCGCTCGACCGTAGATAACAGTTTCATTCTCTTTGATGAGAGCTTCATGCTCGAAACAAATAGAAGAGATTCCATAAACGAGCTGGAAAATGTGTACGGATATACTCTTAACACTTTCACACTCGATAAATTGCTTCAACATGCATACATATATTATACATATATTGCCATTATTTAAAATATCGATGAAAATTAAATGGATGACGAATAATTTATTGGTTCTAGTTGTTGGTAACACGGAAGGCAGCGATTCTGAGGAACTACTTGCCGGTGTCTCGGCACCTTGTAGCGGTTCACCACCGGAGTCACAGCCAATTTTATTAGAAACAGAAACACCGCAGGTCGCGGTTGACGCTTCGACCAGCCCTACACTGGCCACCGGAAATGACGAACAGCCCGCTGCTGCTACTACGAAACAGCTTAGTTTTGAGGTATTATTAACTGATTTGTTGGATGAGAAATGTATCCAATCTATTCTATATTTTATTTAAAATAACGAAATCCGTTAATGAAATGTAAGGAAAGAAACTTGTTAACGAATAACACGAAGAATGTTGGTTTTATCCTCGGATCCAGGAATTCGAATGCGATGTCTCGGTAGCAGAAGGCGACCGAAAGAGGCAAGAATTCTCGTTCACCCTGTACGACTTCGACGGCCACGGGAAGATAACAAAGGACGACATAGCTGGCTTGGTCACTACCATTTACGATACCCTGGGCGCTTCCATCCAGGTACCTCCGTGCGGCAGTAAGACGATTAAGGTGAAATTGACTGTGTCGCCGGATCAGAGGAGCAGCCAGCCAAAGAGCGGCTGCTTGAACGCTTCTTCACAGCCGAACACCAGCTTTTCCGGAAATTCGTCCTGCTGCCATTTGAAGCACGCGTCCTGCAACAATGCCGCCGCTACTCACACAACGGCACACGGTTTACGTAGAGTTCCTAGAAGGAGAAGGGTGCCACGACACCGTTGCCAGGTAAGATTGATGCCCCTGCGAGAGGCGAGGATTCGAATATCTCGGTTTTTATGGAGCCGCGCGCGTCCCTCTTTCGTAACCCGACAATTCTAGAAGCTACAGGCGGATTTATCATTTATGCGTTTCGAGATTTATGAGCAGATGGAAACTCCAAGAGGAACGGAGGGACGTAGCGTTTTATTCGTTTTTAATCGACGCCGAACAACCGCTGCAACAATTCATGCGAATTTCCTTTTTTTTTTTTTTCCTTATCTTTGATCGTGTTCGTCGTCCTTTTATATTAACGTGTAGGGATCTTGAAGATTTAATACGAGTATTCTTAATAATATGGACGATGAACTCGGCGGTCGCTGGCCGCTTAAATTTCACGTAACGCCATAGCGGTGTCACGTATAGTTACAAGAATAACAATCTTATCGGTGATAAACCGAAACAACGTTATTTCTTTTCTGTTTGTTATTTTATCCAGAACGAACAAAAGGAAGTGGAGACTCACAGCGAGGACGAGGGTGAAAACGCGCGAACGAATCGAATAAAGCAAGAGGAATTACGCAGAAGGGTGGGGCCCGTGCCTCATTTACCGTCACCCTATTCCAATAGCTCCGAGGGTGATATCAGCGACGACAGTGACGTTTCCCCAGCAGTTTCCCCCTTGGCGCCTCTCCTCACGACTAATCAACGAAAACGCAGCGGTGCCCTACAAAGGCAACAACTCTTGGAAATTATTCAGGCCAACATGGAAAAGAATAATCTCAGTTTTCATACGTCAAGGTACGTTGCTTTGTATTTAAATCGTCTAGAAAATCGTGTTATCTCCTTTGAATCATGGAGCTAAATATTAGAAATGTATATGCCCCATCAGTTGCCTTTGGGTGAACCTCAGGAGCCTAAATTGCGCGCGACTGTACGGTCCATCAAACGTGTTAACGGCATAAAAAGCTGATATAATCGATCATTCCAGGAAACGGCATCAGAACGAGCAATTGCGCGTTCCGTCTCAAGCACCTCACGTCGAGTCTTCACCTCACTACAATCAGGACTGTCGATTGCCAACGGAATCGCGGCCTGCACCGATGGCGTACCATAAGCCGACACGGGAAAAGCCTCAGGGTTACACGACTTTTTCCAAGGTACCCGCCAAGTCACGGGGTAATTTAAGGAAAACTCGGATGCAGTACGGCCTGCAGCGGAACAACACCGCGATGCAACCACCTAGAGCTTACGTGCAACCTCAAGTTCTGCCTCGTACCGTGCTCAATCCCAACGTGTACGGGGATCAACAACCGCCTACGGGTGGTAACGCGAATCGCAATGTCGGTAACCTGATACCAAACAATCAGCATCCGGTGAATCAGACACCACCGAACAATCACAATGTTCAGCGTAACGAAACGACCACGCAATTCGGTCAAACCACGCAACAACCGTGCGGTAAGTCGAGCAAGAAACACCAGCTGAAACACGCGACCAGAGAACAAGATCAGGCTAGAGCGATGGTACAGGTCGTTCGTTGGCTCGAACGAGAATTCTCGCAGAACGCGGCTGCGAGCTCCGGTCGGAAACACGTTCACGAACACATTCATCATCATTATCATCATTACCACACAGAGGCTCTTGTTTGATTCGTTCGTAGCGTCGCTCAAAAAGTACGTTCAGATGGAAGAGACATAGTAGGCGATCGGGGTTGACATTCTTGAATGGTATTGTTTCGAATCGTATACGACTGGTGAAAGTCCATTCACTCGAAGCTTTATGTAGTTTATTTTCCATGTGTTTCAATTTTATAGACGCTTTCGCCGTGGGATGAGGGCTGTAAACATTTTGTTCTTATAAATTCTTCAAATTTTTTACTGTACACGTATGGTATATGGTTTGCGACAGGATCTATAAAGTTTCTCTTTTCTTCAATTTATTACTGATATATTATGTATTGATTTCGTACATGGTATAAGTAGAATACTTCATCAACCTACAAACTGAGGATCAAAACAGCTGTCATACGACTTGAGATGCCAAAATGGCTAAGAATGAATGTTTGTTAATCGATTTCTACATTTTGCTACATTCTTTTGTGCAGCAATTTATACACATGTTTTTATCCGTTAAAGTGTACTGTGTTCCTGCTAAACATGTCAGAAAAAATATCACGCTTATATAGAGTTCGTTTCTTATTTTTATATCGATTCGATGATAACCAGTTTGATAATCACTGCCAAGTTTTATTCATTCTGGAAACAAGTTATTTCTCAGCCCAGTTACATAGTCGATCCAATGATGAATCAATTTGATTTTGACAAACATTATTGGTATCGCTCTATGGCAGTATGTAAGCGAGAAGTTCTATTCCTGAGACGTGTAATCGTGTTCATCTTATCTTTTAGGGATTGTTAATTATTTATCATACGGTATAGGTGAATCTTTTTTTCTATTTCTCTTCTGGATTTCCAGGATAAACGAAGGTACAAGTATACTTTCTTCATCTCTTCATAATCATAATTATTGTGAAGAAGATCCACAAAGATACCAATGATCTATTACTATATTAAACTGCTTGCTACGATGGTTGTTATTTCAAACATTTACATTGTCATTCGACGCATATACGTTCATGTATATAAACACTTTTACAAACATATTTCTTCCATATTTTATCTCGCAATTTTCCGAAGGAAGATCCTTTTATTTTTCCTTCCAACTATACGAAAGCGAACAGGAATTTGCGTTACGTTTTTAGTACAAAATACAGGGATCCGTTTCTCTTGTTCACAGAACTAATCTGTTTAATTTGAAGTAACAAGAGTACAATTATTTTACAACAAATTTATTCGATCTATTTATAGTAAACAATGTAATTTCATACGAAACAGTATTAGTGCGTAACAATAATGTAACCACTATACACAGTTGTATAAAATTTGTTGATAATTCCGGATACGCAAAGTATGTAGAAATTGATAGAAATATTTTAAACAAAACGATGATATTCAACGGTACCGGAACTAAGAAAACGTGTTACTTACTTGAGGGACAAAGTGCTTTTCTAACTTGAGCTTCCTTGCTGAATGTTTAAGGAGATATTCTTAGGCAGAAAGTGTCTGCTGATTTTTTCTCTTAGACTTTAAGTGTTCCAACATACCTCTCGATGGATTTCCTTTGAATATTTCTTTCGGGACATATTTCATTCGATGGACAAATATATTTATTTAACAGAACTGAGAAACAAACGAGTTGTAAGTAAACGTTTAGTCAAAGAATCAAGAACATTGGATGACTGTTAACAAGTGTTGACATCAATTTTATATTGAGAAAGTAATAAAAGTAGTGTCGAATCTGATTCATTGAAAATTAATTTATAATGGTTTCGAATAAAAAATATTCGTTTGAAACTTTCGACAGTCGTTCAATGTTTTTCTTGATTGAATTGAGTGTTGTAATTTTTACGAGTGTTTTCATAACTTTAAACTCGTTCTCGTAAAAATTACAGCAAAAATCAATGGTGCTCCTATATTCCAACGAATACAATAGTTTACTCCATAACGGCGTTAATTCTATTTCCGTTGTATTTATGCTGTATTTTTCGACAATATGAGAAAGTATTAAGGTAATGTAACTTTAAGGGAACAAATCATATAATTCGTATTTGACCTGAACTTATGACATTGTTTTTTAATCTGATATTTCTCCCGTGCGCGCATAGTATCATTTGTGATCATTTGAAACTCACTCATTTATTACAATACTTGAACAAAGTTAAACAAAAATATTGAGGATTTAATGGAGGAAGTATTATGTATACGTACCTTTCGAGACTTAACTTTTGAGTACAGATATAGGGTTGTAAAGAATAAAAATAAAATGAAAAATGATGGACTTATTAAGAGTGCCTTGCCATACCTTTGTTATATTATGCAAGTATTAACTATTGAATCTCTTTTATATATATATATATATATATATATATATATATATATAAAATTTCTTTAAACTCCAATGAATCATTGAATATTAATGTAATTAAGAGTAATGTTCATTTTAGTGGTATATTATTACACTACGGATCCATTATATTCGAAAATGCATGATGTTTAGGTCTAAATGAATCAGAAATTGTTGCGAATATTTTTCTATTAGAGGACTCGATGAGGAGAGTATAATTATAATATTTATTAATTACGATAGATATTACTAACAATATGATTAGACACGATGACAATTGCTACTTTGTAAATTTAATAAATCTTGGATGGTCAGCGCTGTCCAGAGACATGTAATTTTATATCGATCTTTGTAATCGTTGTAGATATTTTGTGTAATGTATTTTTTACTGATATTTATTAAAACACATTTTTTGATACTACATTATTGGAATTCACTTTGAATTCCTTCTCTATAGAGTGTTTCATAAAGCGGGCGAATAAAGTCTCGAAATTATTTTCAATTTTTTTCTCTGCACCTCCTTCGCCCAACTTTATTTCTACTTAAAAAAATCCGCCATTTTTTTAAAATTCGATCTCAGTGCCATCTCTTTCAAAACGGCTGAAACTACTCGAAAATTTACCGACTCTCATATGATAAGTCGCATCACCTTAATAATTTTACGGTCTTGTGTTGATTTTGACCGATCCCCATAAAAATAAAATCAAAGAGAGTCAAAAATTGAATCTTTTCAATTGGGAGTGGTAAACCGATTGCAGACCTATTTCGCTTGGGGATGTCTGGGAACCCTGAAATCATAACTCCTTGAGAAGAATAGCATGTCTAGTCTTTTTGTATCAGTAGTCACTGGTAAAACATATAAACAATGAAGAAGAATTTAACGATGGACGCACGAAGACGAGACAGGGAACAAATTGGGTTATGCGGTGTTGATAGAATTTGGGGCAAATCACCAACACGAATCGAAGAGTAAGAAGTTAATTGTTTCTCAATTTAGTTCCTATACGTTTCCAATTTTAATTATTTAGCTCCTTATTAATACTTATAATTCTCACCTGTGAACGTTGATTTCATATAGCTCTGACGAAGATGAAGAAACTAACAAATATAAGGATAGTATCGTACCAAAAGATCGAAAGAGGAAACACGAGATGAAGAAGAAGGTATTAAATTTTATATACTTTAGTAAATATATACTTTTGAAATAATTCTGTTTTAGTCATTTTTACCATTTTACTACTCCCTTAGAAAAGTAAAAAGTTAAAGAAAGAAAAAAAGGCTAAGAAAGAGAAAAAGAAAAAACGTAAAAAGAAGAAGAAGAAGTCTGACAGCAGTTCTGATAGCGAGTCTGAAGAACTAGAATGGGTAGAAAAGAATGGAATTAATGACAAAGCTAAAGTTAAGAGAGGATCAAGTTCAGAGGAGAGTGGTGATGAAAGTGTAGTAGGACCAGTTCAGAAACCTCATGTAACATTGTCTGCTAAAGATTTTGGTAAAGCTCTTTTACCAGGAGAAGGTGCTGCTATGGCTGCATATGTTGCTGAAGGAAAACGTATACCAAGAAGAGGTGAAATTGGTCTTACATCTGAGGAAATTGCCTCTTATGAGTCTGTTGGATATGTTATGAGTGGCAGCAGGTGACATACGTTTCTACAAATATTTTTCTTCTTTAGATGGAATAATAGTAACATTTAGTACATATTTTAATGTTTCCGTGTGTTTACAGGCATCGCCGAATGGAAGCTGTTCGTATTCGTAAAGAAAACCAGATTTATTCCGCCGACGAGAAACGCGCATTGGCTATGTTTAGTAAAGAGGAACGACAGAAACGAGAGAATCTTATCTTAGGCCAGTTTCGGGAAATGGTTAATCAAAAGTTGGCTCAGGAACAAAAAAACAAATGATTTTGTACAGATAATTTTCATCTAGTATCATGATGTACATAGACTGGATGAATGATAAAACATACATATATGTATGTATACACATATTAAAGTAGATGTAAATATGTTACATTCATTGAAATTAACTATATACTTTACTACATTTAAATTACTTATAACTATTTCTGTTTTTAATAACTAACTACTTTAGTACTAGGTACTAAAATTGTCATCAAGTCTATACCTTCTGACTATTTTCCCAATCTAACCATCCACCAACATAATTATAGGCACTGAAACATGGATAAGTATGTTAAATTAGGTAACCTGTGAAATACATGTAAATAATTAAGGATTATACATATATGAGTACTTTTCATATCCAAGCTTTTGTATTTGTTCTTGAACCATACCACTCCTTTTTCCAGATCTACAACTTAGTATGATTTTTGTATCTTTAGAAGGTTTCTCTCTGTTGAATTTTTCTTTAAAATCCTTCTGAGAAAGATTCAGTAAAGTATTTGTAACTTCTCCCACTATAGAAACAGTTAATAATAATTATCTTATATTTAAAGAAACAATATTAAGTACTACAACACACTTGGTATATGAATACTTCCTGGAAGTTTGCCAGTTTCATCAATTTCCTCTTTCTCCCTAACATCAATAATCAAAATACTATTGTCTTTTTGAGCTTTTAAAATATCATTGTAATAAACATTAAGAGTTTTGTTTTCACTTTCACTCATGGTTTCTGAACTAGTATTAGTAACAGTGGAAGTTGAAAAATGCAAAGTTGATTGCACTAGAAAATAATATGTTAAATATATTTTGAACAGCATTGTACATTCAAATTAAATACAGTATTCGAATATGTATGTTTTTCATAAATTACCAGGTACAAAGTGTAATTTACGTGATGTGGTTCTTAATAACCTATCGTAAATAAATGCTGTTGGTATAATATTTGAGATCGGTTGATGCGACCTTATGTAGCTAAAAATCTTAAAAGACTGTTGTACTTTACTAAATGTCATGATTAATTGACGAATATAGGACATTCTGCTCCGTACACAATTGTATTGCAAGGGTTACAAGACTGATAAACGTTATCTGCAATTTACTCAAATGTTATAATGCATGTGAAGTTGTCATGTTAGTTCAAAATAAACTATTCCATTTTCAAGTACAATAACATCTACTGTACTCCATTTTTTGTATTACGATATGATCATGCCCCTAGATAATGATGATAATATTGCTTTATATCAATCTTTATCATGATATCAATAGCAATATAAACAGTAAGTTATACCAATGAACACAGCATAACTATTAATATGCAAGTTAGAAAGGAAAAAAAATTTGTATATCTACTATGTAATTTTATTTAAAATGTAATCATATGTTCATAATAATGCTTATGTTAAAATGACAATTACTTTGCGATAAAACGAAAGCCTATCACAAAGAGTGTACTTATGGAAGGAACAATGAACCTGACATAAACCACCAATTTAAGAATAAAATGTGCAAACATCGGTATGATTTAAAAAAAAATAAAGGAACTGTTGTATCAATTGTAACGTGGGGTAAAAAAGCTATGTAAAGATGACATTCTGAGCGCATTGCGTTTTAATGATTCATCTATGCACGAAGAAAAAAGTTGAGAAAGTTTAGAAGAGTCAGGAAGAGCATATCCCGCTTTCGTATACGTCGCACCCTGATGAGGAATGCGGGAACTATAGCAATTTTTATTTCTCGTGCGTGGAGCAGTAAAGTGTACTAATTTATTGAAATAATTACGACACTCAACCCGTTTTTGCACCTTTGTATAATGTGAGTAATCGGACAACAATCCGCTAGGACCATCTGCTTGCGCTTCGATAACGCGGCATGTAAAAAGATCCTTACTGGATGCGCTTCGAGGATATTCTTTTGTTTATTTATACAACCCTTCAAGTTCGGAAAGTTATAAAAATATTAGGATCGCGTGCAAAAAGGAATATTCTCAGATTTTCAGCGGGTATATACCGATGAATCGAGTTTGCCAGGCTTCGAATGCTTTCCCGCTACGATGTTACGCATCAACGAAAAATCCAATATCTCCGGATTATCAACATTCCAGAGTGTTGACACCTCTGTCAGAGTGCTCTGCTTTACCATTACTATAACATCCTTGTCTCTTTCTCAGACAGGGACTTTGCGTAATTCTTTCTCTGTTTCTCGTTTTTGAATGCCATATAGTGTCAACTAGAAGAATGCATGAATAGGTTTACGTTCCCAGTGATTTTTTAATACTCCGAGATGCGAGAGTGGTTAATCTGTGAGCGTGTTCGCATCTCTCCTATTCGTCTTCTTTCGAAGTCCGAGGTGAAGTGCTTTTAAATATTGCTTAAAAGCTTCTTAAGAACATTTCAATGAAAGCATACACTCGTTTCCTTTTAAAATTCTTCTTAGATCTTGCTTTGTTAACTTTTTAACACCGTATATGTAAGTATGTAAAAAGTAGGAGTTCATTTCTCAAGCTATACATTTCATATTTTTTTATAAAGTAAAATTTATAAATTAAATTATACATGAAAATTAGTAAAGTCTGCTGTAATATATGAGTACTAGGTAAAACTAATTTTAACACTGTATTTTCAGATAAAACACAGAAGGTCTAAATGAGAAAATAGAAAAAATGAGTTCTCTACAGCAAGGTAGCAGATTCTTGCCTTTTTCAAATAATAATATACAAAGGAAGCAATTGTCAATGCAAGGTATAATAATCATTCTAAAATTTATACTACTATGCAATTTTAACATTGCTTTCAACATGGTATAGGGAGGAATTGGAAATTCAAATTATTTTTTATTATATGTACCTTACAAAATATTGTGATTAACATTCTTCTTATGACATATATCTGATAGGTGGTCTTCCACAAAGTTTAAGCGGTAGTGAAACTGATGTTTCAACCTCAAATGAGAATTTAACCAATGAAGATCGATATGTTATAAGGCATACAGCACGTCAAGAGCCTCAAGGTCAAGAAAATCAGCAACAAAGTCCATCAAGATCTTCCAGTCACAAAGAAAATATACCAAATATACAAGTAAATATAAATGAATTTCATTATAACCATTTGCTAAATTGCATAAGTGTTAATTATTCTATTGTGATTTAGGGTAACCTGCTCAACAGAAACAGCTTGAAGGATAGCTTAAATGGATCAAACAGAAACAGTTTGAAAGAGAATTTAAATGGTTCCAATCGAAATAGCCTGAAAGATAGCATCAATGGCTCTAATAGGAACAGTTTGAAAGACAATTTAAGTAACCGTACCAGTGTGGGTTCAAATAGAAGTAGCTTAGATGTGTCTACAAGCTCATATAATACCCTCATCATACATAATGCTAATGATGATAATTCATGGATACCATCTGGAAGGTGATTATTATAATTACGAAAATATTTATTTTAATAAACAATAATTATTTGATTCTAGATTGTCAGGTGTGGTGAGAGAACATGGAGATGTGGGTTATTTATATTGTGATGGTAGTGGAAAAGGGCATTCAAATAGTCCTACTATGCAATCCTTATCAAACTTGTCTCATGAAGATCATGTTTATGAACAGCCTAATAATGGAGGATGCCAAGAAATTACAGACATCCCAGATGATTACCTTAGTCAGTCACAGGTGATTATTACATTGGCATTACTGTATGCATGAAAAAATCGTCTTGGAGTTAAGTTATTTCGATAACATTTATTATATAAAACTGATTTTTTATTTAAATTGTTTGATTTTACTTAAAATAAGCAGGTATTAAAACATCTTGCTAAAGAAGTTAAAGTACCCTCTTATAGTAAGCTGACAAATAATGGAGGAAATATTGATGTGAGAGTAAGAGATGGTGATAGAGGGAAACAAAACGATAGCGAATCCGAGGATCGACCACCACCGTCATACATGTCCGTCTTGTTACCGTTAAAAAATAAATCTAGACTTCTTGGGCCAATGGAGAAATTAACATTATCAAGATCGCAACCCGATTTATCTAGAATTGGCAAACCGGATATCGATAACTACAATTTACGAGCTACTTCTCCACGGTGATTTCATTGAAACGATTATTGAAGTTAGTTAATTCTTAACGATTGTTTATTATAACTAATGTTTTATTTCCTATATTTTCATAGACCACAGACGAAAGGTAGAGAAGAAACAGAATCTGGAGCTGGTGAAATTTGGCCTCCATCAGAGATGATTCAAATCGTAATTCAAGAGAACAGTGCTTTAAAATTAGAATTAGAACGGTGTTACAGCAAAGTTGCTAAATCTCAAAAGTTGGAGCAAGAAATTGCGAAGGTGCACAGGGCTCACGAAGAATTGGCGGCATCGAGCGAACGAAGAGAAAAATTGGAACGTGCTGCTAGATTAAGGCTACAAAACGACTGCAGACGGTTAACTGAATTAAATCGGGCATTGAGAGATCAAATCGATCTGTTATCAGCTCGAACCGATAGTCCACCGATCGTAGAATCTATGAGAAAGGAATTAACTCAACGAGAATTATTAATTGGACAATTGATTACACAAAGTACGTATTCTCATCGTTATATGATCGAACAAAGAACATCTGGTGAATGTTAATTTCTCGTTACTTGAATTTTAGATAAAGAATTAGCTGCGGCGAAAGAAAGACAAGAAATCGAACTGGCAGCGCAACGAGCAACATTACAAGAACAACGTACGCACATAGATATTTTAGATACTGCTCTCACTAATGCACAAGGGAATGTAGTGCGTCTTGAAGAAGAGGTAATTTCCCCGTTTATATTCAAGCAAGTTATTTAATATTCACAGATCTATGATGATATTATTTACAATTTTGTACAGTGTCGAAAGAAGCAAGTATACGTAGAAAGAGTGGGCCAACTTCAACGAGCTTTGTCTTCTCTTCAAGCGTCCAGCGATAGAAGAGAAGAGACAGAAAGACAGTTGAGAGGTCAATTAGAACGAGAGTTAAGAGAAGGTGGTGGCGGCGGAGGCGGGGGTGGTGTTAATGGTAATGAACAATCGTCCAATGGAGAAACGATCGCAGAATTGAAACGAAGAATACGCGAAAGAGACGAAAAAATCATGTCACTCGAGGGTGACGTTGCGAAATGGGAACAACGATATCTCGAAGAGAGCGCTCTGAGGCAGGCTGCAATTGACGCAGCTAGTCTACCAAAGTACATTTCTTCATTTCGCTTATCATTACATCTATCGTGTGCACATTAATTACGATACTTATTTGATTTTAATTATCAGGGACGCCAAGATAGCTGCGTTAGAAAAAACGAGTCAGGATGCCGAGAAATTAATTGCGGAAGCGCGTTCCGAGAAAATGCGACATATGGATGAGGTGCATGCCGCACAGAAAAAGTTGGCTGATCTTGAATCTAGGTAGCGCTTGTACGAGTTGCGCATGTACAAGCAGATTGGAGCATAATTAACACTATTACTTTTTATTTTATACAGGATGAAAGACCTAGAATCGAAATTAGCTGAAAGGGATGCGATGATCCGAGTTCTTCAGAAACATACATACGACAAGGATAGCAGTAGCAGTAGCGGTGTCGGTAGCTATCCTGCTGCTCATTCGTCTCATTCGAGTACGTCCGCGGATCATCATACCGCGTTAACAAGCACGCCAGAACTTGGTAAGAGAATTGTTTTGAAAAAAGAAAGGCGAATATTGTGCGTTTGTCTAAAATCGGTAATTACTGATTGATATTTCTAACATCGTGTTAAAGTGAGCAGTGTATTAGGCGGAGGCAGCGGTTACGGAAGTACCGGTTCGTATGGTGTCACGGACAGTTATAAGTATAGGAAGCAAGGCAGTTTCGAGCAGACAAATAAAAGTCTCGATGATCAGTTAAAAGAGCTAGACTCCCAGCTACTTAGTAAGGTATGCAAGATTCAAGTAAATGTATAAATTTTTGTTAAACGTGAAAATAATTCGTCTTGATTAAAATCAGTTTCCTAATAATGATAACTTTGCAAATCACTTTAAAATGAGTAGAATCATCTTCAGCCATTTTACAGAATTCTGCTTTTATTCCTACATATTAGTATTTTAACTTTGCGGCGATTATATGTTGAATTCTTTAGCATTTACTTTAGCTTCATAGCTACAGAAGACTATGAAACTATTACTCATTGTACGGTCAAAGGTATTCAAGTATTATATTTCAGTTTAGTCGTGTAAGTGAGGATAGTTGATGTGTTTGCTTTTAAACGTTTTACAGCAAATATTTTTCAGTCATAACAAAAATGAATATTATAACACATCAGCTATTCTCATCTTGTGTTTTTTTTTGTGTGCCTTAATTTTTTTCTCAACGAATTTTATGTTTCTTTTTATTTTATTTTGCTTTATCAGTGAATGAAACTATATCTTCGTAATATGTAAACGATGCATTCCCTATTCATTCTTTTTTAATCTACAAGTACAGTAAACTGTATCTGTTCACTAATACAAATCTTTGTGTGCCATTGAGTTCTTGTTTTACAATTAACCGTATAATAATTGTGTTATGCAACGTTTTAGTTCTAAAAAAAAAGAAACAGGATAAAAAAGACAAAAAAAAGGAAAGAAAAACAGCGTTTACCTGTTCCTTTTAATCCAAACTAACCCAGACCTAGCCGTGCCTTGTTCCCGAGTGATCCGTTGAGTGTGCATGCGCTGTTGTGGCGAGCACTAACCCCTTTCCAGGTCCCGGATCTCCTCTCCAAAACGGGTGTGTTTTTCTCTTGTTTCAGCGGGCACTTTGCTGTTTTCCAGGATTCTCTAATCCAGGCACTGCGTCGCGAAAAGGAAAAATACCCAAGCCATTATTGGCGGGTGTAGATAGTACAGGTACCTCGAGCACCGCCTCGAGCAAGAGTCGCCTGCTGGACGATTCCGGGGGCGAGGTGTCGCCAGGTATCATGGAATTCTCGAGTGCAGCCTCTAGGTTGAAGGGTACCGTGTCGAGATTGTCGGACGGTAAACCAGAGGATATGATGCTGTTGGAGAAGCAAGGAAGAAGCTCGCAGAGGCAAAGGATGCAGGAGGGAGAGCCACGTCGTGCGGGTAGTCTTCCACCGAGCTCGTTACCACGACCACCGAAGAACCTGAAATCGACAGGTTCGCGTTATTGTCGTCTCAGCGACACGGAGACTCGCAAGAAATCGGATCCAGGTCCGGCATTGGAATCGGGAGGGAGTATCAAGGTACCGGGAAGTAATTGCAGCATCGAGTACGGTCGATTCGACACGAAGACCCAGCGTCGAAAGAAATCGTCGGGTTCGGAGCCGTTAGTCCCTAGCAGCTCGTTGAAGAAGCCATCATCGGCGGCTGGTCACGAATACGAGCGTCTGCAAGCTGAAAATATTCGCAAGAAACAATCGTCCAGCTCGGAGGCGAAGCTGAGGGAGACGCAGAGCCGTTCGCTTATACCACCGCCGTCCCGTCGTATCGGGGAGTATGGTCGCCTCAGCGATGGTACCTTGAGGAAGCAGACTGGTTCGCGAGGACAGAGCACCGGTAGCACGGTCAGCAGCAAAAGCGGAGGACGCGATTCAGGAGGAACAGCAAGCAGCGAAGCGTCCACCTCGTCGTTGCCGCCTTCGAAGGCGAGATCAATACCGCGTCCTAGCAATTATCGCATCCAATTTTAATTTTCTTGCGAGAACGGGGTTGTTAGTCTTCCCGGTTTAAAGCGTTCCTCGAAGCGACGATCTTCCAAAGGAAAGATATACTACAGTTTTCCGTATCTTATCTTCCACGCGTAGGGATTGAATCGTTTGTTTTTCTTCTTTTTTTTTTTCTTTTACCAACTTATTAACGCATACACTCTTGTTCTATCGTTATTTAGTTCCGAGTTTTCCGTTCCGGGTTATGCTCAACGCTACAACGTTGTTCCGAGGTGGATCTTGGAGAAACAGGGCAGGATAGAAGCGTGATAAACGCTTGCGAGCGACGAACGATGCAAGATGAAAATTTGACAAGATCAGCTTCGAGCGCGTTTGCTTTATTCTTCGATAGTTCAATAGAACCCTAATGTACGTGTACTTGCGTGAGGCGACGTGTCAAAATAGCCATAATAATGAGACGTCTAGTTGTTTTTTTTTTCCTTCGCTATCGTTCTCGGAAGCCAAGCCAATCGCATGACATATTAGTGAAGACATACATACATACACATACACACGATATATTGTTGCGTAGCGATAGTGCATGACCTAGTCATTACCAAAGTAACTTTTGTTATGAAATGGAATTGTTTTCTTCTTGTTTCGTGCCTACGTTTCAGAACACCGTAGCTTTCTGTCAGACACGTGTATTTGTATATACAAACACGAACGAAGTGCCTTGTTATTATAGACTGCGTGAGAACGATCGGTACAACTAGGATAAGAGAGAGAAAGAGAGAGTACGTTCAGGAACTTTGACGATTGAGGAAACGATTTTTCTTTTTTGTTTCTTATGAATATTCAATTTTATATACATATATTTACTCTAACTGGCGGGAGTATCTGTGGCGTGCCTTACGAGAGGAGTCTCTGTAATCCGTGTATCTTTGAAGCCGTTTCCGGACGGAAACGCTGCTAAAGATACAAAGAAATCGGTTTCGCTTTTTCAGTGAAAAGCAGAGCCATCGGGGAATGAATCGAACGAAATTCAATTGTCCTGGATGGACAACGAGGGATTCAAGTAGTTTTATATTCGTATATGTTATTTTGTATAATTGCATTTTCGTGTGTACGTGTCTCGATTCGATGATTCTTTATTTTATTCTTTTTCGAGGCGAGAGAAATACGAATCATATTCGTGTAATTTAATAGAAATGATAAACAACGGTGAATTATATTACGTATAGGGTGTCGAAAAGATTTTTACAGCTATTCGAGGTAATACTGTTTTATATCGCGTTTGAAGTTTCTGAATGCACCTCAGGTCAATATTCACGAAAAATATTAACGATCATACGATCGATACCTATGGGGTGTATATTTTAGAGAGAATATTTATATACGTGGTGTTTCTTGTTTTTTTCCAGAATATTTTTCTTACGTGCGTTTCCACGTGAAATTAGTCTACATGTCGTATGAAATTCATAAATGAAAAATATTACGTACAATTTCTATACTTTTGATATGAGACGTGATCCATTAGCGGATTAAATTGCAAGGTAATTTTCATGTTCGACTGGTAATAATTAGGGATATAGGTACCTTTCTTTTATAAGACTGAAGGAAAAATGTATACCGACGAAAGAAATTCTTTTCTCGCGATTTGCTACCACTGTATCTGTTCTCACCTCCATCCTATTCTCTTTCATTTCTCTCTTCCCCTTTTCTTCTGTGTATACACGTATTTTACACACGATTGAAAAACAGATACACGCATACGAGCTAACACGATAAAAACGTGTATTGTTCACGTTACCAGTTCCTTCAATGCTGCAGGGACGTTCGTGGTAAATATAGCGGAAATTTCATTAGCATTCTATAATCCCTTCGATGAATGGTACGTGGTCTGTTGAGAAAGAAACGAACGAAAGAAAGAACTACAAAAAGAGGGGAAACAAAGTCGTGTCTCTTTTACGTGTGTAACGTTATTGTTTCTACCAGAGAGACATCGGAAATTCTCGAACGAACCATTCGTTTTTTTGCCTTGTATGAGAAAAAAAAGAAAAATGTAAAAAAAAAAAAAAAATAATGATAGAATGCCAAAGCGTTAGGAATGTCGCATACACTACCTACAATTTACAATGACAGATATGTTTTAATATAATTTAGCGTATTTATTTGTTTTCGTTTTTCTTTTTGTGTTAATTATCTATTGTACGTATAGGGTGAATTTTCTATGAAATTTCTTTGGTCACCATAGACGGGGAGCGTTTGTGACCAGCTTCTGTTTAGAGTGTAGGGTCCTAACTACTGGGTAAGATGAAAAAGACTCACCCTTTCTGTATACGTGGGGTGTGCTTTAAGATATGTGGCATATTTGAAAAAAAAAAAAAAAAAAAAAAAAAACAAAAAAAAAACAAAACGAGAGGATCTCTAGCCATGTTTGTCAATCAGAGTCATGAGAAATTGATATTTTCTTCTTTTAATATATGTGAAATCAAAGTGTTCGATGTGTTCTCGAAAGCGTATGCAAATTTTTTAAGAGTATGCATTCGAACGAAGAAGGGCACACGGCGTTTACGAAAAATTATATACGGTTGACACAGATCGACGAGTAGGTACTGATAAAAGTATAGGTAATTTATTCTATTTTATTAAAAATTCAATTGTATTATAAAACAGCGACGTACCAGCATGCCAGCGAAACAATTTGACACAAACTAAAGATTCTTTGAATGTACTCTGTTCTATCGAACATCTCGAATTTGTGTTGAAATTGAAGGCAAATATAGGATATCTTTTGTAGAAATTCGAAATAAAAATTTTACTCGTAATATCCTTCCTTCGTTTCTTATGACTCATTGATTTCATCAAAGTTAATCCGCATGGTACCTGTATTCATCTTAACTTACCATTTTACTATGGTACCACAGTCTTTGAACTTTTGCCCTTCTTTCTTAAATAAATTATTCAATATATTCGATATTTTGATTCTAAATCACCTTAAACGGTTAAACTCTGCGTGTTCAAGAATTGCAAGGTGAGAAACCGGATATGCTCCTTTGACGATATTTCCTTTTTATTGTTATGGAATAAACTTTCCCTAAACTGTCGTTTTCTTATGGCTTTCATCGATGACAAAAATTATTTTCAGTGTGCTACTTAGAATGGAGGCGCATTTATAATTTAAATGAGATCATTAGTATTTTGAAAATATTCAATAATAATTATATTACATTGGATGAGCAATATTATACCATCTGGAATATTTAGTTCGTTTAGTTCGTTGTTTAATTAGTTTGATGTTTATTCCATTTTTAATTATTCCATTTGCAATAATTAAATAATTATGTATTCAAATGATTTTATTGATTTGCATAAAGGGTATACAATGCCATTTACGATGCGTAAAATGCACATTTATTGAAATCGTAAAACTTGTATTTAAATTACAATGATAAAATGTAAGTAATAAATATCAATCTTGTATTTACAGTTTAACTCAAAGCTTGTGGTTTGTGATGAAATGTAAGTAATAAACATCGATCTTGTATTTACAGTTTAACTCAAAGCTTGTGGTTTGTGATGTTCTTGAAATATTAGTTTACAACATTAGAAAGAAAATTGTTCAGTGAAGTGATATATCTTATAAAAATAATATTTCCCTTTGAAGTTTATCCCTTTGAGAGTTGTTTATCAAACTATACCAGTATACACGTATGGTCAACAGATGTTACCTTACATCGTGTACAAGTGTTCTAACGATACGTTTCATCGAATATTTTTAATATTATCTACAGTTTAAATAAATGAAATACATTAATTTCTCAGCCTTCGATATTTTTCATTAAAATACATATTTTATTTGCATCAATTATAAACAGGTTGTACGTTAAAATGGGAGCAAATACTTTCGACGAGTGACAAATAAACGCATAATTTACATCGGTCAATACCAGTACATTATTTATATAAATATTTGCAACAATTAAAATTTTATGTATCTGAAAAAAAAAATTGTGTTAGTTGTAAAAAGGAAATCAATAATTTCATACATTTCTGTACACGAAAGGTCAATGGAATTATAAAAATGATGTATTTATTCGTATTTATTATTATTGCAGGTATATTTGAAATAGATTAGACAAAAGAAGGTGATGATATGGGCATACATTTGAAATCTTTTAATGATTGAAACGGAGCAACAAATACTATGAAAGTTCCGAAATATCGTGTGAACAAGGCTAGAGTCTAAACAATTGGTCCACCGTATACCTGCAGGATTCATGATATTTCCAAGACGTTTTCCGTCGATTTTCCGCATCTGCGTTGTTCTTCTCTCATCCTCATCGTGTCAAGTGCTTTGCGTGCGCACTGCGCTCATGGGCCATAGGGGTTGGGAGGTGTAGTTGGATGCTAGTCGTCGGTACATTCGTGTTTGCTCGGCCGCACTCGGCAATTTCCGTGGATCTCTGCGGGGGCACAGGCCTCCTTCCCTTCGGAGCAACTCACAGTGTTCACACTCCCGCGTAGGTGTGCGGCGGTAGGTGCGAGTTTTATTTCTTCGTCGCGTGATCCAATGATGAGTACGTGTTCGCATCGGTCACCCTTTGAGTACAAGTGATACGTGAATCGCACGCTGCTCTTCGACGGATAATAAGCAGCAGCGGGCGCGAAAAACGGGGCAGGAGTTTCTTGGAAAATTGACAGCCGAGAGATAGAACAAAATTCGAGTGAGTACGAGAACCGGCAAAGAGGGACGATCATTGACATCGATGATTGATAAATGAACGACAACGAGCAAAATACAAAGTCGATCCATCTTGACAAATGGAATTAACCTCAATTTGAACAGTGAGTGGATTTGAAAGTGCTGATTCCTCGTTCTGACAGTATCGTACACCTGTTACGACTGTCCAGTCGTAACCGCGAGCCCTCGCGGTACACTTGTCAGCCTCTCCAATTTGATCGATTTCTCGAACGCGTCGATCTCTCGAACGCGTGTCGCTCTCTCTCGAACTCGGTGTGTTCGTGGGATATCCGGAAGTCAGATACAAGTGGATCGTCTCGTGGTGCGCGTCGGAAAGAACAAGTGAACAAGTAATGATACATTTTATATCTTAAAACCGGTAAAGTGCGTATAACCGATGATCACTACGGTAACACCTAATTAAGTGTACTTCAGTTAACTTACTGTTCTATTATTAACGCGAATATTAACGGATTTTCAATCGTGGCTAGTAGTCGAGTATAGGGATACCTCGTTGATTGTAATTTTTTCGAATTTCCTTTCGTCGAAGTGGAAATTGTTGTCGGTTTAGTACGAGAAAGACCGGTGATCGAATTTAAAAAAGGATATTAATGTGAATGACGGTTTTCGGGTGACAGATTCTCAAGTACAATTGTAAGTGGTCGAGAGATTCTCAAGTAAAGACGCCATGTAAAGATTCTAACAATAAGTAGTCGAAAGATTCTCAAGTAAAGGTGCCAAGTAAAGATTCTAAGTAGTCGAAAGATTCTCAAGTAAAAATTGATCGGTGATTGAATTTAATAAAGAATATTGAAGTGAATGTTAGATTTCGGGTGACAGATTCTCAAGTACAATTCTAAGTAGTCGAAAGATTCTCAAGTAAAGACGCCAAGTAAAGATTGCACGCGGTCGAAAGATTCTCAAGTAAAAATTGCAAGTAGTCGAAAGATTCTCAGGCAAAGATTCCGTGAAACGTTCGCAGGATTACGTGGCGTGTGAAAAGTACTATTTAATTACAACGGAATATTAAATTCGCGTTCGATTTTCGTTGAAATCTGTTTGACAACGGACACTTTCGAATATTTACTTCGCGACAGATAACAGTGTACGGTGCACGCGAACTGTGAAGTGACCTTTCCGCAAACGAAAAATACGGTCGGTCCTGTGTAAGTGAATTCGGTCTGTGTTTACATACGTTCTTCCGTGTTCGGTGTGTTCATGTTCCTGTAGCAGACAACCATGAAGGAGTACGAAATGAAACCGTCGCCGATGAGGCTTATCCTGATTTTCTTCGTTTTTTCCACCACGGCCATTGTGAAAGGTAAGTGTCCAATTGTACCAATGGTTTCGAACGATTTTCGATAAAATCGACATTGCCTCGTATACGGCTGGTATTTAAGCGTTTCGATGGCTCGTTGAAAAGCTGATGGAAAGTAGCGGTATACGAGACGCTGCATGTGCAATATTAATTAACGATTTCATAATTAAACAACGGTACTTTCCAAAATCATTTCTCGGGTATGAATTAACATATTGCCAACCAGCCACGAGAATTTTTATTTCATTTAAGTACATTTAATTAACGCGTTCATTGTCATGGTGGTCGCTTCAAATTTGATGAAATTAAGTTACTATTATTTAATTAAAGTTAAATATATAATTTTTAAATGAAATAGATTCTTATGTTGAAAGAATAATTTTTTTGAAGGAACAATGTAATTTAGAAAATGAAAATAATATGAAATATAAAATTAAATTAAAATTGAGGCTCTCTCGATGGTTCGCCGTTCAAAGCTTAATGTCTGACTACTCACTTCCGTTTCTACTGTGGCAGTGAACGTGTCGAGAAGGAGGAAAGGGAACGCTTGCATGCTTATTAGATTATTAAGTCCTACTTTAGTTAACATTTTGAAGAGAGCAATTAGAAGTTGAAGTGTAGGTTGAAAGTTTTCGCGTAGGTAATAAAGAAAACAAGCGTCGCGAATTGGATTTCGCGAAATTGCGCCAAAAGGCGGCCATCCAATCATTCAGTGAACCAATCACTCGGTAAATGGAAACGGGACCGGTCTCTCGAGCCGAGCTTGTTTCCCACTTTTCCCCTTGTTGTTCTGTTGTCGTTGTTATTGTTGTTTGCATGTATTAAAGCTGCGTGACGGATTTCATTGTTTCACACAGCGTTCTAGCTTCCCTTTTTTTTTTTTTTTTTAATATTCGATCGAGTAATCCCATCGAATAATTTAACGCGTTAATGTCTATGGTACTACAGTGACCTAAAAGCGCATAAATCCGTTCAAAATAATAACAATCAGATGATTAAAATAGGGAAAAGGTTAATTTCGAAAAATGATAGATACATTTATTAAAGTTGTACCAATGGAAATTTCATTTTCAACGGAAACTTTTCATTCCAATCGCACGCGGTAAGGTTTTACTCGAGTTTCGCGATATGCTTAACGAATCTCGTCGTCAATTTTGTTCACTCGTTCATCGTGAAATGGTAAAGAATTCTCGTCGTACGTCTTCGACCAGAGGGAAAAGGGAATACAATTCCTGCGTGAAGTTTTTCGATTCGAACATCACGCAGGACGAAGGTAATTCAGAAATGAGATTTCCAGTGGGTTGAATTTTTTCATTTTCCACCATTCTTTTTCTTTTTCATTTTCATATTTCCCTCGGCTGGAATATTCCAACTTCGAATATGATTTTGAATTCGATTTAGAATTTCGCCGCTCGTCGTCCTGCGATCTTATTCTAATCACGCTGGCGTATAGATGAATATCGCGTAGTTAATTGGTGGAAAAGGTAAAAATAGAAAAAGTGATTTCAAGTTGAACGTTCTGAAAACGAGACGAAGGTTGAGATTCCTTCGATAATTTCCGATAGAAGGGAATTGAAAAAGCTGGCTGCTTCGTTCGATGCAACGTCACGAAATTGTACAAGAAAAGATGGATATCCAGCGTATCTTGTTAATAATTTCTGTGCAGCGTGCGGCGCGAGTTGGAGCAAGCGTAACCGTGCAACGAGATCGAACGTTTCTTGTCGTTACTTTGTTCGATCGGACGGCTTGATATTCCTCTCTCAGCGTTCTCTAGCTAAATTAAAAAAGAAACATCGAGCAGCGCGCGTTTTCCTTTCACCGTCAAAGAAAAACGGGAACAAACCTATGACTCGTTGGATAACTAGAACTCTTTCTTCATGGCGATCTTTGCCAAAAACTCTTCCTAGAGAAATTCTAATCTCTCATAGCGCCGAACAAGGGGAGTCCAAGGGGTACTATAGCCCTGGAATTCGCTTTCCAAGGGGGTTACTAAAAAATTTCAATTTTTGAACAAAGGGGGCTTTCGAAATTTTCAGCCCCAGGCCCCAGAAGTATTAATCCGGTTATCGATCGTATATTAATTAGAAAAAGCAATTTCATTTACGTTAGACTCAACCCCATTCTCGATTGTTATTTAATCATTCTTTATAGAAAAGTCGCTTTGAGAGGCACGAAAGCGTGTTTGCGAGCAAAAAATGTGATAGAAGGCGAATAAAAAAGAAACTATCGTTCATAGCGTCGAATGATTTAGTTTTGTTAGAAAACAGGAGACTCTTTGCCGGTCGGTTTATTCACTCGATGCGGTTCGTTCGTTTCTCAAAGCGTTTCAATTTTCTTGGCGAATGCGTTTGTTAAATATAGTATAAATTCTCGGGTTATTATCAATTAACCGTGTGTACTCGAGTTTTTAAATCGTTTTAGTCATTATTGCTTAGGCGCTCTTGTTTTCAGGAAATTCGGTTAGCTCGGTGGTATAGACAGAGGGATGAAATTAATTTTGACGTGAATTTGTCAGCGGTACGTTTAAAAGAAGCGTAATTGTAGAACAATTTTATCTCTTAAAATGTTTTCCCTCTGTTCAACTGTGGAGGCTTTCAAAAATTTCCAGTTAACGACAGTGTAGCCATACGGTTAATGTCCTTTTTTCCTGCAAATGAAGCCGAGAGGGGATGTTAAATCGTTGGAAATTGCTGCAAACTATGCTCGATTACTCGTTTTTATTTTCTGTTGCAAATTATTTTGCTCTCGTTCAACTGAAGTGGACAGTTTGCCGGATACCGAGACCGGAAGCGAAGCCTCCGAAATTCACAAAGGTCAGAGCAATTGGTGCTCGTTCGTCAACGTAATATCTTTGGGTGAAACTTTTCGGAAACCGCGTCTTCGTGGTGTTAGTTTTCTTAATCGTCGTTTAATGTCCTACCTCGAAGATCCTTATAAAAGTTTACACTCGATCGACGTAGTTTTTGCCGATGTTACTTTTTCTCGCCAATTCCCAATGTTATTCTCCTTTTTCGTTCGTTTTAATCGACGAACGTCACGAATTTCGCCGAGGAAATTCTGTAACTCGTCCAGTCAGCTTGGTGATTTATTGCTGCCACGAGTTACGTTGAAAAATACTCGTTGCTTTATACATCTTTGTTTCCGGTATTTGGTTTACGGTATTTCGTGAAAATTTTGAAATACCCCTTTCGCTTCTTCCAGAAATTAAAATTTTTCAAGCGTCCACGCAGGGTCGATTGAATTTTAATCGTGAAAATTACCCTGAAAATGAAATCCAAATGGCAAATATTTTTCACGGTTCGGCTTTGTATTTGCTTCAATTATAACGCAGTAATTATTGAAACTTGTTTACCGTTGACATTGTAACAATGCGCGTATGCGCTGCATTTACAATGGAATTTAATTCACTTTTCATTTTAATCAAAATACCGTGAATTTACGAACAGTATTCCCTGTCACGATAGAATATTTTTATTTACTTAAAAGCATCTGTTATGTGTATACGTGATTGATGAAGACTGATGGGAAACTGAAACGGGATATCCATTCATTAAAATTTTTTATCATACATTCATTGATTTATTTCGCGCCAAATGTTTTTCATATTTTCATGTTTCGTTGGGATTCCATTTCTGTTTTCTACATGTTTTCCAATATACATGTTTCAAACTTAGTTCTTTAATCAAACGAATGTATGCTAAATAGTTTGAACGAGTTTTGAAACGATTTCTAAAAGAAGAAAACGAGCGAATTAATATTTTTCGTCGAGGTAGATTTCGTGTCTGAGCAAGTTGCAAGGGAGCAACGTTAAGAAATCAGACAAACGCTGAATCGTGGTATAAAAGTTTTATAGACAAGGAAATACGCGATCGGGATTGGAAAAATAGTGGATAAATTACGATTGGAAGACGGTCGATCCTCGGGGATTTAGGATACTAAATTCAATTGTCCATAAAATCTTCGGATCGCGGTAGCAAAGGAAAATTATAGTATTCGAGTGTTGCGCGATTTGTATGAGAAATTTCCACTTTAAGCTTACAGCTTGATTCCTTCAGTATCGAACTTTTCTCTCGAAGTTTCGAAGTTTTTACGAGCCCGTAGAGAAAGAAATTGACCGAAAACTGTTATTTTACTCGAAGCATCTAATTAATTTTTTGCTGTAGATTTATATATTTTTCCATAAAAGATATTAAGCAAATTTCTATGTATAGTAAAAAAGAGAAGGCTCACGTACAAAAAAGTTGCACAATCAAATCTTTCCATGCATCGTTGCTCTTGGAAAAAAAAAAAAAACGAGAACGAGTCGATAGATTTAGTTACACGATTCAATTTTTCCCTCTATCGCTTTTGTCTAGCTTCAACGAAACGGAAACTAATCCGTTTTAACTGCACCCTGAATAACTACGCGTGTGTAATATCCATTTAGTTATTGAATATATTTCCATCAATTCGAATCCTTAGATCGCGAAACTTGTTTAATTTTTAAATTCATTTTCAATTCATTTGTATTTTATTTTGGAAATTTGAACGATTGATTATAAATAATCGAGAGAGATTTCTTGGTTCCAATAAATTATCTATCAAAACAAGACGGAACGCACATAGTATCAGGGGATCGCTGAAAGATCGATAATGTTTTGAGAAGGGGAATTTGTAGAAAATGGAATTGCCAGTAACTTCGTAGCATTCTGTTTGCGAACGATCCGTTCACGACAAAACCGAAGACGTCTACTTTATGCAAACTTTCTGCACGAACGAGTTTCCGCAGTTATTCGGTTTAACTGTTCCTATTACATATGGATACACGCATAGTTGCGATAACCTCGTCCAATAGTTATGGAAATTCCTATTAATTTCGTGGCGAAGGTAAAACGAACGTTTACGTTTATCTGCGGTGATGAATATCGGATTCGTGGATCGACTATCGTAACTCGTATTCTCCAAACGATTGATGCAACAGAAAAAAAACAACCCCATTTTCACGCGTCAGATGCGGTTTGTAAACACCCTTTGAATGGTAAAATTGGAATTTTTCTATTTTCAATTTGATGGATTCATTTTAGGCTAACGATTTTATGATGATTTCAATCTTCTAACCAGATTTCATGACAGCAAAGTATTTCGCAATGCCACTTATGGCACATCAATTTAAAGGTTAAAGTATGGTAAAAATGATGATGTAAAGGTTTCGTCGATATTCTTCACATAAAATGGCTGACAATTATATAATCATAGATACTATTAAACTCTAAGTTTTGCTTCAACAAAACGTCAGCCATTATGTATAAAGAATATTAATAAAACTCTTATGTAGTCATGTTTATTACATCTTAAACTTTAAATTGATATACTATAAGTGCAATTTTATAATACTTTTCTGTCATGATTTCCAATGTTTCGAAATCTGCTACTTGGTATACAATAATTTCATATGTATTTAGTAACCGGTTAATTCCTTGGAAATTAATTTAACTTTAGTCCGTGTCATCCTATCTCGAATGTGAATAAATTTAATTTTCTGACGTGATTTAATAGGAAGAGGGAGGATAATTTTGTTTTAAAGGTGTTCAACGGAATCGGCGGAGAACCGTGAAATTAAATAAGAACGAGCTTGCATCCGTTTCCACGTAAAGCCGCGAATTTAATATTCAGCGTGGATATTTATTTCGAAAAGTGTAAGGAGGAAACCCTATAAAATATTAGGTATATACTCCAAAAGGATATAATAGTACAAAGAAATCGGGGGAGCAAACTTTAGTTCGGGGTACAATAAAATTTTAATATCCCTCTTGAATTCTCACCAATACCAATTTACGGGACACTTTTAGATTTTCTATTGAACGCGACACCGAATAAAATTACCTCTAAAGCTCGTAGTAATTACATTATTAATCTCGTGGAATGGTAACGATGATAAGAAATGAAACGCAGGGTATCTTCAGGGTATCAGAAATGCGCAAAACACTCAGAAATCCATCGAAATCTGTACCATAAAATGGCGCACAACTATTCAATTTGTCCACGAAATTGAACCTCGAAGTGCTTGTCGATCGGCATCGAAAGTCATTTCTCAGAAAAGCCAATGTCGGTTCGCAAAACAGGGTAGGAAAAAAAAAATAGAGAAGGGAAAGAAAATTCTTGTCCGTTCCGCAGTGTCGTTCTTCTCTGGTGGAATGCGAAACTAACAGGGTTCTCGCGAAATCGGATAGCTGTCTAGAGTCTCCGAATGTAACAGAGGGAGAGAGAGAGAGGGAAAGAAAATGGAGATCGATAGCGGGATCTTGCAACGGGTTCGGCTAGCAAGCGAATGAGAAGTTGCAGCGAAAGAACATAAACCGTAGAAGGGAGTAGTCAGACGGAGTCGCGAGATAATGTAACGGGTCATGGAACGCGTAGACGCACCACCCTTTCATCCCCATCGGAACGCACAGTCGCGATCATCCGTCTGTGTAGAAACTTTTGTCAGGAGCAAAAGTATTCGTACAGGTGTTACACCTGTTTCGACTGAAATGATAGAATATAAAATTTCTCAGAATTAACAGAAAATAACAGAAAAATAAATTTGAAATTTGAGAATTAACTCTTTCTATTCTTAATAATTAGAATTTCAACGTGTTTTATAGTAAATGCTAATTTTAAAGGACCGAGAATGAAATTGAGCAGAGTGTAAAATTCTCAGAGTCCATCTCACCTGTTCGAGATTTAATTCGAATATCAGAGATTCCACAGTATTTTACATTTTCCTTATTTCAACATTACGAGTAGAGAAATGCTTTTGTTCCCGAGTGTATGTTAGCTGGAGGTCCTCTTTTCTTCGAGGGAAAGGTCGGCATCTAGCTAACTGTTGGCGCGACGCATTGGCTCTCCCTCGTTTCTGTTTCTACCCTTCCTTTCTTCTTTTTCGCTTCGAATTTCTGTCGTTCTCTACCCACCCCCTGTCGTCACCCTTTGGCTTTCTGTTCGAAGCTCGCATGGAACGCCGGGTAAATGGAATGGCAGAAGTACGAACACCGAATGTCTCTGTCTCTAGCGGTGTGAAACGAAACGAAGCGGAGGGATGAACGAAATGGTGGACAGATTGAAGCCGGATACGCGTTTCACCGTCAGAAAGCTCTCGATTTCAAGCTGGTATCGTTTACGATCGCGAAACGTATGGACAGTCTCGGAACAGACTGTTTGTCGCGTTCCAGTTTTGTCCTGATACACGAATCCCGTTCGCGTACCACGGTTCAACGGATTTTCGGTTAACTTTTGAGCGGAGGAATTTTTTTTGGATCCGTTTGTCGAGAAGTGGAACACGCTGTTCCCAGTTATCGATATCAGAGTGGATGCTTGGATAGGTGGCTTTTAACCTTCCGTCGCGGTTTATCGAGTTATGGCCTTAAAATCCATCCTCTGTTTTCGTCTTTTTCAACTTTCAACACTTGCAACGCATTGAAAATTCCGAAAAATCATAAACCACCATTTCCTTTAACTAACCCGGGATACAAACTTCTTCTCAAGAAGAATGGAAATTGAAAGAGCGAAGCTAAAGGTGAGCGAGAATTCGATTAAAAAGGGGGTGGTCGTCGAGCAGGAACGTGCGGGAGATTAGCTAGCTGGAGATAGAGCGACTGTTTCGAATCAGCTAAAATTCAACGCCCGCTTTCCAACGAAAACTCACACAGATGATTCCTTCTTTTTCTTCATCTTTCTTTCAATCCGCACGGTTTAATGGAACGAACGAGGTAATACCGTTCGATTCGATTTGATCCGTCATTAACTGAACGGTCAAAGGGAGCTTAAGGGAACATCTTCGCTAATTAGTAGCGGCACAGGTGCAATAGCGGCCAATGAAATCGGGCCTCGTAAATAGTCGTGTCATTCAGGTCAGCGAACCAATCGGGGCTCTCCGTTTTCCCGTGAAATCGATGCTTAGAATCGTTACATGGCCCGATTCACCAACGTTTCCAATCGTGATCTCTATGGATCGAGAAATTATATGGAACGACGACCGATACCAGAATCATGGTCAATCGTGTTCCTTCTGCTTTGGTTTATGAAATTTATTTCACACGTTCTTCGGTGCCACGTGAGCCACCGGTGACCCATGGTACATTCTTAATTAAACGAAAAGGTGTCCTAAATTTGATAATAGGGATTGATAATTATCATTAGGATAATTAGATGCAGGACGTGGCCCCTTTATCATGTTCAAATTCTAAAATTTTCTAAACTTGGCTCACTCCCGAAAATCTTAGAAATTGACCCAGCTGGTTCATCTAGCGAACTGTTAATAAAACGTGGTCTCTTCCTGGCGAGTAGCACGGAAAATCACGATAAATTTTTCCATGCTTGAAGTGCCAATCGATTTCGACGCGTTCTGCAAATACACAGGGCGCAAAGAGTTAATTCTCTTCGATCGACGAATTTCGATTTCATTGAACTCGTGGCGCGCACGAACGGCACGAATTTGCGATTTTCAACTGCCAGTTGAAACGTTTTTCTTTGTTTCACGACAAAGCGTTCAGGGGAAAAATCGGTCGATCGGATTTTCCTCGAATTCTTCTACTCGTTCGAAGAAGTTACTTCTGTCGATTACTTTCACGATACTCGATCGATCGATCGATAGACTTATTAATTTTTCATCCAATAGTTAACAAATAGTTGATTACATAATAAAAATAAATAGACGTCATCAGTTTTTTCCAAAAAATATACATTATTTCGCAGTTTTAGAAGCAGTATTTTAAAGAAAGCCGAGTTTTAACGCAGCACTTCGCGGCTCCAGGTTCCTAGGTTTAACTCTTTTCCTCTTTCCGTCTTTTTCCCGAGCGTCGGGCTCTTCTTGTAAGAAATAAAACTGGATGTTCTCCCATTAAGTCGTCGCCAGAGCCCTAACAGTCGTTGTCGGAAGGTTTCTTGAAGAAAGAACGGTTTTTATGAAAAAAAGAGAACGAACCAGAAGAATGGCACCGAAAAAGGATCCTTTAATTGTTCAAAGTCTCTCGAGCTTCGTAGTCCAGACAACGACGAAACTAGAATTCATGTCAGGGGACTGGAGGGTAAAGAAATTCTGTAAATAGAACATTCTACAATAGAAGGGATAGAAACGAAGATAACGATGTCGATTAATCAGCAAGAAAGGAGGGTTAATCGTTGCATTTTAAATATGTATCTTCTTTAATTTCGAGTTAATAATCTTTACGAACCGACCGGAGGCAGATAAGTTTGAAACGGCGGGCCTATTTGTTGAGGGTGCACAAAAAACTTTGGAAATTTTAAGAAGTGGATGAAACGGATGAAAAGTAGGTCGTTCGCTGTTGGCGTCGATGTTTGGTACCGTTTGCTGAAACTAATTAAAGGATTCATGGGAACGGGGAGTTTTATAAGTTGAAGACTTTCCAAAGAAGCTTAGTGAATAGTGTACAATAACGAAAATTAACGAAGAAGCAAGGAAATAGACAGATTTAATGTGTATATATATATGCAGAGTTGAAGGGGTGAAAGAAGCGAGCTAGCAAATTGGAAATAGGTATTATTTATTCAAAATGGCAATTTCCTGGGTTAGGTATTTCATCAAATTAACCATCATCTTATGTAATATGAAATCTTTTCATTTTCCACGAATCATTCCGTCAGTGAAACGTTTAAAATGAAGCATAGGATAAGCACGGTCGAAATGTTCTTTCTTAGTCACGGCTGATTCCACGTCGGATATATTCTGCTCCCTTTACATATTCATACTAATTCCAGCGCTATACCGCGACAAGTTCGCGCAGATTAAGCATGATATCAAGCTTCGTATTCCCCGCGTACGGTTTTCAGATGATCTCATACCACTCGGCGAACTTCTTACCAAAGAGACACTTTTGGCTCTAGCGCCACTGTCTTGACAATACCGCACGTACTACTAAAGTTATCTCAACTGTTCTATCCAACTACCAACCCTCCCTCTGTCCCCGCCACTTTCAACCGTCTTTGTCTGTGCCACGCTATTTCTCCCCTATTCTTCCTTGCCACAACTGAAATTACGTAAATTCGCGCGTTCAATAAAGCCAGAAGAGCGGAAATAATTTTATGCCTCTCCTACGGGAATGTTAACAATAAGTCCACCGGTCATTTCGTTTAACTTACTTATCGGCCATCGTTTCACGCAGTTATTCATCTGATTGTAAAAGTTGCATTTCACCTTTCTGACCATCCCGATGCATCGATTGTCGGGTTTTTGCAAAAATTTCTTATTTTCCCGGGTAAGAGTGAGGAGGAGCAAGTACACGTTTAACCATCGTGATTATTCATATATACAACGTTGGTTTTTCGTTGTACCTTGGCGTCGTGTTGTCTGCTTCGGGGTCCATTCTACGGTCGAGTTTTTGCGTCAATCGATGGAGCCGGTGCTCGCTAATAATTTACGTTACGTGGCCAGAATTCCAGGGAAACTGGAGCTCTCTCTTCTCTTCTTGCCCAACACACGCTTTCCTTCTTGCGACGAATCCATCAATTTGCTTAACATATTAAGCGTCATGAGTTGCAACTATACAACACATTGGGGCCTATTCAATATTATATAATAGATTTGCGTTACATACGTGTAACACGTGTATTCATTATCATTTCAACGTGCACTACATTCTCGTTACGTACGATCGTTCACCTGAGGCTGGATATTAACGGTGAAATTAAATTATCAAACTTTGTATTTGGAATATTTAGAAAAGGAGGAAAGATACCTGTTGAAAGTTTAACTACATCATTTTAATAAACCATCGCTTGAACGTGTTTAACAATATTTGAAAATACTTGTCTGTGAATTGTACAAACATTTCTGGTACACTTTAATTTTAATTAATTCGACAAAAGGAGCTATGCAAACTGTACGTACATGTGTATTTATGTACATGTATATGTACATAGATTCGCGCGTACATATATTTTCACGTCACGTTTCCCTGGAAAAATAAAAATCCGTAATGATGCGTGCACTCGGTTGGAAATTTTCAAAGGTAAACAGGAACGATCGAAATAGTTATGTAAATTGTATTTAAATCACCGCGCGACCAGACTATTATCTCTTCTGACAGTTGTTAATAAATATTGACACAATTTACGAATACATAATGGATAGATTGTTATCGTTCGCGTGTCAAGCCGTGCTTTTATGCATTGTCGATCGAGTCGAAATTAAAGCGAGCCGGTTTTCCCTCGAATTTTCCGAGAGAAAAACTCGGATGCAAGATGAAAATCCGATCCCTCTCGCTCGTTGACATATAAAACCGAATAGGAATAAAAAATTTGGAGATATTCTTATCCTATCTGAATAATTATCGAGGTCATTTCCGATCGAGTTTTTCCGGAAAAATAAAAGTAGAAACGCGTTACCTGAAGCGGAAGTTATTTACGATTCGACCCAATATCACTAGAAACAAAGCATGAGTTATTTCGTCGGAATGTTGAGGCTGAAAATGCCCACCGAAAACCGTGCACGTTTTTCGGGATTATATGGTTGTTCGTTGAACTAGCGATGCTTTCCTTTTTTTTAGTTCCCGCTACACCGAGCAAATCGCTTGGATCTCGTATAATGACCGTAAAAAATATGTTTATGCACGCGAATGCCATTTGACCATTGCCGCGTTGGTCTGTGACGTGTTTCATCCGTTTCGAACGAGTTTCAAGCAAAATGTTATAATTTCCCGGAAGCTCGTTAAAAAGAGGAAAAAGAAAGAAATGGTAAGGTTTTTCTGTCACGAGCTCTGTCGAATTCGGTGGTAAAGTTGGAAAATTTCATTGAAATTGAACCGCACGAATCAACGAATCACAGGACCGGTGATTTTAAGTAGAAATACCATTTCTTTTTGCTTTCCGTCAAGGTTTTCGTTAACGAAGTTTATTCTGAAGTATTGTACTTGTAATATATCGCGAATAAATAAAAACAAGTTTTGTTTGGAAATGTGAAGAGGTAAAAAGAAGAAACGGAAACGTTAACAAAAACTCGATTAAAAACTGTTTTTCCTCGGTACTCGCAATATTTAGATGAAAATAAATCGCAAAGTTGATACAACACTAAAAAACCGCGTACTACCAATGATTTTTTTTCCGAAATACTATGAAAGTTTATAAACGTTCGTCGAATATTTGGTAAAGGATAGTAGAAGTCAAAGGGAGTTGTATAAACCTATGTATTTGTATTTTTTCAAGCTTGATTGCTTTTCCTCTGTGTTTCTTTTTGAATACAATTTTAGTTAGTCAATATATAGGTATGTTTCTGATAAAATAATGGATCAAATTAGAATTCATATTTTGCATAAAAAATCCTTTATTGTCGCTGTGCAACGTAACAAAGGCGATAACTTGCGTGATTTTCATATACGTTCATCCAAGCGACGGTGCTAGAAAAGAAAAAGAAAGGTAGAAGGAAACTCGTTCGTCGCCTTTTGCACATCAACGAGCCGCGAGAAAGTTGAAGCACCAGGCATATTTCCTTCTTCTCGAGTCTCGCGAAGGGTTAAAACGCGACTCGTGTAGCAACGATGTTCGAAAGGGTCAAGGTGAGACCTCGATTCTTCTCGTTCCCTGCGAACTGCACAAACCTGGATTTACAATTAAAATTTCCCATCTTGTAATTAATCGATCGTTTTCTCGAAAGAATATTTTCACCCCTAGCATTGTCGAAATTTTCACAAATGATTATAAAATCATCCGATACCATCGTCGCAAGCTAATTCAATCCATCTGAAGGAAAAGAAAAAGAAAATCCCGCATAAGAAAGATTCTTAAACAGCCTATTGTATGGTGATCACTTACCTTCTGGTGGAGTTAATTTACCTGGAGCAGCTTGTCACACGGTTATCTCGCTCGTGTGAGAAACATACTCTCGTTTCGTGTGTAGGTGGAAAGAAGCTTTCAACGTGGACCGATAGGTTGCCCGGGAAAAAAGGCGTTTAGGATAAATCCAAGCAGCGTTTCCCGGCGGAGATGAGGAAGTGGTGGTAGTGGCGGTGGTGGTGGTGGTGGTGCAGTCGGTAGACGATATTGGCGTGCACGTCAGTAGCTCCAGGGTCGGTGGTCCAGCCGACAGAGAGAGGGATGAAGAGAGAGGAAGAGAGAGGGAGGCAACCGGAAGCAGAGAAGGGAAAGGTTGGATGGCTAGGTTGCTGGAGTTGCGGGCTGCGGAACTCAGGGGGCTGCGAGGCTGAGAGGAGGGTTGTCGGTGAACGAGGGTGGCGTCGCAAGAGTGGGTCGGCCGTGACGTCATAGCTATGGGGGAGATCGATCCGGGATTCGCGGTCTGCCCGAGGGCGCAGCAGCACCTACACTCCCCGCCAAACCCCGCCGTTGCGAAGGCTCACCCACGTTGCTCTTCAAGCTGACTCCACCCTAGGACACGCGGCTTCAAGCGGTTGCCTGCAACCACGCTGCGAACCTCAAGTCCTTCCTCCTCACTCTAGGCGCCTATGCCATCGGATCAACTTCATTCAAAGAAAGAGATACCACGTTTTAAGGATTTTTCTTTCTTTCTCTATTCCTTACATTTTATGTTAGACAGTTGTTGTTTGAGGTAGTTTGAGGAAGTTTGACGGTCCCTTGAGTTTCGTTCGAAGAGGTTTGAAGGACCAGCGAGTGGTGTTCCAAGTTGTTGCTTGGGAGGGTAGCTAAGGAGAAGTGTTATTTAGAGATTAGGATTCCTTTTTGACGGGGAGCATTTGATACTTGAGGATGGTCAGTTGAGTGCTACTGAAAGCACCAGAACCAGGCTAATTTCTTCAAGTTTGAGATCTAACCGCTGTTCGAGGAGCTATTTACTATGATAGTAACTTTTGAACCTTCACGAAGGTTCCTAGTTCGTGCTTCTTTCTAATAGTTCAATATGTTAACCATCGACAACCTGGTTTGTAAGAGTTCAACAATTTTTTCAACTGCGCGACTGAAAACATTTTTGCGCGGTTTTAAATTCAAGGGGTAACTGGGACGAGAGGGTTGTTACGTAATAAACGTTCGCGAAGGTCAATATCGTTGTGTATCGTGTTTTATTCAGTCGGGTGTTGGTAGTTTTTTTCTTGGCCGAGTGCAATCCACGTAGTTGTTTGACGTTTTGCCTCGATCAAGTGGTTTGATCGTTCGAGTTTAATGGGCGACGGTTTTGAGTAACGTAGTTTGATAAAGTTGCAGCGAAAATTCCTGGGTATTAAGGCATCGTTGACCCAATTTCAACTTTTCCCGCATCCGGAAATTATCGAAGATCGCATTGACCCGGTGTGACAAATTCTGCATCGCGCGAGGAGAAATCGATTTCTCTTTCATGACCACCTTCGTAAACATTGCGATGATGATGAAAAGGGAATTCGTGGCACTTCTCCGCGTCTCTCTAGTTCATCAATATGTATTATACATTAATTAAAAAACGCACCACTTTCTATTTCCAACTTAATTTTTCTAATATACCCCCCGTTATTAGAACTCGTTTTTTTAATAACAATTCGTTCCAATTTCACCCCTTTTTATAATCAATTAATAAAATTTCATTTCATTGTTTCATAAGGCAACTACGATACAGATACAGATACTCTATTATTGCTTATTTAACATAGCAGTGTATTTATTACAGAGGCCATTGCTATGATATACTATGTATCGGTGTTTAAACATCTCTTGTGTGTTTGATAAATAATGAGAAGCCTCGTTATAATTAATTTCATGTATTATTAAGTGTTTGAAATTTGATAAAAGTATCGATTATATTGCATACTATAAAATTATGAATATAATTTAATTCCCATTAATTGCCTGAATGTTTAATACATATTGTAATTGTCTTATAATAAGACATTTTTTAAATCTTTATGGTTGTTAGATGGATTTTATCCGCTTCCATTTTCTTTTCTTCACTCTGATTATCTGATTGTATCCCCATAAATATTCGAATGGTACTCTGGTAAACCCTCTGCTTTTCGGTGGTTAGCCGTGCAAGGGATTAGGATAAACGTATAGTCCGGCGCTACTCGTTCAAACGCTCATTAGAATAAACATTCACTTTGGTAAGAGGAAATGTATTCAAGAGCACAGTGTATTGATTATTCTGTAAACCGAAACGAAAAGTTGTTCCGTTCAAGCTTTGCTGTTTCAGCATTCTGATTTTCAATGTTTGGAATGGATTTTCAATGTTCTTAACGCGTTCAGTGACTCTACTGCCCGTATTTAATGCGACACGTTACAATATTAAATTTTCAATTTAAATAATCTCATTATTAGAGTAAATTATACATTCTTTCTTCTATTCAATTTGGAGTATGAACTTCATGATAGTTAATTAATTCTGAAATTTGGAGTTAACTTAAATGGTTCTTCAAAAAGGACGAATTCCCGGTAATTAATTCAAACTTGACCAAATCCAAATGGAAGGTTCACAGTTTGCGAAGAGAAAAAAAGAAAGAAACAAGTGTTTTAAAAGTGGGAAAAGGGTGGTCTGATGTAGCAGGATAGCCTTTTTAAGGTTAATGTATTTATGGTACCCGTTTGGTTTAACTTTGCCGGAAGGCAGGAAGGTGGTTTCGTAGCTGACCGTCCGCAAAATATCGATGTTGGAAAACACTCGGTTATTTCGCGAACGTAGACGTTGTTTCGCTTAAGAATGTAAACTTGATGAGACTGTGTCTTTAGAGAAGAACGGGGGTTGAATTGGTATTACCCGCTGCCTCTAGAAACAATTCATTCGAGCTCTAATATCATTGGAATCGGTCGGGCCGAGATTACCGAAGATTTAAAACTTTCTATCGGATTAAAGTTTGTTGTTTTCCTTCCTCTCGGATCGACGAAGAAAATTCTATTCCAGAAGGCTGCTACGAAGCGGTGTGTAGTTATTTGTAAAAAAGAGGAGTATGGTTTTACGCGTGCACCTGCTCAGACGTTTCAAACTTATTGACAGTTGCTTCTTTTTTTTCTCTCTTGCTCTAGTATAGTAACTTTTTCAACCTATTATGAAATTCTTAAGTCAGGTATCGCAAAATAGCATTTATATGTCATTAAAATGAATTACACGAATCAAAACTTATAACATAACGAAGGAAATGAGGGTTTTCCGGTCAGTAAAAGGACCTTTAACGTTGGACACTGGAAACAGCGATTACAAAGTTTCCACAATACCGAATATGTTCGCGACACATATTACAACTTTCCGGTGGAAGAAATAGAACGTATATTTTCCTGTCCAGTTGTATAATGTAGACCAAGTTGTGCTCGTCTTTTGAGCGTGATATAATGTTAGTAAAAGTGGCGCTCAGAGGTTTACTGTTCGTTATTCTGAAGTTACTACTTCATTTATCAAACACAGTAGAGTAAAGTGGAAAAAGAGAAACCAGTAGTATGAAAGGACGACGAATTTGTAACAGATATTTATAGAAATCTCATCAATAACGTTTAAACTATTCAAAAATCGAGGATCAAAGTGTCGAGTATCCGAGCAGAAGCAACGAAATCATTGGTGCAGAGGGTGGTGAAATTATTCAAAACCAACGGTATTCGTATTTTCAATCGTATCAATACTTTCGTCACGAGTCGAAACACAACAGAGCCAGAAACACGGGGAGGAACGATCGGGGTAAAGGTTCAAAAGATTTATTCAACGGTGACTTTTTACGCGGTACCATCGAACCTCATCGCTGATATCGCATCAAAGGATCCCGTCGACGGGTCGAATACGAATGCTTTGGACACTCGAGATGATTTTGCGCAAAGGCAATACGGTTCGATTGGCCAGACGGCAAATTAGCGAGCATGTACGAAACGAACTGTTAAATCCTGGCACCCGTTCTAGCAATCCGTATCGAAAATGCGGCGTGAAACAGAACGGAAAATTCTTGGATCGTGGATTGCAAACAGGATTTCAGATCCCTTTTATTATTCTTTTTTTCGTTACCTTTTTTTTCGGATAATGTCGATCAATTTACGGTCAATCGACAATTTATTGATAAGCAAAAAACGTTGTCACTATCTCGTTTTCTACTATTTCCAACCCAACGCAACTAAGAGTTGAAATACGAAGTGCTGGTTTCCAAGTAAGGATACCTTTTTCAAAAAGGCTTTATTCGACAAAGGTGACTGATTACGAGTGTCATTGGTATCGGTCAGAAAAGCAAGACACGTTCTAAGATGTTTAGGGACGGAAACATGGTCGTTCTGATCGGTAAACAGAACATGGACTGCAAGTTTGCTAGCCGTAGCTTGTGACGCTATTAAGGGATATGTCTGCGGTAAGATCTCTTGCTCGATCGTTCTATGGTATCGGTAAGCTGTCCCTCTTCCATCTACCTTCCACTCTTACCTTCGCCAACAAGCTCGTGGCAAAGTTATCGTTTAATGGCGCTCGCTTTCGTATTCTGTAGTGGCGTGTAGTAGGTCCGGCGAACAGCAGGCAAGCGATTCCAGTTTGTACGCTTCTCGTCCAGACAAAACGACAATACCGTCGACAAACAACCGGTACAATCAATTACACGAGCTTCTTTCGTGGCTGTTTGTCGAACCGCAACCGCCGAGCGTCCCCGTTTTCCAGGGAAATGGTTCGTCTTTTGAATTCGACCAGGCCCGTTCTCCGCTATTTCGAATAGCCTCCCGACAAGGTGGAAAATTGACGAGGATTCAGCTCGCGATAGCTGTTTTACAAAAGGTTTTTGTTCTAGTTTTTAGTACACCTTTGTAACAGTGTGTCGGCTTTGATTCTGACAAAAGAACTCTTTCTATCGTTCTGATACAGTATTGCCTACGGTGCAGGTAACCACGGGATATTTGATTAAAAAAGCTTTTCTATTTTTCTTTTTTCCAATTAAATACCAGTATTTTCCTTTTTCCTCTCATACGAGCGTATAAAATATGAAATTTTCCGAATTTTTTGTCCTTTAAACGTCGAGCTTTAACCGCTGTATGCCTGAAATTTCTTTGAACGAAGACCACCGAGCTGAAGCATTCCTTCTCAAATGAACCCCCATGGCGCACCGGTCCCACAGATGTTTTGTGTTTTGTCCTGTTGGCAGAAAAAATTGCTTGAAGATCGTGGCTCGCGTCTCGGGTCACGGGAAAGTTAACAGCCGTGCCGAGTTTGGACATTAGCGTGTGGAATGGTTGGCAAGAGAAATGGAAACTTGAAATTTAGCGGCTCGCGAGCTGCCTGGCTATTACCATGCTAATGAGTGGTTCACACAGCGTTTCAGCCAGCTGTATGAACCTTAAAAACAACATACGAGATATCCACTCTCTTTTTCCCCCTTTGTTTTTCCCTTTCAACGCCATTTATTTCTTACACCTGTGTCGTACAACGTCGACAAACGTGCTTCGTCTTTGTATTTCAGATTAGATCGTTGAGACTTGAATTTTCGAACTTGAGAATAGTATGGTTCTCTCGTGAAATACATTGGTACGATTTAGAAAAATTCGACAATTAATCGGTCGGCCGACGCATTATCGAATGCGGGTGATCAATGGAAAACCTTGAACGCTCTCGAGCAGGTGTAATTTGCGAGGTACGTTTTCAAAGTAGCTCGAATGTCACGCGGGTTACCCTTTTCTGTCCTCGGAATTCAGCCCTGATCTCCTCATCTACGTCTCCTGTTTCAACAGAGGCTCGAGGGATTTCTTTGCTGTTGATTCAACGAGGCGTTGCGTTGTTAATATAGGAAGCGATATTTATTTAAATCGTTCTACGAATGTTGAGCTAAATATTCCACGAATTGTGTGTTAATGCGCGTTAAAAATACTGCCGAATGAGGCGGAGTGGTAATTTTCTTCGAAACAGAGGAGTTTGTCATACTTAAATGGTTTAAACGGACAGAGAGAAAGGAATCGGTTGATACCGTAGCTTTCCAAGCGAACTGAGACAGGTAGAAAGCAAAAAGATGTACGGTAAAGGGGGGAAAAAAGGTGAAGGGGAGAAGCAAATGATATAAATTACAGACAATCCCCGGGATTAAAGTATCCAAAGAACAGTCGCATTTGTTCATGGACCGAAACGCCGGTCGTCGGACCGGGTACGAAGTGGCTCTTGTTTAAACAAGGGATTCTCCCCATCTCGTGCTCCTCTCTGACAGATCCGAGGAGAATTCGACTCTCTTTTTACCTTCTCCCTTCTTCCCTTTCGTTTGTCTCTTTTTTTCTCTTGTTGTCTCCCATGCCGTTTCTTGTTAGCTGAAGTACTGCTTTTTTATTTCCATGCGCCAGTTACCGGTCAATCGTCACGATTATTTTTCATTCATTATCGAGATCCGTTTGTCGCGATGTTCTTTGTACGAGGAAACTTGTCACAGCGTGCTAGAAACCAGAAAGCAATTTTTGAGATTAAATTTTTTCCCCCGCACCGAGTTCGATCTTCTTGCTTAGCTAGAGTCCTCTGTATTCTCATCCTTTGTTTTCATTCCTAGCTTCGTATCGTTTTCTTGCATCGTTTTTGTCTATGAGAATAATTAGTTAAATTTATCCAAGCAAGAAAGAGCCTGAATTACTTCCTCTAATTATTAAATTTGGGGACTAATTAATTAAAATTTCCTATAAGAGGGGAAAAATTTCATTTCTGGATATCGAAAATTTCAAATTTCGATGCCCCTTTGGGAAGAAGATCCTTCTTGATAATCATAATATACACTGGCAACCTTCTCTTGGAACAATCAACTAAGTTCTCTTGCAAACAAAACCGACAAGATACATAGAACGATCAGGTAACAATAGTAACGGACGGGTTAGGGCTGGGTGAAAGATACTTGTGCCGGTAGCTCGAGGGAGGACTGGGGTGTACTCTGATTCTGGAAGCAAAACACGATAGGAGGGTGCACCGTCGCAAAGTGTAAACAGTCTCGAAGACTGGGGCGTCCGCATTGTACGGCACTCGAGCGGAACGAGAGCAAACGAGACAGAACGAAACGAAACGAAACGAAACGAAACGAAACGTCTCACGGAAGCGTCGAGAGGCAGGTGGTGTGTTGCAGGTGCTACTACGAGCACCCGACCCTTTCAGACTTCGAGTTACCGAAAGTAAACTTTCCGCGTTTAATGCGGTTAAGCCATAATCGGATCTTCCTGGCCGGATACGGAGCTCTGGGCTGAGCCGAGAGCCTCTTTAGAGGCTCGTGACCGATCTCCGCGTACTACTGAAACAACCTGTAAAGCGTCTAATGTCGATATTGAAACTTAATAAGCCTGAAAATGTACTTTTCGATTGGTATCGTTCTTGCCATTTTTCCACCTCTTTTCTGTCGTTAGAATCCTACCTTCAGCTTCTATTTTCATGAAAGTCCTCAATTAAACAACAGTACGTTCCCTGTCCATTTCTGCCCTTTTAATAACAGTCGAGAAGAAGGCAAAGGATATACATCGTGGAAAGAAGATCGCGAGGATGCTTGCCCCCAAGGGCAATTTCCCATACCTTCTTTCCCCAGATTGCAACACGAAACCATGTTTCCGTGCTGCCAGTGTAATTCTTTGGAAAAAAAGAAAAAGAATCTTTCCGTTTCCTTACTTGTCGCAGTTTCGATGCAACCGGTCATTCAATTAATCGCGAAGCACAGACGGTGCTCGTGTAACACCGGTAGGTATACTGTGTAATTGCGCGACGAGGGAGCCAACTCTAATGACGGCGATTACTCTTTAAGGGGTTTTTACACGGGACGCGACCATTGTCCCCTTACTCATTCTTTATGTCTATTTCCCTGTGGTATTGTGCGCGAATAACGCATGGGAATAAAGGAAGTTGCTCGCTACTTTTGCTCGATTTCATTATTCTGATATTTCATTATTTCAAAGATGAAACTAGTACGCCTTTCGATCGTAATTAAAGATTGCTGAAATCTGGATTTTCGTTAGGTTCTATTATTCTTTTCGACGCATAGATTTCATTTGTTGACGGTTTAGAATGGGAATGTTCGAATGTAGGCGGATGATAGACGGGATTAAATAACTCTATGCAGATTGATATATTTTTATTTAAATATCCATCCACTACGATGCAATTTATTGCAATCGTTGCTCGTTATTTGGTCGATCGTATTGCAGCAATAAAAGCTATTCCACTGTTACATGTTTATCCCTTGGCGTTATTCGTCTCGTTTGTCAACATATTTTTTAATCCATCGTCAAGAAAAAAGAGATCATTTATTTATCTCAATATTTCAAAATAATAATAAAAAAAAGGAAACGGGAAGCTAATCCATCGTTCACCAAATGTTTTCAAAGAGAGCATCAAATATTATTAACATTTTGAACGTTAATTATGAGAACAAACAGACTTATCTTTGGATACATAAAATTTTCCAGATAAATGTAGTGTAACGTTTTGATACCGGGGTCAATTGATTCACGAAATATCGCATAATTGCTTATCAAATTTCTTTCAATTCACTTTATCTGGTATAATGTTGAGAACTCAGACAGAGTTATAAATAAGAGACTGATGCCATTCGCTGATACGCTTAATAAAAACAAGCTATTTTTCACTAGCATAAACAGAAGCCATGAGAGAGTTCCAACTTTAATTAGCTGAATTAAGAAGAAAGAAATCACCCTCACGGTCTTACGTTTGACGAGGGAAGTTTCATTCCTGTTAGTCGGTATCTTTACTTCTGTTCCACCTACAATTGCTCGATAAAGTTATTACTTTAATTAGAGCACCGCCAGCGAGAATAATTTTCAACCTTGTGTGCTTACTTTGTAAGAGTTGAAAATCTAAAACGTCGGCGTTATTTAACGCTCGGGTGGTAGAGTCGGTTCTCTACCGATTCGAGTTTAAATTTCAATTCTAACACGTCGAATTCCACGAGTAGGGTACGGGGACTGGTCATCGAGAGAATCGGCAGGGAATTCGGGGCTAATTAATTAAAATTAGGGAAAAATTTCAACCCCAGCTCGTCTTTGGATTCAATTTTTCACGTACGTTCTATTTTTCATCCTAAGGGTGTTGTGTTAGAAAATTTTCTAGAATAGAAAACGATAAAGTTGTAACGAGAAAGAAAGTGTATCGAACGGTCGAACGAAACGGCGAACCTCTGTGTCAGGATGGGCAACACCTGACACGTTGAATTTTTACCAGCTTTCCCGTGGAACAAATAAATTCAACGAGAACGGTTCTCGTTGCAAAAGCTCGTTGGTAAGTTGTGGTGTTGGTAGTTGGCGCAACTCGATCCTCGGCTTTCTCGGCAAACTTCTTCGTGGCCGTCCCGTTGGCTACGGCTACGAACTATGGCAAAATTCGTTGAAAGTTGGCGGAATTTATTTACGCCCGTTAAAATGTCCGCTATACGTATTTCTATGTAAATGGTTGACGCATTACCAGCAGAGCATGCCACTTTTAATAATATATTAATATTAATGTCCCCGCGTTTACCCGAATGGAGAAACCGACATGGCACAGTTTGTACCATGGCCGTGCACTTTATCCGTGGTTCAGGTTCGAGAACAGCAATGTAATTGCAACGTTAATATTCATTTTAAGATTACTGTTACGACCGGTAACGCGACGGGCTTTTGGAATTCCAACCATTCCCCTGTGAAAACTAATTTTTGATGAAGACATTTGTTGCTTTGGGGGAAAGTTTCCCTTGGAAAGTTATTCTCTTCTATTTCTGAAGACAATGAAATATGTTAAAAGGAATTTTTTGAATACAATATATCATTATTATAATTTAATTTAAAATGGTAGTTCGCACGATTAGAGTTGCAAGCATCATCATCATTAATATTCCTTTTTTTTTTTCAATTTAATTTGTGCAAATTACAAGGGCATGTAAATCCAGTTTTAAACTCGTCCAGAAACAAGATTTACGAAACGTATCGTCGTTTATTTAGCGTTCGCCACGATGTAATCTTGGACGAAGTATAAAACGTACTTTCGAGGCTAATAAACGTATAAAGTCACGCCTGGCTCGATGTTAGACCTTTCTCACATAAATTAACCAGCGCCTCCTCTCGCGAGAAGACCCCTTTTTCCTGTTTCAAACGAGCGAGCTTATTTCAACGGTTAACGTATTTGGCTTTGACCTTTGTCGTTAAAACGATGACACTCGGTGTCTTGTCGCGATAACGCGTTGACAAAAGTTTCGGCGATCCTCTGAGACGTACCGCCGCCTACACGCTAATGTGATTTCAGCTTGTTAGCGATAATGATGAAAATTATCCTCCAAGAAATCGAGAATTTTAATTGGGACAAGTCTCGTCGCGAAATTTTATCGTACAACGCGTGCTTCCCGACGACGATCTTACGAGGTACTTAAATTTAGCAACATTTATAAGCAATAATGTAATTAACTTGTCAGGTACCTACGCGTTAAACGGCACGCTACGATTACAATTATGCGAAATGCAATCGTTTCATTTTCCATACACTCTATTTAAGATAATTACAAGTTCGTAAAATAAAGTTGGAGCTTTAAGTACCTCCTGTTATTAGTACAAGATTCTTTCAATTCGATACCGTTAAGAATTAACTCGTAATTGAATAAATTGTCAATAAATATTGAACGCACGAAGTAAATATAATTGTTCAATAAATATCGACAATATTGACAATATTTATTATATATTGGTCGTTTGAGGATCTCTCTAGACTAACAAATGCTATGAACCATATATGTCAACATATAGTAGGAATAAATAAATCGCTATTTCTGCCATGGGGCATATTTCTCCCGGTTCACTCTATTGTCCTACTTCTAATTATACTTTGAATATATAGATTACATACATTTTTGCCTTCGAGCACCCTTTATCCATGAATTAATTATCATTTAAAAGTTTCCATAACATGTTTGAAAAATCATGAAACAACCATAAACAAGTACAGTCGTTCTTAGTAACGAAAGGGTTAAAACGAGGGTAAACGTAAGAGTAACAGGAAAAAGTATGAAAGAAACAAGATGGCAAACACTACGGTTGGTTCAACTTTCCAGCAAGTTTGGTCGTGTGAACGAGTTTCCATTAAAAGGAGAAAGAAAAGGAGAAAGAAGTGTTGTTATTTGCGAGGTTGTAGACGGGCGCGCAAACATTACCACTTTAAAAGGGATTACCTGGGAAAAGGCAAGGAACGAACGCAGCTACGGGGGCTATCCGCGCCGGTAATCCCGCGCTGGTAATGATTTAATGACGCCTACGTGGCCCGTTTCATAATGCGTTTCCGGTATTTATTTATGTGCGAGACGCGACGATAATGCACACGCGAAAACGTTCTTTCTCACGGCGTAATTTCATTCTCGCCTCTTGTACGCCACTCTCGACGGGGAGAGGATACGCGAAGCCGATTCCAGGCTCCCTGGGCGAACTTTACCACGGAAGAATCGCGATAATTGCTCGCGGCCAATTGCGACGACAGCCGGGGCTAAGACGCGTTAATTAAATTAATTCCAGTGATACCAGCGTTACGACTTCCTACGATTTCGAGACCGTTCAACCCTACCGCTTCGAACCATACGAGGTTTAAGGGAAAAAATAGAAAAAAGTAGGCACCTGTTTGAAGCTTCTTCGCGATTCAACGTATCCATTATACGTTATGGGTACAAATGACCCGCGTGGGATGTTGCTGAACCGAGGATGTTCCTTGGCGAACCGTGCGAACCGCAAGGCTGCACTTGTCGCATTAATTTAACAGTCGTACTACTTAGAGTTCGAAAGTATCGATGATCAGACAGTTTTTTAGCGAACCTTTGAATTTATTTTTCATCACTTTAAGATAAAAAATTAATTCGCATCCCTCTACAGAGTCCGATTTTAATTTCGAGATACGAAGCGGTATTAAAAAAAAATATCCATCTCTTTCCGTTAGAATACTCCCTTTCCCTTAATGGCCGCGTACCGCAGAATCTCATCTCCATATTCATGAACGTTTCGATAAATACACGGCTTAATGAGAAAGCAAAATGGGCAGAAATTTCATTTTCGAAGTGCAAAACGTTCGACCGTACGTAGCATAAAGTTTGGATACATTCATTTTTCAATCTCATGTTTATTAGGACCATTTTCTCCGTCGCGTCGTTCAATGACCGTCCACCCTTAAAGTTTTCAATTCCTTTTTACTACACTGTATATTTCGAATTAAATGGAACGGACACACGTTACAATTCTCCGGGCTGAATACAAGGGAAAACGGCTTTGTTACCGGAAGCTGAAAGCATTGCAGTTCATTCTGTTCGCTGGACAATTTGATTATTGTTCGGCTCTGGCAGTCGAACGCGGCCAGATCGAACGCATTTGAAACAGAAACGCACGAACCGACGTTCCAACTGGGAAAAGGCAACTCTAACTCGTTTCAAACTGTCTGTCGGAATAACTTCCGGCAAGTTCCTCTTTTTTTTCCCTCAACAAAACTCCGTTAGCCGTTGCAAAAAGAACCGTTCCGAACTTTCCAAGTTCGATATAGATCTGAGGTACGATACGATCGCAAAAATTGAATATTTCAACGAGAAACACGAAACGTTCGCTGTTACCGAACATTGTAAAGAAAATAAAGAAAATTATTAATAACACCGACTTTTATGTCACTCGTTAACATCGTTTGACTCGCATCGTTTTGCAAAGTTTCTTCTATTTTTTGGAAATCGTTATAGGTTCATTAAAGGTTTCATTCGGTTGCAAAGGATGTCGCGATCAAAGAGTCGAGCAAACAGTCGGGAATTGGTTTTCTACCTGGGTCAGTTGCGTTGCGACGCGCACAACGGTATAATTAATGGCACGCCACAGTTATTGTGTTTTATTGGCCTCCGCGTGATCGATCAACGACGTAATTACGGCAAGCTACCGAAAGGGGTGTAGATCCGACGGGTTAAATAAGCCACCTCCTCTAATGATGTTTTCATTTTATTTATTTTTTTTTCCACAACGCCACGCAGTGATTTAACGCGTTCTTTATGAATCGTTTACAAAATTGCCTCGTTTAATGTTCGTTCCGCGAGTAGAAAGTTTCGCGAGTTGCTGAAATTTGGAAACTTGATGGCGCGTTTTTCGGGTTTTAGTGGCACGAGTTCAAATTACATTTTGAGGGCGCAACTGAGATTAATTACACCAAGATGTAAATTGAGTCGTTGCGTTTGTGGTTAGGGAAATTTCATTGTTTTCCCTGTAGGCTCTTGAGGTTCTTTTTAATCTGGTAACTGGGTCATTTTTCGACGAGACAGGAGAAAGTCATCTGCCCTCCCATTGGTGTTAGAATAAACGAAGGACGAGTTATCTTGTTAACCTTTAAGATTAATTTTCACCCCATTCTTCGCACGATTAATCATCCCTCGGGATATTTATATTTTTCATTAAGTAAAACAATTATTTTTAATTATCATCCAAACAATTTACCCCGAAAATAAATTATTCTGAAATTAATTAATTGCGGATATTAATACCTGTCGTATTTCATGGAGGAATTTTGAATTATAATGTCTTTGTTAAATTATTAAATTATTCTAAAAACGCTCCGAATCGTTTAGGAAGTAACAATACGTCGAGTATCATTGTTAATAATACTCGTAAAGGAAATATGGAACAGCTTGATGGCTCGATGAGAAACTCAAAGAAATTCCCTTTGTTTCTATTTAACGACCGAACATGGACGTAGACGGTAACCATCCGGCGAATGGAACCCGTATCAAATCGTTTCGGATGTTCAACAGCAGCTTGTAGGCAGGTGAATCTTTCACCTGCCACGCACCTGGCAGCCACTTTTTCCTACCTGTCCAGGATCTCTGGCACGAGCCACAACTTTTTGGACAAGTTTCACCATCCCTCGTACATTGAATTATAAAGAGCCCTGGCACGTGTTCTATTATATCGTAGTGCAAGATCAATTTCATAATTCATCAAAAATCCAAAGGAATTTGGAATTTTTGGTAAATTGAAACATTTACCGATCCACGTGTGCTCGTTTTTATTAATAAACCCTCTAAATTCGCTTAGATAATAAATAATAAATTGATCATAAATTATAAACTAGGTACGAAGATAGTCTGAGCCGGGAACTTTTATTATCAATTAATTTTTCGATAGGCTGCGAGGAAAAAGGCGTATGGTCCCGCGGGAATCGTAATTCAGTACATTTGGGAAGGATGATTTATTACGACGATATTCGTGTTAAACTGTGTGTGTGCGTGTGGGTGGACCGAGTTTCAGTTGGTAAGTGATATTATCTGAGCCGCTAAGCGTGAAAGGAGGTAATCCGTTTCTGCTGTAACGTGAACAGTTTAAACAGGGTATCACGCACCTAATAAGTTTAAAAGTTGTACTTAACTGACAAGAGAATAGGTAAAGAAAATTATAACACGTTCTCCCAAAGGTGTAATCTAATTTTTCATTTCAAGTTGTCCCTTTAAACGATTGTTCGTAACACGTGGAAAAACATTTGTGTTTAACGTTTCCAAATCATTGTTAATTGGTAGAAATAAAAAAATTGCAAGCGTACAGGTTTTTCCTTCTCATTCTCTTTCTCTTTTGCCGGCATCGTCTTTATCTTCCGCTTCAATAAATCAGCTTTAGAATCAGAATACGTCGTTCCAGAGCGCAAGCTGCTCTCAGTTTTCCAAAGTTACCATATTTCACGAGGAAATTCGCGTAATCTGCCTTCTGCGAAATTTGCATCCGTGCAATAACACGAATGCTAATCAGGATCCCTCTTTCTGTTTCAGGTAAGCGATAAATTCATCCAAACTATCGAACCGAGCTTTGAATCTGCTCATACTTCTGCCGTTTCTTTTTTCCCGTGTAATCGAATGGTATGGATTTCATGTAAGTAGGTTAATTTCATACGAATCTGTAAAACACAGATTTTTCAGAAATTCCTTAATTAATTATGCTTTTTATTGCTTCGATATTTCATGATTTTTTGTTTAGTAGAATCTTTTTTCTTTTATATCACATGTTCGATTTGACGAACTATAAAAATGATCGAGGTTCTCGTTTAAAATTTTCATGTTTATTTAATCGAAAATTGCAATTACCTTTTCGTCAATCTAATAGTAACGTGTTCGAAACGTTATAGAACCTTTAACTGACTCATACTTAGTGTGTGGAGGATAAATAGAATGTAACGCTGGTTAAACGCCCATTGATGACACAGAAAGATAATTGCAATGCAGTTCAATTCAATCATATTACCCAATATTTTATCGTTCTATGCTCGCGATAGCGAGTGTTCTGCTCGTGAACGCGACTGATGAAATATGAAGCGACGCGAGCAATTTTCTGGATGATATTGTCCATGCAATTAGTAGAAAGCTTAATAATTACATAAATGGAAAGGGTATCTATAGAAATTTTTAACACGTTTCAAGTGTAATTTTTCAAATAAATCCTGACGTTCGACGTTAAAGGGAGATAGGGTGCCCGTAAATTGCCGTTTTCCTCTAGATCGTAATTTTCCCTAGGGAAAGCTCGCAGGCTCCACAGTGTACGAAGGTAAACTATAATATCTTGGTGTCGGTCCCTAAATTCTGTATCGGCGAGGTACAGTCTGCCCTTCTAACGAGCGTATCACGCGAACTCTTCCCTTTAATCGGCGTCTATGTTTAATGAAAGAGTCGGGGGAACACCGTTAGAAGCATCCTCTCTTTAACGATTGATGTCGATCGAGATATCCGGGGATAACCTTCGTATTAACCGTCTCTAATTACGGCAAGCTGGAGTGTGCAGTATTAGCAATTAGTCGAAATTAATTAACGAGGCTAAACGAGCAGTTGGTGGGAGTTTGGATAGGTTGGCAGAGATAGGCTTCGCCGTTGAGTCACGCGCTTCGATTCTTGCGTTCCCTTTAATCCTGTAAACCAAGCTGATGGACGCGGTGCAGCCAGAATCTGACACGTGCTGCCATGTACCTCAAAATCTGTTGATCGTCATGGTTCTCCGCTAAGTGCACTCTACATGCTTACTCGCACGACGATGCTCGATGCGAATCATTTCAGTTTGCCAACTTGCTTGTTCGGATTTATGGACTTTGTTAACGGAGTTGGGTAGCTGATGAAACATGGATTAGATATTATTCTCTACGCTTGTTACTGAAGATCACCGATCTATGACCGAATCAAGCTAGAAGAGACACGTGTCCGACACGAATATTATTTTTCGAGCGGAGAGCAGACGAGGTTTGATCGAGCTATTAACCTGTCAACAGGTGTCTTACATGATCCTCGTTTTATTAAAACGGCCAGCCTGCCTCGTGTTCCTCCTCTGATGATTGATGCGTTGCTCATGACGGATTTATCGGGCTCTTATACATCGCATATTGTTCTATTTTTCTGCAATGAAATTAGACCGACGAGTCGTTAACTCTCGACGACCTAAATCTGTTACATTCGCGAAGAAAATGGTTATAAAACTTGGCAATATCTTTCGTTTTTTACCTTGAGCAATTTCGTGGGAAAAATCAAAATGATATTCAATTATTCTAATACCATTAAAAGCAGGAAATTTCGTTAAACACAAAATAAATCCAATCCCTCGACGATACTCGATCCATTTACCCCCTAATTCATCAAACGGTACAGTTTGCCGGATAGATGATAAAAGATTAACCCCCCCGGTCATGGTATAAAATTTAACAAGCTGAATAACGATGGTTCAAACTCGATTTAAATTAATGACAATTAAATTTTCATCCCTTCATCACATCATCGTATGAATCTTTTCTATACGGTCACAGAAAAATATTAAAAATCTTTTCTCCCTTGATGACGCAAAAAACCATGTCCTCTTTCGGTGATAATAAATAAATTTATTTCCCTCTGTGCTTTTTCCAACCATTATCGTTCCGTCTTTTTAACCCTCTATGGAGCCGTGTAATTTTAAGTTATATATCACATTTCTCTCTCAATTTCGTAGCTTTCTTTTTTCCACGTACTGAACGTAAAGCTCTATTAAGTTTATTGTAACGTTCAGGGTTTCTTTTTAAGTTGATCGGCGTATGTGATACTCTATCGGACAGTTTATAGAATACTTTTCCCCCCACGATATTGCCAGGGTTAATTTGAGAAACATTTCGCGACAAGTTGTATTTCGATCACGTGCAACGCAATGAAACCGATTTCCTCGAACCATGGACCGGTAGTTTTCTTTTCAAAGTGTTTCTCAACGCTAACTTTCCGGTTACATCGCAACCGACCACCACATTGCGGACGTTGAAATTGAATTTTATCTGTCCGTAACTCGACTATCCGCACCTGACGTGACACTCTACCAGTTTCAATTGAAAGTCTCTCTGGCTATCCTGCGAGTATTGCGTTAAAATTGTAAAAGCTCGTCGCCCAGGTATCCGTCCGGTCACGTTGAAAGTGTTCCACGACGTAAGCATCATAAAGCGTGAGAGGAATCGAAGATGATCGTATTTCGTGAGAAATAAACCCGTTGAAATTTCTTTCAATTCGACGATCTCTCTATCTGTTCGAGCATTGACGTTTTATAGAGGGAAGTAACTGTTTCAGAAACTTATTATTACCGTCAATTCCCTTTTATATTCTTTCGAGGGTTTTGAAATATAAAGACTTTCACAAAAATTTATGAAAAAGAAAACATTTTCATTTAGATGTGAATCTCTTTAATTAAACGTTACTGAAACGAAAGGTTAAACGATGATTACACGATAGACGATGAATAACGAATCGGCGCATGACCGTCGCGGTTCTGCTTTCCTTTTCGCATATCGTGAAGCGGAATCGCAAGATTATGTAGCGTTTCAAAAGACCACGCTAACATCCTCGTGACACGGTTTACAGCTTCGGGAAAACATACGGCGGGGAAAAGAACGTGCGATGAAACGACCGTTTAACAAGCTTCTGACGATAAATTATGGCATGTAACGCAGTCGTCTAGTTTTTATTAATTTGCTACATCAATTAAGATCTTTCTTTCTCTTCTATTTTATTACGTTATTTCTTTCAATTTTCAATTAAATATTAATATTATTTGAATTTCATTTTGCTGTGATTTATCGCAAACCTCGGAGTAACAATACTCGGCGAGGAATCTTCCTTCTTTTATCGACATTCTTCGATCAAACCGTTCTTCGCCATTTACCTTGCAATGCCTTCTTCTTCGCTCTTGTTTTTTTCCATTCGATCCACCAGAGCGATCTAATTCGTCGAACTTCCACGAAACTTGATTAAGATTGCGCAGGGAAGCAAAGTAAAAGAATCAGTCCCGAGTTTAACATCGATTCTGTCCTTTTACCTTTGTCAAAGACTTATTCATTTTGTTGCTGTTCGAGTTCTTACAGTAAGTCTGATTCAACGTTTACATCGAGTCAATATGTTTTTCGCGTGATTTTCCATTTCCCTTCGAAATAGAATTTCGTTGATGAAAAATTTTGTTCATATTCACCTCTTTGCATCTTATTCGATACACCCTACGCTTCTACTTTTCTTATCTATCCTCCGGTGTCGCTTTTGTTCAAAAATTCCTATTATTCTTTCTTCTCTCTTATAGGTGGCATTCAACGAGACGAATGTGACCACGTATCGAGAAATTGTGAAACGCACGTAACGAGCGCGATGTAATAATTCTTCGGTTGAATATGAAGGAAACGCTCGAAAGACGTTTCTCGTTAGCCGGGTAAAGTATCGATGGTGCACATGAATAGCACACTGTCGCGATGCCTTTTCTTTTATTGTAGCCTACCACGGCAGCATCAATAATGTATAAGCAGCATGTAATTTGCTTCTCGAAAGAGTATTATTTAAGAGAGCATTCCGTTTCCGAACAGAGAACGGTAATGGAAATCGACTATTGACAACCATCGACCAGCTCTTATACATATCTCTCCGTGAAGAATGTATCAAGAACGAGTATTTGCTCTTTGATACCTTTCCATCGAATAATAGAGAGGATATTTTTGCCAGGCGAAAATAAACGGCAACTGGATTTTCTATTTAAGCGCGTTCTGATTTATTCTTATGGAAAGTTAAGATTCTTTGCCAGGAGAATTTGTTGCAAGATTTATTAGCATCTTGCTTTTTCCACTGTAAGCGAAATTTCTTTGATTTCTGAACGAGTTTTGTTCAGAACTTGATCGAACTCTAAAAGAATAGAGTGTAACGAATGTTGCTGAATTTCCGTCGAAATCGATCTCGCGTTCTTAAGAATAAAAATGTATCGTCTCCAATTTTTCGCCCCATCATTTTTCCTTTCAAAAAGGGGCGATCTAATCAATCAACCGGAAGCCCGTGCATGGTATAAATCAAATTAGCGCTGTACATGTTTAGCGTTAGCCTCGAGAGAAAATATTCTTTTCCGGTGCATCGATCGAATTGCATCGCGAAGATAATCGTTAATTGTTCGCGGTGAATTTACACATAAATGAAGATCTAGCTGAGAGAGGGAGCGTTTAACTAACCGCACGATATTAACCATTTGCGGTCGAGAGCTGTAATATTCTTGGTAACAGACTTTTACCAGCGGCTTCTTTAACCTGCCCCTCGGTTTTGCTTTACGATGCCATGCCGGTCGAGTAAGCAAGCCGTGTGTTCACCGTTGAACATGGTTAGTAATTATTGTTAAGGTAAAAGGATAAGCATGGTTAGTTATTGTCGTTGCCTGTAGAAAATGTAGAGCTGGAGTACACTGGCTGGTTGATGAATGGAACGAGTCACGAGGTACACAGTACCTTTTAATAATATTGTGACATGGGCTATGAAAAGGTGACTAGCGTGGCAAAATATTAATTTTCAGTTATGGCATTTACAGAAAAAAATTCATAGAAAAAGTATGTAAAGACTAATAAAATGAGCTGATAATTGGAGCAAGTTTGGTTCCAAGGCTAATCAGAAACGCCCTTTTTTACGCCCCCTTCGAAACCGACTCTTCACGTGTCTTCGCTATCTATTTACACGTTGCCCTATCATCCACGATGATATTCGTGCATCGTCGCACACGTTTATCCATCGCTTTTATCTCGTTACAATTTTTCCAACGATTTTCCTGCAACGCTAACGTTCCATAACAACGAAACGAAAAGCATTTTAACGATTGATTCGAGTCTGTTCACTGCGATTACGCGCCAATTTGAGGCTTCTGTTCGTTCGGCCACCTGCAATCCTGTAATATTTACATTCATCAATTTCAATTTTATTCCTTTTTCACTTGTTTTCATTCGAATCATCGACGAATAAAATTCTATTTTTATTATTTAGCGATACCATTGTTCCGTTTGTTCGATAACAATATTCATTTCTGTACGATTTAAAACGAGCTAAGTTAGTATTCTCGCCAAGTAATAGAATATATTACCTCCATTAAAATGTTCGTTCCATCGTCTCTTCGACTAATGAAAAAGATGGAAAATGTAAATGAAAGGAAGTCAACCAGTTTCATGCAATCAATTAAATTCAACCCATAGTAAATACTTGTTTGTAAAAAAAAGAAATAAAAAAAAAAAAGGGAAAATTCATTGAGTCAGCGTTATCGCGGATCCATTCATCCGGGTGGGTTCCATTTCAAAAATTGGCCGAAACGTTTACGGATGTTCGGTTGGGGTGGGGGCGCGGTGCAGCGGACGGATATCCATTCAGGGAGCTTCTTCGATCCCGACAATTTATTAAGGCGTCGCGTCGCGTTAGGAGAAAAGCATGGAAAGGTTTGAAAATCAAGTTAACGCGATTAATTGGACCGTTTAACCCGGGAAAATTGAACAGAGAGGACGGAGACCGCGAAATTACAACGGGTCTAGCAAGGAGTACGTTTGCCGTACGTTGAACCGAGCAACCGGGCGAGGATGAATAAAAAGACGATGGCTGAAACCGGTGCTTCTTCGTCTTCCGTTCGTTCGCAGCTATAATCTTTTCTTCGTTCTTCTTTAATCTTTTTTTCGCTCGCTCACCGGATCAACCTGTTTCACAGCCTCTGTTGGAAAAATTGTCTCAATGCAGGGTACCCGGTGCACACCGTGTACCGTATCGCTACATCCTTCTTCCACCACCACCGTTTCTTCTTCGTCGTCTTTTCAATCCTTTCATCCGTGAATCCTTCTCGCTCAACCACCACCAGCAAACCGAACGTGTCGTCGACGTAATAATCAAGAGATTTGCAATTCTCACCGCGTTCTTAACGACGAAAGCGAAACGGATTTTTCACGATGGTACAACGTAGAAATTGATGAAGTTGCGCTAGTGAATGGAGCCACCTGCAAATCTTATTGCTTGTTTCCGTTGCTTCTTGTAATGGAAATACCTGGAATTATGGTAGAGGCCTGAACGATGAAGTTTATTCATTCATCAGGAGAATTTATATCTTATAAAGAATGACTTCAATTACACTCGAGGGTTCGATTTAAAATTTTCGTTTTATATTTGAAGGAAAAATGATTTTATTATTAAATTCATCTACTTTGTTAATAGATACTGAAACTACTGGTGTTCGGTGTTGGTACATTTATTTTAGAGTCAGTTCCATAAACTGGACGATCTACGAGTGTCTTCTTAGCAGCGTAAGGAACGTGTTACGTTTCACTGGAATGTAGGATCGTATCTCGTTTATAATTCTTTTTCATAGTGATCATAACATGATTCGATTAGTTGAGTACATACCGGTCGAGTCATTCTCGCGTTCCTGGTCACCGCAGAACGAGAAACGTGATCGAGAAATTGCATGGAAGGTATCTAACGCAACGTTGCTCGCGAAACTTGTTTCGCGCATGCATAGTCGAAACGGTTTCTGATGCAGAAACAGCACTTCCGGGTTCAGCATTGGTAGCAACAGCCAGCGGTGTTAACTAGGAAAATTTCGATTTCCCCGTTGGAGCGTGTTGGGGAGTTTCGAGTGTGCCAAACTTTGTAGTAATCTGTAACGTTTGAAGAAATAGTGCTGGTCTTTTGGTCGAAAGAAACATTGAAAATTATTTAAAGAAATGAATTTTATTTAATAGCAATACATTACTTTCATATTCTATATCGGTAAACAATAATATTAAAGAAAAATCAGACAAACGGAAAAGAAAGATTGAAAGAAATTGTATTTCGAACAAGCAACATAAAGGATATTGTCCCGCGGGTATGTGTCGCCAACAGGAGATCCCGGGTAGTCGGAGTGAAATTAGTCGCGAGCAATTAACGTCCGCTGGTAGTAGAGATATAAATCGGACGCGCGTTGCACACCATCAGCGGGGCTGCGATTCGCGCGTACACATGGCTGCAGGAACGGGCTGCACTCGGTCAGATACTCATCAAAGCGAAGTAATGCAGTTGCCAGTCGAACGCACGCACAATGCCAGCTAATGAGTCAGCTCTTGATGAACTGTCGACGATGACGCGTGCCTATAGACACCGAATTGTCCGATCGTTTTCCAGCCAGTCCGACGGGTTTAGCCACCAGAGGATTGTTACTCGTTTAATTCGACGATAGATGTTCGTTTCATCGCTGGAAACGTAGCATCCTTTTTTCGCTCTTAAGCCTAATACGTATTCGACAACGTTCACTTTCGAATATTTAGGTCGTCCACTTTGAAACAACACGGTACTAAAGCTAACATTTCCTTTGTTCGTATGCAGATGAAACTTTGATGGTGATTCGGTCGTGGGTCAGCTTTTGGGAGACCATTTCGGATATGGTCTTAATTAGACTGGGATATATTGTTCGTGGAATCATCAGAGAATACATGGTTCTTGCTTTGTGATTACAATATTGCTATTATTCACAATTCTGTTTGATATTTTTCTTCGAAACGTGCAATAGTGTAACCTTTTCGCTGATCGGACTCGTTCAAAATGAAATGCCAGGCTATTTCTCGTCGCGCTTTTGTATCGCCGTTTAACTCTTCCGGTAAAGAGCTATCGTGTTCCAAGGAAGTTACGAAACTCGAAGCATTTATCGGTTGGAAAGGGGTGGAATTGGTTCGTAGGTGACACGATCCGGTGCCCCTTTATCCGTGATAAGTTGAATTCCAAGTTTTGGTCGTACAAGTAACAGCCTCGTAACGGGCACGTTTTAGAGTGACATATGAAAAGTTGAGCCGAGAAATGTTGAAGGGGTTACGATCGGTGCAAGTCGATTTTGGCGTATAGAATCGCGTAATTAAGTATTGATCAGGGCGGTGGCTTCTGCGGCAATCCCGTTCCACCTGTTGCCAATTTCTGCTCGCCTCGAACTGCCATGATTCGATAAAATAACCGTTAACCCTCTTTGATAATCGAAGCGCCGCTTCCGCCGTCCCGCGTTCCAAGTTTCGACCCTCGTCCGTCGCGAAAACTATCCGTAACCCTGTTTCCCGAGCTCGCTACGTCTAACCGTTTTAAAATTCACACGGACGATCAGTTTGCCTCAAAGTTTCGCGAATTTTCAATGGAATTTGCCGCCATTCAGAATTCGTCCCTGTTACTTTGCAATTTATATTTTTTTGCAACACAGACACTGAACATATTTGATTTCAGCTTTCAAAGTGAAACGCCCGCAGAATTGTATAGCAACTGTACGGCTAAAGGACATTTCGTGTCCTTTTTGCATAAAAAGTTTCATTCAGGTTTCATCGAGATATCTAAACCTTTTTCTAATTGAAAGTTAATACAATATGATAAAAGCAGGACTTGCACGTGAAATATTTCATGATTTCATGTTTTACGTCAATATTAAATGTTTCGATATCTGAAAGTCGATGTTAAAATAGATTTATGGGTTAATTATAAACACTTTCCGATAAATTCGTATAATATTTCAGCTTCGTAATTAGAATTCAGTTGATTAACGGCCTGGAACATTAACGAGTTTCGAACAAAATAAAGTAAGGGGTATCACGAAAATATCGTCGAATTTAATAAAACTAACAATGCGTCTAGATTTTCGGAGTAAATTAATATAAAAAAAATTGTGACAAGGTATTCGTCAAATTTACCGGGGGTTAAGTAATGAATCGTTGCTTTTAATTTTCCTTGAGAGGAATATTAAACTTCTACGAGTTAAAACGATCATCTAACATAATTTTACCAGCGAAACAACATCAAACATTCACTGGTAATTAGCATTTAACTCTGTTCACCTGTAAGTTGGTTATTCAGTTGCACGTTACTTTAATAGCTGATATTAAATACTTCAGCGTGGAATTTCGTGCAATAAAACGATGGTAAACGATGAAATTTCGAAATAAAAAGGGTTAAATACAATCACGGAACCACGGAATAGAATTATACTTCATTACTTTCCACTAGTAGATGCGTTTCGTTCAATTTTCATTAAACAGAGCGATTTTGTCGCAATTAGGGCGGTTCTAACTCGATTGGGCTCGATAGATCAACATCGATTATACGATGTTACATAACGACCTCTCGAGCATCGTCTCGCGAACAATGCGAATACCATTAATGGTACCATAACGACGCGCGACGGTGACGATCGAATAATAATATTTACAGCCGGTACTGGGTCAATATAGTAAAATGGTATATAACACAGGTTAATAAACGGTTGTTTTATCGCGCCAGGTCACCCGACATCGGCGAAACTTGCGTTCTTGTTAATTACTTTTTAATTCAACTAATAAATTTCATACGGGAGAGAAAACTGTTAAATTAGCGTCATTCGGCTTTGTCAAATGCCGTGATAATTGTCAGCCAGGATCGATAGAGAATTTTAACCGGTCAAGTGCGACATCGGTGACGCGAAACTGACGAAACGATGACACGTTTCATCGGTTTTAATCATTTCACACGCATTCTGTTTCATTATTTCACGATCGTTTGCTTGTTATCAGGTTGTCGCATACCAAATATTGCATTTTCGAACAGATATAAAGGCTGACACAATTTGATGACGCGAAAGCATCGTGGAATGTTATACGAGCATCTATATTTTTTTAATAAAATATTCTTTTCACGAGATTGAAATTTTTTTTAAATAACCACGCTGCGGTTAGGTACAAATCAAACGCTTTAATTAGAAAAATTTTCTTTTTCTTTCGACGTATAAGTAATTAGAAATCATAGCTGAAGCGTGTAGGCTGTATCACGAGAGGATTTCCGGTTTCACGCGGACCATTTTGCACAAGTTGTCCAACGTTGGCGTAAATACGTGATTACAGGTGGGGATTACGTGAAAAAGTGATGACATCATTTGGTCAGAGGATAGGTGAAACTTTCATTTCACACCCACGTACTATAAGCTTGTGTAGTAATAAAAAAATGATGGCCATGGAGGCAATTAATTACGCCCTCGTATCTTCCACGCCGCGTAACTTATACACTACTTTATTGTACATTAACAAGTTATTCTTCGTTGATACTCTGACAAACTGGTTGAAAAATATACAAGTATACTTTATTAATTCTTTGGACCTTCGAGTTGCGAAGGTTAACAAATTTTGTCTCATCTTTTTAAAGTAACATTACAACGTGGTAATTGAAGGATATAAAATGGTAGAGGAAAATTTTCAAGGTGTTCACATCGAGGTAGCTTCTTTAAAATCAGCCCCGTTCGTTTCGTAGGGAAAATAAGGCGATTGGTCGAATGAAAAGGGGATCGCAGGGAAATGCAACAGAAGCTACGGAGTAAAGAGGGTGCTGAAAGTAAATGCTTCGATTAAAATGTAGTCACTTCAGACGACTACGATTGCGTTTCAATGCCCTTTAACGACATCGTCGCGAGGAACAGAAATCGAATTTTGCATTCGTTCGTTCCGAGGGAACGTTGTTGTCTCCTGCCTACTTTCTCCGAATTACCATACTCTTTTATCCGAATCCACCCTCATCGAGTCGCAGCCGTATTTCTTCGCCGTTTACTACGTTTCTACCCTCTGTGTAATCCATTATCATTTTAAAGCCGAGGACATTAATAAAGAGTACCGTCTACTCGAGCATCTGAAACGGAAAAAAGGAAAGCATGAAAGAACTGCCGTGGACGATGAAGAGACGAACGAGTATCAGAAACTGTCTCTTGGAATCATCTTCATATTTTTCTCTCTCAAAAGAAATATATTTATCCTTAAACCTAATAGGATTCTAATTTTTCACCCGTCTCTTCAACGACCAATTAAAAATGTAAAACTCGAAGAAAATTCACACTCGATGGGTGAATGAATTCTCAAGTGAAATCCAATCGATTCTTAGCAGAATAAGGTTCAAGGTTTGTCAAGTTAGTCAACGTCAGGCCAGTAAATTGGCAATTACAGAGATCGTTTGTCAATCACTGATACCGATCAATTAAGGATCAGTTGGAATAAGAAGCAATTAAGCTTCCGCGAGCAGAGTCAGAGCCAGAAGCAATCAGGCATTCTGTGACTGGAAATCATCGACTGATGGTACGTTTTCCAATCAATTCCTCGAAAATCATTGATTTATTTCAAACCATCCTTCGAGAACTGCCTCCACGAGTACAGTACTCGAAGAATCACCATCGAACTTGGAGCATCCTACAATTATCTGTTCCCCCATTTGGACATTTGAAAACCATCATTGGATTCATCGTGTTCGAGTTGGTCTGAAAAGATTAATACTCAAAGATACATCGAGATTAGTGTCAAACTGTTAATTAGCCCTGGCGACGATTATCGATCGTGAAAATCGACGGAAAGTGGAACGAAGTGGAAACTAGGTTGAAGCTGACGGGGCGTACGCGACGTCGAAGAAAGCGATCGTTACAATTCCAGCTAGCAGAAGGAGGTCTGACCGTGTATGAGGATCTAGAGGCGCAGGTAGCTCAGGTGGAACCGGTATAACAGGTTTCCGTTCACGGCTGTCTCGATTCGTAAGCAGGAACGAGCAGAGGATGCTGAAGGGAGGGAAGAAAAAGAGAGGTCTAACTGCTGGCGATGATGCCCGGCTGGTCAGCAGCGGGCAGACAGAAAAGGAGGAAAGATGGTGGTGTTGGCGAATGTGGAATAGAGATAGGGAGTGTAGGGTGCACGCGAACGTTCGAGTAGCTCCGCTGGGTTTCCGGTGAATGGCGAGCGCCGGCCACGAGCCAGCGTCCAATCAGGACAGGAAACGACGTCGAGGCCACGCGTAGACCGTGCTCTCGAACCTTACCCCTACTCTTCATCTTCTTCCTCTTCTTTCTCCGTGCTGCAGCCACTTATTTTCTTCGTTTTGCTTAACCGTGGCAAAGGTGAAGCTGCTGGTGCTGCTGATCCCGCTGCTTTTGCCGCTTCAGCTCCTGATTCTACTACCCGTCTTTGTTGTCCCTGTGGTTACGTTACAAAAAGGATCCCGGCTACGTCCGGAATAACATTTTCGTGGATTCTTCCTGCAACGAAAGAATAACGATATTGCCCATATAGATTGATAGTCGATGGTCCTGAGCAGACGTTTTTCGTAGAGACACCTCTCTGATACTTTCCAGTGATTGAACGTTTATCAATTGACAGGTGTAATGTTATGAATACGCGAGTTCCTTGGACAGTTTGGACAGATTCTGTTTGTATTCTACTTGTATCTCCGCTGAAGGATTCTTCTATTAGATTCAATAGATCCTTCGAGCCGTTATTGACAGAAAATATCGGGAAGGAAGAAGTGATTTCGGTTTCGGTAAAGATATTATTAAAAGAAATAGCGGCACTGAATGTTTGTACGAAATCTTGATGTTCCCTCGATATTCGAGTACCATCGAACCCGATAAAAGCTAAACTCGACCATCTTATCAAGCCCATTTTCTTCGAACAGGAAGTTACGAGGGTATCTGCAAAGGTGTACTCTGCAAATATTCGATCGCTCGTAGATAACTCGATTACCCATTGATAACCAGTGGTCTCCGCCACGTTTTCCGATATAAAAAAAGAAGAAAAAAAAATGGAAGAAGCGAAGGGTTTCGCGAGTTTATCACTTTTTACAGTGTCTCGTTATCTCGTAAACTCGAATTTATGGTCCGAGAGTGCGGAGAGGCAACTGTGGCCATGATACCGAGCAGATCCCGCTTTTCTCAGCGATCCTGCCAGTTGGTTCACACGCATTTCCACCCATACAAGTGACTACTTGAAACTCGGTGGGGAATCCTTGAAGAGCAAAAATAGAAAGGAGAATGAGTAGAGTGGTGGCCTTGAACACGGCCAACCTTCGCTTCGAAGCCGAAGATTCTCATCCCGGCTTCTTCGTACACGCAACGGAAATCGTTATCGAAGGCCCAACCCTTGGAAGCCGAGAGTTAAACAGTCCTTTCGTCGATAATAGGGTTATTTCGTGACGTGGCCAGGTGGAAAGCTGTTTCGAAGGCTTGGCTCGGGATGAATGCAAGCCGTTCTTCAACGGTGATGTTCCTTACTATTATACATCGAGGTTCAGACCTGCTTTTCGTTTTTATCATTCCTTCGTTTCGATACGTTTCCCGGAATACTGTTACACCTTTTCATCTTTATCCACCTACCCTTAAGTTATACAAGACGATAGTCGATATCTGTTTCATTTGTCGCCGGTAGATAGTGTATCAGGACAGAGTTCGATTTTCACCTGTTTCGAAGCACATTAAGCAATTAATTATCTCATATGGGAAATTGGAAACGTCACGTGCAATACGTTACGCTGTTAGTGAACGCGTTAAGATTGATGCGTGAATGAATACATTATTGCTCGTCGGTGATGATATTCATGACTAGAATTCGTACTCGATTATTTTCTACTTATCGCAGTAATTACAAGATTCCCTCGTTTGCGTTTCGCGTAATTTGTATTTCTTTTCGAGCTTTTGCAAAAATGATACGGATAACGATTTTTCAAGGAAACGACCGCTTAAAAAGTAACGAACGTTGGCGAAGTTTGAACGAGGCATACTTGACGAGAAAATTCACGTCGTTAACATCGAAGATCTTTTAAAACGAGCGACTTTTCGTTAAATAGACTTAGGATTCTTGGATTCTTCGGTATTCTTTCAACGTACTTTCCATGTGTTATCGAACCTACTGAATAACGTTTGGTACCACGATTCTCCGATAAATCCACGGGTCAAAACAAAGACAAGATTATCTTGAAACTCACAGTTGGATCGCGTGACGATCATCGGAGAATGTGGTGGGCAATGGAAGCGGGGCCAGATGGAGAATCAGAGGAACGGGAGCAGCTGGAGGAGAAGACTTTGGATCGGAGAAACAGCAAAGCCGGTCTTGCAACGCTCTTCGACCGAGAACCAATCCGATCTACCGTTCAGCAATCACGCGTACTGCATCGGTGCTTGCTTCCAGCTCCGGGATAAGTACACCGAGCGAGGATGCGAACGATGAACGAGAATAATTTGCGCGTTTCCAACACCGGTGCCTTGCGTCTTGCATCCGATCAATCGGACCACGATGACGTACGATCGGTTGCTTTCATTCTGGTGCGAAGACGCCATGCTGTTATTTCTATATCAAAGATAAATGGAACATCGATGAAAATGGAATTAGAGGATCGTTGGAAAATTTCGAAAATTAACAGTTTTATAAAACAACAAAAATACGGATCGAATTATTGTACAAGATTCACCGTGATGTTCGAACAACGGACAGATCGAATGGTTTTAAAGAGAACCAGTTTGCCATGGGATCCTGTACGCTTTTTTTCCACTGTACAGACTGGTTCCAGTTTTCAATTACTTTGGCTGTAACCGATGCGTCGCCTGGTAAACCGGATGCAAATCACTGTTCGACGATAGCTTTCAACGGTGTCGGATGATGGGATCGCATGGTCCATCGAAATCGATGTCGCTAATCGTAATTCGATCCCACGATCGATTCCTCTTCCTTCAATGAAAATATGTTTGCCTTCTTTGTCAAACTCCGATGGCTCGTATGAAAAGAAAATCTCATAGTTATTCAAATTCCTGCAGTGCCTGAAGGAAGAGTTAGATTTAGAGAAACAGATCAGAGAGATGCGGATAAGTCGTGCAGAAATGTAAGAGGATGCATGTAAATGTATCTTTTAAAAGAAAACGATTCACTTAGGTCGGAGTGTGTTCAGAGGGTAGAAAGCTGATGGAACGGGAGGAGAATGCGTATCGAGGAGTGGCTATCTTACGTAGTGCATCGTAAAGAGGATTCCCGGTGCACAAATTGCTCAATTCAATCAAAAGTTCACCGGATCGATAGCCAGTGTCTGAGAGAATTACACGGTCTTCGTCAAGGAGCGACAGATTATTATCTCCCGGGTCAATCCTCCGAATCGATCAACGATATGATCTATCGTTTTCACGAGAAACTTTTCAACGAATGGAAGATGCACAACTACCGGAGGAAAATAGCACTTTTATCAAATGGATGTTCTTCCTTTCGGCTCGACTCGATATGCATTTATTTAAATTGAATCGACGGTAGGTACAACTTTCGAGTTGTATTCGACGAAAGTTCAGAAATACGTGTGCTTGAATTTCTTTCTGTTTCGATGAAATAACGGCAGGATTATTCGTACGAGTTAATTTGACTTACAATTTTATTTTCTTCGTCAAACGTAATAACTTTGTTCTGAAACATACTTGGCTTTTCATGGTCTATTCCGTGGAAGAGAAACTAACTAACTACCGTTACAGAAGGAAAAGCAACACCTTCTGACCGAATTAAGCGTAAAAGTAAGGGCGTGTTTAGAAAGCCGAAAGTTCTCTCTGTTGGGCTGGCAACAACATGAAACGCGAATCGCTTGATTACGAAGGAAACGGGTAAACCGTCCATGGGATAATTTCTTTCGGACCAAGAGAATACATATTACCTTACTATCTGGGCGAAAATCAAGACCTCATCCGTGTTAACGTAGAAGCCCCAAGGAGAAACCCTTATCCCGACACCTGATCGCTAAGGAAGTTCGCCAGCAACATCTGAAACACAAAGCCGGCTGCTTAAATTATGCCTGGAAGTTTCGGTTGTAATTTTATGCATCTTAACGTGCGCTATGAAGTTATATACGGTAAATGGCTTGTTTCCTGGGAAAACGGTATGATACTCGAGAGTAATGGAATCCATACAGTTTCCCTTCCCCTTTGATCTTACATTTTCCTCTGTCATTTTAACGCTTTAATTATCGAAATCCTATAGGCTATTAGATATGATTGATTATTTACTGAAAATTAAACGAATCACAGGGAAATCAAATGGAAAATGAAGTAAATTACAGGGGAAACGAATAAATTATACGGAATGTAATCATTTTAATGATACGTTTTCTTGAGATTCATTTGATTCGTAACATCTGCTATTGTATGCTGCGGGTAACAGAATTTACATAACCTAGATAACCTGAACCCGAAATGGATTAAGACATTAAGATTCTGTTTGAAATGGATCATAGAGAACGGTATGGTGTACAGGATGCGGTGGCACGGGGTTCACCATTTAGCGATGTCACAATAGGCGATAATCGAAGAACAAAGCGGCGAGGAATCACGAATGATATTGGCTATAATCTCGGCTGTTTATCCGTGAGAAGAGGAATGATGTTTATTATTGTAATATACAGTGTCGATCGTTGATACCTTCAATATTCACTACACGTTTGCGTGCAGAATTAGCCACTATTACCTCACAAATAATAACGTAACTACCCAGCGCCCGTATGCACGTTGTACGTATGCGAAAACAGGGTTGTACGACTGAAATGGAAAATTTGGTAAAAGCATTTGGTGATTTTGCTTTTGTTATACGCCTGCTCGTACAATAAGTTTAAATTCTCATCGTTTCGGTATTCTGTATCAGAGTGCTCATCAATTCTCCACGAAAGTGTTATAATTTATGTTGGAATAAATTTTATTTTATTTTATTTTTTTTTATTACTAATTAGAATTACAAATAGAGACTGTCGTCATTCTCAACTTGGATTGAACAGGAACGAAGAGTCAAAAGTTTTCAGATTCTGAATTGCAAACGTTCGCTCCACCGCAGCTGACTAATTTCGATAGAAACTTTCAATTCACGTGAAATGTTTAATCAAGTCTGTCTGGACAGGCAGGCCTGTCCGTGGATAATGTACGAGTTTCGTAATACTGCATTTCTTTGATTTTTATTCCGCGTTTTTTTTTTTTTATTTAAGGATTAGACGAAAATGTTAGAAAAAGTTCCTTTTTACGCGATTCAGTGGCAGAAAATTTATTTCAGCCCTTTTCGAGATTACATTTCCCATTTTTTCATGCGTAAGGGAAATTTCTTAGCTACACATTTCAAGACTCTCTAATTCCCTCGATTACCCTTAATTCCGTAAGAAAATATCTGAACAAGTGTTTCTTATAAACGCGTCGTTTAACTATGCTAAAGTAGCTGAATTTTCGCTAACGTAAGTAATACCGACATTGGATAAATGAAATACTAATTTAATTTCCCTTACAATTCTTTCGGAAAATCAACAAGTCGACTGTCGTTTTATCCTTGTTAATAGAATTTTCTGCAACTTATCGGTATTGGCATTTTCTATTGAAATTTTTAATTATTTTATTAATTGTCTTGAAATTCTCCTAATTAATAGGATTTATTTCTCTTAAGAAGCCTCATAAAGCTTTCTCTCGAGTAAGAATTCTCTCGGTACGATGAACGATTTCTTCATTACAACCGTAGAAAGAAAGACAGATCTCTTTCGTTGCTGCTGTTTAATTAAATCCTCAAAATTTCGTAGGAACTTAAAGGTAAGCTAAGCTAAGGAACGTTTAATCAAAACATATTTCAAGTGAATATTAATGATCTCTCTTAAGCCCCGCGGAAGAAGTTGCTAAGCAAGTGGAGAGTAGATTTTAGGAAGGAAGGGATTTGCGCATGGTCTACGACACAATTTCAAGGGAAACCGCTGCCCGTAAGATTAAATACCTTAGAATCTGTTAAATTATACATGAAGACCCATAAAACTGAGCGACTAATCGTATTAGAAGCTTCGAACGATCCACCCATGATTCATTGATCTGATAAACGATGTCCTTTTCTTCTTTTAATTAACGTGTGAAATTAATTCCATGCCTTTCGTCGTTAGTCATTAAAATATTGAATTTAAAATAAATTTTTTTTCTTTTCAATTCTATTTGGATATTTCTTAAAATGGTATACAAAATAGAAATATGCAAAAGAGAAGATGACGCGTTATGTAAGTTGTTCATTTAAATTCAACCGTGTGAACGTAGGTTGTATCCTTCGAATCCTCTAATTAACTACAAAAATCGATAAATCAAAGATATTTTCTACGAATATTCAAGCCATTTCTCGGCCATCTCTGTGTGTCTGTTCCATTGACCATTTTCGAGGTCTTATTACACGAATCATATAACCGTGTGATTTTCAAAAATCCCAGCCCTGTGAACACACATGCTGCTCGTAGGAAGATTTTTCGTGGTGAAACATGTGGTCGCAGCGTGTGTTCAACGCTGCTGGAGGCCAGAACGTTTCGCCTTGGCCGATGTCCTCCCGCAAAGCTGCAACATCTGCAGCCGTTGCTAGAGACCGAATTTTTATACATATCTTCGTCTTGGTGTCCCCTCGAAGAAGACGACAGTTGTCATCCACGTTCGCTACGCTCCGTCGAATATGCTGCATCAGGGACGCGAAATCATCGCGTCGATCGAGGTCCCTCGTAAAATTCAACGGCCCTACATTTTAACCCCTCTTCAATGAAGTGTTCCATTTATTTTTTTTCATTTTCTCAAAAATAGGTATATCAAAATATCGATTAGAAGGAAAATAATTACCCCTTTTCCAATTATACTTTCTCCATACGTTCGTTGATTTCTATCCTTCTGAGGGCTCGTTTTTCTAAGTGATCGATTCGAATAATTGGCATTGGGCTCAGAAGCAAGAGAAAACCTTTAAATTAGGAGGCTTTGAATCGAGTACTTACATTCTCGTTGTCGAGTGTTCTCGGCTAAATAAACAATTTTAATGTAAACGTTGGTTCTTCTAAAGCTCGTGTACCTCTAAAGACCCACCCATTTCCAGGAATAACATATATTCCATATAACTTCAGACATATTTTATTAATTTTTTAAATTCTGTTTTGTTTCAGGTGAGTGATCAAAGTACTTGCAAACTTGTGGCATTTTCACTTGGTGACAGAGATTGTAACGTGAGTAATTAATTATTTATTATAGTATCTATATTTGATTTTTCATTAAATTCGAGAGTCAATTATCCGTGGGGATCTACAAGGGGATCAAAAAGTCGTTGGTCAAAGGTTAATCGTCGATTCGATGCAGCAATTGAGAGATGATTGAAGTCGTTCAACGAGTAGCGTTCAGCTACACGACGGGTATTAATTTCTACATGAAAATTGACGAATTGACGGACAGATTGGACGACAAAAACTTTCTATCACTTTCAAACCGAACAAGTGGCGAAGCGCTTAAAAAAGAACCTATAATTCTTCATCTATTATCGTGATCTGCTTTCTTAACCTTTTAAAAGGGTTAAGTCGATCGCTAGCGAAAAATAGTGACCCTTTGACCATTTAAAACGGACATCGGTCGTGCGTACGGACAAAGATTCGCTGATGGACGTCATCGAGGTCAATTGCGAACGGGTTCAACGAGTAGAATCGAATCAGCACGATCCAATATGGGTCCGTTTAATCTTCGTGCTCGTGGTCATTCTCGAGAACGATGCTAATTTCTTCTCTTCCTTCTCCCCACAGTCCTTTGTTCACCGAGAAAATTGAGTCGATTTCAAATTCCTCGAGAAATCGAATCGGTATCGTTGCTACGCTTTCAGTCAACCGACATTTACATACCATTCGGAATGGAACGAAGGTTTGATAACGTTGCAACTGATCTATATCCTGTACACAATGCTACTGTTACCGGAAGATTCGTTGTTGAATTTTTGTTTCCTTCTTGGAAAATTCGCGTTTCGTGGAATATTAAAAAAATTACCATTCTGTGTATTTGAATAATTCATTTTCTTGTACACTTTACACACTTTTTCCATGTTTTAAATGCAGTATACTATTAACTGTTCAGCTAGAAACACTCGTTTCCTTTGCCTGGGATGAAAGCCCGCCTTCGTTTGCGTTAAATAACGTTCATTAATTAAACGAAGCTCGGAATCGAAACAACTTTAATTACGTAATATTAAATTTCATCGACGCAGTATTTTATTACCACGCGTTCTATGAATTTCATAAAGAAGCCTCTCTGTAACATTTTAATCGAGAAAAATACTGGCAATTCGATGGGTCAAATATTTTACGATAAGAACACTCGATAAAGAAACGTATATTTTCGTAAGTAGACTACGTCTGTTTCAATCGTAACAGAAATATAAAGAAACGACACGATATTTTTCATTACTCTTATGTTTACGGTGTATCGTTTCATTTTTACGTGATATGACCACTTGCCGACCAATCTACGAAACCTATATATATCTTTATACGACCAACAACGATATGTACTAAACGTCCAATTACGAATCACAGTCCGAGTAAATACGTAAAAATCCGGATATATTCAATCGAGTTTATCTATAATAAAAACAATCCGACCATACTTGTGCACACTACAGAATCAGTTCCGAAAACATCCGTACTTTGATTTCGAAACGGAAGATTACATCTTGCATCGCATCGCTTGATTTATGAGACAGAAGAATAGAATTTATGTTACAGCATTTTTACACGGGTAGTTACAGGAAGAAGTAACGATGCATAAAATTCTGTTGAAGCAACAGAACACAGTTTTTTTTTCGAGGAAAATAAAAGATTGATCGGTTGGATCGATCCAGTCGGACAGGTATAAATGATACAAATGTTGAACGGGGTCAGAGGTTATAGCCTTGTATTAATGGCGTGTAATGGAGGCATTTTATAGTTGGTTTACATTTGAATAGCAGAGCGATGTTAATAGGGTATTAATTTTATTGTGCCGAATTTTGTTGATAATCTTTAATGAAAAATAGAGTAGCCTAACAGGCAAATTACTGGACCGTTTACTTTATCAATGTAAACTAGGCTTATCAGCGTGTTACAACGACTCATCAAACTGCTCGAACTTCTCCGTTCAGGGTTCAGTCCAGTGGCAGCGAGTTAAACGGCGAATGACACGGGCCAACGAGACAATCGGGGTTAACTTCTCGTGTCAATTGCCACTCGGATTTGTCCCGGACCTTTCTCCGAATTTCTCTTACCGAGCTGAGGCTGCACCTTGCCAAGTGTCATCTTCTTGACAATTGATATCTCGTTCGTTCGTTTTCGAACGAAGCATCGACACGGTTCTAATTGACACATTCGTTGAGAGATCTTTTCTAACGTAACAAGTAACAGCATCGTTAAAGAGCATAAATATTTGAGTAGGTAATAAATTATGTTAATACTAAAAAGAACAAAGGTGTGTAAATTTACATCGCATTCATAAAGTTCATAATTTCATAAAGTTTTGATACTTTTAAGATTAATTACCATATACTGGTGTTTTTCATTTACCCTGCAAGAAATCAACAATTTTGTATCAAATTACCACGGCAGTTCTTATTCCTTTTTTTAATTACACATTTATATTATTTCGCGAACGAGTTTTTAAAATTATTACATTTTATTGTTGAAGCGACGAGAAAAATGAAACATACGATTAAAGTTGATTCGGCATGTTTAACGAACGTTTCCTTTTTTATCACATTATCGTAACACACGTTCGCCTCTTCACGGTTCTTTTGTTAAACGGATTTCTCGTTAGCAAACTCTGTTGTTGCGGATTAACGTTGAAATAGTGTTGCGATTAAAGGACCAGTTTCGGAATAAAATTTCTACCTATCTTCAAGACTTTCTAAATTAAATTCAAGTGTAATTTACTTTACCAGGATGGGACGATTTAAATGCCGATTCTCTTTTTAAATGTCCTTTTGTTATAATATTTAAAGAAAGGTATGAAAATTTATATTGCAAGTAAAGAGTAGTCATTTTTAAACGGTGCAATAATAAAAATAATCGTCAGTATTCGCGTCACGATTTATCCTTTTTCGTTGATAAATCATTTTCCATTCAGTTCACGTGATTCTCGTTTCTTTTTTCATCCGGCTAAATAATTACCGGGGAAAATAGTACGGCGAGACGAGCTGGTCGAGCGTTTCTCATCGATTAGACGTTATTAGATGCCCGAGCGCGTAATCGAAATAGCATCAAATGTCGTTCGAAATTCTAACGACGAAGTTAATGGACGGGGTTGGACAAGGGATATATGTGTACAGAGGGAAAGGGAGGATCTCGTTTATCCTAGCATAACGTGCATATATCGTCTAGTCAGGGGATCGTATAACTGTACGTTATGCGGCAGGTAATTAGATGATCCCTCGATTTATCAACGACGGTCTCGTGCTGGTTACCCGGTATTAAGCTAGTTAAACGTTAACTGAGACTAGGTGAAAACTTTAGATGTCGCGTATTTCGACAATTATAATCGTGAAATTTAGCCCGTGAAAGTGATTTCAATGAGATGAATTTTCATCGAGCTACATATTCAATGGAATCGAGTCGAAATGCTTTTTCAGAACAATTCGTTACTTCTTCGTTAGTTTTCAAATTATTTCAAGGAAATTTCACAAGTACGATTTTTAAGATGCTTCTCGTTCCTGAATATCGTTTCTAATTAATTTCAACGAACGTCTTTCGCACGAGGGTAGGTACATTCAGCGTCCATTCAGTGGACAAACATACAGGAGGAGTATACGTTCCCTCTCGTATTTTCCTCGCACAAAAGACCCGTGTTTTTGCGGCCACGCGAATTTCGACTCTCCTTCGCCGACACACCTCTGTCGCCGACAAATTTACGAGTCGAAATTTATCTCTGTACCTGCTCGTCCCCGTTTCCACGCTGCTCCTTTTTTCACCACTCGACAGAGTCCACCCCCTTTGCCCACCTTTTTTCTCGCCTCCTCCTTTGTTTCACTTTCTATTCGGCGACGAAATACGAAGATATTTCTCTTGTTTAATCGATAACATTCTTCGACTATCTTTCTTCCGTAATTATCAAAATTCTTTTACGTCAATTTTCATCCCGACGATTCGTTCAATTATTAACTGCGAGACATTCGCGAACAAGCGCACAGATAATGGATGGTAATGAGGAGTCTGTGCAAGCCGGAAGGAGGAAAAAACGAGTACAACAGAGTCAGACGAGAAGAAACAGGAAGTTGAAGTAAGGGGCAAGTATGCTTGCTTTTTTAGCAGAGCCAACCTTTAAGCGACTTTATGAAAATCCGATAATAACGACGTCCTCGGATGGCTGGATTTATTTTGACCCATTCATCCGTCGAACATTCGATTCGATGTTCTTCGTTTCGCGCAATACTTTTTCGCTTTCGAAAAGGGTTGATAAGTTACACGTTCGAGCGGCGACGAGACCGACGGGCACGCGTTAAGGATCAGTTTGGTTGTAAACAACCGAGCAATTCCTAAGTGGTACTCGATGATACTTCCGTCACGTTTATAAGGCACATAAAATTACGAAAAAAGGATTCTTCCGCCACGTACGATACTCGAACGGAATCGGTAATCAGCTGAGGACTAGGTGATACCGAGAGGGTTGAAGAAAATATTTTCTTCGAGTAATCGAATTGAATTTTCAGTAGTTAAAGTTAATAGTCACGGATCGATGCACCAGTTTCCCATAATTCGCTACAAACACGCCTAGTTTCGAAGAGAATGTTAGATATCACCGCGTTCCAGTAATTCAGCGAAAGTTCTGGTTCGAAACGCTTGTGGTCGCCGAGAATTCGATTGATTTCACGGCCGTGTCCATGTTGATCGTACATATCTCGCGGTTGCTTCTCGTATTACCATGAGAACCTCGAACTCGTTCATCCGACGATAACACGATCTTACCGCTGATCCAATTGATCTTTATGAGAATTCAGCGGTTACACAATCCTTCTTGTCCGCTTCTTCGTTGTCACTCTGTATCGATGATCCCCGTGGAGCTGAGCACTGGGTGTCTCGGATTCCTGGGAAGACTACGATCTTCAGCATCTTCTCACGTTTGATCTTGAAACCGTCTCACGGAATGATACACGGGATATCTATGCTAATTTCTAACGATACAAAAATTTTAAAATTCTGTACACCTGGTCCTCCACAGAAAAAGAAATCTTAGAACCATCGAAAGCGAGTCTCGAATTTTTAATCCCGAATAATATCTCTGAAATAACATAATTTTCGCTGGACCGTTTATTCGAGTAATTTCCCGAGAATAGCTAGATAGCGGAGGGGGTGTGTCGTTTCTTCGTTTAATTAATATTTCAGCAGGCTGTTTGGCATCGTTTCAAAACTGCTGCATAGGACCGCAGAGACGCGTTTTGAATTCGAGGCTGGTTGCCATCGACAGACGCATTTATTTAGAACGATTTACCTTTGTTCCTGAATATCAATATTACATTATGCCACACCTGGCGCCAATGTTAAAATATTCTGATAAAAGATAAATAAATAATTTTCTCGCATTATACTATCGGCTTGTATCCCGCGATTTATTTATCGGATACGTCAAACAATCTGTTGTATAACCGAAAGCATGGGGGTTTAACGTTTCGAATTTATTATTATCAACATCGTCGATATTCGATTTCCTCCGAATTTTATTTTAATTGATAGTTGCACAACTGTCGGCACATGTAAAGGTGAAAGCTTTCAGTTTTGCGGTTTCGAGGAACGAGACAAAAAGAACGCAGATAACATTAATCCAGTTTGATCGGTTTGTTTGTTTGTTCGTTTCTCGTTGTATTTTTTACCACGTGTCCTTTTATTTCTGGTTTTTCAGAATATTTCTCGTGAGCTTTTCACTTGGTAGATTTTGTTAGATTCTCTGTTTTTTTGTCCACCGATAACCGAATCGATGTAAAGCTCGAAAGATCGAAGCTATGAGTTCTCTGTTTTTCATTGAGAATTACATTTTTATTCGGTCTTCTTTTTTTCACAATTCGGATGAAAAGGTCCGAAAATTTTCGCGATCTTCTCGATGATATCGCGGATTATCAGGTTTTCGAAATAATTTTCATACGTGACTCGATATTTGTCTTTGCATCGGACGCATTTGCACGTACGGGTACATTATTATCCGATTCTATCGGACACCACGGGGTCGTTTCCTTTTCTCGATAAACTTCGATGCCTGGTAACGTATTGCGATGGCTTTTATAAATTTCTATCCCAAAAGAGCTCGTTGAATTTATGCGTTCGCTGCCGTTTTCCACCGTATTCTACATCCCCTGTAAGGAACACCACGAATTCATATTTCTCTCCCCGTTGGCTATAATTTCTTTCTTTTCTGTTTCTTCCTGATTTTTATTCTCTTTAACAGAACTGAAATCTCATAGTGATTTACGAATATCAAAGCGTTCAATTCCTTTGCGTTCCTTCTTGTATTATACAATCGTATAAGTAGGAATTTCAATTTTATTCGTAATAAAGTTTTATTACTGTCAAATATTCGAATAATTAACAATACTTTCAAACTCATTTGCAGGAAAAATAAGTACTTACATATCGTATATTGTAAAAGGGAATAACACGTGTCTGTACGTATAAATTTTTTAATTTCAATCGAACGACCTATCGAATTCAATCGATATTATCGATGTGAAACACGCCATTGTCACGTGGCTCGATAAGAAATCTTGCCCAACTGTGAAAGACATAGGAATGCAGTCGAGCTGCATTCTCCTCTTCCTGTTTCTTTAGCGATCATTGTTTCACAGTGGCTTGGTATTTTAGAAAAATTAACACACCATGGAATTTTTCATTTTATCATAGAAAATTCATGCCTTGTGGCATTTTCTGCTCTGGAAACACGTATATGTCGATTTTGGCGAATAATTTATTTTCGAAACGGAATTTGTAATAGAAAGGGGGATGTTGCGATCTTTTATTGACGTTCGCGACAGAACAATGATTGAGTTAACAATGAATAGACTTTTGTCATAACAAATTCGTATAGAAAGATTTTAAATCGTAAATTGGATCGGTGGATTTCATAGAATTTCATCCTGCAATTTCTCTTTCTTTCCCATTTCGTTTTGGTTTCACCAAAAACTTATTTATTCAAAAAATCTCCCCGATCGATTCGATGCTTTTTATTTGAATCCCTTGATTGTTCGTATCCATATTAATCGGGCGGTTGTTAAAAATAATTAGTACTGATAAAGTAAATAAACATTCGAGGAGGTATCTCGAAATTTTCGCCATCGGTTTGTTGTAATTTTGACGGTCGGAAATAATTTGATATCGGATTTGAGGATATAAAGAAGTGATTTCGCGGGAACAATAGATTTAATTATCGTTTGAAATTTAAATAGAACGAAAGCCGAGGGGTTCGACGACTGTGAAGAACGCGAATATTTTCACTGATAATCGAACCGCTCGTAATCGGTATGTAGGTTTTAATTACAGTGTTACCGTCGACTTGTTTCCAAGAGTCGTTGCGCAGCATTATCGATGCATATTTAATGTCCTACAGCACACACTATTACCATTAAATTGTAATTATTGCTCGCAGTTATTTCATTATATCGTTGGGAGTTAAATATCGTCAGTGTATTATCGTTAGCACGTCCGGCTTCGATTCAACCATTTCTATTCTGTTCTTCAGACGAGAATGAATAAAAATTATCCTTTCATTTTTTTCATTTAGACCTTTTGTTATCTACCTTGCCTCAATGACTTCACAAATCTAATTGATTCAACTTCCTTTGAGTTATCCCCTCAAGTTTAATCGCTTCGAAAATTTATTATAGTCAACCAGTCGGAGGAAATTTCACCGAGAAATTCGAGCAAACTATTTGGAGCACTGATTCGCGTATTTCAAGCTATTTCGATACATTTCCTCTTTCTATATCTTCCGGTGTAGGTGGTGTTTTCTTCGATCGTTCATTTTCGCGATAGCTTTCATTCCACTTTTCAGCGAGAAAGAAATTTCCGTCTGTTTTCATTTTATTCCTCATTTTAATTTACTCTTGTATTTATCGACCAGTTCAGATAAATTGATTCTGTTGAACAAAAGGTTGGAAACAATCAGCAAGCTGATGCATTTCCTATCTGTTTTTTTTCTTCTTTTTTCAAGCTCATGAAAATAGCGAGCGTCCGATGGAGTTTCAATGGTGTTTCCAATTACAAATTCGATCGGAGATTTTAAATTGAGCGTTTGAAAAAATAGCAGTAAACATTATTTCTCGTTTGTTTTCATTGGATCTGCTTTATTTACATTGCAGTACTTCCCTTTGATTTTATTGTTCTCGCGGGATCAATTTGTTAAATAGTAATAAGGTTATGAAGCAATCGTATTTCCTATGAAATTATTCTGTTTTATTTGAAAAATTGACGATACGTGGAAATATTGTTAGAACAAATAAACAGAACTGTTTCAATCCATCACTGTAGTGTTACGTTCGCTTTACAAGCAGTTATCAATTAGAACAAATTAACATTGAGATCTCATTTACATTGTACAAGGAGAACACATCGTACCTTCGGGCGAATCATAATTAACCACCCTGTGGAACATATTCGCGTAGTATTAGGAAGGATACATCGCAGAGCACGTCGCAATTGGTACTTTCATTAAGAACAACAAGCTTCCATCAAGGAAAATACAATCATAACACGATTGCAGAATATTAATATTCATTATCATTTCTCGTATACTGTTTTTAATTCTTTTCGTTTTCTGACTAATAATTACACCAGCCAATATTATAGGGCCAATGGGTTAATAACTCTCTGATTTTCTATGATGATATAATAATTGGGAATTTAATTAATTCTTTAGCAATCGAAGCTAAATTTCTGCTAATGCACCTAGTTTACACCTGATCATCGTCAGATCAATTAAAAAGTTTCGTTCCTTTGAATGATTTCACTGAAACGAATTCGTAGAATCACGATCCTGATAGACAGCACATCCATCCACTGAATCGAATACGAACATGGATTTCATTCACGTTTGTTCGGTGTTGCGTTTCAATCTCTCCTCGATCAAGTCTTTCAAAAGGGCCTCCAATTACGGTATACAGGATCTCGAGTAAATTCACGATTGAACGTTCGTACGCGAGTAGGCTTGGAGGTTCTTCGATATGACCAGACAAGCACGTGAAAATCACCGCTGTTCGTGGCTGCCCGTTGCTGGCCGGTGATCAAAAGCAACGCGTAAACGCGGCTTCGTAGGCTGACCATGTCTGCGAGCATAAAAGGGCTCCACCGATCAAGATACACACAGGACTCTCGGTTATAAAGGACGAGAACGGTGTACAAGCGGAAAGGAACTCGTTGCCAGAGGGAAAAGTATAGAAAGGGAAGGGGGTTTGTCGTGCTTTTCAGGCTGCCAGTGTGTAGAAAGGAACGGAGAACAAGTAGGGATACTGTTTGCCTAGAAAATTATTATTCATTGATAATTATATTTTAATCCTTTGACATATTCTTAATTTTTTTTTTTTTTCATTTTTCTTTCACTCGATACAATTCCACTCGATAATATGTAATTAAATGATAAATTTTTGGAGAAATAGTTTAATTCGTTCGAGTTTGACTGGTCGGTCCGTAAGTGTAGGCTGAGGTTGGTGGCAGGCAGAACCGGCTTGGGCTCGTTCCTCTTCAACATCCTCCTCATCCTCGTTCAACCGTAAGGTTAGAAGGTATACCTGAATCAGGTTATCCTTGTTGCACGCCACGCGAACGTCGAGCGACCGGCTTGATGCACCTGCACCCGTGCTGCACCGTTCTATCTTACCCTCTTCCCTCCGTTCCTCCAGCCTTGTGCCTGCTCGCGCGCTCCTACCTCGCTTGTCATCTCCGTGTATTCTTGCTTCTACCGATCGCCAGCGATAACAACGAGCCTGCCTCGAGTCTTTGTTGTTTGTCCCGATGCTATATATATATATTTTCTTTAACTATAGACGAACCGACGGAAGGGGTATGAAAATTTTATTTGAGAAATTTCGAATTTTCGAAGCTTAGAATCTCAACATTTTTGAATGTAGGAATAACGAGGCGGCCCTTTGACTATAATTACGCGAATGCTCGTGATAGTCAATTGATACAGATGCGATTCATGTCCATCGCTAGCTGTTTTTTAAGAGAGAACTCGTTCGCGGATGGCCCCGGGGCTATCAACCGAATCTCAAGCGGCACGAAACGGCCAACTTGATCCATTCGCATACCTCGACGAGCGGAAACACTCTTATCCGCTTTGTCCTGTTGAAACGCGATTCGTTTTACGTCGCGTTGCGTATCGTCGCGGTGAACGAACGATCGCGGCTGCCTTTTTTCGCGTGACGTTGAACGTTTTCTTTTCATGAAAACGAATCCGTACAATTTCCACGGGGAAACACACGCCAGCAGCTGTAAGTGCGCGTAGAAACCTGCAGCGTGTATAATGATTATAATAGCGACCGTCGATGACGAGGATGACAGACGCGTTTGTGATTGATGCTTTTCTTTATGGTTCAAACAGGAAAATCATTTTTACCGTAGTAGAAATAACCATATTTAATCGGGCACACTATAAAACGCGTTATTTAACTAACTAAACTAAATGGTTCTTTAATACAACTCCTCGGTTTGCTGTTTTACATTTATGAAAGAGAAGCAGTAGTTTTCTCTGTATCATCAACGCCGCGCGATGTCAATAAACGAGAAAAGTAACGTCCTGAAAAAAAATAGAAGATGGAAGAAAAAACAGGGACTTTTTGGGAAAAACAGTAGCACATGTTGCTCTTTTTTGTGCACGCGATGACACAGCGAACATCGCGTGCACGTTTTCATCGTAACGCAATTTCATGTGCGCTACCAGTCCCTGCGAATTAAAGCTGCGTACCGTAGAGAGGGAAAAAAGCGGGATGCAAAAATGGTAAAATACGCAGGAAAAATGGGTGGAAAAATAAAATGGTCGGTTGGCGTGTGATGGTACAACCGCGACAAAAGATTTTATTTATCGAGACAAGAGAATGTCCGAGTTTCAGGGTGTGTCGAGAGCTGTCGTTAAAATTTCGCGGCTTTATCCTCCTTTTTTCGCGCACCGGTTTTATTCGATTCCAATTTTAACTGGTTCAACTTTGCTGCTGACCGCGTTTATCTCGAAATTCAAAACGGTCGGGGAGAAAAAAAAAAGAAAGTGAAACGCAATATTCGAGTTCAAAGGTTCGAATTAACCTTTCGCTCTAAAGACCGTTCGAATTTATGCGCGCGTGATTGAAAGAAATTTCATTTTTCCTCTCTAAAACTCTCGAACGGTGATCAATATTTATACGCACCTTTTGCTTCTCTCTTCTTTTTTTCTCGTTCCGCAAGTTGTACGAAGCCGCCTTTAGCTCATTCATGAAACACGCACGCGAGCCGTGTAATAGGTACCTGTTTCATTTACATGAGTAATATTCGACGATCAATCGAGCGCTTTTAGAAAACATTCATGGACATCCGAAGACGGATTTGTTTATCCTTTTCGAACGATCACCGCCCTCTTTGATATACCTCCGCAGCACTAAGTACTTACAGATCTGGAAACTCGTAATCCAACGCAGTGCGTGTTTTCACTCCATAGTTAGAGAGAAGAGGTTCACGAATAATCGTTCGAACGCACGTAGCAATCTGAAAATTCTCTCCTTTTTCTCGGACATAAGTAACCTTCAATTTACCGCGAATTCTCGGAGTCACGCGCCGCCACAGGGCGAAGCAAAGTAGATTTTTTCTGTATTGGAAGAAAAAATTGGAAGAAAAACATGTTCGCGTTTACCGCAGCTCGAAGGGTAAATTTTCTTGGACGATGGATTAACATGTAATTAATTCGAAGTAATTGGGATAGGGATTGCGCGTGTTTTCTAAGAACCTTGCCTACGAACTGAGGATTCTTATCTTCCTCGATGGATCGTCGACTTTTTTTATCCGTAATCGATGTCCCCTAAAGAGAAAACCGATTTGCTCTTTCAAAGGTACTGCTCCTCCTCTAATTGGTAAATCCCTGGGAAACAATTACGTTTTCGATTGGCGTCGAGCAGGGATCTTTTGTGCTTCCGCTTTCGAACGAACTGAACGACGGGGGTGGAGGAAGAATCGAGTTGAAATCATTTTTGCGTGGTAATTTGGTGATCGAATGGCGCTGATTATTATTGGAATCGAAGAAATTTATCGACAAGGATTGAAATAAAACGACGTCGCAAATCATTAGTTTGCTTTTCAAATATAATCACAGAGCAAAGCGATTAACTCCACTTTTTAAATTTTCGAGCATCAAGGATCATTTGGTTAATTGGAATTTTAATGAAATTCTTTATCTGCAAAGTTTCGCAAACATAGAGCTTCCAAGTGGTGTATCTTGAAGAAAGTTTTAGTAATTCAGATTCAATGATCTTCCAAATTCATGATACTTAAAGCAGCATACCACGAGGTAGAAGTTTCTATAACGAGAATATTTATTAAAGATCCGAAAATCTTAAGAAGTACATAATACGGCACATCCATCGCATAATGCGTAAATATTTAATGACACAAACACGGTAAACGAATAGGATCATCAAAGTAACAATATCAAAAATTTATTTTCACCAGTATCTACCAGGTATAAAATCTATCTTACGACTTTTCAGACTCGAAGATCCCAGTAGTCGCTCTTAAAATTTTGTGGTTTCAAAATTTAAGGTTTTAAATCCTTCACGAGGAAGAGATTTAAAGCGAAGCTCGAAAACTTTCCTATCTTACTGGAATTTATTTTACCACGATTTCGAAAAACTTGAAATAAATAAAAATTGACGAACGTTCCATTCCTTAAATCGATGATCTGCTCGCGAAAGGTAGCGTTGCATCGTGTTTCAGGGCTAGTTTTTCCAAACAAGATGTAGCCGTTTCGAAATGAATCGAGCTGAGAGCGTTTAACCAATTTCTATCGAGACACGATATCGTTCGCGTCTCGAGTGTTACCAAAGAGCGCGAGCGAAAATTGCACAGTCGACGTCGACGAGCAAAAACGAAACGAGGAGTCGCGGAGGCATTCGAGCAAGAAGTTAGTCGTTCGAGGAGTCTTCTATTGGCTCTCCTTCTCTCTTGCCATACCTTCGTATAACGTATGTACAAGCAGCAGAAGCATCAGGGCAAAAGATAGAGAGCAGAATTCTCGTTCGTTAACTGCCGGCAGAATCCACTCGACTTAATCGATCCTTTCTCTCGCGGACCAACTATACCCTCCATCCTTTGTTCCTAAAATGGAAGACAGCTAGCCGCGCCTCCATTTACTCCACCTTTCTCGGTATACCTTGGTCGATGCTCGCTAACTATTTGCAGGTAGTAATTAGAACGATATCGAATCAATACCATCGATCGGAACCTGCAAATTATGATACCGTATCGGATGCTATCAAACAGAACCGATACACCTTTGATGCTCGTATCAAAAATATAGATCACCATTTATTTTTACAGCGGTGCTCAAAATTATTCCACGTACTATGATATTATAACATTTTTCTATCGATTTGTTTTAATTATTCAACTATATCTAATTGATACTATCGGTGACCCTTGCAAAAAGTGTAATTTAATTGTTATGAAAAATAGCTAAGAAAAATTTGTCTTTTATTCTTAATTTGGATTCCTAAATTACTCTGTTTAATCACTTTTCTATTGTTTTCTTTGAATCGTTCTAGTATATCTAATTTGTAGATCAGCAGTGACCCTCGCAACAATGAACCTGTTAATCAGTGTAATTTAGCCTTCATCAGAAACGAATAGCAAGAATGTTTCCCCCAAACGATGTAATCGTTTCGCGTTTCACCCCTGAGAAAATCCTTTTTTTACTGCTCTAACCACTTCGGTTCTACTGATATCGGTCGAAGTCGACGGAACGAGGTATATTAAAGATGCTTAAAAATGGGAAATTACATCGCGTATCGTCGAGTTTCAGCTGGAGGGAAAGGTTGAGTTATCGGATTGAATCAGCAATGACTTTCCCGAAGCGATCGCCGCAACAGCGAGAGCACGTTTATCAATTAACATTAAGTATTCAGAGTAAAGCGAAATTGCACGTCTCGACAGGGTAATTCTTTCCGGTGAAAAATCAACGAGAAACTTGTTCCTTCTGTCGGGCACAGATCACCACTTAGGTATTTATATCGGACCGACTAGCTGATACTAACGGGTTCAACTTATAATCCTGTTTTCTGATCACTGGCGACGAGCTGGATCGCGATTAGTTTTCGTTTAATATCTTGCCCGTTCGACGTTCATTTTTTTAAAACGTATGGAAATCCTGTTTGTTCTTACGTAACTCACCGCTGAACATTCAGAACCTTGATTTCTGAACGGAGACTCGATGAAAGTGGTGATGATGACTGTGAGAATTGGGACGCGTTGACTTTTTCGGGCCCGTTCGGCGGAGAGGAAATGGTACAGTCGCGGTTAAAAGTCTTGGGGCAATTTTAAGTTTGGGAATCTTTTTAATTTTACCATTGACGATGAGTGTCAATGACGATAACGAGAATAGAAGTATACGTTCATAGAGTTTTGTTAAATGTATGGGTTAGTGTAGCAAGATACGATTCCCAGATTCTCACGATCCGTTCTTTCTTATTTAATATTCATTAGCTATTGATGACTTCCTGTCTGTTCATTAACTATAATTTATGCCTGTGAATTTAGCAGAGAAATTAATCGTTTTCCTAAAAGTTGACCTTCGGTCAAAGAAATATTTAAATCCAGTAAAGTTAATATTAGCAAAAGGTGAACAGAGTTACAGTTTTTAAAAGGTGTAAGAATAAATCGGTCATTCCAACTACCTAATAATTAAATCATTAATGGAAACATTCATCAAGTGGTGATTAGTGTACAACGATCAATATGTTAAAATCGAAGACAAGGTGATAACTAGCAGAAAACTGGATAGGGTGGAAAGCTTATAATTTATCATGAATTTATTACTTTGAATAACTTGTCTTCACAAACTAGCAATATCCTTAAAGAAAAAAAATATACGTTTATAGGAATCGTTCAATTTTCTGTTCGACGAATTATCATAAGTTTTTCTAACTAAGATGAACAAGACTTACGCGTTGCATTTTATTAACAGTACGTCCGAAAGAGAAATTGAGTAAATTTAAATGATGTAGACACAGCAGGTAGAAATTACAGTCGAAAATAAGCAATTAGTTGACTAACTATTAAAGCGAACACTTAATGATGATGATACTTTGACGACCACGTTGCAGATAGGAAGACTGCAGCTAAGGAATTTATTTAACCGAAGATAAAAAGAGTGTGAAAACATACTTGTACCGATAATTTGAACACTCAAGGTACAAAAAACAAAAAAAGGAGTATATTGGAATTTGCTGAAACGAAAAATCATGTAATCCGTGTTGGAAAAGTTTGATTGTTTAAAATTCATCATACGATACAGAGGAACTGTGTGTACCAATTGTTTGGCAAGGAAACTCGTTTAAACTAAAAACAGTAACCGTTGTATTTCATTAATGAGTTATTAATGGACGTGCTTTGTTCATTACAAGTTCTCGAGCAAAGCCCTGCTTCTTCGGATCGAATTGAAATATTCGTTCTTTCTTTCTCTCAAAATATTCGAATGGGCTTTGGAAAATAGGAAATATTCCAAGAAGGTCTTATTAGAATTTTCCAATTAGGATTTCCTTTAATTTTCCCAAAACTTCGGTACAAAGTGTCGAGGTATTGTCCTTAAAATCTTGAAAATGGCGCATCAGAACGGATATTAAGTTTCAAGAGCAGACGTGAAAAACAGTTTTACAAGATGGCGTAAATGGTGCGCAGGAGTGAACGTCGAAGAACAGGTAGACGTCGAAGGCCATCAACGTTTTCCAATTAGACCAGACTCGATCGATTATTATGCCGGCAGAAGCAGAAGCAGACTCGGTGAGTTTCACGGCGAAGATAGGAGCGAGGGGACGAAGAGGACACGGGTAGACGATCCACATTCAGATACTTTCCCACAGTGTCCGGTAGGCCAAAACAAGCCTGCCACCATCTCGCTCTTGCTCTTCCTGCCTGGCTCGTTTCGTTGCTCTTTTATCTTGCTTTCTACCTCCGGTTAGCGGCTCCGCTCGCTCGCTTTGCTTCTTTTATCCTTCGACACAGAGCCACTGGTTCCTTGCTCGCCATACCTTTTTGCTCTTCAGCTTCGACGCTGAAGCGTGGCGGCCAGCCTGCCACGTGGCCACGTAGTAGGGAGTGCGCGTTTGTGGAACAAGGAAGACCGGTCCCAGGACTCTCTGATGTCTCCATTCACTCGAACATCGGAATTTTCTACGCTTTTGCATCAGCCATTCGCTAAAGTTTCCTTCGTTCACAGGCAAATTTATTTATGTAGAATATTTTATTATTTTCGTTCATCTTTTGGGCGACAAATGGATTTTTCGTGATTACAAGATAAAAGGAAAATGGAAGAAAATGATCAAGTTTGGACAACATTATAGAGTTCAGAAAGATGAATTTATATACATATATGATATAAATCATCTGAGGACATACACTTTTAATTTCGTACCACTCTGCACCCAATTAGAAGTTAAACCTCTTCATTAAATCTGAATTAATAATTTTGTTCAAGAAATTAACAATCAAATCGTTTCAATTTTCGACTTGTACAATCTGTTTATCCTCCACTGTTTCGCTTCTTATCTAATCAAAGATGAAATTTTTCCATGCATAATCGAAATTGCAATAAGGCACAATTCGATCCGCACGGAATTCAATTACATTCTATTCTAGTTTATGCATCACGCAGTCGTATACGCTGCTCTTATTTAATTTCACTTGGAATATACATTCTGTGTATCAAATACGTGCTGCTGTACAAGCGAAACTAACAGCATTTCAGGTATTTCTGAGGTCGGAAAGCAGGGAAACTCGATGTCGTTCGAAGCACAATTCAATCTTCTATAAAACTAACTCGAGCCTAAACCAGGTCGATTCCGAAGTTCAGCGTGCATTTATCTATAACTGAAATAACTACTTTCCTCGTCTTGATTGATTTTAACCCATGCTAAAGTTTAGATTAATGAAAAAAAATTTCAAACAAATTTATTCTCGAACCGGAATGAAAAGTCGAATTTTCCTGTAAAACCTGCGCTTTCCATCTGATCTTTCCGCGTTCAAAGTGCTCCATTAGAGTTGCTGCAGTAGATTTAACACGAGCATCTGCAACGTTTGATCTCATAAACAGTTCATAACCGACAAATTCTGCATCGCCATGTGAAACGCTCTTAAAATTACTCCTTATCCTCGAATCTCGAAAGCTCTCTCCGTTTTCTTTTTTTTTCCTCGATTCACCGAGAACGATTTGCTTATGCAAATTTTCATAAATATTTCCTTCAGGATGTTTCGTATCCGCGAACGAGAGACGGTCTCGTCTAAATTACTGCTCTTCTGTACTTTCCTTAATCACTTCCTTAGTAATCGTTGTACCGTCGATCCGCTTCTTTTCTCCTTTTTTCCCCTTGCATTCTTCCAGCACTTGGAGCTTTCTCGCGTGATTACACGACTTCTCCTTTCGACGATGTATGAAACTTGCAAAACAGTTTCTTCGGGGTGTATTATTTTCAAACGCCCATGTAACTTCTCTCTCACCGTAGTTGTATAATAAAACCGAAATCGGTGTCTCCGTCGTTGATATAAGTATTATATTTAACATGAACGTAAATGTTGGTGTAAGTTGTAGCGAGCGTCAGCCCCTATCGATTCCTTTTCTTTTATTGGAGTTTCTATAATAAAATAAATAGTCAGCCTTAGGATCGAAAGGGATAAATATAAATAAAAAATATTTGTCATTATATAATCTATCTTAATGAAAAAATATTAAATTGGTATTTCATTTTTGGAGGGTTCGAAGGTTTTCTGAAATTCAAATCGGTAACTGTAGATCATCGGTTAAAACACGAAGGAACTGTATGTTCGAGGTAGGAAGCAGCCGCTATTAAGGGGCGAAGTTTCATATCCAAGATGATGAAAATCTCATAAGCGGGGCACGAGTTAACTGCAACAGTTGAAACGAACTTTCTTTTGCTCGGTCGTTGGGAGGAACTTTCTTTGGCCATTCTACTACTTCAGCATCTTCGGCGGGGTCTGCTGGTTACTCGTAAACTTCTCGAAACTGTGCGGAATCGGTCGAAATATGAAAAAAGGAAATTCCCTTTTGTCTTCCTCACTCTTTTATTGCCGCGCGCTATTTCCGAGCTCCGAACGCTGAAAATTACGATTGCTGAAGGCAACGAGGATTTAATTATTCGACCGGTGCCTCCTACGCTTTAAATTAAGCAAATACCCACGATTTATAGTTACCCTCCACGTGAATCTGTTTAACTACATTTCAATTAGGATATCCGGCAAAATTGTGCTATAAATTAAATTTAAGAATTACTTGAAATCTCATTTTACTCACATCCATCTCTTTTCTTTTGTTTCAGGTAAGGATCATTTGCAAACGTATACCGATCTCCCAGAAATAGAAGAGTATGTAAGTAAATTTCATTAAAAATAGATACAGAATACCGTTAACACAGAAACTAAAACTTTACTCAAACAAATTTTTCACAAACTCGAAGATTCTTGCTTCGGTTCGACAGCGAATAAATGTGTTCTTTTCGAAAGTAATCTCAAACTCTGCCTCGCTGGCACATGCTACCACCATTTCCTTGTCCAATTTTTATTCTCTCTTCGCGTAGTTTCCATCTATGATCCTTCAATTTTCAACATACAATAATCTTCACATTGTTTTTTAATTTTACAACGTAAGATAAAACTCTGTCTCGCCCTTTAATCACTCTGGAAACATCAACACGTCGGTAGGAAATTCATCGAAGAAATTTCCCAGGACGGTGTTAATTTACGAAATAAAAAAAAGAAAAGAAAAGAAAAGGAAGGAAAAGATTTTTTTTCCCAGCGTCGCATGTCGCCCTCGATTGTGTGCCAGCGATAGCAGAGGGTTGCTGAAAAGAATTGCTTTTTGGCTAGGTAGAGAGAGCGTAAACCCGCCAGGGGGATGTGCAGTCAGCATCATAGTATACTGCATATTAAAAGCAATCTCGTTAAACGCGACGTAGAGAGGTAGCAGCAGTCGTATAGTAGCAGCCATAGAGCCGCATATGATAGCAAGGATACATGGGGTAGGTGGAGGAGGGGTGGAGAAAAAAGGAGAAACCTACGAATGGGGGTAGGGAGAAAAAAAGAAGATGCGCGTGGTACTCGGGGACTCGTTTAGTTTAATTTGACGCGTGCAAAGCTCCTTTACCCACCCTCGCTGCCACCGTCTATCTAGACCGGTGCATTTTATAAAGACTTTACGCCGCTTTCATCGACTTTCGCCCGTGGTTTCACGTTTATTCCGTTTTAATTCTGATCCTAGGAATTAAAGGCGCTCCCGAATCGTAGCCCGCCGTCACGTTTCCTCGAAACGACCTACCTCACTCGTGGGGAATGGAAATTGTTATCTTCTTCAAGATGATATCCTCTAGTTTCGATGAAATCTGCCGCTTCAGCGGTTCCATTTTTTTTCATTTTTTTTTTTTTTCATTATAAAATACGTTACCAGAGCCGATAATACGTTTCGAACAATAGATCTCGCGCGGTATGGGGGAAACAATGCGAAACAGAGGAAACGGATGTAACGCAACGAGCTTCGAAATCATAAATAAATGGCACGTTCGTCTCGTGGGTCCTGTAAGTATGGGACAATAGCGAGCGAAGCGATAAAAATTCATATGTATTTACACAGTTCAGCCGTCCGTTGCCCCGTTATTATTTCGTGCCATTTAGCAGAAACATGCGGTGACACACGGTGAAACGTGACGAAGCAAATGGTCCGTAGAATGAAATACATGTTCCATGGATACATGACGTGGTTTTATCACTGGCGACATCAATTTTTGTTGTCTTTGATTTGTGATTCCTTTTGGAACAAAAAAAAAAAGAGAAATTTTATTCGACATCAACGTTGGTTCTATTAAAATATGCACATCCACGTTTCTTCGCGTTCTAATTCTTCTTCAAACATTAGATCAGACACACAATATTTCTCGAGTCGTCGATCAAATCAGAGTGAAATATTTTGAAGATACAACGTATATTAGTTTGGAAATATGTTGCTGATAGCGCAGTAACTATAACGTATCGCGTGTAAGGGGCGAAGGTAAGTCATTTTCGGTGGAAAGGAGTTTACGAGCTGCTAGGAAGCAAGCGATTTCGAGGGATTTCGTTGAGCCATCGATTCCCGATAAACCACAGACATAAAATTAATTCCGATGACGTTCGCTGCGAGCCTCCGCATCACGGATTGGCAGGCACGAATCTGTACCGTACACGTCCCTCGTTAAAACCGGGAACAGTCTTCTCCCGAGATGGACGAGAAGCGATAAAACGACGGAACTTTTACTTCTCGATGCGATAACCACCTCCTGAGCTTGTTAAGAAACAGATAATACAAGTTTATTCTTCACGAACTTGGAAATTCCTTTCCACTGATACGGCAGACACCTGTTTAATGTTCATTTGATTAGACGGTTCTTTTATTTCCATTCCCGTTAACCATCGTTTCAGATATCTTTAATTAGATAAATTAAAGAACTCCTAATAATACAGGTAACGATTTCTCGTAGAAATTCGGTGACAAGGTAGAAAAGATATTCTGTAAAATAATACGTCGTTGGTAAAGGAATCAGGCGATCAGGCGGGTGTTCCCGATTCGAGCGAGAAATTCGCAACTTGTGCACGTAGAGCGGATGGGGCGCGGTGCTCGAAGAATCAGGGTATTATCTCTCTATCGCGGCTCGGTGGCAGACCCCTAAAAAAAACAATTTGAATGGTTCAAGTAGCACTCGGGTGGAAAAGTTAAGCCGGGACACGAGGAATAAGGCCTCGGGGGTGGTTGGTAAGCCGTGGCAAGTTCTGTTGGTGTGCTGACGTCGTGAGTGTCTTCTATTAGACTTGGTCTAGGAGAGTCCGTAGAGCGGTAGAAGGAGGGCACGATAAATGGCCGAGTTGACAAGAGAGCCGGAGGAGAGAGAAGCTTGCATACATAGTTGCTCGTGTTGCTCGGAGGATTGTGTTTGCGGCAGCTGGTACTTTCGTGACGTTACAACCCCATGCTGAAATTCGCATCCTTAGGACTAGCGGTCGTGTACAAACTAGTCGGACAATTTATGTCTTCCTCCTTACATTCCTAGATATTTCCTTAAAATTCAAACTCTCATTTCGAAGTACTCATTAATTACAAAAAAAGAACACCCTACAAAACTATACAAAATATTGAAAATCGCTCAGGGCATGTTATCTTGTTTTTTATACCCTCTGATATTATTTTGTTCTTCGGATACACGAATTATTGATCAATCGTGGTTTCGTTCGATTTCCTGCAACTTTATAAAGTCGAAGAACCGCATAAAACCGGCTGAAAAAGCAAAGGTTGAGAGCGTTATCGAGCTTCGGTTCGCCAGGACAAACGCGACCGACGATTTTGAATAAAATATGCAATCGGGTCGGTGGCGAGACTTGGTCAATTTCGACGACCTCGATTAAACTTTGGAACTCAACCATGTCTCGTGTCGATTCACGAAAATATGTATGTTGATTCTTTGTACCAGAAACTGGTTCACCCTTCGTGTTGTACACTCGCGATCAGATCAGTCTTCCTTCCTTTTTTCATCTCGATAATGCAGTATCAAAATTTCACATGCATTAACCTAATGAATCGTCACCTATCTCGTTGCTAATTACACGGCACCTTGTATGGGGCTAGTTCTCAAGTAAACATTTCCCTTGCCACGAATGCAATCAAACGTACATAATTAAACGATCCAACGGAATCGATGGTTGCGTGCACGCCACCGCGAGATTCTCATCACGAAATCCTTGTTCCCCGCGACTCTACCGAATCTGACCATCGATCCATTTCAGTAGATCACCTGTCCTAATACCATATGTTCCCGGCTCTAAGACGCGGGATCTGTTAGGAGGAATCATCGGTAAGGCCGTTTAATCTCCAGGCTTTGTCGTGAAAATTAACACTCGAGTTTAGGCGTTCATTCCTTTCCTTCAATTTCATTCGTAAATTCGCAATTTTCAGTAGATGAACTTTCCGTTGCGTAATTTTCTTAATTTTCATTAAAGAAAGAAAAATCATTTATGTAGCATATTTGCAACAGATCGCGAGGAGTTAACGATACCGTTCTATTTTTCCATATGGATTAATAGATTCTCTCTATATGAAATTCGAGGTGAAATCACTCTTTCCGATCGGGTAGAGTTGTTTAGATAGAGCAGATGCATCGGAAGGATGATACGCAGAGGGAATGGCATGATGGTCAGCATACGAAATGAAGTGGCACACGTTTCGGTCGTATCCTTTCAGCGGACATGGCGCGCGATGTCCGTTTGATCGGTTGCCACGAAAAGGATATTGGTACGATCGATGTGTGTGGCATTGTTTCGCTGACGGCACTCGTTCTTCGTTCGCCGCCTTTTTTTCCTCGCCGTCGCATCGCATCGTTTTTATGCCGAAGCATTACGAACGTCATTTCCATCGTCGCGTCATCAGGATTTTCGTTGGGAACCGAGTCGTTTCGGACGAGCAAATGAAAAAAATTCCATTTTACAACCCGTTCGTGATAAATTTGTAACAACGACAACGGTCCTCTCATTCCTTGGCAAACATCGTCAAGAGAAAACGATGAAATGATACGTTTTATAGTGACGCGTCTATACCTGGCTGCTTTTATTATTGACTGTAACTACTGCCGGTATTATCCTTTTATCGACTAGTTCGATATAAAGTAACACGTACTGTCTTTAATATCTTATGATGATACCCGAGATGCTTTTGATGGACATATTTACTATCAACGCAAAGAGTATATTAGTTTGCAACAATGGAGAAATGGTATTAGCGATAGTAACGTTGCGATGTCGTCGGTGGTGTCGTTCTAGGTTTTATTATAGAATGGGGTATTTTTGTTTCATTCAAATGTAGAGATATTTACAAATAATTATCGATACGAATTCATTTGTTAGTAAGGGTTGATTTTATAACATATTGCAGAGTAGCATTGAAAATATGATAGTTAAATTGTAGTTGAATATCGTAATGGGTCGGGATTAACAGAAGGTCCTCGAACAGAAAGCTCGTTCAACGAGATTTGTATCTTGAAACGAGTCACCTGGCTAGCAGATGTTGGCGTTGCAACGTCTGCTAACCCTTAAGCGGTACTCTTTCTTTTATCCCTTGCGAATTCTCTGCAAGAATTTCTGTACGAACGAACGAGAAAATTGCGATCCTCTTGATATACATGGATGTATTAAGTTGTTGAATATTAATAGACATTAAGTGTATCTGCGTTGATGACGTAAAAGTATCATAAAATGGCAATGTGCCACGTAGAATCTGCATGGTAAAACAAATTGGAAGTTCCATTACCATTTTACGATGTAAGCACTTGAAAAGTATATGTTCGTTAATGGAAAATACTGTGCTGTAAACTGGTTCACCTGTTCGATTTTTGTTCGTTGCAATGAAAAACCATTCATTTTCTGCTGAAAATATCGATGAAGCTTTTATATAGTGATAAGTACCATTTTGGGATACCTTTATAATCAACTAGTGTGAAATGTAACAAACTTTTATTACCTTCAACTTAACGTATAATTATTGTAACGTGTATTATATTTAAAAATATTAAGATCCTATTGTCCATGGAAATGTTGAAGATGGTATTTCGGTTAGCCATTGAAAATCGGTTTCCCTAGAAAGCTCTCAAGCTATAAAAGCTCTCATAGCTGCCTTCAGTTATTAACATACGAGGGGTGCTCTTGCCAAGTCCATTCTCGGTCGCTTCGAAGGTTTCAGGGCTGTTGAAAATCTATGCGACCATTACTGATCTCTAAACTCATTTCACTGCTGCCAACCGCGTTTCGTTGCCGATTTATAGTACAATACTCGTATGGAATTCTTCTCGGACCGGTCTAGATACCAATGCTAACTTCAAATGGAAAATTTCTTCATATAAAATAACCATTCGGTCAGTTAAGCCAAACAGGAAACTTATTATGGGATCCCTTTTGCTAGATCGTTATTTTCTACACTGTCGGAATATGAAAAATATCATTATCATTTCTTGTAACAATAGATAAGATGAAAAATCTGTATCCCTCGATCTCTTCACTGGGTAGATGGTTTCTCTTGAATTCTCGCCAAGTTCATTCACCGGTTTATCACTAGACGTGGGGGATAAACAGCGTTTTCCAGGATAGTCCTTTGCAGTTGGTACGAGCGATTCGATGCTGGAGAGCGTGAGTATCCCAGGCAAACCACGAGGCCGGTAGTTTACCGGACGGTCGGTGTACCGTCTGGCTGAACCGAAGGGTGAGAGAGAATCGTCGACGAAACGGGGCTTCGTTGTCGTTTAGACGCGTTATAACGTGCAGAATCCATTCCCGTCGTTGAGGCAGCCATTGTTGGACATGGAAGATCAAACGACGGAATTCTCCCCGGAGGTATGCGGTGCTTTAGCAATGGAGGGTAGCTCGAAAGGAGATACAAACAGCCAGGGCTTCCTTTTACCAACCTCTGTCCACCTGTCCTTGTCTCCACCTGTGCGATGTAAAAAGCACATTTCTTTTACCAGGTCGATGCATTCCACTTGCGTCTACATCGCCCTTTTCCTTCGCCCATTTTTCCCTTGATCTCTCTCCGCGTATCTCGCTTTTTCCCCCCTCCTCTGTCTGAGAGCATGCTTTTCCATCGGTCGACCGTGCCAACGACAAGCTTGTTGGAAATTGAAGGATATGATATATAAACGGACCGAAGGAAACACTGTCAAATATGACTGAAATGTATCCCACCAACGGGAGCTTGATTTTTCATAGAATTTTCCATTTTCTGACGGACTCTATCCTACCGAGACACAATTTTTCTATTTCCATCAAATGTTATATTCTGATTTGAGATTCCTAATAAGATGGTTCTATGTTCTAATAGAAATAGATGATTTGAGCGTTAATTTCGATAAGGAAAATTTAAGATTGCGAGGATTGTTAAATAATATTTCAGAAAAAAAAGGTCAGCTGTCGTGTCATCGCGATCACAGGGACGTGTTCGGTTGTTCCAATTCCTCCTACATTTTTACGAGCTACACCGTTTAGCTTTTCACGTATATCTGGTCCGTTAAAAAGTTCTAGTTTCTCGTACCACTTTTCAGCTGGTTCATACGATATTCAGCTTTCGTCTTTTCAAGGGAATCCAAGAAATGTACTATCGTAATATGTGACCCGTGAAAACTTTTTTCTTAGACGAGAATACATTGCTGAAAAAAGATCATAACACGGTATGCTTGAAAATGAAGAGAATCTACATACGCAATTAATATCCGTAACAGATTAACTTGGCTGTCTTATTATTCTGTCGAGGGTTCGAAAATTCGATGGTTCGACAATTTGAAATTTCGAAATTCCAATGTTAATTACCATTGTACACGGAGAGCTACGTTTCCTCGTTATTGCACTCGCGAATACGTCCAAATGATCTATACGGTTGCAAAGCTCGTTTACGCCACCATTTATCAACCAATACGAAATTCAATTAACTTCACACGTTTTATCACGCTTGTTCACGCCCGCTCGGAAACTTCGGATACAACTTACGCAGAGAAGTTGGACGTGTACAAGGGTTGGCGATAAATCAAAGGTCCAGCTTTCAAATGGATTAAAACGGCTTACAATTTTTTTAGCATACCACCCGCGGAGATCCTAATTCTAACTTATTGAAAAAACGAGGAATATTTTGAATGAAATTTTCTTTATACAAATATACATGCAGGATAGATAATCGGACACTGTAGGAAACGAAAAAAGTTGATCTTCTTCGCGCGATCCCATGAAACTCAGGTTCGTCGACGACACGGTGGTGCAAAGGGACCACAGTTAACCGCGTTTTCAACGGTTAATTATCGCGTTTCACGAGCAAACACCCCCGACTGGGCGAGAGCGCTGGGTGTACGAGGGTGTTCCCTACGGTCCGGCTACGAAACGCGGCAGGTCGCAGCGAATTCGAACAACGTTGTCCGGGATGCGGCACATTTAACCTCGAAATTCTGCATCGTTACGTTACACACGCTTTGGCCGATTAGCATACCGTGCTAAATCGACGTGTTCGTCTGCATGATCAGTCGGTACAATTAACGAGAACAGCGACAAAAATATTATTCGCTATATCAATCGCTTATCGAACGAATCAAACATTTTGATAGTAAAATTTAAAAAAAGATTAAAAAGACGGAGTTAATTAATACTTTGGTCTGCGAGCTGATTCTCGATGTTTTCTGATTCTTTAACTACCTGGAAAGTTCCGTGTGGTCCCGTTACGAGTCACATGGATATCGAGGTGGAAATGGAACGAGGGGGTGTGTTTCAGGTATTCGAAACGACATTTAAGCTGGGCACGAAGCAAACTTTATAGGACTAGGACTAGGACTAGGACGACGACTGTTTTGTCTCGGTGATTTGCAGCATCTGCATGGAGCACCTCGAGCCAGCCAGCTAGTCAGAGCAATTCTGTAGTGTGGGCCGAGGTGAAAGCGTTTAGTGGGTGGAGGATAGCGCACGAGAGTAGCAGGGGGGTGAGAATTATTTAGAATTAGACGAGGAGGCCGCGATTTACGCGCGACTACCGCTACCCCCATAGGTGGCAGCTAGGCGTGGCTGTCGTGCAACCAACCCTCTCGTTTCGGGTACTGCGATTGTAATCGCCGGAAGAAAGGCTGACAATGGGTCAACCTGCCCATTGAATACGGTTCGAATAGGTTTTAACCGTTTCGTTACGTAGGAGTTTGATTGAAAATCCTATGGACAGTTCAATTCTATGGGTCTCTAATTCAAAGTAAACAATATGGATGGGTAACGTTGCTTTTCGGATGAAACTTTCTCATTATTCCATTATCCAAAATATCGCTGCACGGGAAACGTTCGTCGTGAACGAATAAAGGTGTTCGAAAGCGATTTCACGATTATGCTCGATAAAGTCGATTGTCTCGGCAAACACATGCCCGTTTAAGCAACGAGACGTATCGTTACACTTCAAAGAAGTTTCCACAGAAAAGAGCGAAGAGAATCGGATGATCGCTGCACTTTACGCGTCGAGTGTCAAAGGACGGTTCAGTATTGTTGCCGCATAATTCGATTTGCGACACGTTCTTTGAATTCTCTACAGCCTCCTGTTAAAATGAGCTCCAGAAGGCAGTTGGGAAGAGACGACGATGGGAACGGAAGTGATTGAAACGACGATATCGGGAGCTTTGTGAATCTTTTGTACAACCCTGCCTTTCTGCTGCAGTCGGCAAAGATATTTCCGTTCGGAGTATTTCAACGGCACGATAGTTTATTCGGGATATTTATAGCCGAGCACAAGGGTTATTCGATAAATAAATAATATTTTCTTCTTATCGCTCTGTCTTGGTAAAAGGTTGACGAGGGACGATGGATCGTGTTCCAAGAATTCCCCGAGCGTAGCTTTTTTTTTGTAAAAGAATTCTTAACGATTTAAAGTTTCACTAGAATACGGAATTTTTGCAGTATTTCTCGATTCCCTGAGGGATATAGAGCATCGAAGGTGAAGCTTGTAAGGGTGACTCGAATAATGGAGCAAGCGTCGTGACACGAGCTGGAACGATCAAGTGGACGAAGCAATCGGATCAAGGAGATCGATAAAAGAGCAAAAGAACTCGTGAAAGCTCCCCTAATTAGTCGTCGCTAATGCCCCGACACGACGATGTCTCGTTATGACGTATCGTAGAAACGCTCGCCTTCGATTGGCCCTTATTCCTTGGATCAGCTTCGTTCCTTTTCTGTTCGAGAGGATTCATTGGACAGCTTTGTCTTCTAGGCTTGGTTGACTTTCTAGATGGGAACAAATCGATGTACCAGACTCTTTCACATTGTCATGGCTTGTAATTTCTCTTTTCTAGCCTCTTAATGGCTCCTCTTACGTTTCTTTTGTCTTTCCATCGAAGAGACTTATTACGTCTCCGTGTGACAGGGTTTATACCCTTTTCGAGGAGATACAGAAACAATTTTTTTAGAAAATTAGTTCTTCGAAATGTTCTTTGATTTGATTTTGTTTTCGAAAAATCAAGAATATTCATGAAACGTTTACGTAGGCATTTTCTTTGAACTTTAAGCTTCAAATTTATGTATCATAAGTGTTTTTCTATGATACTTTTATGTCATGAAATAATGCCAGAAATTGGATATTCGATATTATATAACTTAATACGTTTACACTTAAGTGGGTTCGTTCTTCTTCGTGAGATCAAGTGAAGCCCATCAAAAAATGTCATCCAGATAATAGACGTCGAGGTGTATTATCTCTGTTTCTATGGTATTACGTTGTTCTGTTTGCTGGCAAAATTGCACGAACTTCTTAGTATCGTTATCCAGATGGAAAATGTTTTTCCGGATATATTGTATATGAAGATGGTGTCGAGTTAGTTTCTTGCTCGGAAAGATTGAGTGACGCCCAGTGGAAAATCGTTCAGATGGAAAATGTCATAGTGTATTACGCTTTCGATGATATTAACCCGTTCTGTTTGCTGGAAAAATTGTCCACTCTTCACTGAGTAAATTTCGTAATTCTTAATCATTGAATTAAGAAAATTACCTTTCCAATTATTTTTCAATTTTTTTTTTTTGCTGACTTAGAGTGTTGATTGCAGTAGAAATTATTAAATTCAAATTGATAATAAAAATTTTAATAATCATACATTCAAATTTTTATTCATCTTTCTTAAGTTCCTGACCGTCGCAGTAGAAACAACCGTGTTTAGTCAGACACGCAGCAAATTTGTAACAAAGCATGACTTAATTAAATTCGTAATGTCAATCACCAATAAATCAGTCTACCAAGTCAATTATAATTTGAAAGTTAAATGAAATGTGAAAAAAATATGGGGTGTTCGGCGAACGGTGGAAGCCGGGTAACACGTAGAAACATTAAACCAATCCTCTCGTGTTTTGGCCTGCAACTAACGCGAAGGTAGCGTGTTAATTGGATAAAAATATCAGTGAAAAGCTAAGCTAATTTCTTCGCTTTTGAGCCAGCTTCTGAATTTACGGGGCAACGTCTACTTTGCCTGGCTGTTATTACGTTAACCTGATTGCTCTGAGAGATTAATTTCGTTGTCCATCATATTTCTGCTTAAAGAGTGCTCGTGTTGCAAGCGCTATCACTGCGTTCCCTTCCCTTATCATTTCTTCAGAAGCTGTTTGACAGGTTGCACTTTTTTCCCTCCCATCTCCTCCTCTGTTTGTTTCGACAATGACTGAAGAGGTAATTGAGCGGCTCGATACTTGAGCTAATTACGTTAGTTACGCCGGGAGGTATTCTCTTTCTATTTTCAACGTCTTCGAGGGTTGTCTGACTACCCAAGCTGTTCGGTCTATTCTACTTGTCTGACCACCCAGGCTGTCAGACCTATTCTACTTGTCTTCGGGGTGTCTATTGTCCTTTTGCAACTGTTAAGAATACTTAAACCGATGGAATTCATCGATCGATCGTCTCTTTCTGGGCGTACAAGATCTGAGAACAGTTAGGATGCATAATGAGATGATGCCTTTGCGATGCTGATGAGGAAACGATTTTCAAAGTGTCATTTATCCTCGATAACACGTAATCAAAGGCTCGGGTGCTCTCGTAGAGTACTAAATGATCGATTATTCGTGTCCGTTCGAAGATTTATGCTTTTAATAAAGCGGAAATAATAATTTACATATCTTATTTGGTTGTGATTTGTCGGTATAGATTAATTGAAGAAAATAACTTGTGCTCATAATTCATGTAGAATAATTAGTATCAATTTTTGTGCAATTACCGTTGATCGATAGATAACAAGATAAACTGGTATTTTCTTGGGTATACTACTTAATTAAACGAGACAGATAACCTCGATTAATCTTGACAGTTGTCTGTAATATTGCCCGACGACAAATTGCAATTTAGTTAATGAACTAAATTCCTTTATTTCTACGTCTTTATATTTAAATCAAAATATCAGGGTGGAATGATAGAAAGGAGTTCTGGAAGGGACGGAAAGGTGTATTTTTGATGGTTTCACTTGGAATTTGACAAATTTATCACGATCCAATAGTAGATACTCTATTATAGTAATTTTTATCAGTCTCACCAAGAGTCTGAAACCCACGATAAATCGCCCCATAAGTGTCCCTTTCTTGTCGTCAGGAAAAACCGATGTCTCTTTTTTGTCCAACGACGAGAATTTCATTCAGCAAAGCGTAATATCTTTGGAACGAAGGTCGACACGGATCGGACCAGTCGTAAAAAGGACAGAAAAGGGATGAGAATCCGGTGGTAGAAGTGGAATTTTTGTCGGTTAACAAAATGGTTGCTTCGGTACTCGAGGCTTGCAGCATCAGCAGAGCCCTCGGTTATGCGAACGAATTTCGTGGTGAAAATGGATTAACCGATTCGTCAGCTGGTAATGCGTGTTTCGAATGATTGATAGCTTCTATTTTATTGCTACGAGATACGATTCGAGCCAGCACGAAAGATTAGAAGAATGATGAAGAGAAGGAGGCCGGAGTCGTCGCTTCGTTCTCTGCACCTTCTGTCTCGATGCTCGAATTGTAGAAATAATATACGAAGCTGGTAACGATGAGAAAAGGTCAGAGGTCGGGTTTAACCTTCTGCCTCGCTTCGTTTCGTTTCGTTTCGTTCGGACGATAGTGCTGAGAAAGATGGCTGGGGATGGTCGAGAGGACAAAGACGGGTAGTCACGGTTCGTGAATAATTGGAACGTGGTTGGATGAAAGAAGTTGACTTTGTTTGGCGAATGTACAGAAGGGACTTGTTTTTCTTATTTACAGTTCTTTCCCTTTTATTTGTGGAAAAGTTGAGTCGTACAGTGTGTAACAGAAATGAGTAAACATTTTAGCGTATGCCGAGGATAAAAACAAGGAATTTCGGTGTCGTTGATTTTTTTTGATATTGTTATTTTTGCAACAAAATTTTAACAAAGTTTTATTACTGACAACCGGATTTTTGCGCATGTTTTAGCGCTTTTAGCACGTTCCCTATTCGAGAAAGTCATAAAATAATATAGCTTCGAACTATGCACGTCGTTTACATGTTATACTATTTTTTATAGTTGGTGACGGTTTGAAATGAGTTTCATCTGTTAGGGTGTATGTGTCGTAAATATATCATGTGATGTATGCTATAAAATGAAAACTGATGGTTTTTCATAAGAAATTGATGCAACGAATATTTTACCTGAATCTTATTTCGTAAATTTCATTTAAGAACAATCCGAATGGTTTGAGAAACGATTAGAAAAATGTTCAATCTTCTATTGGTTAAAATATAATTATTGATATATGATTTTTTCACAGTGTTCATTGGAGAAACAGAGTTTTAATAGAGTTTTTTAAACATTCGGTTTATTTTTTATTGAAACGAAATGCAATAAAATGAAAGTGGGTAATTTTTTTCTTAATATTTTGCGTTTATCCTTTGATTCGATTCCAATAAAAGTTAACTAAATATTTGAGCAAATTTCTTTTAAAGTTGGATCAATTTTCCGCTTATACAAATATATCGTTGATTGCTTTTACAGAGAAAACAAAAGTATTCCCCCAAAAAATACTCTATTAATTTTACCGAACGTAATTTAAACGTTTGAAAGAATAATTCGAAAAATATATTCGTTTATCATACGCCGATATACGTGAAATAATTTACATAGTAATTACTGTCAAATAATTTGAAAACTGTGGTAAATTGTGTTCTCAAACTTTCTCATTGAAATTTCATAAGTGAATTTTGCACGTAATTATGACTGTCTCATCAAATCGAAGCTATTCAATTTATAAAATTTCATCGACCAAACTGAGGGAGTAATTAAAAATTGTACACGTTATTTATGTTAATTCTGCACGTTTCAACAGTTTTCAATTTATAATTTTCACGTGAATTTTACGAACATGTATGCTTGAAAAATTCTTTATGTAATTTATATTGGACCAATTACGTTTCATTTCTAGGAACAAAAAGTAAAATCATTATTACAGAACCGCCACTTTAACCGTCATTTGAAATGACACTGTATTTTTGCCCCATAATGGTCGGAAATTTTTCAACGCTTCTTTTGCTCGTCTCTCAAGTACCTACAAATATAAGTACATACTCTTCGTATCACGAGTCAGTTTGTAAGCTCGGTAGATATTCTTCTTCAAATAGCAGAGAAATCATTCATTGTCAGGAGCGAGTGAACATACGATTGGACGGTCTTATCAAAATCAGTGAAAGGATTCGCGGATAGGAAGGTATTTCTGGGGCGGTTATCAGTGTCATTGGCAGCGAAAGGGTTAAAGAAGAGTTGCCAGAGGGCAAGGTTGATATCGATATATCACAGTGGTTGTGCGTTAACTCGAGCGGACTCCACGCGACAGGAAAGGACAGATTAAAGCGTTACACGTACCCTGAGCCGACGTAACAGGTGAATTTACGGCGAGGTTGACTTTTATTGCGCGTGCACGTACCTCTCTCTCTCTCTACGTTTCCCAGCGAATTTCACTCTATAATTTCCATGCGCCGTTCACTGTCTGCGCGCATTTCCATCGTCGAGCGATTTTTCTCGATAACCTCGAGCAACAGCTTTCTGATTTTAATGAAACTTCTTACCTACCCGCCGTGAGCGTAGATAAAATTTCTCCGCAACTTCTAGATTCCAAGCCTGATATAATCAGAAAGATTCGCCAAAGATGATCGCAACACCGTCGGAACTATCTGGAAACATTCAGGCTAACGCATTCCCGAGCGAACCCAGTTAACCAATCGACGTCAGTCTGGCGCAGACAGTTAAAAAAGCGAGCTACTCGCCCAATCCATTTCACAGTTCGTCTCCCAAACACCTTTTCCGAGTGTCGTTTCCCGTATCTACGCGTCCCGAACGTATCGAGCAAACTTCCCGGACGGGGTCGGGGGGGTGAGGAGAGGCGGGTCCTGAAAGAACGAAGCGGAGCAAAAAGACCGGTGGAAATATATCAGCTCGAACCAGCGTGGTCCGAGTGGTAGCGCGCACCACGAACGTCGGAATCTTGACTGCAGAGGTTCGATAATTCCTCGAGAGTGATTTCTACTTTGGTCTACGTAGTCGTTATCGTCGGAAATTAATTACAAACGACACGGTGCGTCATCGGGATGACGCGACAAGAGGAAAGGTAGTCGAGTCGCGGACAGAGACAAAGGAAAAAGAAGGATTACGCGAGGTGGATGGGGTTGGTATGGGAGCCGGTGGAATGGGGAAGGAGGGAGAAGAAGCGTGCCGCTCTACCAGCCACCGATCAATACACCTCTACCAACACCATCAGTGGCCTGGCTACAGGGACACCGGGTTTCCGGTGTTCGCTCGAAGAAAGTATAACTGCATTGAAATTGCATGCCGACTCATGCGACATACCGTCGGTCCCTGTTGCACCTGCGTTCGTGTTCTCTTACCGCTGTTCTCGTATGCATTGGCCTAACTATACGTACACTCGCTACCGGGCAAAGTTGATACGAGAATTTAACATCTTTCTACTAGGTGGCTGGCTGTTTGATGGGAATTGGCACACACGCGTTCTCTTCCCATAAATTAATACAGTATCCGCTCGACTATTCTCTGCCTTCGGAACTTTAGAAGTTCTAGAGGCTTCTAAGAAATTAGAGAATCAGAGAATAATCGAACGTTAATGGTTAATAGGAAAATAATTTCTTAATGATCTATATACGATATCTTTAGGTACTTTCCGAACGAGTCTTCTATTTAAAGTTCATGGTAATGTTGCAAATAATCGTCGCCTTCTTATCGAGCCGTAGTTAGAGTTACTCTATGCACATTCTGAGCAGCGTGTTTAAATTTCAAACTTGGAAATTCAAGTTTCAGTTAACGGTTTCGTGGCTGAAAATGAGCGATAAAGATACAGCCGGAGGGCATTTTCAGCTTGAATTTCTCGCGTTCGGATCGAAACGAATTATCACGGGGAAATTTTATGTTTGAGAAGCAACCGCCAGCGTATTTTACCGCGTCAATTTAACAATGAAGTTATCGAATTAATCGAATGTTATTTAATGGTCGACAATTTCGTGGAAAATTCGTTGATTGTTTTTCGAGGTAAACGTTTTAATGATGCGAAATTTTCAAGGGTTTTAATCGGGATCCGCAGGAAATGGGGAAGCTTACGGGAAAAATAAGAGGCTTTAAGCCCACGCGGTTGACGAGAGCGACGTTAAATGATAAAGTGAGATCTTCTTCGGTGATTTTTAAGAACAGTTAACGATCTGAGAGTGTTCGCGCGAGATTGCAGCCGCAAGAACATTAATCACCCTGATGATACATCATTTTATATTCAGTGGATTTCAGCTCGCGTCATAGCCTTTCGTCCGATCATTTTAATTATTAACAATAAGACGTAAACCAGAGACGTTTGGCAAGTGACGCATGCAATTTTCTGCCATTGTTTCAAACGAAATACAATTTTCATATATCGGGAAATTAATATCCAAGGAAATTTCAAATTAAACTTAAGATTCTGCTCCTCCATTCAACAGTTAGTTGATTCACTTTTGCGATCGAGCGAATGGAAAAGAAAGGTATTGTATAATAGAAGTTGGTGAAAAATAAGGACTTCTGATACCGGAAATCGGATCCTGCTTGTTATTGAGTCTGAGAGTCTTGACTGTATAGCACGAAGAGAGCTGGGAAATAATGTTTGAAAGGAACGTTTAAATTAATAAAAAAAAAAAAAAAAGAAAAAGGAGGACGATGCTTTAATTACGATACGGTGCTTCCAGTTCAGTCTCTAATGGTTTTTTACGAGTTTTACCAGATTAAAGATTTCGCGTGTCTGTGGAGGACAGGTTTAATTCATCGAAGCTTTCAAAGATAGAAATATTATTGGCAAGTTTTCGCGAATGCGAAGCGCTAATGAAGCTTTTATTTAAAATTTCAATTAATATCGATATTCTTGTATAAGAAACCACGATGCTTGTAACACTTGGTTTTACAGCTTTTCTATTTAAATTAGAAAAAGAATTTAACAATAAAGTCCATTTTGGACGACACAATTGAAAGAAGAGCGAAGTTAACTAAAGTTCCGAGCGAAGTTAAATAAAAATTTGATCTTGAATGGTTTAATCCATCTCAATTCCGGAGATAAATTTCTATCCATAGAACTGCAATTCTCCGTAACATTTCTTCTGCGAATAGTTCTATCGCTTCGGAAGATTCTTTTATTCATCTGGAAGACAAAAATTGCGCGATAGTCGATCGGATCCTCTCGAACGATCGTTGGAAGTTCGATACAAACAACCGTTCCATCGCTCGACGAGCAATAAGAAGTGGCATTAGCCGGTTTCCATTGACCGAATTTCGCCGTGAAAACTTCGCCTTTCGATCCTCCTTTTCGTTTCCGAGTTTATTGTTCTTTACCGATGCGTTTCGTTTCCGCTTGCTAGGAAATTTTCACAATGGCCGATTACAGGGAAAGCCGCGATAAGAAGAAACGAGCGCGTATTTTCTTGCTTTTTCACGGGCTGTTTTCAATTTGGAAACCGCGAACAGGAAGAGGTCTGTAACGTGGCAAGAAAATTACATGGACTCCGAAGTCGAGGAAAAGGCACACGGTCGCGGAACGTTGTCGTCCTTTCACCTTGCTTTCAGTTTTTGCACCCTCTGCCCCAGCCACCTTTTGTGTACGCGATATTTAGAAGCTAGCTGCCGCATTATATTTATATCCAACGGCTCGTCTTTTCGGTGTACATTTCGCGTACCGTGAAAAATATCGCGGAAACTAAATGCGCCAGGCTTTGGATGCTTTTGTTTCACCCTAGCGAATGCGTACAGACACCCTATCAAAGGGTGCGCCCTGATGAAACTTAACGCAATTATAAGAGATTACGAAAGTGATAATTTTGTATAATTATTTCTTCGGAAATCATGTCGCAAGTGTTTTTACCTCGAATAAATTGGCGTCTTGTAATTTTGGAAAATTGAAATTTATTTAGAATATAGTTTGTATAATAACGCTTCGATAGAAATTTCGCAGAGAGACGTTCATTCTCGTGGTAGCAGTTTCTTAAAATTCGCACCTTGTCTCTTCTAATAGAGCGCTAGAGAAAATGAGAATCGGCGTTTCTCTTCTATCGTCTCTGATTTTTCTTTTTTCTCTTCCCTATACTGTGCTCGCTTGGGGGCGCACTTTTCTATAATTACTCTGTCAATCTCTTGTCGCGCGTTACGTTTCCTTTTCTTCTTCTTCTTCTTCTTCTTCTTATCGTGTCTGCTTGATGATTTGAGTCCTTGCTTGACGTGTCTCTTTTGCTCCGTTCAAGAAAAAGAAAATATCAGTTGAGCGGAATTCTTGTTTAATAACCATATACATTAGCAATGAAGATACCAGCTTCCATAAGTATTTGGCATGTTAGATTTAAAATGAATTATAAGTATTTAAAGTAAATTACATAACAAGTGGAATACTGTTTGAAAATCTATGTATCTAAAAAACAGTCTGACATTTGGGATAATTATTATTCATTCAACCTGTAATGATAAATATTTAATAATCTATTCCTACATGATGGAAACAAGTTTGTTATTACGAACTTTCGACGTATTCGATACTCCTCGGTGCTTGTTTTCCTTTGATGCCGATGGAATTCGATACGAGTATCATACAGAGGTGAATCGATTTCATCTACCAACCCTTTGCGTTAAATAATATCTCTGTTATTTTTCTTTCGTCCGAAACCAACCATCCGTTTTTTCTTCCGTTTTAATATAACCCAGCTCGCCCGAAATTAGTTTCCAAACTGATTCTGTGCTCGGTCATTTTATTAAAACCGAAGTTTCAACGATTTCACGGTTCCCCCATTGAGCACGCGTTTCGCGTGATTTCGGGGAGGAAAAATGGAGCGGTACAAGCGTTTTCTATTTTACTATGGAAAAAAATGGCTATGGTCAGTTTTTCGAAACGGAAAGGAAGTTCCCGTGAAAAATATCGGAGCGGAAAGCTTTGAAATTTCGAATGAAAAGCGTGGAATTGCCCTTTTCCCCCGTTTTACCGAACACCTTGCCGACCCTTGTTCGTTTGTGATACGTGCGCCACAAAAACGTTCATGGATAACTGAAAATTTGAGAAACTGACTGGAAAAACGTGTTGGCTTATCGAAGAATAAAATGACCGATTGAAACGACCTCGGGTTTCACACCTTTTCAGAATGAAAATTGAGACTTTTCTTTTTTATTTAAATAAACTGCAGCACTGGTAGCTCTAAATATAGAAATATTTTTATTTAATTGTTAACTGAGAATTTTCAAGGAGTTCGCGTTCACTTATCGGTTATTTTCATTAATTGTTCATCGGTTTGTTAACTCGATACATGATTCGCGAACAACTGCGGAGATCGAATAAGCTTGGGATTCGAAGAAAAATAAGAGACTAAAAGAAGAATTAGCAGCTTAACGAGGAAAAGTAGCGAGAATTGTTCGTGGAATTCTCGACGGGGGGTGTTGTACACGGAATTATTAACGCTTTAGTGAACGATCGCGTAGTACTTCGTCTTTTAACGAGCTAAAATTAGCCCCGTTTGACGCGTAACACCGGAGACAAAGAATATCGGTAATTAATTTCTTTTTTTTTATCTCATTTTTATGACTGCGTCAACCTATTGTAGTGATCATTAGCAGTCGCAGAGTAATTAAATGAATTGGTTTAAATTAATATTTATACTTTTCCTGGCTATTATATTAACATCTTTAGAAGAAATGTTCGCGAAAAGGACGAAAAATGTTAATTCATCATAACGAAATGAAAGTAGATGAAATTTGTAATTATAGTAGAAATATTAATTGATCAAGTTTTGTATCATTAGCAAATTGCAAGAGTTTATTTATCGTATCACTACGCCATTTCTTTTAATTACTAAACGTTGCGGTAGCGAAACTCTATGAACATTCTCTCGTTCAGAAATCCCACCTACCATCATCGATTTGTATAATATTTTTAGTTGGCGACAGATTTTCAACGACTGTCGCGTCGTATATCATCAGGCTGCGCGCTATTATTATTCGTCGGCTCGTTTTTCACCGTGATTCGTGGTAAAAATACGAATGAAACTTGGTGTTGTTGTTGCTGCTACCGTTGTTGTCACTGTTTTTAACGTCGATCTCATACTTCGATAATCTGTCAGCTCGATGTGTGCTCGAACGGAACAACACGCGATATTGTCACCGTTCGATTCTGTTGTCTTTCCTGACGTTAGCCGGCGAAAATTTTGTTCGTTCGTTATTCACGTAAAATTGTGAATTCTATTTTTCAACATACTTTATAGGGAGTGTTGAAATATTTATTAAAAAAAAAAAAAAAATGAATGCTTATTTCAAAGTTCAGATATGCATTGGTTTAAGGGTGACGTATGGAAAGGAAAATAATTTAATTTGGCAAATCTTCAAATTAATTTTATTTAAGGATGAGGGTGTAATGTTGCAAGATTCTATTTTCATAAGCATCTAATGATTTTTTATTATCATACCCCGAGATTAAATCTATCGTGGACACATTATCTTAATTAATTACATCAAACCTGACGTATAATTAATCCTACCTTTTATATGTGATTTAGTTGATCCTTTTCGAATGTAGCACCGTCGCGTCGTCGATAGGAAAAAGAAAGAAAAACGACGGTTCGTCACAGTCTATCTATCTTCCTCTATCTCACGTACAAGCTGATAATGAACGACCCTATTGAAACGTTCTTTAGCCTCTTCAATCGGTCCGTATAGTATCGACCGGCGTGATAAGAAGCGTCCTTGATTTCGTCGCGTCGAACTACTCCGCCCGGTGATTTCTCTTTTTTCGGTAATTTTAAGGGATTCCTGAATAAGTGATGTTTCCGTGGTACCAGCTGAAAGGAAATTTCGGTAATGAGTGCAACCGTTCGAAATTCGCGTCGAACCGGATTTCATGCTGGAGTTTTAAGGATGGTACATAGTTTTCATTAGCGAACCCGCTAAATAGTATCAGCTAAATTTGAGTAGTGGTTTGGTGAGTTTGACGATACAGATAAACTCCAGTTTGGAGCACTGAAACTTTTCGCCGCGGTCAGAGTTTTGTTACTTTAAATATCAACGATATTTTTTACACCGAAATCTAGGAAAATGATACTTAACATTTTGATTGGTACAGTGAAGTGGTTGAAAACACCTTATTATTAAATATTTCGATTCAAGTGTCGAAATTGTTTTGCGAAACGTATCTTGATTTACGAGCAAAGTATTGTTTACGAGGCTAATGAATGTTCATTGTATAATTATTTGGTTATATTAAATTGGCAGCGCCGGTCGACAAGTAAATCCCGTATCAACCGGCGTGTTAAACAACGACCGATAACAACAGCTGCAATAATTGAATTGACTCGGCTGCGAATTTTCATGGCCGACAATAAGCGCCAACTCGATTGGTGTTTTTACATTTTGATCTGCTTTGAGAACAAATAACGAACGAGGTAACGAGTGGAAACATTTGTTCATCTAGTTTTTTTTCGAAACGCTCTCGTTCAACGGGGTCGTTCGTTTTTTCGTCGATTAACGATTCAGAGTTTCGTTGTTCTTCTGTCCCGATTCTTCTTCTTCTCCTCGTTGTTTTTATTTTTCAACCGATCCCGATGGCTTGACGTTCCGGAAGAGCAGCTCGATACGACGACACACGATTGTTCCTTTGGTCGAGTCGATTGTTAATCCAGCTGGATTTTTCATGGACGAATTTCGAGAGCAAACGAAGCGTGAACTTCGTAACGATCGCGGCGTTCAATCGCGAGGAATAAAGAGCAGGCACGAATAGTACGTTCCAGTGGTTTTCAGTGAAACAATTCGCCCTGTTGCGGGCTTTGGGGCTTTGATGGCCGAATGCAATCGTCCGGCATTCTGTAAAATGACGATACCTCATTAATTTTCCCAATGTCTCTTGTGAAAAGCGAATTCGAATTCCATTTCTTATTACAGACTTATTAGAAATATCTCCGTTTGAACAGGTTCATTTTTAATATATCTACTTATATTCAAGTATATTTGAAGCAATAATTAGAATTTTTATTGAAAATTTACTATTTTAAATTTGAATGAAATTTCTTCTATTACAAAAAACAGAGACACTATTGTAGAGATGTGGAAAATGGAAAAACAAATTATAGTTTAAAGTAACCACATAATCGTAAGGAGATAGTTCAACTTTAATTTGAGATTAATTTATTTAATGAATCGATCCAACTCCGCGCACTGTGGACCAACCACTAGTCTATTCCACTGGTCTGATCATTCGGCTGACTAGACGCAGGCCTGTTCTACTGGCTCGGTTAGTCCATTGACCAGCACGGTTCTATTCTACTTCACCGCCAATTTATTTGGGTTGAATAGGTTTTAGCGTGATTTATACAGTGTTAAGTGATCGAATGATCTAAGAAAATCATGTTTGTCAAAATATTTTAAACAAACGTTTCATTTTGCATTAATTACAAATGCTAAAGAAAATTTCTTTCCAAAAATCGCTGATCATTTATTTTAAAACGATCCGAATTAAAATAGAAATCAGTGCTTATTACTCGATCTCGTGCAAAGAATAGCCGAAAAGGGGATGGTGTTTTAAATAAAGGGGTGTCTAAGCGTCCCTCGTAAGACACGTGGCAGAAACGAAGATGTGGCTGGATTTTTCAGGCTGGATGCCAGTAACGGGACTCGACTCGATTTAAGTACATCGCGCTATATATTTTCTCGCGAACCCTAAGACCTTCTTTTCTGCCTCAAGCTAGCGGATAAGAGATACTTTGCTCGTGGTTTCCTCCCTGTGAACTGGCGTGTTTCACATCCCCCGTCGTTCTCTTCCGGCCGTGGCCTTTCTTCCGTTCGGTGTACATATTTTTCTAATAAATTTCTCTTCTCCCGTTATTCACGCGGAACAGCTTTCCATTCACTCCGAAGTAGGTAAATAAAAGAGGAATAAAAAAAGCCGAAGTGGACTCGAACAAAGTCACTTTAGAAGGTTAGAATTCAAAATTTAGAGCCCTCCGCTTATTCGGTAGGGATTTTCTTACATTAGCGAGCTCGAAATTTAACATGTCAAATTTTACAGAAGAGTTTCCAGAGGAATTCAGCATACAAAATGACATATTTCAATAAATTTTATTTCTTCAATCGATATCGCTGCATTATTTAACGGAATGTATTTGCCTCGTACAGCTGGTGTTCTCGACATCTTGTCAATCCTTAATTTACAATTCCGTTTTAATTAATGCTTCTGTCGATAAACATTGACAATTTAATAACCACACTATGCGTAATTTATGAAATATTTCATTAGACGATCAAATCTAATTAAAGGATTATTTTTACAATTATTCGTAGTGTTATTAATAATTTTTCAGTATGAACTGGAAAATTATAAACACTGAGTAAATATACGTATCGGAAAAGTGAATTCGTATGTTGGCAATCAACTGATGGTGTAATTACATTACCGTTTGATAACAATTTTATCGAAAGCCGTACGTTCTGATACAGTTATTACGATTTCACGAGCGTAATATCATAACGCGCTGCATATAAAATGTTTGGATGAATATTTTTTTCTTCTTTTATTTAAATCGGGCTAGAACGAAGCTTTCAAAATGTTAAATTTAAAACGAGTGGTGTGTATTTGTCTCAGTAGAATAAATATATTTTCGTAACCGTAGCCAGTATTTCACGGTGATAATGTAGCAAACATGCTACACAAATAACATCTGCTGTAGACTGAAAAAATGTTGTTCGCTTCGTTTGCAGATGGATTTCTCCATTTCATTTCGAATACAGAAAGGCAAATTTGAAATTTTAATGCGAAGGGACAAGAGCTGAGGAAAATACATCGTGCGCATATTTCCTGCGCGTTACATTTATGAGCAAAATAAACAAAAAAGTTTTATGATACCGTTGATTCTATCAGCCACATTTTTATTTCATATTTACAGGGAAACGTTGAATAAATCTCTTTGAATTTATCGAAAAAAAATTTTTTTTTATCATACGACAGATGTATCGTTGTTGTATGTCATTTGTAACTTTAGCGTGGTAAGAAAACTATAATGGATGTTTCGAAAATTTCGACAAAACTCGTTCGATTTAATCGAAAATCGATGATAGCTAGGTTGTAAGAAAGATACTTCTCGTTTTCTTCCTCATGTCCTTAATGCTCGATAAATTTATAACACGTGAACGAAGATAAGCCGTATCAGCGATGTCACGTTAACGACACTGGCGAGACGAGGGGAATAAGTTTTACGGAGAGCAAGATAAGGGAAACAAAAAACTTGAGCACTTTGATCTTGATGGATTCACTGGTATTTGCGTATCCTAAACAAGACGAAAAGACGGTAAAGTAGCTTCGTTTAAAATTCACCATAAAATTAACATTGAATTTACCTCGGAATAAACTTCGACTTCAGTTTACAATATTTTATTTATGCCGTATTAAAAGCTTAAACTCTTTCAAAGCTTTGATTTTTCACTTTATATCTATACACGTCCTCTCCATCTCTCTTTTAAAAAAAAAAAAAAGATAAAAATAGTACAAAGCTTAGAGTAAAGCAAACCTTCAGTCGAGTTTCGAGAACAGCGAGCATCAGACAGGAGTGAAGGGAGCGAGTGTAGTTTAAAGTTGAAAGTTGAGAGAGAGTATTATACAGAGTTTAGAGTGAAGAGTTAGCAAAGCTGAGATTACAATGTTAAATTATTTAGATTTTAGCAATTATTATAACGCACACGTGAAGTGTCATTAAATCGTTGACTCAACTCGACGTGATTTTTCATTCGATTCCCTCGTGGAAATACTAAATAGAGAAAATAGAAGATAATTTTTACTTGACTTCTTGCTATCGTTTCCACACTGTCGAAAGGGATTCCGTCTTTATTTACTCGACCGTTTGACGTCGAAAGAAACACGAAACGTCCGGTTGACCGATCGCTAAAGGTCACTGTAGATGGTGAAAAGCTTTGGTCACTTATCGTCCAGGTTGGACGTGTAACAAGTCGATCGAAGCTGTGAGATAAATCGAGCCGGCAGATCGCTCCGATAACAGCTGTGCCTTGAACGAGTGCACAGAAGGGTTGGATTCGAGCAATGGCAGCCACCGGTTCGTCGAAGCGGAACGACGCGGAGATTAGCCGCGTACAGACGTTTATGAGATCAACAGAAGGTAATCTGACCGGGAAGGAACGAGCTGAAAGATGGCGAAGTTCTTTTTAAAGAAGTGGCATGGTCGCGTAAGGATGAAGGAGAATGAAAAAAAGAAAAAAGAAAAAAAGGTAGACGGAACTGGGCCAGCCAGGCTCCGTTTTTCCTCGCCGTTTTTCCTTCGCTTATCTCCGCGCACGACGTTGATTGGACGTTGACAAACGATTCCTGGACGGTCGCGTCGTCGTCGATATAAAACAGTCGTTATCGATCCACGGAGCTAAAAAAGTTGGACGTTCGCTTTTGGCTAGACGCGTACCCTTCCTTCGTGGAAGATCGGTCTGACTATATACCGACTTGTTCTACTTTGAAGCTGAACGGCTTTGAACAACCGGTACCATGGGTTTATTAAAAATTGCTTTCTACAGTTTATTTGGATCTGTTTTTGACTAGCTATTGTTAGAAATATTTTTCCCGATTTTTGGAAAAATTGCCTTTCGACAAAGGAGCGTCGGTACGAAATTGAAGTTTTAATTTTGTTTACAAAAGGAGTGATTACTAAAAAGAGAAATAGAGGGAAATCGACACGAACGAGTGAATAAAAATTGAATGACAATGGATTAATATTTTAATTGAAAGGTATTCATTAACTAAAAGGAAAATTTCAGTTGGCAAGCTCCCAGAACTACTCAGCTAATTCAATTGGACACCTTTGGCTATGTTTGTTTGTACAATTCCGCAATAGTATGCACGGACGGTTGTTGTAGAACGTAGGTACATATTGTAGCTGTAGAGATAATCAATAGTCATTAGTAGACGTTTATAATGAATCGTGTAACATCGGAACAATTATCCTAATCAAAATTATTTGAAAATTTCGGAGCTGTTATTTTTAGAAGAAATTAGATAAATTGTTGAGAATTTACAAAATATACGATATATATTTCAAAAACGATCAAAGGTGCGAATTTGTTTCTGTTAAACCAAAATCCGACCACGAATCAGTGGAATTTTCGCAAAACCGATGCATGATTTTCGCTAATCATTAACGGCGACCTTAATCGACCGAGTGACCGGTGTTCGGAATCAATTTGCACGATAGATTTCACGCGTTCTACTCCGTAGATGTTCCACCGTTGGTTATAACGAACGGAATCGATGCGCCGGGCAAAACTAAAAGGGGATGATAGAAAGGAAACGAACGTAGACGCAGACGAAACGCAGTGAATTCATTTCCATCCTTCGGGCGACGCGACGTCTCTTCGATTAATTAACGTGCCAACTCCCAATGGAGGTGGAACGAGTGAGACTATGAGGGGGTTGAAAGTGCGAGCCCGGCGCAACGATGTCGCTGCTTTTTAATTCATAAAAGACGGAGATGTACCCGATGCAATCTAATCTTTTCTTCTTCTTTTTCTGTTCCAGGTACGTTTCGATCAAGATGTCCTGTTTCAAGAGCTTTGTAAGGTCATGAATAGAAATTTGAAAACCTTGCTATATTGTCTTAAGTATTCATTCGACTGGGCAAGGTAAGACCAATGTAGCTGTTTTTTAATTAATTGTCTACGATTATTTTTTACATAGTCGAATTTGTCCTTGTTTCTTTTTATTAAATATCGCTCTTTCGATTTCCTGTCTTCTCGATCGAAACCGTTTGAAGGTTTCTTTCAACGGTGTTATTTCGCGGCCGCGTGAATTTCTGCCTCTGAATAACGTGAAATTTGTTGGGTTTGACGGCGACACGTCTGTTCCCGGAAATTTAACGCCATAAAAGCGACAGTCCATAAAGAAGAACGAGCTTCAACGCGTTTGATGGATTTAAATTCGTTTATTGGAATATTTTCCGTTGTATAGGAAGTGAAAGCCTGTTCCATTAATGCTTTACAGTGTACTTGAATGTTACGCAAGCAAAAGATCAATCGAAAGTTCCTTCATTTTCGAAAATGAGGAAACAACGGATGTTTTTATTGCAAAGTAAAAAGGTCATTAACGAGTAGCTCGAAGCGAGAACGAGCTTTGTTACCGTGAAACGTAGGTATCAAAGGGTCAACCCTATTCGAATTAACGAAGCAAACGGCATCAAACGTTTCATTGACTTCACGAGCTAATTACAGGTAACTGCTTAAACAGCAAACGACGCTCCAAGTGTTCGATTACATTTCTGCTGGTAAACGTTTGCGCGAAGTGTCTTCGGGCGTAGTCAATAAAAATCGATGTTTTAATTTTGCGAAAAGTAGAAATAAAAACAAATTATTTTACTGCAATTATTTAACATACAAATTCGTAGTCGCCTATCAATTCATTGAAAATCTTCAAAGAAAATAAGAGCAAGGTCGTAGAATTTTTATTTTTTTACTTTTAACCATACTCGAAATATAAAAGCACCTAAATTGCTTGATTCAACTTCCAAAGTTTTAATAAAATAACCAAGCAAGGAAAAAATATTTCACACCTACCCTAATAACATTGAGCATTCAAACGTATACCTGAATCTGTTATTCATTCATGTATTCACCGCGTTGTCAGAAAAATTTTCACTCCTGCGATAAACGATACTGAATCGTCTTCCAGAAGCCAGCATTCGTTTACCGTTAACCATTCGACGGCTAAATATCAAGTTTTTCTGTTTAATAAAGTAGCGGAAGTAAAAGTTGGTAAATTTCGGTCACGAGTGACCCGGGATTCGCGGTGATACGGTGTAAGCGAACAGCCGGTGTCCGCGATTTCTTTCAATTTCCAAAGCGATCCGGACGAAACCGCAGAAAGAAGCCCCGGGGCAACGGTTACACGAGTATTTACCGGCAAGTGGTTAGTCGGAAGCGGTGGAAAAAGAAAAATGGAAGGGAGAGAGGCGGTGTTGATGGTCGGTGGTTAAAAAATTCACGGTGCTTTGAGGACAGGAACAGAGAAGCCGTGAGCGACAGTTCAGAACTGGCGGGCCGAGAAACGTCGACCAGACGAGAAACTGGATCGGTTCTATATGCACAACGTTCCCCCTCAAAGGGTTAATAAAGGATCAGAAACGGTGGAAGGGAAAAAAAAAAACGAGGGTGGTAGAGGCCGACGGCGAAAAAAGGGAGGCGAACGTGATGCCAAAACGTGGGCGCGGCTTTGCGAACAGACATTTTCCTCCGCGTATCGATCCGAAAGCGGAACGAACAGTCAAAAAACGAAATGTAGAGTGCTAAAAAAAAAAAACGTCGGATAGTTAACGCGGTTGATATCAGTAATCGCTTGGAAAATCGTGCGGTGGAAATCAAACGCTCATCGCACGGTTGGCTGTGCAGCTCTTTTTATCATCCACTAAATCATTGCATGTCGACAGATTTCGAACTTCTGACGCAATTTTATAACGTAAGAGTGTTCTAAAATAAATGGATAATCATTGAGGAAATTTTCAATCATCCTGCGTAACAGGGAAAGGGTACTTTCGAAAAGTTTGCCACGAGCAGAATGATCGGAGTCGTTAGAGCTCATCCAACTCTAATCCCCGATGGTACAAAGACTTGCCAATCGATTGATATGAAAAATATAGAGAGTCTAGAAATTTTTTGTCGAGAAAAGTTTGCCACTGGATGCCGCATACGTTGCTTTGACAACTTTGTTCAATGGAGATCTGTCGTTCCGCTTGAATTACCATTACTCCTATATTTTCTTCATTTTCTCCATTCGTCAGAGGAATACGGAAATGATACGCTAGTTTGAAATAGTTCACGCGACGATACTTCATTCTTTTATGCGAGAAAGTGGAATTCCTAAGAATTATTTTGGTATACATAGAAGAAATGGTAAATTTTACTCTTTCAACTTGCCTCAAAGCAAAGAATCAGCTTTTCTTTTACCTTATTATGATCCCGGCTTCATTCCGTATATTCTATCACGCGTTCGATTGTACTTAAAGTTTCAATAGATTTTAAGAAACTTACCCCAGCACCAGTTCTACGGCAAAAGTTCACTTGTTGCAACTTCCAGGACTGTTTTTCAGGGGACTGAGATTTTTCCAAGTCTTGCTATTCCGTGTTTCTTTAAACCGAGCGTTCGTATTTCTTTCGAAACTTGCTCCTGATTTTTTGCCGACGCTTTTCTATACAATCCCATTGTTCCTTTCTCGAGGATAATTTAACTGCGTGTTTCTTCAACAAAAGGGTTAAGAATGCATTGAAAAAAGGAACGTTTGTAAATTTGAAATCACCGCGATATCTGCGTTCGGTCGGCGCAAAACCGCGCTGAACGTGAACATTTTATTAAAAGATGTGGTTGACATCCGAAAAGGTTATTAAAGTTCCAAGTTGTCCGTGTATCTATTAAGCGGCTTAATATACGTCCCTTGGAGGAAAGTGTGTAAATTCAGAGCCGGTATTTGATCAACGGGCGCCACGTTATCAGCCGAGAAATGAAAGCTGACCGACGCTCCTGGCAACGAAAGGATTAATCTTTCTACTTTCTAACACGCGGCGGAGCGGAACCGCCCGGATCTAATATGTAATTAGAAATATATTTTTCATTAGACGAATATTTTCGCTCGTTGCAGTTCGCGTATCCGAGATAAATCCTTCGGCCACCTTCTTTCATTCGCCGCGTAATATCTGTTTTTACGGGCGATAAATGAAGTTGTTTACCAGCGTTGGCGTGGGTGGTAAACAGCGAGAAGCCGGCTAAGATAAAAAACGCTGACCCGGAAAGAAAGGGATTCACTTGCAAATAAGTTTATTTACGATACGATTGCGCGGAGTTACGCGTGTTCGTTGTGTGGGAGCGGTGCCGGTGCGGTGCGAACCACAAAACTCGGACCAATTCTCCGTTCTTCATTGTAATAAAGTTTCCGTTAAAGCGTTGCTCTGTTTAAATAAAAGAACGAGTTACAAGGGAAAATAGAAAATCTTTCGCGATTTCACGCGACGAGGGAGACCGTTGAGAAATGGAAAACGGATGAAGGGATGAAAGGATGAAATTTATTTTATTTATTTTTATATGAATTATATCTTCGATGTCTGTTCTAAATGAAAGATGAAAAATGAAAAATTATAATTATAATTCTGACATCCCTCTCGTGATAGATGTTCATTTCAAAACGAAACGATACCGCGAAACTTCGAACAAGCACCTAAATCACTCCTCTTGTGAAAGAAGAAGGATAAAAAGGAGCACGGTCGGATGTATCTGTCAGGATTTCCGTATGTCGGCTCAGCAACGCGTGAAACTGCATTTTTCGCGTTCCGTTTGCGAAAAAAGGCTCGCGATATGCCAATTGTACCTTATCACCAACCTCCCTTCTACCTCTTCCTTTTTCTCTATGCATAATCTGAAGAATTTCCACGGCAATTTTCGTCTGCTCCACGCAAGCGCATTGTTCGTCCAAATTCGAAGGGTCGATGGCTGGTCGGGTCATTGAAACACTGACTCCCACCTTGATACGATCATTTTTCATCCCTTCGAGCAAAATTAGCTCCCGTGCATAGTGAAAAAGTGGTAGTTGTGAAAAGTTTACAATTTTGCAAGTTTGATAAACGTTTGATAAACGCATGGAAAATATTGACGCATAGATTGATATGAATTTTCTCGACAATCAAGGAACTGAAGTGTCTGGTTGTTAAACGTTGAGGCAATTTTAAAGGATCTCATCTAAACGAGCAACATTACCCGTTACAGCTAAACTGAATATTCGTGGTCATGGATTAAACTCAAAATTAGTTTGAAGATTAGGGAAGTTGGGTTAACTGCCATACATAGGATCCTGCCTCTCTTCTACCTATCTATCACGAGTTGAGGCTAAACCAGCTTTGTGGTGAGGCGTGTTATCGATTCGAATATCGTTTCTTCCTATTATTTCACGATCGAAATCCAGATCATTGAAATACATCATTTTGTTTATCAAAATAGGGATCAGAATAGTCTAACTGCTGGGTTCGAAGTGCTCTTCCGTTATAGTTAGTTTAAATAATAAGAAATTTTTATGAGTTTTAAAAATGAAGGCTAGTCTTTACTCGGTTTGGTTATCTTTGAATTACTCTTTCATACGCGACGCGGAAAAATTTGAAGTCTGATGAAAAGAATCTTGCCTTCATATTTTTTTCTTTCCGCAATGACTGACGAAAAATAAACCCGTGGATGTGTGTCGAGTCGTATCTTACCGTGAAAATTGTGAAAAGAAAGAAAGGAAGTATTCAGATTAAAGTGAACTTGGAACCTTTGATACCGTCAAAGGCACTTGTTATTTTATTCAAAATAATTAAAATTATCCGCGGTATTGTTTCGATCTTGATTAAGGAAGTTTCAATGAACGACGAATTTAAAATGATCTCTTATCTCGGTAACAAGGTAAGCTAGTAACCTAGTTGCAGTTCGCGTTTAATTAGACGGAAATTAATTAAGAAATTTATGTATCTTCGATGCAAATTAAAGGGCAAATAATATCAAACTTCAAATATCAAACGTAAATTAGAATTCCTCGGAAATATAAAATTACAAACGTAATTAATTAACGTTTAATTAAATCATAATTGCGGTGCATTATAATATTACTGCAGTTGAAATGAAATTAATCATTTTGTAGTCTTTGGTAATGTATCCGGACAAGTTGGAATTTCAAATTAGTTAATTAATAAGGGATAGGTGTACGGAATTAAATCGTTTTTACAAAAAATAATGACAAATTGAAATCTTGATACGAATATCTTATTCTGCGTCACGGAAGACAATCCTCGCGTCGCGTCGAGGACTTATTGAAATCTTAGAGGTGAAAGCTTCTTGAATAAGAAAAAACGAGGGAGAAAACAAGATCCCCGTTGGGACGTTCCTGGTCTGGCGATACGATTATCATCGACGATCACAGTTTGAAGGTCGGGATTGCAGGGAAATTCTTAGACTCCACGGGATCAGGATCCGCTTTTGAGAAAGGTAGTCGCGGAATAACAAAGGAATCAGATCGCACAGCGTTCTCGTCTCGAAAAATGGGAAAAGAGAATGACCCGACGCAGTGGCGAGGAGGGAAGGTCGAAGGGGTGAGAAACGAATCCAATATCGGCTGCCTCGAATTTGCTGCTCCTCCTTTTCGCGCGCGAAAGCCGATCCATTTAGCAGCTCGGTTTCTTATTTATTCCCCAGGAAATCTCTCCAATTGATTCGCCAATCTGTCGCAATGCACGGATTATTCTTTTTATTTTTTTCCTCCCCCTGCACTCTAGTTCGGCTGAAATTTAACCTTATAAACAGACGAAAAAGAACAACGTTCGGTTTGGTTGGAACGTATCGGTCGAATACACCAATGGAATTTTTCGTTCGAGACACACAGGAAATGGCGAGAATAGAAAGGTAAATATCGTGAACGATATTTTCTACTGTTCTTCCTGTCTTCCATTTTTTTTTTTTATTATAGATATTTTTTATTATTTAATATCTTCGATATTACGACAATTGAGGAGGTTTCTGCAATAAGAATCTATAGATCTATGGACTTGTTTTTTGTAAAACATTTTTTATTTCTTTCTAAAACTTCTAATTTGGGCAGATGTGCCTTTCCTCAAAAATGCTTCTTAATTATGGTGGAGAACTCGTCGAACATCAGAGAATTTTAATAACGAGCAAGAAGAACGATTTCTGCAGGAAGCTGGCGTCTGAAAGCGAGCTCGCATTTATGGCACAAAGAGTGGCTGCGGTATTAGACACTTTTAAAAAGCGTCGGCATCAAGAATAATGAAACGCAACGGGATACAACCCTCCCCCCCCCCCCGTCTAAATTCCTCTTATCCGCAGCCCCTCTTCCCTCCTCGCGTATCATTTTCCGCGCGCACAGACATCAGCGAAAAATCTGCATTCCGTACAATTCTCATTTTTCTCTATGTTTTCTCTTCTCTTCCTCTTCTCGTTTTCATCCCGTTCGTGCGCCAGTTCGGTTCTTTTTTCATTTTTATTTCTTTTTTTTTCCCAACCCCTTTCTTTATCCACCAAACTGTCCGCCTCTCATTCTGCTTATGTTTATTCCCGTAACGACATTACAGAGTCGCGTAGGTGGTGCCGTTTCATCAAGCCTGCTCGTGCTGCTGTTGCCCGAGTAATTCATATTTATTCGGCTTTTGAATTTTGTTTGGTCGGTTGGTATACTCGTTGCCTCGATTAACGAGACAACAGAAACGCGCGAGAACACGCGGCGCGGGTCAGAAATGAATGGAAAATAGAAAAGAGTCGGATGGGATGTTGGCCAACTTTGGCGACTATTCGAAATTGGATTTTCCTGAGGATTCGCGGTTGACAATATTATTTGCTCATATTTTATGATAAATCAAGATCACCCTTGAGAATTTTTCATATTTTCCATTGTCAAATATTTGTAATTGGTATATTCTTGTTGGAACACTGTAGCTATGTATTGGTTTTTCCTTGGTAGAGAATGACGAGTTTTCGAGGAGTTCCTCGGGGTAACGAAGTTTGAATGGTTAAAGTGGTTTGTCTGGAAGTTGTTGTTTCCGCTGTTGCTGTTGGACTGGATGGAGGTATTGTTTCGATTCGGAGACAAGGTTCCTTCATCTTTTACTAGAAATGTGTTTACAGACAATTTTCAAGTAATAAAACCTTGTGTTATGAATGGAGGACACTTTTGATGGAAATTGGTGAAGTTGAAGTTCATCCGTGCTTCTCTAAATAAACAATTTTGTTTTCAAGTACAAAATTGCATTTTAATTTTGATCTATTAAATTTATTTAAGTTAAAATGAATTTTTCAATAATTTAAATGATAATTCATATTTTTCTTGAATGATCAGTGACAGTGTTATAAAAGAGGAAAAAATTGGAAGAAAATATTTGTAGAATCCATAAGGGCACAAAGCATGACGGAAAAACGAATTCTACGAAGAAACAGATGGAAAATTTTCATAACATAAACCATGGAACAATATGGGAAGGAGTTTCAATGAAACAGTCGGATTCTGGTTTCGGTGAGATAGAAGTTGGCGGAAAAAAGAGCTGGTTAATTGAAATTCACTGCGACCGAGACGTCGCAGTTAACTAATTCGAGGCGTAATATTTCTCGAGAGCTGTTACGAGGTTGAAAAGGAATCCGGTGTAACTTTTTTCCTGTCTGCCGGTGAATTGATAAAAGTGTTTAAACGAGATTTCCAAAGGAAAACCCGTCGCCGTGCTCCTAACTCCCGGAAATCGCTGTCAACGTAGCCTTGAACTCTTTAAAATGGATTTCAAGAGATTCCCTCGTCCTATTTATTCTTATCCATTCTTCTATTTATTTTTACAAATTAGAATCTTTTCTTTTAGAATTCGATCGATTAAAGAAACACTGTATTTCGTGAATAAATTATTTACAAATTTTGAATTGCGATTAAACAAGACGATAGCACGATTCATTTACAGGCAGTAAGTCTTTACTTACACTTTTGTTGACTAGGAATGTTCTAAAGAATTAGCGATAATAAACTGCGCTTTAAACAGCAATGCAAGAACGAGGTTGGGTAGCATGGTGTAATTTGTTTCTCGCCCCGTGAAGCTACCGAAAGCTCGTGTTTCAAGATTAATGAATATTTCCCTCCCGGAAAGTTAACGACTTTCGATTAACCCCTTTCTCTATCAAGCCCTTCAACTCGTTTCACCGCTCTTAAATTTTACCCCTCCTTCGTCGCTGTTGCACAGCCACCCTTTGATCATTCACGAAGGCCAGCTGAAAGAAAAGCCACAGGGAAAAATGTTATCACGCGTTGCGATACGTCCAGACACGATCGATTCTCTTCTTTTTTCTTTTCCACCCCTTCGTGTTCGACGAGCGGTCACTTTCGTTAATGAGCTGTTTCTTTTTGAATTTTCAGCGTCACTGAGTAAAGAGTAATGTGATGCATCGATCGTAAATATTTGTCGTCGAATAATGCGATTGAAAGGATGGAATTGTTGCAAAAATTGGAAATTGCAACGTTCGGAGTTGGTAGAAGGGTAAGGTTCTGGTGGTTGAAAAATGACTTGGTTAATGAGTAGAGAATCGTAAGCGGAAATTGATGGTGTGTCGATTGTAGCGGCCGGGTTAACGCGTATGCATTGTTAATCGTACGCGATTTGACCCAGTGGCAGAGAACGCTTACACGGCCGACACAATGCGGCCAGATAATTAAAGGGTGATAAATGCGCGCGATAATATCGTTCAGCTGGCGAAATGCCTCGGTGAATTGCAAAACCGGTGCGGTTTTTACGGATTAATGACGAATTTCACACGACAGCGCTGTATCTCTTCTCCGCCATCGTTGCGGCGAAACGATACATGCGGGTTGGATAAAATAAAAAAAAATAAAAAATTCGGTGTTAATTGCTTGGTTTAGTTTAACCCCTGTAATTGGTCGTGGATAATTGGATCGAATCTTTGTTGCGAATTTTGAACTTGAGAGTTATGTATATAACGTTAAGAGGTGTAACGCTGAGGGTTGTTACATCGAGGGCTGCAAGGCTAATAGTTGTAACGCTGGGAATTGCAACGTTGAAAGTTGTAACTTTGAGAATTGTGAACTTGGAAGTGACGTACGGCTGTGTTGGAGCATTCTCAGCCCTTAATGAAGCTAGCCGCTAAGAGAATACTCTGGAAAGAAGAGAAGAAAGGAGAAGAGGAGAGATGGACTGGTTGGTATCCCGGAAGTCTGAGACTGTATATAAACCCGCGAAAAAAAGTAGCGGAGGTGAGAAAGTCTGAAAAATCTTAGGAGTTCCCTTCGTTATGCTCGCTGAATTCATCTCAAGACTGACGAGAAGATAAATGAAAAAGAAGACGCATGGTTTCATTAAGAGAACGTACAGTCAGCCATCCTAGAAACGCTGAACAAGCAGCCTAGCACCTAGTGGACAATTTTCTTGTTTCAAATTATCTAGGTCAAAAGCAACGTCGAACTCGTTCGTGAAAAACGATAACGCACAGGGTTACAGAATTACAGGGTTTCTCGTTCGCCCCTGTTCAATTTCCACCCTATAACTGCTTTAATTAACAATAACGATGCTGAAATTGCCTCGACAATTATTTCCTCGCGCCCTGTCTTTCGAAAATTTCATTCATTGGCTGAATTTTACATACGGATACACGTGAAAAAATTCACTTTTAATTAACAATTCGTCTCTTTGTATATCAGCTAATAAATGTCATCTAGAATTTCAATGAAAGGAAACAGCTATTGGAGGGAAACCGAATTTCATTTGAATTCTTATTCGAACGTGAATTATATAATCTTTGTTCCCATTCGAATGGAATTCCGTGCGATTGTTTCGCATTTAATCCAGGACATCCATCCTCCAGAGAAATACAAAAAAATGAATGAGAATGGAGTACCGGTAAAAAAGGTCTCTTATACTCGTTTTATAAAGTATACAATTCTCTCGATTCAACTGTACTTCTTTGTTCACGAAATAACCGTTCCTCATATTTTTATTTAAAACATTTTTATCTATTCATCGACATTATTTAAAACTAATTTCAATCGTTCTAACCCAACGACAAATGCTGTCGATAGCGATTCTGTTCCCGAGAATTCTCGTCTAAGTCTGGTGGAACAGTTATAAATTACTGGGAACGCAAATTCTCGTTGAGAAGTTTCGAGTATGAGACGAGAGGCACCCTCTCGGTTCCTTCGGGGATCCCTCTTTCTCGAAGGGTTAATCCATTTCACGAATCGAAGAAGGGGAGACGATGCAGACATAAAAGGGCCACATCGAAAACAATGTTACGATCGGCACGTCCTTGCAATTCGTCGCAGAAGATCGAGTACTATGCCAGTTTCACGTGAACTTGCATCTTCCTTGGCTCCTTTCACAGTTTACGACCACTCCCGTGAACACCATGCATTCGTCGCGATTTACGATCGTTCGAGCTGCTGTTAACCGTCACACCGCCATCCTCCTGGCATTAACTTCTCAACGAATCCTGCGAACCATCCCTTCTTACCCTTTTTTCTCCATTCAACGATTGTTTCATTTTCAATCCCTTCCCTGCAGCCGTTGCGATATAAAATTTACTACTGTTTCATTTTCTTTTTGGCCAAAAACCAAAGTCAATAGAGGTGTTTTTATTAGCACGTTTAATCAGCAAAAATAACGCGATTCGACGACCGATTGAAAATTAACCGGCGAACGAAAACAAATGAAAAAGCAAGCATTATATTTTATCGCGTTGGCATAAATGTCGCTCGACGCCGGGAACGGGTGTGAATATGGGTTAATTGAGCGAAACAAAGTACACGGGCTCTTGACACGTGCATCGGTTACAAACGTTCAATGGAAAGTGTAAAATCTGAAACAGGGTCGACGATGCGAGATTAACGAACGAACCTTCTTCTTCGTTCAGTTGAATTTGAATTCCACTTGGAATTTCCAAGGGCGAAGATTTCCGAAGACGACTCGAGCGATAAACGGCTAATTTGAAAGTGGTGGATGGCTAAGGGGAATCGTAAGACAAAGAAGCGTTAAGTTACAAGTTGCCGGAAAGTTGGATGAGCTCATAAAAAGTTAGACGGGTCGTCGAGGAGAGGGCAATAGTACACTTTACGAGTTAACTCGATTGTTGTTTTCCCTTCAACGAAACCGACATTTGCTACCCGCCAACCCCCCGCGGGACAACATCGACTAATTTAACCGGAACAGAATGCAAGACGCGTGTGCAATAGCTAGCAACGTCAGGCTATAAAGCCCGACATGCCGTACTGGATTCGCGAAACGAGCCTCTTCATTCCGGAAATCAAATTCTCGAACACTGCGCTACAACCTTTGATGATTTTCTTACGGCGTGCTTCAATTTCGTCGCCCGCCACTTGCGTCACTTCTTCTAAATTTTTAGAATTTGAAACATTTGAAACAACACAAATTCTAGATTCAACATCGAGAATGAATCTCTTTTTAGTAGTTCGATGATTGTTTCTTTTTTGTTTTCCTATTTATAGAGCTAACGAAAACTGATATGAAATCGCGGATTTGTTTGCGAAAAATATATATTTGCGAATTAAAATCGTTGAGCCCCGGATCTCGGGAAACGCGCGGAGAACAAATTGTTTTGCATAATCGATCACAGCCCGTACAAAATGAATCGAACACTCGCCGGCTGTACACGCAGTACATCAAACCGACTGTTTGCTATTAACTCGATGCATTTTTATGGCTGGTTCTTTATTTTCCATTAATTAGATTCCATAAATTTGTTTTTGTTATTTATCCTCGGTTAACAGAGGAAACAGATATCGGTTGATATTTAACGTTTTGATAAGCCTGTTTTAATTTCATATCTGATTGCGAATTGTTAAAAATCATTCTTTTTATTGAGAATTTTAGAAAAATCATTGTCGACGAGTTTTCACCGTTTTGATTAACCGTAGGCATTTCTCTTCCACTGTTCATTTCGATTCGAATGAAACTGGCCAACGCGAGGGCAATTATCTGTAGCGGCGCGAACGCGTGGCTAACTTATCGAAGCTCGTGAATTAATTCTTACATTTTTATAGGGCGCAAGCAGCGTTTCGAATAACCGATATCGCGTATAATAGATGCTTGTACAATCGACGTTTCCTATAAACGGTATTCCGATAGTTGGGATTTCGGTATGAATCGAAACCGTTTCGAAATTGTGTAAATTAAGATCGATTCGAAATCGGGGTTAATTAACGCCGTCCAATTGTCTGGATATTCCACACTCAACGCGATGCGACTATTCACTGAATTTAGTTACTCAGTTATGTTCGTTGATTATCCAACTATTCGATTAATTAACCGTTCAACTAATCAACCGTTCGGTTAATTAGCTACTCGATTAATTATTCGAGTACTCGGTTACTCAACTGTTAATCCTAACTATCTCGTTCTTCTTGCAACGCGACGAAATAAAAGATTCGTGGTTGAAATCCGTAGGTCGTTTAAAGAATACCTTTGATTCGCATTAAATCCAACGAACGAACCTCATTTATCGAGGCGAGCCGGTGCAACTTTATTCGCGGTTGAATTGCAGCGTCGAACGCGCGAACCAGACGCCCCACCGACGACGACGACGTCACGGACGAGAAACGGGGCGGAACGGGATAAGGGGGTGGTTGGAGACACAGGGGATGAAACGTATACCTGTGTAGCTCTCGAGGCTCGTCAGCGTCGGCTGCAATGACGAGCAGATTCAATGGATGTATTCAGCAGGCCGCCAACACACCTGAGGACGTTCGAGAGGCCAGACGAGGAGTTTCCATTTGACAGAGCAAACGCGTGACAAAAGGCTGATGGAGGAAGTTAAACGAGGCATGCTTTGCGTTGTTAATCAATCTTCACGCGGACCTCTCACTCCATTTACTCTTTACCTTGTGTACTTCCACAACGTAGTTGAATCTTTGGAGAAAATATTTGTGTATATATATTATACAATACGTATGTCCCGATAGAATTCATCGTGTTAATTTCAATGAAACGTTTTCCACCTTCCGTCGAATAATTTCTCTTTGACGATGTCGTGAAATTACCGATTTATTAATTTGTTAATGGTATTCCTCTATTCTTTATGACAATGAAATGGAAAGATTAGGAGCATTAAAGGCTGATTCACTTCATTATCAGTATTCGTTAATGAAATTATATTTTCATTAATGTAATCTTCAATTCCCTTTGAAGATAAACTGAAAATTTATTTAAGCTATTAATAACTTTCATCGGCGCTTTCCTTCTATAGTTGTCTTTGTTAAATTCCGCATTTATCTTTAATGAAATGTAGCTTCTATTCTGGTATAAACGTTATCGACGTTTCACATTTGTAAACTTCTTAACTTGCAAATTTCTCGAGAATGTAAAAAGAAGAGAGAAGCTGTTCTCTGAAAGCTTGAATATTTTCGTACCTTCATCCCGTTTAGCTTTCAATTTAAATCCCTTTGGAGGGTTCTTGCCAGAAACTTTGGGAATACAGCGTCCTGTCATGAGCATAATAAACGGTAAATGTTAAATAAGGGAAGGTAGAAAATGCTGCCAACAATTTATCCAAAAGTATCGCAAACAATGATAAATACGATAACAGTTTTAAAAGAAATATATGAAAAACTTCAGTTTTAAACTAAACTTCGCTTTCAACCCGAATCCTAAACTCCCTTTGTATCAGTTAACAGCATCATTCATTTCCTGGCATCGATTTCACCGAATAAAGGTGAAATCGCAATACTCGTCCCGGTAACTCAATCAGCAATCGCTGATTCCCTCGTTTCGACTTGGGCTGAGAGGGCTGGGTCGGTTTCGAAACTCGAGCGTTGAATTCACCCTTCTCGAGAGGGTGCGACGACGAAAGGGTCTCGTTGAGTTTCGTGGATAAAGTACGCACAATGTATTCGCTGTTAGCGATGTATCGTGGGCTAAATGCGTGGCAATAATAGCGTGCGTCGGGGCAAGGTGTACGGCCAATAAAGGAGGCTCTAGTGTTTCGGTGTGCAGCAATTTCAACGCGGTTCCGTAAGATCTCGAACAAAGGAGCCAGAATAGGGCCAAGTGTCACGGTTAATTACGATTCAGCGCGAAATGTAGACTCGATCCTTCGGGATGAAGAAGCGATTGTTCTAGGCGAGAATTGCTCCGCTATTTCTGCGATTCGTAGTTTAGAAAATAATTGTACGCCTCGAAATTTGTATCCTTTTAAAAGAAATTCTGGTAGAAGATTTTGGAAGATTCCTTTCGTAGAATATCGCTACACAAATATTAGTGTACGCTTCATCGATCATCAGATGGATTACTTTAGCGATTGAAGAGCAACAGGAAGTTGCTCATCCAGTAGTGTCCGTTCATCCAAGCCATCGTTTCAGTAGAATTCACCAAGCAAAATCAATTTCCCCTATTCCGTCTAGAGTCCTGTAAAAACAATCAATCCTCGTAGTCCGATCGCGGACCAATGATCACGAGTCACGCTCGATCGCCACGTGGTTCGTGCATAAATCCGGTCTATACAGAGTCCACGAAGGGATGAAAAAGGATCACGGAGAGAAAGGAAACTGTAGTCACGTCTAGTCGACGGGTAGTTAATTTCTTTCGCAAAGAGAAGGGTCCGAAGGTTTGTTGGAATCTATTCGAGTCAAGTATAAACGAGGCGGAGCGTATTTCCGGTTAACCAGCCGGAAGCAGAGTGTACGAAGGGGAATAGTAGGAAGGTGGAAGATGCCTCGGTAAGCCCGAGGCCAGTTGGAACCCTTGAATCGTTGCTCGGAAGCTTCCTAAGGGCGTCAGATGTCGTGGTAACCTGCAAGCCGTATACGAACCACCCCTCCAGGATATGGGCATTCCGAACCACCGAGTTTTCACCGGCCTTCTTTCTCCATCGATAAGCATTTCCGGCGATGCCGTTCGCGCGTTACACGATTTTGGATTTAAAGATGGAAGTGGTGAAACTAGTCCGATGGATATGCCCTCGATGGACGGATACTTCTTTTCTTCTTCGATTTCCTTGGAATTCTTCGCGGTTACCAGTGGATCGAAGAGACGCTTTAGGTGATTCTGGGTCGAGTGGATTCAGGTGGTTTCTTTCGTCAGGAAAGAATGCCCGAGGAATGCTTTTAACAAACTATCGACAACGATCCTCCTGCAGGGCAGTCAACAAAATTTTTCTATACCTTATTAGCATCATGGTAATATTCGTTCGAATTTTTTTCCTTTCATTTTCGATTACTCTCGACAACATTTTCTGAAATTTTTTAGAATATTGAAGAAATGATTTTTTAATTTCACAACGGGGATGTCGAGCAACCCTTCTGACTTCTCTAATTGCGCCACTGCTCTTTAATTGAAACTGACGTAAGTTTATAAAGCATATAGAAACTCGTGAATGCATGTTTGTCCTGATTTCAGTTGAATTATTTACACCATGCTAATACAGTTGGCTAGAGCAATGAAACTGTACAGAGTTTACTTGCCTCCAGCAACTAAAAGGTTAATACGCAACTCCCTTAGGCTGTGTTTAATCCGTAATTCAATTGAATATAATAGGTAGATGCACAATACTTCTTCCTTTCAACAAAGTGCAATCTTCAAGTGCAAAGTGCATTCTCCTTTGAAGGCTTCACTTTAGTTCATTAATTTTCTTCAATTCTTTGAATACATTTACTTATTCCTTTTCCACTGAAATATACTTTTCCACTCGTGGCAACAGGATGCAATTGAATCACTTCCCTACACAAAATTAACTGTTTAACGATGTCGTTTAATGCGAACGACACGTAATTATGGTCCGTTGAACGTTCCAAAAACGTATCGATAGAATCTCACACTCTATCGCTGGTGCATTAACGTGCTCGTGGTAATTAAGTATCAGTCAATTAATACCAGCTCCAAAGGGTGCCTCGTTTCCAGATAGCCTGCAATCACCGTGAAACGATATTTAATAAACGAACACGCGCCACTCTGTAAAATACCATGCCACGCGGGCTTCGTTTTCTTTCTATCGTTTAACTGACAAGATAGAATTTTCGGAAAAGTTTGAAGGGAAACAGGCAAATTGTTTAATCAAATATTATCATTATAATCTCCTGACCATGTTAGAAAAGACTTTATTTTTAACGACGAGGTATAATTATCATTATCATGGATAGAAGGGCTACAGGGACAAAAAAGAGGCACAAACTTTTGGTTGCAAGAAAACTTTATTTTCTGAATATTAAACTATGTATAATACAAACTTTTCAGGTTTATTTCACGTAAAATTTTTACAGAATTTAATGCTCTCGAAACACTCAGGATTTCTTCCTTTTAAAAAGGTTTAAACAGGTTACAGAATTCATAGACAACTTTTTATTCTTCGATCTAACGATAAGAAACATCGTTTGTAACAGCATCGCGGGGTACTCGTTGTTTTTAAATACAAAGTTTTGGTGTTACAATTATCATAAAAAATTTCCTAGCTCGATCTTCGAGTCAGTCGATAGAACGTTGTTCGAACAACAATTGTCCCTTCTCGTCCGCCCTATTCTCGCGTTAATACGCCGGTGAAGAAGCCCCCTCGAGGTTGAACTTTTATTTCTCACCCCTGTAGATTAGCACGGTGCCGTTTAACGTGACGGCAGATGGTGATCGAACGATCCGGTAACTCTCGACGACGCTTATTATGCATTTCAAAATAAAGGGGGCTTTCAAACGCTAAATATTGTGCTTCCGTACATGCTCCTTAATTGTACAAATTTAGACAATGAAAATTCTTTAAATAAAATAATCATATATCACAAAAGTGTTTAATACAAAAATGATAAAAATATTTCTTCACCCTGATTCTTATCACCGGCACATCTCTTATCCACGGGAAAAAGGCCGTCAAACGTTAAGGCAGAGGTGCTCGTCGAAAGCAAAGGGAAGAATAAGAAGAAGAGAAATGAAAAAAGCAATTCAATGAGCCAGTGTATGGAAGAGAAGCCTCTTGTGCGTTCACCGAGGGAAACTCGACGGAAAATAGTGCGCGGTATAACGAGGCATGTACACAACGAGATTGCGCAGAAACCAAAAGCCAGGGAACATTTTTAATCGCGTTAATTAAATAGCTAAAGCTTGGATCGAACTTTGATTCCACCGCGAATACAACAGTGTTGTGTAATGGAACGAGAAGCGAAACTGACAGCAAACATTTACCAGTAAGCGTTTACATTTCAACGGGAAACGATGAAGCTACTCCTTTAATTTTCCATCTTGTTTGACTGTTACCAAAGTTACCGTAAAGTTTGGCCATACGATACAGCAGCCAAACCTGTCGTAGCACGAATAAATACGTCGATACACCTTGACTAGAATTAGTACGGGTACGCTCGAACAATACCGCAAATGATCAAAGTTTGCAAACGATACTTGGACCGTGTCACCGCAAACAATAGGAACGGTACGACAATGCTGGTCAACACCTTCGACGTATCGAACCGACGGCCATATACGTAGAGTGATTCGTTTCAATCCCTACGAGGTGACTCGATAATTTTCCTACGTCAAGTTTATTTTACAAAATTTAAGTATTCAGACAATAATTAAGGAAAAGCGCAACTTAATGTTATAATTATCTTGAAAGTATTATGATAATTTTTCTTAGACCAATGAATCGTTGGATTTGAAGGGTTAACCCTTTCACGATCTACGTTTAAAAATAGATCCGCTTCTTATTTATTCTCTCCTTCAGTCCGGTACATTATTGCGGTCCCAGTATGACCATTTCGGTTCATAATAAACGGCTTTCCCGTTCCACGGTATGCGTGTGTCCAATTTTCATGGGATGCACCGTTTGACCGAAATTTTTCGCGCATTCATCCAACGGATATGAACGGAGAGGAAAAATGGTCAGAAAGTTACCGTTCTGAAATGAATATGTACAACCAGCGCTCCTGCGTTCTCGACACGTTCCAACTTGGCTTTATTTTGTTTGTCTGCAAAGAGAAAATGAGATACTGTTACAGGCATTAATATTCGGACATCCCATCGTTTCGAAATTTTTCTCCTGCGAAAAAGGATCATTCTGTTGCTTATATTATGTGGAAGTATGAAACATTATCTATTGGTAAAATTGACTGTATAAACGTTTTCATGGACCATGTGATTCATTTTGAACCTCCATGTTTTCTGATTAACATTTATCAAACCAACGATATATTGTTCTTCAATATCCATTAGCTTCACTTTCGGTTAATATTTTATTAAATTACCAGTAGCCTCGTTCCGGAATGTCCAAATTAAAATCCATAATTAAACGGTACACGAATTTCACTCTGATTCATTATTCATTGTAATTAACAATCTGTCATTTTAGACAAGGAATTTGATATTTTTTTTTCTAATGTAGCATATTTGATAACCATCGTGTTAATTGTGAATGTAATTTAATTATCGGAATATGTATAATAGAAATTACGTTATTTAAATTAATTAAACATGGAAGCCAATTCGATACCTTTGTTACCCAATTAACGATAATTAAAAGAATTATGACACAGAGAGACATAAGCGTGGAACGGCACGATATTCCAACGGGAATCGATTTTTTCCAATGCAAAAACAATCGTCGTCGCCCTAGTTTTGGCCATGTGCCAGTAGAACCGCTTTAACGCTAGTAGTTCGTAGACTTTTCTGATTTTTTCGCCTCTTTGTCATTAAACGGTGAGCTTTTTACGTTGAACGTCGCTGCTAGCGTTTGAGATTTAACCCTCTATGAAAGTTGAAGAGAGAGAGAGAGGAAAAAAATCATGTCGTTTGCTTTCAGAATTATTCATTTCACGTAAGGGGAACACGAATTAGCTGATGTTTATCGGATATCACGAAATAAAATTTTCGAAACAAATTAAATCATATAACGATAATATTTCTCCACATTTCTCGTAGCCTATTATTTTTCCATTTTCATTAAAAACAAAAGAAAAACGACAATACACCGTGTCTATCATTGAACGTAACTTATCAACAGCCGATCGAAGATCGTGTGAAAAATTCATTTCGTTGTAAACGAAGGAGGTATGGAAAAAAAAACCGGTGGTGTACATAGCGATCGAAGAACCGCGTTCTCGTTTAAAACCGAACCACCTCCCTCTTTTTTTTCCTCCACGGGGGTGAACGTGCAACGACTTCGAACACACCTCGTCCCCGACGAGGTATTGTAAAATATTACACCGGGGACGCGTAACCGTTTCCAATTTCTCATCCCATTTTTATATTTTTTTCCTGCAACTACGTGTACATACATCTGACCAGTATCAGAAATTCAAATGGCGAGACGCTCGTTGATAGCGTGTTTTCGATATCCGACGCGCACCAAACACCGTCATTCTTATTGGCGAATTTATTTTCGAACATGTACGCGATTTATATAGCCGCATAGCCCCGGCAGGAATTATTCTTCGTCCCGGGATAGAACGCCTCGCAATTAATCTCGCTTCTTAACAAGCTGCACACGCTTCCCTTCTTCTTTTTTCCTTTTTCAATTCAACCGCGATGCTAAATTCCCGGAGATTTCTGAGAACCGTGAAACGCTCGAGTGTACGCGTGTTCTCGTTCGAATCGTTAAACGTCGGCTAGGATTCAGAGAGATTATCGGATGACGGTGTTGGAGATAATGAACGGGGTTGGAAAGAAGGTGGAAGGGTGATTTTAATTAAGGGTGAATGTGTTTGTTATGCTTGGTGGAACGAAGGAATTTGATGGATTGTTTATTAGGCATTTAGAACGGGGTTGATCGAGATGAAAATTATATTTGATTTTTTAATTAAACTTTTTAAATGTATAATTAAATCACAAATAGAATCTCTTTCATACGCGAGTATTAAATGAAATAAATTGGACGGAGTTACAATGCTACAATACGAAGATAATTATATTCTGTTATGTAGAAAACTGTTGTTTATTTTAAATACATACAGTTTAATATTTTACGTTCTTCTCTGTCCGTTTCGAAAGCAGATTACCTTCATAAAGCAAGGATTAACCTGGAAACAACGTCAAAATGATCATAAATTTCTGCGAATATTTTTTCCATTGTTATTCCACGTGGAATCAAATTCGTGGAATTAAAACTATGCCCAATTTTGCTCTACTTTTCTCCAAGCTCCTTGATAGAAAATCAAAATATGAAAAATCTGAAAAATTTAAAGCTGGATCGAAGAACCAGTATCAAGATAAATCGCGGTGTATCTCTTTAAAAACGATCGCATTTCTCGAATGTTGATCTTCCGCTGTGGAAAAGCCGTCATCGAGCGCAGAGATACGCTGTTTCCTCTCTAATATTTATAAATTGCCTGTTCGTAATTGTCGCCACTACGAAATTGCGCGAATAAATCGTAACGTGTCGTGGGTTGTGCTTTTACGCCACTGTTGTTCCGTTTCTACTTTGGTATTTTTCTTTTTTTCCTTTTCCCTTCGTTCACGAACGAACGGGACGTGCAATCTACGCAGACAGATACCACTGGGATCTGATTAATGGCTAATTTTATTTCGTCTTCTATTTTCTCGTCACCTTATCAAGGACGACCACTATGGCAAGGTGCGAGCGAAAAATTCGATTATCCTGTCCAGGGATGAGCGCACCTGGAATTTTTATGCTCCAATCGCGAATTTCTCGGCAGATGCCGGCGCGAGAACTATGTCCACCGGGCATAGGAAAAATGATAAAATAACCGGATCCGTGTGATTTGTTTGTCACCAAGCTAATTTTCCTCTTCCGGAATCCACCGCTGATCCATTTAGACCAGGATAAAAGAGCAAAGGTGACTTCTGTGGGTGAAATTTCTGTTTCATAGATAGAGCAATTAGCTGATTACATTTCAGCGTAGAAATGGAAAACATTTTTTCCAAATTCTTCTATCATTAATAGGTACAATTTAACTTGCACGTGAAGAAGAAAAATATTAATAAAACTAGTTTTGTCGATCTTCTTGCATTTATGTGTTTCGCGTTAAAACACATATGTAAGTACCTCGTTTGATGAACGATTATTTATAGCAATTACTTTCTGAAGCATGCATCCGCAAGGTATGCCAATGATATGTGAACTATTTCGAGGATTAATCACACCGAGATGCTTGCAGAAACGAACATTCTTGCTTTGGTCGCAGGAATTCCTAGCTTACCACAGTCCTGTTTTAAAAGCCACGAATGCTGATAGCAACCCTCTCATATCTACAAATAATGGTGCTGCTAAAATGATTTAACTAATGATTATACGAGAGAGAATTTAACGATGAATTGAGTTTCACCCATACAGGGTGTTCATCTAAGAGTGGGCACACTTTGAGGGGGCGGTAATTGAGGGAATACTGTACAATTTTTTCCTTTACGATAATACTCGTTTATTGTTAGTTTCTGATTTATTAATGAAGAACAGATAGCAATCAAAGCGCGCATACTGCGCAGGCTCAGCCACAGGAGTGTCGGCTACGAACCGATCGCGACGTGTCGAGTAGTTTGTTCCCGACCACGGTCGAGCGTGCATCTCGTACCCAATCCTCGCGCTCTGATTATATTATTTAAGAATTATTCATTATTATTTTATCATTTAACAAGTTATTATTTAATACTTCAAAAACTAAGATTTAACAAGCATTTTGGTAAAGAAAAAAGCTACTCAGAATCATCCCAACTGCCATCCCTCAAAGGATGCTCACCAGTAGCTGAATTCAAGGTTATAATTGTAAATCTTAATAGATATATTGCAATCTACCTAAATTTTAGTTTAGCATATAGCTTACTTTTTAACAATAGTCTACAATAGAATCCTAGTCCCAGATTTCGTATTTTAGGAAAACTTTATACCCTAAGTCTTATCGAGGACTCTCGATCTCTGCACTCTCATATTCCTTCCCTCATTTAAAAGATCGAACTTCCAGAAAAAGCTAAATAAAAACAGAAGTAGGCTATAAAAATGGAAGAACATCGAATCGGAGTAAGGAGTCGCATTTCCATCGTAAATCCTGCTACTACAGCTGTTCCTAACAACCTGCTCTCCTCTCCTTTCCTCTCGATCAAGCTAGATAAGTCTGTTCTGATCTTGGAAGTTCTGTTCGAAGCGATCGTAGGGAGTACCTCGTATCCTCGGTGTCGGAAGGGCGGACTGCGTCGTTTATCATATCGGTTTGGATCGCGTTTTCACGCGGCGTTGGCCGGGATTATTCAATCTGGCCGGAACGTCCGCGAGGAGGACGGCTTTTCGAGGAATTGAAAGCTTTCAGAAAAGGTGAAACGAGACATCTGGCCTGCGAGATCGGCTATCGGGTATTCGCTGTCAGAATGAAATCCGAATTTGGAGGGGAAAGCTCTGCCTTTTTCCTACTTTCTTTCTACCTTGTCCACGGACTCGCGTTTCGTGACACGTCGAAAGAGTTTTTTTGCGACCGATAGCCTTGTTTCTCCGGCGAAAGTAGAAAGGGACGGTGATTTATAACATTTCCCTCTTTCCAATTCCCGTTACGTCATCAAAGTCTCGTCGAATTTGTCAACTTTTCTCCGGAAGCAAATAAAAGAATTCTTTTAAATTAAATTTCTCTATAAATTATGTAGCCAATTATCATTAGACCTGGCTAGGAAATTGGATGAACGTGTCACGAAACACCTTCCCTGTGTACAGCTTTTACCGAGCTTAATGGGTATCTCATGTTGTTAATGTTTAACGTGTAACAAGACCTGTGTTTGCAAACACGACCTACTTTCGTAAACACGCTTGTTCCGCGCGTTGACCGAGCCTGAATATCCAGATACGAAATGATTTATCTGTAAATATCTCGGTAACCATTAATATTCCGCCGGCAAACGATTGCGGGATTTGGACCCAGCCATCCTTTGTATCTCGATTACTCGAAAAAAAAAAAAAAAAAAAATCCCGTTCCCACGGGAAGGGAACATAAACCGAAACCGTGTTAGAAAACTCAATTCAGTCCAGGAGACGACGTTATCGTTGACGGGGAACACGGCGAGGGCCAAGTAAGAAGAAGAGGAAGGAAATGAACGTGGTTGAATCGCAGGATGTGAACGGGCGAGCCCCATGGAGCGCGAATGAGCTCGTAAGGAGCGTGGGACCACGATTGTTCGGTCGCGGAAATGACGGAGCTCTAATAACTCCGCGGGCCTGTTTACACCGGTGTCCCGATGCACGACGGAATTGCTTTTTCCAGACAGCGAAGCTTTGTCCGCCTCGGGTAATTGCTCGACGAAGAAGTCGAGTCGATTCTCGGTTCTTTCGAAACCTTGCCTCGATATCGGCGCGAGGAAATTACTCGTCCAACGCGAGTCGTGTTGCCGCTTTTCCGTCCTCTTGGAAAACGCGTATCGCCTTCCACACGGGATGAGAATTCCTCCGGTTTATTTCCGTAACGTTTGCCGTAGACGCGTTCGACTGAATGGCGAAGATTGATCGACGAAATATTGAATTTTTGCTGAAAACGACGTTCGCGGCTTGAATTTTGACGGCTGTCTGTCGCCTTTTTCTTTCGACAATACATTTACGATATTTTATTCTACTTTAAATGTAAAGTTAGCATCTGTAATTTAATTGTAATTTCGAAGCATTCTGTATTTAACTCTTGAATCGTTATTCGTATTTCGATGGAACACGTGAAACGTTCGATAAGTAGAATTCCTTGCAGCTGGTTGATGCTATTTCCGCGTTAAATTCGAATCTGCCCGTTAAATATATGTATTATCCGTATCTATTCTGCCGTTATTCATATAACATGTCATTGCGATGCTCATCAATTGAAACAGTTGCGGGACATTAATTTGACGTATAACATCCGACCGAATATCATCGCAAATCCAACGAGATTTATAACCTCGTGATATTCCTTCGAATCGTGATATACACGTCAGAACAGGAAACAGGAATAGTGCCATTAAGTGGCAAACAATCAGGCTACATCTGGATTGAAAGTGATCATTATAATCATTTGTTTTGTCCATTAATGACTCATCGTTATTTTTTTAAATTAGTTTAACAAAATTTCTTTTGATTAAACGAAGATGCCTTACATTTTGAATATAATTAACCGAATTTTTCTTTTATCGTTCAGGTACGTACTATGGTAGATTTCATAGAGGAAAACCGAAAATTCTGCGATGACCGCAAAGCTACCCTCGTTACCCATAACCGTAAGTAACAGCAATCTTTAAAACGAACCTCTTTACAAAAATTACTCGACCAACGGGGAATTCGCAATTTAACCCGCCGTTTCTGAAACATTCTTAGAAATCCAATACTTTCAATTTTGGAAAAGGACGAAATTCGTTCATGAAATTGGATTCGGTTCGAGGACAGTAATCAAAAGACATTGCCTTGCAATTTAATAGCTAAACCAAGCCCTAAGGAGTAAGTTGTTCGAATAAATTGATTTATGATGTTCCCCGGATGGTGGGTCCAGAACTGTCCAAATTGTTTAGATTAGGGTTGCGATTTTCGAGTTAATTGCGACTGGTTCTCTCTATTGTTACGATATGACAGCCTCGTAACACCGCTGAAACGATCGGTGCCAACCTTTGCCAGTGACGTGTTCAATTTCAACAATATTAATTGCTCTTCAACGCGTATTTACGTGGTAAATTAGAACAATGGCGAATAGAGGGAACGGTGGATCGGGTCCGATTGTCCCGGACGGAAAGCGGGTGATTCATGGATGGAAAGGTACGCGGATCGACGTGTTTCTAGGTTCTGACCTTTAACCGAGACTTTTTCGCGATCACGCGAAAGGCGGATAAACCGTACACGTATAATCGGGTCGACAACTCGTGTGTACCGGATATTCTGTCTCCATCGAGCGAGACAATCGGTACCGTGGTTCTCTTGTAATCCCAGGTGAACGTGACAATTCGCGAACGTTTGACGTCAGCCAAGCCGAAACGGGATATACATCGAGTGTCTGCGGCTGGTCGAATTGATTAATTGAGTGTACGGTTGAGTGGTTGAGTAGGCGAGATCTTACGTGCGTCTATGGAATTCGAACACCTTGAACGCTTTAATTACGAATCACGGAATTTTAACAGTTGTTTCGTCATCGTTTTGGTAATTTAATCAACCGGTAATTGCTCCATGCAAGTGAAAGAGAAATTAATTCAATAGTCAGTGGATAGGTATTTAAGTATAGAAGGGAATTATATTAATTAGACATCAAGATTAATAAAAAGAAAATTTTTATTTTGATCTGTTTCTTTAATCCGTACAGTGAGTTCTTAAATAAAGCGTGTTCTATGATCAACGTGTACTTTGCATTAATGTCGGGCTGAAGTATAGCCAAATAAGCAGGAAACGTTGCTCGTAATTAATAAGTTTCACGTTTCCAACCTTCATCATCGTACACGCGATAGTCGTCTAAAATTTAATCTCTTTGTTAATGGTCTAGCCGTGTCAAGATTTACCGTGTAATTAACCGAAATTTACCGCATTATTATTAATACACATTACAAAGGATCGGTCGGTTAAAGGAGAACAAATATCTTTGCATGTTTCGACGAGATGTATATTTTGTTAGAGATAAGCTACGCCTGGTTTAACATCACAAATACGCGAACCTTGCACTTTTTGAATTGCAAATCACACAAAATGCAATTGTTATTTAAAATAAAAATTACAGTAGATTTTCTATCTGAAGATTCGACGATAACTTATACAGTCTTTCTTTAATTTATTCTTTTATCTTGAATTTTTCGCCTCAATTTCAATCCTCTCGAGCATCTGCTTTGAGTCCCTAATTAGTCGCGGCTCGATCAAGGAAAAACAAAGATAAAGGAGAAAAAGAAAATAGAAACACAGAGGAGAAAAGCGGGTTACACGAAGGCCGAGCGAGTCGCAATAAAGGATAACAAACTGGCGAGGAGGAATAAGGTCCCGTTGTTTGTGTTCACTTGGGGGACGATGTCGTCATTGTAGGGCATACACTTTGAGAACGGTGCAGAAGACCTTTGTACATACAAGTTCGCCATTCGGACCGTCGACTAAATTAAATTCCTTGAACTTGTAATTGCTTTCGCGGCGGTGTTTTTCTTCCGAGCGACGCCGTTCGAACGAGCACCAGTTTTATTTCTAGATCTTCTCACGAGGAAAAACGAAAGTTTTGCTTTTTTCAATCGACCCCTCTCCAAGTATGTATCGTTTTCCCTGGAAAAAGTTACGTCGGATCGAAACACATTTCGTCCCGAGAATTTTAATTACTTTTAACCTTTCGAACGAAAAGACTGAAAGTCAAAATAGTAGAATTTCAAAACTTCAGTCTTTAAGAATATTAGAATACTCGAAGATTTGTAAAAGAGTTCAACGATAAACCTATCAACCTCTCTGTCGACAAATCACGATACTGCAGTGGTTGAACTAATCCAAAAGAGGACACTAATTCCTTTCAACGACACAAGATCACCCCGAAGCCTTACTCCGACAAGTTAAACGCCCACTCATAAGAGAGGCAAGTATCAATCAAACGTCGAGTGGAAACATGTCCAGAGGCTTCCCGCAACGAAATGATGTATAAATTTATACCTGTCATCGTGCACAAGAGTCATCGACGTGTCTCGGTTCGACGAACGCCGAAAACAGGGCGAGCAGAAGAGGGCGGAGTGTCAGGAGGTAAGAGGGTACGAAGAGAAACGAGGAGCTCGACGATGACACGTCGTAAGCTGAGCATGAAATCATTTATCTCCGGGATAAGCAGCGAGAAACGACGTTCTTTCTCCTTTCTTATGTGGATTTAAACTTTCTTCCTTCTTTTCGGGCCACCTTCTCTGTTTACCCTTTCGTCAACCATGCCGTGCACGGCACTGGTATGCCCTCCGTCCCGTAACTTATCTCGATTTTCCTACCGAGTTTCCTTCTTCCTTTGAGCAACAATCGGACGATAAAGAAGTACATCCCGAAGGTGGTTGTAGTCCTGGAAGAAAAGAAGGGACTCGCGCGGTTGGTGCTTTCTGAAGGGTGCCCGATGGCAAGGAAAAATTGGTTACGGATTTCCGGCCGATAACTGCGAAACGAGGGCTGTTTTCTTCGTGCGAAACTTTTTGGTTTTTCTTTTTTCCGGGATACAGAAGTTGCAAAATTCGGTAGATATAAGTAGCTTTTGATTAGTTAACGAAATTTGAATTATCTAATTTTTTCTTCTCAGATTTTCAATTTCATGAAATCAAACTCGTTATCAGGATTATTGAAAAATTCCAATATCTAAATATTTCTGTTTCATTAATTCAACCGCGGATCGCAAATGTAGCTGAGAGAAAAACATGGTAATACAATTCCGTTCTGTTCAGTAATGCACAATGCTTCAACGTGACATTTTCACGTAGCTTGCAATTTCGTGGAAAAGCCTGCTTATTTATTACACGCGAAATAAAAGCAGGCCTGTGAGTCGGGAACACGGTAGCTACATTGTTACAAATTTTCTGCGTTCGCAAGATTCATGAGAAGGAAACGGGACGCGATAAAGTATGTATAACAGTATAGGGAAAGAAATAAATGGTTAACATTTTTGTATCAGTGAATATCGGATGCAATGCGATCACAAATGTTTCTGTATAAAACGAAAGAAACCTCTGTATTATTTGTTAAATCTATCGCATCGTTTTCATTCATCTTTTATTTACATAATTCAGAATCGTTACAAAATATCCATCGTTGAAACTCGAAACTTTTACGTCTCTTTATACATTGATCGTTAAATCTCTTTTTTCTTTTCTGCAATAAATGTTGTGTAATGACGGTAATAATTGAGACCAGGCTCGTATGTTGTTACAATTCGTTTTCCTTCCTTTTGCGTAATAAAGAACCGGTACGTGAATCAGAGATACATATGCATGCAATATGATTTCAAATCAGCAAAGAAAATCATTTCAGATATTATTTCATACGCTGTGTTTCATTTTTCTTAAACAAGAAGAAAAAAGGGATGCAATTGTAATGAAAATATTCATAGTCCTCGAAGAGTAATTTATTTAGTTACTTTTCTTTTCCTTGTTCGAACAGACGATATGTAATGGAATCGATAATCCATTTAAATAAAAAATATAAATACTCGTTATACGTGTGTTCTCTGTTTGTTAAAATTCGTCAAAGAGAGAAATTTTATACCTTCCAATGCTCTAATTAGCAGTCAGGTAAAATACATACGTTCGCATCGTCGCAAATATTTTCTGCTATGAATATTCCCAACGAAGGAATGTTTTTCATGAAAAATCGTGTAGGAAAAGAATCTAATGAGAGCAAATTTGTTAATTACAAATCCGTTAATACCTTGTAAGCATCGTTCTCTTGTCATTAAAATATGCGATGGAATTGTTTTCTATCAGAAAAAAATTTTTTAACAATGAGTCGATACAAATTTCATGAAAGAAAGAAATTTCATATCTTCCAAAGACTTAATTAAAAGAAGAAATTGGAGCAGTTTATCGAATGGTAATGTTCTTCTTACAATAAAGGACGTATAAGCAATTTTCAATATTAATGAAAAGCGTTTTCTGTACAAATGTAGGCGAATCGAAAGAAAGTGTAAAATTGAGGAACAGAAGATTGTTGCAAATTCCTGCAATGTCTCTTGGAATGTCACACGTAGATGTTGGCACGAATTGATCGTACGTTTTAATAACTTTCCCGGATGGAAATAGTATCTTTTCCCCGTAGGAAATGTAGTAGGTAGCTCGAACAGGATGCCATGAAATAAATGATTCCATAATTCTTGTTTTACGTCGTCCTTGAACGGCATTTTTACGCAAGCATCCCCCAGCCTCGCACGTTGATCGCGCTTCTTTCCGCCCGTACGTGGCTGATTTTATTGAGAATTTTCCGTAGAGTTACGAAGCAGTTTCCCACGCGAAAGAAAATTCGTTCGCTGCTTCATAAAAGCCGAAGAGAAATTGCGGGTACATGTAATGCCTAGCACTTTATCTTGTGCTTCGAATAAACTTCGATTCGGTTGAATAGAATTTCATCTTAATTAATTTCAATTAATTTGTGAGGCTTCAATTATTCACGTTTCGCAGTTGTTTCGAACGAAATAGATATGGTAATATTTCAATTATATCTAAACAAGCCCTGTATATTTTAATGGTGTTTCGAACAATCGTGCGAAACGTGTAGCTGGTAAAGCGTTAATAAGCGATAATAATTAGTACTGTTTTAAACTCTAATGAATATTCACCATTTTAAGGTAAATGCCTAGTTAATAATTTTCCAGCATAATGGAAACTCAATTTAATATTCAAGCTACAATTCCTTTGCCACCGTTGAATACGAAAAGATATCTTGTAATGTCGACAGAACTTCAGTAAAGTTGCACAATTGCTTTCTTACGTAATTTCAACAATAACCGACCGTGTGATAATAGAAATTACAGTTATTTCTCACGAAATCACGTGTTCCTTCCTAACCAGAGAATTATTTTTATTGATCGACTTTTCTCCCACTGTGTTTCCCTCTACACGTTAATGAACTTTCGTGATCGAAAAGCTTTAAAAATCTACTCGATGCTTTTTCTATCGAAGGGAAAAGCCATTTTTCTTCTACCATTTTCATTTAAATTGAAATCCTACCAGTTTGATTATTTCCTACGATCACGGTGAAAAGATATAATCATTAAATCGAATTTCAATAAATTAAGAATTTTGTTGCGGTTGTAAAAGCGTGCTTCTAAAAGAAGATCTAAGGTATCAGGTATACAAATTAATTCTGTATATTTCCTTCTTTCTTCAATTAAAGATTTATTTTTAAAAAGTCAGGGTAATTTCAATTATTGTAATTAATAACGCTACGTTTCCTTTTTTCGATAATTGTTTATTGAACAAATACATATATACATTCTAAAGAAAAGCACTCAACACACGCGTAGCAAGGGAATTATCTCTTTTTCTTTTACACATAAGAGTAATCAACGTAACGGACGGAAATGTTAAATCGTTTGCAATTTCCTAGCGCGATTATCTTACGGTGAATTCACCTGGCCTTTTTTGTCCCTCGAAACGCTCCTGTTCCGTCTAGGATGATTGCGTTAACACGCGATCGTTCCCCTTCTTTCGATACTTTATTAGCGATGGCTCGCATTTTACGATGGTTAAAGATATAGAAAAAGAGAGACAACTGTTGGAGGATAGGTTGGAGACGATACTAAATCAATGTCGGTGGGTCGTAGATGGATGGCCGTTTAATTGCACGGCTCGTTAGCCGGGGCGTCAATGATGACTTATGCTCGACGTCAGGTTGCGTCTCACAGGAAGCGTTCAACTCGTGTTCCGGTTACGGATATCATCGGTGTTTTGTCGAAGTTTACCGGTACATTAATTGGAATTCCATCGTAGAACCGCTGTTTTGCTTTATTCTAAAAAGAAGATTAGATATCCTTTCCTGAAAAGCAAAGTTGTTTATAATTATCAATATATTCTTCCTTATCAACCAGATATAAAATAAGAAAATCAATACAAAACTTTCTCTATCAACGTTCCATCACCCTCTGTCACTCTTTCTCTTCATATTATTTTCTATTTTATTTGTACGATAAGTATAGCTATACCGTGTCGAAACACTATCGTTTCCACCCCGAACAACCTATTCACCCAGCCCATATTTCTTCTCCACTCGAAACACCCTATCGTATCATCTTCACCCTCTGAGCCCATCCCCCCGATCGGTCCTAGTCGAAGGCAAACATTCGGTGCACAGGGAGCCCCTTCAATTAAACGCGAAATAACCATACACAGAGCAAGGGTAGGGAGGGGAGGAAAACACATCGTAAAACGAGGGTTGGGGCGGTAGCAAACCCGAAGAGCCGTTCGTTAAAGCTGGCAATGGATATGAACGGTCGATTTCACTCGGTAAGAACCGGCCGTGCAACATTATCGTCGAGCGATACCTATTGCGGCCATAATCCCTCCCGAAAACCGCAGATAGCGACGGCGTTAATTAGCCTTCTCGTGTTTTCGATCCTCGATTCCCATCCTCTCTGTTCTACAAGCACATCCTCTTCTGAAACGTGGCAGACACAGGTTTAGCCGTCGTGTTCCACCCGAGGGAATTTCGGTTTCTGAGAAAACAGACGCCGTTGGCGTGGCGGTAGTCGAGTAAATGCACCGGTACACATCGGTTCACGAATACGAGGATCCGCTTACGAAACACACAAACCCCACCGTTCGCCTTCGCTTATTCATCAGGCACCGTTGTTTGAGCCACCATTACCTACCTACCTACGCTATCGTGAAAACCGTTTCGATTCTGGCCCCCCGATGCTGTTGATCTCTCATCTACGAGACGTGGCACTGCTATGCGTTCACGGTTGCGTGTCTCGGAGAGGGCTGAATGGAAAAGTATAAGGGTTGGGGTTGAACAGGTGAATCTCAAAGGGGAGAATGATGATCCGCCAAGGGGTTATCATGGTTCACTCGGTAGTATCTTGCTTTTCCGAGAGGGAAATTATTGTTTGATACTCGAAACCAATTGGGGAATGTACCTAATTAGTAATTTGATATATCAGCTGTTTTTCGAAAACATTTAGCGATCTTGGCGTAGAGTGTTTTTCCTGATAACATATTTACATCTTAGCATAATTTACATAAGTAAAGTGGATGATCGTATAATTTGAGCAGTGTATTTCGCGTAACTCCGCGCCACGACCTTAATCCTGCTGCTCCTTACTCCGTTCTGTCTGCTCAAGAAACAACCTAATCTCCTAACTAGGGTAAACTCCTATGATTCTAGTTTCAGCTAAGGACCGGGCATGTTGAGAGAACTTCATTATGCAGACTGCGTAAAGGGAACAAGACCTTCCTTGAGAAATAAAAGAAGCTCGCGTTGCAAGCTAGATACGATTGTGTTTTTCACCGTATCGGTAATGTAATTTTTCGGGATCGAACGAAGGAAAATAAGATTCCTTGATCTCCTTTTATCTTCCCTCTTCGATGAATTAAAAGAGCTCTCTTTTTCAATGATGCACTCCCGTCTGCGCGGATGAATATCCAGCAAAGTGTGGCGGCTCGTTTTTTATTCATAATCGCGTCGCACGAACAAACACGCGCTCGGTAGGAAGCCGAACGAGCGAGCCTGCAAATATGCAATATATATTTCACCTCGCCGTCGGACAAATGGAACAGCCGAATGCGACACCTGCATACCCTGATGCATCTCACTTTCTGTCTCTCGTCTAGACCATTATTTATTCGGAAATTCGTCCTGGAAGCATCGGCTACAAAAGGTGAAAATTGTAGAGAAGGAACGGAAGGTGATGTACATCGGCTAAAAATTCTATTACACAATGCAGCTTCTCGAAATTTCATAAATGTACCATATGGAGATATGTACGATTTCTAAACAAAGATCATCCCGAATTGTCCCAGGGTTAATTCATCCTCGAACTGTACAATTCATCGATCTATTGAAATTCATCCGATGTACCGGTAGCGGTTCCCGTTTCCCGCCTCCCACTTTCGTACCAGCAGTTTCCGGTCCAGCAGAGGACAAGCGTATCGAGCGAAGCATCGCGCGCGCGTACACGAACGCACACGAAGAGGATGGCTCTTGCTCTCCTCTTCTGTCGAAAGAATTCCAGCGCCATTCATCCGCGGGGCTCATTACGCGGCTCAGGAAACCACCGGCAGAAGAAGGAGAAAAAACGCATTGTCTCCTTATTAGGTGGGGCCAGAGGGAGGGAAAACGTGGCACGCAGCCACGCAGGAAACAAGATGGACGGTTGGAAATGAAACGTATCACGAAACCCACGATATCCAACGAAAAAGGAACGTGGACAGAAGGAGACCGGTCAGAGGTCACGGTTGTTCGCCTGCTTTTCATTGTCTGTCCGTTGAATAGATGGAACGCGAAGCCAGACGAACGCACCAGGAGAAACAGTTTAGACGACAGAAGAGAAGCCACGTCACTTCCTCTGAAACCCTAGGGCCAGACGTGCTTTCATCCGTTCCTTTTTAACCGTGACTCACGGTGACTTCGGGATACCGTGGAATAACAAGAATATTCGAATAAAGAATCTTATTTATCGGCCGATTTATTCGGGCTCGAAAATAATTGTGGACTTCCTCGAGAGCTCTTTTCGAACGATCATTTTGAAAGGACCGGCGGTTCGAGTACCTTTTCCCTTGTAAAGGGTGTCGATTAATTGGGTTAATTGGAAACAGACTGTTTTAACAGCCGATCTCTTTTGCGAAAAGAGGGTGCGTGTATTTTGGCTTGAAGTAGCACTCGTTGTACTTGTACGCCGTGTCCATTGCAACATGGCTCATTGTTTTCGTTCCTTTGAAAAAATATTCTGGAAAGATTGCAAATTCAGCCGATATATAAACAGATTCTAACGAGCTCACGAAAGCGTGTAAATGTTTGCATAATACTAGTTCCGGGATTGATTAATGCAGGCTGGCGGCTGTAAGAACCACACGTGTCACCTCAATCAATACGTGAACGATCATAAACCTGGATTATTGTGATGCTTCGCGTTATAACGTGGCACAATCGTTCTGTAAATTAATACCGATCGGTCTGCTAAAATGCCGTGTAACGCGAGTTGAAGTTTCGCAGCGTGATATAACATTACAGAGAAACGTCGATTAGGGAGGAATTTCTGTGTTAATTGGGAACCTGATACACTGTGTCACTGATCGTTAAATTACGTATATATGACTGGCTCAGGTCGAAATAACAAACCGGAAGGCACACTATTAGATAACTCGAAAGTGCAATTTTTCATCGATATCTGAAATTTGAATCCAGAAAAAGAAATACGAAGAAACAAAATTCGAGGTAACGTTGTAACCCATAATACGGGAGAACATTTGGTCTGAAACCGCAAAGCAAGGAAACCCATGCTACACCAACTTCCCAAGTGTATTTCTTTCACGTCTGGTAGTTGTTATTTCAATAGAAAGAGATTACAGTTCGTGAAAGAGAAGAATATTCGCGTTCTGGTATCATCGTGGAAAAAAAAAGGATTCGCGTAATAACTGACTCGTGAGAATGGTGACGCGAGTAAACTGAAAGCATGATCGGACGAGCTCGTTGAAATCGCAGATATACGGTATCGGTAGGAGGGGGTCACACCGGGCCATCCCCTTGCCATGTGTCGTTTAAGTATAACGAGTGTTTGTACTGCAAGGGGTTAAGCAAACATAGCACAGTTTGGTAACATTGTATGGAAGTTGAAGTACTTACGATAGGGGTATGGTGGTCACCATGAATCATAAATGTCTCTCTGTCCCTTCGAATCACGTCCCTTTCGTCCTCTCTGTTCTCTCGGTAAAGAGAACTCGCGTGTACGTGCGCCGCAATCCACATAGAGAACATACGCAAACTATTGGCATTCTTTTTTAAATATTGATACTACGTATCGAATCAAACAAAAGGAAAATTTATAGACACGATTTTGATACTTTTGTATTTTTTATACGAGCAAGCTATTTATTTGGTCAGGAAGATAATTTAGAGGCGCTAGTTCGTTAATTAATTTTGAAGAACGCAGGGAATAATTTTTATAAATCTAGTATTATCGATAGCGAACCTCGCACGATAACGAAATTTATGAATTTTATGGTGAGATAAATATTCAGCTATCTCGTCGCGGTGTTTCGAATATTATTCAAAAAAGAATTTTCACCGAACACGTGATGTAGGTGAATTGATTTAATAATAATTGGAGTTTGAACGCTTAGTAGAGTGACGTTTGTTAACCGAAAGTTCGCCAAGTTAAACGTAACAAAATCGTTGCAATTTAAGGGATTATAACGACAGACGGTGAATATTTCGTTTGCTTCCACGGCAAAACAACCCGTTGCCTTCTAATTATCGCCGTGACCCGGCGTCGATAGCTCGACGAGATTTTCGCGGCCCGATAAGGGCGTCTCCTTCGAGACAAGAAAGGTGGTGAGGATTCGTGGCGTGGGAGAGTCCCACACGATGCACACACCGGAACCATCTTTCGGTGTCTCTCCCTTCCCACTCATCGTGCTGTCTTAAGTAGAGAATCCGTAAGCGGAAGTGGCGCATCGCGAGGGGTTCTCGTCGAGAGACAGGTGAGCCCAAAGGAATGAAATTTCGGCCACTTTCAGAAGACCTTTCTTAAACGATCCGCAAAATAATGAGAGCTCGAAACCGCTTCCTCTTTCAGCTCGAACACGCTCGAATATGCAACCAGTCGCATTGGATTTTCGTACGAGAATCGTGACCGTGGTTTTCTTTCAGAAATGAGAACAACGAGACCAGAAATATTCCTTTAAATAATTTTGTTTTCTTCTTGCACATTCAACGAGGTTCTGGGAACCGTAATGCATATTAACACGGAAAAAGTGGAATGATTAATTACCTTCTTGATGATGTTAAGTAGGAATTGCTGTCGCAATTTTTTTTCATGAAACGGAAATGGAATTTTTTATTCACACTATATGACGAACATGAAATATGCAAAAAATTATACACATTAATATTTAAGAACGATTAAATATTTCATCAAACTGTGGCTCGGACTCCAAAACATCCGGGGAAATGAAATTATAACCGTGGAAATTAAGAAAAGCATTACCCGGAATGTGAACCTAATTAACTTTAACCGAGGAAATGGAAAATGTGTTCCTCCATTATTTATACCCCGTTAATCTAGATATTCTAATTATATGCATGCGTTTTCTTTGCCATTCTCGCTATTATAATTATTTAAAATACCATCGTTTCGTTTTTGAAATATTTTCCATTTTCATTTCGAATAAAATTCGTTCTGTTTTAAACGCTGTTTCCTCGGGCAGAAGACAATTAGTGTGAGAAGAAGAAAGGAAGGGGAAAAGAGGGAGAAGCGAATTAATGAATTCCGGTCGCACGAGCGTAGGAAACACGCGAAACGATCGCGCGATAAACCGTCGAAACGAAGGGGATGGGTTTTTCATTCATCGAGTTGGCCCGTCAAAGGCCAAGGTCCACTGTTGAGGGCTCGTTCCGCTCGGTTGCCCGCTCATGGGGGAGGCTGCGAGCTTCCGTGGACGATATATCTTCTCGCTCTATATCTTGTTCCTTTTTTTTTCGCCACCCGTTTCTACACGCAAGGGTTGCCGAAGAGGGGTATCTCCGACTAAGCTAGCTGTGCACTTCAGAATTTTCTCACGCTCCGCCGGTATAAATATTTACAGCTTCGCTGGGAGCATTTCCGGGGACGCTCCACCTGCAAGAAACTGCTTCGTACACCTTCGACTTGCTAGCAACGTGTCTGCTTTTGCCCCCTTTTTCCTCTCCACTTTCTACCCTCTACTTTTGTTTCATGCACGTTCTACAATTTTCTAATTTTTCCTGCATTTTGAATATTCGATGGTCTTCTTCTTATTACATCTTGGGAGATAAATTTTATATCTTTCAAAATAAAAAGGGTAGAAATAAAATTTCCAAAAATTAGAATGCCAGATTAACTTTCACGTTATTAAATGTACGATAATTATTAAAGAAATCTCTTTGACCCAGAAAGTGCAATATTTCTCATCCCTATCTTACAACTCCATCTTTAACCCTTTCTTTCTCTGTCGCTCTGCATATTTGTCCCTCTGTATGTTTTTCGTTGGTGGTTCCCTCTCGTGTCGACGAGGCTTAGCGGGTAGTTCACACTCTCTCAGTTTCGAGTGGGTATCTACAACGCGTGTAACGTACAATCCTCTCAGAAAAGCATCCCCTACAGGCTATCTTACCGCGATGCTCCTTCCTTCTTTCTAAGTTCACCCCGGGGCTCGGTCTAGACTTCTGACCTTTGCCCTCTCCCTCGACATCCTCTGGGTCATCGAGGGTCGCGAATCGAGGCTCGTTTTTTACACCAACCAAACGACTACCTGCTAGCTGATCCTTAAACATCTTTGGGACAAGCTTTTATTTGGATTTAGGTTAAGATGATGATCGAAGAGATCCTTTCTGAGACGTTTCGAGGTCGACATACTTCTCTTTTTTTCTTTTAAGAAAAGGGTTTAGTAAATACAGAATAGTAAACATTTTTTCTTGCTAGTTGAAAATGTTTTATTACATCTTTTTCTGATACAGCTAAACATTCATCCGTTTTAATTACCTTTATTACACAGTTAATTAATTCGATAATACAGATATTAAAAGATATTGCAATACCTAATGCCTTCCTGCTTCATTAACATTGAATGAACGTCTGTTCAGGTGCACATAACAGTACATTAACATTATATATTTAATTCATCCTCTATCTCCCTGTTTCGGAGCATAAAAGATTAATTTGTTACAGGCGAATGGTAATAAATGTCGTGCTATTAATTAACAGTAATAATACTGGGAATACGTATAGAATTCCCTTGCATTAATTAAAGGTATGATATTACGTTATTAATTAGCACCATCAATTATCATTATCTAATATCTCCATCACTCTCGACTGAAAGTTTCAAAAATTCGGAACTATGATATTTAAAAATGTATGGAGAGAAAATGGTATATTGTTAACAAAATATTCTGCGGAGCTTAAATATGCACGATGCGATCTACGAGTGCACGGAAACACGTAAAACATTTTTTTTATCAATGTACTTGCTTTTCTGCGATGATATTTTTTTTTCGATGTTCGTTTTCTCCTTTTTATTTTTAACAACGTATATCGTGCATATTGCTGATAGCAGAGAAAATTTGCATTTAATATTCTAAAAATATGGTACACGAAGCGGTGTTATGATTTATGATAAAGAAAGCTCTGAATCTGTCTACAACGTTGAAAAATATTTTTTTCAATTTTGTCGTTTTTCTATTGGGTAATTTTAACCCCTTCTTATTTCCACAAAAGTATTAGAAAAATATCACTTATGCTATTATTCCACTTTCTCCTTGATACTCTATTTCTTCACAACTCACGATCTTTCTCTCACTTTTAAATCCTTTTTACCGATCTTCCCTCGTTTAGTGTCCATTCTCGAAGGTAACCATTCTCGAAGTCGTAACCCGGTAAACATCTGAAACAGCCGAAAATTTCTCGCGTAAAATTTCCAATTCCGTGGCTCTCCGCGTAGTCATAGAGATAACAAATAAAAGGGTCCTTCCCGGGGAGATAAATCTCGGCACGAACCCCTCGGAAAAATCTTTTTACAACCGACAAGTTTTCGTGAACAGCTTTCGGATACGTCGACCCATTCCGTTGGCAGTAAAGAAATTATACCGGTCCCGTGAATCATTCAACATAAAAAAACACTGAATAAAGAGCGTGAAAAAGGATTTTTTCAAAATCGCAACAGAAAATTATTTCGCATTGTCTGTTAGGAGCTTTCGGATTTGCCATTTCGAAGTTGGATCTCGACGCGAGCGTAACGAAGCAACGCGCAAATTTCATCCCTTATATTCGCACCACCCAGAGAGTTCAGAATCCGCACGGTAAACATCGCGAAACTAGAAAGCATACCGGCTAACCCGTGGAACGATGATTTCCAAGCAGGGTAGATGAAAATAAGGGAAAACCGCACTGAGAATGGTTTCCGGAACGACAGAACTTTTAATTCCCTGCGTTATCACTGTCAGCCGCGCAGGATGCATCTTTCGTTACCTCGTTTATTCCGTTTCTTATTCCTCGCCATTCTCGTTTCCCCTCTATCAGCCGCGAATCGCCGCAAGTTTTTCGGAACGAACGTTCGAGGTATTGGAGCGTGGCAAAGAGGGTTGAAACACGGCTGGGGTTAATCACGAGCCAGGGAGGGATGCGTTTCACCCTTTCAATCAGACAGGCTGCCCTTTGCGTTTCGATTCATCACCCTCTTTCTCGAACTCTTTTGCCAGTATCCTATTCGTTCTTCCGCGTTTTCAACCCTCTTTCTACTTTTTCATCCCCCCTCCTAGCCTTCCAGACTACTTTCGGGATTACTCGTCGAGCCTTATCCTTCGCGTTCCTTTCTTATCATTCTTCGCTCTTTTTCGGATTTCTTCATACCCTTGAGGAGACTTTCTTGAAGTTTTTCTTTTAGTTTTGAATATTTCTGGTTTTATTCTCCTCCACCATTCGCCTTGCAGGAATTTTCTTATCTTTACGTATGATATGAATAAAAAATTAAAACTCTTGCATAATATTTGGGACAGTTTTTCTACTTTTTTTCATTTTCTTTCTTGTTCCTAAAAGAACCAGCTGCGCCATTAGCGAATTTCATTTAGATATTGAAAAAGTGTTCCATCCCTCTGCTTGAACTCTTGAACATAGTGATCGATCAGGAGAGCCAATTTTCACGATCGACTAACGTTAGTTGGTGACAAAAATTTCTTTCAACTCTTAAATTGATTCTCGCGATCAGTAATTTTATAGAAGGTGTTAAAAATTTTCAAGTTAGAAATAAAATTTTATCACCTTAGAACGTTTCGCGTCCTCGCTTTTCGTTACTAATCTTTAACAGCATCGTTAATTTAAAAAGTCCCTTATCGAAGTTGCTGTTCGATGCTCGATAAAAGAAAGAAACAAAAAAGAAGAAAAGCCATTGAACGAGATTTCTATCGTGTCGAGTCTTTGAACTGTCGAATCGATAGTGCCAGTAGCAGAGTTTCTGCTTGCTCTCGATATACAGTAAGACTCGGTCGTCACAGAAAAGGAAGATGTTTTGCAAACGTTCAGTTGCCGGTTCAATAAGAGGAAATGAGGAAAATTAGCGTCGAAGAGAAGTTTCAGCCGGAATTTCCTGTTCTCCAAGGAAGTCGTAAGGTTGTTCAGAGATCTTCCTTTTCGTCGTTCGGTAGCGAGGGTTGTTTCGAGAAAATTGGAAGATGTTACACGTGCGATCGCGTAATTTTATGTACCACTTGCCTGTTTTGCGGAGTATATATAGGGTTTGATCGAGAAGGGTAAATTCTTTTTCTACTTTCACGTCTAAGAATGAATTATTTAGAAACACACGACTCGAGATCATGCGACAGAAGCGGATGACTGTTGGTTTGTTGAAAATGAAAAGAATGGATGGAAAATATAGTGGAGATCGGAGTTTTATTATTAATTATTTTTACCTTTCATTTCAGTTCTACTACAGCTACTAATAATAGGATAAATTACTATGTTACGTTTGCATGCATTTACATTTTGATTCACAAAAACGAGAAACCCCTGTCACGATAGAGAAAGTTAAGTTGTTTGGGGCCATTTGTTGAGGATCCACTACTCTACTCCTTTTTTCTACTTCGTTTATTTCGCACGTCCTGTGATTGCGATTTATGTCGTTCGCATGTACACGCCCCTGCATTTGTTTCTCATTGCCCCATTTATTTTCACCGGTGAACTTCTGTCTCGTGACCTTCTATTTTATTGTGTGTTTCGCCGACTCGTTTCACGAAGAAACGAGGCCGTTGAAAAGCAACACCTCTTATGTTTTTTTCATTCGTCGATACAAAGCGTACGTTTGTATACCCCGTCGGTTTGTAGAATTGAATCGCATTCGTGCTACCGGCTTTAATCGTACATTATAAATGCCAAGGTTTTAGTAGTTTAATTGAAACTACGAACAAGTTATTTGAGAAATTTGTACTTGCAAAAAATACTTTAGTACCGAAGAAGTCATAAAGGGGTTGGAATGGTTCTTTTTTAAACATACTAAAATACTGCGAATTACTAACGACATGGCACGTTTCTTACCCCTTTCGAATGTTAATAAAAATTAAATTTTATCTAGAAATTTGTACAAAAATTGATACGAAATTTTCTAATTAAAATAACAATTTCACTATCCTTTGAACAGTTGTATGTCCCACGTTTGGAAATTTCAAAATTTTCCAAAAACAAAGAGAGGAAGGGAAATCAACATCAAAGTGTGATACACAAGCTGGTCGCTTTGCCACGAATCCCATTGATTGGAAAAAAAAAAATTAGAAACATCGTTCGAAGGGGTGCAATTAGCCAGGTATGCGACACACGCGAGTAACCATGATACAAGTCTGCGTGATAATTGGTTTTCCCATCGAGCAACGAACGACCGCATAAAAATCTGTTTTTTTTTTAGTCACGCATTTTTCAAGCTTTTTCGTTCGATCGAATCCGCTTTTATGTCAATTTCAGTGAGTGCACTTCACCGGTTACACCTACATCTCTCTATTTTTTTTCCATCCCCTCTCTGACATTCCTTTTTATAGTGAAAAAGGATACAAATTTATTGCTCGTTGATTTTAATTCTCTCTAATCGTACTTTTTCCAAAAAAAGAAATTCATTTTCCTTTTATGGAATGCATGGAAAATATGTAAGTTTGATAGGAACTTCCATTCATCTCAAACTTGATTTGTTGCACGCTAATGTACACGCCGATAACTGCACTCAGCTTCCTTTCTATCGTGTTTGTAAAAGTAAAAATTTCCTCGAGTTCACGTGTTTCCTTTCCGACGTGCGTGTACGGCAGTACTGAATGGCGTTTCGTAAAAATTAAAATCCAATTCCATGGGTCGCTATTCATTCCAGAGAATTTAATAGCGGTTCGGAAATAAGCGAGCTTTCCGTGTCTGCACGAAATCGATAATCGTTCATGATTTTCACCGATTCATTCGACTCAGGATCCGCTCGGCTCAGCGAAGCGAACATTTCGTATTTTTCCGCGTCTAATGCTTCTATAAATTTTTTTTTCACTCATAAATCATGACAAAATTTAGACTTACGAGGGAAACTCCAAGTGTTATCTACGGTTGGACCCATGAGTTCAAATCCAAAAGTGCTCGGTTCAAATCTCGGTTCTCCATTATTTTTTTTTTTTTCTGAATATAATACCTTTTCTTTCCTTATATTTATGTAATTATTAAATATATGCTAATTAGCAATTTATTAGATACTTTTTCCAAAAATTTCTCCCGTATGATAGAACGTCTTGTTAAGAAGATTAAAGGCGTCGATTACCTTAGAAGGGTTTTCTGTAGATGAAAAATATTTGAACCTCGGGCCACAATTTTCAGTCGCGTGCTGGTGAGTGTTTGTGTGTTGATCGTTAACGACGCGCTCGTAAATTGGCTTCGTTTTATGGAGGAAAGCTTCTCGCTCGCGCGATCAACATTCGAGTACTTCGAACGAGTCAATTAGACGAGGAATTTTATTTTCTTTGAAGAACACCGAGCGAACCTCGATTTTTCTGCCACTCAATCCTGACGATTGAACGCCCGCTTTCTTTTGAGCCGAAATTTCGACCTCTTTAACTTCTACGCTGAATATTCGCGAGGCTTGATAGAAAAGAGTCGGCAAATTTAAAATTTTAAAAGTGATATTAAAAAACAGATGGTTCAACATTTTCTATTGGACAGGAAATCAAAAGCAGGCCGTTGTAAATATTTCCCAACGGTACTGGAGAGTCTAATCTTAACCGACAGTATTCGAGACGAAGCATTGATAACGACGAGCCGTGAATTAAAAAGCATGATAGACTGTGTGCAAGATGGGTGTGCATACGCGTTATGCACGCGGGCGAGTACGAATGTGACAAGCGTAGAAATTTATTCGCAACGGGACCAGCGAATTCCACGATTTACAATGCCTGGCCTCGTCTTCGAAACAGTATGTCATCGCGATGAGACGGCCGTGACGCGATGCATTTTTATTTCCGCTATTCGAGCCGCTGGAAAATTGGTTTGATGGAATGAAAATCGTGGACCGCCATTAACTTAATCTCGTGGAAAGCCTCCGGATGTTTTCGCAGAGAACCTTTTCCCATTTTCATTTTTAAATGCTGCAGTACTTATATCTTCATCGCATTGATTTAAAAAAATAATTATTATTTTTATATTTCTATTAACGGGTCATTTATCTTAATTATCAGAAACGAAGAAAAGACAATTGAACGAGACACTAGAATTACCTGATACGTTCGTTTGGATATCCAACAATAAGAAACGAGGTTGCTTCGAGAAATCGCGTGTTACGATGGAATTCGGGACACGTCGAAGGAAATCAGAATGAAAATTACAGTCAGCTTGCCTCGACAAGGTTGCAATTTCGAGCTAATACGACATAATAGGGGATAGTATAGAGGAGCTCTGAAGGTACACCGTCGATAACTGGCTGGAAATGAGAGCATTCCGTTCGTGGTATCGCACTAATGACGAAGAACGATCATTCGAGGAATTATTATCGATAATCGAGAAAATACGAGCGAGGCCAACGAAATAATAGAAAATTTCAATTGATTTTTCTTTCCCCTATCCTTACTTTTTTCATCGAGTCGTGTTAAGTCGTCTTTTCTTTTCGTTAAAACGCGATAAAGGTTTGCTATTCTTAAGATAAATTTCATCCTTGGAGGGATAAAAACTTTAGTCCCCGAAGTTTAAGAGTTAAATGACTTGCAAGGAATGGATTAGATTTATTTCGCCTTGACACACAAAGACGGGAACGAAGCGTGTATCTACCTATAACAAAAATTCTCTTTCTTTGTCCCTGTGGTCGGTAAAAATGATGATGTATTCCCCGCGATATATCATGAAAATGCGAATACATCGAGGAACAGGTGTTGATAAATTAGAGAAGAACTACCCAGAAATTGAATTATATTTTTCGATTCATATCTCGTCATTCCCCGTTGCGAAACTTCCACTCGAAGATTTGCATTTCATACATGTGCGTCTATGTACGGTATATACCTAGCTAGTTTATTTTCTCGCATTTCATATTTCACCGAATTTCACTTCCACTCTGTGAATAATTTTTCTCCCCACGGGGCAACTTGGAAAAAAAATTCCTCGAATTAATCGCTTTTTGCGATAATATACACCGTGCATTGTACCATCGAGAACGATTCTTTCTTTGTGAATTAGAGATGAATTATTTTGTGAAAATTTCATAATTTGTTATAATTTCATTATTTCTTTCAGTATAAGAGATAGGGAAATAATTATTCAGAATTTAAATTTGAAACTTAATTATCTTTATTTATTTTTTTTTTACAATTTAAAAAGGATAGTGCATAGTGTACTTTCGATCTGAATTTTCATCTTCTTGCGTTCGTACTCCAAGATGCTCGTTTATTCCTCAAAGACAATCGAAAGAAGCAGGTGTTCATCTTGATGTGAGACGCGGTTAGATCTGCACAGGCGTTTTCATAGTTGGCCGAATTGCTGCAGGCATTCCTTAAAGGGTTCTCTCGTTATCCGTAGAGCAAACTTTTCTTCTCTCTCTCTCTCTCTCTCTTTCCCCCACTTTTCTGAAAGGACGATGAACGAAACGATAAGGGAAGTTGGTCCCGGTAGGTAGGTCGAGATAAGCTGGTTCATCGAGGTTTTCTTAGGAGCAGGCCGAGCTTACGACACGGTGTGTGTGCCTCGTTAATAGTTTCGACGCGGCCAGACACGCCTCGGCCAAGATAAAGACAAGACACGAATCGGAAGGCACGCACGGGTTTCTCGCTCGATAGAATTAAATTTCCGCGATGCTTGCACACAATACGGAGAAGCTGAACGGAGCAGAAACAGCAGTTTACCTTGGCAGAGTTCGCGAGTCACGCGTTATCGACGAGCCACCGTTCGGTGAAGTATGAATTCGCCGAGCGATCCATTCTGGGCATGAAAAATGGATGAAGGTCGAGAGGGTTGATGTAAGGGTTCCGTTTGTTTGATCGAGCTCCATTTCGATGGAAACTTGCGATTTCGCCTTCTTTCGGTCATTTGCGAATCCTTTTTCTTCGAGCGTAAGGATATTTATTCGGATCGGGTACTCGAGATACTTTGGAATTCTAAAACTTTGAAATTTTTCAATTATCGAAATACAAGACGTTCAAATTTTTAAGTAGCCAAGGAGACTGTTCGAGGAGCAATCTTGGGAAAGGCTCGTTTATCGGAATACGTTGCTAGTTAAACCCCTCTTTATTCATTGCCCCAAGGGTCGTACATAGCTCGATAATTCGCAATTGCAATGGAATCTTGGTAACTGCATCTGCAATCGGTGTCTCGTTCAGCAGGCATGATTTATATCCCCGAATCGATAGGAATATTAAATTATTGTTACGAAATTCGCTCACGGCCCCGAGCAGCCAGCGAGTACAGACACCGGGTGATTCGATCGAGCGTACACCTAGCCCGGCTACGCAGAGTAAGATATTAACCGGGTCCGTTCAATATTTCATCGGCCCGTAAGTGCCATGACGTGATAAGTGTTGTTAATATACATTCTGCACACGTGCATAATGCAACGATAAGGGTGGAGCACGTGCAATCTCATGGCTGTAAAATGGGGTTTCAACGAGAAGCGAAAATAAAGGGGACACGTATGTTATACGTGTGCCCGGCACGGTAAGAAGAGCTTTTTTTTAACGACAATGTTTGCTTTCCATGCGATAAAGAAAAACAAAGAAATTTCTTAATTGCTGTACCGGATAAGCGGCGGGTTTAAGATAATTTTCAGCCTGTTTCGTGTTAGATAAGCGTTTGGATTAAGAAAGCTTCGCCAGAGATTTATTGAGGAAAGATCGTTACGAAAGATTCGCACGAATTTTACGATCGAAGAAACCTGTTTGACGATGAAACTTTCTGTTTGAATAAAAAAGAAAAGAAAATACAGTAAAAATTGTTCCTTTAACGCGAGTAAACCGTAATATTTCTGATAAATGCGAAACACGGTAGTTTTCTAATTTATTCACCTTTAATTTAACAGTTATTAGTCGTTTTAGCTAATAAAGTGTTTCAAGATAAATATAAAATATCTCCTGATAACACGTTGTATATATAACTTATGTAATTTCAATTTCTTCTGTCTTTCACGTTTAGTTTCACGTTTAGTTTCACGCCGTTTCACTTTGATCCTCGTCCGAGAAATTAACATCGGTTCCCATGAACTTCTTAAACCAACACCGACGTTCCGCCAAGTTTAACGCATTATCATAACTTCATTTATTGCTTTAATAACCCCCTGTACTTCTCTTTCAGCGTTGTTTAAGCTCGTAAAACAGCGCGTGTGCATGGTAGAAAGGCGTTATTAAAAATTCATTCGATAGTTTTCTCATAAAATTGAAACGAAACAGCTCGTTAACATCGCTGAATATTATTATCACGATCAAATTATTGAAGACAATTTATAGACTCCTTCGTTCGAACCACAATTATTTAACCTTTGTAATAAAACAACAGAGATTTGCATAAGTTTGAAATATTTTTCAAATTGCTACGACCTTTGTCGATGAAATTGAGAAGTGCTTTTGTCATAATAAAGTAGAAAACGAGAAAGAGCATTGGTAAACGAAGTGTGAAGCATATAATGCCGAAATCAATAATGCCTTTGAGCTTGTTACACGATTGTTGTTAGTTCGCCTTCTTTGAGTTTCCCCTTTCAGAGGATTTCTTCCTTCAGCAAAAGATGATTTCCCAACTTACATCCTTTCCTATTCTTCTCTAACTTTCTTTGTACCCCATTCAACGTCTCCTTGTAATTCGCTGTGAGAGGATTAGACGTGTTTTCGGGTATTAGTATCATAGTCCCATAGAAACGATCCATCCTATTAGAAACTAATTAACCAAACTCCACGTAGCAAGAATTTTCTTCGTTAAATTTAATAATATTTCTTCGAGGATGAATCTTTGTTTTTCTTATTTCACTTCAGTCCCTTTAATCTATCTTATTCAATTTACAAACGTTTCGAATCAAGTACAAAGTTGATTTAGCTTGGAAAAAAGAAGCGAGGTAACTGGGTGCGAAATCAGGTCCGTAAATTCCCAGGGACACCCTATCGGTACAAGCAAATACGCTGATCGTGTCCTCTTATCGTTTACCGCGCACGTGACATCCCAAACATCCGAGAGAAAAGGAACGGTTCATTTGTCCCGTTCAATCTGTTCGATCCTTCCAACTTTCGCAGTCCCTTTGACAGATCGACGCCTCGACGAGCAACGATCCGTTAACTAACCGTGAAAACGACTGGCCGTGTTAACTTTGCATCCGGCCTTCAAACGACGCTGACCCCCGCTACCAGGGGCTGAAACTCGTCGAACCTCCGCACTGAATTTCCGTCCACGGAATTCCTCTCGACACATTCCAAATCCTCTTCTGTCGTCCGAGAATTGCTCGAACGATTAAGAAGTCAGATTTCATTCTACCGATAGATTTCCTTATAAATAATAGGTAGATAGAATGAATTTTGTTCATCTATGAATATTAATATTTCGTCGATGAATTCCATCGTTTCTTTTAAAATAGAATAGAATAGAATTTTTCTTTGAATTTAATTTTCTACAGAGATCACGAATAAATGTAATTCGTAAAATTGTTAACATTTCGAGTATCACGAGAGCAGTTTTTCACGGGGTAGGTACGAGTTCATTGCACGGAATGTACATGGCCACGCAAAGATCGCGTGCGATCTCGACCCAGTCATCGAGCAATTAAGTGCCATGAAACATGGCTCGTCGTCTAGTATGCGACCGCATACCAAGTGCATTACTAGCGAAACACGAGCCCAACGATTCGAATGAGGTGTAGGTATGATGGTATCACCTTTTACGCTTACACCACTCGCATGATTCATCAGTTTAAGGGAGTCCTTAACTTTGGCAACAATTTTATTTTCTGGTATTCGAAAAATGAATACTATATTATTTTTAAAATACCTTCGAGAAAAATACGCAGCGATGAACGATTCTTCTCGAACGATTCATTCTAACATCTCATCCTCTTTGTTGTTTGATTTTCACTTTACAATGGCAAATACTTTGTCAAGCAGAACAGTTGTTCTTGTTTCGTGTGTAACAAAGACGTTGTCGCGGTATAAAAATGTAATATTTCGAATTTTTAGTGTGAAAAATATGTAAAAATTGTATTGCTTAAATTCTCCAATACCTGTGACTAAAATGAAATATTTCTTTCATATAGTGGCTAATAAAGATAAATTCTTCCTTTCGAGGCTAATATTTCCAATACGTTATTCTAATTATTGGAATGTATATTCGCTGGGGGTTTTCGATTATGGTCATGCTAGGTATCAGGATTAATTTACAAGTTTGTTACCCTCTCTTGAGGATACTATCAACACCTTCGGAATCAATTAAGCAAAGGGCCATCCAATCTAATAGAAACTATCAGCTACGTTCTATCTACAGAGAGTGTAAATAAAAAACAAGATTTACGTGAAATAGCTGATAAATACTTTTCACTTACCATCCTTTATAATCCCGAATTAAAAATCATCATTTTTCTGAACTTTACACTCTAATGGACATTGAAAAATGTGAAAAAAAAAATATTATTGCGTATATTATAAAAAAGAATATTTACCTGCTAGTGTTTTTCTTTTTTTCTTCGCTTTACTAAAAAAGGAAAAATTCTGTTGAAAATGATATTTGGTAGGGTCCAATCTAGCCGGCACTCGTATAGTACATGAATCAGCTTTCACAGAGGAAGGAAAAATGAAACCTTGAAGAGCGTGAAACTGCAGCTCGTTTAAAAAAAAGAAAAGAAGGAAAGTGGAAACTAGAGCTCGTTTTCATCTCTAATCCACGCCCCTGGTACTCTGAACCTCGATTCTAATCCGTTTGCTGAAAAATCAGGTGTCGCCAGGAAGTTTTCTAATTCTCGACCCTTGGCTCTATTAAGGGAGGTTCATTTGAAAGAAGCGTTGGCGTAACTAATTGTAAGACTTTTCCTGGAGCGGGTTGAAATTTGGAAATTCTGTAATTCAGGGCCAATTCAATTATCGTTTCAATTAACTACCCATAGTGTAATTCCTAGTACGATTTACTATGCGTTCGATAATTATTATTGCAACTTACTTTCACTTCCATTTACGTATACCAATCGGTAGATTCGCAGATTTGTACGCGTCTCGTCTTCTCATAGTTTCGCGTTTCGCTGTTACCAGGCGAATTGTTTGAAACACACTCAGTCAGTCGACAAACTTACAGGTATACCACAGAGAAAGTCGTGTAACAATGTATGTAGTTGTGCCGTAAACAGCTAGATAGTTAGTTTGCTCTCTAATAGTCTTTGACTAATCTGACATCAAATTAAATCAGAACAAAGGAATCGATGGAATTTGGTACACGATATGCAACGTTCGCTTGAGCTTATGTCTACGTGTATGTGTGTGATTAATTACCGCGTGCAGCAGGTATTATTGTTAGGAACAAGCCAAGAACACTTGGCAAGTTACAACAAGGTAATTATTAACGTATTTCGTACAAACGAGTAGTTCCTAGCTTTTGTTCACTGTTACCAGATTAAATCTAGTTTCCACTATAAGATGCAAAACTATTTTTTTCTTTCTGCATGAAAAAAATATATTTCTTCACTTTTCTCTGGAAAGGGTGAAATAAAGGAGGTAGAACGGTGAGAGACACCTTCTACGGAGAATCGGACGGATAAATCGCCTGGGTGAAAAAATGAGAACGATCTTTCTGTTTTCTTCTTTCTTTCTCACCCACGAGAGCATCGATGTCGTTCGTCGTTAAATCGCGATAAATTAGCAAACAAAAGGGGTCTAAGGAAGCAAATCCTTGTAAATGTGGGAAGATAAAGGGGCGCGGAGAGATAGGGTACGGGTGTCCTGAAGAAGTAGGTGTACGGCACGGAAGGTGAGATAGTGCTTTTGACATAGCACCGCCAGCGAACCTAATGACTCAGGCCACTCAGAGAATACACTAATTACCATGAAAGCGTCCCGTACACGCTTCCGGAAGACAGGCATTTTACTTGCCTCCCGCATCTCTCTGCTCCCATACTTAAGGTAAGGATATTAGTGCCGAGGAGCACTGCCGTGTCCTCCCGTTGCTGCAAGCTTGAATTTTAGACCAAGTTTCCTCTTCCGTGTGCTCCTATGGTCGTTTAACCTGCGACAGACACAACCTCGACCCCTCCTATCACCTTTCTGGATTGAAATTCTTCGAGGATGCTCCAAGTTACCTTGGATCTTTAACCTTTCTTCCTCTATCTTTTGCGTTTAGACTTTAGGCAAATGTTATTTACCGTTTCACAATTCGGTTATACGGAATTAAAACTGTAGATCCAAAGAAACGACTTGCTAATAGGATAGAAATACATTCGAGAGGGAAATGTTCTGATCAAGATCAAATGACAAAGATCAAGTTATTTTCTCTTTTCATTTATGCGATCTAAAGAGGGTATCTTGAAATTGAAGAGTCCTTAAGAGATTGTTTTATCCTGAACAATTTGTATTTATTAATATCAAAGATACATTGAGATACAAATGAATGAATAATGGAGATCAATGTAAATAATAAAACGATTCAGTTATTTTTCATCGGGAAAACGTCGCATGTGCAGTTATCAGCATCGGTGTTATCGTTCTCGCTGGCTGACGGTGAAAATTTCCAAACGAATCGTTCCGCCGGTTGTTGCTACGTCGTGGGGCCAGGCTGGCCGCAAATTTTCCTGCGTTGTTTGGACGCGTTTCGCAGAAGAACGACGACGAATTCACGTTGGCCGATTGATTTGTCCGTCGACGAAAAATATTGGAAGCAGCGTTTCACGCGCAATCGGCCTACACGGCTCACCGACGAAAGAGCGACGGAACCCTGTTGTGTTTTTTCCTCTTTCCATTTTTTCTCTTTCTTTCTCTCTCTCTCTCTTGTATCCGTTGGTGCATCGTCGTGCAGCCTCGATTAAATTGATCTTAAATTACCTGTGAGCCGTCGTCAGCCCGATATTTCGAGGCTGATCCGTCAAAGGAACAGAAATTTTCATGCTGGCTCGATCGTAGCGAGGATTAATCGTTCCCCGGCCAATTTCGCCCCGCCAGACTCGTTTCACACGCTCGATAAAATTGTTCGAGCATATTTTACACCCACCCACGCGCGAATTCGTTGATTGCCAAAGGGATAGGATTTTTTAACCCTTTCGTTGCGATATAACCGCGAATCGATCACTACTGAAACTTGATCAGGTTTTAGGTTAAAGGTTTACTGGAACAATCGAATGGACAACTTTATCGCTGAACGCACAGTTCTGCAACTGAATCTACGTAATGGGTACTATGTAGCTGCACGATCTGCTGATTCAGACTAGGATTTTCTCGTATATGCGTCGGAGGGAAGTTGTAGCTAATAAATTTATAGGTTTCAGGTGATTCAAATTATAATTAGTGTTTCTGGAATATTTCATATTTTATAAGCGTTTACGATCTCGATAATTATCTTTGCAAATGACGCGAAATAAGTATGTTTTTATCAAAGAAACCGATCGCGTTTTGGATTAATCGAAAAGGAAGGTTTCATTGTCAACGTGTAGCCGAGCGAATGAAAACGCGATATTTCAGTGTCTTGTTAGTTTTACCGATCGAACGGACCGCTTTTCATTCACCGAATGGTTTTCATCCCCGATGTTTACCGGGGATAGCTTTAATGGACGCCTGTCTCGACGGCTACTCGAAGCCGGGAAAAACTCGTCTGTCGTTAACGAGAAGGAAAAATCACGGCGACCTTTGTCACGGCCAACTTTATTCGTAATTACGATTCACTTTCTGCCTCGGCGAATAAACTGACGGGATAATGAGCTTCCTCGAACTTCGAAACACCGACGTTCAGCGCTTATCTCACGATTTCCTCTTGTAACAGATACCTTTCCGACGAGATTTACATTTAACTTTTTATTTTTTCTTCATTTTTGGAAAACAATATCTCTTTCATTATCTTTCTATAATCTTCTCTGTGTCCGATTTTCAAATAAGCGGCCGAATCAACGAATTCCACGCAACTCGAGTTACACGGATAAAGTGAAATTCTTTTATTCCCTCGATTTGCCATGACCCAATTAATGCTTTTCAAAATGTCGAGGCTCGTGCTTCCGGCAGGAATTTATTGAGCCCATCTCTCGTATAAATGTCTATGTGTCCCGTTTTCAGATTCATATCGCGACTTGCCACCTGTTTCGTCGCGTTTCAAGCGATTTAAATGGCCGCCTTTATCCCAGATTTCTGATCCGTGCCGAGTAAAAAACGCGTAATTGAAGGGCTCTTTTCTAGCACGATTTTCTACAGAACCCACGGGTCTTTCAATCAAAAGATCCCGTTCAAGTGTTCTGTCCTTTTTCGTACATCGGGATTTCCGTCGATTAATTTTCCACCATTTCAAAAGTTTACACAACTTTCGGACAGTTCGAAATTTTTTCGTTTTTATCGACGAGCTCGGAATAACATCCTGCAGAAGGATAGATATACGAGAGTTTGTCACGGTTCGTTTCATATTCCAAGGCTACCTATTCTTTTTTCTCTCTTTGTCTGTGTACCGATACCTCAGCCCGAAAATTCGAGTTTTCCATTGGAGCCACGCAAATTGAACGTCCATCGCGTCGGACGTGATCTTTTCATGCGCAGAAATCCTGGACATTCGGTGAATTTTTCACCGTGAAACGGAAGTTGGATGCTCGATTACGATCGAGCCAGTACGATTTTCGAACGGAATCGTTGTTCGACGTGGCGTCGATGGGAAAGAGTGAAAGAGACAGGCCGATAGGCGAAGAGGCAATTTCCTCGAGAATTTCGGACGTAATACCTTCTATAATTTGACAAATGGGAATTTTCCCGTGAAAAACTAAGCTCGCCGGGGATGATGAAAGTTTCGACGCGCGGACAACACTCGTCAAATCGAATCCTTTGAAATATATTCGAGGAGAGGACTCGTCTATCTGGGTCGTTTCCGAGGAAAAGGGCAGTTCAAGATTGCAGGAGATTTGAATGTATTAAATGGAAATTCGGAAAGGTGTTCCGCGATGCTTCTTTGAGTAAATGGAATGATTGTCATCCGTGGATTGAATTTCGTAAAGGCTTCGAAACCTTTCTTCGATTATATCTCCTTGAATTTTCTTCGAAATTCATTCGGTGTTTAATTGAAAATTGATAATACTCGTATATTTAGTTGGCAATTGAATATTTTGACGAGGACGAGATTAGCGGGAAGCGATGGTATAATAAACGCCAGTCTATCCGGTATTCGTGTATCGAACGCGACGGTGTACAGTGCCAAAAGCTCTGTCCAGAGGACAGATCGTTAACCAAGCAGTAAAGCATCGAACCGTGCTCGTCCAGACGAAGGTAACAGGAGGAACGCAACTGTACGCCAGGCTGGCCAAGCTACCCCCTCAGGCTTTTCCACCGCCACCACCTCTCTCACCGTGTGGCGAACTTGGCTGGCCAACAAGATACCAGCCAGACGATCGAGCGCCGCGAAAGTTTTCCCATTTTCGGGTGAATCGATGCACATAATTCGACGCATACGCTCCGTTGTTCCGGCCGTCCCTCTGTCACCCATTGCTCAGGACCACCCTCCTACCCGTCCTTTGTCCCCGCGACGCATAACCGCGTATTTAAGCGACACGCGATGGCCAAACTTTCCATCCTCGTGTAGACAGTTTATTCGAGATCGTAGCTTTGTCAACTTCCCTAGTAACGCAGAAAATATCTTTCCCCTTTCTGCACTCAAATTTTCATTTGCAAAATTACTTAAAAGTTTATTGCAATTCGATATTCTAGATATCTTGTGGTAGCCATTAAAAATTCGTTTTCAATGGACACGATTTTCTCCCTTATTAGCCAGCACGGGATTCTTTGTTTCTCTCCTTTTGACATCGACTTTTTCATCTGACTATTCTCCCCGCCAGATGTTTCATTCTTTGCACTTCTTTAGAATTAGTTCGTCTCACTCTTCTTTTTTTCGCCTGGTTCGCGGTAAGAGTCGCAAAGCTATTCAAACGTTTGAAAGCAATAGCCGCTTCTTTCTAAAGTGTTCCGTTTATTCTGAATCACCAGCTTTTGTGAACCCTAGATGATGATTCCGTGAAAATTTCGACGTCGCGATTCACGAATGTTACAGATTCTCTTAATCGTTGTTACTTAATGTACTTGATGATCATCGTAATTTGTATCAGTCTAGTGTTTCAAATTAATTTATGCGCAAAAATATTTGTATCAGTGAAAAATGAACCTTTGTTTGCTGAAATGTTAATTTTAATTTTCGTTGAAATAATTCGTTATCGGACGCGTGATGAATAAAAAAATTTATTTTATTTAGACGAGATTCATTACGATACTGTTTGCAAAAATATTCGACTTCGTTACATTTTAGGTCTTCATTTTTCGACAATTTTTAAAAAGTTCATTCGCATGCAATTTTCAGAGGGTGGAAGAGCAAATGAAAAAAAGGCAAGGAGGTTTTTTCCTCGATTCGATCAATCTTGACCACGATCGACAGCTGTCAGTCACTTGTCTGAATCTTCTCTTCTGTCTCCCCTTCTGAAAAGTGTATTTCGTTGCTTTGTTTGAAACTATCTTTTTTTTACAATTACGTGCAAAATGTCTTTTTAAGTATTCAGAAAAATTCTATGACCTTTGAGGCTTTATTAAAAAAATTCTGATTAGTCCCGGGAGAAATTCTATGATTTTAAGTAGTATTAGTCAGCGCTTGGTCAGACAACTCGGTATTCGGTGAAACTCGATAAAATAGAATTACTGGAAAAATACTGTGAGGCTTAACTAATAGAACGATTGATTTCTTGATTGCCATTCATGAAATTTTATTCGATTACACTAACGATGAATATATCGGTTTAATCAAGATTCATTATCGATCTCGCGTGGAATGATTGATTGCAATCGATCAAGTTGATTGTTCGCCTGAAAATAGAATCAATTTAAAAGTAACAAATTATCCTATTATTCCGTGAAAAATTGTAAAAATTCATTTATTCGTTTTATCAGCCCCATAACGAACGTAATATGTTTTAATAACGCTTCAGAAAATAATTTTGCAACAGCGTTAACGGAGCACTTTATACGGTACACAAAATATAAATTAATCGGTTTATATATCACATTTAGCTAACAAATGCTAAATTTTATTCGTTCTGTGACGAGATGTTCGTTGCACTTTTGTTTTAGTTGTTTTAATCATGAAATAAATGATTGAAAATGAAATGATAAAGGATGCATTATCGGCGGATTTCAAAACGATCGAAATGCTTCCATTAGCGTGAGAGATAGTCGCAAATCAAATGGAAAATATTCTAAAAATATGGAAATTTTTTTTTTTTATGTTTTTTTTTTCGTGGAACAATTAAATGATTCACACGAAGGGTGTAAACTTAGCGTGATCGTGTATGAGAAGAGTTGCAATTAAAGGCGATGAGATGCGGTTAATCGGCGACCTGTCGACCAGAATCTCGGGGCTATGTAGCCAAGAAAGGAAACAGCTAAATGACCAGTCTTACTTCCGGTCGTTCGTCAATGCAGCAACGGCTGGTGCGTGACTCGGTCTGCTAGCGTTTTTCACTGCCTCTACCGTTCAATTTGTTTGCATAGTTTATAATTAGTGCGAACACGTCGACTGGTTATCGTTGATTTGATGGATATTCTTACGATTAGTTACTGGAAATTGAATTTTTCGTCCTTAGGGTGTAAAAGGCAAAAATGTTAACGATAAAAACTGATTATTATCGAATTTCGAGAAATTTTAACGAAACCCATTCAGTGTTTAAATTCATTTAGTGAAATAATTATTATTTTAACGAATGGTTAAAATAAATTTTATAATGCGCTTTTATGGAATTAAGTGAGATAAAATATTAGATTTTCGAAGTGTTTTTAAGTCGTTCATTAAATATGCAACAACATAATAGTTTAAACAATTTTATGCAGCTCGGAAACTCATTCTCTGTGTGGTTTGATGGATTTCCTAGATTGTATAATGCGTTCGGTGAATATTCTCTGGGATTTATGTTTGCTGAACGCACGATCGTCTCTAAAATGACAGGTTCAATTTAATTTCGAGTGATTTCATAGCAATCCTGCATCGTCGCTTCATGTTTCATTTATGATCGTTTGCGACGGTTAAAGTGTTTTCGATGCCGATTTTTAGATGATTTTATGATATTTTCCACGGTGATTTTATGATTCTATAAATGTCTGATGCATCACGCCATAACTCTTCATTTTCAGCTTGCCATGAATTTATTCGTATAATATTTTAATAATCTCTTTATTATTACACCATTGAATTATTTAATTGAACAATGAATTTCTTTTAACTGAAAAACATAACAATATCGTTTTATAATAAAAAATGGTTTCGTTTTAATCATATTTCTACTAAAATTTTATTTACTAAAATTTTTATAATAATTTAATTATTCAGTCTGTAATATCAATTTAACAGAATAGGAAGTTATTTTACAACTCTCTATAATATTTCTTCTTCATTCCCGCACAGAGGTCCCCTTGTCCTCATTCGCGTCTCGTTTCCACCCTGTGTGCCAAGATTATTACGTAAGCCTACTTACGTGTCAGGAACACATTCATTTCACCCGTAAACCTACTGACACTGAATGTAACGCTACGTTAACCCCTCACCCTTCGCGTTACTGTCAGAGATCTAAAAAAACTTCCGAATCCATCGATTCGGGGCTTCATATCTCCATCATCGACCCCAACAGCCTTTCAACTATCCAGAAGATCCGAAGAATCTTACCCTGATTCAACTCACCCCGTCAACAAGGGGATGAACGTCTTAACTATCCTCCACAAACAAACTATCCGAACCAGATCGATCTTCTTAACCCTTCTTTCCTTACATTTTCATCTCTCTGTCTGCCAGAAGAGGATCAAGGATGGTTTTATGTACTTATTTTATCACTTCGGAGCAATCGATTCCACATAACACTCGATAATTTAATCAAAATTTGCATATTTTATTCTGGTTTCGGCTTTGTTTTTCTACGTGATCCCCTAGTTTCTCCATTGATACAAACTGAATGGTATGCAGCATAACAGACAAGATCGAGGTTTAATGCGAACGAAAGCAGAGGGTGATGGTGGTGAAATGGTTGCAGGTGAGCGCAAATAAGAGAAGGATGGGGCGTGCATGCTAATGGGGGTTGCGTTCATCCCTTTGTACGGCGTATAAACGAACGTTCTCACTCGATATGCTATCTACCAGCAGACCAAGACTGAATGGAATCGGTGGCGAGGGTATTGATGCGAAAACCAAAGGGCGGGGATGATTTCTTCTCCTTTTCTCGCTTCTTTCTATCGTAAAGCCGGCTCTGCAAGAGCGTCTTCCTCTACAAAAGGAGCAATATAAATGCGAACACAAAAGCCGACGTCGATTGTATTAGATGCCATGGTAATGCTCGAAATTGCACGTTTGCCCTGGACAAAGGGATGTTCGCCATGGAGGCTAAGGGAGTGAGAGGGTATCCAATAAATGATGTTAATCATCACGAATAACGCAAACGAACGGATAAAATATTTCTACGGTTTAATTAGATTATTTGAATTAAAAATTTTTTTTAATTTGTTCTTTAAACACATTTCATCGAAACTTTACTCGAAACTAGTTCTCCGCTAACTAAAACGATTTTATTAAATCCCTTGTCCGATAATCGCACCATCAAACTCCCATAACGATCGCGGCACGTTAGCCAACGGATAATCAACTTACGAGAGAGTGTTCGATAATTCCATCGACGCTCGAAATTATTGAAAAAAGAAAATGGAAGAAATGAAAAATCACAACGTCAAGCCGGGAATCTAATCGAAGCTCGAGCTTCCAAACCATCGAAGCCCGACGATAATCTCTATCGAGACCTCGAACAATAACTCTTCCATCCAACCTCCGCGACAATTACACCGTGAATGTCGAGTGATAATTACACTTCGACAACTCTCAAACAATTACACTATCGAGCGAAGGATCATCGCCAGAGCTCATCGACAGCTTTCATATGAAAGCCTCTTTTCTCTTCGCGTTTGCCAACTAAATTCCGCGTTTTAAGGATTATCTTAGAAGTAATATTTTCTCGTAATTGTCAGTCAAAGAATCAGACTTGAAAACATTTCAATAATTATGTTTATTAAAATTTAAAATAATTTTATGAAATCACTTCGCTTTATTAAATTAGTATTAATTTTAAGTATTCTGTGGCGGTCATCACTCTATCAATGGATTATTTTCCTTTTGATTAATTCGAGTCATTAATTTCAATTCGCTTTAAATCGTCCTAACAATTCTATTGAGACAATACGCCATATTAAACTCATTAACGTATAAATGAAAATAATAGCTTATTATAATGATTGTTATTGAAATTCAGTTATAAGAGCGTTGTTTAACTTCGATCATAAAGTCGTTCAGCTGTGATAGTTCAATTAAATGTTGATGGGTAAGTTGTCATTGGGTTTCAATAGTGTAATTAGCGTTTAGCTTCGATAATGTTCGGAAACTTTGATGACAAGGTTAATGTTAAGTACCGATAGCGCAATTATCGAGCGTTCCTAGTTTAATCGATTTTCAACGGTCAAATTCTTCGGTGAATAAATAATAATATCCCGAGTCTATCAAGGGCCATTAGTCTATCGGCGAAACCGGTAGTGTTGTGAACGTGCTCGAGGAAAAGATAATCCCTTTGGATAAACACTTGGATTATGAACAAAGGCGCGACCGTCTATTCAGTCGTTCTTGAGCCTTCCTCGAGTCAGTACACAAAGTTTATCTTGAAACCGAGCATATAATATTCGTCTTCCATCAATTCCTAGTGCGCGAATTACGCTCTTAAAATAATTTGTGATCAAATTATCTCAGCGAACTCTTTCCAAATATCGAATAAAAAAAAAGAGGGGAAAAGAAAAATTCTCCTTTCCAACGGTGTGTATGGAGTTCGAATAGTTGGCTTTTCCATTTGCACGAAAAGTACGAATACAGAAAGGAGTGAAAGGGATGCTGAAGAACCCTCGAAAATTCGTGTTCCTGTGTACCATTTGAGGGATACATCAAGATCGAAGTTTCGAAGTTCCTTGAATAAAAAATTTCTGTGAACGAAAAACGAATACGCCAGGTATCATTTTCTTTTTTGCTTGTTTTTTATTATTAATCTTTCCTCGTACCTCTCATTTCAAATGGTGAAACGAGGATAAAATTGGACGAGAAAAGGGGAAGAGAGCAAACAGCGTTAATTGGACGTTGTTTTGTAACAATGCATCGGCCAGTGACGTCGGTCATAATGCGAGAGTAGAATTATGTTTCATGGTTCGTTTCAGGGGGATCTCTTCGAAATCGATGACCGATCATCCGTTGTGTTTGAATAACCGTTTCGTTGGTTATTGAAATAATTAGCAGATACCATGGTCATTGTACGATTATCGGCGTATTGCGGACGCATAATCGTGGGAATAATTATGTAAATACTGTGAATAGAAATGAAACTGAAATGCTTCGAAGAATGTCTCTTTTCAAGAAATTTTATTAATTTATATTTTTAGAATGTTACGTATTAATGAAATATTTATACAATCATTTTTATTCAATCTTAAGCTTTAAATTGATATATCATAAGTGACATTTTGTTACATTTCTGTAACGAAACCATGTTAAATCTACAAGGGTTAGATCTCAGAGGACATAAAATAATTCTAACAAGTTCTACCATAATTTATCATTCTTCTCTTACATTTTCCAACGTTTATTTTAGCCTCTTCTTGTTTAATTCCGTGCTTCATCATTAGGCTTGCTCCTTTCCCTCAGTTTCCCACGAATTGCTCTTACATTGTTAATGCAAAATTTGCATACAGATGAAGGAGAAACGTTTTACGTAAAGAGACCGCACACAGGACGTTCTGACATTCATTCTTATTTGATATTTTTGTAAAGAACGTAGGGGAGACACGTGAGTTGAGAAAAGAAAAGCATTTTTCTGAATCTTTCTATATAAATCAGGAATAACAAAAGCAGCATTTGTCTTCGCAGAGTGCAGGGAATATTCTTGATAAGAGTTTCCTAGATCATTGAAATTGTACAAATATTAGCCAGAAGATCAGGACGAAATATTTTCACGCAGTAAATCTCCCGGGGTAGCTTTTCAAGATAAAAGAGAGTTGTAAAAAATTTTCTACAATTTTCGCTGCGCGAACTCGTTAATTTATAGGATTGCATAAGGCTCGTAAAGGTGCACGTTCGCGGAAGATTTAAAATAGAAACAAGCACGGCTGAAGATTCTATTTTACCGGAAGGAAATTATTGGCGGGGATGCAGCGATACCACTTCCGTGGGAAAGAATAGAAGCCGGAGAAAGCACGGGTAAATATCGCGACGACGTTGAATCCAGAGAAATGTTAATAAAAAAAAAGAAGAATAAAAAACTTCTGAGGAATGTTACAAACGGTATTCGTGAAATCATGGAATGGAAATCGATGGAACGAACGTTGAAAGACATAGAATGGTACCGTTTTAAAATGTTTCATAAAAACAGAAAAACTGCAACCACGGGAACAAATAAATGCTTCGGTGCATCCATTCGCTATGCAAGAAGCCAAAAAACTCCTTTTTTTTCAAGTAGATATTGTAGGAATAATACGAATAAATAACAGCGGTTGAATAAAATGTTACATTTCAGAGATGATAATTTATGAATTCGAATAAAGGTGTAATTAGGTAATTAGATAATTAGGTATTTCTTGGTAGAAAATTATCGAGGGTGGCAAATTACCAGCAGTAGTCTGTAATACGATCTTGCCTCGAAAAAATTAGAAAAACCACATAACACTCGTTTTAGACTTTTACTGGGAATGTTAAAAGTAAGAAAAGGAGGGGGTATCGATTTCTATCTCTATTTGTTCCTCGTTTTCCGATTGTTCGAACGAGGAACGTGTCCAGCGACGCTTTATTCGAGGATCGGATGACAAGGACAGGAGGAAAGACAGGATCTCGATGGTAGATCGGCATAATCTGCTTGTCGGTTGTGAATGGAATCGATGCTCGGTTGACTTTCCTCATCCGTGTACGAGGCTACACGACCTATGGTTCTGTGTACCTGCGGCATGGGTTACACGTTTGCCTTTGTACATCGTTTGCGTTCGTGGTCACCTGCTGCTCGAATTTGCGCAATCCAGCCTAAATAGAGAGGCATTCATGAAATATACAGCCAGTGCAACCTGTAACGTTACGAAACACCGACTCCGCTCCCTTGTATTCGCTCCCTTTAAACGGATCAACTTAACGCGCCCCTAAACGCAAAGCAACGCCGCCACAAAGAATCTCCCCGATTGTTTGATGTACCTGTGTTTGCGTTTGTTCCACTAGCTCTCTTGTAACGGATCGTTCCGGTGTAGTTTAAAAGTGACGGTACAAGAACTTTGACAAATGGCAGACAAAAATCTCCCAATTTTTCCGAGATCAAGTGCCAATCTTGAAGTCATAAGTGAAAATAAACAATTTTTAAAAAATTTTATTAATGGGGAGAATAAAATAAGAACCAGTGAACTGGAAGAACCTATTTCTTGATATTTCTAGGGTTAAAACTGTCCAAGTCATTAAAAATTCAACTTAAAATGAATTCTTCGCGAACAGAAGTTTCCAACAGTTTAAAGAAGTTTCTCCAAGTATTCTCTTCTGAAACACTTTTTTCCCGTTGCAATTTATTTAATACACGTACAACCGAACCGAAAAAAATATGCGCGAGCGTGATCGGAGCACCTGGCAATTTTTACTCGCATGTTCCAAACAAAAAGGGAGAGAGAGAAATATGAAAAATGGTAACACCCTCGAGCTAACACGTCCATCGTTCAAAAATTCCAACGGAAAGTTCATTCAAACACGATATCGCTGGTCGTTTTATGGGGCCAGTGTTTTTGAAAAAGCGTTCGGTAACGTTCGGTAACGTTCGGTAAATCGTCTCATTTTTCATGTGGTGCTTCGACCGGTCGATTTGCATACCGCGCGAAAGTAAATGTACGCTTTATGCCGCTGTTTGTCGGCCTTTTTCCTGTTAACCGAGCCATGAAACGAGCTCCGCTACGACAAAATCGGTTGCAGCTTTCTCATCGAAATTTTAACGATATCCAACAAAAATTTCGTTCGTTTCATCTTTTATTTTAGCCACGGAATTTCTTCGATTTCGTTCGTCTCGTATTCGACCAACGTTGCGGCAAAAATATTTTGGAAACGACCGAAAACTAATTACCTATTATCCACTCGCTCTATGCTAACTTATCGAAATTTCTGTTTCAGGTGAAAGAGCGCAATACTTTCGAGTGAGACCAACGAACAGTTCTGTCCTCGAAGGTAACGAAGTGACGATACCCTGCGAGGTTGAAAACAGAGTTGGCATAGTGCAATGGGTCAAAGATGGTTTCGCTTACGTTATACAACCGAGTAAGTATAGATATCCCATTTAAATCCTGAAAAAGAAAATCACTTTTTCGATAGCAATTTCAAATGCACGATTGAAAATTTGTTAGACGAGAAAATCATTTTTAGTTGGTAAATAATTTCGTAGGAGAAAAAGAAATACGAATTCTGGTACTTATTGAATTTCTCATTCGAACGCTAATTATTTAATCGTATCATCGGAGGTAGAAGAATTTCATAAACTTCGTCTGGACGAGCCTTCGCGATAGTACCAGCCAATTAACGTTTCGCATCGATTTCAAGCAATTATCAAGTTTCTTGCTCTTCCCGGTACGATAAGTCGAGACAGAAAAGGTGGACGCAACGCGGAGCGCTGCTCGTTCGTTTTGCTTTCGCGGAATCTTTAGAAGTTCGTTTAGCGACTTCATCTTGGTCTCATTAAAACGAGAGCCATTAGTAGCCGTGACGTAAATGGAGTAGAACGATCTTAATATCCCCGTACGATATTTTTGCCGTAGGATGGCTTAATCTCGTTTAGAGGACTGTACCGAGTGACAGCGGCGTCATTTTTCAACAAAAGTGTCTCACGCGACCCACAAAAGCTACACCCTCGTCAGTGTCACCGCTTTCAAGTCTCCGCCATCGCGTAACTCGATTCACATTCGGTGCCTCGTCAGACACAAAAGAAGAATAATTAGACCCTTGACTATCGAAACCTTCATTAGACTCGTTTTTCATCCTCTCCTCGCGACCCAAATTCCTGAAAACCTCAATTTCTCTGTTGTTCTCATTTTTATTTTAACTCGATATGTAATCTGCTTTTCCATGAAATGCAAATTAATAACATTGAAAGTTCATTTAACCCTTTTCGTGCCGAAGATACGAAGAATTAAATGTCTCGAGAAGAAAGTAATTCGAAGCAGAAATGAAATATAACTCGTCCAAAACGGGACTACGAGGGTTGGAAAGTTTGTGCTTAAAGTAGATCGTTCTGTAAACAGGCGGAGAAATTGTCGGGCATCCAAGGCTACGATTAATAGGAGATCAAAACGCTGGTATCTACAATCTGAGAATCACAGACGCTTCTTTGACTGATGATGGAGAATATCAGTGCCAAGTTGGACCATATTTGCGGACTAAACCCATCCGAGCCAACGCTCATCTTACCGTTATCTGTAAGTACTCTACAATTTTTTTCTAAGTTTTCACATATATCTCAATAATTTTCTCAATCGATGAGAAATTTTATTAATTTTTATTAAGTTTCCTTACTTTTGAAGAATTGAAAACCGTTTTTCTCTAAAATAAAGATTAATAAAATTTTCAAACTTTAAAAATTTTCGAACAGCAGAGTATAGATGTACAACTTTGAACAACTTCTCAGATTTTCTCTGATAAAAGCAACGCGTATATTTCAAATAAACTCGACAGACATTTTCTTCTATTTTACTCCGAATAATCGGGATTCTGTTATATTTTCTATCTCCGTGATTTTTCTGCCCATTGTTTCACGGTGAAAAATGAGGCGACAGTTTGATAGTCGTTACACGAATAGATATAAAATTACAGAATATACTTTTTGATGCAGTAGTGTGACACTTTAAAGAAAAAAAAATAAACTTGAATAGTTTTCGCACCAAGGAACGAGATAACTCATGCACCGATATTTTTCATTCAAGCTTTTCATTTTTAACACAATAAAACGTACGGTCAGCCGTGTTTTTTCAACTGGACTATGGTCTTTCAGACAGGAAATCAGGTTTGTAGAGAAAATATAGGAAACGAAATATAAAGGCAAAGGAATTAATACGTTGAATTTAATTAAAAAAAATTATGATTATACAAATTTTCTTATTTTCCTATTCTTACGATGAAGAAAATTTTTTAAATACCTTCGTGACTTTTATAATATAGTTCTTTGAAATTCGTTTGAAAAGGCATTAATAAAGAATTTATTTGAGAGAATGTACAATTAAAGGATGATAGGAAAACTATTTTTCAAGAACAACATGAATTGTCTTTGTTCTCGTAGCAAATTAAGATTAACGTTAATTAAGACCGACTAAACGAACCCGTACAGAAGGATGTTTAAAAATAAGAGAGACCCTCTTTAGAACATCGCACGGCAATTTCAATGCTTTGTGCATAAGTTGAGCGGAGGTGAACAATGGCGTTCTCTCGGCTGCATTATTAAGAACACTTGGACGAATCTAACCGGAATAGTTGGCGCGAACTTCGAAAGTTCGATACAATCGAGTGCGGTACTGCGGGCGTCGATGCGGTCAACTTGCCGCGTTAACAAAGACATTCCCCCTCGAAACTTATTCGAAAGTCGTTGGCGAAGGTGGTAAACCGTGATTAGCGGTGACCTGACGTAAATCTTGGAGCGTAACTAGTTCACCGGTTTAGAAAATGTCTTTTCCGATATACACACTCTACCTCCTCCAAGACCTTAGCTCCCAAAATTCATTTTCATTAGAGCTCTCTCGCTATATTGCCGGTTAAGCGAATTTCCCAGACACACGTTTCATATAACTTTTTATTTTACGTTGAGGATGATTACGCATCGAAACTCTTTCGCTGTGCAATATTTCCAAAGACGAAAAAGTAGGAGGAAGAATAAGGAATGTCCTAAGGCGACGAGAAGCGTTTCTCGCGAGCTGAAACTCTTTCGAAACGTTTCTCGTCTATTTTTCCCAGATTTTTTTTTTTCTCTTTTTTCCTCTAAACGCCTACGGCCACGTGTACCCAGCACAAACAACGACAACGATCCTCGGTGGTCAACTGGTTTCCACGCTTTACGGAAAAGACGCGAGGCGACGACCGGTTCACCGGAAGATAAGTGACGCCCTAGCGACGACGCTCTCGTTTCGCGTGAAATATTAAAGGCTCGTCTGCGAGTAACGTCCTCCAGACGAGGGATGCGATATCCAGAGGGCGCTCGTTTCAATCGCGGATAAGGGAAACGCCTCCTCGCTTCCGGTATAACCGATATCCCCGTGCTTCTGCAACACCGGAGGAAGGAACACTGGTAATCTCGTCCTTTGATACCGCGCGACGCCCAGGAAATCGTCTCGAATTGATCCATAGCGCAAGGGAAAAACGATCCGACGGGAATTTTATAAACGACTACATAATTCTCGTAATTCACTGTCGCAAATATAATTAGTTTTATGAATTTTCGAGCAACGGTAATGAAATGAAAATACACCGTATCGCCATATTGAAAGGGTAGACAGTAAATAAAATAAATTCATAGGATTTATTTAACGATTTATATTAATTCACTAATTATAATCACGTTTCGAACCGTACCATTTATTCGTCATATACATACATGCTTTTATGATATTTGAATTGACTGCATTATTTATTGAGAATAATTTGAAAATTAATCCGATCAATAGATCGCTCTCGTTGCAGAGTCATTTGTTTAACTTAACCATTGATAAATTCAATTTATTCCGTGTAGAAAAATTCTTTTACGGTCGAAACGTTGCAGGCAAACGTCCATAGGATCGGTCTACGCGTGCTTCCCGACGTGTACTCTACGTGAACCATAAACTTTTGATGTTGTATCCATCATAAATGCATGTGTACGTTCTCGGGACGTATTACTACGTGGGCTTAGAGGAGCGTAGTAACGCGACAGGACGTGAACATTTGAAATCACGCGGATGGAACACGTGGTGACCCCGTAGCGTGTCTGTAAAACGACACGGGGTTCACGTAGCCGACCCCGCGGAGTCTACGTGCCTGGAAAAAAGAACGGGCAATGGGAAGAACGTGGAAACAAGGAGGGAAAAAGGAAATAAGGATACGAGGGACGGGAAACTGATACGAGAGTTCGATCGACAGAAAGTCGGCCAGGAAACTATATCACCTTTCCACGGATAAATATTTTATGAGATTCAATCCGCTTGCTTTCTTTGCCCCTGCTCTCTTCTTCCTTGTTCTCCTTTTGTCCCGTCGTGTGAGAGACAGTAAGACCGGAAGTTTCAAACGTGCCGGTTGAACTGAGGGAGGAAAGAAACACGGAAGAAATGGAAAATGTTTTTTCGACAAACGATCCGATCTGCCTATTTAAATTGAAAAATTTATGGGACTTTGGAAGTGACGGTAATGGCCTTGTCTTTAGCCCTTCCATCGAAAGTTGAATACCGTTTTCTTGGATTTGAACATGATTTATTATTCCTCGAACAATTTACATTTTTTACATATTTTCGATGTGATCTTTGAAAACATGTTACATACGGGAATGTAATTTGTAAAGTCCAAGGTAGGGAGCAGGATTAATTGAAAACGTGGTATCTTTGGAAACAAAGTTCATGGAGGATCGAGTCATCCGTAAGTTATTAACCGGTTGTAATCGAGGTTGAAAAGCGACACGAGAACGTCCAGTCGATCCTTTTTCGTTTCCCTTGTCCATTATCGTCCCCGTGGGATAGAGAGAAAGGGAAATGGGAGAAAACGCGAAGCGTGTTACGGTAAATCTTTCTTCTAGCTAGAAAAGTATCCCGAAAAGAGTAATAAATGCTGGCCATGCAGCCGTTCGCTGTTCCTTTACTGCTAGAAAATTGGACCTGAAAGAACATTGGCTACGTAATTACATGTTTCTGAAAGAAACGAAAAGGAAAATGCGGAAAACAAGGGTCCATCTACGGGGCTGTTTCCGTGGAAAATAAAGTTTCTAGGGTGGATGCAATTTTCCTTATCGATTTTATATTATCGCTCGTACAATGACGGTGAAAATTTTATCTAACTCTTGGAAAATTGAATTCCGTCAATTTTCTCTATTCTAACGTATAAATTACCATGATGAATCCTCGGGTAAAATTTTGTTTTAATTAATTTGCTCGCGATATGAATGCTGAAATTTCAACTTTTACGCGGAGAGGGAAATAGAAATCATTAGTAATTTGAAAGCACCGGTATTTGAAAATTCATACGTGTCCGACGACACTCCGAGTGTCAAGTAATTAATTTACATTGGCGAATGGTAACGTAGCTCGAGTATCCTCGCAATGATCGTCACAGAACGACCGCAATGTTTAAGCAAGAAACTGCATGCTACTCGACGATTACGTGTAATGCTCTTAAAATCACATGGGAGTTGTGATAATCGCAAAAACAATGAGGCTCGCTAAAAGCCAGCTTTTGTGGTTTGCCAACAATTCGTAAGACCGCCAGGAGTGGTTGCTTGGCACCGCAAACTGTTAAGTCCTGTTACATTGTATGAACAAAACAAAATATTTGGCTGGAAGGAACTTCTTTCGCGACCACTTAACCGGCGAGAAAAATTCATGTTTCTTAATTTTATTTCCCGAGGAAGATATTCTAACCATAAGCGTTTAATGGTATATAAAATCTTCTTCCATTTCCTTAGTAATTCGATTAGTTATTGAAAATTAGTCGTTTCACGTGGTGCCTGAATCGAGGCTGTCAATCATTTCTGTTGCATCTGAAAACGATTAAAATTGCAATTTTTACTAAAAGTGCAAGCGTCAACAGAAATGCTAGAAATAGAAGAAACGATGACTCGATTTTTCACAAACCCGTACAATAATTGATCGGTAAATTCGGATAGCATTCCCGTGTTCCAACGAATGGTTCAATTGAAAAGCTTCCATCAAAATGTCGAATTAACAGGAGGGGGGTGAAAAATCTTCGCTGGGATATATAAGATCGTTAGAGATGGTTGGTAAAGCGTTCCTGGTCGCGTGTACTACTCGTCCGCCAGTTTTCAATTATCGCCACTTACCGGCGGAAATTCATTCTCGTTATGAAATACGAGCCACGAGCGTCAACTGCGCTCACCGCGGCCGCGTTTCCTGTCAGCCGTCATCGAGGCGAACGACAACTTCGTCGTCGTATATTCCCGTAATGCAATCGAGTCGAATCAGCGAAGCGTGAAAACGCGAGCGAGCCGGCGAGTGGATCGTTTCAGCTCGAGCCAACGATAAAACGCTCGAAGCCCAGGGACAGTTGTAGACGGTCCAGCCAGACCGGATGTAATATTCGGCTGCTCGTTTCTGTCGTAATTGTGTCCCGATATGCCGCTGCTCGATGCTACACTTCAGTTCGACAATTTTGTACGGTTAACGCTTTGTTGATCCCTAAAGTTACGTCGCGCTTTGTGGACTAAGGGGATGTAACTAGAGTAGAAAATCTGACACGATTTCGTCCGAGAAATGTACCGCAAAACGAGACTTATGGCCACGACCATCCCTTTCAAATGGGATGGACTAGGTTTCTTAGCTTTATTATTATTAACAATGTCGAATTTTTAGTATCTTGTATTTTGAATGATTTTACGAGGGAATCATAGAATTTTTCATTTTAGAAAATTTTAAATCTTAGAATTAGAAGCCAATAAATTTCCACCAACAATTTTCTCTCCATTTCCCGAAGTCTCAATATCTCGATGGAAGTTTTCTTTCAACGTCGAGTGGAATTCTATTTCTCTAGTTTACAAACGAGTATATTTCGTTAGTTCTGAACTCGAGCATTTTGCCAATTTATAAGTCGCAACATATGATCTTTCGTAGGGAACAAGCGCACAGGGGAAACTGGCTGGCTGCATCGCTCGGGAATGTCCGAATTTCCTTTTGCTCTTTCAGAACGTTGAAAACGGAGGGTTTACGCGAGTTTCGCCGAGTCGTCTCAACGGAGATTTTTCAACGTGTTTCTTTACGGCGATGAAGGTAGTGGTTTTTGACGTTGTAAGCTGGTTTGACCTCTTTTCCATCGTACGGATGGGATCAGGCACGTTGTGTACCTCTTCCTCTGCGCGCAACGAAAATATGATTTCGAATATTCTACCTTCGTTTCTTTATTAAATTGAAGACGTTCGATCGGCTGCACCGTCTCGTTTGTTTGAGCTTAGAATTTCTATGTTTTATAAATTCATAAATTCGAAGTATAAAATATGTTAAAATAAATCCGTTCAAAAGCTGTTCATTTGACGCGTTACAACATGACAACCCTTGCAAATATAACCCTGCTAATTAATGCCGACAATTAATAACAACATGCGGCGGTCATTGACGCGGCACTGTCGAACGATAGACCGGTTAAACGGATCGAGAGTTTAAACAAAGTAATTAAGCAACGTTCATTGAACCTTTGTTGATCAACTTTTACCCTACCAGCACCGCTTCGATAATTAATTTCCCGCGAAATCAGTGGCGTTCTTTCGTTATCGGACAACGCGAAACTTTTCCCTTTTTCCCCTCAAAAAAGTGCAATACAAAATATTCAATATTTCAATCCTCAAACAATGTTATTTTCCATCCTGGTGCAAATTGATGATCATGCAAAAATACACAAGAAATAATCAAATAAAGGTAGCAATCACTGAGTTGCATTTTTGATACTGATTCACCGATTCGATGAACAATATTTGGAAATAAAATGTTGACTGTTTATGTTTATGTTTGTCGTTGTCAAGAGAACATTGTCGAAGTAGACAGAAATAAATATTTGAGTTGACGAACGAAATGGAATTTTTTGGTAATACAAGCTCGGATAAAGATCCCAGTTATTATCGAAGCAGGAGTGGAATTCTAAGTAGTTTCGGATGAAAGCTTAGTCAGGTGAACATTCGTGGTCGCCGTATTTCGTGGATTTAAATCAACGCGACACTCGATATCTTTGTGTGCAGCCAGCTGTATAACTCGGCTGATAAAACGACGATCAAGATGCTGTGTGCTCGAGAGCGTATCGTATTGCGAAATTTCTTCCCTAGGAGATGGCATTCTTGCTAGAAGTTGTCAAACGCACGCCGAAAAGGGCAAAACATCCCTCTTCGAAGTGGCTGATACGTTGTCAGAGCACTCACGGGTATTTCGATCATCTTATCGATCGACGTGTCTCTCGTTTCCTTTCGGGAAAGCTTCTCAAAATGTTCTCCGCTGCAATCGCGTGTCAGGATAAATTTATAAGGAAGAAAATTTTGTTAATTCTATCTAATAGAAATTAAAAATATTTGAAAACTATAATTCCCTTGATCGTATCTTTTTTTTTTTTCAATCATCCTGTAGTCGTTTGAAGCGAAAGGGTTGAGAATTTGTTTACGCGAAGAAGTATGCAAAAAATTAATTTGCACGATGTAAGTTCGAATACCGTCGTTCGCTAATGATACCCGATACGGACCATGTCTGGCATAGCTCCTTCTCGTAGGTACATTCTGCTCCACATATTTCCACGGTAAGGATGAAATACTCGCGCGTCCCATCGTTAACCCTCGGAATATTGAGTATGTAATCGGGAACGTGGCCGGGGAATTCGAGCTTCATGAAATCTTCCCCGGAACTTCATTTCACTCGGTGGCTGCGTTTACGTGGTTGCCGAGAAAAACCTTGCTCTACTGTTGCTCAGAATCCTGATGAATCTGCCGGCGCTGTCAGTTATATCTTTGCATTAATTAAACGTGGGAATTTGTTAAAATTACATGGGTTCAATTCTGTTGGTGGTATTCTGTTGCTTGTCGAACTGTTTTGATTAACTTACCAAGTCAAATTTTGCAAAAAGATGATAAAAGTTTGTAAAGTTTCAAGAAGTTTCATATTTATTAGTTATCAAGGTTCTGTTACTTTTAAATAAGCGTGTGAAATATAAAAATTTGTATTAAATTCTTTGAAATTAGGAGAAAACAGTGTGTCAAGTAGTATAACCCAGAAATTAGTCAGACGAGGATTCTGTGACAAGTAGTATAAGCCAGAAATTGGTCAGACGGCGAAGAATAATCGAATTTATTATTAAAAGGAAGAGTCCAGGCGTCATGTATTTTACAGATAAACCGTTAATGATGAAAATCTTGTTAATTGATTTTCTATCAACAAAATTTCGTGCGTTACTTTCCCAATTACATCGTCGAGAAAACGTTTGACGCTTTCGGTCACGGTTCATGCAGTTAACTGACGTCGATTGCATTTACACGATAGACAACGTGCGATAATAACAACAATAACAGAACAATCACGTAGCAGGTTGAAAATTAATTACGTCAAAACAGCGTACACGCGCGTTTCTACCCTTTGAAGCGGACCCGGTGAAGCGCGAACGGCGAACGGTGTCAAACTTGCTGAAAATTAATTCAAACTATCAGCCAAAGTTTCCGTGCACGCGTTACACCCCCGGCTCACCCGGAAGTACAAGTATTATTTACGAACGTAACCCGTTTCAAAGACGGTTCCGATGAAATCTCGTGAAATCGATAAGCTGACCAAGAAGAAAAGCTGATACCTCGAAGAGCAACAAAAAGCCGAGAATGAAACAAGAACAAGAAGCTGCAGGGATATTTAGTCACTTCAGCACGTGCTCGCGTCTGACCCAAATTCTCCATCAATTAACCCCGGAATATATTTGATCAACGAACGCCTATCTGAAACTGGTATTTCATCAAAATCCATACAGAACAACAGCAAAACAAAAGACTAAATTTTTCCACTGTTGTTGATAAAACACTAATATTTGTTTCCAGCACTACGTCATACTAAAAATCCGTTCGTGTCTCAATTTCGTAACATTCTCTGTTAGGTTTTTTTTTCTCTTTTCATACGTAACCAGTTGAAAAATGAAACACAAACGAAATGAACGGAAAATAATAACCGTTCGAACGATACATTTTCGAAGGAAGAAATGAACCGCGTAACGAGTACCAACCATTTAATACACTTATTAACTATTCTCACGGTGAAGAGCCAATTGGACTTTGTTTCAACGTAACTGCTTCTGCTTTCGAATATTCATTCGCCATTGAATAATGCGAATACCCCAGAGGCTGAAATTCGGGGTTGAATGAGTTTAATTATAATACGCGAGCAATACATGGCTGAGCTTCGACAAATGACGAATACTGTGCACAATCGCATTATTTTTCGATAAACTAATATCTCATAACCGTGTTGTGCTTTTCTTTTCATTTTCGGAATTATTATTCATCCGGACGATAATGTTTGGAGATTTTCTGAGTAATAATTTTAGTTACGTCAATGTGGCAGGAAGATTATCGAGCGACAAGTTATCAAGTGTCTACTGTATTTTAATTAATACAGTATCTGACAATCTATGTATTTCACACACGACGTATCTGTATTATTTCGATCCTTTTAGAAGGACAGCAAGAAAGGAAATCCGAAAGCCGCTTTTTTTTTCCTATAGAACAAATTGAATCTTCGATAAATCCTAGCATCCCGTCGATCATTCACGGAAATCCGCTTAAAACGTTCGACGAGGAATCAGGCTCGATTAAAAGGCCACGCCCTGGAACATGTTAATTCTTCGTTCGGCAGCATTAAACACAGTATTGTTTGACGTGGATCGTTGAAATACGAGGCATCATCATCGAACGATTACTCGCGATTTACACGCGTCAATGTTTCGCCTCTCTTTCTACTATTGTTTCACTTTACTCTCCTATACTTTTCTCCTCTCTTTTCATTTCTAGCTCGAACGAACGATACAGATTGTCGAGCATGTCTTAATACGATGAAATATCGCGGACCAGCTTTCGAACGGGACACTGTCGCCGTATCCATAACGAATCGGTGAATATAAATCGCAAATATTTGTATGTAGAACGTTTGAAACGTTCACTGGCGATTATGTTATATACGAGTGTAAGGATATTATCGAGCACAGGTGTTGTTACCTTTCTTCGTCGAGTTACAAACAAACAAATTAAAAATTTCAACAATTGCAATAAACAAAAGATTGCGATATTAGGTAAATGTCGAAAAATAATCAACGTTATAACTCATTAGCTGACTGTCATTTCGCAGAAAGAGAAAAACGAATAGTTGATCGCAAACAGTAAATTTCTCTATCCTCGTTGGACGATCGAAAAGCAATCAATCCAATGCAATTGTGTCGTTCAAATTCGTCGAACGTAAACAAAAAAAGATACACGCGTAGCTTAATTATCAATTTTCCACTGGATCATAGAAACATTCTTTTTTTTTTTTGCACGCGACACATATCGCCACTTGCAAATCCCACGTTCTAACAAACGACATTTTTAGACCGAACAATTTCGGATGCCACCTGTATCCCTTTCGAATAAAACCCAGTGATATGAACCACCTTTTTCTCTCTCTTTCGACCATCCCGTCCCCATTGCGCCCAGAATTAAATTCGAGGCAGGTCCGAGCGGACGATTTTCACCGGAACAATTAAATTTACCAGTAACAAGATTATCAAGTCGGATGGTGTTTATTTTTTTTTGTAGAAACAACGTAACGAAATACACAGAATGTTATAACGCGGAATGATTCGTCGTGCGAAAATAAGTTGTGAAAAAGTTTTAATTGAAAATCTTTTACGAGTTTATCATCGACTAAAGTTCCATTAACTTATTAAAATCTATTTAATAGTTTCCCGAAATTGAACACTGACTTACGTGATAATTAACTCGTCAAATAATCACCCGACCTATTAATCCTGATATAAATCATTTTCCTATATTACCCCTGTCCTATTTCGCGGCTTCATTTCGATCGTCCGAAAATTCCCTAATCCTGTGCCAATCAACCGTCCCCATTAGCCTGAATAACGCGTTTCCATACTGTGCACCATTTATCACCAACGACGAACGACAAATATTCATCAGACCAAAAAACGTGACACCGTGAACCAACATTGTTCGTAAATGCTAAAGATCACCACCTTTGATATTTTTCGTATTAACGTACAGAACTCTAATGACGGACGTAAATTTAAAAAGTTCATTTAAATAGAGTACGAAGATTGTATCGTGGAGAAAAAATTAGGAAAAGAATGTTTCATCAAGTGCCTTCTAATAGACTGGTCTGCATTAGTAGGGTAAATGGTTGATCTATACTACTGGCACGAACCCAGTAGACTTCAAACTGAATTTGCATTGGAAGAGCAAATTGTAAAATATACTATCATTAATTAGTACAATTTCTGCTATCTTCGAGCCCACTTTTCGTTGACACAGTAGATGGTAGAGTGCAGTAAAAAAAAAAAAGAAATGTATTAGACGGACCTGAAAGAGAATGTGTCAGGAGTCAGCGTCCACCCTCTGTTTCAAACGTAACGGGCAGCCAGGGTTCCGTGCATGACGGATCGATCAGAAGGGAGGAAAAAAAAGGCAATTCCCGTTCACCGGGAAGAGGGAGCAATAATCTCTGGTCGCGATTGCTGATTCGAGGCACGGCGCACCGATCGAACGCCATTTCAAAGGGTAAATCCGATTCGGCGGTCGGCTGTCCGCAGCGGTGGCGGATCATAAATAAACGCTTGCCGTGGCACGGATACCCTGGTGCCGGTTTGTCATCCGTGGAGGTCATCCCGTAGTTCTGACAAAGCGTTCGTCGCCATTTTAAAAATGCACGTCACGTAGGAAGCGAGCATCGCGCGACCCGTATATGTACATGTCTTTGGTACGACTTGAAAGATCGACGGACGGTTCACGAAGGGGTTCATTAATTCACGATTTCTAGCTGATTGGATTTCATCCGGTCGCCGACGTGTTCCGTGTCACTGTGTATCCATCTTCTTCTGTGAATCGTGCATCACAAGGAGTCGAATGACGGACCGATGGACGAAAGTCCTGGATCATTGGTATTCGTTGATCTTCGAAGGATAATTAAGCAGCTTGCATGGAATAATAAATTTGAGAGTTAAGAATAGTTTTCTGATATTTTTAAACAGGATGAATTTTTTCTACGTTTCATATCTGTCTTTGCATCGTTCTATTTTCTGTTTAATATCATTTGTTTTTTATTCAACGTTTCCATGGACGTTTCACGAACGATATTTCAGTTTAATTAAAATCCAGGTAATGAAGCTTGGTTTTACACGATTACGCTTTATGAACTTCTAGTCGCGGCATAATGAACTCGGTACCATTATTATTATCATCAGCTTTTTGCTTAATCAGTCCGTTTCTCGCTTGAAACATTTCAATTTAGAAATTGTGTTCCTTTTCCCATGGAAAGCTGTTCATTTTCAGTCTCGAGTCGTTCGTCGAAGAAAATTAATCTTCTCAACGTCGTATTATTCTAAGGGTACCAAGACGTTCGTGAAACTGTAAAATGATTTAATTATTTGTGAAAATAAGAACCATGATATCTTTTAGATTTTCGTGCAGAATCCGAGAAAATATCACGCGAGAAGACGAGGAATCGTCTGAATTTCCGATAGAGAAATCGTCCAACAGCCGAGTGTCAGGAAACTTCTAAAATACTCTTGGTATCGGTGTGCAGCTATCAATTTCTCACTAACACTCGCTCGTCACTCGGTACAGGATAAAACAGTCTAAAGCAGTTGGAGGTCAATAACTCAAACTCGCCACTATCATCAGCGATATTTTATTAGCGCACACGTGACACAGAACTCCTAGCAATGTTTACAGACGCGGGGAAAGTCGAGAAGAAAATCGCCGGGAAAGCACGTAAATTGAACGATTGAAAGTTACGAATGAAGGTAAATATAAATAGGTGAAATAGCTGATATTTCGTACAGCTGTTCAAGATGACGGTATTTTTATTTGAAGGAAAATTGATTAAGTAATAAATATTAACTTTGAATTGTACATCAAGCCACCTAGTTCCTGAATAAACAATCTTGGGAGGGTGCTGGACGTTATTAGCAGAACAATGCCTATTTTCCAGGAAATTACGTAACAGACCATAATTAGATATTTCCAGCGATCTCCATTTGGGAGTGGTGCTAAAGGAGACCATTAATAACGTAGATCCAACGGAGGGATAATCTGCGAGCGGAATTGGAGGATCGGTACAGGGTTGAAACGCCTCGACCCTTCAGAGATTCAACGCGTAACCGTACTGTTGCCCTTCTATTTCAGACAAATGATCATGCGTTCGCCAAACGGCTGGCAACCGTACAGAGATTCAGCAGATACACTCTGTCTCTGGATGCTTTGATCGTGATACGGAAATCGTCTTCTTACAGATGCACGACGCGCTTGTCAACGGGCATGCATATTGCACGCTATGAAACGTAAACGTGCATCCTTGAGACAATGATACAATGCCGTCTGTATGCTCCGGCTGGAATTACACTGACATTTCGCTGGCAATGATCGAGGGATTCGTAGGACAGTCCGGCTAGGGTCAAACAGAACGAATCGATTATTCATCATTACCAGTGGTAAACTTGAAGCTTGGAATTTCATTCTTGAGAATTATTTGAAAAATTATTCAACTGATATTTATCTCCATAATTATGAAAATTTCTAATTCAGTAGGTACTTAAAATTCGTTTCCTTTTTTTCTTTTATTTCTTCGAACTTGGTCATATGCAATATTCTGACCAGTTATCCGGCTAATTTTGCAGCAGACTGTTCATTCGCCTCGATTATTGTTCCAATAATTCTCATATATAACGTTTTGCTATTCAATTCACGAATTACTATCTCCATAATATTGGACGATTGTTCTATCTTTGAGAATTTCCAGCCAGTGTATTACTTGCATTTACATGCGTATCGCATTATCTTGACGTAATACTGTATGGTCCCTGCCATATGGTGCATTATTAGTACAATATACTCCGAATTATTTGCATACGCAAGACCGTAGCCTCTAACTCGTTCCTTATTAAAACACGTTACGCTGATACGAACATTTTCCCAATCTCCAATTTAACATTCTTTCTCACTGATTTATCCCTCTAATTTGGTTGGTAACAATGCATACTCGGAATTACATAAGGCAATTAAGAAATATGGGTCATTATTCAAATTCAGATTTTCTAAAATATTGATTTTTACGTATTAATTACTGCATACCGCTTTTTTCAATTAACCCACCTTCAATTTGACGGGGTATAAGTTCGCTTTGATAGAGTTGGCAATAAAAAACCGATAAAATTGCAGTCCACGATCGAGCGTTTCATCTCTCTCGTTCTTTATCAAGGGCTTAAAGTAAACTGAGATCGGCAAACAGGATCTGGACAATTACGATTGAAAGATAGCGAGGGAATCGGAAGTCGCGTCCGGTACTCGTGAATTCTGGCCACGATCATCCCTCTAAGAAAGTTTTCTCGATCCCCAAAGGCTTTCTTCGACGTCCTTAGTTGATCCTCCGGCCTTTATCCAGGACGCGGCTTTATTAGAGGGAAAACAAATATCGAGCACGTGACACAGCGTGCGAAACAGAAAGCCTCGCCGTTGCTTATTATGCGCTCGTTAAATAGCGTGCCATCGTGGATACGGCATTATCCAGGTCAACGGTTGCAGAGAGGAACCGTGCTTAATACACTTAATAAAGCTCGTGACACGAGACTGATACGTTGCATCAGAGGATGCGTGTCCTCCGCGAATTGTGAATTATTAAAGGACCACCGTCCCTCGTGTTTCGTCGAATGAGAGGATTAATCTCTTCCCTTATAATTACATATCGAGCCACACATTCCTGATGTTACTTATACTTCAAAGTTGACAGAAATCGGACTCCTATTTAGAATGCAATTAAATGATAAATTTGATCAACACTGTCGACAATCGTTATTAATTTTATTTTGGATTTTCTTCCAATTGGAGTGATTTGAAAGAATAAGATCCCTTTTAATATTCTGATCTACTTCGAAGGATTTTGATCACTCGAATTGATAGAAATTTATTACAAATTCCTTGGAATCTCTGTTATTTAATCAGCCCATCGATCTAAGTCGTTAAGAACGTTAATGAAATTTAATCGGCACCCATTTATCCGTTAATCCTTTCACGATCATCGAAGCATCCTTCGTGCCCTATAAATTAATTCTCGCACATCACTGCTCTCTGTCGTAGTACTAGGCGTTACATTAACTCGATTACGTCTACCACGTCGTCGGGGAGGATCTCAACGAGTGAAAATCACCGACTTCGCCCTAATACCTGTGTATGTTCGCGAAACTTTGCTGGGTGGAAAATTCTGCCACGTAGCTCGAGACTCGGGCACAACCCAACAAAGCTCGGAATCGAGGAAATCGCTACGCTTCGTACACGTTTCGAGTAATTGCGTGCCGTGAAGTTGCAAGGAATATAGGTGCGCGAGAATCTCGGAGCTTCGAAAATTTTCAACGGCAAGCTCAACTATTTTCCACGACAGAACGTATCGCGCAGAGATGGAGGATACCTGTGTTTGATTTAATTAATCGTTTCAAGTTTTCGTGGACTTATTAAGGTTTTATGACGGTGTACAAACAGCTGCCCCTTGTTATTTGGGAATATTATTTCCGTGGGACGGAAGGAAAGCAGAGGAAGTAGAATTTGCTAATTGTATTTGAAGAGTGTTGTGAAAGATCAGTTTGATAAGACGAATTAATTAAAATTGATTGCGAGGATAAACTGTACTTTAAAGAAGGCTCGGTTGAGCAACGAAAGAAAAATCATCTGCCATTTCTATTTCTATTTCTATTTCGAGAATGAATAAAATAATTTTAATGAAACACACCGGTGAAGGTTCGCAGATGTTCCATTTTTGAATCTGCTCCCTTGAGCAATCGATGGAAGAATAAAGGAAAATGTAGCGCCGAAAACAGACGGAATATCAAACCAGAATTCTTGTGCGGAAGATTTAAGATGAGCTCGTGCCCATCTTGAAGCTCTGGGAATTCGTGAAAGCAGTTGAGAAAAATTCTTCGCCGACCCGAATGTGTCGTAACGCGCCGTGCGACAATATATCGGGAAGAGAAAATTTTTTGTCAGAAACGGTTGACATCTCCGAGTGAAAATCGGACGGAATACCTGAGAATAATATTCCGTGACTAAAAAAGAGATATTCGAGAATTTACAAGGACTGAAAAATTATTTCAATCGTTCTCTGGGGAACTGCAGTGGGTTAAGAGCGATTCGCAACAAATTCGAAGAAATGCGGATATTGGAATACCTAGGTCTTCCCGGCGAAATTGTCGAGGAAGAATGAAAAAGTAATTTACTCGAAAACGTTTGACGGATATTGAAAAATCTTCTGATTTGGTTGCCTTGGATTATTCTTTTTATCAGAATCGAGTCTCAAAATTTGGATTTTCTTTTTTCTTCTCATAATGTAATTTATTTATCTTGAACTGTACAAATCGCAATTTAATTTTCCATATTTTTCATACGATTAATATACAGAAACACAATTCTTATTAATGCAACAATTTACAACCAGTCAAACTCTTCCATTGCCAATTTCCATTCGTATTTCCATCGGTTGTCGCTAATTGCGCCAAGCCGTTTGAATATTTATGTTTCGACCGTACTTACGAACGAAAATTTGTCCCTACAAATAGGAACAACGTGAATACGTAATAACCGTTTGAAACGCGATAATGATCGACGATACAGGTTACTCAAATAACGAAAGTCAAGCGTAACGAACAGCCGCACAGAATTGTGGAGGATTAATAAATACATCGTCGGTAATCGTTCGAAACGTACGGTTCATCAACGAGAGTCATCGTCAACCGTGCTCGAACACGGCCAACTTTTAAATACGCTCGTTAATTATTATTAATTGCCGTGTATCGGACAGTAAACGGATCATTTTCTGCCGTGAATCGATGACACACGTGTCACTGTTGCTTTTTATTTTTTAACCGGTAATCGTTGTTTCATGAAGAAATTTTGGTATATTGAAATTATAATCTATTTAAATTTAATACGGGTAATCGATTCTTTATTTTCTCATACGTTACCTCAAATAATTGAAAAGATTCAATTTGAACTTACTAATATTGTTTTATACAAAAATAAAAAGGACGGGCAATATACACTTTAATTTCACAAGGTATTCTATTTTATTCCGAGAATTAATTAACACCAAATTTTTCTACGAAACGTATGATATCTCGTTTAATTGATAATTAATTAATTAATAAGTTATGCTAATAACGTAGAGTATTAAATCGAAAATTTCAAATCTGAAAATTAAACCATCATTTTCGCTATGGTAATTAAAGTTCTAATTGTAATGATCTTTTTTATCCATGAAAGTGCAGCTGGTATATTTTTCAACGGTCTCCTTTCAGTTTTCAGCAAAATGAAAAATATCAGTTGCAACTTTCGTTCCATTTTCCAGGTGCAACATCTGCAGACTTCAAAGTTTCGTCGAAAAGCACGAAATTCAAAAAAGGATGTCAATTATCAAAGTAACGTTAAGCATATTTGAACGTTCAGATTATATGAAATAATTTTTGCAAATAATTTCCCTTTTACGAAAGCAATTCGAAAGCTGTGTAGCTGGAATTTGGTGTAGAGAGAGTGAGGCCACCCTCGCCTCCTCCTGGTGTGACCTAGTAATCCATATCGTTTTAAAGGCGTTGCAGAGATATAAAATCTCTTGAAAACGATATCGAGCTAAGGGTTTAAAACTTTAAACGTAAGTGAAAGATGAGAGCAAAAGAGAATAGCGATATTATGGATTTATTAATAACAACTGTTGCCTTTAAAAAAGGTATATCGCTAACAAGATGTAAAATTAGTCATTTTTGTATAACTGTCCTTTTTCCCGAAAGCTGTCGCCAAAGCTAGCAAGTTTGAAAAAGATTAAAGCATAGGAAACTCCGCAAGGCGGAATTTAACGCGGCGCGACGCGTAAACTTTTGAAACGAGGATTCTGAGACTTCATTTGCATTCAAAAGAGACCCCCCCCCGAATATCGTGAATAAACATAGTATTCCTGTGTCTGTGTATACGAAAAGAGATTTCACACACCGAACATATTACTTCGATAATCCGTTTCCAATGAACGGACGATTCTCTCCTTTATCCGGCAAAATAGTTATCGAAAATCACGTCTACGTAGAATTAGTTTGAAATTTATTTTCAAGTGCACCGACAACATTCCTCTTTCCGGTTCGTTTGCGTTTTTCCAATTAAATCTGTTTGCCGACAAAACGAACGTACGTTTGTTTTGTCTTTACTGTTTGAATGAATCACGGCGGAAAAGTTATACGGGAGAAAAATTGGGAGAGATGAAACCACGAAAGCATCGCGCAAGCTGTTTTTTCAATTATGAAAGTGGTTATGAGAGTAGCGCAATCAATAATGGGAAGTGAAATACGTGATACTTTAATCTGTTTTGTACGATGTTGAAAATTTGAGTTTTCCTTGAAAAATAAATAGAGGATGCAATAAATTAACAAGAAATGGTTAGGAATACAAGTAAAATTTGAGGGGTAAAATCACCCTTGAAATGCTAGCAATTTTTTGTGATGTGAAAGAGTTTTTATTAAAACAGGTTAATGAAACGTTACTAATTAACCGTGGTGCTAATTATACATTTAAGATGAGCTCTATGCCAATAATTGTTTGCGAAATTGTTTTTGCTTAATTAGTAACCCCGAAAATGTTCATAATGTCATAAATAACAATTGGCTATTCTTTTCTCTAAGGTTTCTTTAGATTATTTGGTGAAATGGAATGGAAACAAAACATGTACTTAAAAATTTCTTTTTCCAAATTTTAACAGGCGACTATTTGCAGTATCATCTTTTTTCGTTCCACTGATGTTGACGGTGGAATCAAGTATTCTCTGTTGAAGGGACTTTAAAATCCCTGGCGCGGTACATTAAGCTTTTGGATTTGCATTTCTAGTTTTGCTATCTTCAGCTCGATTAAATTTACGTTTTTAGCAGATAGTTCTCCCGTTACGGTAAGCCGTCGGATCTCGTGCGTTCGTCGTGCAGCTTTTACAAGATTAATATTTGGATTTTAGGTCTCTCTCATCTACTTATATTAAACTTGGGGATTTTACGTTCCTGCTTCCTTTTCCTCCACCGTATCGTATTAAATGTAGATTTTGAGCCTCTCCCTCGGCTCTACTAAAGTTTCGTGTTTGTCTAGTACCTCTTACATTACAAACAGACTTTACCTGCTTCTACTACATTAAACTCGCAAATTCTGACGGTCCTTTTGTTCCTTTTAAACTTCTACTTAGATACGATGAACCGCTCGTTTCGCTGTATTTAACATTTCGTCTAATGAATTAATACGTGGATCTTAGAAAATTAAAAATTTTCTTTCAAAAGATCTTTTCAAGTATCTGCCCTTCGAATTTCGAAATTTTCGTCTGCCAGATTTTCAAATTTCCAGCTTTCTGAATCATTCAAATAACTGCCAGGCGGTAACTTATGAAAGTTTAGAATTTCATAATGCTTGCAATTTTTAGACCTCCATCGTGCACGGAATACCATTATCTTTTCTCCTCTTTAAAGGCACCCCTAACGCTTGACCTTTTTTTATTCATGGAACTCCCTGTTTATAGAACGCCTTCGATACTCTTTATTATTCAGATTCGCACACGTTCCTCCCTCAGCCTCTCTCGAAAGAGAAAGGGAGAAAATTGTGCGAAAAAAAAGAAGGAAGGAGCTGTATTATCTGAAAAAAAAGCATGCTGAACTGGACTAGTTTCGTCGAAAAAAAATTTTCATGAATTCCGTGACTGTCTTATTAAACTTTAGACAGATAAAATGGAACAAAGTTCCTGGCTGTTCTTATCGAGCTTTGTAAAAATTCATGATTCTCCAGTAGTAACGCACGAACAGATAGTTACGAAGCTCTCTGACATGCATTTGCTGTGCAAAAAAAAAGAAAAACAGACGAGGGAGAGAAATGAGAAAAGAAATTTCCTTTTGTCAGGAATCATGCGAGCTCTTTTCTGTTTCCACGAACTTCCTTTTTCTAAGATTTTCCTTAAGGTATCGCTTGGCATCTGTTTCTTAAAAATGAAGAAATTCTAAAATTTCATTTATCTTCCAATAATTTCACGTCGCCAAATTCATTTGACATGCAACAAGCCGGTGTAAATTTTCCATTTCTTTTTCACCGTTTCCCTTTTCCCTTCGCCCTTATCAGCCGTAACGAAATTGAACGATGATTTGTTCTACAATTTCTGTGTGTTGGCATTTTCTGGAATAGTGAACCGGAAGTGGAGGAGTATTGGGGGATCGAGGCGGGAATGAAAGCGGAGGGTGGAATTCGCAGGTTGCGTTCGGTGCTCGCGGTCGAGGAACGAAATAGAGGAGAGCCAGGGAACTGTTTCAGGCTTTAGTGATAATTGAATGAGCGAATACTGAATCGCCACGGGATTTGGGGACGGGTATTGAGTGCACGAGGTGTGCACGTCTGAAAAGTTCTCGGATTGTTCGAGAGACGGAAACACGGCGAGCCGGGATCGAGGTGAAGGAAAAAGAGCTCTCGCCAAGGAAACCTTCCAGCGACGCCAGAAAACTAATTATTTTCCGTCTGTCAAGAGCCACGAGAGCTTTCTCGTCTTTCCTCTCGTTAAGGAATAGCTTTCTTAAAGGAGTGTTGATAATCAAACGAAGAATTTATTTCGTTCCGTCGGGTAAAACGAAGCGATCTTCAATTGCTGATCAAAGTAAACGAAAACGTATTTTCAAATGTATAAATTGTCATCTATCGACGACTGTAGTCGAGGACATTCTAAAGAAAGGATAAAGAGAAAACTAGAGAACTCGAAAAGTGAACTGGCGAACAAGCTTTAGTTCGTGACCAGTTGAAAAGCACAGTGGCCACTTGAGAAAGACTCCGTAACCCCCTCCGACAATCGTCTTATTTCACGGCCAGACCGGTGAAAATACGGCATTTACCAGCGGCTGGTCGTATCCGTGTCACGATAGAAGAAACGACCTCACTTCTGGAGGTAAGCTAAAAGAAGCGGAAAACTTCTCGCGACCTATTTTCTCAGGAAAAGTGTTCCGTCGGTTTAACGTCCGACCGCGTGCACCGTTGTTAATGCGTTACTTGCAAACCCACCTGTGTGTACGTGTCCCTGAATGCACCTGGCCGCATGCATTATTCACGGACACTTTGCATTACTTAGTGGAACATCCACTCGCGTCGATTACGCTGGACCATGTGAAGCTGTCTCGTGAAAGCGGATACTGATGGTGGTTATTGTTGGACAATAAAATCGTCATTATTCGTAAAATGCCTCGATAAGTTTTCAAGAAGAACGATATGCGACAACGCACAGCAAGTATGTTTCCCGAGGGATGGTCTAGTTTCCCGTCCCGCTCGTAGAAATATAGGTCGATTGAACAATAGTCGGTGCTTTAGAGCGATGACTTTTTATTTTGAGAACTTAACCCGAGCTAGCTGAGAGTACGTGGAAGACTGTCGTTCTATTTTGTAAGGAAGAGAAAAAAATAGAAAATATTCAAGAAACTAAGGTCTTTGAATCATAGAAGTAGAACGTATCTAGGAGAGTACTATTCTCGTAAACATTAATAATTTATGGTATATATGATTATTTTTGCAATTTATAAGAAAACTTAAATGAACATTTTTAGCTTCAAAGCTTCTGAGAGAAACTTTGAAACGAGTCTCGATATTTCACCGAAGGCTCTTAACAAAAAAATTTCTCAATAATAATAATGTTGCCCAAGAATCTTTCCCGGAGAAATTTCCTAGCTGCACATTTCTAAATATACTGCTCGGTGTACGTTCGCAAAAATCAATGAAGCGAAACATATAAATGTAACATCAAAAGCGGAGAAGGAAAGGAATGAAATCATACGTCTGAACGAACTACTTCTATCTTGCATTCAAAAAGTCGTAATTAAAGGAAAATCCAGTTTTCGAGCGATCTTCTCGTTCCGCAGCGCTCGAAACGATGCTGGAAACAATATTTATGTCGTCCATTATCCGTCTCCCGTTCCGCCTCTTCTTCTATACACATCTAATAAAGAACAATCGTCAGAGTTTTTAAACAGAAATTTACACAACGAATGAAAATATCCAAAAGAAATTCGAGAATGCCGAGAGATGAATTTTCTCGAGAAATTTGCAGTATTATCTTTCGTCCACGGAACGAAAGTAATTGTTTTGACAATTATGGCGAACTGTTTAACGTCTAATTGCTACGAATAAATAAATAATAAATTTTGACCAAATGAAAGGATCGTTTCATTTCTGAAACAATCTAATAGGCATTCACGTTTATAACAATGACTTTACAGCTGATGGTTTGGATAAATGAATTCGAGCATAAAATTTGATTATTTTATCCTGCGATCGTTCAACAATAGCCCGGACATTCAATGCCATTTCAATCGTATAAATGGAGCTTTTTATTGTACACGAACGAGGTTACTTCAGCCATAAAAGATAAATCCCACTTTCAAGCTTTTCTCGGCACTAATTTGCAATTTTTTTTTTTCTCTCCTCCCCTCTTGCAAGGCGAGTGTCCGTTTGTAACGAGTAGCTTTAACGGATAAAATATTCAGAAAGGCAGATGTTTCGGTTCAAGTCTAACCGGAGAAAACTCGATGCGAGCCTGATTTATGCAACTTCACGTATCGTTCGCGTTAATCATGTATTCTGACTTGCATATAAGTTGGTCGTTAATTAAATCAGTTGGCAAATAGGTCACCCTCCGCGTTTGTAGATGGTACGCTTTTTAAAATTCAAGGATTACTTTCAATGGAACCGTTAACAAACATACTTGGAAACCAGAGTGCTCTAAATAAAATCTAATACTTAGGTGTATATTTTTTTTTACAGATTATAACGTGGAGTACTGTTTTTCTAATTTTCGTACAAAAAATTGTGATATTTTTACCGAGAATATCTAGCGCCACGAATTTAATAACCGAGAGAAATTAAAAGAGATGTAACGACGACATCTCTTTATTCGACAACAGTTTGCACAGCTTTGAGGGTGCATTTACCGGTTCTTTCGCAAAATTACCATCATGATCGATTGGATATCGATCGTTAGAGTAGAAAACGTTGGTCTACAGACGCGTCTGTCCACGTCAAAGGATACAATGATCAAACACTGGCGGATGTATGGTCGTGCTACGACGAGGGGTGCAGCTTGAAAAGCGAAACGGGGGATGAAAATGCGAGCATTCAATGTCGGACCTTCGGTCTCATTAACAAGGTGGTTCGTCAGAAAAAAGAAAGTTTATGTAGAGCTGAAAAGGGCGGAATGGAAGTAATAGAAAACGCTCGTGAAATCGTCGGGTTATTTTCTTAAGTTGAAATGAATCCAATTTTATATAGTAAATTGAATACTGTTTCGAATAAAAGAAAATTCTAATTTATGGGTAGCATTGATCGAGACACTTTTACATACGATCAGCACCTCTTCAGCTTCTTTTTTGTCAAAAGAAGCAACAAAGGACGCTCTCGGTGCTTTCGCAGAACCTAATAAAGCTGCAAGCTTGTTTTATCGTGCCATTTTCGCTGACTCCATTCGCTATCCTTTCTTTACCGTAGAATTTTCAAACATAAAGCTTGTCAAAAGTGTTGAAAGGTTTCTCGATCCACTGACACCGATTTCTTTCATCATGGTTTTCACCCTTTGCACCTCCGTTAATTTTTAAATATGATTTAGTAGCAACTCCAAGGAATATAAAATAAAAAGAATTTATAATTTTATTGTATGTTTGTCGCATCGTATGCAAAGTATTTAAGTGCGGCGAGTATGCTCTTATGGAGTGTACTAACAAAAGTTTGAATCCCACAGTTTTATTTCATAATAATTCCACAGACTTGCAGTCCCTTTGTAGATGAAAGAAAACAAAACAAAAATCTTCCTTTGTATTCCTGAACAAAGGGTTAAATTAACCTGAAGATCGTTGCCAGACGGTGTGTATAAAAAGCAGCCACGGAAATGTTCAAAATTTCACTGTACGGTAGAAAAAAAATTGTACAGAACATCAGTACACTAATTACATTGCATTTTGCCCCGGCGAAAAAAAAAAAGGGAACGATGAAGGGAAACCAGCTGCAAATCGTAGCAAAAAGCTTCGAATGAAACGAACAAAGTTAATAAAGTTTTTTAAATCACGCTGGCTCAAAAGATCTCGGAACTAAAAGCCACTAAACGCGTCCCTCTACATAATTTCAGCGTCTCTTTCTTTTTTTTTTGGAATTTTTGAACGTGCTCAGATGTTTTTTCTCCATCAAAGTTTCAACTTCAACTCTGGCCACCGGTCCCGTTTTATATACGAGATGTCGCTTCGACGGCGAACGTTTCGCGTCCTCCACACGTGAGCCAGGAAAATGGACACATTTGCCAGGAAAACGTTCAAAAAGTTTCTTAACGAGTACGCCTCGTTAGAAGGAAATTAAAGAGCATCTCTGTGGCAACGTAGACAAAAAACAACGAGGATCGCTCGGTGAGATCGGTGCGTTTTCCGCTTCTACCAATTAAAATTCTGCCAGACGAGTACTATACCGAGCTTCGTTTAGACTGGAAAGTTGAATCGATCGACATAATTAAAGAGATAATTAACCGAGAGCTTGGTTGGACATTCAACGTGACACACTACAGAGGCGTTTATACCCTCTTCGCTTTTCTGTTGTTATTCATTTTAACTTGCTCCTCGCTGGTGGATAAACAGGATCGTTTTATAAATTAAGTAGAGCATCAAATTAAAGATTCGTGACATAAAAGTATTGTGAAATATTTACCCTTTGAATCGATCTACCGTAAGTGCTATTCCAAAATACTTTTCTATCATGAAATCACGTTAGACTTTTGACGTATTTCTAGTAAGGAGAAAAGGAACTGACCAAATTCTCGAAATTTCTGAGCTCGATGTGAAATACGGAAACGCTACAAACGACGTTAATAATGCATGACGAGAGGGAGAGAAAGGGTAGACGAGAGTAAAGGGACAAAGCAAAGTGGTTTCGTCACTAGTACAAACCATCGACGAATCTCATCAGGAAGTAGGTGGATGTTTCGAGTGTGTTTCGAGCAAACATGCTCGGCCATGCAGTGTCAACCTTCGCAAGTCGGGCTACGGTACGGCGGAGAATCGAAATCTGGGTCGCGCCAATTAATATTATAATTCGCGGTGGCCACGAAGCTAGAATGGAAACTATAAATCGAGCCAGCCAGCCAGCCAGCCCTCTGGAACCATCGTTATGATCTCCATTATTCTGTACGCGACGACGTTAACGTCGCATTGGAAATATAGCTGATGATGAATGTCCTTTGTCTCTTTTAGAGATCCTTTATCACCGATACGCTCAGTTGACCAGCGAGAAAAATAACCTTCTTTTAAAAACCTTCTAACGTTATTCACCTAGTATTCTCGTTCGCCTCCTTTATTTTTTTCTCACAGAATCTTTCTTTCCGAAAGATGTTACGCGTTTAATCCTCTTGCTTTCCGAGGGACAATGAGTCACGTGAACGAAGCGTACTACAATTTCACGGTTATATTGTCCCCTCGATTTTCCGAAGGTTCCCGTAATCCACCGTGAAAGAAATACGGCACGAGTCATCCGAGTAAATGGCACTGAATTGCTTGTAAAGGGAGGCTTGTTTTTGGATGAAATTGTCCCGTTCAGACGAAGACGTTCGAAACAATTTCAACGATCTATATTCCGGTACATTTGCTTTAATTAGCTCGTAAAATCGCTGGGATTCAATGATAAAAAAATTGAAAAGTAACGCTTTCACTGGCGGGAGGATCATCAGAGACTTGATTAAAATGTAGCAAAATATTTCTTAAAGAAATCTTTAAAAGAATTTTTTGATAAAGTCAAGTAATTCCTTTGTGCCTCGATTTTCCAGCCTCTCATTAATCATTTCTTTCGAAACTATATCCACCAGTTAACAGACACACAATTACCGAGCGGTTGTGTTTCCGTGTAGCCTGGTACTCTCCATCAAAGCGTTTTATTATCACATGATTTGCATACGTTTCGCTGTTGCGTGTCGAATTATGCATAATTATCCGCAATTATCGTCGAACTCAAAGGGCGGCTTTCACCTTTTGGACACAGCGAGATAAGCTGTTAACAACTGTTGCAGCCCCGAGCGAACTGTTTTACTCTCAAAGTATGTAATACGAAGAATCTCAAGCGACGTAATTAGTTTCCACGTTGTATTTAAGCTATTGATGTTTGCTGGCAAGGAATTTCCTACTATGTTCCATGCAATGAAGCATAATAAAACTACCCCCTTTACGAGGCTCGTTATAAAGCTTATAATTTTGAAATTCGTTGGCGAAAAATAGCGAACCTTGAATATGATGAAGTATCTGTTTATGGGATATTTAGAGCTTGAACAGGTAACTAGAAGACTCAATTTCAGTGGCATTAAATTTCTCGATTAAACGGAAATTAATATTTGCTAATGAGGAACACACAATCGAACGGTGCCGGCCGTGCACCAAGCGAAATAACAGACGTAATGTTAGCTCATAATCAAATAGCACACGATAATAGGTAATTTGCGATGAATTTTGATACACCGTACGGGTTAACATATCTTCTCATCAGGCTGAACGGGAATTAATGATGTAATCAGCTTTTAACCCTATCCCATCCAAAGCTGACTATAATCATTCGATGCGGAACGTTTGCATTTCAAAATAGCAAGATAAGCTGTGGAAATGTAGAAAAATAACAGTTAAAAAATTTTCTTTTATTTTGTTTTACTCCAGGCAATATAATCAAACACACCCTATACAAAGACAGAAAATAACAGTCGTTAGAGAAACAAAGTACAGCAGGCAAAAAAAGAAGGGAAAAGTGAAGGTGGGTAGGCAAGGAGCTGGCGGAAATACAAGATGATCGCGAGAAGGGGGAGCAAGCGAAATTAGGGGGTGGAAAAAGAAACGGCCGTTTAAGCAGCCGGCTATAGAGAATGGAAAACACAGTCTGGCAATGCTGTTATCGCGGTGGACAGCAAAGGGAAATATGGCGTCTATTATTCGCTGAATACCTTCACCTTTCCGTGTAATTGCCGCGCGAAAGAACAACCCCCGTCGTTCCCCCTTGCTTCCTTTCTTTTCCTTGCGGAACGAAAATGGAGGTTAGAACATCCGTCTGCTTTCCTATTTTATTGCGTTGAAAATTGTAGGTCGTCTTAAGCGTTACGGATTAGGGGAGGAAAAAAAGTCAGGAAGCGAATCTTTATTTTCCTCGCGGTTTTCCTCGCGACCGGACGCGTGTTTTTTGCCCGTCTCTCGGTATAAGGATCCCGGCCGTTATCAATAGCCCTCTTCCAGTCCAGGAATTAGGACTGTAATGCGATAAATTTTGCACGAACCGCTGAAAAAGCACAAGCTCGTTTGTTCGAGGCTGAAGAGGGTGGAGTTTCCTAGGTTGTTGGTAAGCGATGATAAGTTTGATCATCGAAATGACCATGGAATTCCGGTGAACTTGAAAAATAGAGAGGAACATTTGGGCTGAAACACGATATGTTGAATTTCTTCTATTAATATTAACACGTTGACTGGCGCAGTAGAAAATCGTTTTATGAAAGGGGAAGAACAGACGGGGGGTCTGGTGAAATAAAACAGACGAAATTCGAGAAACGAAAGGGAAGATTGAATTTCATTGAAACATGTCTGGCCGATGGATAAATGACGCTTGCTTTGGATGGAAAAAAGGAGGCGCATCGTTCGATTCGAAACGCGATTTAGAACACGGTTCATCCTCGTTTTCTCCCCGAGAAAGTGTTAAGGAAAATGAAATGGAGTGAAACTAATTTCTCTCGTTCAAAGCCGTTAACGGAAGTCTTGGGCGTGTTTAACGGATCTGGAGCAGATATTAATAATGCAGAACGATAAGAAAAGGAAAAAACAGATACCCCGTTCGATCGTTTATTAACGCTGAGTTATTGATAAAATGCATTCTTGTAAATTGAATGGTATTTCGAACCTTTGGAAAGTTATAAGAGTATTTAGAAAATAGTGAATAATTTACTAACAAATTTGATTTTCTTTTTGTTGCAGCACGTCCTCAAAAAGTGGAGATTAGTAATTATCCGAACAAGGACAAGATCGAGGTAAAGGTGGGTGAATCTCGTCGTGTAGAATGCGTGGTTCGATCAGCGAAACCTGCTGCAACCATCGTATGGTATCGAGGAAACGTGCAGATCAAAGGGGGTGACACTTCCATCACACCGATCTCCATAGAGGGTGGTAAGTAAATTCAAAGCTCACCTTTGTGTTTCGCCCGTAAAATCGATAAAATCTTTCTACCGAAGCTCGAAGTTCTTATCTTCACCATAAGAATCGACGACCACGAAGCCTCCCTTTTTTTTTATCTTAAAACAGGCGCCTGTTATCTTAAACACTTATCTGCATAAGTTGCGCTCGAGGCTTAGTTCATGAATGGTATTAACAAAAAATTAATTCATGTATTAAAGATTTCGATGAAATTTATTTCAAACAAAAGGGTGTCTCTATCGTTCAATATCTGAATTTTGCAAAATTTTTTGAAGGAATTTTAGAAACTTTTGAATTTCAGAAGACAAATTGAATGAAAATAATTAACAGAAAGCTGTCGTCCGAGACGAACGAGTTTTCTTGTCGAAATTAAGTCTCCCCCTTGCACACGTTCCTCGAGCTATGATTAATCTTTGTTTACTCGATCACAGGGTAAATTTTATTTTCGTTCAGAGGACCCTAGAGGACCCTTCTTCTTCTTCTTCTTCTTCTCGTCCTTCTCATTAGTCAAATGTAGCAGAGGGTTTTAAAGCGTCGTTCCCGTTAAAAAAAACACACCCCTTTATTGCTTCGTTTGAGATAACAAATTGGACTCGTTTGCGGGAATCTTCATTAAGTAAACAGTTTTCGATTGAGCCATACTTAATTATAATTAACGAACTGTTATTGAGATATTCAATAGTCAATCGGTAAATCGTTTCTATAGTCATTTTCATCAAATTAATGTACCACAAATGGTATTTAACAATACTTTTGTGCCAAACATTTAATATTTCGAGATTCACTTAATTTGAACGGTAGATATCACATAAAACCAATTTTCAACGCTAAAATGCTATATATCGTATAAATTATTCAAGAAATTTTTAGTAAATTCCAATTGTAGAATATTCGGGGTAATTGAGCTTCGCTTTCAATTACTCAGACGCTTTACTCATAAACTTTAAATATCGTTAGCTGGAAACCGCTAAATGGTTTCGTTTCAAAAAGCTTCATTCATCAATTATATGTTATACCATTATAATATTATTCATTAGCTAGTAAGTGGTACGAATTCCGCCAGCAATATTCATTAATCACAGTTCTAATATCATAAAGTCGTTCGTCGACCTATAAATTCGATTACCAAAATTGTTATTCATCGATAAATTCAGCTTTCAAGAATCACCATCAATATACAGAAAATGATTTATTAAAATTCTTGAATGAACAATTATCGATCAAAATAACCACCCTTCAAACGACTGATCAGTTCTTCCTTATTTGAATTTCTTGGCAAATCTAATAGCCAATTTAGTGCTTTCAACTTGGCAAAGATTTCCAACCGGTGTTTCCTATTCTCCGTTCGAAAGGGGAATTCCTTGAGTAAAACCGAAGTTGAAATTCAGTGCAATCGATCAAGCAGAAAGACGCCGCTTCGAAAGTGGATTCCGCTCGTCGAAACTTACCCGAACCTGATTCTCCTTAATCCATTTTTACTGACAATTAAAGCCGCAGACGTAGACGTCCGCATCCCGACGCCGACGCCGACGCCGTTCTGGCAGGAACAACAATTCGAATCGAATGGAAAAAGGAATAGGCAGAGGCAGCTTCTCAATTCGTTCGTTCGCGCACAGACAAGGAGCAATTTTCAGAAGTGAAATCGCTTCTGCCAGTCGTTATATCGATCCCGTGGCGAACACACGCCTCCGGATAAAGGAAAACATCGAAAGGAAAAGAGGGAAACGCTATAAAAGATGAGTGCTGCGGGAGCAGAAGTAATAGGCAGAAACGGCGATGGAAAAAGAGGCCATAATGGTTCGACGAGCAAAGACTCGCTCCCTGTGTTTCTACGGATGCTTCCTCTTCTCCCCGCCATTTCTATGAAATAATTAATGAATATGAAACAGAACGGTCGCGACACGGCCGAGCTCGTTATCTTTATTTAAATCCAGCCAGCCGCGCCCCTTGTTGCGATTTAATCAACCAGACAGATCTGTTTACAATCCATGCTGACGATGGATGGAATAAAATATTGATACCATGAATGTTCGACGATATTTCAGGCTGACCTATCGACTATACAAATACTCGAGTGTTCGTTAAGGTAGAAAGAAATAACAAAAACAACCCTTTGTCAAGGTTCGTCAACTTTTAAATGAGAATGCATTCAAGGGGTTGAAAATGAGACCTATGGTATGGTGAAATTAATACTATAAAAATTAATCTGTATTATGGATGTTGATTAATATTGGCGTAATTAGATTCGCCAATTCTACTAAGGTTCTTAAGTTCCAAAATGCTAAAATTTTAATTTTCTAAATTAGTGTATAATCGACTGAAATAAATAAATATTCATAGATGAAATGATCTGTAATGTTAGCAGGAAGGTTAACGTCAGCAGTTTATATCCGAATGGCTGGTTGAAACCATTTCTCCCGACCGAGTTTAATATTTAAACTGGACCGCTATTCTTCTGCGTAGTGTTTTTTGAAAGCACACTAGAGAATAACTTAATAGAGTGTCTTAGTTGCTCCATTATATCCTTTCCAACAATGCGGCCCACTACTTCTATGCTCGCCCCATATATTCTTCTTTTCGTAACGTTCCAACATAGTTAACGTTTCATGATCCCTAGGGTCGTAACTATGGTTTGTACAGTAGCTGTTCCAACGGCTTGAAAGTTTTATCTATGGCCGTACAGGTTTGCGTGAAGATTTTTCCTTCGTAATTCGCCTACCCTTGCCTCGCTGATAAAAGTAACCTCCCTATGTTGAAAGGGATATTAATTGTAATTACTTCTACGATTTATATATTCTACTTTTGAAATAAATCTTTAGAGCTTTTTTTTATTTTTAAGCAAACTTGATACTGTCGAATTAAATTTTTATTATTTCATAGAATTTGTAAATAATTGAGGTTGATGTTTTCTCAATGGTTAAAGAACCTTGACGATCGTTAAGAGAAACATTCTGTGTACTGAATAAACTAAACGCCTTTGAACTTATTATAATGCAGCATCTTCTGATTCAGTTTACAAGTAGTCACAAGGGGTATCAAAAGCTCGTTATCACGTTAAAATCCAACAAAGGGACACTGAATAATGTAAGAAAAGTACAGTCGCGTAAAGAACAAAAAAAAAAAGCAGTGGGCGCAACGACTCAACAAACATTTCCTCGTAGAATAAGACCGTTGGATTAGTTTATTTACGCTAGAAATTAAATAAAAAAAGTATCGTGTTACGTGTAGGTAGTGAAAGCTATCTCCACCTGTCGAAATGGAAAATAATTTTCAGCAGAGGAAAATTAGCTGGCGCGAATGAAAATCCTGGGAATGGGAAATTGGAATTTCTTGAAAAATTAAAAATCAACATGAATATGAAATGGAGAACGCGAGATAGATTTGTTTCGTGTATTCTGATCGCGACAAATGGAAAATTCATGAAAAATTATTTTAGAATTTTTCGTCGAGGGAAACGTATGCGCTTTGAATACGTAATAAGAAAGAAATTACGTTTGCTGTTATTTCATTTTATTTAACGCTAGGACAAGCACATTTTTCACATTTCTCGTTTTACATTACAAAAATTTGAAAATTCTAAATTTTAGTCTCTTCTAAATCTAAATCTTTTAAGCTTGACTTCTGCTGATAAGAATTAATTAATGCAAAGCTATGGAAATGTTCAAAATAATCGTAGCACAAGAGGTTGACATTCGATGTATTGAAATTGTTTAAAATCCAATGGAATAGTTGCAACGAAATCGACGTTCACTTTGAATGCTTTAAACGGGAGTTTCGAGCGACGCTCGTGCATGCTCGTCCCTCAATCGGATTTCACACTTGGAGGCAAAATTTCGGTGGTTTACGACTAGTTTACAACTAAGTCTAAGTAGTTTCCTTCTAGCTGTACACGTGCAAGTTTCCTCTGTCGTTTGCACACGTTCAGTCGCGTCAGGAATTCCGAAACTCATCGTTTTCTAAGTCAATACATGCTTTTCCTTGATTGCACCCTTCTCGCATCTCTTCCATTCGATACAATTTAATACTTTCCTCTTATTCTATTCGAAAACTTTGCGTCCCCCATTACAAGCCCGTACGTCTCCAAAAAAAAAGATCAGTTAATTTACCTCATTGTTCGAATAATTAGTTTTCATAAACGGAACGACGAAACGCTCAAACTTTATGTGTAACCATTTTCCGGCGTGTAACATCGAGCCACGTGTAACGAACTCGTATTACCGAAATTCACACCGTGTTAATTAAATTTCAGATTACGTGCTGCGTTTCAACGGTTCGCGCGTTTACGCTACAAATCCACGATAAATTCTGATAGAAAATGCGGCGGAAAAACGGAAGATTAACGGGATTCGAGGTGAAACTTAATCCTTCGTTTCGACAGAGAAAACAGTTTGAAAAAGCAAATGCTTATGTCGTAAGTTTGATTCAGCGCAAATTATTGGTATTAAGAGAATTTTTTTAAAAGACTTTCTATTAGGTTCTCGCTCCGGATGTCCCATAATATTCTGCTTATCCGTCTCACATTTTTACCACGTAAAGCGTGTAACTTAAACTCACCTCGTACTGAAAGCTTTTCGCATTCAAGCTTGTAACGAAGGTGTTAATAGTGTTGGTAAGCGACATCGTTACGGAAGTCGCGATTTCTGAAAAGGAAGAGCGATCGTTACTTGGAGGTAAAAGCCTGTCCGGTCTCGTTCAGCGATGATTTAAACAGTATCTAGCGATAGAGCCTCTGGAAACGCTTTATTCGCGATGATCGAGAGCCAAGAGGTGAATAAATATCGGTGAAATGCCACCGTGTCATCGGCGTCGAATTTCCTTAGAATAAAGTGTCGTCGAAGGAAGAAAAAGAATTTTTCAAGTCATTAAAAATCTGTGGATACCATTATCGAAATAGAAAATGAAATCGAAACTGAAAGTGTTTAAAATTCATTTATTGTTAATTAACGTTGAAGAGAGACATCGATGGAAATAAACATAATCAACATACCAGATTTTGCTTTCCTTCCAGACAAAGAAGTGCAGAAAGTAGGTGAAAACAAGAAGGAATTGTTGAAATACGACACCCATGGTTCCATTACCATCATACCTACCGCGGATGACAACGACATGGATTACACCTGCGAGGCAAATCATCCCGCGATACCTATCGACATGCCTTTAAGGGCCACTATCAAGCTCTCCGTTTTCTGTGAGTACACCATTTCGACATGTCTCGAATAATGGACAATAAAACATTCGCGAAATTATAAAGGGAACATTCGTCACACAGTCATTCATCTCGATGGTTACGTATTAATTTGCCGCCTCCTGTTTCTCGTTCCATCGCTGGCAAACTTTTATTAAGAAACTTTTCCCATTACTAAAAGAACAGAGATCCGAGCGTTTTCCATCCTCCAAAGTCGGACTTGCATGATTGAATAATTTCCAGATCCACCTGGTATGCCGTACATCGAGGGATACACGGAAGGGGAGACGGTCAAACGCGGACAACAGTTGGAGTTAACTTGCCGTTCACGTGGCGGAAATCCGCCTGCGCAAATCGTCTGGTACAGAAACGACGAGAAGGTGTCCACCAGGTCTCGTGACGAGAGAACGTTCTCGGAGAACGTGTTGTCCATCATCGCCAAAGCGGAGGACAATAAAGCTCGGTACAGGTGTGAAGTGTCGAACATCATGAGCGTCGAACCCATGAAGGTGCACGTAGATTTAACCGTCTTATGTAAGTATCGCCAGTTTTCTTGAAAAATTTTTCTACAGGTAACGTAAGAAATAATTAATCGAGCAAATTATTACCATCTCCAGTTGCCCCGTCCGGAGTGATCATCACAGGTCCGACCGAAGCAAAAGCAGACGAGCAGGTGGTGATCACTTGCGCGACAGAGAACTCGAATCCAGCGGCGGATATAAAATGGACCGTGGACGGTCACAATTTCGAAAGCAACGCTTCGAGAACGGAACCAGCCCCTCAAGGGGGATGGATCACAACGTCCAACGTAACGTTCAACATAAGCCGCACCAGTCGCAGTATCGTGGTGATATGCGCCGCCTCGAACGTCAAGCTAACGGAGAACGTCGTCAGAACGCACACCATAACCGTGATTTGTGAGTACACCAGCAGGCAATTGGGTGAATGAATGCAATGTAAACGTAATCCCAGCACAATCTGGACTTAGACCGGGATTAATATGATACTAATCCGGAGGCAAGCTTAGACTTTGCTGCAACGTTTACCTCGTATCTTATCAGTTTAACCGGGATCTATGAATTTCGATCTGAACGTGTAACGTGAATTCCCGGAGAAATTAATCCTGATTTAATCTCGAACATCGTGTAAAAGAGCTCTTTGTTCCGCTTGATATATGAAGCTTTTTCTATTCATTGTGATCTTTGCTGTTCAGATCCACCATCGAAATTGACCGTCACTGGATACGAGGAAGGGACGACTATCGATGCTGGTACTGTGCTGAGGTTGATGTGTACAGCCGTGTCTGGCAATCCACTTGCTACCTTGAGTTGGTACAAGAATGATAAAAAGGTCATTAAATAATTACTCGATATTCTTTTTCATTTTCCTTTATTGCAGCCCTCGGTTGCTTTCCTTAAATATTTACAATCTTTTTAACCGCACATTTTCTGTTCCAGGTACCAGGAACCACCAGGACCCGAGACCATGCGGTTTCCAGCGAGCTGACGATACTCGTAAACGCTTCCGACAATAACGCTCGCATAAGATGCGAGGCAGCGAACTCGGCCACCCAAATTCCTCTGCGCAAAGTCCTCGTTCTAAAAGTGAACTGTAAGATCCAATGAAACGACTACGTTGATACTCTGTTCTCAGTTTTTCTGCTAAATTAATCCTTGATCGTTTGATGTATGGTTTAGAGTGGTTCGTTTTAAATCTAGGTCACGATTGACTTTTTCATCGTCGTCGAATGTTCGAGCCATTGAATTCCGTCGGATAATTTATTCCAACTTTTTCTGCTTCAGTTCCACCAGAAAAAGTGAAGATCACTCGTGAGCCACAAAATCTACACGCGGGCCAAGAGGGTCGTATTATTTGCGAATCGAGCAGCAGTAATCCAGCGGCAGAGATGTCATGGTGGAGGGGTGGCATCCCCGTACAGGGAACCAAAAACGGCACTAAACCCGGCTTACACGGTGGATTTCTGTCGTTCGTCGAGCTTGCGCTGGATGTGACGGAAGAAATGAACGGGGAAGTGTACACCTGTCAGGCGAGAAACAATCAAATGGAGAGGTCAATTCACGACGCCACCACCCTCGACGTGTTGTGTGAGTATACATACGAGCATCGACAATTGCTCAGAGGGATCTATGAAACATCCAATGGACGTTTTTCAATAAATATTTCATACCTTTTCCTCCTCTCATCCCCGAAGTCTGGCTGAGAATAAAATTTTCGAACCTAGCGCCATCGTTAAGTTGAAAGTTTTTCAATAAATTTCTTAAATATTCCATTTGCAGACAAGCCGATATTCTTCCCGATAGTACCTTACGAATTAATTGGAATGGAAGGTGAACCATTCGTGATCTCTGTCTCCGCTAGGGGAAATCCTAATGATATTAAGTACACGTGGACCAGAGATGGTTTACCGTTGGTCAGCAACAATAGAAGGATATCCGTTCGTGGTTCTACGTTAAACATTACCAAACTGGACCGCCATGATGCTGGAACTTATATCTGTGAAGCGATTAACGAGGAGGGAACGACGTTTTATCAACTGAATTTAACTGTTCAATGTAAATACAAGAAATACCGCTGCGAAAATAAGAGAATAATAATTCCTTCTACCCGAACAATTGAACTTCATAAAGCGTATATCGTTCATCTTTCAGACGCGGCGAAAATTAAACGTACCTCGGCTTCGGGGATAGTATATCCTCCAGGAATCGAGGCGAAATTGTTCTGCGAAGTGGACGGTAGCCCCATAGGAGACGAGTACGTCACATGGCAGAAAGTTGGTTCGAACTCGGAGCTCTCCGGGCGATATTCCACCTCTTTTATCAACAAAACTTCCTATCTACACATCGAAAACCCTGATCAAGAAGACGTCGGAGAATATCAGTGCAAAGTTAACAATGGGATCGGTAACATTACCTCCGAGCCAATTCTATTCGTAACCAATTGTACGTATGTGCTTGTTAAATCAATATGGACCACCATTACCGCCATACACACCGTCACGTTCTATTCATTAAAATGTATTATTACATTACAGTTAAACCGCAAATGATGAATACACCGTTAACCAGGAGAGCAGCTGCTAACAAGGGTATAAACGTGCAACTATTTTGCAAAGCACGTGGTTCACCTTTGCCACGATTTACTTGGACCTTCGATGGGAAAACTTTGTTACCAAACGTCACCGAGCACAAATATGGCATTACGCATACCGATGTAAGCGTTCCCATCAAACCTTTTCTCGATTTATAGAATAAACTCTCGCTCTATAATTTCGAACTTACTCCATAATTACGTATGTATAATTTTCTAATCGTTATTACAGCTGAGCGAATTAATTTCTGAATCGTCGTTGACCATTTTCCGTGTGACGTCGCACGATTACGGTGAATACGAGTGTCGTGCATCGAATAAAATGGGCCAATCGACTGATACCATATATTTGGACGTGACGTCGCCACCAGACAAACCGACCGATCTCGAGGTTTATAATGTCACTCACGATTCCGTCACTCTAATGTGGAAGAGAGGATTCGACGGAGGCTTACCGACATCTTATCAAATACGATGGAGAGAAGCCCTCGACTACGAGGATCGGTATCACTACGTGGACGTGTCACCGGGAGTATATAAAACCACGATAACAGGGCTGTCACTGGGGACTTACTATGTGTTCAGTGTGAAAGCCATTAACGAGAAAGGAGACAGTGGTTTCCTACCCGACATTGTCAAAGTCGAAACGTTACGTAAGTTTTTTGAAATCCTTTGTTCAGAGTTCATTAACGATTCTGTGTGCTCGTAGTGATTGCTTTTCAGCTAGATAGTATCAGTCGCCATTTAGTTTTGCTGCTAACACGAATGAATAATAGCGATGTATACCATTATTCCAACAATGGTACTAGTTGACTAACCACTTGAAAAATATTGTTTTTTTTTTTAATTAGATAATCGTTGAAAGTTATTTAACAGATAGGGGATATTTGGTTGTTGATTTGAATATTAATTATGGCTAATTTGATTTTAATATTAATCGTCAGCATGTAGAATGCTTATGATAGATTCGTGATACTGTAGGTATCATTTAATCTTTAGTAATATTTCTGAAATATCTCTAGCTTATATGTATAATTGCTTCTATAAATATTACAAGAATTTAATTAATTTACCAATTTAAAAAGATCAAGCGTACACGTTGAGCCAGATATGTTTCATACTAAACATCCGCATCCCACATTACATTGACACTATACGAATGTTACGCTTAAATGATAGCATCGCGGTGTCTGTTCTATTAAAACGGTCATCTTTGAGAAGAAAATTACCCTCTCACCTAAAGTCGAATTAATTAAAAAAGTAAACACTAGTCTAAATGAGTACAGGCCAGATACATTATGTATAAACATGAAAACATAATTACACATATAATCGATAATCAATCAAAATGCCACCCCTTTGATTAACCGCTCTTATTATTGACCTACATTCGACGGTTTTGAGTGAAATAAAATTATTTGTTTAAAAAGTGTGTCGCAATGACCGTGTTGATAATAATTAATAAATCGTGCTAATTGTAACTAACAATGTAGAGTACCACTGCATGAATAACAAATCGGTGATGGGGCGTTGGCTTACAGGGGAGGCACCACCTACCGACGTGACATCCAGCGAGATTAATTCTTCCTACATCATCGTCATTATCATCACTGTTTCCGCCTCTGTATGCCTACTCATTGCTGCGCCCATAGTCTTTGCTACCTTAAAATCGAAAAAGAAGGCTCAACGTTCCGGTAAATATAATCATTCAATCATATATATTCTTTTTTTTCTGATTTATCCTGCAGGACCGAATAACGCTGAGAACCAGCCAGACGTTCTCTTGGAAAAGGGGGATTTTACAATGAATTATATCTATACGTTTGCAGCAACATCCCTCATCTTTTTTATCATTAATATCTTGGTCGTCGTGTTGTGGTACATTATGAGAAAACGAAATAAATCTAGTAAGTTAATTCAAGGAATTCTTTTTCCAAGACCATAGGCTTTACTTTACCCAAGAGTAAAAAATATATGATCAAATATCGAAGAAAATTGTTAACAGCTTGGATGTAACAAATATTTTATTCTATTAAGCATTATTTATTTCCTACTCTTTGATAAATGTTAACTCTTGAACGGTGATGCCGGGTGAAAAATTTCGAAAATCAGGCTCCAACTAAAATCGAAATGATAGCGAAGAATTAAATTATAGCTGTCTCATCGATCTACCGTCCAAGAATTAAAGAAGAAAACATATCCCAATGATACTGCATTTTTTCATTGCATCCCTTTGATTTGTTTGCGCAGGAATAAACAAATCGCAGACAGCGGATATGTACGCACCGTCGACCGTCAATGGAGACACCATGACCGGTGAATTAAGTTCAGTTTCGGACGAGAAGAGCGACGTTAACTTCGACACTAATGATTACGTGGTCAGTGCGATCAGTCAGTATGTTCTTAGTAACAAGTAAATGCCGGAGGGTAGGTTTGAGTTCTATTAACACATTTCTGTTTCATTCTACTTCCGTTTAGATTCCCTTTGCTTTTGTTACTTTTACTTCTTGTATCAAAGTCTCGTGGTTAGACTATTGTCTCATCTGTTTTACTTTCTTTTTTTTTTCGTTTTCGATAAACGATTCCCTCTGGAGCTTGATCAGTAGCACTTTATTCTTATTATTCATCAATAACTTACTTCATCTTTTGCAATACCCTTCAGTATAGATAGGTTTTGGGGGTAGATCTACCGAACTGTGCACGTAGAGGAAGATCAGGACCCTTTGTACAATCTTGAAAATCTGATTTATTAATCTTTGTTAGACGCTTGTAGAGTATTCTATTTTCTGATTTTCCTTTTTATACACTTATTAATTTTATTTTTATTATCGAGAACTCTGTATATGCATAGCTATGTTTGATACTCTTAGAGTTCTTTCAAATATTATTATCGTATAAAAAGTAACAATCTTCCTCTAAATATAACGAGATCTCTCGTAATGTATCAGAATGATGACATTAAATGTCGATGTACGGACTGTCGCTTCGATGATGCATGTGAAACTGGTAACATATGTACTTTCATACTGATACGCTACGAATGCTGGAAATACGAAACTCGCTGTATTATATGTACACGATCCGATAGAATGTTACATTAACGATTTTGATAGGCACGTTGCAGGTTTATCTGCTTTAAGTATATGTTGATTTAACAATACCATTTCTCTCTCTATGTAATCCAAATAGGACGAGGGTAGGAAGACAGCAGCCAGCACGTATTTAATTGATCAAACTATGCAAGATTTTGGGAAGGGGAACATGGAAATGCAGGTACATCATCAAGGAACCCTTGGTCGTCGTGGCAACCACATTCAACCACCTATGAGCATGGATTCACCGCCCCAACGAACTACCGCTAGTGGAACGCTTTCCGGTACATCTTTTTGTAACGGTATTTAATCATACATTTTTGAAACATGCCATTATTACGAGATTCAGAAAAATGTCATATCGAAAAGATGACTGACTTTCCTTCGATGAAATTGCAGTTTCGAAATCAAGTTACATCGGAAACCCCAGTCCAGCCCCGCCGAACGACGTGAACTTCTACAGCGTGGAGATCGACAACGGGCGCTACATGGGGTACGAGACGAATCACAGCCCGATACCGGTGGTCAGCGAACCAGGTTCAGGCAGCTACTATCCATCCATGAGTCCCACGGGACACATCATGTCGAGTCACGTGAACAGCGGAACGGGAACACTGACGCGTAGCAGAACCCTGCCACGTCCAGTACCGCCGCCGGATGTGACAGTGATGACCGCCGGTTCGAAGTCGCCGATACCTCCGTCGGTACCACCGCCGCCAACCACCTTCGCACGTTCTGTGCCCAGCAACGCGCACACCCATGGTCATCCATTGTCAACCTTCACCCCCACGCCAGCTTATTCCGATATCGACGGCCATCTTGTCTGAGGATCACCGATATTCGGCCCCAGTTCGGTGCGTGGTAAATATCGCGCCGTGCCGAGGGACGAGACTGTTACCGTTACAGAAAGAACCACCAGGCTCTAATCTCACCTCGAGGGTGACCTTGAACTTTTGAATCATCAGGCGTCACACTCGAGACACAATCAGCAAGGACTGAAAGAAAAAAAAATGAATTCGTTGCTGCTGCAGCAACAACGCTGCGTGAGTTTCGTGTGGGTGCTCCAACGACCTTCTCGTATATCCTCCTTGAACCCGAAAAGAAAGTAATGAAGCATGTAAGTAGAGTGAGAAACCGTGTACGCTGCGCATACATTCACGGTTTTCTAAAGTGATAATTTTAAGATGCACGCGGTACGTCGTTGCGATTTAGAATGCATTCCTTATTGCTCGTTTCGTTAGTTTTCAAGGACATATGGTAAATCATTTCGCATATCACGTGGTCGAGTTGAAGAAACGGTGAACAACTAGCTGGAATGAAAAGTCGGAAGATATCTTCGTGACACCAGTGATTCATTTTATTTTGTAGGTATTCGTTGTGCCGATTTCATACAGTGACACGTGAACTGATACGTACAGAGGTAAAGTATGAACTTACGAATACGTTCATTTACAATGTACAATAGGTATTTGATCCTGCTTCAATGATAATTCGAACAACGTCCTGCTGGCGGTACTAAAGTTTTTCATCCGGCTCGGCTAATTTTACGTCCTATTAGTAGGACTATTAATTGTATGAATTATCATTAAGCATTGACAGGACAAAGGTACTGATGGTTTCAAAGAAAAAGAAGATGTCTGTGAGATATCTTTCGATGGCAGCAACTCTTTTGAAAGTAAATCAAAGATTTAGTATATCCGTAGTATCATCGAAGTAACGCTGCTCTTTCAGTGTCACCGTGAAAATCGCATATTCGCGTGTTTCCTTCGTTCTTTCACGAATACGTACGACCGTCCATGGTTTCGTTTGAAAATTGGTTGAGGAAACATCGGTCTACCCCGATACTTGGCGGGCTATTGTTTGAAATTCTTGAAGGAAGCGAGACAATCGTTTTACACAGGGAAACAGTTGACGGAAGTTTGTAAACGGTAGTGAAATTCAACTGATTTCCTTCTTCCCTTACCATCTTGCTCATTACACGCGGCTGACTTTGTTGAATCGAACAGAGCGTTACTCGCAATGAACAGAAGCTAGCGTACGAAGAGCTGGATTATAGGTATTAAAAATATTAGGCAACGTTTAGATAAGAAAATTTCTAATGCACGAGACGTACAAGTGATTTCAGCTTTTATCCTCTTGAGCTTAATAAAATTTTAGCGAAATTCAGTTGTTAAGAATATCCAGGAACGACTGAAATTGCGATCAAAATTTTCGCGCTTCTCGCGGCGGGAAACTTTTGAGATCGCGAAAATACATAAACTTCCTTTTTCCGCGTCTTTTTATTTTGCAAATATGCATTTCAAACGTTTACGTAGAAAACAAAGTTTTCACTGCCGAATTCTAAAGTCAATACTACGAATAGTTTAATTGGTTACAATTATCGTGTAAAGAGACGCGTTCAAACGCCGTTACATCGTTGTTGCGCTCTTTGCATGAAATGGCCATCGCCATTCAAACTGTTATAACAAAATGAATGTTTTCGTTTGCCAATTGAGTGATTATCAAGTTTCGTTTATGGAACTCGATCGTACGGCAGAAAATATTAATGAAACCATGACAAAGGTTGGGAAAATATCTACAAGTTGAACAGTTTTCACGTGACAGTCGAACGCGCGTTGATTTAACAAATGATTTATCACGCAACGCGGTACTTTATGCAACTAATTTTACAAGAAACAAAAATTGTAAAGGATGCCAAATGTTTGCAAACGATGATGTTTGTGAAAAGAAAAAGAAGAATAGTTAGTAAGCGATCTTCTTTTTTAATATAACGTTACGATATATGAAAGATTTTTACTGCTTTCACTTCACTGCCTAATTTTGTATTTTCGTACCGCGATCGCGATACCTTTTTTTACAAGAATCGTTAACACGTGAAAGCCGTTGACTTATTACCGAGATCTCGCTAAAAATGACAGTTGCTTCGAGCCACTTATATTTCCTACTGAAAATATAAAAAATTTAATAAATATATACATAATATCGCAACGAAATGAAAAATTTGAAAGGGAAATGTAATCAACATAATCAGTGAAGTTTGTTAAAATAATTATAAACGAAAAGGATAGAAATGAAGGAAGTAAAAGTGAACGTCTTGGAGTAGTGATATCTTGAAAAAAGACAATAGTACATAAGTTTAATTATGCGAGTATGAGTTTAGTTAAGAGTAATCTATATTTCCCTGGCACAGCCAAGTTAGAAGTTGCATTTGCATAAGAACGATCTTTATGCAAAACGATAAGACAGAAAAACGTAGTTCAACTAAATGTTTATACATATATATTTTTGCAATTTATTTCGATTGAATTGATTATCCTTGTATATAGTGCGATATGCTCAGCGTTTCATACACGTACACGTACACGTACACGTAAACACACACACTTCAGAAACAAAAACAAAAAAGGGAAAAAAAGAAGAAAAAAGAAGTAATTAAAAAATGGATCATATGAGGGTCTCACTTTACCTAAGCTATAATAAAGTATTTGTATAGGGTTATTATGCTAGGCCACGTATTGTAATCTGAGAAACATTATTCCAGTTATCGGACGAGACAACGTCTTTCCGTTTACCGAAAGCCTAAGTAGTCGACATATATTTTTGAAAAGAAAGCAGAGAAAATGAAAAAGAGATAGAAAATGATCGCATAATCGTTTGGCCTATCGTAAGGGAGAGACAACACATGATTATTAGGGATGGGATCCAAGTAGATATTATTACAAACAGGTTCGAATTCTTCAAGTACAGTACCGAGCATAGTAAATTTACTTAAGGAAAATTTCCTTCTCGATACTGTACACATCATAGAATTTTTCTGCATATAGAATTCTAATTGCATAGGTAAATGAAAATTTTTCATTCTAAAATTGACTTAAATTCATAAATACTTGATCCCATCCCTAAAACGCGTCATCAGCAGCGAAAAACTCATAGTATCAGTCGACAAACGTGTAAATTTCATTCAATTTCCATGAAGATCGTACAATCAATACGCGTCCAATCTAAATTCCTTCTTTTACTGGAAAACGAACTGTCGTTCCACTTCTAATTTGGCTCGCGTATTGTACGACTATAATTTAAGGAACACGTAAATTAGTAAGATTGCTCAAAATATACATGAATATTTTTCGAGCAATCGTACTTGTATGGTAAGAGTCTCGAGCTAATCGTATCATACTCTATTTTCGCCTCTTCATTTTCCCACGGTGCGATTCGCGGAGGACGTTTACGATAGAGCCTCTATCATTTCTCTGTTATCAGAAAATTAAAAAAAGACACGTAACAGAAGGAGGAAAGAGATGAAATTACACGTGACGATATAAAAAAAAAAAAAGAACTCAGAAGCGTATGCACACGAAATTGATATTGTATACTTTCCGCACCGTTGTCATGTGTGTTTTATGCTTGAGAAACTGTTTGAAAGTTTTACGGATATTCAAGTTTTTCGTAGCATGCGCTATTGTTATTTCATTAAGGGAGGAGAAGGAGGAGGAGGAGAAGGTGGAAGTGTAGAAGACGAAGAAGGAGGTGGACACTGATTTGTTACGGTAGATTCTACGAAAGCTTAAATAATTAAAAAAAAAAAAAATAACGTGTATTGTTAACTGCTGCTGTTGTGTATGGAGCCGCACAGTTCGGCTTAGACTGATGATAAAAAAAAAAATTCACGTATGCTCAATTAGAGAACATGTTTGCGCATAATTAAGAATTCTATTTACATATACATGTTTTATATTTGTAATTAACGAAAAATCATCTAATACTTAATATTACCTGATATTAAATTAGATTATGTAATCTCCAAAGTATTTGCTCATCAAAGTGCTAGGCATGTTAGACGGACCGATATTTCGTCCAAAATGGTACCTTGGAGATGGACATACCATCTAACAGTACGATATTTGATATTTTACACAATAATTAATAATTCCGTTGATTATTCTAAGACATAGTCAATCCTAATTATACAATCATTAAGGTACGAGGATATAAATTAACCGTTTTACATGTATATACTGTACATATACGAAACTTAGATAGACAAGATGATGATGATGATGATGAAAGAGGGGGAAGATGAAAAAAAAAGAATTCAAATGCATAACGAATTATATATCAAATTAAGAAAATACGATCGAGAGCTTTCGTAAAATAGGTACTAAAAATGTTCGTATCAATTTTGATGGTTTTTCTTGGTAATCATTTTTTTTCTATTCTTTTAAACACGAAGAGAAAATGATTCTCACCGAGCGACGTCGGCCTTTTTTTTTTGAAAGGGGAACGACATAAAATTGCCCACGAAACTTGCGTATTTATATTGTATAAATCGCCGAAAGTGACGTAACGAATTTTATCGTAACGAACTTATCCGTTCCAAAATTACCATTTCCACAAGAGGCGAAGACTGGTAAACACCGAGCCGTTCATAAATGGTGTTCGAACGACTCGATTTTTCTATTGAATTTCGATTTCTTGTTCGATAGAGTTAAAAAACAAAAGAAACACGAGAATACTTTGATCTCCGATACAATCGTTGCGTTTCATCATTTGTAAAAGCGCTGAGAAGCTCTCGAAAGTAGTCGATTTTAAAGAACTACATACACATATATATTTTTTAAATACTCGGCAACTATCAAACGAATGGCAAAATCATTGATATTCACATTTAATTTAAACTTTATATTATTTAAAAACAAAAGCAACGCGAGATTGGAACAGAAATAATAGTGAAATGTTAATTTAATGAAGGGATATCTTGCTCCAATTGAGCGATGCAAAAATAAATGATATATCGTTAATTGTTAAGCGTATCATCGGATATATGTTTGCTTCCGTTTGTGTGCCAACAAAAATAAAAATAAAAAATCGACATTCTTGGTGTATAAAATATATGAAACGTAGCGAGACGATGTTATTGTTACGCGGGTACTTTATTTCGATCAGAATTTATAAAACGAAATGTAATTGTTTGGAGCAATCGTCGCTGTTCGTAAGTACAACCGATAATGAACAACTGAAAAATGAAAAAAAAAAGAAAAAAGAAAATAATATACTGATGAAAACGGTAGAGAAACTCTCCGATGATAAAGACAGAGACAACCGTGTAATATAAACTAAGGATACCAAGCGATTGGTATTACATTAATTACTTGTATATATACATAGTATTTTTACATTCTAATTCTAAATTACATTTCCAATTCTAAATGGTATACATTTACTCTGTGAGCTTCGCTTGTCGTCTGTGTAAATCGTTGATGACGATTATGGACGTGAATTACAATTTTGGAAACACGAGTTCCAGCCGGTGAAGCGTTTTAAATGGCGATGATTATCGTATACATCCCATCCTTTGTGCTCATTTCACTGCACGTTTTTGCACAAGTCTCAATAACACACGCCTCGTGCCTTCATCGCACCTTAAATTTAATAGAAACACATGCAACATTATGGTCACACGGAGTGTCTTTAAACGCAACTATAGTACATTCTATTATATATTTGTCCTGATATTTTGCTATAATTGGAAAAATTAACATATTAACTATACCATCTTACAAGGAGAACACAATTTATCATTTATTAAATAATCAATCATTCATAGAATGTTTGGACCAATTCTCTCCTTGTCTTTTAATTACATTTCAAAAATTGTTCAATCTGAAAAATTGTCCACCCTTCATATGATAGAATTTCTAATATCTCGCTAATAGTTTCGTGGAAACATACATCGTGCGACTGTATGGAATATTCATACGCGTAATTAAACTTCTACTAAAAAAAAAAAAAAAAAAACAACTGTGCTCATAGCATATGTGATCGTATTTCTCGTGTAACTTAGCGAAAGAACAACCCTTCACATTCTAATTGTAATTAAACACGATAATCGCCCTTGATGCTTCCGACGCGTTGATTTCTAACAAAAAGAGAAAACGGAATTATATTTCCTTTATTCGTTTCTATTTTACACATAAAGACAGAGCGAAGCTCAACGTACTAGTCCTTACTTTAAAACCAAAGTAAAGAGAAGAAGAAAAAAAAAACACATTGTCTAGCTTTTAAGAATCTCCATTACGTATTCACACCTGTGTGTCTATACAAAAGACATAATTATAATTAACTAATTCAATCATCGTAATTAGGTAAACGACTAACGGATAAGCGAATAGATAATGAAATGAAAATGAAGGGATAAGCCACCTCGTTAAGTGTATCGTTTTTATTTTAATTCATTTTTACTACACGATTAACAACATTTTATCTAGCAACTTACGTCGGCTAGGAATGTAAATTCTGTATCTGTACATTGTTTTCCTATTTCAACTATTAAAAAGTGACCGTCAACTATATATTCCACCACTTGTTACTTTCCCGTAACAATATTTTCAGTTGTTATTAGAGATATGCAAAAATTGTTACTCTTTGAATTTAACTTCCTTCATTTGCTAATATAGCAAAATATTGTAATAAAGAATATTCTTTTGCATATCCCTAATATGTTGTTAGTCAAATCTAAGGAAGAACAAAACCATAATTATTTGTAAAAAAAGCTATGTATTTATTTTAACCTGTATTGACCGTTTCACATCGTAAACACAATAGATAGATCTATTTGTATAATAGGAGTAAAATTAGGTGAATATTAACAGGTAGTCTCAATAGGAATAAATTTCGTCCGAATCGGATGGGCCGGGCGTATAACCAGGTCCGTGGTAATGGTAATATCCTTTAAATAGTCTACAGGCTCCAGATAAAAATTGTGTAAAAGAAGTCCTATTGTCGCTTTTAGTTCCAACATAGCAAATCGTTGTCCTACGAATTAAACATTAATTATTAACGCGTTCGTTACGGATACTATAGATCCGAAATTATTGAAGATACAGGGTGTTTAGAATACTAGGGGTGGGTACCCTTTGAGGGGGTGGTAGCTGAGGTGATTCTGAACAACTTTTCCCTTTACCAAAATGCTTGTTAAAGCTTAGTTTTCGAGTTATTAATTAAAAACACCGAGCAATCAAAGCGCGCCTAGTGCGCATGCGCGGTCGTAGTAGTGCCGGTTACGAACCAACGCGACGCGCCTAGTAGTTTGTTCGCGACCGCGGTCGAGGTTGGTTTGTAGCCGACGCTCACGTGACTCAGATCGCACGCTCTAATTTCTCAGTGTTATTAATTAATAATTCTAGTGTTAATTAATATTAATAATATTACTAGCGTGTCCGTAAATAAAATCTGTATAAATAAAACCTTACCTATACAATTTCGTGGACCAGCGCTAAAAGGTACATAAGAGTAAGGATGTCGTCCATGCATATTTTCTGGCAGAAATCTATCTGGATCAAACACATCTGGATTTGGCCAATATTTTGGATCCCTATGAACATCGGCAATATGCAGATGGACTATGGTTTTGGCAGGTACGACATAATTACCTGTAAAATACATTATCGGCATCAAAAATACATAATTCTACGGAATTATATATTTTTTATGCTTAGTTATAGTTACTTAGTTTCGTGTCCATTTCCGGTGCACGGGATATGAAAGGTACACTTGGATAAAGTCGCAGAGACTCTTTGATACACCTTTCCAAATATGAAAGATTCTGAAGAGCGGACATTGTCATTTTCCCTTCGTTTTCTTCCATAACTCGATTCACTTCGATCCTAGCACGTTCCTGGAAACAATGATTTCTTTTTTAATTTCGATTTTAGATCGAAGAAATTTTTTTTTTAATGAAATGTTTGACAAATTTTCAAATGTTTTCTTTGTTAATTCTTTTAAAGTTAATCACCTGTATCTCTTTATGTTCAGCAAGAAGCAATATAGTAAAGCAAATACTCATCGCTGTGGTATCGTGTCCCTGTAACAAAAAACAATCTTCCTGATATGTCAAATATAATTTTGTCTAACAATATGAAAAGAATAATGATAGAACGTACCCTAAACATAAACGTATCTACTTCTTCCCGGATACCTTCATCGTCTATTTGATTGTTTCGATGCGCTGCTATCAAAAGATCAAGCATAGCGAGTCTTCTTTTATGAACTGCAGAAACATTTTATTTTTTTAATATTTTTCATTAAACTTCACTACAGTGAAAAAGAATCATATGTTACATACTTCCCATGTCTTTTTGTCCGCTTGAATCATCATCAAATCCAGATAAATATCTACCATCGGTCTGATCGTGATATTCTTTTCGTTCTCGAATAATCTAAATTATATTATAGTTTACAAATGTCGTTGATAATTTAGATTTATTCAGTTTTTATTTATATCCTTACCTGCTTCGTGAATCCATGCAATATTTTTAGTAGTCTACATTGTTCCCATCCCTTGGGAACACATGCAAGGAGAAATTCATAATGTAACCAGGGCCTTACAAGTCTATGAGAGGAATTCAGATTATAAATATTTTTCACATTAGTGTAATTTTACAATTTTCAAAATTATTTACCTGTACACCTGAACTTGTCCCATATCGTACACAGCTTTCCGGTACTTGTACTGAAATACCCCTTTGTCTTTTAACGAAGTTCCCATCGAAGTTTCTGTAAAAGATATATGTCTTATCATTTTCAACTGAATATCACTGAATGTATGCGTTAAAATTGCTCGTTAATTTACCACATATGACGTTTAGAGTATGTTCGCTAATGATAGGCAGTAAATCCTTGACCACAGGACCCTGTTCGCTCTTTAGTATCTTAATCATACGCTCTGATTCTTCGATAAAAACGTCAACAAATTGTCGTAGTACATTGAAATGAAACGCAGGAGTCAATATTTTTCTTCGCAAATGCCATTTGCGGCCTGAAAAATAAATATTCTGATTTTTAAAATCGTATTGTTTATTGCCTCATTGTTAATGCGTATCTTCATTCTTGTTGTTTATTTCGGTAATCGCCTCGGTGGAAGTTTTCATTAAAGTTAAGCGGAAAAATAAGATAACTCTATAAATAGGAAACAACAAAGATATGATACCTGAACTGGTGAGAAGACCAGTGCCGAACCAAGGTTTCAAAAGATCGTAGACGGTACTTTTCTGAATGGATTTTGGATTTCCAAGAATTGTCTATATACGAGGGAAAATAATTTTGATTAAACTTAATATTCGCATTTTTTAAATCCTTCTAATTGTTACTAATTACCTCAATATCATTCGGGTGACGAATATTAAGGAATGGCATTGTAAAACTCCATAGTCTATAGATTGGATAGTATTGATTACTCATTTTGCGCATAATTTTCCAAAGATCGTCTGTAAATGAAATTACAAATATTACTTGAAAATCGGGAAAAATGAAAAATTGTTACTGAAGTTATTAATTTCTTGCTTCTCTTACGTGACGAAACCTGAAGGGTGAGCAGATTGCCAAAAATTGGAATTGCCTGAGGGCCCGGTATCGAATTCATCATCCTTCCCAGTTTCCCATAATGTAGGGTAAAAAAGTGCACAATAACTCCAAGTAACACAAGAAGTAATATCACAACGATCATTTTCAAAAATTATCTACTTTCAATAATTTTATTTCTTCAAGATACACTTTTTGCATTTATTTACTTTCCATCAAGAAAACCTTGTCAATTATATCGATGATATTTAATCGCATTATTAACAAACACTTTGTGTAGATCTCTCCTTTTTTAATTGACCCTTAAACACAACATTTACTCGTCTCTGTTACGATTTTTAAATCATTAAACAAATGTCGAGTGTTTATAGCTGCCTATCTTGTATAGTACTACTGAACCAGCAGCTCCGCTTCAAATTCAAGTTATACAGAAGCATATCGCGCAAAATGCAACGATGAGTCTGATAGAAGTTTTTGTGCCATCGTGACGTGTAATTGATAGGAATTACAGAAATAAAACACTTTCGCTGGTAAACACCACAGTGATAAAAGGAATTTCAGAAAGTTTATGTTGTAATCTTTTATTTCCGAGGATTAATAATATTACAATTTGTATTATTTTTTATTTAATCAATGCTACAAATGATGAAATTTCAAAATTTTCAGAGTTCGTAATACATTTCAAATTGATAACAATATTAATATCAAATTGTTAATTGATAACAATAATACATTGGTAATAATGTTTTATCTTTGGAAATTTTAGTAACTGTTTATTATCATATTAAACTGACCTAATGTTCGCATGAACTTTGTTTCCTATAATGATTCCTATTTTTTTAATAATAATAATTTATATTAACGATACTTTTCCTTGTGATTATCTCTTCTCATTTTAATCAGTCTTACCTTCTTTTACTATCATAATATAAATTATCCAAATTAGATAAAAATAGAATTGTAAAATCAGTTATCAGTATTCTAATTGAAATGTTCCAGTAGATATATCAAAATTGTCGCATTTAAAACAATTATGTCGCGTTATTTATTAAACATTCTTATCTAAAACTTTAGTATTATTAAATATTGTTATATTTTATCCTCGCTTTTCATTATTTATAGCTAATTATTTTTAATTTTAATCAACTGTATCATTTACTAACGCAGAAAATGAATTAAACGTGTTCGCGTACCCATTTGAAATTGGCGCCTAACTCTCCTATAAATAAGTAGCGCTCCGGTGGTGGGAAGCAGTAGCTCTTTGAGCGTCGACACGAATGTATCCATCTATGTAATCTTATTCTTTGATTACAACGTGAATACATATTCGTATTTTCTTTTCGGAAATGACGTAACTAATAATATCTTAAGGTTGGTAATGGAATGTCACTTTTTTCTCTGAAATTTTTAAACTTGCTGTAAAATAAAATGCGATATATCAACAATATAAGGAAAAGGTTCAATAGTGAACAATGAAGAACTTTCAAATTTAATTGAATTTTTTTATTATGAACTTGTTTGTACATACTTAAATAATTAAAACAATTACAAATTGCGAATGTTATATAAAATAAGCGATAAATATTAATTGACTATATTATAAGCAATGACAGGATAGCACACTTAAATTAGGCGCTCCAGTATATAGCAAATAGGTTATGCCCGTAGAACACGTCACTCTCGTTTCATCATAATTCGTGTCGTAAGTTTCAGTGAGGAGCTTTAACGAAATTTCAGTAATATATTCGTTTACTATGGTAAAAGTTTAGTATTACAAGGGGATATGATTATTTCGAATATCGAGATCATATGCGATTCATTTTCATTCGGTACTTTTAAATAAGAGTTGGTGTGCGTGACCAATTTTGCCAACTATTTCCGGAATAATACGTTTTCCTTGAGGTGACGTTTGCTATTATTGTCTGTAAGGTGTGTTAACGGCATTGTTGTAAACGTCGTCATACTTTTAAGATTCTGAGAATCTTAATTTCTTGTGCGATACGTATCGCTAAAAGAGATACAGTGATACGTATATAGTTTGAAAATTTTCCAATTAAAAGAGTATTTAGTTCGAACAATTGAAACCACGTCAGTGTCTTCCCAAACAAAATGGGCCTAACAATCAGTAGCTTACTTACCCGGCTCTTTGGTAAAAAGCAAATGAGAATATTAATGGTAGGTTTGGATGCTGCTGGAAAAACTACAATATTGTACAAATTGAAGCTTGGTGAAATTGTCACAACAATACCTACCATAGGATTCAATGTTGAAACTGTTGAATACAGAAATATATGCTTCACGGTGTGGGATGTCGGTGGTCAGGATAAAATCAGACCACTCTGGAGACATTACTTCCAAAACACACAAGGCCTCATTTATGTTGTTGACAGTAATGACCGTGAACGTATCGCTGAGGCGGAACGTGAATTAGCAAACATGTTGAAAGAAGATGAACTGAGAGATGCAGTTCTCTTAGTATTTGCTAATAAACAGGACTTACCAAATGCTATGTCAGCAGCTGAACTTACAGATAAATTAGGACTTAATTCATTACGTGGCCGTCATTGGTATATTCAAAGCACCTGTGCTACTCAAGGACACGGATTATACGAAGGACTTGATTGGTTGAGTAATGAACTGGCTAAAAAGTGATAAAGCATTGTCGTTATTCATTATCTTCATGAACAGTTTAATCATTGAGCATGGATGTAGAAGACAGGTTGCAGTTTCCGTTTTGTCAGATTACGCACTATGTGTACATGTTTAATACCACTGTGATTGTAATTTCTAAGATAAAAATTGCTTGAAATAACAGAATATAACATGACCAACTCAATTGTCATGATGCTTACACAGGTTTCATTTTTAAAGTGACATTTTTCAAAAAAGATAAAACAGAAAAAAGGAAAAGATAAAAATAAAGTAAGTCTATTAATTAGATGAGTGTGTATATTTACCAGTTATATATTATTTGTATGTGACATATAATTCCAATTGAAAAAGTTATAAGTTTACTTAAAGGTGTATCTTCAATTTAAAATAAAACATGGAATATTTCTACATTAATTTTAATATATATTTTCTCCTTATTTTGCAAGAAAGTATAAACAAATTTTATACTTCTATGGACTTTACTCTGCATCTATGCAACAATAAATTATAAAAATGAAAGTTTGAAAAACTTACCTTTTCCCTGGTTTATAATTTCTTTTTTAATATGATACTTGTAATATACCATATGCTTATAAATTAAAACAATTTAGTAATAAAGATACATGGATTAAACTGTAAACTTCTATCATAACACTTTCTTCTTTTCTAATAAAATTTTGAAAGTGTATAATGAGGAGATGTAAAGACAATTACATTTTGTAATCTTATTGGATAACTCAAAGTAATAATTTTATTATAGTACAAAACAGTACATTATCAATATATGCACTGTATAGTGTATAATGTATCAAATAATTTGTTAATATGCAGTGTTATTTTTGTATGCACCATAAAATTCTATTCCTCTTCTACTCCATAAAAGACAATTAATAAATTATAGAAATGTTTTCTACTTATGAGTAATATAATATATATATATGTATATATATACACAATAGTTTTAACATATGACAGAATAGAGCATTGATTTAAAACATTTTAATATGAATATCTTATTTATATGTGTCAAGTGTTAAATTTGTTTAAATTAATTTACACAAAAATTTGTTATTATACATTGAATTATTGACTTTGTTTGCTATATGCATTTCACAAAATTATTAGTACAACCATTTGATAACAAATTTTTTTTTTTATTTTAGGCAGCAATCACACAAGTCATTGAACAAACACCAAGTAAAACATGGTAATTTGTTCAAACTAAATTTCAATACTAGTAACTGACCACTGGAATATGTACCGTGTCTTCTGTCAGTAATGTTTAAATTAACTGATTATTTTACATTGATGCCAACCACAAAAATATTTGTTCAGCATATTTCCTTTATTGGTAGCTTACAGAGTCTGGGCAGAATTTGTAGTTATTAATTAAAGAAAGAGATCTATACTCATTTACGTACCCAAGAATTCTTTTGGGGCGGAACATTACTTTTACCCAAGGCTGGAAAATGATTTTCTAATGTATGACTAGCCATATGCGTTCGAAAATCGGAATTTTTCAATACTTGACCGCATGTCGCACAAATTTCTAAACCTCTTATCTTGTTGCCATTCTCCTTTTTATGAATTTTAAACAGTTCTTGCTGCTTTTCGATATCAGGTAACAGAACTAACAGTTCTGGAAATACGTCCTCGAAAGCACTGAGACCCATTGCCTCACGGCAACGCGTGTAATAATCTTGAGCGTTACACGTACCTTGCCGAAACAAGCCGCTTATGTATCGGAATTCCTCGATTTGATCGTGTTGCATTAAAACTTCGTTAACATTAGCTACCAGACATTTATTTCTTTTCTGAAAATCCGGCGGGGGTACGTAATTATACGCACTGTTGTGCTTACTATTATCCGGCAAGATTGAATAACTCTCTCCAGAACTGTTTGTAAATGTCAATCCATTACTGCTGTTCAATTTATCCATGCTGTTGTACTTTATGCAAAAACCAGGAGGCGGAGGAGTTGTCGTACCAAAGCCAGGCGGTGGATTTGTAAACCCAGGTGGCTTAGAACTACTTCCACTTAAAGCTGGAAATTCTTCTAAATGACGAACATTTCTGTTTGTTGAGTTTAAACTATCTATCTTTAATTCTGTACGTTTTCTCTGTACTCCATTGGAAGTATTATTATCAGTATATGTATTTACAACTGTTTCGTTATCCACGTTTTTATGTTTCTTCTTATCCTTTTTATTAGTTTGTTCTATCTCCTTCGAAGATTGTACATTCATATTTTTTGATGTATTTACATTGTTGCTCATGTTATCTGTATTTTGCATTAATTGCGAACTTGACTGTACAGCATCAATGGCATTTTTACTGTTCGCACACGCATTTTTCAACGTCTCGCATTCTTTCTTGACTACAACGGTACTTACATTTGTTCTTGAACTGGTAGTATCGTTTCCATTAACAGTATTATTATTACAATTTTGTTTAACCTTTTTCTTTTTCGTTTTTCCTTTCGTTATGTCGGTAGTCGTTTTTACATTGTTACTGTTATTAGAACTCTGCGGCTGACTCCACGAAGGTACTACAGTAATTGTCGATTGCTTCTTTGATTTAGACGATTTTGATAACGTAGGAAAATCTGCCCCAGATTGAATTGGTGGCGGAGAGGGTACTAATGGCGGTGACGCAACCTTTTTAGGTTTCGGTACAGATGTTGAGGCTGATTTAGAAGAACAGGTCCATTGTAGAACTTCTTTCCAATGAGCCAAGTTAGTATTACAACTGGTCGATGGTTCTGCTGAACCCAACGCAGGAAAATCAGATTCCATTGATAGTTGAGCAGGACGAATTCTAATATTAGGACCCGAAACCTTTGTAGTAACAGTCCCGTTTGGTTCATGATTTACTTGAATAGACACATTGGAAGTTGTACCCTTCTGGGTTTGCGTACCCGATCCTGAAGAATTACCGCTCGATACACTGAAGTTGACGGTTTTAGATATACTTGTACTTCCTGATTCCGGTCCCAATGCAGGGAAATTTTCGTCTGTAACAGCGAGTGGCTGAGGTCTTATTGTACTACGAATCGTTACGTTACCTCTACCTTTACTCTGACTTAAGGTAGGTACAACAGGTGTAGCGTTACCCAATGTTGGAAACTCCTCGGTACTTTGTACATCCACAGATGGTTGTTGCACAAAAGTAGGTTCGTTGTTTGACACAAATACATTTGAAGTATTTGGTGTTACAGTTTGTTGATATTCCCTGAGATTATAATCTCTCCCACCATAATCTCTTCCACCGTAATCTCTTGAACTTCTGGAAGTTGATGCGCCTAACATTCCTCTTCTGTTCATCCGATTTTCACCACGTGGAGCTAGCGTGAATTCTAGCTCCAATGTTCTCGCTTGCTTAGCAGCAGCCTTGCTCAGCTGCTTACTATGAATACTTGCCTTATGCGCTTTAAGATCAATGTCAGTTCTAAAAACACTCGTAAATTTTTCCTCCGCGCACATTCCCTCTTCGCATAGAAAATGTTCTTGCCTGAAATGATCTCTGAGGTAATCATAAGAGCTATAATATTGATGTAAACCATCCGCGTCACAAAAATGACAATATAAATGATCTCGTCTTAAGTGTCGAAACAACTCGTCGTTGTCCATATAACGTTGATCACAAAATTCACACAGTGGATGACCTTTATGACTTTTGTCATCCACATCTCCTTTCCTTCTATGTTGGGCAAGATCAGACCTGGTATAACAACGCCTTTCATGGGAAAATATCTATCATAAAAAGAAATATATTTTTTGAAAATCACACAACAAACAGTTATAGAGATTGTCTAAATAATATTAACATACCTTTAAATTTTCCACACAGAGATCACAATAATGCAGTTCATGTTGATGTCTCATATGATCTTTTAAACTGTTAAAATTATTAAACACTGCTTTTTCTTTACAAATATTGCAATTATTAGCCAATAAATCATAAAATTTACTTTGAATGTCAGGTGTATCGAAATAGATATTATATCTTGTGTCAAACAAGTTGCCTTTATGTAAGTAACGAAAGGGTTTGATCTCCTTTGTAAATACAACTTTTGGTAAATCTTGACGGCATATGGGGCACTCATTCTGACAGCAAAGTACCCTCATTCTAGTACTACATTCGTAACACACAGGATGTTCACACATACCAATACTATAAATATCAACATTTTTGTAACACACAACACAAGTGTTGTTATTAGTACTTTCATTGCTACCAGACATTCTTTGTATGAAAATTTTTCTTGAGAATACTAAGTTCTATTAATACACACTCTGGTCACAGAATGTAATGAATTCCAATTTTGTTTATCTCCAATGAATTACAATCTCCGATTTCGATAAAATAAATTATGCTATTTTATACAACGTCGTACGCAATCCTGTAACAAAATTGTTGTTTCAATTTCGTGATATATTTATCCTATACGAATATAATCTTAAACTGTTACAATTGAACTATACAAATTGCATAGCAAACGTAGATCAATTACTAAGGAAACTTTTTATTTAAATACTTATAAAGTATCACATGAACATATCAAATTATCTTGTTACAATTTTTCTTGTTTAGTTAGTAAAATAAAGATGAACGTATTCTGATACTTCACAATCGCTAGATTCTATTCCATAGAAGGAACATTTTTCGAACAAGGAACTGTTTATGTTTTAAATACAGTCTATATTGAAAGTGTTTCTTCATGAATGAGTGAAACTAGTTTTTCGAAAATTAGAGAGGAAAATTGACAATACCCTCTGGAAAATATTCCAGCAAGCAGATGGTAAAATCTCACAGGATGTCCCTGAAAGAAAAAGGTTATCACGATTTATAATTCTAGCATAGACGAAATGCATATATGATAGATTCACCACTTTATGTGAGATCGTGTCACACAATCTGAATTACCGACATTATCTAAATCTTATTGTTAGTGACTACAGATATAAAAAGACTGGACATGCCTTTGTTCTCGTGGGGTAACGATTTTGGGGATTCCAGACACCCCTGAGTTAAGCTAGATAGAAGTTTTAATAAAGGTAGGTGATATTAGAAAAGATTCTAACAAGAATAGTCGAAGTTAGCATAATATATGTACAGAGCACAGTTAATATGACAGTCGTGCCTATTTTAACAATTCCTCTTCTATCATGCCTCGCACTCACAACTGAAAAGACACAATTTTAACTCTCTTCGATTCAAATTTTTAGAAATCAGTCAAAATCAGCACAAGTCTGAAAAGTTATTAAAATAATCGTTTGACAAACTTATATTTTAAACAGACCGCCATAAATTAAGTATTTTTAAAATTCCGACCGTAGCGCCATCTCTACGAAAACGGCGGAAACTATTAAACAACTTACCGACTAGACGTTTGAACACCAGCGCCGCCTATCGAGAGAGAGCGGAAACTACTTATCGACTTACCATCTAATAGTCGGTAACTGACAAGTAGTTTCCACTATTTCCCGATAGAAAGCGCTAGTGTTCTCCAAAAACCTAGTCGGTAATTTGTTGAGTAGTTTCCGCCGTTTTCGTAGAGCTACAGGGTCCCTGAAACCCCCATGCCATAATGTCGGTATGCAAAGAGTATCACCCGTGCTTCGGGGTCGCTGACACCCCAAGATGATATTAGATCGGGGCGCAGAAAGAGTCAACGGGGTCCCTGATACCCCAAGAGGATATTTTGTCGGTGCGTAGATATTCGCGGGGGTCCTTGATACCCCAAAATGATATTTTGTTATTGTGCAGAGTCACAGGGGTCCTTGACACCCCACGATGATATATTAGGCTGGTACGCAAAAAGAGTCAACGGGGTCCCTGACACCCCAAGAGGTACTTTGTCGGCACGCTGAAACAGTCAACGGGGTCCTTGATACCCCAAGAGGTACTCGTCGGCACGCCGGAGGAGTCAAAGGGGTCCCTGACACCCCAAGAGGTACTCGTCGGCACGCCGGAGGAGTCAAAGGGGTCCCTGACACCCCAAGAGGTACTTTGTCGGCACGCTGAAAGAGTCAACGGGGTCCTTGACACCCCAAGAGGTACTCGTCGGCACGCCGAAAGAGTCAACGGGGTCCCTGACACCCCAAGAGGTAATTTGTCGGCACGCCGAAAGAGTCAACGGGGTCCCTGACACCCCAAGAAGTACTTTTGTCGGCACGCTGGAACGGTCAACGGGGTCCCTGACACCCCAAAAGGTACTTTGTCGGCACGTTGAAACGGTCAACGGGGTCCCTGACACCCCAAGATGATATCAGGTCTGTATCTACCCCCTGTGGCTGGGGGGCTTAGAATACAGCCTCGGCATCCTCTGCCTGTCGTAAAAGGCGACTAAAAGGGGGACGTAATAGAGCAGGCAAGGCAGTATGATGTAAAAGTACCTGTAAGCGAATGAAATAATTGTAACGTCGATGATGAGAAACAGAATCAATCAGGTCTGTATGCAGAGAGCGCCACCGATGCATCGGGGCCCCGAATGTATACAAATGGATACTTTAGCTTAAGGTTATGCACGTGTATACGTTTAACAATTGATTCAATATTTAAGGAAATATGGTTAAAGTATATGCATAAATTATAATATCGAAACCACTTTAAGAAACCTTTTGTAATATTTAATTGTGCATACAAAAACAAAGGTATTTGTAATTTTAAATACAATTTAATTGAACTAATTTTACTTCAGATAGTGAAACTTACAACACTAAGATAAATGTTACTGATATTTTTAATTATAAATATTAATATAAAATTACCTGTGCTCTTTTAGACAAAATGGCAAAATCACGAGTTACATCGAAACCTCCTCGAAAGGAGGGATTCAATCGTTCAGGGCATAGTATGAATCCTGAACGACCCACAGAAGGATTAAAAGGTGTAGCTAAAGTTCGAACTAAAGCAACAATCAAAAGGTTGCAAATGTATCGTAATCAAAAACCGAAACGTGACCGCACAGGTAAAATAATTAGTCCAGCACCATTCCAAGGCTGGCAACCATCTGGTACTATGTCTCGTGTAGAACCTTCACAAAGATGGTTCGGTAATTCGAGAGTAATTTCTCAAAATGCTTTACAAAAGTTTCAAGATGAATTAGGGAAAGCTATGAAGGATCCATATAATGTTATTATGAAACCTACTCAGATGCCAATAACTCTGCTTCAACAGAAAGCTGCAAATGCAAGAGTGCATTTATTAGATACAGAAAGTTTTGAAAGTGTGTTTGGTCCAAAAAAATTAAGGAAAAAACCAAATTTACCAATATCTTCATATGATGAACTACAAAAATTAGCAGAGCAAAAGGAAGAAACATACAACATAGAAAAAGATTCTAAAGATCTTGATCTTGTAAGACCAGATACAGGTGTAAAAGATATGCAGAGGGACTGGATCATGTCAGCAGGACAAAGCAAAAGAATTTGGAATGAATTATATAAAGTTATAGATTCCTCTGATGTTGTTTTACAAGTATTGGATGCTAGGGATCCTATAGGTACTAGATCTCCACCCATAGAGAAATATTTGAAAACAGAGAAGCCTCACAAACATTTAATGTTCATTTTAAATAAGGTAGATCTTGTTCCAACATGGGTTACACAAAGATGGGTTGCAATTTTAAGTTCAGAATATCCAACAGTAGCATTTCATGCCTCAATGACACATCCATTTGGTAAAGGTTCTTTAATTAATTTATTACGTCAATTTGCAAAATTACATATGGATAAGAAACAAATCAGTGTAGGCTTTATAGGATATCCTAATACCGGGAAAAGTTCAGTTATAAATACTTTAAGATCGAAAAAAGTATGTAAAGTTGCACCAATCGCGGGTGAAACGAAAGTATGGCAGTATATTACTTTGATGCGTCGTATTTACTTAATAGACTGTCCAGGTGTAGTTTATCCATCATCAGAAACTGATACAGAAAAAGTTTTGAAGAGTGTAGTTAGGGTAGAACTTGTTAAAAATCCTGAAGATTACGTTGAAGAAGTACTATCGCGCGTAAAACCAGATTATATACGTAAAACTTATAAGATTGACGAATGGAACGATCACATCGATTTTTTGGAAAAGTTAGCACGTAGAACTGGAAAATTGTTAAAAAAAGCAGAACCAGATATTACCATTGCTTCACGAATGGTTTTAAATGATTGGCAACGCGGTAAATTACCATTTTATATTCCTCCTCCTGGTTTTGAAGAACCATTAACAAGAGCAGAAACTAATGAACCTTCTGTTGAAAATAATAATACTGAACAGGAAAATGATGTTGGCACAGATGAAACTGAAACTGTACCAAACAAAGAACCAGCCAAACTTGAATTGTCTGTAATACAAGATTTTCGGAAAATAAGAGTTGGTTTATCATATTACGGTGACGATATTCGAAATGTATTACCCGTTGAAGACAATAAATCTGTAAATAACAATGAAAGTGAAAATGGTATTGAAATTAGTTCTATTTCATCAGACGTAGATGACAACGATATGAGTGAAATTCAAGATGATCAAAATGTATCCATTGAAGAAACATTGTTAGTAGAAAATAAAGAAAATGGCGAATGTAATAAAAATATTGAAAATGATGAAAATGATAATGAGGCAAATAATGAATATTCTGATGATGAAATTCATCTACCATTAGAGAAAGATACTTTGCTGCAAAGTGCATATGATATAAGAGAAGAAGAATACGATTCTAGCGATAGTGAAATGTTGGATAAAAATACTGTATCTAGTAGTGGTACATTTAAAATTTCTGCTGTATCTGGTAAAGTGGAACATTCAATAGGAAAAGTAGGAAGGACATTAACAAGTAAACAAAAACGAGCTTTAGAAAGAGCCAGTAAAAGAAAGAAAGTTGGTAGTAATTTTTATGAAGTTACTAATGTGAAAAATAGAAATAGAAATAGAAAGGTTCCTAAAATTAAACGAACATAATTTGTACATGAATAGGATAAGAAATTATTAATGTATTATAATGAACTTGTTAATCTACTTGGTATTAAAAATGACATATTTATATTAAATGTGTTTATGAAAAAGATAATTATTTTAAAAATGTAATGGGGAAAGAAACAACATACAGTTTAAAGAAGAATATTTATTAATTATTAAAGGTTACGACGGCAAGAAACTATTGATTTACACGACACACAATTTGAAGGTGGATTACAATGTATATATATATATTTCTTTCATGAGACAATATTTTCCAAAATACGTATTGGATCATTAAGTATGAAATTTTACAAATGTCAGAATGTAAATTTTTGGATTTTGAATTTCCCCGAATATCTTTTAATTTGACTAATAATAAATTATTTTTACTTGCCAACAAAATGAAAAAGTTTATTTCCAGTAAGTCAAGTTTCATACTTAATGACCCAATACCATATAATCATTCACACCATCATTCATACACGCATATATACTTACGTATAATTCTAAGAGCGATTAATACCTAATTATGCCGTAGTTTTTCAACTTTTGTAATAAGCGGTAGATGTTACAATAATAAGTACAATAGTTATATTTTAAGAACACTTTGAATTCGTAATGAATATTTCAACTTAAAAGAAAACTGTCGGAATGTACCTTAATATAAGATAATATCCTCGCATAAATTTTCGTGATTTTCGAATAACGCGTTTCGTTTTCTATTCCAGTATATTATTAATTCTTAATAAATAAGACACGATTTAAAGAATTTCAAATTTACGTTCTAATTATATAATATACACGGCACAAAATTGGAAACATAATCTACCGACAGTTTAACTAGTCAACTTCAATATGAATTACAGCAATCGCTATGTCGGCAGTAGCTTTTTCAGAAATGCTATGTTGAATAATTGCCGAATTTTATAATTCCATTATACACCACCGCATTCGTGGTAGAAAAAAACAAGCTACTGCTTGTAAGATAGTAATGTACACGCGTATGGTTCAATTTGCCACTTTTTGTCATCTGACTAGAAAGCTTAATCCTGCTTTTCTCTTACAGCAGTACCATTTGCATTTGTGGATTCATCTTCTAATTGCCGGTTTCTTGCTTGTTGCCTTAATTGGGCCCTTTTCAAGCTAGTCATTAATTGACTGGATTGATACAGCCAACTAGCCTGTAAATATAGTATAAACATAGAAAAAGAACAATTATAATAAACATGGGTTTCTCTTGCATCCTGCTAAGACTTATATGTACTTACTACCATTATCATACAGTTCATCAAAATAGGTACAGAAAATACTACAGATATAAAGAGACCATTAGAATCAAAATACTGCTGCCTTGAAAACAACCTATTAAAATTTTAAAAACAAGTTATCACATTGTAACATTACAACTTATATCTTTTTATATCAAATTATTTACCTCCAATTAGATGCAGCTACTTCATTGATGCTTTCAGAAAAGTATACCAAGAGTACTGCAACATTGAAATAATAATATTATACAGTTCATAACTCACATGTATTTCAAATATATTTACATAGAGCTAGAAATAATATAATCTGAAAATTGGCATGGTTCCTTGTCATCAATGCAGTGGTTGTAACAGCAATATGAAAAGTCAATAACAATGCCAGCCATGGATCCTTCCATTCAATCTGCAATGAAACATAATCTTGAATCAAACAACACTATCTTGTATCCTCCTTCTAATGATATTATATAATGGAATAAGAATACTATGCACTGACACTAATACAAGCATTAGACAAAACTAGTTATTAAAACAGTATGCAACAATTACTCAACACTTACATTCTCATAAAATTTACATGATTTATACATTAGATAACGAATACTATTCATCTAAAAGACACGATTTACAATTCAGCATTAAAAACTGAAAATGAAAATGAAAATATTCAGTTTTGTAATTTACTTTCCAAAGTAGTTTCGAGCGTTTAGAAAAACACGAATTAATGGGAGGTGATACATGCTCCAAAAATAGATTCTCGGTTAAAATATTTGTTAATTCTTACTCGATACTTTACATGGGGGTGCTCGATACTGTTAGCATCGGAGTAAATATATTGTCTGATAAATACAAATAATCAAATTGCGAGCCAATAAAGCTGTCATGCGATTCAATGCTTTCGCACTGACACTTATCGCCGGCTGTATCGAAAACGAGAGTAGTAAAGAATGATACGGCAGAAAGGAACATCGTTTCGATGGTCCGAAGGAAGAATTGAATTGTGACAGCGAGTAATCGGAATGATGCAAAAACGAATGGAGATGCGGCACTCACGCTTTGTAAGAACGGTAAAATACCGTCGATCGGAGACTTCACTTGGTCCTCCGGCATTGTGTCGCTGACGAAATTCTCGGCCAGTTCGTTGAAAAATACTATACCTCTTCGAAAAGAAAAACGGTTTGGGCCACAACGCCCTTCTGTTGGTTCTTTTTAATCGACTTCTCTGTCGACGAAAGGAACGAACAACGTCAAATGCAGATAAATGCCGCGAATATGGCGTCTCACGAGAGAAACAAATATCACAGAATGATTTTTCCTTTTTCCTCTTACTCTTTCTATCAAGCAGTGCGCAAACCCACACAACGAAAGGCTTATGGGATCACACAGTTAGGATACACAAGTTGCTGCACAAACTTGCAACGCTATCTACAAATATGTTCCATAACTTCCATAGTTAGAAGCAAGATCAATTTTGCTCGTCGATATTCTATCGGTATTCAGGTGTCAATGTTACCGATCTTAGAACTCTAAGTATGTCTTCATCGATTTACTGATAGATGGTGTTAGCTATTACAAAGTTATCTGCGAAGTTAAAGAGTAAAAGAAATCTGCTGTTTGTATCACATATGTATAGAGCCTACGGTCCGTGCGTCGCCGACTAAGCGGACGGATCAATGGTATCTTTAACCCCTTGCCGTATTTTTGACGAGTCTGACTACAGTTCTAATATGACAAAACTGAACCGTATTTGTATTACAATTGAATTTGAAGTATAATTTCAATTAGAATTGGCACAATACAATACACGCATAATATTTCAATTTTGCTTCTTTCCTTCACAAAGTGTAGATTAAAAAGCGTTTACGAATTTCTTAGTAAAATTGAAGATGAATGGAAAAGAGACGAATCTTCATGACTTATTCATAACAAAACGCTAAGCAAATGAGATGAATACGTTTATGGTTCACTCGAGTTTCAAGCGGAAGTAGACGATGAATGGTAATAAAAAAAGTAGATGATAACTCGTATTCATTTGCAAATTCAGTATATATATTATCGACTGAATACACCGCTTATATTCCACATAATATTGTGTTCGAAAATGAATTAACGTTAATCAGAGTTGCGGGTCAGAGATTAATTCATAAAATGCTGAAGTTGTGAATGAAAATTGACGCGCTGTATCAATCGTTATTTTCCACCAAAAACACGTGCAAATTATCCTTCGTTTCACCTAATGTATTCATAATGATTCAGGGAAAATATAATATTATTCTTCGGTCAATAGTAGAGAGGCGCATTAACATTCAAAGTTTCTATGATTATAAAGTCTGCATTGATTTATTGCTTCTTTTTTTGTGTAACATTTTTCATACCATGGTTTTTGTATGGGTCTAGGTCATGTTTGACCTGTCTTCCTTATTCAAGGGTCAAGCAAAAACGATTCGATTCGAATTTTAATCGGAAGAAACAACGATCAAGCGGCAGAATTTGCGTGTCACTTTCGATTGCACCATCGAAGCGTTTGCTCGAATTGTCTTCTTTCGTTAACTTTGGAGAACAGTTGCATATCTGTATAATTGCATACTTGTTTTTTCTTTGGTCACGCGTCCACAACAACTTTGAAGTTACTTTGTCTGGACTTTAATCGTGCTGCTATCTCATTGCAAACACATTTCTTGATTTAATGACAATCAACGAGAAAAAAGAAAGATCGAGGAAGTGAAGTTCATCCAGCTGCCGCGATAACGTTCCTCCCATCAGCTGTGACTATATTCGTTTTTCGGTAACGTTAACGTCAATCAATTCTGTGCCTGATAAATCAACGATAATTAGTAAGGTTTGTAATTTTGTATATATCACTTGTTATCTAACATATTTCAAATTATTATTCTCTTAAAGTTCACGACTTTGAAGAGGAACACAAAATGAAGTTGTAACATTACAAAAATAAGGAATTCCTTTAAAAAAATTATCACCCACGTTCAATTAATTGGATAATGAACATAAAATCCTACAAAACAAATTGCCAGCGATAGTGAATATCAAGAAGACCAATTTCCATAATATTTTATCGCTTTCTTTTAATTTTATTCAACAAGCAAAGATTCCTCTCTTCTTCGTTTGCTTTTATCCATCAAAACAAACGATTTCTCAATTCCAGATTTTCTATAGATTTGAAAAATATTTTCGTTCATTAATAATTGTCCCTGACCAGAGTGAGTAAACATAAAGTTTCATAAGTCACCGTCCATTTTCTTTATCTAATTCTACTGATGTCAGTTTTAAAAATCTATGCAACAAATTTTTATTTTCCTTAAGATTGAATCGAATTACTAATAAAAGATGTATCATCATTTAGCATATATCTATGCAATAAATTATTCGTTCCTTTTCATAAACGTACCCCAAAATTGATGCAACATTATTCACCAAATGTCTCCATCTTCACCTTCCCATATCTTCTTCAATTCAAATTGCACTTATTTCTTCATCAACATTTTCTAAGCTCTTCTTTAGGAAACTCGAAGAAGACAATAACGTTGAATTCGTGATGAACCTAACAAACATTTCTTCATTAACATTTCCCAAGCTTCTCTTAGGTAGTCAAAGATCTCTTCTTCGTGGTAGTCAAAGAAGCCAACGTCCTCGTGGCAATCTTCAGCTCTGATTTCTTTTCAGTCAACCTCCAATAAAATTCTTCGTTAACACTTCTCAAGTTTTAGATAGCATCTTCGTCTACTTCACGTAAATTCACTATCTTTTACTATCTCGAACTTCAACGATCCACTCTTAGAACCAAGACAGGTGTTAATGTTCCACGCGAATTTCTTAATCGAAAGTTGAAGTTGTCGCTTATCAACGGTTTAGAGAAACGGGGGCCCCGTGGACGTTTCTTTATCAGGTGACGACGTCGTCGATGATTAGTGTCTCATCTTTATTCGATGTACATAGAGCACGAAATCGGTCGACGCGGAATGACAGTCATGGAATCGGACCGTTGTGACGACGATTGGACTTTGAGCGGTCAAAGATTGGATCGAGATGGTGGACAAGAGGAGGCCTCCTTCTCTTCGTGCGAGATATATCATCGGCTGGGTCACAGATATATCGTGGTCGTCCTGCTGCGAGGATCGTTTCGTTTCTTGCCACATAGTGAATCGGTTGTAGGTCGTCGAACAACGGAAGAAAATGTCGTTCGAGCTTCGTATGCAACCGTTGGGACCGGAAGCTAAGGCCATGGCGGAGAAGGAGCTTAGAGAGATACCGGAGAACATTCAGGAGGGGCTCGCTCAGTTAAAGAAATACCTGGAGGGTGAGTTTCTTGTTTCTTTCCTGTTTCTTGTGATTTCATCGAGGTTCAACCTTTTTGTTTGGAAGGAGGATGATGGAAGTGCTCTCTTTTTATTAACCTGTAGATTTCTTTGACCATTTTCTAAGTTGTTTCTGTGATTCGATTGTGAATCAATCGAATGGCTGTTAGTTTCTTCGTCTGTTGACTTGTTTGAAGATTTTCCAAGTTAATAATAACTACGGTCAACTAAAAATAAATGTAAGATAGGAAATAACCAAAGTAACCAAGGAAATAAAATAATGATAGAATGAGGAGAAATAAAATGCAGAAACTCTGTTAATTTCATATCAATTTTTATCGCGTATTTATTTCGAGCAATAGTAATAATAACTTTAATCTTCAGCTTTATCGCTCCTAGACAGACGATTGGATTTCTACGTCATCTTTTTACACCTGTGAAACAGATTCGTTTGACAGCACTCTTCGACGCGACTGTGATTGATCTCTTCATATTATTGATATTCTTAATAGAAAACCGATCTCTTTGATACGTTAGAGTGTTCAGTAATCATCAATTAAAATAGTAAATAATATTTCATTAATTCTTTACAAGAAGAAAATACTGTAATTTCAAATTTTAGTTGCGGTGCAAGTGTATCGCTATCATTTCTATTTTCAAACGTTATCAATACTGATTCTACACCAATGCAATGGGGGAACGTTATCGCAAGTATCTTCTTTGTTGCGTGATCTCGATGGTCAAGGTCCGACTCGTTATCAATTCGGATTTAAGATCAAATCAATTTTTCGGTATATAATTTTCGATCATGTGCTTACAGGTTGTTTACACCCTAAAGAGATAGGAAAAATTGGTGAACCAAACGACGGGGTCGTTGGTGCAGCGATAAACTGTTATCGAACGAACTTGCATGACCCCGAGTTTACATTACGATGCACTTCGAACTGCTTGAGGTCGTGTCAATGTTCGGAATCTTTTCTTCCATTAACAGAAAATCTTTCACATATTGAACGTTAATCATTCCCCTTATATTTGTGCATTTCTGACATATGGAGGTAGATGAAAACAGGATAACATTTTTACAATATGCAATTATAAAGAGATTGTCGGTTCCTCCGGTTTTGTATACCTGATGATCGTCGTAATTCTTTTTTTAACAAGTATCAAGGCAATTTTCTTGAGTGACATGAGAGGATGTTGGACTTTCCGTGACTGTCGTCCTCGATGAAACGAAAATCGTTCATTGATAGCCACGATTCTTTGACATGATTTCATTTAGGTGACTGTCATTTCTATGAATCTTCCTTTCTGACTGATGGTACATTAAATAAAAAATGACCTGCATAGAAATAATAACAACGTCCAGGAAGTGGTGTCATTATTTGTGGCAAATTTTAATTTTGCCATGGAACAATGGCAGGAAATTACCTTATGAGAGTAGGCCACCTTGGAAGGCCGAAATTCATATGTGAGTTTGTAATTTCTTTCTAAAAAATTTCCATTGCGTTTGTCATTTAAAAAAATAATCCCAAGCTTACATAGGAATTTCGGCCGTCCAAGGTGGCTTACCCCTTTAAACCGAATCGATAATAATAAAGTATCTTCCGTTTTTTAATCTGACGTCTTCTATAAAATTGATCGTTTCAATCAATTTCAATTCATCTAGAACACATGTCATCGTATATATTATTTATCCAACAGCTAAGCTTGTAACCAAGGGAGGTAGACGTATCGGTAACGATTATATTCGTTTGCAAGGTTTATGTATTCTGATCACATATTTATGCATCACCTTTGTTGTTCGACGTCGTGTTAAATTATTCGACGACTATCGTCATGGTTTTGGGTCTCTGACCCTGTTCCCATTTTTAGATTCAAATCGAATAAAAACATACACGGTGTTAATTAAAAAAAAAGAAAAGAAAAATAGGATACTTATATTCTAACAAAATAATTTCGTTCTGTTTCAGAGGACAAGAAGCTCCATTTCAAAACGGACGACGATTTCCTGTTGATTTTTCTTCGACCATGCAAATTCTACGCGAACAGCGCTTACGAATTGATGAAGAGGGTCGCCGAATTCAAAGAGAAAAACGCAGTCCTCTTCGACAATCTATTGCCCGCCGACGAGAAGGTGGCCATTTTGGAGCACAATGTGGTGAATGTACTTAAAAGCACGGATCATAAAGGGCGAAGGGTGCTATTTGTTAACTGCGGAAAGACTTGGGATCCGTCCAAAGTCAGCGCCGATCAGATACTCCGGTTGCTCTATTTAGTCCACTTAATGGCTATGCAAGAGCCAGAAACTCAGGTAATTATAGTGAACACATTTTTTTTTCCTCTTTATTCCTAGACTAATTTCAGGGTCGCGTAATCCCGAGACGACCTTTGTAGAGCGTTTTTGGGGAAGCTCCAGGAACTGTTACAAATCCTCCCACATTTTACTCTTTAAATCTATGTTTATTTCCTTTGCAAAACATTGTTGGAGGGTAATCCTTTTACTTAATCAGAGGTTTATCACTATCCCTGAACCACCATTCTTCTTTAAATCTAACCCAATCCACTTGCTTTCCATCTCTACTATGGATACCTCCTTCATTGCAATTTGTAATTCAAGAATATCGACCGACGTCCAGATGTTTCGTGAAATCGTCTTGTTCGACGAAGTCGTAACTATGGAAAACTTGAGGGAGACCAGTGTATTTCATAATACGACAAAACAGCTTGTGTGTGTAATCACGATCGTTCGATTATGCAAACAATTGCAAACCGACTCCTCCGTTTGTTCCGTTCGGCAATTCGTGCAGCTTGTTTTCTTCGAATGTACTTTGATGTTTTATTATTTACAGATATTCGGTACCGTCGTTATAATGGATTACGATGGTTTGTCTATGAAACAAGTGATGGGTCTCACGCCGTCTTTCAACATGAAGCTGTTGACTTTCATTCAGGACGCCATGCCTTTGCGTTTAAAAGAGGTTTGCTTGTTTGTTTCATTTTTCTCGACAGTCACCGGTTACTTTCACAACTTCCTGATATTTCGTAAATTCAATTGAAGGCTTTGAAAAAATAAAAATACTCTTTCCATTTCACAATGACGTAGAAGGACACTCGAGTAGCATCGTTGATTGATAAATAATAAAATGCTGATCGATTTGGAACATTCTGTACAAATTGATTGTTTTTAGGTTCACATTGTGAAGCAACCATTCCTCTTCAACATGATATGGCAAATGTTCAAGCCGCTCGTCAAGGAAAAATTGAAAAGTCGTATGTTCTTCCATGGTACCAAAATGTCATCTCTTCATCAATACATTCCAAAGAGTCACTTGCCGAAAAATTATGATGGTGATCTGCCGGAAATGGATTACACCAGTGCAGATTGGTACCCTACTTTGCTGAAGCACGAGGACAAACTTAAGGGTAAGAGAAAAGATTCAATTTACTTTAAAATATACACTTAATAGCAATATAATATTGCAATATAAAATAGCAATAAATTAGTTGAATATCATATTTATGCTATGCAGGACACAATAGTAACCGTAATCGATACTTATTTAAAATATTCATGGTTGACTCTCGTTATTATTTAATTATGCATTCGGTTATACCATCGGGTATCGATTCCTTCTATAATTGTAACAAGATATTTTAATAATATTTTATATAAATATTGTACATTGTATAATGTTTATTTATCGTGAAGTAATATTAATAATCTTCAAAGTTATATAAGCCTCGGTATTTTGAAAACAGCTGGAAAATTGTAGTCTCAATTAAAAGTGTGACTCGTGAATGAATAATTCAGTATAATAAATCTCTATTTCCTTATCTTTTTTTTCAGAATGGAGCACTTACGGATTGCGGAAAAGCCAGTAGATTAAAGGAGAAAATTCGAAATATTCCAATTTTTCTTCGAAATTTTCCCTTTTTGATCACGCGCAGCCTTGTACAAAATACTATTAAGTACTTCACGAATCGTTGTATATTTTTCCTATTAATTCTTGTAATTATTTGTAATATTTTTGTACTATCAGTTACTCTTCCTGTATCTTATAAATGATTTTCCCAAAAGATCGTCGCGTTTCGTTTATCCGTGGAAATCACAATTTCATTTTAATTCCTTTTTCGTATTTAATTCACGTTCTCAATGTGTGCGTATTAAAACGATTTTGTGACCGTGGTTTTCGAGTAAAACTCATGCTCGCCGGTACGTGTAGTTGGGAAACGCAGAACAAATTGAATCAAAATGAGTGTAAGTAGGGAAATGAATGGTAATGTAGGGTAAATAGAAAATAGGTGATAATATTCCAGTTTTAAATGGGCTCTTAGACGTCTCCTTATTCTTTTAATAAACATAAGTATACGAGTGCTTTATTAAAAAAATTTCTAAGGAAATGTACGAAACGACGAAGACGTTTCTTAAATTAGGTCAAAGTGCGATAATATACTCTTCTCGTCTCTTATTCGTACGACGTACGAGTATAATATTGCGTGAAAAATCTAGAACACTCTGAACATTAAAATCCTAAAATAGAAGAATAAAAATGTTCGACACTTTTCATATTCGACGTGACAATAGGAGCAGCAGCTCGCTGGCTAGGCTACTTTTCTAATCGTCAAACTTTCACACTCCGAAATACATTTCGGACTTTCTCTGTTTCCATCTTTCGTAATCATAATTCATTCGTAATCACGGATGCATCTGGGAAAAAAGCGATGTAACGCAACTTCCTTGGATTACGTGATGAAGTAATAGAAAATCTTCCTATTTCAAGCGATCAGACTTCAGTGAAATTTTCTATGTACTTATTTATTTTCTTAATGTAATTCCAAATCAGTATCGATTTCAATTTTTACATATCTTCATTGATTTATTTTTGTGCAATCTTATCTAACCAACAGGCTTTTCGAATATTGATTGATAATATCAGTTTTTGCGTAAGACGGATATGGAGCATCATTTATTGAATTGCTGTTTTCATGATATAAATTACAAATTACGAATTTCTTAAAAGTTACATAAGGCTTTGACTGTATCAAAGACCCCAACTCTGACCTCATCGCTATTCGAACAATACCTATTCTTCGTTAAATATGAAACAAAATTCAATATGAATCAATTTTTCCCACCACGATAAAATCGTCATTGTGAATAATAAATTGAAACGTGGCAGAAAATCATTGGTTCTAAATAGTCTTATTCAATTTTATTTGTCAAATAAAAATAATTTGTGGTGTTAATTGATGATTGAATTTTGTTTAATTTCATTCTTTTTTCCCCTTAATTAATGTGTTACCTATATCTACAAAATTTCTAAATATACATGTATTTTAAATACATAATGGTAATTAAAGCCTGCCCTCTTATACGTGGCCATTTGAATCTAGGCATTTAATTTTTTAATTAGGAGTTGATGAGGGTCATTTTGTAGTTTTTTGATTTTGTTGTATAGGTGGTGGTGTAATGGAATTTCGACAATTGAAACCATGACAATGGGTTATCCGTGCCCTTCCCGCCGGCCACGAACATCAGTTCAAGTGGGAGGACAAAGTTCTCCTCTCGCTTTCCAGCCGATTTCTGACTTACGAGTCCTGTTACGAGCCAGTCGTCGCCGGCATCTCGGCCACGTTGGACAGAATTCTCTCGTCGATCTAGAACAATTCTTCCCTTTGTTCTTCTTTCTATAAACTTAATCCAGTAATCGATGTATCGTGAATTCCATCGCGGATATCTGTGCGGCAATCTATGAACATATTTCTGTTTCTTCTTCGAGGAAGAGGAAGAAACTCTTCAAACGACTCGCTGGAGCGTTAAGGTATACCTTGAAACACGTTTCAATTCTGCTGCGTAAAGATCCTCGTCGAAACGAGAAAAAAGGACACTCGTTCAGGTATGTCGATTTATTTTTATTTGCTTATTTTTGATAATTTCGAAGAATATTGGTCATGTAGTGAATTAATTAAAGGTGTACTTGATTTAGGAGCAACGAACTTTTATTCAAAATATATACATAATAATGTATCATTTATTTCTTATGTAAGATTATTCTGTGACCGATAAGTGTCATCGACCACTGTATGAGTTCAAAGAAATTATTGAAATTCTATTTTTGAAAATACGGATTGCTTAACATCAGAGAGGTCGTAAACGGGAAGTCGATTATACCTATATCAAGACTGTCATTAGCGACAAGTAACGATGACAATAATCATGTAATGTTGCAATGAAATATTCTTTTCGTTTAAAATCTGAAGAAACAGATTAGAAATAATGAATCTTATCGAATTGTTCATATGCGATTAATTTTTCCCTGAAGCGTTTAATTATCTTATCTAACAGGGAGCTGTTTTAGATGAGTGAGTTTAGAATATAACCATATATATACATATATATATATATATATATATAGAAATAATCACTGTTGTACTTTGCACTAGATTGCACTTTGTACGAAATATTCGATTTTGATCATTGATTGCTTTGTTGTAACAGCTAATAATTAACGTTGATTGTAGACATAATAATTATTTTTTATTTAACCTTTGGGTGATGTTTAACATTCTATAGATATTAACATGGAATAAAAGAATTCTAATTAATTTGTCGCTGTCTGAATGGTCCACTGGTCTAACAGTTTAAATTATAAGAAAATGTCATCCTAATACGATTATCCTTCAATCAAAGATCTTCTTTAACCAGCTAATATTGTAGTTAGGTATCGGACATACTTTAACAACACCACAAGCACAGCACACAAAAGCCTTTGCACACACGCACTCGAGCACAGCTGTGTACAAGACCACATAAGAACACACGAACAGGGAGGAAGAACGTGGACCAGGGGGATTGTCTATTGTCTATAGCCAGCTAGATCATGTATGTCCGACAGATAAATTTCTTTGGTGACAAGCAAAGGCCGATCCTTGCCACTGATCCTGGCATGGAGGTCAAACAAGGGAATCCGGACGAGGGGGAAATCATGAAATTGAGAGAGATACCACAGTTCACCGCGGGTAATTTCGTATTGAAGGCTGAATTGGATGATGGCGATGAGAGTTTCAAAGAGAAGGCGAAAAACGAGCTACGAGAGACACCTGAGGTAGTCCAGCAAGCGTTGAAGGATATCAGGGTAATATTAAAAGGTAATTACTACGGCGTTTGCACAAATACCTTTCTATAACACGAAGAATTTGTATCAAGAAAGTTTTCTAATCGAGATCGATCAATTTCTCCACTTTATTGACGAGATTTAACGTGCTCCTTAATTCTCGATAATCAGAAAATCCAACTCTTATCGTATCGATTATTCGATCGATGAAATTGATTGAACGAATGGCAAACAATATAGGTAATTAGCATTAGGTTAAACAGAGAGGGGAAAAAGATACACGTTTATAGGAGGAATGAAATTATAATTTTCCTGTTGTTTGGTACATTCTAAGAAGATATACCGGATGGAAATTCTCCAGGAAGATTCCATGCATTGTGAATGCAACGAAGCTGTTCGTTGTATTTATTTTTACGGTGAAAACCGGTCGAGGGAAAATGAAAGTTTCACTATGCGACTTGATGTTCCTTAAACTGATTTTAACAAGGAAATCAGAATTGACGAAAACGTGTATTATTATATTTGATAAAAATTATTTCAAATAGAGAAATGAAATTCAATGACATTTATGAATATTCTACGTAAAGAATTAAGGCATAATAATAATGAAATTAATAGTTCATGAGATGTTCTTGCCTGATTATTATTCCACAACAAAACGATTTCTTCGATTGCGATGAAGAGTCTCTCTGAACGAAATTAAATTCCTCGTGATGACGATCACGTCGTCAGTACTCTGCTCGATAATTCGAACGTGGAAATTGCACAAACGGGTAATTACCATCTATAGAACTAACAGGTTTTACATTCACAGCTGAGCCAAATTTGGTTTTACCGGACGACGACGAGTTCTTTCAGAAGTTCCTGCGACCTTGCAAATGGTACCCGAAGAGTGCCTTCGAATTGGTGAGTTCGCATATTCGATGCCCAATGTTTAATATATCATACCAATTTATTATGTAAATTTATTATCTGGTAGATGAAAAGGTTCTATCAATTCCGACTGAACCATCCACGATACTGTGAAAATCTGCTACCAAGCGTAGAGACAAAACCATTTGTCTCAGAACTTGTGATACCATTGCCAGATCGAACGATGGACGGTTGCAGATTGTTGCTAATTAATGCTGGAAAAAAATGGAATCCTAAGCAGATTTCTCTTGATAATTTGTTTCGTGCTACTATGTTGTCCTTGGATGCAGCCATAGCCGAGCCAAAGACACAGGTACAGAAAATGAAATAAAAAGTGATTCGACTTGATTACTTCGAACAGAGATTAATATTTATTTATTCGTGATTTCAGATAGCTGGTGTCTACGTACTCCTGAACATGGACGGATTCTCGTTGAGCCAAGTAACCTATTTCACACCTAGTTTCGCTGCCAATGTGGCAGAATGGGTACAAAGATGTTTGCCATGTCGTCTGAAGGGAATTCACATAGTGAACCAACCGTTTATATTCAATATGGTCTTCGCCATTTTTAAGCCTTTCCTTATGGTAAGTTGAAAAATATAATTTGAAACAAATGTATTTTATGTCAATTTCAAATGATCTGACGTTAATTAAGTTAACTCCTAGTTCCTTTTCAAAGAAAAAGAAGTTAAATAATGAATTATACAAGAGCAAATTAAAATTTCAAAAGGATCAAAGAAATAATTCAGGTCATGACGTTGGCGCGATGTTTTCCCATGAGCCACGATAATAGATTCATTTAATTAACTCGTTTAACTATGAACATGTAGCGCTGATTGTTCGAATTATCTTGCAGGAGAAAACACGTAAGAGGATTCATTTCCATGGAACGAACAGGAGTTCGTTGACTTCTATTATAGGCACCAAAAACTTACCTAAAGAACTTGGCGGAGATTTCGAAATGCCATCTATTCCTATTGGCCAAGGAATTTCTGATTATTTCAGTTTGTTCGAGAAAGATTTCGAAGGTAATTTTCATCTTCCATTTGGCTTTATTATTTACTACAGTGTAGATTAAAGAGGAACAAGAAACGCATTGCAACCCGCGAATGTTCTCTCAGAAAGGAACCTTTAGAACACCATTTTTCACGTTCGAATCTAGTCATATCAGAAACGTTCTGCTTCGGATAATTAGGTATCTGATGCGTGGTTGTATGTTGTTTTACCATATGTCATTACCAAGCAAGAATCTTGTTGTGTAATCGTGGTCAAGTATAATTTTCCTTCACGGACGAACAAAGAAAATGTTGACTTCCGGTTCACCTAACTTCGTTATCGTAGAAGTTCATCAGAATTTCAAGGTTTATTCTTTTATTCTTTATTCATTATTCTTGCTACTTAGTTTTGAAAATATAAGCTTGAAGATCGAAGATCGACCTCCTAGAGTGCTCTGTTTAAAAATTAGGTTCAAACAGGGCACCCCGGAAGTCGATCTTCAATTGCTTATATCTCGAAAACGAAACCACCGATTTCAAAATGGCAAAAGACTTTTTATTCAATGTAAATAACGAATTACTTCTTATGCGACAAATTAATCTTTCGTTTTTCTTTTAGTTTCCAATAAACACGGGTATGTGAAAAATGCAAAGCGATAAGAAAGCAAGCGAAATTATTTATCAATGAGAGATCAAACGAGAAACAAGACGCTAAAATCTTACCTTGTACATCAATTAATGGTATGTTAAAAACGATGATTAACAAACAATAATCGTTCGTGCCAATAAATCAAATGAAACATATCGTTGTTTAACTCCATGAATGTGTTCGATCGGTGTAAAATCGAGTTTGTAAAATGGGTAAACGCAAATAATATGTTTAAATAAACTGTGTTCGGATTGTCATATATTTTATTTCATGTATTTTTAATTATAAATAAAAAACATTTTACAGAGAGGAATATCTTACACTTTTCTCCGTACAAAACGTTTGGAATATTGGACAAAATGATTTATCAATCGTGCAACATAAAAATCGATTTATAAATTTAGCATTAAGTGTACACTTAACTTAAAGAAAAAAGAATTCAAGTCTTCTTAATTAACAGATATCTTACCACCGTTAAACAAAAATCTATATCGTTTGTTAAGAACACTCTGATCCTCCTTATTAAATAATATCATAAATATCATAAATTGTTAATTTACAGCTTAACTCAATTATCCTATCGACAGTTTAACTGTCTTCTTTTTTTCAATAATACAATCAAGGCTAGTGTAACGAATTACATAATGCTGTTCACGATTCGTTGTTCTTCTTTTTTTTTATAAAAATATATATATATATAATTATAGAGAGTCAATTAGGAGCGCAACAGGGGTAACATGTCCTTCACAAATAAGCAAGCGAGTAGAACGACCGATTTTGGTTCAGCACATTGATAAAAGAAACCCACAGCCGATGTTGTTTGTTCGAAAATCGACTCGAGATCCGATTTTTGATTGTAAGCAAGCATTTTGTTTTCTGTTTCTGCTGCCCTTCTTTTAAAGATACATATGTCCAAGGAGATGAATTACTTCTTCTTGTAACCGTACGAGTTGATCGCTGAGAAGAAATAGAATAATTAGATTAAAACTGAAAGGCATTTTATTTTAAAAACAAATTTAAATAAATAATATTTCTGCGTACCATCGTATTCTTGATCGCACATTAGCAACAACTCCAGCCACTGTGGTCCAGTTACTCTTGGAATTTGCAGATTTCCTCCGTAACAATCTGGCAGACATTTTGGTGAAATGTACTGATGTAACGATTTGCGATCCGTGCCATGGAAGATGATCTGGAAACGTAAAAATTCTTCAAATAATATAAACCTTTAAAAAGAGAACAGTGTAGAGAGAGTTTTTATCATCAACCCACCCTGCTCTTTAGCTTTTCTCTAAGGAACGGTTTGAACAGCGCGAACACCATATTGAACACGTATGGTTGATTAATAATATGAATGTTCTTTATCCTAAGCGGCATAGCATCCTGCAGCCAATCGACTATCCTTTTCGCGAACGGCGGATTGAACTGCCATGTTTGCTGAAGGCTCAATCCGTCCATGTCAAATATAACAACTGCTCCTGCGATTTGTGAAGCTGGCTCTAACATAGCTGCCTCCAGGTATAAGACGCATCCTTTGAATACTTCGTCCAGGTTGCACTTGTTGTGTTTCCATTTTTTACCCAGCTCGATAATTAACATCCTTCGTCCATGTTGGTCCCGATTCGGTAACACGGTCAGGATATTTTGTTCAAAGATGTTCTTTTCCCGGCTCGGTTTCAAGTTATCGTATACGTTCGCGTGTTTCACCTTGAAGTTGTAATAATGTTTCACCAGCTTTAATGCTGATTCCGGATAATACTTGCAAGGCCTGAGGAACCGGATCAACCATGCCTCGTTATCCAATGGAACTTTTAGGTCCGTCTCGGCTGTTAAATAATTATCATTAATTATTAATTTTCAACGAACGAGGGAAAGCGTGAAATTCAATTAAAAACGAAATCATCATTACCTTTGAGTAATTCTTTAAATTGAGCAATTGCTTCTTTCTGGAGTTCAGGGGTCTCTCGTAGCTCCTTTTTAGCGACTTCCTGCAATTCCGCGCTAGGTGGTCCAAGCTCAAACTCGAGCGTAAAGTCGCCGAGTTTCAGGGACGGAAGTTCCTCGCAATCGGTCAACATTGTTTCTGAAAACAAAATTCCCACGTTACGATTCATGAAAGGAAGAAGCGTAGAGTATTTAAGGACCAATCGAGTCGTCGAACGTAATTTTGCATACAATGAGAACGTTTTCAGCGATATTTCGAGCGAAGAAATCGTGAACATGAGTGACAGGTCGAATCAAATATTTAATAATTTTATAACGATGTTTAACACTAACTTCCCAGCTCCATGATCAGAGGTTTTTAATTTTCCTGTTACTTTCGGCTACTCTTCAGTCTTCGATCACCAGTTAGTATCGAATAAAATTTGTTGGAAAAAGAGGTCGACCGGTTTCCATCAGGCCATTCAAAAGAATACTAAACAACCGAGCACACGTTTCGCGAACTATTTAATTACAGCATACCCAGTCGGAAGTTGCGAGTAATGCTCCGATAGCGCGACAGCGTAACGATTTGTCACGAATTGTGACTCATTTGTGTATGGATCCAATGAGATTCGTTCCAAGTACGTGTGTCATTGGAATTCATTTAAATGTGTACCACAAAGATTCATAATTGTAAGTTTATTACTTCTCGTGTAATTTATATGAAAGTTGTCTGTCAGAATGAAAGACTAATTATCTTCGTTTCTTCAATGATGTCTTCATTATAGATCATTGTTTTAATGGATCATTGTCGATGGATTATCGTTTTCCAATTAATTATACAAGGTACTAATCACACGTTTTATTACTTCCGCAAAACGTTAACGAAGCACGTTTGTTATACGTTTAGAATCACAGCAACGTGACAGTCGGAAAATCAGTCTGTTCTCAGTGTCCGGTGTTTATCACTTGCTATCGTATTTTCGTTATGATGCACGTATCTACCAACCAGAGCTGATAAATAATAAATGTTTTCACTGGTACCTCTTATCTGGTTTTTATTTTTTAGCTGGTACAGGTAATGGAAAAAAAGGAAAGGATGTTGATTCAAATTTTATTGATAATAATCGATAATTTTATATGATATTAGCAATCACTATTAGGAGTTAACTTTAACTTAATAACATCAGAAATTATTTAAACAGTGATTCAATCGAAACAAGTCAAATGAAATGATTTTGAAGCCTAACAATTCTACGTAGATCTGAACAAAACACAAGTATCAGTCACCAGTGACTGTATTCTGTTTAGCAAATGCATGCTGAAAAAGAGCGTAAACGTGGCAGGAAACAGTGACTACAAATATAAAAAAGACTGGACACATCTTTGTTCTCCAGGGAGCACGATTGCGGGGTCTAGGTACCCCAGGCAATCGGTATGACAGTCGCGCCTGTTTTATCAGTCCCTCTTTTACCACGCCTCGTATGTAAGTACGAAGTTATGCATGTACCCCACATTAAAAATAAAAAAAATTTACAGCTACTGATTCGAACAAAGATAGCTGGCTGTGGCATTGTTATCAACCGTTCGACGTAGAGCGAAGTGAAACATCATCAGTATTATAGCGACCGCCGAGAGGTGCAGATCTACCTGCTAAACATACATATATCTATATCTTATTTTCCGCGTTCATTTAATTTGCTGTATTTATCTTCTTAGTTTATTGAATAAACTTATTAGGTGGACGAACGTGTTGATTCTTTTACTCCCGTGTGCATCCTTTATATCCCAGATTCCTTCACATCTCTGCACCCCTTATATCAGTATATTATTTACATCCCAGCATTCCTTACATCACTGCATCCTTTACATCCTTGTTTTCTTTATATCCTTGCATCCTTTACATGCCTGCATTCCTTATATCCTTACATTCCTTACATCCCTGCACCCCTTACATCCCTATAAGCTCTTTTTGAGTAAGAAATCGTTACAAATTTAGTTCCTAATTTTACCGCCAGAGGGCGCTGATTCGACATCGAAATTTTAGTTCACATTTTTCCCGCTAGAGGGCCAAAATTGCTTCTTGATTTAGTTCCTTTTTTTAAAACCAGATGGCGCTGATTCGACATCGAAAATTTAGTTCACATTTTTGCCGCTAGAGGGCCAAAAATGGAGCAAGATTTAGTTCCTTTTTTCGCCACCAGAGGGCGCTGATTCGACATCGAAAATTTAGTTCGCATTTTTGCCGCTAGAGGGCCAAAATTCCGACAAGCTTTAGTTCCTTTTTTTAAAACCAGATGGCGCTGATTCGACATCGAAAATTTAGTTCACATTTTTGCCGCTAGAGGGCCAAAAATGGAGCAAGATTTAGTTCCTTTTTTCGCCACCAGAGGGCGCTGATTCGACATCGAAAATTTAGTTCGCATTTTTGCCGCTAGAGGGCCAAAATTCCGACAAGCTTTAGTTCCTTTTTTAAAAACCAGATGGCGCTGATTCGACATCGAAAATTTAGTTCGCATTTTTGCCGCTAGAGGGACAAAATTCCGACAAGCTTTAGTTCCTTTTTTAAAAACCAGATGGCGCTGATTCGACATCGAAAATTTAGTTCACATTTTTGCCGCTAGAGGGTCAAAAATGGAGCAAGATTTAGTTCCTTTTTTCAACACCAGAGGGCGCTGATTCGACGTCGAATCAGCGCCCTCTGGTGTTGAAAAAAGGAACTAAATTTGTAACGATTTCTTACTCAAAAAGAGCTTGCAGCGGTGCAGGTGTGTATGGAATGCATACATGTAAGGGATGCAGGCATGTAAGGAAAGCAGAGGTGTAAGGAATGCTTAGATGTAAGGGATGCAGGCATGTAAGGAAAGCAGGGGTGTAAGGAATGCATAGATGTAAGGGATCCAGGCATGTAAGGAAAGCAGAGGTGTAAAGGATGCAGTGATATAAGGAATGCCGGGATCTAAGGGATGCTGGGTATAATTAATGCAGGGACATAAAAGATACAGGAATATAAGGGATGCCAGGATGTAAGGAATGTAGGGATGTAAGTGATACAGTTATGTAAGGGTCAAACGGGTCAGAAGGGCCGCAGGGGGCCGGGGCTGGGGCCCCGGTCTCCACTGCACGCGGCCCGAGGAGTGCCGGCATCGGGTGTGGCCCCCGATGTCGGCGGAATTTAGCAAGCGGGGGAGGGTCAAAGGTTGGAGGTTCCGGGGCGCTCTCTATAGCCCCCGCACAGGCCACCGTGGTGGTTTTAGTGGGTAAAAATCCCACACTACCTCCGGCCCCTCCCCAGAGGGGCTGGAAGTGTCTTTCTGAAGATTTCCACCACGTAAAAAAAAAAAAAAAAAAAAAAAAAAAAAATGATGTAAGGGTGCAGAGATATAAAGGATGCAGGAAGATGAAGAAAGCAAGGATGTAAGAGATACATAGACGTAAGGAATGCAGGGATATAAGGCTTGCATACATGTAAGGAATGCAGAGGTAAGTAAAATAAATAACTGCAAAGGGTAGGTTTGGTCCATAAAGAGTAGGAATAGGATAAACAATAACCGGGAAGGGTGGTCCCCGCGAGGCCCATAATGAGAAATAAAATAATAAATAATTAAGAATCGTGGGTTTGACCCATAAAGGAGGATAAAATAATTAATAACTGAAAAGGATGGACTAAAGTCCATAATGAAGGATAAAAAGTAAGGCGGGGCTCATGAGGAAGGATAAAATAATAAATAAAAGGTGTGGTCGACCGAGGTCTCGAAGCGAGATAAAATGATAAATTTTATTCCTCTTTGACAAGCTTGATAATAAGCGGAAAAAATAAATAAAGTAAATTAAATAAACTGCGAAGGTAAATTAAAAGTACCTATATGTATGTTTGATAGGTTGATCCGTACCCCTTGACGGTCGCTATAAGACTGAGGAGGTCGCACCTCGTTCTAGGTCAAACTTCTCATATTGAGAAGTAATTACTGTGTTTTGATTTAAGTTTGATTTTCATGTATACTATGTTTGTAATTTATTAAGCATCAAACATTTTTATTGAATGTTATATAAAGAAATAACTGAGAAAATAGGTTAACTAAATTACCTAAATAAATTGAGAAGGAAATTCATCAAAGTAAATAATAAGTCAATTGCTTTTTCAAAATAATTTATTTACTAAGGTGCTTGAAATGAGTACAAGTTTGTCAAACAATTATTCAGAACAACACGTGGAAAAGCAGTTGCCTAAATTAAATACATAAAGTGAGAATGGAACTCGAATAAATTAAATAAGTAACTGAGAAAAGGAGTTAAGTAAATTGTCTAAATTACTCGGAAAGGGAATCAAGTAAATGATATAATTAGCCCTGAGAGGAAATAAAATACATTAAATAAATGATTTAGCAAGGAAATCAAATACATTAAATAAATCACTTATCTTTTACATTTTTCACGCTTACGATTGATGCTTCCGGTAATTAACAATGATATCTACTTTAGATATGCACAACACGAAAATTTACTCGAAGGCAATTACAAAACGTACTCAACATACTTTTAAACATCGAAATCACGTCGAAGCCTTGCCCAAACTGTCGAGGATACCACGGAAATGGTCACTGAGATCTTCGATTGGGATGAAAAACACACAGGAAACACTTTTATTGTAACTCAGGGTCAGTTTTCACGAATTAATTTCTTTCGAAGCTTGTACACTTTTTTAGTTTGCAATTAAATTGTTTCACACTTCGCGATACGCTCCTTTATCGGCGTGGAACGCTCGACAACACGTGACGTCGTATGATCGCCGTTTAAGCAGCAATTATAGCCGGCATTCCGCTCGCAAAACGCTCGTCCGCTTCTGACGGGGTCAGCTTAATCACTGTGCTCGCCGTGTTGAAATTGAATCGGCCAGTCTAAGCTGCTGAATATTGCAATCGTCCACCAAGATGCTCGTGACGCTTCAGGGGATTCTCCTAGCGTGTAACCGCGCGTTCCTTTTTAGTCTCTTCTTTTTCTCTTCAGCTGGTAATCACGCTTCCCGACGTACAGGTGAAGTATGGAATCGTGTTGCGCATTAACGAGAAGTGCATGTACAGCTATGTTCATAAATAACTCTTTCACTTCGTTCGCTTTTTAATAAAAATTTTCCTCGAATACAATCTATTCAGTATTCACAAAAATTTATAGTTACAGTTTTTTCTAGGTGATAATTAGTGCACTAAAAAGTGCACCAATAAGTGAATCGTCATAAAAAATGAAAGAAGAAACGATATCGTGTAGAATAAAATGCAAAAAGACGGTGGCCGAGTGATTTATGTAATCGTTAAGGAATATAGTTGCTCTGTCTGACGATCGTAGACCGGAAATGAGGTAAATCCATACGCAAATTTGAAGCGCATATAAAACGCGCAGGTTTTAAAGCAACATTTTCTGGCCCTGATCAATGACGGAACTGAATGATCGATTGGGAAAATCATGTAGTAAGAAACTTTCCTTTTTCGTTTCGATGTTACGTTCATTGTGCAATAGTGAGTTTCCACGACACTTTAATGACGCGTTTAAATACAAAATTAATAAGACTACGAGTGAACGTAAAACGGGTATGAATTGCAAATGAAACGCAACATCTCAGTTTTATATAAGCGTGACGTTGATACTAAATTCAGAGTTGAAAATATTATTTCGCTGACTGTAAAAACATAAGTTGTTTTTTCCCAATATAACGTTGTAAGTGAACGTGTTTTTCGTGAAACCAGATCATCCAGTAGTTGAATTAAATTATTTCCGTGTGATCTCGATTCATATTTCTTCATCCTTTTCATTTTTTTTAATACACTTGATTGTCATAAAAAGTTGTAATTAAATCAAACATTGCCGGAAATGAAAATTAAATAAAATTTAAATGAAATTTTTCAAAATTTCAATGTTCTTATATAACAAATTGCATTGCAAATGTTTTGGACTATAATTAATTGAATTATATGCCATTTGTGCTATAAAATTACACAGGAAAATATCGATCGCGAAAGTGACGAGAAAAAGGATCAAGGACGAGATCGGAGCAGTAATTGCTGGTTGACAAACGAGGCGAAGAAACGAGAAAAAAAAATTGGATAAAAAGCCTTTCTGAATTCCTTCGAATGCGTGGACTTTCTATTTTACCAGTTAGTCTATATTAAATAATTTCAAAACCTGATTCTTGCAACATGTTACAAAACTGGATCTAACGTATGCAGAAAAAAGTTGTCAAGAAAAACGCGTCAGCGAAAGAAAAGTTAACTGAGTTTCTCCTTTCATGAAAAAATAATATCTTTTATTGTTTCATTCATCTGCGACTTTGAAAACATTCGAGAAACATGATTTTTTCATGAATATTAATATTGTAGATTGACAACATTTCGAATGGCAAGTCTTGGAACGATTGAATATTCTGTTAATTTTCGACGTATAGTTATATTCATATATGTTTAAGTTGATTGCCTTTTTGTCAATGTATGTACAGGCACGTTGCTTGAATATTCAATCATGGTCGTTTCGGAGTGACGAAATCATGTTGAGAAAAAAAGAACAAACTTCCGTTTCGATTGTTATCTTCAGACAGCTGGTCGATGAGGAAAAAGTCACGGATTCGAAATTATGTATTCTAAATGTTTGTATAAATTCGATAAAGATTAATTTGCTGAAGAAAAAAACAAATTTGTATGAATTACGAAACGGAAACACGAAAAAGGTCGAAATTCTTTCACTGTCTGCGTCCTCGAGCTGCACGAGGCATCGAAAAAGAAGGGGCCACTGTTCGAGGTGAACTTCTTCCACGATCAGGGTCATCCATGTCTTTCTTTTAGTTCTTCTTCTCTTTTCGGATACGAAAAGCTTTTCTTCAGTTTCGAAAGCGAACGATCAACATGTATCTAAATATATACATGGATACTTTGAATTTTGAAGTTTAAAATGGGGTTACTGACCTGGGTCAATATTAATTCCGTTCAATTTTGTCAATACTCGATCGAAAAATATAATTAATCTTTAAATTAACAATAGTAAGTCCATTTGTAATTTGGATTTATAACACTATTGAAATTACGAAGATTGATTAGTCAACCCTCGGATGGCGGACCATGGAGAGAACCTGAATTTTAATTTAATCTCATACTTCATACTGTCATCTTTTTTAAATTTTAATTACCATGACTTGAAAATATAATATAATATAGAAGGTGGTAGGATGAAAATTAACCCTGTAACTACCCCTACCAAACTTCGCGAAAGACCAAAAGACTTTCGAATAGAAAAAACCAATCTTTATTAAAACTTCAAGTTTTAAATTATTTCCTTAAGTAACTGCGACGTCATACATTTATCTCTTCCCTTTCTTCTATCAGTTTTTATCATCAAGATTTACGAGCAGACTGCAAGTAAGGATTGCAGTCGCTCGTTGCAGCTGCATTCGGGGGTTGTAAAATTTTATCGAGCGATTCCTTTCTTAGGCACATCGACCCACCGTTACAATTGGCAGCCGACCAAGAAGTTCTGCTTGGGAAAAAAGGGTGCAACGAGCCGAGCTGGTTACCTTCGCGATCATTTACCAGCTCCGACCGCTATTTCAACGTTGAAATAGTATCTGAATCGATGCCAAAAACGTGGCACACTGTGTTCTACGTTCATCGTTCGATTGCTTTTACGTTACGAGTACCTTCAACAGGCAGTATTTACATGCATCAACACATCATCGATGCAAAATATCGAAATTTATATGTTAGACGAATTTTTACATATGTACCGTGATTTTAGAGATTGAGCTGGACTATAGATTTCTGTTGAAATGAATTTAACAATAATTGGGTAGGAAAATTTTGCAATGTTTTAAACATTTAATTCATTAATTACAACCGGCGTTCAACCGAGAGAGGTGAACTTAATTTCAAAAGTGGTTCAAGCTTCTCATTCGAAGGAAAAATGAAAGAGCAAAAGGGCTTTAAGCGAGGCAAAAAGCAGCAGCTTACAATGAGTGAAAAGAACGAACAGAGGAAATGGAGACGAAAAAGGGAACAAAAAGTAATGAAAGAAAAGAAAGGAAACAAAAGAAGAAACGGTAGCTACATCATGAAACTTCCACTAGGAATACAAAACAGTTTCATTACGTTGACGTTGATTGAGTCTAAAAATATAAAAACCTAATTTTCACGACGTCCAATCAACCCTTTAAAAAATAAATTAACCTTTTATAAAAATAGTTGGATAAGGTGAGGCAGTAGTATGAACGGTTTTTCTGTCGAACGATTGAGTAACGATATCTAGACCAGCCTAGAGACAAGTTTGAAAAAGAAATTTCCCGATGAAACTTCGAGGAAACTAACTCGTTCCCCATCGCGGGAAACTCGTGACCGCGCTGTATTGTGTCATTCAAACGTAACACATTGACTGCGTGGCAAGCGTGCCACGGTCGTGGAGAAACTTGGCTGGTATACTTGCAAGAAGTCTTGCACGTGCGATGAACACAAAGAAGAATGGCCACTTCTGATCGTGCTTTATAATGCTCTTCGTAAAAACCGTTTCAAAGTTGTACAGGGAAACAACTTTGGAAAAAAGAAAAATGTTCAAAGGATGAACTCTTTCGAATAACGCTAACCATTAAAAAGTTTCTGAAATAAATTTCGATTTACACCAGAAGATAAGTTGTTTTAAACGGGAGTATCCAAGTTTCCTAAACGGCATTAAAATCTCAGGAAAGTGAATGCATCGGATTGGTGTTACGAAACGCATGGAATAGTACGAAAATGTGAGTCAATGATTTTACCAGACGGCGATTATGCAAATTGTTAAAGACACAAGCAAAACGATTCGCGATGATATTGTCTCGGATCTAGCACGAAACGATGGATACTCTGTTTCGCGCAAGACCAACCTGGAAATTATAATTTCAAATGATCAATTTTAATTTCTGATCGACCGGGCGAAAAAACGCTCATCGATAACGCAGAGATTCAATTTGCATATCAGCCCGTTTCCACGATCCGTTCACGTTTTTTTCATTCCCTTTCCTTTTTTATGCGTTTCAGTACAGTCTCTAAAGGTTGACGTCCAACGGTAGTGATCGCTCTTCTTTGCTATGACACGTTATTTGCGATTGCACAAGTATCTATGTTTGCTAGAATAATTGGCGTGTTTTTAAGTGCCACGAAGTCGTGTATAAATTTTAATGAGAATAAACTACAGGGTAGCAAGAAACGCGTTTGAAATGTCAAGATAAAGGTGCCTGGTTTCCCTCGATGGACACATTTTAATTAGTAATTAAAATCTATTTTTACTTTACGTTTTAATGATAAAGTAGAAACATAATAACTAACTTGGATGTATAGAATTTTCCACATGGCTTACTATTTATATTTAATTATAAATGGCAGTCTTTTCGATCTAGATATATCACTTCAATAAATCAAAGTGACGTTAATAAACACATTAAGTCGGAACAGTGATTTGAAAATTATATGACTAATTACAGGACTAATTATAGGACAATTTCTAATTGTCACTGTTAGAGATATATTACAATTGTCCTTAATTACCCCAACCAATTGATATCGAATTGCAACAAATACATAGCAACAGTTAATATTACTTGGTTGGATTTCAAAAATGAAAATGAAAATTTTTCAATTAACTAAAAAGTACGTTCTCTTACTCACGTTTTATGTACTCCATCGCGACATTCAAAGTTTCTCCTGCACTTCTTGGATTCACCTTCGAATCAAGGCTCGTTACAAGGATCGTTCAAAGGCAGCCATAAAACTGAACGTCGAGCAGACTTGGAAGCTCGAAATATTATTTGAAAATTTTGAAACGGAAGAGATCGACGCGGTGGCGCGTTCCGGTCGAAAAACGAACGAAAATGAGAGGGCCCCGGGCCCTGGGGTCTGTTCTTATACGCGAGCCAATTCACCGTCAGGGTCGAAAAGACGAATCTCGACGAGTTTTTCCATGTGTACACGCTCGTGACGATGACGCAGGTTAACGCGAGATCGTTTCTTTTGACGGACGACTCGTCTGTATCGAAGGATAGAGTGGGAGATGGGAAATGCGTGTCAGGTTGAGGGGGAAAATCTTTCCATGGATAAAATTCACTTGGTTTTGAGTGGGGAAATGGGATCGAACCGATCAAGTGGGAGCATTGAAGCAGCTGTTCTGATGGATAAGCAAGACGAAGGAGAAGTGAAGGTGCATTCTGCAGCATGGTGGGGAAGTTGCACCTCCGTGTTATTTCATCTGGCAAGCGATTATGTCATACCCGGATCAATTTTGGATCCGCATATTTTGGAAATTCCTATTTATATTCTCGATTATTTCAAGTAAATTTGTGTCAAAATTGTAGAATAACATTTTCTATATAGGGCTTTATTTTCGAGAAAATAAATACATGATCGAACGAGTTTACAAACTATTTACTTCCCTATTTGTATACACTCGTGATACAATGTCACGATTTATTGTCGTAATTAATTATACAGGGTGAGCCAATAAAAATTTCAAAGCGGTAGCGTATCGACTTCTCCGCGTGTAATGTAATGGAGAACCATTACATGTAACCATGATGGTCGAAGGTCAAGGTTTCGAGACGAACCGCGGGAATGTTAGTAGAGATTTGAAGATAACAATAAGGGAAACAAAAGAGAAAACAGGTGCTTCGGTGTACCTGTCATTCGGTCAATGTCCAACGCGGATTATATAATTCATACAATCATGAATATAACCAACTAAATGTATGTTTCCATAGATATTATTTATCAAAATCATATGTTTCATTTTAAATATATTTTGAATTTTTATTCACGTTCAAACTCATTGTACTATTAATCAATAAACACTTTGACAACTGTATATTACCAGTTTTTTCATTGCAAAAACATATTAAAATTATTTAAATTCAAACTCTCACTGCCTGCTACCCAAGTTCACAGTATTCAAAATTTTCTTCTTACAAATAATGATGATTTACCTTTGAAAATTATAGAATATTCGATATCACAAAATTGAATTAAAAACCATCGCTCATATTCTCAGCACAAAAAATCGACCACCCCCAACAACACTATCACTCTCAACGTTCTCCATAATTATCCATAAAATGATGGGTATAATCCACACTCACCGGTTATCCGGAATTTCCCGTCTCCAACAAGAAGCGTGAGAAACTCTGTACTAACACAACGATTATCAGCACGTAAGATCACTCGACGAAAACGAAATGTCGCACGCTAATGAGTGATGCGTAAACGAGACCTTCTCTCCTATATAAACGCGTTCGGTACCAGCCGCTTCGAGCTATGACCTTCCCTACTCGATCTGACCCTACCCCTTCCAACCAATTTTTCTCTCGTGGATGTTCGACGTTGTGGCTGGTTGCTGCACACGAGGAGAGGATCGATAGAAACGAATGATTTCAGTCGGTCAGGGGATTAATGGGTCGGCCAGGAGGCATGTTTATCAGCATGATCCCCTCCATTACTGATGGAAGCGCCTTTTAAAACACTTGGCGGGGATGTTTGTTTATCGCTAGAGGGTGCGGCCACGATCGGGTTATAGATGTTTATTAATAAATTGACGGTGAACTTGGAAACGGATATCGCGACGAGGGTGGTCGATTGTGGTGCTAGGGAACGTTAAGGTGGGTCAGGGTGGCCGATCGATCGCAGTGGTACTTCTATCAAAAGATTCGTCAAAATTATATGTTCCTTTTATTATACATCTTATTATGGAGTTAAAGACGATAGAATAACTTTCCGCCGGCACGAAGTTTCGTTTTCTTAAGTTTAAATAAATATTTGAATTCGCACTCTAAGCACGTTCGCGTGGCAACACGGTTTACCTGGAGTTTCGCAGACCGCGATGTTCTTAAGAAACACAAAACTACTCCCAGATGATTAACAGGAACAAAGACGAGCGTGTTTGTGACACGCGAGAAACCGAGATCGGACTTTAATCGCGCCGAGGGCAAGGAAACATGAGCGTCATTTGCACCTGACGTACAAAGTGTCCTCGGGTCACTGGCTACCTAGGACCGGATCGGTTATCCTTGATTCTTTTACTTTTTTCTTTTTTTGACAATTTTAACATACAGGATTTATGATGTTTTTAGCATAAGTATCGTTGGACCGTGACGATCGGACCGAAGCTGAAAGTTTAGTGCAAACGACATCTTCTGTTAATGAATTTCACGAGAAAACCATTAATAATATCTCCATGCTCTTTGCCTTCAAGCTAGAGGATAATCATTTGACGTCGAAATATTCTTGAAACTGAGGAAATTTAGATATTCCATATTTAGTTAAATTGAGAATTTTCTTCTCTCGACCAAAGGAAAATGCAAATTCCTCGAACGTATCAAATTGTTTCGAGGATTAAAGTTGACGTCTACAAATCAAATTAAGTTTTCTATGTAAGATAACTTTTTCTATAGCCGCGCACGAGCAATGATTAATTTATGAATCTCTCGTACGAATTTAGACTTTCAAATAGAAAACGACTAGCATAATATAGAACGAAATACGATTCTCGGAGTCTGAGTTATCAGACTAACAGTGAACTGACGTAAGACCAACGGAGAATTGTACTTGGTCATCCAACATCGTTCTTACGAGACCGTAAGCACGTAACTCAGATAGAACATTATTTGTATTCACCGGGCGCAGCCTCGTGGAAAGGAAAGATCCGAGTGTTTTTCACGTACCGTTTAGTAGTTTTCCAGTTGCCAATTTGCAGACGTCACCATAACGTTCGATGACTGTCCGTTTTATTGCTGATATCGATGTTCGAATATGAATATAGAGTGCGTGAACGTAAGCGATTGAGAAATCGATTATCAATCGATGAAAAACTGGTCACCGATGATTATAAACAAGGAAATCAACTCGTTTCATGTTTTTTACTGTTTATCTGTTACGAGTAAAGCCAGTGCCACTCAAACTAAATTATTCTCACAGATACAAGAGAAAAAAGCACCTCTGTGATAAAGATGTATTTTAATATTAACACAGTGTGTAATTAATTAAAAGTGATCTGTACAAAATTCAGAAATATAAATCTAAAGATGTTATAAGAACTTACTTATACAGTTTCATTTCTTTTTTTTAGTATTATAATGGAAATAAGAATTACCATGATTAGAATACTATTAGAATCTTTGAAGCTGTCAGGTCCCAAATAGCCTGCCGATGACAGTCAAATGACGGATGTGGTTTATATTCTGAATCGTTAAATCTGACTTTAGAAAAAATTGAGATGCCTTGACATTACAAATAAATGAGTAGTTGGTTCGTTTTTTCAAAATATTTCATTTTCTTTGACGCCTATAGAAGGCCAGCCATTACGTGGAGGCTACGTAATAGACGATTGAAAAAAGGTTCTTACAAGTGTCATTTTTCTTACTCTCGGTTCTAGCCTTTGACCCATCGAAAGATTTAAAAAAGCGTTTGAGAATCTTGAATAAAAATTGTTAACCAAAGTTCAAATTACATTTCGTTACGTTCTTTAACAACCGGACGTTCGATTTCTCCATAGAAATAGATACTTCCCCTCAATCATTTCCTGATCATTTATGGTATGCATGGTTGATCAGTCTTCTAACTTGTTTTTCTTAACTACAACTTTTTTTAGATAGATAAGAATGAAAGGTACTTTTATAAATATAGAGAGTAACTTACCAATTTTGAAACCTCCTGTACATTCTTCCCTTTGCACATTCCCTTTGAACCTGTACAAATTAGAGAAATATTATTAATAAACTGATCTAATTAAGAAGCAATATATAAATTTGCTTCTAAAAGAAAATTTTGTTATAAAAATGGTGGAAAGTCAGCTGATTCGAAGGTATCGCAACGGCCAATTATGGAACCTGTTATCGAACACAAGTATTCGATACGCCGATTGCCTATTACTCGATTGAAGAAAAAGGGAACTTTTACTTTCTACATGTTCACGCATACGTAGAATGATTCACTGCCATGTGCTACAGCGTGCCGATTGAAACGGTGTCCGAGCTAACGCCATGCTTCCGGTTTCATATAAATTTTGCGATTTCCCTTTGGACAGCGATGGCTCTCACTCGCACGATATCGACTTGAGTAACGACACTGAGGTGAAATTCGTCGTGATCGTTGATTAACTTCTTTTTTATTTATTTGCTACTGCTCACTAGCACGCGCTTATGCGAGTCTTTAAGCCTTTCTTTTCATTCTCTGTCGGGAGGTCAACAACCGTTTCCGTGAGGTTTTGAAAGCGACTGTTGGAATTATTTTCTTTTTATTCGATGAAGAAACAAGAATTTAAGTTAATAAATTAATCGAGTTCACATGACATTATAATTAAAAATATTCTTAGGGTTAATAATTAATAATTGTAATTTTCAATAATTTGAATTAATTAAGCCTTGAATTAATAAAGCATTAACTCTAAAATCGATATCAAGTGTGATGATGTTTTCCGATCAATTTATCTGCAATCACAGACTCGCTAGGTTTGTTAAAAGGATTAGAAACGTAAGATGAAACATTGATCCTGTAAATCGTGATCATTTAGACTGTCGACGATTCTTCTTGCACGTTGATCGACTCTCGAGGCAGCTAATCTCGAGGTCTAATTTAGTTTCGAGGGTTGCTCGACGCTTTAATGCCCGGATAAACTGCTCGTTAGTGAACGGATTTCATGGGAATCCTCTCGGTTCGACAGGGTTCTGCACTCTCCGTGAGCTCGAAGAAACACGAAAATCAGACGAGAAAAAATTCTTTTTACGATGTTCGATGGCGATGAAACGAGAGGTCAAGATTTTTTCACCGTAATTTTTAAATTTAACTTTTTAATTTCCTGCTAATTATCACTATAATGATAATTTATTATTTCGAGTTACGAATGTAGGTAAATCGATACTTTTCCTTATTTCTTTGCTATGTTAAACGCATAATTAAAGACTGTTAAGTAATCTGCCGAGTGAGTTCACAAGTGATCGGAGCAGGAAGCTAGTCGGTGAACAAGAGGTAGGTCTCTGGTCCTCTAGGAAACACGGGTCGAGTCGACCCGATGCCGAGATCGCGGCGATTGTATCAGGACGGTTGCTTGTGCAACTTTCTCGTTGGAGGATTTTCAAATACGGAAGAGCTCTGAAACCGGCCTAGTGAGTTCCACCAGTGGTCGCAGTCTACGCAGACTCGTGGTAACGCTCGGATCGTTCGTCCTTGACAGAGCAAAACGGACGAAGAAGATTCAAAGAGGGTGAGTAACCTAACAGCGACCGCGATTTTTATTAATTACACTTTTAGATTTTTCGCTACTCTAAATTGTTAATCTAACGTTGCCCTAGAAATCCTTGGACATCCTCTGCTTATCCCTGAAGAGATCTTAGAACTACCTACTCAAATTTCTGATAAAATTAAATGAAGAAAAGTTTGAAGAATAGTATTTTCCTCCTATTAATTCCATGAATAGACATTATGTAATTGCTTTTTATTCTCCTTCGTATTGACAGCAATGATTTGCTAAACTAAGAACTTTCTCATTAACCTTGCTCAGGTGATAAAACATTGATTCTTTTTTTTGTTCTATAATGAATTAAAGGAAAAACCTACACGTTCCACTGAAACGATTATTAGTTACACTTCACGTGCGAAATACGAGTAAGAATAAAAATTAATTACAAACCTTGGTACCTGTAATTATCGCAGTCGAAGAAAAAGTTACACAAACGTCAATGTATAAATATAGCATCCGAGATGATCCTTCGGAGAAGCAATTCTTGATACGTTGTATACGAAACTGAAAGTGTTGGAAAAGGAGTTGCAATGTCCGAGACCGCAGAGAAAGTAATAATAAAACGCTGTTATGCAGTTCGCCGCAGTTGCATCAACGAACGTAACGATGAATTACAGTGTACTACATTTCGATATTAAAATATGGGGCACAGATATATTATACAGGATATTTCAAAATAAATGTATCTCACGAAGGCTATATTGTTTTCGTGTCAAAATGAATCGAAAATTCCTTTACCATTTTGCAACCCGTGGCTTCGTTTCTGAGATGTAAGGGATTACAAATTTGTTCTTCGACTACTGGGTTGCTTTGGTTAGACCTTAGGCGCATGCCTGATCATGTGACTGCGAAGAACCAATAGCAAGAGGTTATTCGTATTAGCGTCTGGGGCATCATGGGAAGGGCCAAAGGTGAATGTCCTCTTGCTGTATTCTATTTCCTGTTGTGTCTTTCAATTTTCGACACTTTTGCCTAATTTTACAAAATATAAAATTACTTCTTTTTGTATTATTCTTGATTATAAATAGTAAAATGAGTAATATCCAATTTCTGCATACTACGCTTGAAATATTTCAAAAATCAAGATTTCCATCAGAGGCCTCGATTTTCTTGGCTAATCGCATTTTTTAAGTCGAAATCACACGTAATCGAGGAAACTAGAAAACTCGTTATTTATAGAACGAGGAAATATTGACCGTTTAGTCGAGATTCTCACTTTTACTTTCTCTTACTTCGAACAAACCGACGCACCCACGATAAAAGTTGCGGGCTAAGTTGTCGTTAGTGAAAGCATCGAGCCGTGGATGCAACAGGATGACCATGACACATTTCGCAACACAATGATATCTTTGGTAACACGGTGCAGTTCGCTACTGATGGTTATTGCAACTTTTTCTTACGTGGTTAGTGTGTGTTACCACGCGATTTCGTGGCTATCCTTGGAATTAGTAATCGAACACCATTATGCTCCAATAATTCACTTAACTTTAAAGACTTCTGTATTTTTCTTTAGTAATATGAGAGAATTTTTCATCAATTCAATTTAATGAGACGTTTTTCACTTCAGAAATCTATTTTTATTTTGTTTCCTAAAAATAATTTTTCTCCTTCAACGCTTTCAAACAAAGAGCGTTCTTAGGAAATGCCTGAGTCAGATTGCTGAAATAACAGTCATGGAAATTCTGGAACACCATTCTAACATTACGATTATTCTCAACTTTGTGTTTTACTTTCTATTCTCCGCGATTGATCGCTTTCTTCTTTCAAATAGGTTCCAATTATTTTTTACGTCTTTCAAAGTGGTCAAACAACCTCTGTTTGGAAAGGAAACGAAGTGATACCTTTCAGTTTCCTTCTGGTAAACTTGGATTCCTTGAACTTTGACACCATTTGTTCAAATAAATGCATATGACATGCTAATGTTTATAGGGGACAGATTTTTTATTTTCAATAACTCATATTATCGAAGATATAATTACCATAGAAAATTTTCCATAGCGCTCCGATCGGTCCTTAACTATAGTTACGATTTTCAAAGGCGAGACCGCAGGTAAGAGGGAAACCGCGTTGCATTTCGTGTCGATGCAACGAGGCCGTGCACCGTAGCTGCAGCCAGTTGCATCACTGACCGGCATCGCTGCGCGACCGATTTCGCGCTCTGTAATTCGCGATATCCTATATATACTTTAAAGTTTTTGGAAAAAAATAATAACTGTGCAAGTTTTCCTTCACTACACGACCGATTCCGCACATTAAGCTTCGTGTAAGAAATTAATTTCGACGAGAAGAAACAACAAGCTATACTTCGAAGTATCTATCAAACTACAAATAGAAAAATAATTGTGAAAATTTTCTGAAACAGTGTTAAACGTTGTACGACTGATTGCAGTTCAAGAATTGCTCCAAATTAATAAAAAGATTGCGAACTTTTTAAATTCAAACGAAGGAAAATAAAATTCCACGTTTGAAATCCTTACATAAGTGAACGATGGTCTCAAGGTTCCCGTGATTTCTCCATTTTCTTAACAAATCCGTCTACCAGAATTAGGGAAATCGCGAAGCAGCTAGGTTCTGAATCAACAGCCTTGCGGCGTATATTTTTACAAGAGAAAGTTGTATTGTTGTTCGAGCTGTGCAAACAGCGGCTGGAAGTTTCGCGCGAACGAACGAGCGTCGAGGAGCCGGAAGTAGTCTTCGAGCACGTGTCACGCGTCTAGTAACTTTTCAAATTCTCGACAAACACAAAATCGCTGGATTAAATCGAGGGACCGGGTTAAAGAAAGCTACGAATCTGAACGAACGCGAAGACAAAAACGAAATCGTTCGTAAAGGCGGATTCGCGCGGCTATCAAAACGCGTAAAATCGTAACTGGTCGAAGGAGGTTATCGGTTCCGCCGCGTTTCTTGGCGTCGAATGACGTGATCCCCGCGAGTCCTCGAGACAGATTCGATCGTGGATCACGCGAAGCTGCATCATGCCGCAGGAGAACGAGAACGGTGGTGCTATCGATGCAGCTTCATTGAACGGCGAACAATCACGAGCGAAGATCCTTGACAAGGACGGTATCGATGACCTCGATCATCATCGTTGCAAGGACGATTCGAACAAGATGCCAGAATTAAAGGACGATCAGGACCAGGCGAACGACGAGGAGGTTTGCCTAGATTTGAGCGAACCATCGGCCGAGGTGATGGATTACGCTAGGAGAGAACTGGGAGAGACCGAGGAAGTCAGGTGCCGAACTCTTCAAGAACTGAGAGACATGATTTATGGTAATTTATGGACGTTCAAAAGCATATAGAAATTTTGCAATAACTCTATCAAAATTTTCACACGTCTTTGTAATTATATACAGAGAGAGGAGAGTGTATGCCACATCGGATGGACGATGATTTTTTGATCAGATTCCTCAGGACGAGGGGTTTTAACGTGCCTCGTGCTCATCGATTGGTAAGTCTATTGGATCGCGTATTTTCCTAAGTGTAATTAGTTGAATTCTATCGATTTCTGTAAATGTCTTCTTATGGAATGTCAGTGTATCGGTAAAACGAGTCCAATCCCGACAGTTGCACAACGATGCCAAGGCAAACTGTCTGACCGGTCTGACTGTCTGTCACTGGGATCGAAAACATTTTAATTCTTTTTAGCTCGGTTTCTATCTCATATAAATTGTGTTGAAAATAAAGAAATAAGATTCTTATAAGTCACCGCCAGCTTTAAATTAACCTTCTATGACTCACGGGATTTCACTTTTCGAGTATCAGGAATTCAATAATTTTCGTTCGTCAGATACTGTATATTCGAGGCATAGAAGGTTAAGTTAGCCAAGTATTCCTTTTTCTCAATGAATCTATCGATAGATAGTGAATTACTGCAACTTCAAAGAGGAACACCCGGAGATCCATCAGGATGTGAGTCCAGTGGAGATGAAGCATATCGGTGAGGATGACGTGATGACGGTGCCTGCTTACAGGACACAGTGTGGTAGAAGAATGATGATCTATCGATTGGGAAACTGGGATCCAAGGAAATATTCAGTGGAAGAGATATTCAAGGCTACCGTTATCGTATTAGAGCTCGGTGTTCTGGAACCCAGAGCGCAAATCCTCGGAGGTGTCGCGATTTTTGACTTGGAGGGAATCACGATGGCTCACGCCTGGACCATTACCCCACAGGTACGTGTTCACTGATAAATTATCATCACTGCCTCGAAATATTTCTCATTAACTTCTATTCCCTTGAAGAGGTCTTTATTAACTGACTCAAGGTCTTCCGTCAACAACATCGGGAACCTTTCAAGAAGAAGCATCGCGAAATGACAGCATCGTTGCCTTAAAAGTTTTCGATTCTTCCGTGTTGTCGAACATCGTTTGTCTTCCAGAATCATTGAGCTAACGATCGAAAGGAAGGAGAAGAAAATCGGTGTCGAGAAGTTTACGGGTCGTTGAAGTTTCAAGGACACCATTACTGGCCTGGTCCATAGAGCTACTTCATTGGGTTAGGTACCCGCGAGGGATGAATAAACGTAACAGGAGGTTGTCAGATAAAAGGAGAGACTATTAGTTTCAAGGTCGTTATAGATGGTTCAAGTTTCAAGAACGTTGAAAGTAGATCGATACCTAGCCAAGATATCTCGTCGAGATAAATTAGACGCTCCGTCAAGTGGAGTCGCGTTTAACTGAACGCTTCTTCAACTCGACGATTTCATTAAATTCGGCAAATTTTGTGAAATGATCGCTATTAGAATTCGAAATACCATTATTACAAAAATTAATTAGATTCAAGTTAAGTCCTACAATTCAAAGATCCAAGATGCTTAATCACAACTCTCGAATAATCATCCTAAAATTCATAAATCCAAAGTTATTGATACCTTGTCATCGTTAGAATTCAGATTCCATGAAATAACACCCTCGATGAGATAATCTCTATTTAATTTCTTATCGTTATGGTATCTTGCAATCAGAGCATATCCGATTCGAGTTATTCATTATCATTTTTCTTATCGATCCACTTTCAAATCGATGAATTTGCAGGCATCAGTTGACGAGTTAAACAAATGACTTCCTTCATTAAACTCAATCATTAATTAGATCCGCTTCTTCAACATTTATGTCATTCATCTTTGAATTTATTTTCGCCCAGATGTCGTTAAACGAACTCGCTTAATATATTCGAGAAACCAGCCTAATGTTTAACTGACCCGTTTCAAACGCAGGCATAATTAAAATTCTTGGTTCTGCTTGAATTCGTGATATCCAGATCTCTTCTAAAAATATTGTTCTCCAATTAAATCGAGCGACACGCGTTTGTAGGACAGTTAACATGTTCACTGGCACGTCGAAGCTGATGAAAGTTTCATTGGGAATGATTTTCTTCTTTTAACCTAATGCTTTTCCATTTCTTCTAGGTAGCCAACATGGTGACAGCGTTGATGGTGTCAGCATTTCCCATGAAGACATACGCCATACACATTCTCCATCAGTCCTGGGTGTTCGACGTGATGTTTTCCGTGTTCAAACCATTGTTGGACGTACGAATGCAGAATAAAATCTTCTTTCATGGTAGTAACATGGACAGTCTTCACCAACATATATCACCGTCCCACTTGCCGAAGAAGTATGGCGGTACCAGAGAAGAATTGGCTTATTACAAATGGATCGACAGTCTGAGCAAGGTGCCTCAGATTGTCAAGGAGATGAAACTTCTCGGTTACATAGTCCCCGAAGAGATACAGAAACAAATGGACCAACATGTAGACGACTGAGAAAAAAAACATTGAAAAGTTTTTCAATTGAAACAAGTTCAATGATCAATTTTGCACTATCCATTGTAACATCTTTATATTCGTTTCATCGTGAATTAACCTTCGAATAGTGAATTAGATTAATGAAGAATGCATATTAGATTCTTTGGGTCGTGAATGACCCACCGTCTGACGTTCGAGGGTTAATAGATAAGAGATTGGAGAGCGTTTATTTTCTTTTTTTTATCATTCATAATGTACTTTTTGTATCCTTTGTTAGACACGATGGTTATTTCTTATTTCTTAAGTACACTTTTATTCTTCTTTTTATATTCTTCCATTGTAAGATTGAAATATTGATTAAAGGTAGCGAAGAAAGGATCGTTAGCGATTGTGCTAACCTTTTTTTCTTTTTCTTATTCTTAAGAGACGATGAATTTGAAATTCACGATTGGAAAAGGGGCTCATTTCCTGTCGAAGGTCCTTCGAAGGATCCCCAGAGAGGGAATATCGGCTCATCCATAATTATGAGCCCTACTGATGAACCACTCGGTGGAATCTACCGATTGCATTTCCCTCGAATCGATATCCGATTGCTAAAGTTCATTTTCGATCAGCTCGTTGCTTCTTATTTCTAACAAAAATATTTTCATACCCATTTCAGTATCTTACGTTTCAACGATCTCACGTCACCGGAATAATTATAAATAGAAGTTCAAAAGAAGTACAAGGATTTGTCAACAACATTCTGTTCCTGGGAACCCGATGATCGCTTTTAATTGAAACAGCGTTAATGGAAGCGAAGCGAATTAATGGCTCGACAAAAAAATCGACATGGTTCAATTTCCTGGAAAATGCTGGACCTCAGGTCGATTGATCGAATCGGGTCGATTCATTTTCCACGGCGGCACGAAGTGGAACAACAGTTATTAATTTTTCTCAACGAAAGCGTTTATACTAAAAAGTGAAATTGAAAAAACGAAAATGAAATCGTTCCGTGGTGACACTTCGAATTCAATTGTTATTCAAATGAAACGCGATCGAGGATCCCGCCTATTCGTCGGATAAACGAAATAAATAAATCCTCGTCGTATGCGTATCGCGAATATCGGTATCTATGTTGAAATGAAAAAACTCTAAATTTTCTATATTTGAAATGAACAAAGAAGAAAAGGAATTGGTCGCTTTTAGAATAAAAATTCTCGGTCACTCGACTCGGCCAACAATACTTTTGTCCCGAAAGGGAAGAAAATCGATGCCGGAGCACCGAACATCCCTCGTATGCTTAAGGAATACCTACCTTCCGTTTGTTCGAGCATATTACCGGCCTCGAGTGACACGCACGCCAACTTCTACACGGCCGAAGTAATTCCAGCTGGCCAACGTGTTACATCGAACAGTTACGATGACCCGGTTGCTCGACGCAAGGGTAGGTTGATCGAACAGGAGCACCAGTCGCGAGTTAGCCCCTGCGAAAATAAACGAATAGCAGTGAGCAGCGTGAAAACGGAGAGGGTGACCGACATCGAGGTAATTCACGGAAAACGAGCGAGAAGTTGGCGATGGTAGTGGTGGTGGTGGTTGCAAAGGGTGCAGCTAGGTCGGTAGGTACGCGTAGGTAGGGCAGAGAGCGGCGCAGGTGTAGGGCCTGGCGTGGACGTCGCTGGGCTTTTGTGGTGGTTGATATCGACCCGTGTGGAGGGTCGTAGCTGTCGGGTTGATCGTATGGCGCAAGCCTGGACGGGGTTGGAGGGTGGAGGTGGCGATTGCGGAGAGGAGAGAGGGATGAAGGGAGCGGGTCGGTTTCTCAGCGAGGGTGAGACGAGAGGAGCTACCGGCAGTAGTACCCCGGCCAGTACCCCGCGCGGCGGGTGCAGCTGCATCCGAAAAGCCGTGTGTGTGAGAGTGCGTGAGAGTGGCGATAGTTGGCGTGTGTGTTCTTCTACTTGGTCAAACGATTCACGAGGGTGGAGTACGTAAGGTGTCTCTCTGTGACGAGGCGTCCTCGTCGTCGTCGTCGTCGTCGTCCTCGTGTCAGCCAGCATCCGAGGGAACTGGTGAGGACAAACCAGCTCGGACAGTCCGTCTCCCCTGTTTTGGGTGCTGACGATCGTCCGATGTCCCAGCAACGTGTTGTTCCAGGCGACGCCGACCACAGGAACAGCAGGAATGTGATTTAAAGAGTACGATAGAGTGAGTGTGTGTGTGTTTGTGTGCACGAGGGAGAGAAAGAGAGCGAGAGAGAAAGAGAGAGAGAGAGAGAGAGAAAGATCGAGTAACAGCGCCATGTTACGAAGAAGATACACCTCGAACGAGCATTCCTACCTGAGCGCGGGCAGGCCGTCGAACCTGCTGCGGACCAGCTTCAGCAGCGCCAAGCTAGAGACGCTCTATCGTGCTTCGTCCCTTCAGCAAAGGCGGGGTGGTCTCGAGTGTTTCCTGTTATCGGCACTCCTTTATGGCGCACAAACGATAGTAGTGCCAGGTCTGGAGCTACTGGTCCGAGGGCTTACAGCCGTCTTCCTGGGACTGAATCTTGGTCTATTGGCCTGGGCCAAGTGCAACCCCAAAGCAAAGGATGCGCTCTGGTCGGTGGTCCCTCACGTGGCCTGGCTACTCTCCACCGCACAGCTACTCGCTCAGCTGTTCCTCAAGTCCAGCGAGGTCACGCCTAGAAACGGATTAGACTGGCTGTTGCTCTTGCTCTACCTGCTGTTCGCCACTCTGCCCCTCAGGCTCTCCCTCTGTGCCTTGCTCGCGTTCGGCACCACGCTAACTTACATCGTCTCCGTGGTCGGACTGTCCAAGGCACCCGCCCAGATACCCATCGATGTTTTGGTAGGTTTCACCAACTGTACCTTGATGAATCCTCCTCTTACGGAGGATTTGGATGGTTCCTTAGCACCGTTCGCCACCGCCCTGAAAACGTTGAAAATCTCGTCAGATAGAATTTTTATTCTTTACCAAATCTTACTTAAATTTTCCCAATTTACCTTCAAGGATAAAGAGACATTACTCACGACGTGCAGGTTGTTATTGGTTTAGGACCGGAAATCGAAACTTCAGAATTTTCTGTCTCTATAATGCTATTTTAGCTTCGATATGAAAGGATATGTAGACAGATGTCACTCTATAGAAAGCTGTTAAAATGTTCTCCTATGGTTTCGTCTGTGAAATTGATTTGAAGCCGGGGATTGGCGCCGATGAATTTCCAGGACAACTGATTGACACATTCATTGCCTACCCCTTTGAGACTACCCTTTACTCGTACGTCTAAATAACTCCGTTGACGACAAGTCTCGCGCCTTTAATTTTCCCATGGTAATTTGCAATTCTATCGATATTTAGGTGATAATAAATTACGCGAAGAATTTTGATTTTGAGCTGGAACGGTATGCACAGCGTCGCGAACGTGGCTAGGCGAACGTGTTAAGGAATCTAGGCTAATGGTTTCAAGTCGAACCAATTTTAAAATAAAAGTTATAAAAAATAATACGCTTGGAAAAATGTCGAGGCATTTTTAATGTTGGAGTATGTCGTGGGCGTTAGTTTTCTGCGTGAAATGCAGGGTTCATTCGGTGTTAAATAATCGTGAAAACATTCGAAGCTAAATCTAATTAAAAATTTTCAGATTTAAATCCATTCGAATTGAGCAATTCCAAATAAATTTATAGATTCTTTTTAAAAATATAAAAAAAAAAGAATACTCCGTGTTGTTATTTTACACGATCAATTGAATCAATCTCCTCCGAGGGCTTAAATATCGTTCCTTTATACCGGATTTATTTAATTTTAGACCCGTGATGTTAGAAAATAATCCATTAAAGAGGAAACGATGATACAACGTTTAAAGTGGCCAGAACGAACAATGAAAGCTTCAACTAGTCGAACGAATTTACTGTCTAAACAAATCACGATATAATTGAACTTCCTCGGGAAGAGAAAAACCTGTGTACAATGTAAGTAAGCTTCGTAAAGGAATAATAGAAGCTGGATTAAGTCGCTTTATATATTGCCACCGATTCAGCATCACTTGACTGATCGATTAGCCATCAAACCGGTGCCTCCATTATCTCTGTTGTCTTTTCCATCGCGACAATTCTTCGATGCAATCAATTGTTCAAACAGCATTCTTAAGAGAAATTCAATTTTCCTATCGACCTTCTATCCAAAATGAAAAATTCAAATTCGAGTACTTCAACAAATCCATAAAATATCGTTCAGTCGATACTTAATATTTCTTTTCGATGAGAAGAAGTTCCTTCGATGGAAGTAGTTCACAGTTCCGGGATTTTTAATTAGTGTCTAGTTAGATGGACGAATGGTAGGTAGTTTCACTTGGTCGCTAATTAAAGTTGCGACGTCCCTTGCGGAAAGGGTGAAACGAACAAGAACAAGGTTCATAAATTGAACGAGCAACTTCGCAGGATAGTGTGTCGTAAAAGCTGGCACGAAGGAAATCATGCTTGAATTCCGGGGGGATGCGACACCCTGGAACGTCGATTAATCGGCTTTTGATTGGAGGAAGGCCGGTAATGAACAGTCTGTCACGATCATTAGCATCGCAAATTCGTTGGCCCAGCTTCGAAGTTTCAACAATTACGATGACGTTTTATCAACTTTTATGCTTCTATTGCAAAAGCTCCTTTTAAATCCTTATTATACGTGTACATATTGTATATATGAAATCAAGTGTAACTAAAAGATGAAGTACAGAGTTCGTTGAACGACCCAGAGGCATCGATCAAACGAATTTTCACTCACGAACGAGGTAACTAGGAGAGGTCAAAGAACGTGGAAACAACGTGGTCGAACACTATGAAACAACATAGATAGTTCAGTGACAAAATTTCCTAGACAAGAATGGTCGCGAGAGCGAAAGTTTCACTGGTGCACGTGGTTCTATCGTTAGTAACAGCCGAGTAGAGTTCGCTCAATGGTTGTTTAAAATAGAGAGAGACGAAGGTGAAAGAGATGTGCAATGACGCGACATGCCGCCTTTCCATGCACGACATACGATCGGTTTTCAATGGCACGATCTGCTTTCTTCCTCAACTCGGTAACAAATAGCCTGAATGCGTCAGTTCGAACGATAATTGCAATAATCGTCGATTTCTTGTTTAATGAACCCTTCTCTTCAGGTTGATCGAGGGGGTGACAAACCCCTTTGGTATCGTTCATCATATGGACATCAAGGGAAACGATGGGAGAACATTGAAATTGATAATAATTTATGATATATAGTTTGAAATTTTTTTTTAACACGTTAATTACGAAGATAAATTGAATTTCTCGAAGTTTATGATCGCCGACTCTCGTACCAATCAAGCTGCTCGAAATTGGATTCAAAGTTTTCCGCCTGGTGAGAAGTTGTCTGACCAGCACACTGCGACCGTCTGAATCTACTTTCACTCGAGAGTGTCTGAATTGAATTAACATGTTGACTACTGTAGCAGAAATTTAATAATTTAGATATTAAGATAGAATAGAGATTCAAATATATTTTTAATCAGCTGAAAATAATTGCATCTAACGAAAGGGGTGATCGAACGATATAAGTGAATTAAGCTTGAATATCGATTAGCATCGTATATCGACGAAATAAACAGTCCATCATCGTGCATTGTAGCGTGACCCTACTAATTACCGACGAATTAACAGATTCGTCAAACGAGCAAACCAATAATACGAAACAGGGGAACATTTAAATCGATAAAACAACACAAAACCGTCTCCCAGTTAATTTCTTGGCCGCAGAAAATTCAATTACGATCCTGTTCTATTGTTCCATGGGGACAAACGATTCGAACAAAAGCCTCTGCGGTTGAATAGAACTCCATCAAGCGTGCGAGACGGAGCCAGTTCCACGATTTTCCGCGCGAAAACGAAGCAATAGGGGGCGGGGGAGAAAAAAGGGCTTAGGGTTATTTGCGGAGGAATAGTTTGTTCCTGGATAACAGTTAAATATTTTCCAAATAGTCTCGAATCGTAAATGTCCGTTGATTTTCAGGTGCTGACGTTAACGTTGTCGGTGGGCGCGATGTTGTTGGGTGCTTCCAGTTACTCCTTGACAGAGTTCCAGCAACGTCGAGCCTTTCTGGAGACTAAACAGAGCCTGGAGGTTCAATTAGTGATCGAAGAGCAAAGTGCCGAACAAGAGAGGCTGCTTCTGAGCGTGTTGCCGGAACACGTGGCTGTAAAAATGCGACAGGACCTCGGCGCCTCGTTGGACACGCAGTTCAAGAAGATCTACATGTCCAGGCACGAGAACGTATCGATCTTGTACGCGGATATCGTCGGTTTCACGGCCATCTCCTCCACCTACAGCGCCAGCGAACTCGTGAAAATCCTGAACGAGTTGTTCGCGAGATTCGATCAACTCAGCGAGAGGTGGGTCGTTGATATGTCCTTTAAAGAGATTCTCACTTACAAGTGAAAAATTACAGAACAGCGTTTCACGAAGGGAGATGCTACCAAATTGCTTTCATTTTTGAGTTACCATTTTTTAGAAATATTAACGTGCCCAGGTACGAGCAGCTACGAATTAAAATCCTCGGCGACTGTTACTACTGCATCAGTGGAGCACCGGTCGAAAGGTCAGACCACGCTGTCCTCTGCGTTCACATGGGCCTGTCGATGGTGGACGCCATCAAGTACGTGCAACAGACGACCAACAGCCCTGTGGACATGAGGGTGGGCATACACACCGGTGCAGTTCTGGCCGGTGTTCTCGGTCAGAGGCAATGGCAATTCGATGTTTACAGCAAGGACGTCGAGCTGGCGAACAAGATGGAGAGCAGCGGAAGAGCGGGGTGAGATACGATAAATTGTAAAAGAAAATATCACGCAATTAAAATTTCTGTGAAATTTTTCGGCTGTTCAAAATGAAGTTACGCGCACGATGAACAGTGTAATTATCGAGAGAATAAATATTTGAAGGAGGGTGCACATCTCGAACGTGACACTGAGCTTCTTGAACGGGGAATTCGAGGTCGAGCCAGCCCACGGCGAGGACAGAGAAGAGGCACTCAAAAAGGCGGGTATCGTCACTTACTTCATAGTGCGGGCGTTGAAACCCTTCAAGCCAGCCGTGACGAAGAGTCTTGCCTCACTGACGGACGCGGAAAATCCACGAAGTTCGATGGAAAATACCAGAGACGGGAGGTACAACAAGGACACGGAAGAGTTCTGGCAAAGGCTTCGAAAGGAACTCGACAGCAAAGGTGGATAAACATGTTGGAAAAGGGGAAAAAATATCTATCAACGAAAATTTTATCTGAAATCCTATAGGTGGAGTGGTGGATCTGAAAGGACACGCGCATTGGTTCTCCTTACGTTTCAAAGACAAGAAGGTAGAATCAGCGTTTCACAATGCCGAAGAAGCCTTCTCCCCGTTGTCGTTACTCGGAGGACCGCTGGTGATGGTTTGTTCATCGCCGGTATGGAGGTTTCAACCCTGGGGACCATTTACCTGGGGTGGAATAGTGGTGGTCACTTTGTTTGCTATCGTTTTGGGCGGTGCCACTTGTTTGGGCAGCGCCGTTAAAGCTATGTGGCTGAGGAGAACCCTTGCTTTGCTGATGATCTTCTCCCTCGGGGATTTTCTGCTTCTCGACATGGTATGAAACATCCGTCAAACGAATGATATTTTATTAGAACGGTTCATTAGTCTAAGGTACGTTCAATATCTATTCCGATGAACAGTTCAACTGTGTGGTGATCGAGGAAGCGATTCCTCGCTTCAACGGCACTACACCCTTGTCAGCAAGGTGTCCATATCCCTCGTACTACTCATACATGGGCGTGCTAACGCTGGTGGCGATCTCTATGCCGAATTACATCTACTACCTGGGCAAAACGTATTTGATGTTCGGAATCGCAGGTATCCAGTGTGCCGTCAACATCTATCTACTTGGAGGGAGGCTCGATTGGGAAGATTATGCCTCGTCTCCATTAGACCCACCAATTTTTCCTTCAAAGTATTACCTGTCCATCACTCTTTTCGTCGTGGCCATCTGTTTGGTCATCGTTTCCAGATACGTGAGTAATATTTTATATTGAACGTTCCTTTGTTAAATAAAGTTAGAAGTATAGAATAGGTTGGTACAAACACCCTTAAATGTCTTTTGTCCGGTCAATTAAACCTGGGGATATTTAATGTTGTTAAATAAAAAGTATCCCATCCTCGGTAGATGAACAGCTAAAGGTTGAATAAAAATGTGAACCTTCTTATTTCGATGAGCTGGCTGGAATTCGATCGATTTCCAGACGGAGAAATCGAGGAGGATGCTTTATCTACGGGGCAGAGAGGTGGTCGCGCAGAGAGAGAGGGCGGCTGACATGAAGCGTCGAAACGGTGCCCTTATATACAATATCCTGCCGCCCCACGTGGCAGCTTACTACCTGTTCAGCGCCAGACACCACGGCGACCTATACAGTCAAAGTTACTCGGAGGTGGGCGTACTATTCGCCAGCATGCCAAACTTTGCCGACTTCTACAGCGAGGAGAGCATAAACAACCAGGGTCTCGAGTGTCTTAGGTTCCTCAACGAAGTCATATCAGATTTCGACGCGGTGAGTACCATTGAATGTACCAATCCCATTGAACGTGCAGGAATTCAGGAACTCGAAAACCATGGAACTTGGATACTTTTCGATGGTTTAGGTATTCTTGGATCTAGAAAGATCTCGGAATTCGTTTTAATCCCACTGATCTTCCCTTTCTCGTAGATCCTCGATCAGTGTAAGTTCCGAGACATCATCAAAATCAAGACAATAGGTTCTACGTATATGGCGGCATCAGGGATCACGGAATCGGTGGAATCTGAGAACGCGCCACGATGGTGTCATCTGGCGACCCTCGTCGAATTTGCCTTGGAACTGAAGAAAGCATTGTCCAGCATCAACGAGCAGAGTTTCAATCACTTTGTCTTGAAAATGGGTATCAATTATGGCCCGGTAATTGCTGGGGTTATCGGGGCGAGGAAACCTCATTACGACATCTGGGGCAACACGGTGAACGTGGCGTCCAGGATGGAGAGCACTGGAAAAGTGGGTTGTATCCAGGTAAGGTGTAATATTTAGAAATTTGGAAATTTCGAAACCCGTGAGTTTAATAACTTGTACTCAGGTGACGGACGAGACCCGGAAAATCCTGGAGCCCTTCGGTTTCGGTTTCGAGCAACGTGGCATGGTATTCGTGAAAGGCAAAGGTCAACTACTCACTCACTATCTGGTATCCAAGGATGGCGTGTCCTTGAACTTGGACAGCGATCTACCAGTCGAACCTACTCATCCCATCATCTACCAGTAGGCTAATACTCGAAGGCTCTAAAAACTTCAACGCAAACTCTAGCTCGTTCGCGATGGGAACCTCGTCGAGAGGCAAGGTTTCCCTCTCTCTCTCTCTCTTTTTGAGAACCCTCGAAGGGTTGTTCAAGACTATGACGAAGAAAGAGACGATCGTGCAAAGGGGGAAAAAAAACGAACTGAATCTCGAGGCTCGAAGCAACTTCTTCGAAGAAAAGATCCTTTGGATGAGTCGAAAGACCGAAGGAACGCGAATCGTTGGTTTAGAAACAGGTCCGGGCAATTCTGATCATTTGACAATCGATTAAATCGTTGATCTAAATCGATAGATTTTTCAATGTCATCTTTAGAAATTTTCAACTTGATGGAATTTTAACACGTTGACCACCGCGATTATTAAATAAAGATAAAGGTACTGAACTTTCTCAAATATCAAATTTCAATTCTTCAGTTCGCTAATATATTTTTCTTTTAATTATTTTGCGGTATTTGACGTGTTAATTGATTCAGAAACAATTTAGGTAACTAACCGTGAAGCAGCCACTTGAAGAAAAATTCTTACCGCTGTTACAACCGTAATCAGTCATTAACGTTGATCGCGTTTAGGACGAGGAACGTGTTACTAATGATGACGAACAGGGTACAAATCGAAAACTAAGTAGGATTAGGACGATTACGTTTGAGAATGGAAAGTGAACGATCGAACTAGTCGTGTTCTTTAAGCTGTGAACTGTCTTGCGAAGAATAGTTGAAAGTTAGGCCTTTAACAGAGTCCTATTTTACGTAGAACAGTGGAACAAGTAGGCTGATCTATAGGTAGGGAAGGAAATGAAACGTTCGAACGAATCGATATATTTCTCATTAATTTGAAGGTACGAAGCGAATGCATATCCGAAGGGGAAGGTTAATTGAAATCGGTGATTAGTGTCAGCTCGAGAGAAACATGTTTATCTCGGATATCGATCATTCTCGTTACTCTAGAGTCGATATGTAACTTAAGAAAGTGTTTAGGTCATAATCGTTGTGGTAGATTACGTACGGTTCTCGGTAATCGTGGCTCTATTTTTCTAGATTACGCGACGAACACGTTCGATAAATAAACGAATTATGGGGTGTCGACGGTCAATTAGTGGTAGGTCTTTTTCCTAACGTGGCTCGCGAAAAATCGTCGCTTTTCTCTTGATATATACGCGGTTCCCATAAAGTAGAATAAATAATAATAACATCAACGTATTTATTATTTTTCGAAGCTTTATGGATACTCCGTATATTAATCATAGAAGCCGTCAAATGTGTGCTTTCTTACGATCTCAATCGATTCGTTGTAATACAGTGTCAGAAGAAAAATCTCTAAGAAATTGTACGTACAATAAATACAGGAAAAAAGAACGCAATTCCCCGCGTCTTTAATGGCCAAGTTGGTAAAGTTGTTTGAAATTACGTATTATAACTTTCCAGGATCGAATCCTGTTGGGGTGAAAAAAATATCAATTCGTTCATTTTTTCTGAAAATTTCCTGGTACAATTGTCGTAGCAATCGAATTTTCTCTATACAATTGTTCTGTAATTGGTCGAATCGTACGATTTTCACGGTGCAATTGTTAATAATAATAAAATAGTCGAATGTCATGGAGGATGGGTTGGTTCGGTGGTTTGTAATTAGTGTGTTCTATTGAACTTTGGTGAAAGGTGCAATTTAATTGTACACCGAGTTGTTGTGTAGTTCGGTATGTGTATCGTATAGAGGTACTATTTATCGATCGTTCGCGATATCTCGAGAAAACGACACGCGATATTTAAAATACTTTCGCGGTAACGAGCATGAAAGTATAGAAACTATGTTACGTTATTTGTAAAACTTCTCTCGTAGAAGCTCCGAACAAACTATGTTGCCATCGCAGCTTTGTTTCGTGGAATTGTAAATGGAAAGTATTTGGGTAAACTGTGGAAAAAAGAAACATCGACTTTGAGAAATACCTTCAACGAAAATGTGTACGTACTTCGAGAAGAGAGAAGAAAAACACATGAGAATTGTGTTCTCGAAGGATGCTGTTAAAAATATAAGCGCTGTTTCAACCGATTTACCGATAAGCTTCAATGTTGTCTACTTTCCTTAAGCTTTACGTATGAACAAACTATTTAGCAACTCTTTATCGTAAAAAAATTGTCGAAATTGCGGAGAATTGTACTCTGCTGTTAAAAATGTTGAAGAAGCATTGAACTTGGAAAGGTGCTTGCATGTTTAACAGCACGAGAATGTTGTGAATCAAAAAACAAGTTCGAGGTCCGTTATTTTGGACACGTGGTAACGAAAGTGTCTATAATTTTGATTAAACTATAGTTCTCTAGAATGGAAAAACAGAGCAAGGTTTTCTAGAAATTCTAGATCAGATCTTTCATTCTCAGTATAGAGGTTTCATAAATGCATTGATCACTGTTAAACGATGTCTGAGATCAAAATAAGGTAATTTGTAAAAAGAGAATGAATTAATTTTTTAATTATTGAAATTGGAAATCTTTGTGTAATAGAAGATCAGCTTTTCGTTATTTCAAATTAGTCTTATTTTGCGCTCAAGATTCGTTTACTGAATATTATTCACGAAATAACCGTGAAACATCTCGTATCGGGTCATTAATAGTATACTCGATATGATAATTTATTTTTCTACACTTTGAGTACAAACTCGAGTACGTACAACGCACACGATTACGACGAGAAGAAACGAAGGTGCGATTTAATCCTTTCGTCTGATTCTCTTGGAACACGAAACTGTTGGAACTAGTCCAACCAAGTGTCTTCAAAGTCCTAGAAAAATCGTACTCTGTTTTCTAACGAAACTAAATACAAATTCTTCGAACGAAATTTAGATTTAAAAGAACAAAAGATTAGCCAATTCTTACAATTTCTTTCTTTTTCTTTTTTCTTTGTAGAACAAGGGTGTACATTTTCACAATCCACGCGTGTGTGCGTTGGTGCAGCACGAAAGGATTAAAGAAACGAATGAAAGCACAAAAATATGAAGAAGAAAAAAGGATAGTGTGATTATAGAAACGAGAAAGCACGGCCTAAGCGCGATAAAGTGGATAAATTGGGTGTAGAAAAGAATGAAGTATCAAAGCAAACTCTTTCGAAGGAAAATCCAGATCAATTTTACACGAATCCAATTATCTTTAAAAAATATATATATATATATATATGTAGAATACAAATTAGTTCTCGAACGATGGGTTGTTAAGACACCTGCAATTAAAATTTCATTTTAAACCCCTCAATTGATTCGTAATTTGATTTCCTTCATCAGAGTTTCAGAATCGCACAAAGAAGGAAAGTAGGACAAGCATTCGATACTGGACCTCAAACCTTTTTCCACTGATCGCGTATTTCCGGTTTCATATTCACGCTTGACACAATTGATACATAAACGTACACTCTCCACACGTGTATACACAAATTTACAGAAAAAAAAAGAAGGAGAATAGAAGAGATGAAGGATGAGAAGAAAAAGTAACGATGACGGACAGAGATCTTGTAAAGTAGCAATACAGGGAATTCTCGTGTACATATATTGCATATAATAATAATAAAAAAAAGCAAAAAGAATTAAAATATTAAAAAAAAATATTAAAAAAAATAGGAGAAAGAAATTAATGGGTCGAACGAAATAGAAGGACGACCCCTGTTTTCTTTTCTTTTATCGACGTCAAACGACCCGGCCGAATGCGTGTATAGTCGTGTAAGATGAATTATATCACTGTAGATATATTAGCACCTTTAGATGTGAGACTTCGATGAGGGAACACTTGTTGTAAACTTTCAAAGGTATAAACTTCTTCAGGCTGGGACACGCCGGGGACTCAGAGTCGAGAGGAATCATGCGACTGTAAATTAATAAAACGGTTTCTTCGCCGATGTCAAATGATTATTTCAATGATTCATATCTCACCTCTCCCTAGAGAAATAAACAACATTTTAATTAGGATTTCTTTAAAATTTCTATAATTTCATTTTGACTGCAGTATCATTTTCGAAATAATACAGTCGACGGGAAGAAGTAGACGTATTTATAGGAAAAACTTTATTTCGAACATGTCCGAAAGTTTCTTACAGTATGAAGCTGATCGACGAAAGATGTCAAATAAGATTAATATTGGATCGATTGTCATCGGGATAGAATTGTGTAAAGCACTTGAAGAGTCACTGATTGTATTATTATTATTTTTTTTAAAGCGACCTGATAATAACTCGCTCGAACGCTAGACATTTTCTTTTGCAACGCGGACAAGAATCCACATTTGATTGCAAATGAAGAATAACACCTTTACCGGTAAGTAGTCGCAAACATGAATTCGAAGGAAATATTAAAGTTAGGAGAGATATTCAATATTGATTAATCGTTTGCACTTTTTAAGAGTTCCTCGTTTAATATGCAGATATAGCTATATATTTACAAGGCAAGCTGTGAACACAGCTATATAGCTATACTTTATTTATTTAGAATGAAAAAAGCACGATAAACGCGTAACACTGCTCGAATACACCTTGTCCGCGTGCAAAATACTTGGACAACGATCGATCATCTCAGTCGTCTCCATTTTTGCGAATAAAAATTCATCGCATTGTATGAAAATCCCACTTTTCGATTCGAATCAATCTACTTTCAATCTTCTATTGTTTTTCAACGAGCTCGTTCTATGTCATACTATGTATATCCAGTTTGTCGAATTGAAAAGGTTTCGTTGATCGAAATAGTCAATTTTTCAATCACAGACGATAGAATGAATATAATCGTTAAATGTTCAAGTATCCATCCATGCTCACCAATCGACAATCATCGAAACACCCCCTGATCTAGGCCCAATGGTTAAGCACCATCAGAGGTTGCACGTGTATCTTATCTGAAATAATCACCTTCTACTATTACTTTCATCTATCACGTGGTACCTTTACTTTTTACCATCAACCTTGCGTTTTCATTTGGTATCAAGGATTAATTAAAATGTCACCTCTCATTTAGAATCCTTCACTTTTCACCATCAAAGCTCTAAGCTCCGCATTCTGATAATCCTTATTCCCGGTGGTTCCAAGGTTTCACCAAGTGAACCTTCTATCATCGGCATATGGGTGAATTTTATATTCAGAACACTCGACCAGCTAGTCAATCGTCGAATGAGTCGCTGGTACCAGGTCGATCGAAATCCTGCGAAGAGCCAGGCTGTCGATCGGGTACCAGCAACCATCCTCACGTCCTCACGAACTTGTACACCACACCGAACACCAACACGCTGACCAACACGAGGACCAACGCGGTCACCACCTTGGCGAACGCGTTTAATCCGCTCTCCGTGTGCTGTTGAGGCCTCCTGGTTGGTACGCTCTGCTTCGATGCCAATCCACGGGCCAAAGCAGGAAATGCTAGGCTCTGAGTGAAGGTCAACTTATGCAAGGATTCCGACAAAGAGTATGGACCCACTGAACCTCGGGCTGCTGCCCTCAGCAGGGCGTATTCCAGATCCAGGGCATCGAACATGCTATACCTGTTAATTATTAGAAAACTATTGATCAAACATCGATTACCGAGCTGGGTAATTCTGTTGATTGGAAATAAAATTCTAAGCAGATCGAGAGAGCGTGAGAAAGGGTGGCTGGAGGGATAGAGGTCTGGATTATTCGGATACCGATTAATATCTGGATCTATAACTGCACGTGCTTCGTCGGTCGTATTTGCATGGAGCCAGGGTCACGCCTCGACACGAGTCAAGATCGACGTCAGACCGTATCAACCTGAGGGATTATTTCCAGCCCCGCTTCCCCGTGCGATAATTTCACGGATCGGGAACAGAAAGGGGATGGTTCAGGGACGTTTCCCTTTTGTGAAGGAGACGGTGACAGGAAACCACGAGGATTTTTCACTTTCTCGGAGAGATTAAACGTTTCTTAAACTCTTGAAACGTTCGCCGCTAGCATTCGTACTTTATCCTTTCTTGCGTCGAGCGATCGTTAAATATATTCCCCGATGGTATAATTACCTGCTGCTTCGCCTCCTATCTTGCGAGTGCATCGAAGCGATCGCGGAGCTTGGCATGGAACGTAAACTGCTGGTGGTCGAGCTCGACGGGCTCGGCGGAAGTGGAGGTTCCTCGTCGATGGACGCCCGGTCCGGCGTCGGTGGAGTCTTAGACCCTGAATTGTGGTGATTATGATGCAAATGATGCAGCTGCAGCCGAGCATGATCCGGATGAAGCAGGCTGGCGCGTCGGGATTGTTGCGGGGTCGCGGCTGGACTCGTACTCGCCACGCCGCACGGCGATGGCGATGCCTTTTCAAACAGGATCATCGTTAAGGCATTCCGCGATTTAACTCTCTTAACATTTCGCCTTTAATAACAATCGATGAATCATAAATATGTAGCACAGTGCGTCGATTATGGCGTGGGACATTTAGGTTCTCCGTCGACCTGGCGCCAACAAGATTTTGATTTACGATGCGAGGTAGACGGGAATATTCGATTGAATAGCTTTCTTATAGAAACTACCATGAACCATTGATTCGTTTTATAACCGTGGTTATAAGAATAGGAAATAAAAAGCACCGTTAAGCACGATAAATTTCAGATATTTCTGTTCATTTTTTTTTCTATTTCTCTGTTTATGAGGATTGTAAATACCTGTATAGATTCTATTCCACTATCGTTGACGTTCTCTTGGACATCGGGAAACACGAATGCCTGCGCTTGTCCGTCCGCCTCGCCTCTCGGTGAATCGCTCGGCCATACCTGAAGAAGCGGAAGTCCACCGCGTGGTTCCGTGCATACTTCCGCAACAACGTCGCCGCTCTGTTCACCCGTGCTGAGGCACAGTCGGCCCAGCTCTCTCAATGGCTTCTGTGAAACCAGCAGTAACCAATGAAATATCGAATTGGTAAAAAAAATTGTCTTATAACACGTTGGCTAGAATTCGATAAAATTTTCTTTAAGAAATCATGGCTATCTAAAATTGTCGATATCTTAAACAGGACACGACAGCTGGCAACCCGATGGAACAAATACTTCTGTGTCTGACATAACCGTGTTCCTAGAGCTCTAGATAAATCACCAGCAAAACACATTATGCACGTTGCATTTGCGTCACGTGGAAGCTGTCACTGATTCGAATTGATTCGATCGTGGTGAAAATGCTGTCGGAAATATCGACTGGTATGACTGCATTGTGCCGATCGTCTGATCGAGATACCGAGGAAACTTTAAGGGAGATACGTGTCAGGGTATAACCGAAGGAAAACTTGTGCCTCATAGAAAACGAAAATGATTCGTATTTGAGGTTTGATGATTTACATCTAGAAGGAAAGTTGGAAAGTCTTCGACCCCGTGGCAGCCGATGACTTAGTGAAATATCCCTCGGTTCGATTCCTTTCATTACGGCCTGTTTACATTGATGTGATGAAGGTTGCAACACGCCCGGTTCTTTTATAAACGTCGATGACGTAGGATGGACTCACGCGAGAATTCTCAGCAACAACAGTTCACCGCTAATAATTATCACAGCACAATAATAAAAGTGCAAAGTTCACTATGAACCATTCGACTGTATCCTGTTTCTCATAGAGAAATAATAATCGATGTGGAAATAAACATTTTTCCCAACGAAAACGAAAACATCCCTTATGATTAATTACAAAATCAACCTTGATTTTGCCCTCGACCATCAAGATAATAATATTATATCAAAAATATGGATTTATCATTTACACAAGGTTCCCTTGAAAATAAAAATACTTTTCGAAACGGAAACTGCCCTCCTTGATTAATTACCAAAGTTCTAACGATTGATCTGACGGGTCGTTCAGAGTGCCTCTAATAGCACGACATTTTATCGAGACCAACGGGACAAATTTATCTTTTCTCAACGACTTTTTCCCTATCGGTGTATAATTAGCACGATCTCGTACGAAAAAAAAGTCTTGCTGGTCAAACAGCCGATGCGAACACGGATCGATACAGCGCAGCCAGGAAGCTCTCTAATGAAGCTGGATGCTTCTGTGCAGGTTTCCCTGGAAGGAGATGCGAATGTTATCATTCGCAGGGAAAAGAAGAATATACGTCTGTCTGTCAGAAGAAGAAGAAGAAGTTATGAATGTTGCAACTTTACCCTGAAGGGTGATTTGATGTAACACATTTGTTTGTTAAATATTTCAGGTTACTCGTTTTCAGGACACCCGACCGAGAATTTCAGTTTCATTGTACGATTCGCGAGACAGAACGAAGGAAATGATAAATTTAATGTTAAGCAAAGTTCAGAAATGGAAGGAGGTTTAAAACGATATTGATATCCTTGGTTCTATCGTGGAAATACGAAGATTGTTAATTTCTGCATTTCCTTTAACCATGAAAACTTGAACGAGAGAAATGCAAATTCGTTGTACCGCAGTGAACGACTGATGGCTGTCCTCACGATTGGTATCAGTTTTGCTGCAGAAAAATCTGGACGTTTGCCAAACTGTTGTTTCGATGGAACCGGTCTGCTTAACCGCAGATCCTTTTTCTAAAAGAACCACAAAAGAATTAGAAATCGGTTTGCGCCACTGGGTACAAGACAATACGGAGAAACTTATTTCCATTTCTGAATTGAACGGTCGAGAAAGTTCATTTTCTTTCTCCAATTTCTTTCAATTTCAATATAGATAGACTATTATAATATTAATAAAATGTACTATAAATAAATTTCAAGTGAAGCCTTTGAATTCGCCTAGATGCATAAAAAGTACATATGCACTCTGCTACCTCTTCTTTTTTTAAATGTGTTTTCAAATCTGTGTCAACGACTGAAATAAAACGAGGAATATCTCAATTTTCATCTGTAATTTCAGTGGTATCGTGCCAGTTATATATAAATTATGATGCAACCACGTGTTTTCAACCTGATTCACGATCTATCATCTGAGTGATTGAAACCCCCTCCAAACGGATTAATTAATCTCACATCGGATCATGAATTATAAACTGAGCGACGTTTCTGCTAAATTAAAGCTCGAGAAATTAATTAATCCCGTGCCCTTAGCCGGGTGTGGATTATTAAAAAGTTTTCCACAGCCACAGCAAATATCTCGGATAAATATTTTTCAAGCTGTGAACTCGACGAATTATAACCCGTCTTGATAATTACACATTCTTTTTTCCTCGGCAAACTTTCTTGATCGAAACGATAATATGATACGAAGATTACACTTTTATATAATAGCAATCAATATTAAAATTATTTTAGACTTTTAACATTTGAAATGAATAACTTATCCGAGAAGATGTAGCGTTGTTTATCACCCAATGGTAAGTGCTTTGGTTAATCCATTAAAAGCACTTCGAATAGGCGAATAGGGGTTGAAAGGAGTGAGGTCGTAATCGCAGCCAATGATTTGCGGACCGTGTTGAACAGACACACAACGATGTTCGTGACCGTGACTGAGAAATCTTAGTTGCTTCGGCCTTGACATAAGGCACGGTCGATGAAGGAACATGAAAGGGGGTTGCTTTTCTCGTGCGTGTAAACAGAAACACCCTTGTCCCATGAAAAGGAGGAGTTTGTTCAATTTCAACAGCTCGATCACGAAATTATCACGAGCAACGATCTTCCAGAAATTTTTTTCACCCCTCCTTTTTCATTTAAACATTTTCGATTCGACTTTGACCAACCCTTGGGGGGTTGAAGTGACGTTTCCATCACGAAAATTATTAGTGAATTATGAAGTTCTCGATAACAAGACTGATTCGTGGCTAATGGAAAAGTTAGGGGTTCGTGGGTAGATTAATTGACTTTATATTTCAAGGGTTAGGGGTGTATTCGTTAAAAGGTCTTCATCCTCGAGTGAATCAGGTTGGAATGTTAAAGAGAGTGAAAGTAAAAGTAGAATTTACTTTTCTACTTAACTACCTTCTTGACTTAATCACCTGTGGTGGTGAACTTTCATCCCTTACTCGATGACAATCTCCACTTTCTTGAACGTTTAAAAATAAAAAGTATAGCTTGAACAACAGGTAATGCTAAGGGTGAATTGGAAATTTGGTTAAAGGTTATTATTCGCAGAGTGATGTTTGGAAAGGGTGAATTTCAATGGTAGTGCCTTGAAAAATTAATTAAAACCGTCGGTAGCATTCTACCCCCTTTTCGCGTTGACGCCTGAAATGCTTTGAAAGAAACGTCGAGCTTCGTTCGCCGTTGTTTCGTTTGAAACCGGGAAGGATCTCGTTATATTGCCACGAAAACCACCCCTTTTTATTTGAATAATTCGACGCACCGAGATACGAAGCCAGAGAATCGTGAAAGTCGAAGGGTTTCGTTATACGGAATACATTTCCGTGTTTTATCGTTGTTCTACGCAACCCTGCTTCGTTTGTGAAACATGACAGATCAGAGGGTTCGGAAACTAACGAAATTCACCCTCTTGACTGTCGGTAGCACGCTATCGTCAGAAATCAGATTGGTCCCTGGATAGGGGTAGTGAAATAAAAATAAAGGTTAATGATTCTTCGAGAAAATCACTGAATCGTCTTCCAGCCCTCATTTTAAGAAAAAGAGGGTGGTAAAGGTACAGAGGAATTGGAAATGGGCAGTGTTTTTTTTTTTTTTAATGGCAAATGGTAAATTATTTTGAAATAGTGAAATTTTAATAAATAAAAAAAATTAATCAAAATAATGAAAGAAGGAACAACACTCCCTCTAATAAATATTGGATTAAAAATTAATTGTATTTTATTTTGTAATATAATAAAATTCAACGGAGAAATACCTAATAAAATTCTGAATAAACAGAAGGTGGATCGATGAAATTCAAATGGACAAATTTCAATTTAATTGGATTTATAAAGCTTGAAACTTCCACCCTCTAGTACAATATTCAGTGAAAGGGAAATAACATACTAAATAAATGAAAATAATTTCGAGAGGCGTGTCCCACTTTCACCTCTAAAGTATTTTAACAATTTACTGAAGGTATTCAAATTTCGTTCACCCTTTTAATACCGGGACACACAAGTTTCTTACCACTCTCTCCAGGATATAAACAAAGGGAGCACAATCACCTCGTAAACCACCCCCAAAAGCTAGATTATTCAAGCTCCAACTCATAATACTTTAAAACCTAATTTAAAGAACCCATAGTGAACCTAGCAAAATAGAACCTCATAATCATGGTGTATGGAGGGTTAAATTAACCCTGAGAATGTTTTAAATATTCTGCATGACTCTACACAAACATCATTTAAATTTCATCAAATACACTGAATCATAAAATTTCCATGAGAAATAACAGAATAACTACAGAAAACCTACCCTTGTGTGCAGAACACGAGATCGTTTATTGCAACGAAACCAAACAACTTCCAACAACGTGAACTATTCCAAAAAGCATAATCAATAAAATTTTCACCCTGCTACACTTTGTTTCCAACAATCAGTAATAAAATAACAACAAAAGGTTCGCCCTCGAGTGTGGAATTCAATTGAAGTTGTGGGAGACAAGAAATCCTACGTGCAATTTAATCAAACAACCAATAAAACGATGCAACATCGCCTACAATTTTTCTAAACATTATGCCGTATCAAATTTCCACCCTATTTCACCTTCGATAAAAAGAAGGTTCCATGTTTGCCTCTTAACACGTTGACACGACATGCATACGTCAAATCTTACGTCAAACAACCCGATCACCTACAAACTCAACCCACACTATTATAACAAATAACAAATACTAAATTATAATAAATTTCAATTAAAACCATGATAAAATTGACTATGTCCCACTTATATGATGACTTTCAGTGACGAGGCCTCTCAACCTCAATGAAATTTTCCAAAATGTCTAGAAATGTCAGTGAAAAACATACCGCTGTAAGATGAAGAAGGGATTGATAAAAGAAAATTCAGTCACCTGCATTTTTCCGAGGCCGAGCTCATGGCCAAGGGTTTCGGCACGATCGTTCGCCTCGTGCCAATCGTCGGCTTCCAGGATATCGGTCTCCTCGTTGGCCTCTTCGGGGTTCGAACTGCGACTGGTTCCGCTCGTCAGGACAGCCCGAGACAGGAGCGTGCTCAGAGGGTGGGAGAGGGTGAGTTGGCTCGGTCCGGTAGCTGGTGTACGGTGGGGATGGGGATGAGCTGGCTGTGTTTCGCAGCAGGGGGTGAGAAGAGGTCCAGCACCGCGAGTTCTGACGAGAATATGATTTACCCGTCGAGTTCTCCGGCCGGTCTGATCGTTACTAAGCTTGATTCGAGTTACTTGTGCCACCGGAACCAACGAAGAAAATATACAATAAATAAAAGCTTATTGTTCGGCGAAATTTAATCTTTGAGATATGAAAACCATGCTGCGATTCCGCGTGAGAGAATTAATTATGAATAAAGAATGATATTGCTTTGTACCGAAGACTGCCTTTCGAGGAAATTGAATTTTCGAATATGTTTCGTTCTACGCGTTATCGAGAATAGAAAATTAATGACAGCACTAATGGTTATATGGTAAATTAATATCAAACCATAGAAGGACAGATTTCTATTATCAGCAGCGTAACAACTGATGAATAAATTATTTAGCAAGGTTCTTGCGATCGATTTGTCGCTATTACACAATGCAGAGTATTAATCTTTAATGGGAGAATAGTTTCTTTTAGATTACTAGTAATCAGTATATTATATGAGTATATTTCTTTATTGGTTTGGTAGAAAAGCTTGATAGGGTTTTAAGGATTGTAAGAGGCGAAGGGTGAAATGTTTTCGAACGAGTGCGGTAGACAGTAAGGGGTTAGGCTTGGATTACGTGGATTTTCGGTATTAATTGTTGGGGTGGCTTGGCTTGATTGCCGGGAAACAGGCTTGGAAAACGATATCGGGGTGTTTACTGTTTCTCGTTAAAAACAAGCGTGTTGAATTTTTTCTGGAAAGAAAAAAATTCTTTATCAAGCATTTCCATTGTTGTAACATTTCCCTGCATTACTATTTTAATGGAAGGAGAAATAATTATTTATAACAGTAATTATGATACCCTTCTAACCCATAAATAAATAAATAAATTTTCTTTGAATTCGAAAGAAAATCTCCGAAATGACTCGAACAATTAATTCGAGGGAGAAAATGGAAGCAACGATTCATCGGAAAATTGGAGGAGAAAAGTGGTGAGAGCTGGAAAATGAACAGCGAGACAGTTTTCTCGAGTGCCTGGATACGTTTCGCCGGATAACAAGAACTTGACGGAAATCCGGTTTAAACTGCCTAAAGGCTTTCCGAGAACGAAACTTCGAAGACGGAAAAATTGCATTACGGGTATTCAGAGTAAAGTAAATATTCAGAAGTTTCGAAAATTATCGGAATACAATATCATACCAATTTCGTCCTTCAAAATTGGCCGATCAATAGGAAAAAAAAAAAAAAAAAAAAAGCAAAAGGCATCAAGCGTTACATAACAGAGAACAAAAAGAAAACCACCCCCTGATGGTCCAAAAGATCCATCAAACGCGATTCACCCGTGAAAAATTGCCGATCAACAATAGCGACGGTCCATAAACCACCCTGGGGCCGACGTCAAAAGATACAAAAGAACAAGAGAAGAAGACAAACGATGTGATTGGAAGATTCACATAAACGTGGAGCTGTGGGTAACAAGAGAAGGTGACAAAAATGAAGACTGATAGAGGTGCAAAGTAGGGCTGTAAAACTTCGAATAATTTGTATAATTGAAATATCCAAGCAGTTGGAATTTTACCAAATATCTAATTATTTGATTAGATGAACATGGGAACACAGACCATACTCCTCCCTATGATATATATTTAATTATTCGCAATTAGATGATCGTAATATTCGGATTTTCGTAACAACCCTACTGCAAAGTGTTCGGAAACGAGATGAAACGGGACGCAGAAGAAGCTCGAAAGAGAAAAGAGGGAGGTTGAGGACGCGACGCCGGCGCGAGAGGAACCCCGTAGGTCAAGGTCGTCGCAGGTGGAGCCCCGTGGTACGGCCCTGAGAGACCCGCTCGACCGTTTCGTGCAGGACGATCTTCGAGATCGATATACCCAGAGCTACACACCGATCCCCTTTCAAGCCCCCCTCGTTTCCTGCAACGCGGAAACTGATAGGGGTTGTTGGGCTCGCGTGCATCGATCCGCGACCTGCTATTTCCTTTCGACTTTCGAATACTATTTAATTGAACCTGGGCGTTGGTCCTGGGCTTAGGTTTTTTTCCCACGATGAAAGTGAGCTTTAAGGGTGGTACGTTGACCTTTTGTACACGGGACGAGGAAAAGGGATTTACAGCTTGTTTGCAGGAGTTAATTGGTGGGATTGAAACGATTGGTGGATGGTATAGGGTTCGACTGTTTGGATTTAGGTAGGTAGGTAGGTTGGGGGAGGATAAGATGTTAGGGTGTTTGGAGAGATTGATTGCTGTCGCATCTCGAATTATTGACTGCGATAGAGATACTTTGGCTTCGAGCGAATTGGATGGGTGGATTGGTTTTAACCCTTTCTTTTGGAATTGATAAAGGAATATGACAAGCTGTAACTATGTTTAACGTGTTAAATTATATCTCTGTCATATCTCTTTAGGTAATAATCAGAATTAGAATTCCGTATTCGATATTGGGTAAACATGTGACAAAGGATGGATCATTTTCATGTCGTACTCGATATCTTTGGGGTGGATCGAAAATGGTTGGTCCTTGCTTCTCGTTACTTTTAACGACGATATAAAGTTTGATGGTTTTACCAGAGGGAAAATGATAAATCGTCGAGACGGGTGTCGAGTGGTACACGTCAGTTTCGAGATAAGATGAATTGTATGTTCTGTATGTTGGTTTTCGGTGTACACGGTAAGACTGACAAATTACTAAGGTGTTCCAAGGGATTTATCACGCGTTGGTGTAACTTGGAACAGAATTACGGTGTTTTGTCTGGCTACCTCTTGACTTCACTTATTTCAGAGCGTTGTGTACCGACACAGTTGCGAAGGGTCAAGGTTTTCTTCTTTTCAAGTTGAGTTTACTCTATGAAAGAGGAAAGTCTTCAACAAAATTAAAAACTTCATCCGCTATCTTTTCTACCACTATGGTTATTATGAAAAGGAATACATACTATAACATTCTGACATTGAGTTATGGCAAAATAATCAATCACCTTTAGGTCCAATGAATTAAAAGTTTTGGATGACAATGGTTATTTATCACTGTCGAAGTGTAAGGAAACTGAAAGGTTTTCAAGACAAATTATTTTCGAATAATTGAACCATTTCACCTCGACAAAAAGTAAACTTATCCCCTGGACGATTATTTGTAATTCTTAAGCGATGAACAGAGGCTTCGAAATCGAGCGTTTTAAGGATTGAATTTCAGGTACCTTGTTTCGCTAGATCGACCTTGGAGTTCTTCCGGAAAATTCTTACGATCGCGATGTTATCCAACGAAATTCAATTTGCCACGGTCTACGTAGCACCCCTACGGGATTACGACATTCAGATCACGTAATTGGAAGCCTGTTACCCTCGATCAAGGTTCATCGTTATTTTTCTTCGTGTCTCGGGGGTTTAAGCGAATCCGACTGCGATTTTTCGTTTCGTTCTCCATACCCAGAAGAGAGGTACGAGCAACCTGGATTTCATCATCGCTCTTCATCCATCAAATATTCTAACCCGTCCTCCAAATTCAAGATCGCAAACGAAGAATTTTATCGTCTCTAGAAAAGATAACGTGCGTTATGGACAGAAAGAGGGATAGTTTCGAGGGGTGGATGCAGGACCATTCGGCCAAGGACGTGTGGGGTCAAGTCCTCGGTATGCAACAGATAGTTGCAATGCACAGTTCGTGGTCTTCTCTAAGAAAAAGGAGCTGTTTCGATTTACTTATTGAATTAACAGAGAGCTTAGACCAGTGGGTGCTTTTTCCAGGGTGGGTTAAGTAGACCCCTTTTTGCTCGATTATTATGTACACAGACGTTTTTTGCCAACATTTCCTACGACCTTTTTTTGCCCTCCGACAAACTACTTCACGTTTTTTTTCGTTAATCGATCAATCGTTGGCTAATGTAGTTCGTGCAAAATGCTGAAGGGTGAACTTTGATAAATAAGATAAATGTACCTCGCGTGGTTGAAGAAAATTTAGAAATTATTATTCAAATTCTTTGGAACAACCTAACTTTTCGAAATCGTCGATTAAATTATAAATTGTTTAATATATTTCAGTTTTTATGATCACTGAAGAATGTACCGATCGAGACAGAGGTAGAATTTGTTCATCGACGCACTTAGATCATGGATCTTCATGGATCCTTTTATCGAGGATCAAGAGATATACGCTAGATGGAGCTCAATGTATATTAGTAGAAGCGAATTGAAAAATCCGCTCGGTTGGCCTCAGGCAGAGAAAGCTTGAACCAGCCTCGAAGGCTTCAGCTGATATCGTAGTCGCCTCTTCTTCTTTTCCTTTCACCACCGTGGCATATGTCACGTCAGGGCCGTACTATTTTCAAGAAAAATGATCGAACAGTATTATTAAATAATTGTTTGATTACACAGCATTCGAGACGTGGGTCGAATTCATATTTAATCTTCACCGGATAATAAATTATTATTGAAATGTCACTCGATAATGCTTCGAGCTCCGAATAAACTTGTTTATCTAACACCATCGTAATTAGCATCAAACCATAAAATCAATTAGCAACGTTATTACGAGGGGTTATAACGTCCCTAATGGAACATTACCAATTTAGATAGACGCAGCTTCTATTAGATCAGCGCTGCGGCGAGGTTGCTGCTTCGATAATCTGAAAGCGATTTAATTGATGCAAGCAATTACAGTAACAGTTAACCAACCAAGAGAAAATCATTGGCATTCTATCTAAATAATCATTCCTCGAAATAGACGTCGTTTCGAAGGATCACGGAGTTCCTTTCATCGATCTTCCTCGTTGAGATTCTTTTTTTACAGTTGAATCTCTGAATTATTTACAGAAACCTTGGTCTGTTGATTGACAGAGGAGAAACGACGATTACACAATTCATTTTTGACTGACAGAGTGTCTATCCAATTTTTTTATGCTTATTACGAAATTAAACTTTTTATTTTTAATCCCAACAACCCTTATATTAGTATCTACTATAATAAGCTTAGACCTTCAAACGAAGAACAAATGATTGATTGCGATGCACGATGCATCGTTATCGTTTCCATGGATCACTTTCTAAACCCATCTAGCGAGATTGAAGATCGAGGATCACAGAAGATGATGAAGAGTGTTCGTTCGCCTGAATCATGCTCTCGATCAGGGCAATCATCATCGAGCTGCGCTCAGCCGGAAACGTACTTAACACGCGCTTCCGCTTCATTGTGTACCGATTCGAATAAACACGAGGGCGAGGCATCCCACACGCGGTTCTGACAAACTATCCCGAATCGGAATATTTTTCGAAGGAAAAAGTCAAGGAAGTATCATCGCGGTTCATCGAACGCGATTTCCAATGAAATTCTCCCTAAACCGTCGAGGTGTCGACAGAAAATGGACAAAGAAGTGGATGAAAAACAATATGACGCAGTTTGCGTATTTTTCGCAACAAATATTTTTACGTAACGGAGAAAATGCAAGTTTTCCATGGCTTCGAAAGTGAAACGAGCTCGGATGCAACTGCAGTCGTTTCTACCTAGATCAGTCTGTTTGCACTAGATAATTCCATTATCTTTCGTATCAATTCTGATCTTAATTGACTTCATTCTTGTAGATTTCAAATGAAATTTCAATCGAATAGCGAATTACATTGTCTTTTAATCTATCTATGATCTCCGTACTGTCTCCAATCTTTGCGAACTGGAAATAGAATTTCAATCGAACGAACCTGCGATTTTCACGATTATAGTATCGTTTAGAAATTAATTCCGCTTCAGTTGAATCGTAATTGAGGTTTCTATAAATGTGCACCGAAAGCAACTCGCAATTCAGTTGGAACGATCGTTTGTGCAAAGGTAATTAGATCTTTCTACAGGTCAATGGAACTCGCGTACCGGTCGCAACATTTCATTTTCAAGCATATCTACTTACGTTGAACGGAAAACTACTGTTGGAAAAGATTCGTTGGAAAGCGAAATAAAAATGATGTTGGTTAAAAGAAAAATTTCTTTCGGTGGTCCGATTCGAAAAGAAGTGAAACCTTTTGTATTTGCGCGTCTACCTGACCCGAAGAGTTGGTACATCGATTCAGCGAAACACACACAGTCTCGTGAAGTCATGTACTGCTATCGAAATTTCATTGTGAAACGCTTGTGAACCGGCTCGAGGTTCTGACTTTTATCGTTAAATTCATTGGAATTTGCCCTTTGCAGTAACAACCAGCTGTGCGAGCGCAAATATCTTCTCGTTCAATTGTTCGACAAACTTGTTCCTTCGCGAACGTAAGTCCAAAAATAGACACCTAAGCTTATCTCTTTTTTACTTTTCACCTTCACCCGGTTAATTACTATGAAAATATAAATTTATAGATCGCGAGGCGTTCACGACGTCTTTGACTTGTGCGAAGTGTCAAAGGATCGATGGACGTGATTTTCAACGGTTCGGTTAATCCTACACGTTTTTAAAATAACGCTCGTGGTAACTCGTAAACAATGTATCGATCGTCTGGCTGTTTACGAGATCGAAAATTATCGCAATTCTCACGGGGGAACCGTGAACTCGACCGACCAGGCATCGATCCAACACTTTCGACTCGTAAACTTTACCAAGAAAGTCTAGGAGAATTTTACTCGGTGAAATGATTCCACCGGCAAAGTGGTTCAGATACAGAAGTTTCAGTTTGCGAAAGGATGTCTTCGAAGAAGTACACTTTTGAACTTTCAACTTTATTCCCGACATTTATACGGATAAGAGTGTAAGTTCTTCTTAACTGATGCCTCTTACTGACAGTGACAAATCTTGATCGTACCGGTTTAATTACCATAATTTTTAACTATCATGCATCCTCAAGATAGATGCATCCGACGTTATCTTTTCCCTTGCTGCATCGAATATACCGCGCAGCGTAACTTATTTATAAATAAATGTTGGACATTCTCCATGTCCCAAGGGTCAGCTCGGGACATTTGAAACATCCTGTACACAAGGCCACATTATAACGTGTCATACCTTTCCTTCGCCACCTTGTAACCTGCATCCCACAGTATATCCCATGTACAGTACGAAGCACGGTAGGTTTCCCTAGGGAAAATGCCGATGCATGGGGAAGAAGACCCCACCACTCTTCCTTAATAAATATTATTAAAGATCGAAATAATGCACGAATGAAAATTCTATATACGTTTATACAAAAGTGATGAGACCTTCGTCCCCAACAAGAAAATTGCCATTTTACCTAGAGAAGTTTATCATGTTCGCCACTGTACCAGCAATAAAAAAAAAAAAAAATAGAAACATCTGACAACTCACCAATATGTCCCATAAGCTAACGTTCTCCAGAAGTTAACCTCCTACGCCAATGGATCCCGCCAGCAGGATCGAGGCAACGTTTCTTGGATCAGCATAGATCCAGAGATTCAAAGAGGGGCGCAGCGTTTGTAACGTGGTGGTGGAAATATAAGGCCCAGTGAGTGGCGAGCCTCAGTCAGTCCGTGCACGGTACCTACGTCTTCAAGGTCCGTGTCCTTGAAGCAAGTCTCATCTTCAATTATCAAACGAGCGAATCCGCGTACAGCGCCCGCGAGCGCGCTGATCATCCAGTGGTGGCAAAGAAATTCGCGAACCCTCTACCACTGAACATCCCTTCCGGTACCTCCGGTTCCCCGCTGACACGAGCTTAGTGACCGTACGGAAGGGTGGATATCGACGGTGAGCCCGTGAAACGACTACGAAACATCGATCGCGAACAGCAACGTCGATCGCGACGAGGATGAGGTCCTCGTTGGTGCTGCTGTTCCTGGCAGCGATCGTTCTAGCCGGTGAGTAACGTGTTTCGTGGCTCTGTTAGGAACTGGCCGAGCCGTATCTTGGATTTTATTTCGGACGAAATAAATTTCGGGGATGATCGAGAAGGGATGATATTCGTTGGGCGATGACGAGGAGAGAACGTGTGGTCCGGGGATGACGAACCAGCAGGAACATGGCAGCTAAGTGGGAAACATGGTGGCAGTTGTGTGTTGGAATTCGTAACGGGAATTTCAATATGGAATTGAATTTTGTCGTATGCCGGTCGACGTACGGCCTAGTGACCGATCGTTTTAATCATTCCATCGTCTACCTGACGAGAAGTTACAGTTTCTCTTCTCCCGATCGATCGAACGAATCCGTAGATCGATGTACGTAACTCGTATCGTTGGGTTTCGAGCGTGAAACTTCGTACTCGATGAACCGGATGTACTTGAATAGCTAGAGAGTACATACACGTGAGAATGAAAATGGCGAGTCGACTTTTCCCCTGTTGCCGAAAACGGCGGACGAGTGAAAATCGGGCTAAACGCGATTCTTGACGGCCGCCAGAGAGACGACAGGTTGCATAAGAGATTAGAGCGTGAAAGCCTCTCTGGGCCTGCTTGGTCCCGGATAGGTGACGTCACTGCCGTGCCCCGAGACAGTAACGGCGTGGGGGAGGCACAACTTTCCCCATTTGTCGTGGCGCTGCACGAAACCGACGCGACGCCGGCTCGCGGAACCGACTGGATGAAAAACATCCAAATTTGATAAACTTTTAACCACGACCTTCGATTATCGAATTACCCATCAGACGATGAACCATTGTACAGTGTCACGAACGCCTAAATGATTTTCCTAGTTCGCCTTCGATGGACCCGAGATTTTGAAACTCTCTGTACCATATTTTATTTCTCTCGTTCAAACTTCATGAATTAAAATTATAATGCATCATATGAATTATTTAGAAAGTTCGTTTGTCATTCTTCGCGTGAAGATTCACTTTTGAAGAGCCCTGTAGTATTCTCACTTTTCAAGGAGATCCGGTGATTAAATTTTGTTGCCTTTGTAACTGAATGTTCGAGGTTTCGCGTGTCAACATTCCGCACGTTTGAGATTCACCAAGAATTTCACTTTCTTCAATTGAAAACACATCGTCGTCGAAAAATTAGCAAGTTTCGTACGGTTTCTTTTCGGCACGATCTGAACGTACTTCGTTTCTCACTCGGGAACGTGAAAATTCGAAACTTTCACGGGTTTAGCCCATCCGAAACTTTGCCTCGACGTTCTCCACTTTCGAAAACGATTCGATCGAACCGTTCTTTTCGAATATTCGCGTGTTCTTCTTCGAGAGAAGCATGAAACTTCTTCTCACGAGCTTCCGGCTTCGTGAAACCGATCGGCTCGACTTTCAGCGTGAAACTTCCTCGCGATCATTCTACTTTCTCCTGTTGGCCATCGTTCGGATCATCTTCATCTCAATAAATTACCAGCCTCGCTGTTCGAACAAATTTGCCCAGAAGATTCATGGGATTAATTAAAGTGTTCGAATCGAAAATAAAACAGTATCGTTCGAAAGGCATGAGACGGCAGCTTTCTCCGGTTTCTTGGTACTTTGATAAAGAAATTGAAACTGCAAATAGAGGAAAGCAACACGTGTTTCCGGGCGTGGAAAAATTGCACTGTTTCCATTCGCTTTCACGATAACAGCGTTTCTTTTCTATCTGAACCGTTCTGATCGAGTAAAGGTATGCCCCTTCATAAAGAAAAATCTGTATATGTATATTATTCGAAGATGAGTTACGTAAACAAGAGAAATATTCGTAAGAGTTACGTAAATAATTCTGTCGATGTTCGCTTCCGCGTCGGACAAACGTAAGCAATCGAATGTACTTCGATTAATTTAACAGTAAAAGGTGCCATTAGCACCTCGATTTCATCCTTTTTCTCTGCATCGTTTAGTTGGAAGAAAAAACAGCCGATGAAAGTTTGTTGTTCGATAGTTATTTGAAAAATAAGAAAGGTGTCGAAGGCGTTTCCAGGTGTTCCATTGATCGAGGGATAAATAACGTGTGGTCGAGATATCGTGTTGATGTTAATTTCTCTTTTTCCATAATCTCACAAGTGATACCCTCGGGATTACGCAATCGAATCGAGATTTCACTGAAGAATATTTGTGCCATTAAAAGAGCGTTCCTAATCTCATCGTGTTTCTAATCTCGAGGAACGAGCTACATTAGATAGAAGCTTTCGAAGAAACTTCATTAACATACAAAATACCCCCTTTCGATTCGGTATCGAAATTTTATCTTCGCAAGTTATTAAATTATTTTTCTCTCTAAACTTCGCTCATCGACACTTTCCCAAAGTATCGACCTCCATTTGCATTTTTTGGAACAACTATCATTTTAGAGGGCTCGAATCGTGTGAAGCGACAAGAAGAAGCGAAAAAGGAGGACAGCTTCGAGAATGAGATCTGCAAGGACAAGGATGCTGGGGAATGGTTCAGATTGGTAGCAGGGGAGGGTGACAACTGTCGTGACGTGATCCAGTGCACCAGTTCCGGTCTCCAGGCTATCAGGTGCCCGGCAGGATTGTACTTCGACATTGACAAACAGACTTGCGATTGGAAGGATTCGGTGAACAACTGCAAGTTGAAGAATAAAGAAAGAAAGGCGAAACCTTTGTTGTACACTGAGGAACCACTCTGTCAGGATGGTTTCCTTGCTTGTGGAGATGGATCCTGTATCGAGAGAGGACTGTTCTGTAACGGCGAGAAAGATTGCGCCGATGGATCCGATGAAAATATTTGTGGTAAGCTTTCATTAAATTTTAGATATTCAAGTAAAATTGAAATGCTAAGTTAAGGATCAATTCTTAAATTGCTAATAGTGAAATTATTAATTTCCACGCTTCTATTTACCCTGTTCGTCTTCTGAATAATACCCAAGTGGATTGGAACGTTGAATATTTGCAGACATGGACAACGACCCGAACAGAGCACCTCCCTGCGACCCTGCTGTTTGCGTGCTGCCCGACTGCTTCTGTTCCGAGGACGGTACCATGATCCCTGGCGATCTCCCCCCCAAGGACGTACCTCAGATGATCACGATCACCTTCGACGATGCCATCAACAACAATAACATCGGCTTGTACAAGGAGATCTTCAATGGGAAACGCAAGAACTCGAACGGTTGCGACATCAAGGCCACCTTCTTCGTGTCCCACAAGTACACCAACTACTCGGCCGTGCAGGAAATGCACAGGAAAGGACACGAAATCGCCGTTCATTCTATCTCGTAAGAAGATACTTAATCAAAATATAAATACCTCTCACATGTTCAATCAGATTCCTTGATCGAAGCAAAAGTGTACAGGTAAAAAAGTTAGCGTTTACGCGGACCTAATGTGTTTCAAGTCACAACGATGATGAACGCTTCTGGTCGGACGCCGGCGTGGATGACTGGGCCAAGGAGATGGCCGGTATGAGGATCATCGCCGAGAAGTTCGCCAATTTGACAGATAACAGCGTGGTCGGGGTGAGGGCGCCTTACCTTAGGGTCGGTGGTAATAACCAGTTTACGATGATGGAGGAACAGGCCTTCCTTTACGACTCCACGATCACCGCAGCCTTGAATAATCCACCGCTATGGCCGTACACCATGTACTTCAGGATGCCACATCGCTGTCATGGCAACCTTCAACACTGCCCCACTAGGTAATCCTGTCTAATAAAATTTCCGTATTTGATACCTTTGATGTATCATCACCTGGCCGGAATGATCACGAACCAAGCAGCTACGCGGTGTCAATAAATTCCACCAAGTAGCAGCCTGGTTCAACCCCTTCGTCCCTTGATCGAATCTCTTCCCCAGGTCGCACGCCGTCTGGGAGATGGTGATGAACGAGTTGGATCGTCGCGAGGACCCCCAAAACGACGAGTACCTACCTGGTTGCGCCATGGTGGACTCCTGCAGCAACATCCTGACCGGTGATCAATTCTACAACTTCCTGAACCACAACTTCGACCGGCATTACGAGCAGAACCGTGCTCCACTGGGACTTTACTTCCACGCAGCCTGGCTGAAGAACAACCCCGAGTTCCTGGACGCCTTCCTCTACTGGATCGACGAGATCCTATCAAATCACAACGACGTGTACTTCGTGACGATGACCCAGGTGATCCAATGGATTCAAAACCCCCGCACGGTCACGGAGTCGAAGAACTTCGAACCGTGGAGGGAGAAGTGCGTGGTCGACGGACCGCCAGCCTGTTGGGTACCGCATACTTGCAAGCTTACCTCGAAAGAGGTGCCCGGGGAGACCATCAATCTGCAGACCTGCGTACGCTGTCCCAATAATTACCCATGGGTGAACGATCCGACCGGTGACGGCTTCTTCTAGGCCCTAACTTGTCGCGTTCCTCCTTCTCGTCTAAGTCAAACACTCTGATCTTGATCTTCCTGCAACCCCATACTCCTCTACCCCCTCTTAGCTCGTCCTGCCCATTGGTCGGTCCATTCTTCACGAGTTTCACGGTGGACGTGGGGTCGTCGACGACGTTTTCGTGCCTGAAACAAGGTCCAGGTTAGAGACAGTCCGAAGAATGCGAAACAGGGTACACATATCGAACGCGCTTCTCTCGTCTTTCAAGGGTAGAGAATCGAGAACGATGTCAAGACGGATCCGTCCAACGACGTGATCATCGATCATCCTTATCCTGGACCGGTTCACGGACGAAAACCGTCCATCACGTCACCAGCGATCTGTGATAATGTTTCTTTGCGCCTCGAGATTCAGCGACCAGGACGACGAACACGACGCGACAAACGACGAGACAGTGAAACGAACTACCCCCCTCCCCTCCCCCCGCACTTCAATCCCCTACACTTTCTTATCCCAACCACCTCGATGACGATCGAGGAATTTCTCGCTGGCCTTAAAAGACCCAAACGTAAAGAAACGACGACACGGGATCGCAACAATGGACGGCCCGAATTTTGTGTAATATAGAAACGCGTGTCCCTTTACGTGTTCCCGAATGATCCTTGCTGCTCGAGAGGACACGACTAATTTAGCTGGAAGGTCGGACCGGTGTCCTGTAACCACGGGAAAATCGATGATCCCTCAGCAACCGCCAAAACTCTTTCCCCCCTCCCCATGAACGGCGGTCACCCTTATTTTTCTAAGGGTCAGCTGAACTTATATATATAAATATATATAAATATTGTGTATGTATATTATTAAAGCTAAGTGATAATATCAATCTACTGTTCTCGAGCCTTTAATAAAAGAGAAACCAGCGAAAAACGAGTGTCTCCTTCATCCCCACCCCAAGTCTGGCTCTGCGTGTCGAAAGTGGAACAGATCCGAAACGAATTCGACTGTCAAGTTCAGAGATCCTCTTTTGTCGTTCATTCGGGTTGATGGCCTTAATTGCTGCTAAATTCGTTATTCCTCCGATTCTAATTAAACTTCGAGAGCCGGAAAGCTTCATTACGAGGACCCGCACAGAATTTCGTTGAAATTTTCTCATTTATTCATCGTAGTTATAATTTGAGATGGAATCAGAAGGAATAAAAAAAGTTAAGGGTTCGTTTAAAGAATCAGAAATTAGAGCATCCGGAGTATGCTATAAGATCAAGGTCGGTCTGGATATCGGCGAATTTGCAATAAGGTTACAGTTACGAAATCGACGGGTCGTTTTTCGTCGATGGAAATTGGAACGGCGTCGCGTGTGCGTGGTCGACATTGCGGACAAGTGACAGGCTTTAACGCACACTGCGACCGAGAAAACGTCGACGGCATTCTTCGTGCCACGTAGGTGTGACACGAGAAAGGAAAAATTATCTGCACATTAACATTTCACGCGTGTTATAAATTGAAAAATTAACGGGTGAAATATCGTTAATGACTTTTCAATGAAACCTTCGTATATCTGATTAGGAAGAGAAAGTTTCGCCAAAAAATTCTTCACAATGCTATCGATCAATTAGCGATAAAATCAATTGGTTCGACTTAGTTTACAGCCAGGATAATTAAAACACAAGAAGCTATTCAATTCCGAAGCAAATATTTAAAAAACACGTCATCGAGCACCGTATAAAATGCTTATGTTAATCACAGTAATAACGGTACAAGAAAAGCAGGATAATGTACAAAGGGAATAATCTATCGAAGAATAAAATCACCGTGAATCAAGTAAAATGGCATTTAATGGTACGGTAGCAAGAAAAGTGATTGAGCAACGATGATATTACAATGGCAAGCTATTAGCTCGTTCGTTGATCGATTGTAATGGTACAAAGTGGTTTATCGTTTGAATTCAACAGAAAATTGCGAATAGACGGTTTGCCATTAGTTTCCGCATGATGGAAAAAGAAAGGACGCGACAGAAGGCAGTGGGGTAAAAGCATGGTAACCTCGTGAAATACCAACCGGCCGACGCTCACTGACTCGAGGTGACGATTGCATTCCGATGCACGGCCATTCTTTCATAGCCGTTGTTTTCTTATTTCATACGATAGCCGTGGAATCCCGAAATTGAACGTAGAAACACCGCTTTATGAACGGACGAGAATGCACCTTGCGAGGAACGGTAGATACCTCAAAATAATAGTCCAAGGAGATTCGGAGAATTCGTGGAAATAATTGAACGTCTAAACAAATCGGTATTTCAAATACAGGCCTTCTTTTTCCTCGTATTAGCATTATTCATCGATAAACGGAACGCACGGTATCTGCATAAAGAATTTCATCAATGAATGTACAGCGCATCGAACGAACGTTTGCACCCACGCGTTACGGGGGAAACGGTAAATGTCGCAATTAAATTCCGCTATCTCGGTCGTATAAATCTTTGGAAAATGCGATACTTGAAACGCAGGCCAACATCGATATAATTCGCCAAGATACTTATCACGGTTAATAAATCATTGCTACCGTAGTAACTAATTATTTTCCATACCCGGTGAACGATAATCAGCGATGTTTTTCCTCTTTCATTCACTCGAAATTGATCTCCCTTCGAGGAATGCACGCGAGCCGAGGCGATAAATGGCGCGAAGAACAGGCACGGTAACAGGCTGAAAATCTCGCGTAAGCGAAAGTAGAGAAAGCTGTGGCAAGGCCGTCCCTGGCTAAGGCTCCTTCGACAGGATACCGGTCGGATCATACAGGAATCTCATTAACGTACTCAGCCATGGTCGAGTTGCAGAAAGGTATGGTCGTTTAGGGAAACGAACGAGAAAAGGCTGTAAACTAACGCACAGTCCGACAAAATCTCGAATAACTGAATAAATTTTTGTTATAACGTTAAGCAAGGAATTTTTCATTATTTATTTTTATCTTGGAAATTGTAGATTGTTGTTCAGAAAAAAATTACCATGTTTTCAGTGAAAAGTAGGAACGAGGATCAGCGGAACGTCAAGAAAGCGGAGATATGAATATTCAAAACGTCACCAACGTTAAGAGAGTGAAAATCTGAAGAAGTCTGATTCCCCTTCTGAACCATTCGATTTCAATATCGACCCGATTTCTCCGTGGATTTGTACCAATGCTATCTTATCTGATCAATATCGAACAAGGTGTTCGTGATTCACGGACACAACGACAGTGTCAGTGTCAGCCTGGCCCTGAAACATCGAATTTCACGTCGATAAACATCTGTTTATTTAACTCTTTCGTTGTAACCGTCTTTCTGAATGAAATTACAGATATCATTTTTCTATTGAACAAATTTTCTCGCCTACTCGTCGCTGGTCATCGTCATTTGAAAGTCAACGATACCGATATCGATGGAATTTCACGTCGAAGACTTTTGCGACGCACCTTTGAAGAAATGGAAGTCGGTGAAATTGACTGCTATTAGGTCAGTGGGCGACGGAAGCCAAATACCATGACTGCGATTATTTGTCTCCTTTCGCGCGGGCAGGTGTTAATTGAACTTCTCCTACCATGGACCAACTATGGTGTACGATCGACGCCAGTTTGTAATATCTTGATAGCTGGGAGAGTTTCACTTATATCATTCGCTGCAACTACAATTTTACATTGCGACATAAATTTCCATTATGTTTGTTAATAAAACACTGAATCCCCTTTCAACATTCTAATTTAAAAAACATTCTTTGAATACTTTCATGACTTACAGTATTACACGTCAGTGCTTGAATAAAATGAAAGAAATTATTAAAGAGTGATTAGTATTAGTAGATAAAAAGATGATGAAATATAAAATAAAGAAATAAATTGTTTATTTGTGAAAAAAAAAAAAAAATTTCCTTCGAGCCGGATTCGAACCAGCGACCTATGGATATCTTCCGTAATACGTAACCTCTACAGTCCACCGCTCTACCAACTGAGCTATCGAAGGATTGTACCAAACCTTTTCTAAATGTCACAGATATGTTCCATATACTATATTTCAAACAATTTTATTAATTTATCCATTAAAATGCACTATTAATAATAAACTAATGCTATGGAAGATCGCATAAAACTCTTGGCATTGAAAAAAATATAAAATATGTTATATTCCCCCAAAAATCATTCAACATCTATGTTCAATAACAAAAATGATACCACCCAATAAAGTACCTAATTTGCAAGTGTAATTTCAAGACAATTCAAGGTATTATTGACAAAAATATTCCTTCGAGCCGGATTTGAACCAGCGACCTATGGATGTCCATTCTCCCTTTCATTTACAACTACAGTCCACCGCTCTACCAACTGAGCTATCGAAGGGGTATGTACAGCACCCCTTCAGCCCCAATTGTAATAGAATTTTCATTCAAGCGTGTGATTAAAGAAGAAGCAGAGTATTATCGATGAATTTTGATAAAAATATTCCTTCGAGCCGGATTCGAACCAGCGACCTATGGATATCTTTTCTGAAAGAGCACAAACAACTACAGTCCACCGCTCTACCAACTGAGCTATCGAAGGTCCGTGATCGTTGCTCCGACGAGGATGCTACAGTAAATCAAATAAATCTTTTGCTACTGAAGCGTCAAAGAGAAAGGAGGCTGATGGTTTAAAAGAAAAAGTCCAGCCGGATTTGACCTATGAATGTCTTTTACAACAGACGAGATCGAACAATCGTACTACCTTGCTATCTTATCACGAATACTCGATATTTTCTATAAATTTCAATTTTAAAAGCTTATTTATATTTCCATGGCGACTCTGTCATATTCTAAGTATCTAAACTTATAGATTTGTATGATTTTCTATCTATTCCATTAAACTCGTCAACGATATTTCGCAATCATAAATCGGTACAGTTCGGCGGAGAGAACCGCGTCTGGCTCGAGTGAAATACAAGCAGACCGGAAATTTGTGGCGTTTCTTAGACGCTTTCAATGTAACTGGAAAGACGTAACGCATAGTAATAAACCGCGTGGTAGCGCTACCGGTATTACGGGATCGTTACGGATGGCCGAGTAAAAATTCTCAGCCCGCCTAGTTTTAACGAGGAATAAATCACACGAAACAGTAGTCGATCGATACGAGTCAGTAAACGGAAAACGATTGCGCAGATCCACGTTGAAAAACTGCCTAACGATCACGCGGTCTGCACAATGATAAATGTGAGTGAGTAGGGTGGTTGGGAAAATGAAAATTCTCAGAATTACTTCCTCGTAATTCTCTGAGTATGTCAATGAAGTTGGGAAAATTCATTGCTAAAGATAGATCAAAGTAAAGGTTCTTTCTTTGAATTGAAATTGTGGAAAATTGTGTTTGTAACGCCTCGGAAATGTTAGAGCTGTAAATGCATGAAGAGTTTCATCACTGACACACTTTAGTTACATTATTCCGCTGGTTGATTCTAGAAATTAGAGCACCTTGACGCGACGAAGAGAAACTTGAATAACTCAATTTGGTAGCATTATTTTAATATGAATCGTTACTGCTGTGTCGAAATCATTTTCCTTAAAATCCAGGAATCGAAGAATTCGAGGATTCTAGGATCCAAAAATCCTAGGATTCATGATTCCAAGAGTGTAAGGCTCCAAGTTTTTAAGGCTTCAAGAGTTTAAGAATCGAAATATCCAAATATCCAAAAATCTTGGAGCCCAAGGATCCAAGGATCCAGGAGCCCAAGAATTCAAGGATCCACGACTCCAAGAGTCCAAGGATTCAAAAGCCCAAGAATCCAGTAATCTATGCTAATTTTTCATTTCCACCCAGTACATTATCGCATTCACAAGCATTTCATTTATCCTGTCGCATATTTGAAATTTCCAATGAAACATAATTACACCACTTCCTGCGACAATCTCCATTCTTTCAACCTTCGTAGTTAAAAGAGACTAATAAAAAATCCTACTACGTAAAGAAAATTCTGCCAGAATTGCATTGTCCTTCTTCTGGTCTCTCCATGATCCTGACAGTGAAGGTATTTCGAGGACAGCACCTTACGTCTGTCCATATCAAGGCTGTCCTCGACTAAGGACGACCTCGTCTCCGCCGGAAACATCGTCAAAATTCAAGAACGACTCGCGTTCGTTGATAGATAGGTTTCATAGCGACAAGAGACAGAAGAATGTACGTGGGTGTTTGAAAGAGGCGTGGTGCATAACTCGAGGACAATGCAACACGAATTCGAGAGCGGTCAGAATCGACAGAAACAGGGTCGAAAATGGGTCAGAAGGTTTTTCATCGACGATCGACTCGGTCTGGATCGCTCGTTCTGATTTTATGGACGATGGGTTCTTCGGGTCGTCGACTTTCCCTTCGAGCCACTTCGAAGGATATTGTTTTTTTCTTTTCATTCTATGGGTTTCAACTCGTTTACCTTATGTATGGTGATTGAAACCTTGATTCAGAGCATGAAATTTTTTGTCAGACTCTGATGAAATACAGGAAATTTTTTTTTAACTAATGAGCTGTTGGCTTGTTGAATTATATTTCGCAAGAAAGTGAATCAAGTTCCTGGTCCGGTAACGTTGAGGGCCATTAGTACCCAAGATGTTCTTTCAAAATCACTCGAACGAACGTTGCACTCAAGATGACTTGGGTGTCGCTTTCAACTTTCAACTCTTCTTCGAATAACCATCGTCCTTTCCTTATATTTACCTGTTGCTTATAAAGGTGTAACTGGACACCCACACGAGTTACGACACTTCTTCTCGTTATCCGTCGATGAATCTTAGATACCACCCATCGTGAAACGCATAATTTTCTAATTCCTACATAAATCGAAGATTGGATGATCAATTGCGTAACTTTTCTTACCGTGAAAGTCTCGAACGGAAACAACGTAAATTCGTTCGATCCTTAACACGTTGATCAGCATAAGGAGAATGACAATTCTAGGCAATTAATGTTCATTTTTTAATCATTAGATGATAGCACTCAACGTGTCAGTCGATTTTAGATAACGAACTAAAATCCAAAAAAAGTCGAAGAACGATCTGGTTATCGTGTTCACTGAAATTTATCATCGCTTTCACCGGGGCCACGAAATATAACCTTGTTGATAACGAGAAGCCACGTCGAGTCAGAAGCTTATCACACCCTCAGATAATTACAATTAATTATATGATACAAACATTATGAAGAATCAAGGACACTTTCACTAAAAATCTCCCTTTTAAGAATAATATTTCTTCGGGAAATAAATATTATTTTTAACCTTTAGATGAATTATCGAAAATTTGAAATATCAGCGGACAGATAATCAGAACACGTCCCAGATTCTCCATGTCGTCGGGATAGCAGCGACCGCAGATAGCATCGACCACACCATCGTTGTTCGTTTAATATTCTAGATTCACGCTGTCGGTTCATCCCGCGGATGAGGTCGGGAGACAAGAGCTCTGCGAGGTGCACAGCACCCTGGGGCCATCCGTGACTAACTTTCGCCGTCAAACGTCATGTAATCCAGGGACGAGGCGGTTGGAAATCCGCTTCGTTGCTAGATTATCCGTCCACGGATCCGCTTGCATCCTTAAACCATGAGAATGACCCCGTACCTATGGGTTTTGCAACGTGTTCCGGTGCACTCGCAATAGATGAAAGATCTCAGAAACCGTGCAACGGTATGTCGAAAATAATTTGAATAAAAGATTTCATTAACTACACCTGTGATTCTACAATAAATGCCAATAACGATCCCAAGAATTTTTAATAATATTTCATCGGATGCTGCTAATTTACATAAATACATTAATGAATTAAAAAGGCTGCAAATCAATCTAGACATGATACTTGGAAGAAAAAAAATCGTTCCGAGTAACTTCGTATCCTGTGTTTGAAATGCAAATGAACCGAAAGAGAGGGCTTTCTCGCTGGCCGATAATTGCGAGCGTGTGTATAAAGATAAAAGTTTTGCATCACAGTTTCGTTCACTGTTTGACGAGGCGACTCGTTCGGGATGAAAGAGCAGCCGGGCGAAATTTGCAATCATTACCATTTCGATTTATTTAAGCGAAAACTGGAAGGTATCGATTATATGTATACCTTCGTCCACGATCGACCTTCCCCCTATAGACAGCAATTTCTTTTTGGATTTGACATTCAAAACGACGATAACCTTTTGAAATGATGTAACATTTTATGTGAAATAATTATGGATTTTTTATGTTTATGGAAAAATAGATTGGCTTTATTGGAGGCAAAAAATGTAGGATAACAAGTGCTCTCCTGAGGATTCTATTGAACATGGGAACTTTGAAATTGAATCTGAAAAACGCCATCGAATATCGGACAGTGTTTCAATGGTCAGAGAAACGAAAAGGGAATGGATACATCGGAATCGCGTCAAATGAATCGGAATGACAGACGCGTCGGCAAATATTGCCAGCAAAACAGGAACAGATCGTGCTGGGACTCGTGAAATGGTTCTTTTTCGAGGTAACGTGGCCATGACTTTAAAAGTGCTTTTTCTTTGTCTTGTCACAGGATACACGGCATGGCGAATCGAGTACGACACTCGTGCCTCGAATTAAACATTCACAACGGTGGCAAAACGAGAATAAAATGGTCGAGAAACTGTCCATTTCCAACGGACGACGTTAGAATTATTTCATGTGAAATCAGTGTGTCCTGGTTGTCATAGAAATCATCGTGTCGCGTCGATCTGCTTTCAATTCATTTGCAAAATTTTATTGTAACTGACGTTAGAAGAATTAAAAAGAGAAATCTCCTAGCAAGTGAAAACAACGAATCATTACTAAAGAAGAGGAATCTCAACATCTACTGAAATTCAAAGAATTTAATCAACATTTAATTTAACTCAAAATTAGACAGTGAAATTTGTCAACTGCCAACGATAGAACGCTTGGGTCTGGTTTCGAATGTTTTCGAAGATATTTAAATTAATCGGGAGAAGGATCCCGTTAACCGGGTTAGATCGTGGATCATAGATCAAAGAACGGGTTAGATTTAATTCGAATCACGTGCCGGAAGAGGGTTCTTTCGTATGAACGACGCAACTCAACGACAACGACGTGATTTTCACCTTGACCATGGACGGGTCATCGTCCATCGTTTCACCTTAGCCAATACTTCTGTTATGGAACAACGAAATTTCATTTGGGACACGCTGGATGTCACCTAGATGTCGTTAATACCGATTAAACGAACCCTTTTGCAACATCCTTCGAAGATAATAAGTAAAATGGAAGAATAACGGAATTCGCCATGACATGTCGCGTAAGTATGTTTCTCGTATACAAATTACAAATTCTGACCAAAGATCAAACGGGGTTTAATTACCTGGATTCCAGTTAAAAGTAAGTTATAAAACGCTCATCCCCGTTGGTAAGAGGAAAGGTGGTTTACCTTGCAGCGACGTCCCACGCGAGGCTCTGTAAGAAAAGAATAATGAAAAATCAGCGAGGAGCTAGCATAGAAAGAATGTTTGTTTTTACGTACATACCTGGGAGACATTAAACATTAATATGTTTGATGGATCGCTAGGAAAACGAAGAAATTATCCAAATATGAATTAATCAAAATCTAATATACATCATATTATTTTTCAAGAGAAGTTTCTAAACAGTTGTTTCGAAACTCGAGAAATATGTTCACATTGTTCGCGTAAATATACTCGTAACTTTCACGGTGTGCTATTTGGGAAGGATTTTAATCTACGTTATTTGTTCACCGGTCGATGATCCGTCCAGACAATTGCCAAAAGTGTTTACGGTGAAGTTGTATCATTCAGGTAGAGATTTCACTGTCTCGAAGGTTAGAGATCGAAAAGATAGTGAAAGAGATTTACAAGTGAATGTTAAACACACTTTGTTTGTCTTGGCAATGATGTCGGAGTGAAAACAACCGCGTTTGAAGTACACGTTCAGCATATAAATGTAGGATCTTTCAATTTTATATGTTCGTAGTTGAAAGATAGTTAACAATGAATGTACAGCGGGCTAGGTAAGAATTTCCTCGAGAATTCACCTGGTCTTCCTCGATGAACAGGTTAAACGAGGCAGAAGGGATGTTTTTCGCGACGGGGAACGCTCGGCTGGCAGTCAGACGACGGAAATAACCGGATAAAGTTGTATGGAAGTCGTTTCTCCGGGTCTCGGTTGGCATTCTCCGAAAGGGAATCGAAAGAGAAATTCCGTTGAAACGTTCGTACCGCGTCGTCGTGCAGCTCGTGGATGCGAAGGAAGGAAGGTGGTTCACCTTGCAGGAACAGCCTTCCGTTATTCCTCGTAACACACGCCGCCACGGTCAGGCAATATCGATGTATCGATTGCGAGCCATCGATGGCGAGAAAATCGGCTCGATGTTGTTGCTCGCTTTCCTCGAATCGCTTGCTTCTCGTCGAACAAAGCGCGCCGAGAGGAAATGCATCGTGAAACTGGTCTCCTTCGATCGATCAACGTTCAATGCTTCTAGCCTTTTAGGCGATGAATAAAGAGGAAAGAAAAGAATCCTATCGAGAGTGGCGAGAAGCGAGAGATGAAAGAAAAATTCGAAGAGATTTAAAAATCGAGAGGTGATAATTACCTATTCGTCACAGAGACGACGATGTCAATTACAGTGATTAGCAGGAGAATCGTGTCGATGGATGGAAAAGAGAAGAAGCACTTGGATAGCGAATTACGAAGGAACACGAGCGTGTTATGAGCCATAAAAGGCAGTCGCAGCAGGGTTCACAAAGGCCGTTCGAAAGGCGTGCCAGAAAAATCGAAGAACTTACGTTGCATTCCCGATGCAGCCTAAGTAGGCGAGCATAATTATGCGCATCTCGTATTTCGAAACTTCTCTTCGCTTCTCTTGTTTCGCGTTGTGCCACCGACTTTCCCGTTCCCCCTCGAAACTGCCGTCCCTTTTAACGCAGGAAATTCTTTCAAAATTAAATTAGAACCTTCTAGCGAATTTCGAGAAGCGACGTATAAATAAAAATGAATTTCTAAATTCGTCGAAGCTCCTAGCGTGTACAGAGAAGAATTTCGAAAGCCTTCCGTTGGAGTTCGAAGAAAAGAAACCTCGAATTCATCGAACTGCCATTCGTCCACATGATTTACGATGCTCGAAGCTTCTATTAATCATCGAAGAAGAAAAGATCAACACCTTTTCCTTACTTGAAAAGATATGCTGATAAGAATCGCGGTTCTGAATTTTGGGATCGTTAAAAAAACGAATCTAGCGGGGAATATTACTCTCGAGGCTATGTAAGGATCGAACAGTGATCCACGGATTTACTGATTGAGATCGTGAATCGGAGACAGCCACGCATTCCTTGAAGAAACGTGCGAGGATGGTTCAAGGAGAGGTTGCGATTGTAGAAAGCATGAAGGAAGAAGAAAAGAGCAAAGAGTAAAAAGGTCTGTGGGTCACTGTGCTAACCGATTACGTAACAGTATTAACCTTCAGCATTCGATTCTCGTATTTTCTACGTTTTCCTCTTCGATGGAATCCGATTAACAACCGATCGATTCTACGAAAATACCATTCGACTTTCGTCTATTGGAATATTTTCGACGGCCGCCATTTCGCTGAGTTTCTCTTCCTCCTCCGAAATTATTCATTTATAAATTACAATACTTGATAGAGGAAAAAGGAACAGAAATTTTTACAGATAAAAAAATATTGTCCGTAGAATTCCATCGATTATAAGGAACCTGAAAGAAGAATACAACCGTTTAGTGAACAACAGAAATAATATCTGGCGCCTGGTTGCATAGGTCACCAAGGAGAAGAATAAAAATGAAAAGACACCAAGATGATGGCACGTTGCACGCACAAGATGGTGAACTACGAAAACTGGTTTCCACCAGCACCCCGTTATTTATTCTATGGTGAACGTGTGCCCCCGTTGGCATCCCGACCAGCGCATCTCGTCAAGGACTCGGCTTAGAGTGTGCTTAGAAATGCCATTGGATCCTCCTGAATCCACTGTCTTAAAGAACACTGATTTTGAAACAATCCAATTATCTACTTACAATTAATTAAAGGATTCGCTACTCATGACAACGCCCGCTCTGGAATATAAAATATTCCGTCCAAATCCTCGTTTGGTCGGCTTTAAAATACACGCTAGTTCTTTTCTAGCCGTTTGAAACGTTCATTTTAGAATATTTTCAAGTTCCCATCTCATCGGTTCGAAAATATTTGTAAGTCCCCGTTCCGTCGGACCTAGAACTCGCTATTTCTCGTCTAGTCGGTGGGAAAGCTCGCTTTAAAATATTTGCAAACTTCCTTCTCACCGCTTCGTCCGTCGGCCGTAAAATATTCGCAAATCCTCCCTCGACCCTTCGAAACGTACACCAGTTTCCATCTCGTTGCTTCCGAAATACTCGGTAAGCCCCTGTCTCGTTGATTCAGTGATGGTACCGTTTTATGATTTCAACTAACCGCGTAACAATGGCTGACGATCGCAAACAATGTAACAATGACTGTAATATTTCGCGATAATATTGACTGCTCGTTCCCATAGAGATACAACTTCGTTCCCGTCACAATGCAAGGGCTGTATTGTGCGATTCGAAACGATATTACCGTATCAAGAAATCTAATATATGCAACTGTTGCTCAACTAATATAAAGAAGATAAAGAATTGTTAATGAATCCTGATTTCAGTTCCAATTCGATGGGATCCGCGATTAATTTTCTTTGTTACCTTTTCACACATATCGAAATTAATGTTGAAGTCATAGGAAAGAAGGTACGGTTAGGTACGATGAAATAAATTGATCATTACCCTCGTTATTCCGGCGTAAACGAGACTATCCTTTATAAACACGTACGATCGAACACGTGTTTCGTGATTAACGATCAGGAAATCGTTATTTCCTTATTTAATCCGAGCGTGGTTACGAAGTTTTGTTGGATTTATAGGAAATCCTACTTGTTCCTTTCGCGGGATCATGAATCACTAGCTCTTTGTTTATTTCTTCTCAACATTTCTCTCCTTTTTCATCGTTTAACTATCTTAACTCATTTAAGTTGAAACAAGTTAGGTAATGACTTGTTTATGTATCATACGATTCTATTCGTAGAAGTGCACTTCTAACTGATGATAGTAATTTCGTTTAGTGGCTTGTATTTCGTGTATCTCGTTTCTCCGTGTATTTCCTTCGACGTTTGAGGGATTAGCATATAAGTGTTTCATCATTAGCGTTAGCAACGCATTCCAGTCCGTGGAACATTTCACGAATAGAGCTATACGGTTGCGCCGAGTGTTTCTTCCTTTTTAATCTCTTGATTGCCTCATCGATTTCCTTTCAACACCGACGTGCAACTGAATTTTCATTCCGACGAAAAACCGCAATGAAAGGGGCGATATTTTAAATAGAGAGGTACGCGTGTTAATTTCGGACGAAAATAATTTATTTCTCCTCCATTCTATAGCTAGGATATTAGAGGATCCTTTTTATCACCTAACGACAGTATTATTCGTCGCTTTATTCGCGATATCATCACCATAGGAGGACGTTGTCGTTATTAACCATTATCTGCAACACGGTTCGAGTTATCTCGGAATTTATTATGTCCCAGTAAATCCTGTTCGTGGAAGAAACGTGCCGAGATAAAATACGAAACACGGGGCACCATAAGCCAACGGTGCAGGGAAACGAGAATGTGCTCGATCGATCCTCGAAGCTTTACTTTCGCAATGGTCTCTGTTTTATTGGGAACGATGCGTGCCATGAATTTTTTCATCGTTTTCACAGAAACCGCTGGTGAACGTCATCGACGAGAATCAACGTGAAATTTTCATCGGTAAAACGTACGATTATTTATTTATACGGAATGCCTTTTTTCCATGCTTGTAAATAAATAATTTCCAATAAAATTTCATTGGCGGAGTCCTCCGTTCCCCGTACCGCCTCAGCGTTGTACCGGTGTCACAACGGGTACCCTAAAGCAATAGTACATCCAGTAAAAGCTATTTTCACCGGGAACGACGTCGATAACCTTTTACCGTGTAAACTGCAAATTTATTGAGCACCGTCGGGTGCATCCCGTTGCAAACTCTGAAATAAACCGCGTTCTTGCGCAAAAACGTTAACGTTGACGTGCCGGTTAAAGAGATTCGAATGAAAAGAATAAAAGAGAAACGAGAATTATTTCTGCTTGGTAAATTCAAAAGCCCGTAAATAATTCATGTATCCTTGTACTGTCAGGATGGTAGTAAGAAAAAAAGATGAAATAAAATGGAAACAGGAAATGAAAGATTCCTTTGTGACACAATTATCTCGTGAACGTATAGGAAGATCAAAATGTACGAGTATCAATCGATGATCCTTTGTTCTCTGTTCGCTATTAAAATAAAAAATTCTTCTGGGTGAATTGCCATTGAAAAGGCTGACGCGGAAATAATTCTTCATTAAACGACCTCTTTTTCAATGTTCGTGGAATGTTAATTTAAGTGAAAGAGCGATGGAGATTAAATTGTATTTTTAATTGATTCTTTAGACTGAAGAGCGAAGAAGAAACTTCTTCGAACAGCCAATTATTTGTAGCTAAATAAAAGCAGGAGAATATTAAGGAAATAAAAGGATAAAGTTCAAGGTTTACGGTCCGCGAATAGACTGAATTTTTGCGCGAAGAATTTTCATGGAAAGTTGATCGTGATCGTCCGCGATACTACTTTCTTCGGAAACTTTTACGAGCTCCAGCGTTCTTTTCGTAGAACGCTTTGAAACGACTGTTGGTCTTCGATACCTTGGATACCATAAAAAAGAATCTCGTGAGATGGCTTTTCACTGGATCAACGAGCTCTTTTAACGAGGACCTTGAAAGTCTGAGGTGTTTTCTATTAGGTATCTTTACTGGTAAAAACGATTCAGTAAATTTATTCTTCTCTTCTTTTTCATATGGACATTTCTTCCTATTTTTGTCGCTTAGGTAATTTTAAAATACTTGCAAATCTTTAAGCATTTAGAAGATCGAGCGCCATAGGAAGTAGAGCAAGTACCCACTCTTCAAGATTCGGGCTACCAAATCCCTAATCACCTCCAATCTGGTCCTCTTCGTTGATCTCTTTGAGGTCGAAGAGAACGAAAACAAAATGGAATTCATTGAATGGTTAATTTTAATACGATCTAAAAGGTAGCTGGTGGATGGCCATTTTACGACGTGGAAAAGATGGCAGCACTATCCGGATGGTGAAAGTCCTTCGACGAAGAGGAAGGAGTGGTGGTGCACATATAGAGGGGCGAGAGGGCGCGGCTTGTCCAGACACTCTTTGTCCTGACGACGACGATGACGGCGACGACGACGACGACGACCACGATGTCGCCGAAGTTCCTGTTCCTTCTTGGATCCTTATTTCTGTTTGCCGGTGAGTACGCTACGCTGATACCACCTAGTTTCCGTCCCGAATCACGTCACCGAAGATCGTGAAATTAATCCTTGAATGGCCGGTACCTGGTTCAATTTATAATCCAAACTTATGAAACTTTGACTAAAATTTGAAATTGTCAATGTCTCATCTGTCCTTCAAGGATTAAATAACGCTGGAGAAAATTTCATTTTTACTAAAAATTTTGATGAGAATTCTTTTTAATTAAAAGCCTCAAGTTCTTAGAGTTTCCATACCTTCGATCCTTGATTAGAAAAATTGAAATTAAAGTGTTATAATTTTGCAAGTTTCTTCTTGCGATTCTTCGAACGCTCGTTGATGGTGAAAGCTGTTTTCAACGTTCAAAGAGTATTGCGTGAGAACTTTCGAGCCTTAATGACTGTTTGATGTATTTTGTATCCTACTTCTTTGGTTCTTTATAATTTTCTAAGGGAATAATTTCGGATACACGAAGGTATCTTTTTGCGTCGTGTGATATTGTAACTTTCGAGATAAATTTTGCATAGAATTTGAATTTCTTCGAAAGAAATAGTAGTGATCGAAGAACGTGTGGTCGCCATGAAAGTTCTGGTGATTTCAATGCTTCTCGAAAGTAGCTGCGACGATTCAAAGACAATGCTTCTATTTATACGAATCTATTCCCTTTCGAATCGTTTAATATTTCGTTCTAAACAAAATGTGTTATTCAGATTGAAGTTATTTCGTTTGATCAGAGAAAAATATATAATCAGACGGGTTAATTAAAAATCATCGGCAATCGGTTGAAAGAAAATTTCCCGAGGCTAGCAGACAACGTGAAAGTTTTAACGAAAGATAGCCATCGTGATCGTCCGGAAACGATGATGATCACGAACGAGAAGGCACGCTCGGTCACGAAGTGTCGAAGAACGGAATTCACCTTAGAGAACCACTGTCGCTTCCCTCCCCACCATCCCCGTCTCTTTGCCCTGACATTTCCAAGACTTTCTACTTCTACGAGGGTTTAGTGACCCCAACTTGTTCGGTCTACGATCTCGAGAGATCGTGGTTTCGAACGATCGCGACATTTTCCACGGTTTCTTCGTGCTACCTACGATCCTATGCCCTTTTTATCCAAATGTCAGCCACCTTCTTCCATTGCCATCTTTTTCCTTATATTTTTTTTCATTCGTTCCACCAGAAGAATGTTTCCTTTCGAGGATTAATCAACTATCTTACTAGTCTACAAGTATTTGGATACGTTGAATGTAACATTAACCATTGTTTTTTAAAAATAATTTTCACAATTGCCATTTAATTAATTGTCTAAGCAATATTATGGAATTCCTAGAAATTTGGAAAAATTTCAAAGCAAATCATCATTTAATTATCTATGAAACTAATTTGGAAATTTGAAGAAGGGTTAATTGTAATTTATATAAGATCCTTTTACAAAGAGAAAATGATTGTTTGCATGGTCACGTTAAAGGCTGCGCTTGTGAAGTCGTGTTTATGTAATCGCCAATAGAAAGTACGTAATTCTTGGTGGTGGAAACAGGAGTTAATGTTTCTTTGCTTTCTTTCCTTCCAGCGATTTCCTAATCAATTCTCTATTGTATCTTATTACTTCCATTCAATGAATCCTTGTTTTTTTAATTGTTTTCAGGAACGCAGATTAGAGCGCAAGACGACGAAGGAGCCGATGGAATCGACGCGAACGCAGAAGAGCTGTGCCAGGACAGGCCGGGGGACGAGTACTTCCGGTTGAGCGTCGAAGGAGATTGTCGCGATGTCGTGAGGTAATTTTCTAATCATCATTATCGTCGCAAATTATACATTCAAGAGTTTTCAAACGCGATACGTCGATTGAAAGTTGACCAACGAACAAGGTCCGACAAAACATCGCGTCATCTTCTTGGAATAAACTTTTACTTCGGCAAAATATTTGTTACTGATCGATCAAGATAATCTAAGACGTCGTAAATAACGTTCCGTAATCGATTCTCGAAGTTAACGTCGAAGAATGAAAGGATTAAAAAAGCAAGTGAGTTCGATACCAATGACGATCGAATTCCGCGTTCGAAGGTTCAAGGCGAGCCTGATACCGGATACAGGACTCGCCTTCTAACCGATGACGACAGACGGAATATCCTGACTCACTTGAACAAGCAAGGTATTTCATCGTCAAGGACAATCGGGCAAAAATATCCTCCGAACAGAAATACTGATTAATCCTGTCGTAGAATGTCGTAATCTTTCAGTACTTAGAGAAATATCAGACTGATTGGATGATATTCGTAAGTTTCAATTGAATTGCTTGAATATTGTCTTATTGTTATTGCATTTTTCTATACTGATAATGAATTTTGTACACTATTCATATAAATGATGAGCTACGTCCACTAAACATAATTACAAATCATACGCTATGTATACTAGGGAAGTTGTGTAAGTTGTGTAACGCTATATGTACACCAGAAATAGAAAAAAAGAAACAAATGGTAAAAACTTATCTCAGATGCGACAAAGCAACCGAGATCGGCGTGACCAGGTTGGCGACCGTCCGATGCCCAACAGGCCTGGCGTTCGACATCGAACGACAAACGTGCGACTGGAAAACAAACGTGAAGAACTGCGAACAACTCGAGAGTAAGCGAACCATATAGATCGTAACATAACTAAGGAGAGCCGTTTGCTTTCTGTCCGATTCGAACAGGTGCACGAAATCCGGCCTGAAGCAAATCACGTGCCCCAGCGGATTGGCCTTTGACTTGGACAAACAGACCTGCGACTGGAAGGGCAAAGTCACCAACTGTGACAAGCTCGAGAGTAAGTCGATGTATCGACCAGGCTGAACCGACGCGACTCGCTCCGTTTCCGGTCTTTTCCATCGAGAAATGATTTTTATTAATTTCGCTTGATAATTAACACGTTGAATTTCGTGGGGGTCACTGATGACTGGAACCATGAATTTAATTCGCCATCAACGTCTTAATTAGAAATGTTAGTTTAAAAATTTAAAAGGAGATTCTCGGTGGAAAGAACCGTGACCTCGGAACATTTTCCTCGAATCCTCGAGGATGGCGAGGAGGATCGTTTCCAGGATACGGAAGATCACGGTTCCTTCGTAGACTCGCAACATAGCACGCACTATTCGCAAGCTGGTACTAACCTAGCACAACTACCATCACGCACTATCGTAAATTCACCCACGAAACTTCTCGTCTCCAATTTACAGTCTCAAATAATCTGGCAAAACTTACAAAAATAGAACAAGATAATTTTAAAAAAATAAATAAACAAGTTCCCAATACTTTCTACAATTCCATGATTTCAGCTTTATATATCTTTCGCCGTATCAGAGTTGTTCAGTGAAAATGCATCGTTACACGCGTAGGCACACTTACATGCATAGGCGTGCATGGGTCACTTTCGAGACGCTGTAATCTCCAGTCTGGCCACTTTCGATTCGTGGCTGAAAGACTGGTTTCGATTTTGAGCGAAAGTACCAGCGATGCGAGTGAACACGCCCCGGAGACGAGAAGCTCGTGCAACTTGTCGTTCCTTTTAACCCACACACCGGTTGAGATGAGCTAATTTCTTGTTCCCTTTTAAGTTTCAATAATCACACTTCGTTTAAAATAAATATGGTCCAGTTACATATAAATTCATACGATTGTTTTTTCTAATCAGTTTACGTACAAGGCGTCTGAAAAACAAATCGAAAAGTCCTTTACCATTTTTCAATCCGTTGCTTCGTTCTCGAGATATAAGCGTTTAAAAATTGGGTATTCGACTTCCGCGCAGGCGCACGCGATGTGGCACCCCGGAAGTCCAACAGCAAATCTTTAATAGCTTATATCTCGGAAACGAAGCGACCGATTGAAAAACGGTAAAGGACTTTTCGATTCGTTTTACCATAAAGAATCTAGTTATCGAGATATTCTGTGTAATTCAATAATTATTATTGCTAGTGTATGGGTTAGTAATGTCCTTTCTCTTTTTTTCTCGATTCACCTTGTGCGACTAACCACCGTGAAAATACGCGCTTTTCACTTTGCTAATTCGATGATCATGCATCGCGTGCCATAGTCATTGTTTCGAGAACTTAATGATTATTCGAGCTGAATTACAAGTAGAATTTGAAGACTTTGATTAAGAAAAGATCTAAATGAAATATTCGACATATTACACGATCAAAGTTTCTCTATGAGAAATGTCGTTCCATGCTTCAATACGTTGCTAATAGTATATCGAAATCAGCTCTGGCACGCAATGGCTTTTCAGCTTTAGAAGAATTCATGCGAACACACATACCTGTACATACCAACACATACGATTACTTTCTGTTCCCGATCGCTCCAGGTACGAGGTAGCACGTTCTCGATCACTGATCTTGCTCATTTTCTCTCTTTCTATCGTTCCTTCTACCACTTTTTTCTATCTCTTTCTGCATCTAGATCGGTTTCGCTTCGACGATCTGGCCTCCTTTACAAGTGCTCCTCGTTATTTAGTCGGCTCGTTCGCTTTTACCGCTGGAAACACGCGCGCGACTAGCGCTCGATCATTAATTCTCTTTTGCAAGAGAAGCTAGCCTCTCCTACTTGTTTCATCGACTCATTAGTGTTTCGCATCTCTACCTACCTTATTTTTTTTTTTCTTTTATTTTACATCAACTCTATCGTCGTGTGTCTTCATCGAATTCTTTTGTTGCCTCTCGTGGAAATCCTTGCTCCGATTTAATTACTTCAATTAAAAATTATTCTTGAAGGATTTCAGATTTTTCTTAAATATAGTAGCACAAAGTCTAAAACTGGATTTTTAATATTGTGTAATCTTCAAGGTAGAGGGAGAGGAGACTCGATGTAAGGTTGCTTCATGAAATATGCATTAAAGGAAACTTTTTTTTATATCGTCATGATGTCAGACAGAGATTATACTGAAAGAAGAAAATTTTCGAAATAATTAATAAACACGTTGGTAGGTTTCCATTTTGTAGAATTAAATCGGAGCATTCTTTCTCACCTGCGTACGTCTTCGATCACTTTGATTCTATTTCTCTGGCACTGGGTCACGACCGAACCCGTTATACATTCCTTCTCTTATTTCTCTGCTACCGCCTTTTCTGTTCTCGCCTCTCGCAAAGTCCATCACTGTACCATCTACTCTCTCATTTGCAAATGTCTTCACGAGCAATTATTTTGCGTGCGAATCGTTGCGAGCCAACGAAGTTCAAGACTAATCGAGGATATTTCTTTGTCTTTATTGAAACTGTTCTCCCGTCTGATCGATTGCGAAACGAGAAGAGAAATCTCTCGTTTCTGTTCGTTCCCATCGCGTTGATTCTTGCGCGGTTTTCACTCTGGTCGCAGGTCGACGAGAAACACAGGAAAATTTCCTTGTACGAAGAATAAAAAGGCTGGTTCGTTGGTGTAAAGGGCCGGATAAAGGCAGTGGCGTGGGAAAATCCTGCGCAGAGGATGATCCTTTCAAAAATTTCATAACCGATCAATCAAATTTTAATCAGACATGTACAATCGCGAAATAGACCCTTACACATGTAAATAAGCCCTATGTGCATATATTAGATTTCACAGAGGTAATACAGCAAACTCATAAACGACCCTAGAACATCTATTTACTTCGATACAGTAATATTTGAGTTGGCTTTGGACTTGGGTGACATTAATTTAGCACAGTAACAGCCTGCAACCCCTTCTGGAGGATTATTTACCGTGGCCATCGATTATTCTTGTTACAAGTATGTTACTCTTAACCCTTTCGTTGCACGGTGATCTACAATGAATTCGATAAATCACGGGAAAAGGTAAGTCTCAGAGTGTTCGTTTATTGAGCAGCGTTGAAAAAGATATTTCTCGATCGGTAATAGCAACGAAAGGGTTAGAAGGATCAGAATCCACGTAGAAACGTATCCCTACGCCGCTGCACGTGTACCAATCCCTGTATATAAAGTTGGGCGAAGTAAAAGTAGAGTTTGCAGCTGTGGTAAAACACCGTTGGGGGAAACACGTATAGGCTCGGCTGGTTAGTTAACGAGGATTACGTTTACAGAGCCGCGTAAGGTCTTGCCCATCCTGAGGACCGACGAACCCGTCTGCCCCGAGGGGAAATTGTCGTGCGGTAACGGCGAGTGCGTAGACAAGGAGCTCTTCTGCAACGGTAAACCGGACTGCAAGGACGAATCCGACGAGAATGCTTGCAGTAAGTCGTGATCGTATTTTGTAACAAAACTGAATCGGTTAATCCTTTCGTTCCGAGGAATGTCTACTGGCTGACTCAAAATAGGTGTACAGTTTCGGATGTAACGTTTCTCGTTTCTTACCCATTGTCTCTAATCGCAGCCGTGGAAACGGATCCCAATCGAGCACCGGACTGCGACCCAACCCAGTGTGTCTTACCTGATTGCTACTGTTCAGCCGACGGTACCAGGATACCAGGCAACATAGAGCCATCCCAGGTGCCCCAGATGATCACCATCACTTTCAACGGTGCTGTAAACGTGGACAACATCGACCTGTACGAAGAGATCTTCAACGGTCAGCGTCAGAATCCCAACAGCTGTCAAATCAGGGGTACCTTCTTCGTCTCCCACAAGTACACCAACTACTCGGCTGTCCAGGACCTGCACAGAAGAGGACACGAGATAGCTGTGTTCTCACTGACCCACAAAGACGATCCTCAATACTGGACCCAGGGTACCTACGACGATTGGTTGGCTGAGATGGCTGGTGCTAGACTGATCATCGAACGTTTCGCCAACATCACCGACGGTTCCATCATCGGAATGAGAGCTCCTTACCTTCGCGTCGGTGGTAACAAGCAGTTCGAGATGATGGCCGACCAATTCTTCGTCTACGACGCCTCCATCACCGCGTCCCTTGGACGTGTACCCATCTGGCCGTACACTCTCTACTTCAGGATGCCGCACAAGTGCAACGGAAACGGTGGAAACTGTCCGTCCAGGTCTCACCCGGTCTGGGAAATGGTTATGAACGAATTGGACAGAAGGGACGACCCGACCTTCGATGAATCTTTACCTGGTTGTCACATGGTCGACTCCTGTTCCAACATACAGACCGGTGAACAGTTTGCCAGATTGCTGAGACATAATTTCAACAGGCACTTCAACAGCAACAGAGCCCCGTTAGGTCTGCATTTCCATGCTTCCTGGTTGAAGAGCAAGAAGGAGTACAGGGAGGAGCTGATCAAGTTTATCGAGGAGATGCTTGCCAGAAGTGACGTTTATTTCGTTACCATGGTCCAGGTGAGTGATTTGCGAGAAATTTTGCTGCAACAAATTAATGTTCTATTTCAGTAAGTTTAAAAAATTGTTGATATTGTAGCACTTCGATGCTTTTCGTTCTTATCTGAAGAAAAAAGAATTAATTTTTTAGGTTTCTGATTCATAAACCACCGCCTTATTTCAATTTATCTCTCGTTTTCAATCTCGCTGCATCACGACGTTTCTCGTTCGCGTTCCATCAAGCGTCAGACTCTTTTTTATTTCCTGTCGCGTCGATTCATTTTTCGTTTTCAATTTAACTGCACGATACCAAGCAATTTTCTCTGTGTATTAGTAAGCTTTCTCGATTAGCTCGTGATTCAACAGAAATTGCTCGCCTTCTAATACTTCTTCAACCTTGAAAAATTAATATAATAAATTATTCAGAATTTTCTTTAATATTTCCCTTTCGACTGTTCGATTATTCAGAATTCGAGGCGGCGATCAATGTCTGACCAGACGCGTTCTTGTTCTACTTACAGGTGATTAAGTGGATGCAGACGCCGACGGAATTGTCAGCCCTCAGAGATTTCCAGGATTGGAAAGAGACTTGCGACGAGAAGGGACAACCCTACTGTTCCCTTCCCAATGCATGTCCCTTGACCACCAGAGAACTTCCCGGTGAAACCCTTCGTCTGTTCACCTGCATGGAGTGCCCGAATTATTACCCGTGGTTGTTAGACCCAACCGGTGACGGTTTCACCGCGAACAAGAAATGAGCGATCCATCAGAGAAATCTGTCGATCGAAAGGCGCGTGTCTTCAAGGAAACGATCCTGGTGATCGAGATGCGATTTGCTTGAAGAGAACGCGCCCAAATGTCGCGTCTGAATGAACGTTTCGCGAACAAAAAACAATAAACACTTTCCAGACTGACTCGAATCTTGATAAGCCTGTTCAAAATTGAAGTAACATTAGAGATTGAAAATTAATATTTCGAATTTATACATAAATAATTTGAACATCAATGATCAGTGACACGTTCACTGTGGGGAGAAAAATTTGTTTGTAAAAATAAAAAATATTTTAATATTCATATATGAATAATATATGTTCGTTAAAAGAAATACTCAAATATTGATAAGTCTGTTAATTAATTAAGAACATTAAGGATCGATAGATTGTGTAATTAAAAATGGTGACCTCCTCAATGAACGTTTCTACGTTTCATATTGTACAATGTTGAATATTCACGAATAAGCTGTTGCAGAATTGGAAAGAAAAACATTTGTGATACTATCGAGAATGAATTACTGCGAGTAGAGAATAGAATGTATAATATCTGAAGGAATGTTTGTCGCAGAAGAATGTTAACGACGTCGCAGGATTCTGTTCGCGAAACGTTTTCTACGGGCGAATATCGGTCCTCCACGGTGAAAGGGGGACGAGTCCTTTACAAATTGATTCAACTTGTACATAAACACCGTGTCCTTGCCCTGCTGATCCTTATCCCTTTCTTCTGCGGCTCGTATGCAGATATCCTGAAGAAGGATCGATCGATTGCGTCCCTTCGACGATCGCCGTTCACAAACACACACCTTATGATTTATGTTAGCGCATAAGAGACGCGTGAGAGTAATTAAGAATAATGTTTTTTTTTAGAAAGTCCTTATTAAGGTGTTTCGCAATAAACGTTTTACGAAAAATTAATAAAGGTCGTCAGTTTTCATTCATCCTTTCCTTGAAACTTTAATTACACAATTATTCAGAATGTGACTGTTCCATTTTTCGACTTAAACTTTTCCCTTGTTACCTTACAAAATTAATACAATATTTATGATAATTAAAATTTTATGGTAACAATCACCATGATAAGCTTGAAAGCAGCATTTATTAATCGATAAAATATTAAATTTAATTGCTTTGTATTCTTTGTCATATCTTCAAAGTGAGAGAAACTAAGAAATGTCATATGTTTTGTAACCATATAATATTCTCTTTTTCTGCCCTTTGCACTTTCAAGCTGTCAACGCAATCAGAAAAGGAAAAAAAAAAAGAAAAGGAGGAGCGAAGAACTTTCAAAAACGTGTACAAGTAAATTTCGAAAACTTTCGAACGAAGGAACGTGTTAATCCTGTGAACAGGATTCATTATTCAGGTGTTGTTACTTCGCAGCCTTGAAAGTCAACGATAGGCGCCAGCCTTAAGGTCGTAAAATGTCATTGCTGATTCGTTTCCTTACTAATTTGTAGCCTGGAGGCTCCTTTCGATTTCGGACGACATTCCTTTTCAATCGTGAGTCCTAGCTCATCTGTCGACAAAATTCCTTGCACTTTCTTCCAGTCCGGTAGACTTCAAGGACGAGACTTCAAATGCTATTTTTCAAAATATACCTAATATAAGAATTATTTCTTGAACATAAAACGTCGGAATGAATAATTAATCTCAGAGTGGACGCGCCGATGAGATTAATCATCTATGCTAAAAAATGAATCAGGTTTGTCTATATTTAATATGGTAACCAATCGTTTTAGTCAAGTTTGGTGTTCCTTCCGGTTTTCATTACATTACATTATGTAGGGAAGTATTTATTAAATAAGTGTTAACAATATGAATGGGCGCTTTGAAAACGGAACTAACACCGCCATCTTACTGAATGTGATAAAGGTATGTCACCATTTTGTCACAGAACTTGTCTGTGCTGCCATCTCGCTGGGCGTCCCTCTAGGGAAAATGGCAGTCCAAACCAGCGGAGGGGAAGGTGTCCTCACAAATGACAATGAGTAAGACACTCGAACCAGTTGGTATTATACCTAATTCACAAGAGACGCTTTTGTGTTCAAGAAAAGAACAAAATTTTCTCAAATAAACAGTTAGTCGCTAAAGCAAGTCGGAAATGAATAATGAGCTTACACCACCATTTTCCCTAGAGACACCGAGGGTGCTGGAGGGTGAACAATACTATTACCGCCATCTTATGCTAATATGTTAAAATATTGTACAATAATAATACAAAAAATTTTATTTTCTAAATTATTTTTAATTCGCTATACATACTATATAATACTATATCGCTATCTTTTCTAGGAAAGCTTACTCAGCTCAATTCGGTACAGGAGGAATAAAATCGGTACAATTAAAATGATGTAAATTTAATGAAAACGCCGAAGATTACATTGAAGGTATATACAAAATGAGCTTAATTTAATCGATAGTGATTAATGAAATCATACGATAATGAATAGCCAAATGTTCCCGCACATACTATGTATATGTACGCAATGTAATGTTACCATGGTTTGATACATAACACAAATTCCTGTAACGATACTTCTTCTGTTTGGAAAGAAGTACCGAATGTTAAGATTACCATGTAACAATTTCGTTGCGTTACATACGATTAGAATATTGTACTAACCAATGTAAAATATTTCAATAAATCAGAAAATTCTCGTTCTCCTGACGGTGATATATCAAAGAGCATACATGATTTTAATAATAAAAAAAGAGGCTTAATAACTGTTATCTTAATTGTATGTATATTCCTAGAAAAATATTTCTATGATGTTTACGTATCAATAATAGCAAATATTAACAATTAACAATTCTGAAATGTATTTTCCAGCTGAATATAAAATAAATCATTCTTTCCCATTTCTGTTTTTTTTTTGCAAATTTTCTTCAATTTTTCTCACGCTTACAGTAGTAATTCTTACATAAATTATTAATACGGCTGTCCAATACAGTTCAGTTGTTTACAAATAGAATAAACGGAACATTTGAAGTGGATCGATGAACATTAATATAATTATAAAATTACAAACGATACATCGTACGATCTATGAAAGGAAAAAGAAAAAAAGGCTACCAGCCTTGGGAAGCCTGCTCGATGGCAGTGTACAATTAAAATATTGTAAACATTTAAGAAACTTCTACCGGGATTAAGGAAGCGAAAATTACAGGAAGAAATTACGATTATACAGAGAAACAAATAATTATAGAAATCGCGTTTCCTTTCCATTATTGAAAATAATTTAGCTAATCTTTCAACATATAACATATATATGTGTGTGTATATATATATTATACGATAAGCCTCTAACATTAAAAGTGTATATAGATAATATTAATATTTATAGTTTCTTTACTTTAACAATTCTGACATATTAATCCCGATTTTCGCGAATACCACCGCCATATAAATACGATTTCTTTCAGTATCAAAGCTCAATCGTTGAAAAAAAAAAGAAAATATGAAATAATAGAATCAAAATAACACTGCTATGTGAATTTAGACAAAAATAAGTCTTTCTTATACCTTAATGTACTAAAAATCGCGTTACGATGAACAAATACAACCTGTAATAGATACCACAAGTCGTATTAGAGAAGCGAATTTCCCGATTCGTCCGAAATAGTTATAATACAATCACTTTTCTATCCGTGTTTGAGAAGTGTAAAATATATAAATTTGCTATCTTTATCTTGTCATATTTATCACCGTGTAGAGCTAACTAACGTCTAACCGTTGCTTCTTTTTTTCTTTCTTCTCATTTCCATCATTATTATTATCGTTAAGGTATATTATAAATATTTTATATACGGAGAAGAAATGTTACACTATATACAAAAATGTGTGATCTCGAAATTTGCCTATAATGGAAAAGTTAAATACGCAACTTCCCATTTTTTCCCCTAACAGTCTCAGAGTTTACATTTCATTTCTGTGCTTCTATTATCCTGAATATGAACTAATGCAATCGTTTGAATTTCAATTGATTAGCGAAGCCGCCTAAGTGTCATCTGTAGGATTTGTCCCACACATATTTTTTTCGCGTAACACCAAAAAAAAAGACAATAGTTCCAAAAATAAAAGTATCATGGACCAAAGTACCATGTGATTGTTGCAATTCAAATTTCTCGATATTTTTTCTTCTTCATTTATTATTGTAGCTTATAAAGGACGTATGTTATGTTATCATACCATAAAAAATGCTGCACCTGTTATAGATCGTTTAAATATCGTAATTCAATGTACAAGATTATTTAACCAGCCCCTTAGAAATGTGGCGTTCAATATGTATCATATGTACTGTACATTTTGAGATTGGTAAATGTCTATCGTACATCTCGACAGCACATAATAAGTACGAAAATCAAGGTGTTTTCTCCATACGATTATTCTACTGCCCATGAATATTTGATCTAAACTTTTTTTCCCCGCCATTGTGAAAAAAAAAACGGTAATAAAAAATTCGATTAAACATTGCGTGTAAACATGTCACACTAAACATAATCCACATTTGTACTTGTCAAATCATACGCGAGGAGTATTTATAAATGCTCATTGAATATAACTATTTTTTTTTTATATACGTCCAATGATACTGAATATATTAATAAGAGAATATATGCTATGTATGTCATGTAACTCGACTTAAGCTTAATTAAATATGAAACAGTATTAATCATAGTGAAGATTTTACTGTCGATGTAACTTTCGTTTAACAGAAATATTTGTATCCTCTTTCACTTAGTATGAAATTATGAAATATAAAACTCCGACTAAGAAACGAATACAAATTATACGCAATTAGTGACTAAAAATATTACACGATCACGTATTATCACCGTACAGTTTCATTACAGTACAATTAGTTAAAGACTAAACTTCAAATTGGTACCTTAAGAAAATGATACTTCTTCTGGAACTATGCTCTCCAACGGTACAGGTTCCGCAAATCCACGGGCAACCAGTTCATCGGCAAGAGATATCACCTATGAACAGATAAACAGAATAGGAAATTACAGAAAATAATTGTACAAATACACTTGATCTTGACCTAAAGAAAAAATGTTTACTTACTCCATGTTTCTGAATATTAAGATATAAATTAACGTATGTACTATTATTAATGTATCCTGCTATTTGAGCTTGACCGACAATTCCGCTACACATCTGAAGAACTACATTGTACGCTTCTTGATCCCACTCACCTGATATTCATACAATGATACGTTCAAACAAATTGACAAAAACACGTGAAAATTTAATGGAACGTACTTACCGTTCCGCGGCTGAACGTTCGCTAAAAATATTTCAATTGCTTGAAACGGCAATGTAAGGTAATCTGATCGAATTTTTTTCATCTCAGAACTACTGAAATACCAATATCCACCGTGATCGACAAGCCTTACTAGATGCCGTTCGCCATTAGGATCTGGTCGTTCAAGATATACCCTCACCCACTTATTATACCATTTCGTAACAAAAATCATACCCCCTGTAAATTGCAATACATCAAATTAATAATACCAATAATTTTCTAATGAATGTCTCGGTACTTTAGTTGTAGTACAGTTAAAATAAATAGGCCGATATAAACGTACTACTAAGCTCGTCTGGAGCTGAAGGTGATTCTATGGTGTCGTATAATCGTGTCATGTTTTCGTCTAAAATCCGCAAGGATGGGTACGTAGGGTGAGTAGGAAGCTGTACGAAGAAACGATTTGGTTTGACTATGTGACAAACGACGACATCGTTGTTCATCCCTTCCACTAAAGACAATTGTATTAACTCAGCGACCCATGGAATTTCTTCTGGTATTTTTAATGGCGAAATCTGTTCGAGGGTTACGTGAGGATACTTTTTCTCTGGGAACTGTTTTCGTATCATGTCTAGGGCAATGTTGATTCCTTCTGTGGAACCTTCTATGGCACAAACTTTCTGATTTCTCGATGTAGGATGACGTTTAACGACTATATACACTTCAGCTTTAACTCGAATACTCTGTAAGAAGCTTCCATGACGACCAATTAGCCTTCCTACTAAATTCTGTGGTATACTAAACTCATATAACACCGGGTTTGCAGTATCCTTTGGATGACCGTTGATACTTCCGCCTAGAATAAATGGTACACGTAAAATATCTGAAACTTGTTTCTGTTGACAATGTTACCTTTTCCGCTGTCTGTGCTTCCTTCGCTTCGAGCTTCATCGGTAACGCTACCTTCTAAAACAGCGGAAACTGGACTATGATTAGCGGAGTCTCTTTCGGACAGTGCTTGTGCCGGAGTCTTGGCAGTTTCTTTTAACGGAGTGGAAACAGATAATTCTTTGCTTGGAAGGTAATTGCATTCGTTATTTGCATCATTATTCTCGGTTTTATCGTCGAGCTCTGTAATATTCTCGCAGGGTAACTTTTGTTCCTCCTCTTCGACAACATTATCGAATATTTTTAATACTTTACTACTGGTATCAGTGATGTTCTCCAAAGAGGATGAACTTCTGCTTCTAACAACCATTTCGAAATTGCTCATTTTCGGATTACTGCCCAGCTGTATTTCCATTTCACTTGTTGATGTGTCTAGATAACTGTACCATGCTTGATCATCTTTACAAGAGACTCTAGAATGCGCGGAAACAGACTGCGAACAAGTCTTCCTCATAGGTATATCTAAACTTTCGCTTCGTTTTCTAGGACTACAAACGATTTCCTCTATCAATTGATTGGAAGAATTCAACGAGGACGTTTCGTCGAATTGTATGCCCGAATCGTAAAAATTCGAGTTAGACTTTGACGAGGCAACTTCTTTTTTGCGATTCGCAAAATTTTTGTCGCTATTATCTGGGGTGTTAATTCCACCTGGATCAGTTCTGTCTACTCGACGACGTCTGTACCAGAGGAGACCGATAATGAGCGCGAAAGCAGGAAAGCTCCACTTCACGACTTGGATATGAGTGGCTGACATGTTTCAAATCCACCGTAGCTGTTGTTAAACACCTTTTCCTTCTGAAACATCAAACAATTACCTGAAATTAGAAAAAATTTCAATTGACAAATATTTATTCAGTGGGATGTTTCACGGGTAAATTGGAAATAACTGTACACCCATCGGCGATTTATAGGAACTGGATGAAATTTAATTCCTCTTCGAACTTGTCTTACTCGGTTTCCTTTGCTTAATTACCGTTTCGCAAGCGTAACTTCCGGCCACCATGGGTACTCGCTCGAATAACTTACTTACGGGAAAACACAATGTATACAAATAAATATTTTTTCTCCTAAACGTGGAAGTTAAAAATTGATCAAATACAATATACCATTGATCAAAATTTAAATAAATAAATTAAAAGGGTAAACATTTATTTCGCTGTATACAAAAAATGATAATAAATAAAATTGATTTAATTCGAAGCAAAATAGTTGGAATATAGGTAAATTGTTCGTATATTTCGTTCCAAACACCAGCCTGTGTTGATGGTTTGATTTCAAGTAACGGTTTACACGTTCGATATTTATCGATCATAATTTTCGCCGCACCTTTAGATAATTTTCGCTCAAAGTCACCGAGTCCGCGTCGTGTTTCGAGTTATACAGAGTAATCCAAAATACCTGGCATCAATCTTAAAAATTAAGAAAGAAATTCGTTGAATCGTATGAAAATCTACTTAACAATGATACCACGTATATCGAGGAACACCCTGTATAACACATTTGTCCCGCATGGTACACGCTCGTAGTTTCCATCTGTGATATCTAAAGTTAAGAGAAAGCGTTCCATTTCATCTGAAAATCGGGCACGACGGTGTCGAATCGACTGAAGGAACACCTTTCGAATAGAAAATCTCGGAATTCACAGAAGGCATAACTTAATGAATCGTTTTAAACAAGTAAAAATGCACGCATATATAACGACACCAGTTATCCATATCCGTTCTCCAAAATTGTTTGAACGAAACAATTATTCACCGATTAAACAAAAAAACTTTGCTATCGATAAGATTATCGAATGAAATTATTCGCGACGGTTGTTACATCCACTTTCACAGGATACCACAATAGAAACAGACTAACAACGAAGGTCGAACCATACGCGATGGTTTTTGCGCTCGCACGGGGACTCACCGATGTTACGTCCATGCTTATTCCCATCTGTGACCGTTCGACAAATCGATGAACTTGGTTCAGTTGTTCGTAAAAAGCCGACGAACGGGCGGGAATGGAAACCGATGGAAATCGAGAGTTCGAAGGACTTTTGAAGTAATTGACGCAGGCAAATTAAAGGTACTTTCTGTTAATACGACCAACACGGTACTGCGGTTTGCGGAACGAGCGCGGCTTCCAGCACGTGGTAACTTCAGGGACCAGTTCGACTGGAAATGCTCACGATTGCGCAGACGCGATTACATTTAAGCATCATTCACACGCTGATAACAATGATTACAATCGAATTCAATTTTCTTCCCTCTATTCTGGAAACATTAGAATAAAATTATGTATATAACGGAAGAACGTTGCGTTTGGTTTGCTGGGAAATATTTTAACGCCTATTAAACGTACACGCAAGAGAGGAACTTAATTCAGAAAAACAGTCTGTAATTGCGGAACTCGTTTAAATTGCCGGTGAGCCTTGCGCTACTGATTCCTGAATGAAATCAACGTTTGTGCTCAATTAATAATTAACTAGCCTTCTGACTAGTTGCATTAAAAACACCGGATTGAAAGATAATCAAATTTGAACGATTAAATAATACTTATACCTTCTGTCACGTCGAAGATTCTATCATACTGATTGCCACAATTAGCGATACAATTATCTGAACAAGTGGTCCGGCTAATTATATCCTACATATTATTCGTTTGCGATAACGATTGAAAGGTGAAGTTTTACAATTACAGGCAACATTCTAAAAGTCAATTTAACGCGTTTATTGTGAAGTCTGCATCGAAAGTAAAAGGATTAAAATTGACGATCAGAAGGAAGAGATTACGTAACGGCGCATAAAATTATAGGTTTCCATCGGACGGGTGTTGGGCGTAGGATACAATTTCAAGCAGTCACACGCGAACTAGTAGCTTGCTGGAATTTGCGTTGTCCATGTTATGCTGCAAAAATGTGCCGATTTCCTAATCGCAAAAATTTCTCCTCTTTCAAATCAAGCGAAGGAATATAAATGCAGCTATTTTTTTTTTATTATGAGGTACGCGTAACATTTTTATTTTACAAAAATAGAGAGCAGCGTTAACTAAAAATAGATATACGAATGCAAGAGGTGGCGAGATGTATTATGTATTAATTATGCGAACTGGTTAATCTGTTACGTCATATCGAGCACTCGATCGGCATTAATTTGTATAATGATCGAGATGTATAGTAAACGAGTACTTTACTATGTTCTACATTCATTCATTAGTTCTCATATCGAATGTACATTTATCCATACGCACCTTATCAAACTGAACGGTTTTTTAAACACAAAAATGATAATTTACGATACGATTGATACGACCTTAATCATGCTATCTTGAATTCTTAATCATCGCCGATCTTTTAAGACGAACGTTGTTTCGTAAGAATTAATCGACAGTGACCTTTTCGATGTTACATGAATATGATAAAAAATAAATGTGTTTTTACCTATTATACAATGCATCATTCAATACTGCATAATGTTTCATTGATGTATCGCTGAAGGATATAAACCTATTAATAAAATACAAGAATGTTCACTGACTGATGTCTTTATTTATCGCAAGATGTTACAATTTTTCAAGAAAATCTATGCTAGGTACCTTCGCTAGGTGGGAAGAATCACAACTATCTGAAATTTAAGGTTCCTCTCGGTTCGTTGAACGATTATTTAAACGTTAAACAGTACTAATAAGAGGGTGAACGAACATAAAAAACCGTCAATTACCATCGAACAAATTTCCATCGTAAGGGCGAGCGACTTCGATTCAACGGCCTCTTAATCTCATTGGACAGAACGTTAGGGAGTAGGAAAGGAGATCGGCCAAGGTGAGGCAAGAACACGATTTCAGTTCTTACCGGTGCAACCAGAAAGGGAGAAGGGATGCCGTTGAAAGAAAGAGAAAAAAGAAATTAAATTAAAATGAAACCGGTAACTGTTGTTCGACGAGGATCGGATCGTCGATGTAGTCGCTCGAGGAACTGGGTTACTTACGGATTTACCTTCTGGTGGGATACAATTTTTCCAAGAAACCGTTATCGTGTTGTCACCAATGTAGTTTCGTTCCAGTAACTATAACTGGACAATTCGCCTACATAGATAGACAATATTATCCTTTCCGGTGACACTTGTCGAACCGGAAATCCACGATATGCTAAACGCGCTACAAGTCTACTTAGCGATCTTGCTTAATACCGTTCAATGGCTTCGGGCTATTCGAGTCCCAGTTATTAATCTTTTAATTCAAGATACTATCTCGAATAGCCCGGATGCGAGGACGTTTGTATCACAGAAACTGTATCTAGGTCTCTTGTCTCTTCTCCGTAATACAGTGAACCATGAGTTTATGATTTCAAATGATAGCTTTTCGCGGGTAAAACGCATTTAGGAAAACGGGCCACGTAGTTAATCGGTTGATAGAGGGAGACACGCGTTTAACTTAGCAGATCGTTACGCGACGATATCGTGGATGTTCAAGAAACGGAGGTGACCGAGGTTCAACGTGCTCTTGGAATGTCCAACCTGCACGCGAAGGAACGATGAAGTAACCGAATCCAGGTAAGATTATCAAGGAAGAAAGGGAATAAGACGAGGAAGAGGAACACGTAAGCAGTAAAGCTGCTACGAAAAAGGACGCAAAAGAAGGCTTTCGTGCAAGCTTATGCAGCGCCATCTGTGGGAAGTGAGGGAACCAGTAAACTGGCGTTAAAATAGTACGCAAACTGACAGCTCGTCAACGGGGTAGCGTCTAATCTTTATCAGTGAAGTAAATAATTATATTGATAACACTCGTACTTGAAACGAAGCCATGAAGAGTGAAGAGGCTAAAGATCATGGAGATTTGAATGTGTACGAGTGAGATATGAAACTTCACAAGCACTATGTTGCTATAAAAGCACTAGTTGTTACCGATAAACGATAGATAAAAAAATGTTGACGAGATAATCGGAGTGTAATTACTATGAGCGGTAATGGATAAAACAGTCGCTAAAAATTACATTCATCGAGATAAACTTGTTGCACCTTTAGTGTTATTTCATTATTCTTTAATGCTCAATGATTAATAAAGAACAAATCAACGATACTTCTTATCTTCATAAATTCGAGTGGTTTGTAAGGTGCTGATATTGAATCAACATTGTGTTTGTAATCTTGACAGTGTCCTGATTTATCGAAGGCAAATCACGGGAAGTCGTACAATTCAACTTTGTCGATTATATGTACATGTGACCTTGCATACGAATAGGCATGTTTATTATTTACAAATCATAGACGCGAATCGCTAGAAATATTTCCAACTATTTGAACAACGTACGAATAGCTCTCGAAGATGTAATTTCAAATCGCAAGGTTACGCTTTATTCGACGAAATTATTTTAATAATTTTCATACCAATCGTACCTTTAATTAAAGCCTCCATTTTCATAAATCGTACTGTCCTAATTTACTCGGCACATTTCACCATTATTTTTGATAATTACCGGACAAACAAGATAAAAACAAAGTCGAACGGACGTAATTTCTGATGGCACTGTAATTATCAATTGGCGGCAAACTATGGCCCGATGGGAAAAAAATGTATGTTTGTATCAGTCTACAAATATTTTGGTCGCGTATTCACTTGGTAGGAAATTAGTTTCATTTTCATATAGGAAGACACGACCGATCGCTTAAATAGTTAAATAATGACTACGTTAGTACACGGAAATAACCAATGCCATATTCAGGGCCAACCTCCTTAGAAAGCGAGACGATGGGAAACGAAACGGATGTATCTTAGAAATAGCACGTAACTAAAAGCGACTCCACACTCTGTTGACCCTTTAAACGGCCGTGCACACACAGCTGGATATATGTATAACACGATTGTTATATATATCGAACAGTTCACGTGTACACTCCCGTTCTTTAAAGCACCTCACTTTCGAAGTGCTTTTATCAATAGCTTTTGTCACTAACAACTAAATACGATAAATTCAAAGAGCATTAAAGGATGTGCTTTCCTTTGCTACTTAAATTATGAGCTTACAATATAATTTATCAATTTCACTATGTACTGCGTCTTCGTTCGTATGGTACAGTCGCGTGATGTCATGTGAATATCGATGTAAACCTACCGGGTAAAAGGTAGTTGACATATTAATTGAAATGTGAACAGGATCAGCGGACAAAGAACGTTCAACGATCACGCCATTTCCATATGTTTACGACTCGTCTCCCAAGAACTTCTTGATTACTTTAATATTAATCGATATTTTGTCTAAGGAGGGAAAGAACCGACGTGTGGGACGCGTCTCATCGAAAGCGAAGGAAAAGATGCCAACGTAGGAAACGAGCCAAGCGTTACAACTTTCAAACAAACGAATTCTCTCGCTTTCCGAATGATCATGTGGCTTGCCTATATTGCGGTCAGTCGAATTTCGGTGAAGTAACTGTAGGTCAAACCCCGGATAAAGTAATACGTACAACAAAACGTGCCAATTCGCGGATAATCCTAATTTCTTAACTGAACATCTGTTCGAAACGTTGAAACCGATTGATTCTGATGTTACATGAGTTTTATATGGGTATAAGTGAAAGATAACAAAGAAAAACCGCTAGGCCAGTCACACGAGCACGAGGTCTGTCCAAGATGGTTAATATATGGTAATTACCTGTGTAATTACACCTCGTTCGAAGTACTGCTTTCCCTTGGATGATCTGTGCTCGTCCTGCGATTAATTACAATGAACTTCTAGACACACTGAACAATATTTCCCGCAAAAATCGTAGAAAATTGCGCCACGTTACAACAATGTTTTCCCTTACTCGCGAAAGACAATATGGCGGCACAAACTCAGGAGCAGCATGGCCGGGATGATGCGACAGCAGCACCACTCGCGGTAACTTCTGTAACTAAAACCTGGCGCTAAATTTCTTTCACTTCAAATGTTCACTACTGTACACGACATGTGTATCATTCTGTTATTGCTGTTATCTTATGGCGAAATTTTCTACAATTAACCATGTATCAGGAGTATCAAAGAGGAATAGAGAGTGCTTATCTCTGGGGATTTACTTGCCGCGATGGACTGGTGCTGCACCATGTGGCCAACTCCTGAAAAAGAATAAAAAACTACACCAGTGGTATATTACCGGCTTACCTCGATTGGTATTTTACCGCCGTTGCTTCACCGGTAGTTCTACTGGTAAGACTCAGCATGTTGATGACTGTTCATCACTTTCCCGCCAGATGATGACAGTTCCGGAGTTTCTGGCGGTTTTTTTAAAAAGAGCGCTTCGTCCAGGTGGCAGTGGCGGTACACTGTTAAAACCGCGCGATAACATTCCAAAAATGTGCAAAATAGTAGCAAATATTTCAGAACTTAATATTTATTTAAGAAAGAATGTCTTTTTGTGAAAAGAAACTATCAAGGATTATAAGATCTAGCCAAGGACTTGACCTAGACGTAGGGTGACGTAGATAACCTTGAGGTTGATACGCCTGCGCATCGGTAGCCTATTTTTAACGACCCGCACTCAATGATTCTCCTTACGTATGCAGTTGTTGGATCCTATAAATTTTTATTATGAATTTTATCAAGTATCATGTGTCGTTTACCTTAAGACACTTATATGAATAGATAGAGCGTGAATCCTGACAAAGGGTAGATCGACTCTCATAAAAATGTAAATGACAATAAAGATGTGCTCTTGTACTCTGCATAATGTCGACAACACTGCTGCGTAACTTGCAATGCAAATTTAGATCGAGTCGAGGGTCTGTTCTCTGGAATACAAAAAAATCTGAGCTAGGATGTTGGAATAAATCTACGAATTTATAAAATTAAAATTAAGTATTGCATTAGAAAAAAAACAATTCTCTGTGGAAAGATTCGAAAAATGTCTAGAGGATTGTCTAGAATCCGAAGGTCTTCAGATAATCCACGAGATCGTTTGATCTGGATGCACGGCGTCGGGACGCAAGGTTACAGCGGTCGTCGGGTCAGCAACACCACGGCCGTTTTCCCCTCTCTCCGTTCCTCTCGGCACCAACAGCTTTACCCTTCCTACACGCTCTTGCCCGTCCTTCCTTCCTAGCACTCCCCTTCGGACAGCTAGCCAACTAACCAGCCCTTCCTCTCATCTTTTCTCTCCTTTATTTATCCTCGAATCGGTCGTGCCATGGTTCGCCATCTTCCACGGACCCATCGAGATTCTTATTAACAGTTATTACGCGGTTGGGGCATTCTTTCTTTTTAGGGGAATCGATATTTCTTCAGGGATTATCCGCCTGCTCTCTTGAATAGGGGAAGCTTTTGAAACGATAGTGGTCGTTAATGATTACACCATGCCTGGTGGCTCAGAATGACGTTTTCGAGAGATTAATTGAACCGTGGTGACTGGAAACAACGGGGAAGTCGACGGGGGACAAGCTGTCTAACCCTCATAGTTGAGAATTTATTTTTGATACTAAATTCGATTAGGAAGTTAGATGATTCTGATCAGTTTCAGAAATACTGCATCTTTGGGAATTTATTCGTATAAACATCAAATTCGCGAATAAATGACAACGAATGCTAAAATGTTAAGCGCAGAGATTTGATTGTCAATTATAATAATCGAATTTAATTATTGTTGTTTCACTAGTGCATTTAACCCTTCGATTGTGGTAGTGGAGCTGCTTGCAAACAACGAAGTGGAGGGGGTGTCTGGGTCACCCCCTTTCATGTTGGTCTGTCTGGCTGGCTGGCTACCTTGCTGGGGTTCGCAACCCTAGCTTTTGGAGCAATGTTATATAGTCTGTGACACCGAAATACATCGGTTGTTTACATTCAGCTGGCGTGTATCAATCAGGCTATTGATTAAACTACTGTAATGGCTAATTATAGTCAGGTTTCTCTTCTTCGTACAATACCTTCTGTACACGCTGACTGTGCACGGAGATTAATTATATGCTGGTTAGAGATTGGAAAAGATCAAGCAGATTTAACGATAGTATTATAATAATTGAAAGAATTATAAGATAGTTAGACGACCACTGACCTCCTGATCACTATACCGTGACCAGCGTTTCAGTTTTGTTACTAATCATTAACCATGACGTCTAGAACGAAAGGGAAAACTCGGAGAAAATTTATCACTTTCAAGATAATCCAAACAATCATCTACTCTCTAATAACACGAATGCCCATTAATCTTAATTAATGGAGAAAGTTTAAAGGCTAATTGCAAAACATTACGTGAGAGAGTTGTTTCTTGAGGTGGGTCCAAATTGCTGATCTCTTTGCACGCACAAAGTTCTTTCAACCCTGTTCAATCAAATATCGTCGGCATCGAGAGAAGAAATAAGAAGGTTTTAAAACGCCCACTTGATAGCTGATACGACCGCTTATCTTTCCCTTTCTTTTCACCTTCTTTTTTATTTTCATCGCGAATGAATGCATCATATTACGTTTATCGTGTGTGGGCGGTGCAACGGTTTATCAAGCAGACAGGGTTTTGCACCCCGTACCATTGACGCTGGCTAGGGTTCTACAGAAGCAGCTATAGTCACGGTGGAGGGAGATCCGTCTGCTGGAGGGGGTGTCTGGGGTATATCCCCTCCAGTCTGGGGGGTTCCCAAACCCCAAACGCATTTCCCGGGGTTCGCAAATCTCTGGCTCGTTCACACCGTGTCCCAGACAACGATATCTGAAACTTTGCCTCCGATGGCACAGTTTCGATGAAACTTGCTGTCTCAATCGAATTTCCGTCCGCTGATTTTTTGATATAATTTTAAGTACAGTGTGATTGTACGTAAGAATGAAAAATCAGATGGCTCTTTGCTAGACTTTTCTATGTCCTGTATCTTACATTTTTCAATCATGACAGTTAATGATAAACTTATAATAGTGCAAGTTCTAAATACGTGACTGTAGATATCAGTCTCTTATACTTCAGCTTCGAAAGAAGGCCGGATGTTTCGGTGAGCAAATAACGGTCGATACGTGGAATTCGTTGACATTGATCCAGCGAATTCGTCGTATAGCTATCGGTGAGTCACCGTGGCTCAGTGCCCTTCAACCAGCGTCGTCCATTTCCTAAACTGAATGCCTGGAATCCCGAGTACATTTGACTTGCTTTCACCGTTGCGCTTATTATTTTCAATTAACCACTTTTTTTTTCTTCACGCTCGTTGACTCGTTTATTCACACCGGTTATCGCGCCCATTTTCAGTTACGGCGGCGTTTGATTTCCAATTTGAATTATTTATAAAGTTAACTCTAATTAAGCGATAGCCATTCAGTTGAAAATAACTTTCCAAGAGGCTTTCTTCGGAAGAAATCGAAATGATCGATCGACAGATCGGTAGCCAATGAAATTTCTGGTTTATGCGAATTTTTAGAAATTATCGCAGCTTTCCACCTTCCAAAATCTTCTGAAATTTCCATAAAGATTACGGTGATCGAGTCATTCCATAAATACCCCGAGAACTCCAGCCAAAATCAACAACATCAAAGCCGTTCTAAAACGCGTCCAGGATTTCCTAACTGAAACAGGAGGGCGAACAGGGCGCACGCCGAGAGATTGATGGTCGGCGAGTGGTAAAACTCGGCGAAAATGAGTCGAGGAGCATAAAAGTGGCACAATTGGTTCAGTGGGGCGGTGCCCCTACGGCCTTGGCTCGGGACACTGAACTCTATGGCGATGCGAAACGCGTTGTTCGAGCCTCGTGCGGTGCCCCATGCACTTCTCACCCCCCTCACGACCCTTCTGTTCTCCCTCTTCGAACGAGCTGCACCCGTTTCGCGCATATGCAACGTCCACTCCCGGTCGTTTCACTCGGAACTAGGCCCAACGAGACGAGGAACCGGTCACGCATGCGCACGGACTACGCGTTGCATTCGCGCGCACGCATGCGAACTAAGGATGCGACTCGCGAGGCCGCAATAGGGCACGCCGGAAAAGAACGAGGAAGAGGAATCCATAGAAACGGGAACCAGAGAGGAAATTCAGCAAGAATGGAAGGTTACGAAAGAGTTGCCAAGATTTGCGAACGTTTTGTTAAATAATTCAACGGAACGGCGAAAAGGGTGGGAGAAAGAAGGAAGATTCAGTTGGCGGATGATGGAAAGAGAAGCAAGATGGAGGCGTCACTTTAAACCTGGGATAAAAATGTCCACTTATACTTCTAATCTCTAAGTTCTGCTGTAATGTTCCTAATCTTGTTTAGATATTCCAGAATATCGAAGTGACCATATTCGGTGGCTGTTATTAACAGGAAGGGGCGAGAAAACGTGCGAATGAGTGAGAAGACGAGTTAGCGAACTAGGCGTGTCGAGAGCGTTCACTCTGCATGATGCGTCGGTCCTTTTCAAACCTAAGCAATATCCTACATTTAGTACCCTTAGGGAGAAGTACCGAAGGGTGCCGGAAACGAAGAGAAATTGGGGTTGATTTTGACTAGAAGTATTCCAGAGTGAAAGATAATTGAATTTAGAAACCAGAATCTCTCGAATATTGCTCTAATTGTTAGACATTTTGTTTGTTCAATGGTGGGATATCATGGCTTTGCCGAAATGTTTACGCCGAATCCCGCACGTAGGCCATCCTTGGAAGCCTGGCATAGCTTCGGCATCGTCTTTTTGCCATTTCATCGAAGTCTCAAGAATTCGAAAGCCGAAGGACATCGACAGGGAGAAAAACACGCGGGAGCATCCTTTTCAAACGTATTGACGCGTGCGTCATATAAGAGAGTACATTCTTGATCCTGCATTCCGATCCTGGAAATGGGATGGAAGAAATTGTTTTGTAATTGGTAGATGGAACATTAACAATCCATTTGAAAAATATTTATCAATTACTAAAATATCTTAATAGGGAAGGAGTTATACACGGGGTGTCCTGTGCAATTGGGTCAAAATAAAACTAATACGTAAAAGCAAATTATTGAGTTCTTCAACTCATTCGTACATGTCCCTTTCGAAAAAGAAGAAAACAATAATCAAAATTCGCATAATCGAGCTCGTCCATGTTCTGTTCGTTCGTTCGTCAGCCTCTGCTTCGATGCAGCTGTTCGCGAAGTGGTGGCGCGTGTTCGCGCGGCATTGGGCATTGCACTCGGCGCTTCTCTCGAGGGCGGTCTCCCGGGTTGATGCACGCGGAATGCAGCCGAAGTTAGCCGAGGATGCACGAGGCTAGCTCGAGCCGCAGCTGCAACGGTCATCGGGTTCGATGCACTTTGCGCTCGCGCGCGTTTCAGCATGCACGATTCTGCACAAATGACTCAGCCGAGCGGGGCGCACGAGGGATACGACCTTGACCCGGCTGCACGTAGGTGCATCGCACCTTGGCGAGTTGCGAGGGGCTCGATCGTGGTCGAAACGGTGCCTGTACAAAAAAGCTTACGAAATTCTTAATCGCTAATAACAAATTAAAATTTTCTTTTACATTTCTTCGGCAACATATTTCCAGACGCGTCGAAGCTTTTGAAGAGTTCAGGGCGCAGAGACGTTGCCGGTGTCGTTGTTCAATAACGCTTGGAAGAATTTGTGTTGCGCGCCGAGTTCTATATTAATTTTAATTTGTAAATACCCGCCGAAGCAATCGACGCATTAAAATTATCCAATCAAAATTTTTACTTCAAGTTACAAACGAAACGATTGTCAGCCTATCCTGGAAGATGACCACCGTGGCCATGAAGTTGCATACGAAGTAAGAATCGAGTATTCTCGCGTTAATTCCCGCGGAATTATCATCCTGTTGTTCTTGTCAATCTCATTATTTGTTGCACTACTTCTTTAGATCTTCAAGGCCTGTCTGCCATTTCATTCGAGGTTATTGTGCGAGTGGCGAGTTCATTGTAACCAATGCCACTGTACGGAGATATAATTTTTATTTTTTTTTTTTTTCAACTAAACGAGCTATCGTGACAGAAACTGATACAGTGAAAAACAGACACACACACTGGTCAGATGACACCGAGAACAATGGTGCTATCGTGGTAATTGACCAGGCAGGATGCACCGGGAACGGTTTCAACGAGCACATTGTTGCATAGCTATCGTTACGAATACGGTAATCAACGCGTTTCTAAAATCTTTCGAACGATTCGCTTTCATTGTTATTACGAGTGGTCGGGTTATGAAAACGATTCAACATTATTTCTTTGTACGAATAGAGAGAGACAATATGATAGAAATTTAATATGCATTTTCTTTGTGTCATGTGTTATTCAATTTGTCATTCGTAGTTGAGTGTATTTGCATTGAAAGTAGAAATAGACTTATGTAAATCATTCTTTTTCTTTTTACCGTTCTTTTTTTCTTCGATGCAATTCACTTTCGAAATACGCAAAAACGGTAATTGCGATTTCTAATTGTTTAGAGATTTAATTCAAGTGAAAGTGCATCGTTTTGCAAAATAACTTATTCCTACCGATTTCTTTTATTTTTTTTAAATAAACTTTTCACGTGCCATATGCCTTTTTACTGGGATCATATGTCTCGTTAAAAGTCACGATCAGTGGAATCGCGTAACGAGGTTCCGTCGTTAGAGAATAAGCTACAGAATCTCGAAACAAGGGGTCCTTTTTACCGCGATCAAAGGATCTCGCGATGCCGCAGCTAATTTACTTCATATGCATAGTTCAAAGTGTGTTGTACTCGACGATCGGGTTCAACGTCTGCCCGACGAGAATGAGACAAAGGCTAAAAGGCCCTACCTCTTCGTGGTATCTTTATAGAACACAGTGTCATCGACATGCGACAGGGTGTATCCATCGTAAAGGTCAACGCATCTATTGTGCGCGAGCTTATCGAGAGGCAAAGTCTAGAAAGAAACGGTAAATTGATTCTATAAAAATTCCCGATCGAAAGAAAAAGATATTGGTCCGTTGTCATTGAACACCGCGCGATGCTTGAACGTTCGTTTTTGACCCATGTTTGTGGTCGATCATCTCGCTCGTCGCGAGTATTTGCGGCTTGTTATCTCAACCCGAGTCAATCTGGAGTGATAGAATGTTATTGTGGCGGTTCAGTAACTCGATGCCTTTCTTCTGAAACCGTGTAATAATTCCATCTGCGTTGATTAGCTGTGCACATTTTATCGCGCCATTTTATTTATACCGGACAAAATGAACGATTAAATATCGACGATGGTGATATTTACCGGTACTATTATTTCGGCGGGAAATAAGTATTTTCATTGAAATTATCATCAAAGCAGATCGTGAGGTACAGACTTTCTTTGGCATGCCTGTCCAGCGCAATTATTTAAATCAGCACGTCGACCCGGTGCTTAAAGCAAGGTTACCGGGATGCATCGGCGGTTCTCTCTTCTCCCTTCTTCTTGGACCAACAGCTACGACCAACTATGTATTTATACATCAACGGAGGGATGTATTTCGGTCCGCGGACGCTGACGCTAGCATGCGGTGGCGACGGCCGGGCCCGCGCTCCTAACCTTGAACTGATGAACATCCCACAGTCACCACCCGGCTGCCATGTCCTGAGCTATTCCTGGACAGTCACCCTGGAGGAGGACGCGTTAACTCGCACCACTTTCGCCTAGATCTAACTACGACAACGTTGGGAAGCCGTGATGTCAGCCATGCGGCCTGCAACTTTCGTCTCGCGCCACCCTTGTCTCCTCTTTTTCTGCGCTCTCGCTGATTCGTTGTTACGAAATCGTACGAGGGCATTGCGTTCTTCTTTCTTCGTTTCTTCATGACTTCTGTAAACGAATATTAGTCAGTTGAAGGTGCTATGTAAGTCATATTTGAGCGACGCTTGAATTTTCATAGTGATTCATTTAGGTCGTTTCTTCCATCAGCCAGGATTTCAGGGTACAAACGTTGAACTTGACTTTCTTAATGCGACACAGGTTGTCTACCACTGCGCCACGATCGACCCCGACGCAAGGATGGTCGTCGGAGGGGTTGCGACAGAGGATATGAAAGTCGGAGGGCAAAGTAGCGAGGGTGGCTAGGCCAGGGTGAGGGAAAGTGCAATGCCTGTCTGCCCCATTCCCTTGGTCGTCGTTGTCGTCGTCGTCGGCGACGACGGCATCATACGTTGGGCTCGTCTGACGCGCTCGAAGGGACAGAATGCACATAGTAGATGGGGATGAGGATGAGCGACAGCAGACACCGACAGCGGTAAACATAGTGCTCTTGAAAAATAGAACACTCGTTAGCGTATTCGAGCGTGTCAGAAGGGGGCTGAAAAAGGAAGGGACGAATGACTTTCTTGCCCCCTCTCTTTTTGTCTACTCACCCTGGCTAGGACGAGTCCTGGCCGACTCGTCTCTTTTCAAACAGCGATTTAACGAGGATCCAGAACGCCTGGCTTCGTTAAAAATAATTAAAGAACCAGGATCAATGAGACTTTTTTGAGTTTCTGTTTTTAGTCTCCTACGTGGGAGGATGATCTTGAGTTTTCGTGTTGAATATTTAATCTTTTTCGTCTACAAGTTTATGACGATGTTTAGGAGAATTCTATTACAGAAATTTCATATCAAAATTAAGTGATGCCTTTTATTAGCACTACATTTAGCCATTTAGCATCGGTGTCATAAAATGTTCAATCAATTCAGTATTAATGACACGCGATAATGAATCCATTCAACTGAATATATTTATCCATCACTTTTAATAGCGTACATTGTTCAAGATATTCATTATCGGAAACAAACTAAATAAATGCTTGCATTATTATCTTCGGTAAGTAGTCGATATCAGTGATGCTTTGTCTTCATTACCCTCGTCTGCTGTGTATGTACATATAACTTTGCTGTGATACAATTGCAAATACATTTACATGGTAAACATTAAACATGTTCGACTGTACATTTGTGCATTTCCACTGCAACATTGAACGCGTTCATCAGCCAAAAGTACTTACATAGAGCAAGAAATGAAATTCTGCTGGTCTTTTGCCTTGGATTGTCCGTAAGGGTAAGCGTATCACGTATCGTGCAGTTGGAAGGCAATTTGTTATGGGTAGCCACGTAGAGGGCGTTTTAGAGAGTAGTTTGGAACGGGGGCATTGGTGCCATCCTGGCTGCCGCTGCAACGTGATGCAGTATCCAGAAGAAACAAGTAGACGCGAATCTTTGGGCTTGCATCTTGGCATCGTCTCAGCAGAGTTGAATGCACCGTCTAATTTTATGCACACCCTCATGGAACACTGTTTTTCTCTAGGTCTAGTGCAAATACCTTATCCTTTCGCCTTTCGGCCGCATCCCTGGGACGACACACTTTTTGCACGTCTCGTTCACTTGGAAAGCTTCCCTCCCCTTCTTTTTCTTTCGTTTAGCTGATTGCAGTTGAACGAGATGCTGTTCAGAATTCTTCACATGATCAAATTGTTTGCTCTAAAAAAAAAAATTAACAAACGGGAGATATTACACCCTCTGTATTAATAATTGGTATATGGTGGTTGATGGAGAGGATATAGGATTAAAAATTATTTTAAAATGAATCGACAATCATCAATGAAATTAACGGTTGATGTATTTCTATCTTTTGCACGAGGTTCAACGGTAGAGAAAAATCGAAGAAATGATCCAAGAAGGTTGAATCGAAATTACAATGGCAGATTTGCCGGTTGGCTACGATTTAAAGCCAGAACAACGAGCGAAGCTCCCATCAAGAATTGCTGGCGTGCTTTCGAGGAATTGCAAAAAGATGCAAATGACCGGGGCAAAAGGGGTGAAGTCGAAGAGGGTTGAGCAGGGCGCAGGCGCATTCCGAAACGTGTTCTTGCACAAGTTCGAAGCGGATCGCGACTACGTAACACAAGCATCGAACACGGGACGAGGGAGGAGGGATTTAATGTTCGTCTGATGTGAAGAGCTACCAGAAAGGAGGCTCTCTCTTTTGAATGTCAATGTCTTTGTCTCTTGGACGCGCCATTGCATCCCACGAAACGGTTCCCACTGGCATAGCCAGAGGGTACCTCCTCCTTTTGCATTTTCTCCCGTTTGCTATTTTACATTCTTTTCCTCTGCGAATTTCATGAACAACCACAACTGGTTCGCCGAAAGATGAATTTTATATTCACGGTGAAGATATTTTTATTCCCATTGAAATTTTAAAAAGATTCGTTGACTGCTCATCGAAAAGGCGAGTACTCGAGCGGACGTAGTGAAAGTCGTGTTCCATTTCGAATCACCCCATAATCGTATTCCTAGCCACACGAAAATCGTTTTCGAAGCCAAGGAGCCAAGCAAACTTCTCAACCCCTCGAGATGAACAGAAGGGAAGGAGTTGTCGCGGAGGTTACAAAAGAGACAGGGGGTGAAACAGCAACAGAAGTCGCAGAATTCAATTACAGAAACGAAAGGAAGGAAATGGAATCTGGAAGAACCAAACATGTGATATTACTCTTTTTCAAAAAACAGATCATACAACAGAGTGGAACAGAATCTACACTCTGCACGATGAACCACTTCCTGTTTCCTTCCTACTAACACATTTTCGTGAATCGAATTTACGGAAGAAATTTGAAATATTACGGACAATATCCCAGACCTAGATACAAATGACAGAATCTAAGAGAAAGTACCTATACACGTCGTATATAAAAAGAAACCGCCTAAGGGTGCAACCAGAGTAGTTTCCCCAACAGGAGATTAAACAGCGACGTTTTCCTAGTTTCCCTTAGGATGTCGAAGGAAGCCGATCGGAGTAAAGGAGCGTAGAAACAAAAATAGGGTCTGCGCGACGTTAGCTACGAAATAAAGGTAAAAATAGAGCGCGGTGAAAGAAGGTAAGGAAGGAAGGGAATGAAGCAAGGGCGATAGAGATGGAGTGGCATCTCGTCTGGCTTCAGGGTTCTCTAGAAGAGGAGGTTGTACGCTAGGGAAAGGTAGGAGGTTGAGGTCGACGCCGTTCGCGGGAACGAGGCATTGACCTCCAGTGAGTTAGGATGTCTGCCGGTATTGATTCGGCGGCGGTGCAGCGGACTCGGGGGTGGTGAAACAGGAATACGGGAGTACCGGGATGTCGGAGAGGGTTGGCGGCCTGTGACGCCTGCAGGGACACCCCTATGGTAGGGGTTCCGCCGGCGTTGTAGAACGAGAAAGAGAAACAGCCTGGCGAACGACGAAAGAGAGAGAAAAGGTGCAACGTACTGGGGCAAACTTTCCTCTCGCTTCGTCAACCTGGCCTTCTCCTCGTCGCTCCCCTTTCGCACGAGCAAAAAGGAGGAACGAGCTCGCAGACAGGGCGGTTGCCAACCTGAAAGACCTATTAAAAAATCCTACGGACTCGGAGCCAGTTCTCAAACATCCTCTATTTATTAAGTTGCTGCACAAGTCCGAAAGTACTAGAGCTTAAATTTTTAATTAAACTTATTTACACGTTTATTTAACACCGGGAAGCGATGGAATATTTTTTTATCCAACATCGACCCATTTTCGAACCAAGGTATCATTCTGAAGTCAACGACTTCGAATCGTGCGTCGAATGAATAACTACGGCTAATACACCGTAGGTTCAATTAAAATTATGAATACTAAAGAACCAGGCATGCCCTTCATTTTCACCTATCTTATCTTCATGAACGTATGAGTAATAATGATGTTTATCAAAAGGGTTAAAAGCACCGTCAGCGCTATCATAGAATTAAATGGCCGGCCATTTAAAAGGAGGACAGATCCTTGTCATGGGGTAACAAAGTTCTCCACCTGGTTGCAGTTGCGTCATGGGGCGTGGCAGTGGCATAGTGGTAGTTGTACAGCAGGAGAGAGCGAAAGTTCGCCCCAGTGCCGCCATCCTGTCTGCAGAATTCCAACCCCCGTGTCCGGGCGACCCAGCGAACGTCTCCCGTTGCACCCCGTTTCCTCCGTCGCCCTTCGAACCAGTGAAACCAGTTACAGTTTCCGTAATCGAGATCCTCTGATGCAGGTACCACCGTGATCGGTTCCTTTTTCTCCTTTACCAAATATCAAATGTGAATTATATTTTTCTTCCCATTCATCATGGGAGTTCATTAAATTTTTTCAATGAAACAGAAGAAAGAAGTAACGAGTTTATTTTCACATGAATGAAATAAAACGTTAACGAACACGTAAGTAATACGATATTATTTTCAGAATGCTCGCAATTATTATTTGACGCGTTATCCCTTAGGATATTTCCCCTGTTTTCTACTTATTTGCGCAAATCGCGTTAATTGATGTCGTCAAAACGAATTACACCTGTTTCATCTATATTTACTATAGGAAAAAACTTTCTCCCTTCGATTATTTTGCGTCGATTCTTTTTCTCTCCCAGTTCCTGTCATACGATTATTTTTGCAATGTCGTATTACGACGGTTTTTCTCGATCGAAGTGGAGAGGCGAAGGTCGAAAGAACATCCTCGCCGTCTAGAGTCTAGACGTCCTTTGGAAATCTTCCAAAATGGGGTCGTTTCTTATCCCTCTCGAAAGCTGGCTTCGTTTTTTTTTTAAATTTATTTAAACAATAATAAAATAACCGTCAGTATTTTACCGTAAATAATACAGTCTCTTTTGAAAAGGAAAAGGACTCTGATTTGCCAGATTGTTTTTTTAAGAACGTCTAGCGACGGTGATTCAATAATTACCATAAAAATGAAATTTCTTAAACGATACTCGAAGGTCCAAAGACATTTACCGAAAAAGGAAGGTTTATCTAGGGATACTCGTAAAAAGAGCGTCTCAAAGGCAGTTGTTGGCACGATTTTCCACGTAGCCATACCATGTCAGATTACTATATTTCAATGGCAGTCGAGGACGAACCCTCGCTTTTCCACCCTTGCAAGTCCGAATTCCGTTACGACGAGTGGCTTTGCGTAAATGGGATTTTGCTATGGCGTTACGACGTCTTTAATACTGTGAATGTACCGTCAGAAACATACTCTTCCATTCTAAAACGATCAAACACCTAATAAACAAACTCAGGTGAACTTCATATCAATTATGTCATCGGTGATCAGGAACTAATTTAAAAAAAGGCATTGAATTAATTTTGAAATTGATTAAAAATTGTTTCCAATAAACTCTTCACCTGAGAATTGCAAAGAATCAGCCTCGGCAATCATCGTCGATTCGCTTCAGCTTTGAACAAAGGCGCTACGAGAAATCTGACAGTTCGAGTAGAGCCTTCGAAACTGCATACACGATGAGAGTGTCCTTTGCATGAACGGGCATGAAAGGAGGATGCATCCTGTCTGCATAGGATACGTTGCAACACAGCGGACGACGACCCTCCACGATCGATGCACGTTCTTCACGAGGGTTGAACGTCGGCATACCAAAGCTATTTTTAATTAATCGTAATTATGCGCCGGCTTCAAAATCACCGTTACATTCCGCTCGATTCTCCCTCGAACGGGGGTAAACGATTGAATTTAATCTTTGACTACGCATCCCCTCGCAATGATTCACCCTGTTTTTCAAGGAAATTCATAAATTTTTCCTTCTGTTTGCTATCGAATCTGTCGACGATGTAAAATCAAACTTTCGAAGAAACAATCTCAGTTTAAATTGATTTGCAAAATAATTTGGCGACCGCGTTTTATCGTTCAAGTCTCGTAGAGTCGTGAATATGTATAGATCGAAGTAGAGAAGCTAAGCTAGAAGAAAAGAAGAGGAGAAAGACAAGGTGGAAGGTTCGTCCATGGAGGGTTGTCTGTCTAGACGGATCGTTGTTCGGTGCAAACTGTGACCGTGAATCGACGACGATGTAGTTGTGAAAAGGGACGAAGCAATAACGAATAGTGCCTGTAGACTGCGTGGGTGACGGCATTGTTTTCAGATGCGCCGAAAAAAGTACTGCGAAGAATGCAACCTTCGCGAGATACCTCTCATTTTATTCTCCAGACATTTTCTATATTTCCAGATAACTATTATTTTGCATCTAAACGTTCGAATTCTAACAGATTTAATTTCTTACAATTTTAAACATAACAACTCGAGTTCTAAAAATAATCATCCATAAAATGAATAAATCTTAAATTTTATGCAAAATATCGAGAATCAGGTTTACCAACGTCGGTTTCCGAGATAACCAACGAGTTTCGTGAAATTTTTCACCGTCAGTTCGGGTGTAGATTCGATTAGACGGATCCGCGGTGGCAAAGGGGTATATAATTATTCGCGCGATAACCATGCAAAGTGTATGTGCACGCGATAGGAGGGGCCTTTGGCCCGTTGCTTGTGCACAGTCACGGGGTCATTAAGCTTCAGGGGCATTGGCCAGACTGAAATGTTTCCTAACGTGTCTAATTGCGCTCAGATCCCTCGCACTTTTTTCAGTGCGTCTTCGCATCGTCACGATAAACGTCAAGTTCGTCGATGTTATTCCATCCTCGGTTTATTCCATGTCATATTTCACTCTGTTTACGGTTACGTCGATATAAAGGCGATACGAAAAACTGCGAGAGAAAAAAGGAATTGGTTTCGCGATGGCGAACGCTCGATGTAAAACATGGCGAGGGGTGCACGTGAGCAGAGGCGTTTTATGAATTAATTTCTGATCGTGCAACACGATAGATCGAATTGCGAGAAGTTTTAAGACGTTAAGAATTTCGTGTTATTATTATTTTCTCTGTATTTTGCAGCAGTGAATTGACTTTAATTAATTGAAATAAATAAAATTCGTAGAATTCCAAAGCAAAGGAAACTCGATGAATCCTTATTTCCTTAGAAATTCTGATCTCTAAAGTTCAAACGGGAGGAAAGTTAACCTTTAGAATTTAAAAAAAAAAGAATAATAAATAGAAACAACAAGTTCGCGACAATCATACTTCCTGGAAGGAGCCGTTTCATACCGCTTACCGGGTAACGAATCCAATTACTTGCTAATTAGAGAATCGAGGCAGCAGTACTTTTAACGAGTTGCGTGGCAATCAACGCGAAGGTTCAGAGGCGGCAGGGGATGCCATGGGGTTTTTCTCGGCGAGGATGAAGTGCGCAATTAATCCGTCTCGCGTAGCCACTTCTGCTACTAAAACTGCATTGATATCCCCGTCATTTTCTCTCCCCGTGTCTACGCGTTTCCTTCTGTCCAGTCCATTTCCACGAATGCCAACCGACGTAAGGAGACTGCTAACGATCCCGTGTAATGTGTATCTTCAGGGATGAAAACCCTCGATTCACCCTTTTCTTTTTCACGGACTTCTTCCATCGGATACTAAGATTTCATTTAACTCAGTGACAGGTTTCATTGAAACTCATCGTCTGAAAATATAAACAATACTGATTATTTTAATAAAGCATCCATATAAATAATATATTAAAAAAAAAAAAGAAAGAAATGGAAACTAACATACGACACGGGTCTAATAATAATCGGTATGTGTGGATCGAAGGAGGTGAAAGGAAAGCATGGGATGCAAATTGGAAAGCAGGCCCGTTTTAAATACGCGATGTTCGCGGTGCAGTGAATAATGTCCCCGAGACGAGGAGGGTGTGTTTGAGGGGCGGTTGAAAAGATGCCCGACTGCAGCGTTTTAAGTATTCTTCTTTGGCTTGCGCGAAAATCGAGCCGGTAGGAAGAGAGAAAATAGGGAAGGCAGGGTCGAACAGTCGGTGAGCACGTTCGTGCAGAAGCCTCGACCACGTTTCCATGTGAGCGTGCAGACAGGAAGGGGCGAGCAACCCCTTGTCGGCGTCTGGCGCATAGGCGTAGATGCAGCGTCGGTGTTCGCTGTGACTGGGTCAGCGAAACCCAGCGAGAGAATAAACTTTTTCCACACCTGTCGATTCCCTCCTCTGACGCAGGTGCGCCCGGAAATTCCTCGAGTTTCTCCCGGGTTCTCTCTGGAATATTAACGAATCTCTGATTTTGGTCGAGATTCTCGAACAAGACAAATTCTATGACTTTTCCAATAATAAATCAATAGCAATAATTTAAACAATTCGGACAATTTGTCATTTATAACATAAGATAAAATATTTGCATGTAATCTTAATTTATATGAATCATTGTACAGGGGATGCGGGGTTCGTATCGATGAAAATTAAGGGAAATTAATAAGTTCGGTTTTTAATAAGCAGTGACGCAAAGTGGTGTCGATAATGATCCCTCGGTTAATCGAATCAGAGGTTCGAAGACGTCCCTCGATTCGAAGGGGATGGAAAAAAAGAAGCACCCCCGACAATGCAATCAAAATACAACCCCTCGAACGTCCGCCCCTCAAAAGTTCACTGTAACCAGCCAGACGATCTTCAGTCTCAAGTAATGACAAGCCACGGTCCGTTTTGACCCTCTCCACCGCGCTGCTGCATCCCCCTGAGCGTGGGGGGGTGACGGTCTAGGTGAGGGACGTCGCGTGCGCGCGCATCTACGATGCAGTGGAGGTCATCCACCTGAAAGGTCGGGGTCACACTCTGTTGGTCGTAGACCGCCGTCGTCGGGACGACAGAGGGGTAGTTTGTCGGCGGTGGGTGGCTGGTGATCGCCATAGCAACCCCTACGCGCCAGTCAAGGCTAGACTGTAGGTTCTCAGTGACGGCGCAGTATCGTCTGGTGTGTGGGCAGAGCTTTGGGAGAGGGAAACTACCGATTCCGAGAATATGTCGTTCCTCAACATTTTCATGTACCTTTGAACGATCAAAATTATTATTGCTGCGAGAACAAAACTATTAGCTCAATATTATCGAACAGCAGTAGTTTCTGGATGTTTATGCGAATAGTTATTTTTATAGGTGGGACTTTGATAGAAATATGTTTTATCTTCAGAGATTCAATAACTCCAATAATTTTAAAAATTTCAGATGGCACCAATGAAGCTACTTAATTCGTTTGAAATAGCGCTCACTTAAATGAAATTGTTGTTTCAGTTGGGAGGTTGAAAGTATTTCGGTAGTTTAATCGGGTATTTATCGATTTGTTCGAGTATTCTGTTTGAACCAGAGGGTACTTTATAGTGACGTAGGTGGTGATCATCCTATTTTTTCACTGTGATAAACGACATCCTACACTCTCATCATATTTTCTTGGAAAATTCGGCAGGCATGCGATTAAGACCGTGATACATCGTCGAGAAGGGATAAGTGCATAATGGGCGACAAATTGCATGCTGCGATATTTGCAAGAGCGATAGCTTTTAAAAATGGAGTTCGTAGAATGGAAGTATAAGGGGTGATATTATGCTCGAACGCGACACGAAGGTGAATTGCAAGGGTGCACGGTGCATTGGTGTTGCAACATGTGACGTTCTGCTTGGTAAAATCTTTTTTATTGTCGGCCCTCCGCTTCTCATCGCGTGTAAATTTACCAAACTGCGTTTCAAGTGGACTGTTCCAAGAAGGGGGGGTAATTTAATTGACGATTTGAAATGTTTTAATATCGCTGCTGACGCACTTAAATTTTGTCATTGGCAATAACCGATTCTTAATTATTACTAATAATCACTTTTCAGTTAATTTTGAGAAGTTAACACGAATTTGCGAAATTGTTTCACACCAAAAGAACCGTGTACACTCGTGATTCGCGGCGATTTCGAAAAGCTCGACAAACGGCTCGAACCACGAATCATCAAAACACGTCGCGAACATAAGGTAGGTCAGGAATCCAAAAATAGTCGTCTGTGAACGTCATCGAGCGTCATCGGCGTGGTCCCGAATTTTTATTTCTTCCAAAAACAAAACCGTCGTCCAAAATAAGCCTTGAGACGCGTCTGGTGTTTTCTGCAAACAAATTGCACTGTTTATTTTATTCGCTCGTTTCTTTTAACTAAGATTGTGAAGATCGACGTTTCCGAGAATCGGTGATCGAATATGTGACCCAAGAATATCTATTCACGACGCAATACAAACGTTATTCATCGGGTAAGAAAGGAGAAAATCACGTAGGACGTTGTAGTTACCTTTCTTCTTCGCAACCCACGCGAATAATGCGATTTCATTTTATCCTTACCAAGATATCGATCATCCTATTCGGATTCCATCGATATTCAACGTTACTGATAAGGTGAATCGACACCGATATCGTAATTGGAAGACGAATAAAAATATCCAACGTCGACACCTGTTAGTCGAGAAATCAGAGAAATTAATTGGCACATGTCTATCGGCGAATGAAATGACCCTGATGATGATCATACTTGAATTATCCGAATACCTTGATTACTCGGACAGATTATGTCGTAGAGGATACAAGGATACAGGACGCGCGAGCAGTGATTCAGGATAATTGAACAGACTCGAGACGAGAAAACGAGTAAATAGAAGCACACCACGGTTACGAAATTATCACGAAGCACAGACGACTTTGTAAGCCGGCTGGTATCACCTGTGATAATTTGTGTTAACATTGAGACAGAGCACGGTCGATTAGAGGACGGTCTCTGATTCAGATATCGTATCTACTGACGTGAATGCATCTCTCCTATCACGAAAACGTTTTTGACTCCTTAACCTCGTACCCTTCATCCAGCGTCCATTAATTCCAGTAAATCTTATTTTTACAGTGACCTGCATATCGATGTGTTAATAACATAATTATTAATAAGATAATTATTAAGCATACGATCTGTTAATTTGCAGCCGTTATTTCTAGAGTAAGCAATTGGATATCTTATTTTTAATACTTTCGCTGAGACGATTAACGTGATAATATTACCGTCAAGTTCTATTTGATACGACATTGGGTTCGAATTGAATTTTCGTTCGAAATTGATAAAACGATTGTCCATCATTGGCTACAGACGAGAACTCGTGATATTACTGGTATTATGCTGATTGGGAAAATATTGATAAAGATTGAACCAGTGTCTGTAACCTTGGACTTGACTTATAAATTATTTATACAAACATTCTGTACCGAATTCTGATTAAATATCATTAACGTCTCTCAAAGTTTCACTGAATAAGTTAAAAATTAAATGAAACAAAAAAAATGAGTTAATCTATCGATTAAATCGTATTTAGAATTCGTTGAACCGGTGCTGTAAGATAAACGCACGAATAACAGTTTCACTGTTTACTATAGATCTAAAAAGAGTAAGCGATAAGAGGTCGTTATTAGTTGAGCGAGTGTAAATATAAATGCTAAAAAAAGAAAAATGAAATAAATGAACTGTGATCGCATTGAACAATGATAGGAGTGAAAATCTAATGGAAAACAGTCTGTATTATAATTTGATGCCCATCAAAATGTTAATGATTGTTCCTTCATCCGAAAATGACTCCGTTAAATTGCTAATAAATTCATGTTTATTTTTCCTCGAAGAAAAAGAAATCGCGATCGAAAAAGTGAGAAACATTTCGCGGGTCGATATCACGGTCGCTAATCAGACTGTTGCGAAAGCGTTCGAAACAGTTATATGTTAATGAGAGATTAATCGCGGCAGACTAAGCACTTTTCATGGATCCTGCTTGCAACTTTCTTGCCACGAACAGTGAAAGCTGTCAGATTGATTAGTCGCGTAACACGCGACCCTCTGGAACGGAATTCCGAGTCACGAAACGGAGAAATCACGTTTCTTTGAGACAGGTCATGGCTTGTTTGCGTTCAACTTTGTTCGTCTGAAATTTTCGCCCTTGATTCCCGTCAATAACCGTACTGATAAGCGGCACGCAATTCTCAGATTTTTTATCTTCCTCTTTCTCCCTCTCGATCTTGCTCGTCTCTTTTTCTTTCATATTTTGTAACGACGAAAACTTTGCACTCGATAAGATTCGGGTACTGACGCATATCCGTGCCAGAATTTTTGCACCGACGGCGTGCAAATAATTTGCACGATAATTTGTTATCCGGCGTTTTTACTGCTTTGAAATTGAAACCGAAAATAAAATATTCCTTTCGCGATTCAGTTGGAACATTTTTATTTTTATCATTGATGCGTAATGGGAAGAAAAATATTTACGCTCTTCTAACGTTACATCAACGAAACATATGTTATTAACTTTGATGCAACGAGTACGGTCGGTTTAAAGTGAAACCAATCGATGATCGATATCGTTCTGTTATTCGTAACAGTAACACAAAATGATAAGAGCTTATCGATATTTAAAACCAGTATTTACGAAAAAAGACGAACTAATTCGGCGAGCATTAAATCATACAGATATGTATAAAAACAGGACTCTTTTAAGGCTCCTATTTTCAATTATTCGATAGTTCAATTTATCTAAAACAACTTATATGAACGTCGAGTACGATTTATAAGAAATAAAATTCATTTGCTTAATGAAAATTCAAATGTAAATTCCGTATCGTATTACAGCAGAGTTATTTTCGAAAATAAAATTTTAATCTATCAAGGACTTAATCTACCTTAATACCCTCCAAGACCCCAAAAATTATGCCTTCCACATAATATCTTGTAAGGCGTAAATTAAAAATTTCGTCATGCTCGAAACTTTGGACCGTAAGCTTATTGAAAAGTAGCTTATCTATTTAAATTCGCATTGAGAAACATATTTGTATTCTTCACAAAATATACGATTAAAAAAGAAAAGAAGATTAAATTTCATAAGAAATAAACTGATAAAGCAGTATAATATAAATTTACGCTAATTAGTATCTATTAGTAATTACATCATAAATTGCATACCAGATATTCGCATGAGTCAGCAGGTGATCCAGAATCGGCCGATTCATCGGGGGACAGGAAAAAAACGCGCGGCCAGGTTGGCGTCAGCCACGATTAGCTGTGTCATGGAGGCAATAAAACGGGGCCCGAAATTGGTCCAGGAAGCTGGCAAAATCCGAAGATCGAGCGTCGGAATATGCAAATGGAGCGGTCTAAGAAAGGAGGCTAGCGTGGCGAGGGTAGATCAGGTCGGTGTCTTCGAGGACCGCGAACAAAGACCGGTTCTCGTATGAAGGTCACTAGTTCAGTGGCGTCCGTGTACACGTTGAAACCTCGTTCTCCTCGAAGGCCGTTTCACTTTCGTCGAACACGACCAAAAACCGTTTTACTTTGGGACTCTTCGGACCGTATACCCTTTCCTTTACTTCCACCGAGCCTATCGCCTCGTTTCGGTCCGATGCCAACCGATCCACTTGCACTTTCCACTAAAGGTTCAAGGTTAAGGAGATACAGAAGAATTCACTCTCCGTTTCTACGGCAGGAGAAAGTGTTGGCCGACCTAGATTTCGGTCATTGCTGCGGCCAGAGTCATCGGTCTCGATTTTCTATCCTCTCGGACCAGGGGTAATAGAAGTCGATCGTTCGTAGAATCATTTATAATAATAAATATTCCAAGTATAAAAACACTAATGTTAGCGTTACGAAAAACACTTGCTCTTCGCACGAGGGACAGGTTCCACCGATTTCACCTCGAGTTGGGTGATAGCGAGGAAAGTTGGGTCGTTGTTCTCCGCAGAGTTTCGCTTTCTTCGACTACTCTCTCACGCTCGGTCTTGTATCTTACGGCAAGGTTTTCAGAACCCCCGGTGATCGCGATCCGGTTTCTAAAACTCTCGTCGCGGGGAGACTCGCTTTCGTTGGGCGATCGACGCTCGCGGACAACGAAAGTGGAGAACAACGACACGGCTGACCCAGCTAGGTTCGACGAACCATCGGTATTCCCTTGCCTCATTTTCACTTTCCTTCGCGATACCAGTGAAAGTTCCGCCGTTTTGTAAACGTTGTTTACGATGATTTGGAATGATTTGAGTATCAATTATTATCGGAACTAACTTAATCGCCGAGGCCCAGGGTGTGGTGAATTTTCGGTTAGCCTGTTGCGGCATTCTGACCGAGTGAACCTAGTATGCACGGTATCGAGTAGCCGAACACTATGTCGGAAACGAGACCACGGACAAGGAAGGCTTTCTCCCGTGACATTGAGCCTCAGCTACAGCCCCCGAAGCAACGTGAACTTGAACCAGTCTCCCGTCTCTCCTTACGCCTTTCCTTGGCCTCGATGCTTTCGGGACAATTACACAACGTGGCTGGCGTTAATTTGCCCTGATTCGAGAGGAATTGGGTGTAACCCTCGCCTGTAACCCGACCTTAGTCTCAGGGATACAGAGTGGGATCCAAGTACGCTGGATAGCTGAACAAAATGTAGTTTCGATTAATTATAGATTCACATATTTTTGATTTAAGATCAATTTCAAAATGGTATAGTGAAAGTGCACTATAAAGACATACTACCGATCCTGAAGAGATGGTCAGTTTAGGAGTGAAATTGAAAGGACAAGTTGAAGCTAATGTTAGTTTCTCGACACAAATGATTAATTTGAAAGTTTTACGTAGCAATACCATTGTGTTCGTTAAACATGCTGGAAGGAATTTTGGTATACTCAAATAAACCGATAGATTTGGAGGGTAAAAGGCTAAAGCTTCAGGGATGAGGTTGGAATTCTATTAAGATAGCGAGACAAGTACGTCGAAAAGACAAACTATATTGGTTGAAAAGGAGGAGGCACACAGAAGTATGTATTCTGTAAATAAACGAACCATTCGAGGACCTCCTTCGAGCGCAAACCCGACCTTGCTGTCTCAACCAAATGTTCCTCTTTGTCTCGAACGTTTTGCGTCCTTTCAACGAGGTGAATTTCATCTATATTTTCCCTCCCTCAATTGAAATCTACATATAGTTCCTTTACAGAACCCCCCTTTGTCTTCAACCGACGATTAGATGAATCTTTCCGATATCTCTCTCATTTTCACCGACTGCTATTTTCACTCATGTCATATTTATCTCATCGTTTCCCTCAGTTTCTTTATCGTTATCTATCGTTCCCTCCGTTCCTTCGCCCCTCTATCTACGTTCAAAGCTTTTCCTCTTTTTCCATCCCGCTATATCGCATATCTCTATTTCCGTTCAGTTTCTTCGCTCTCCGTCGACCCTGTACTAACTCGGATCACTGGCTTCACCCTTCTCTCTCTATCTCTATTCTAACCCATGCGTGATACAACACGCTTCTTGTCCCTAACCTAATACAACGAGCGTTGCGTTGAGCCACAGCACGGACTGCAGCAAGCCACATTCAGACCGGTTTGATGATTCAGGTTCATCTAGATCTAAACAACTACGACCTCGGCACACGTAATACGTTGGGTCGCGAGACTCACGGCCATTTATAAGATTACCCCCTGGGAGAATGGCCACGGAATGGGGCGCATAATGCCTCCCTCCTGGTGGAAACCTCGAGTGTCTGCATAGATTTGCAGTTTTCAAGATCTTTGCAGGAAATAGCTTCTATAGAAGTGTTTCCTGACGAAACCACCAGGTTCTTGAGGGTCTAGCCATAACGTTAAAATACGTTCTCTTCTAAGATTATCCTAACAGAAAGACTGAGGACAGTGACGAAACTCAACGACCCGTATCCCTTGGCCGTGCATTATTCTATTAAGCTAGAAAATTCGATATTTCAGGAGAGACAGAGTCGACGTGCACCGAGAACGGTAGAAGGACGAGTGTCAGCCTGGGATCCTCTATAAGGGAGACCTTGACCTTCGCTAGACGACCTACAACGCCCGCTTAGTTCAGTCTAAGGGGATCCTTGGACGAAATTCAGAAGGGTTTAATGTCCACGCTATTATACTTATTATAATCCATTCTTCCGCGTCTCGACACGATCGGAGGGGATCCCTCCCTGGAATTGATGTCAAGACCAGACGTACGTGGCTTCTATTCGTCTAGCCTCGAATGGACCTCTTCAAATTGTACAGATGTTCTCATGGATTCAAAATAGAAGGACTCTTTAATTCTTTGTTTATTATAACTTGCCCGAAACCACTTATAATGGATCAGTTGATTTATGAAACCAGTTGGAATTGATTATTGTACAATAGAGAAATTAATTTCATCGCGTCTGGGAATTTCTATGTAGCCCAGGGAAACTTGTCGGTACACAGTATGTATACCAGTTAATGTCAAGTGAAAGGGATTAACCCTCCAACGGCAGAGTTCGGTCAATCGTAACTCGTATCTACTAAACTAAAACAATGGTGTTTTGGATTGAAATAAACCTATCCTTTTCATTAAATCTAGCTTCTTCGAGTTAGTGTCAAGAATGAAAGATGATGAAAACAAAAAGTGTTTCGTCTTCGTGAGAAACGTACAATGGAGATTGAATAGAATGGTCGGTGAATCGGGGGAGTGGAAGTGTCTGGCGCGAGGGACCATTTCAAAGAGGCCTCGTCAAAGAGTCTCGCTGATCCGGGAGTACTCTTGGCTAGGTACGCCATTGCACCGAGATAGATGGATAGTTATAGCGAGTGCGTCGAAGCGGGATGCGGGGGCTGATCGATAAAAGCGGCACTCGGGTTCACGAGCCTCATTCAAGGACAAGGCCATGTGATAGCGGCCGCGGTTGCGCACTCAACCACCCCTGCCTATCGGCTGGTCGTTTGTCTCAGGTTTGTCTCTACTCCGTGCACGGCCCTGCTCATGCCCCGTTGAAATGAAGACAGAAATATTTCTTTCAATATCACGAAACCCACCCACTTAAGAAAAATGACTATTTTTTATGAACCGATGGCTAGAATGATTTCGAGCGCCAGGAGGACGTTTCTTTTGCGTCAAGACAAAGGGGTGAGATAAAATCCCCTAATGTTGGCATTGTGAGGGAGAATTTTCAAAGTCAATTCGGATATTAGTTGCACCATTCCTATATCCTATTTAGGACGCAGCACGTACCAGCCACGCACACCAGCCTAGGTCAACCATGTGGGTGGCGCGGCTAGTTTCCCTCGATTTCCCTTTTACGACCCCCTTTTTATTTCACTAGCACAGCTACGTTTGCACTTGTCGTAGGAGATACTTACTATATCACACATTTTACGCTCCTATCGCATCCGCTACTTCGTGCATCTTTAAGCTTAAGAATCTAAGAGCTGGCATCTAGGCTGTTTGCTTTACTGCACTTATCGCAGCGTTCATTCCTTAACCAAACACGATAATACACACTTGCTGTTGTTCGCGCTCATAACCATTCGAAACGCATAGTGTTGCGCATGCACCCTGTGTTTCGCCCTTGTATGCACATGCGCGCGAATGAAACTCAAGAGAATAGGTGTAACGGAAGGTCTGGCCTCTCATCTGCTTCCGTTCGCAAGCATGTGAGTTATACACGCGTAGACATTTCATCATCCTTCCCTAACAGGGCCATGAAAGAAAGGCGAATGACAGAAAAATTAATAATAATAACAATTGATCGAGATGAGGAGAAAGAGAAACTAAAGCGAATGGAAGAAAAAAATAAAAATAATAATTTTTTGAAAAGCAACGGCGACAAATAATAGCGTGTTATCAGCATCGAAGGGAAGGAAGAGAAAGAAAAGAGAGTAGAACAAGAGAGGGCACTAGACAAAATCAAAAAGGAATACGGACACGTAGACGAGATAGAAAGGAAGAAGATAGAGAACGGCGCGGTTGTGTGTGCGCATTGGGAGATCGTGTTGCCTGGCATAGTGTGGAGTCGTATCACGAAGCAGTCGCTTTATATACGTGCGCTGTCGGTGCGCGCGGATAGCGCGCTGGAACGTCGAACGCTATAGGTTGAAACGGTGAGCGCTCGCCACAGGCTGTAGGCTACCCGTAGGGGTTAGATAGAGAACGAAATAGGGAGACTGAATGAGATAGACAGAGGGAGGGAGCGAAACAAAGATAATACCAAGAGGAAAAGAGAGAGATATCAGAAGCGAGGGAGATATCTAGATAGAGGAAAAGAGAAATGAGAGCGCTTATGCACCGCTGAATCCATCGCGGCCGGCCGCACTCTCACTTTCGCCGGCGTCGATGACGGTTCTCGTCGTCGTCGGCTGATTGCCGTCTGCGCTACAACCACCGACTTTTTTCCCCGTACGACCGTGAGTAACGCGTTACGCCGCTGTTCCGCGCGATTTTCACCGCGGAAAGTGTATCTTTCGAAAGCGGAGCATAGAGGGCGCGCTCTTACGATGACCACTCGTATTAGAGTTGACCACGTGATCGATCAAATCGATTGTCGATAGACTTGAGGGAAATAGGAAGATCGAGACGAGTATCGAAGTGAGTTATCGAAGCGTTAGTCAAGCAGTCACGCGAGTAAAGATGGAGACGTATTGGCTTTGATTTACATACCTCGTGACGAAACTCGAGCAGGGGTTGACGCTCTTGGAGGCCTTCGCGACGATAAACCGCGATCAACCGTGGAGGTGGATCGTTCACTGTCTCCGTCTTCATCACGTATCAAGGGTGAGAAAGAGGGAGAAGAAAAACGAGAGTGCCGGAAGAGAGGGGAAGAGAGTTACTCTGGCACGAGGGCGGGAGCGAGAAAGCAGAAGGGAGGAGGACGCTGCGTGGGTGGTGGGAGAGAGGGAAAGGTCGGCAGTGGCTCGCGAGGGACTACTCGTATTCCGAGGACTGTTGTTTTCGGTGAACTGCTAAGAAACACTCGTCCACGCGGACCGGCCTTACGTGCATTCCTCCGTACGCATCCTTGCGTCGCGTCGTGTGACAAGAACGATTTGTGAATTGAAGAATCAGTGACTCTTCGACATTCCATTGAAGGCTATTGATATTGTGTATCGCACGTGTCGTCTAGCGTCTCGAGATTCTGGAGCAACGAGTGCGTGACATCTATCGACGAGTTTTACGTATGAAAGTATTCCGATCGACTGTTGTGATTCATGGCTTTAATGTGTTTTTTACACTAGAACTTGCGTGAGTGGTTTTCCGTGTCTTTCGATAGACTCGTTCGTGTTTCGGTTTTCATAACGGACGTTCGCGAGTTCAAGGTTTCACCGGTGGTGTCAACACGTGTCGTACTATTGAGAATTTTCAAAACAATCTACATCGCTCGAACGGCTCGGTGAAAAGGAAACAAAAGCGGACAGTGACTCGTTTATGTTCGTGCTCGTCGCGTCGTTCTTCTTCGGTTCGATTCCGGTTTCGCTCGTAGTTTACATCGTCGCGTCGGTGATCACGGTTTCGATGCAGAGCGTGGTGACTGTTGATAGTGAGCGACGAGCTCGAAACGCGTGGCGCGCGTAAAGTGAGTGATTAGTTCGTAGTGTCGCCGCGAGGGTTTCCGCTGCAGGTGTCACGCCGCCGCAAGACATTGACCGTGACATTCGGCATTCGCGCGGAGATACGGTGAAACGTAGCGTTGAAACCAGTGAGCCAACAATCAGTGACTGGATTAAACATTGTGCCTGAATATTATCTTTATACCTTCGGCTGTGTTTTCTCTTTCGTAAGCGATTATTGTATATCCGACGTCCGTTCCGTCGATGTGCACGCGTGTTTCGTGAATGAAGCCGACTGTATCGCGGGTTCTCGAGAGATTTTCAAGTGAATTCCCGTGACCCGCGGCCGCGGGTGAAACGCATTAAACGTGGCTCATACGGCTAGGGACAGAGCCGCCGAACTCCAGGCGGAAGTAAGGAGTGCGATCAGGGTACTACATGGCTGGTGCCCCAGGCCTCCCCAGGGGCACCGTGGTGACACGGTTCTGATGCCACCGCAGACGCAAATGCGAGGAAATCATAGAAACGGAGGACCAAATCAACCACCGTCAGCTACCGTTGTAGTCAGTTCAACATCGAGCATGAGACCGCCACCGCCGCCACCACCCCCTCGCGTCAGAGCGTCCAACGAGGGCAAGGGGCATCACGAGGAACCTACTAGCTCCATTCCTGATCTCGGTAAGTTTTTGCACTATATTTTATTTATTATTATTAATATGCAACAAAAATAATTGCGATTATTATTATTTTACATTGCGATACTTACTTTAAGATAAGCTTTCACTTAACCACGATTGCTTTATAATAGTAAACAAACTGACGTTTAAAATTTCCTTTGGATATTATTGCCACTCTTTCTTATTACAATAACGGTCAAAAAATTAGCAATTAATATTTTAATCTTATTTTCATAATATCATGGTGCTTCTTATCACGATAATTTCAAAGAGTCGATAATAGAAATGCAGGCTTAAGATCGCAATGGCGTTATTTATCGGTTCATCTCGCGAATATATACATATACTCGTGTCGTATTGATGCGCTTGCAGGCAAAAGGAAAAATACGGAACGATTTAAACGAGGTGACGATTTGTTGTTAACGATCGAGCTGATTTGGCCTCTGAATGTGTAAACAGGAGGCGAATTCTCTATCCATCGTCTTTTCAAGGCAACCTTGAACTTTGCATGCTGAAAAAATTCGCGACAGACTATCGGTTTGGAGTAAAAGTTTTTCTTTTTCTTCTCGTCTCGTGCTCAATTCTTTCTTTCAAAATCGCTATAAACATCGTGTCGGAAAATTTGTAGGTAAAGTTAAGACAATTTACGTATAAGCATATCTCCGTTTTCCGGTTTGTACAAAAATTATTTTGAAAAATATCCAATATTTTCGTTTTCGAAAATTTTTAATTATTCGATTAATTAGCGGGGTACCAGTCACCCCCGCGGTATCGTTATCGTCGAGAACGCTCGAAATTATAGGGAAAAGAACGGAGACTGTCGTCCATGGATCGTTGTTCGCAGAAACGCCTTGCATTCACCCGGTGTACTATGTTTAGTGTTTACGTCTGTACGTTTCATTAACGATAAGCTCTGCTAAGCGCTATCGTCTGCTCTCTTCGTGACTACCGGACGTTTGTATAACGAAGACCGAGAAAAGGTTGACACCGCGACGTAGGAACCTCGATCAGGGGCGTTTCGTGTTTAAAAATAAATTATTCATCTGTTCGATGGAGCAGTACTTTTAAAAAGAATCGACTATCCGGTACGTTTTTACTCCGAAACGTACGGTCACTCTATATCTCCATTCGCAACTACATTTGAAAAATATATTTTTCAATAGAATAATCATTTTCTGAAAATAGCCATGTTTGCGTAAGATTATACACATATGGAAGGGATTATTATTATATACATAAACAGAGTGAAATGATTGAAATAAAAAATCTTGTTTTTCTCTAAACCAAATCCTGGTTCGTATAAAGCGTCTTCCACAATCTTGGCTTATTTTCTTTTTCTTTAGAATTTACGTATTGCGTAGGTCATCAACGATTCACGACGTTTATCGAGAACGCAATGTTAATTAATCGAGAAGGAATATTTTTTCATTCAACAACAAAGTATAAATTTAATTGCATAAAATTTCTCTTCGATCGAGCATCGTAACGTGAGTTTTTATGTTGTTTCGTTTAATTAAAATTTGTAATGATCAGTTTGAGATTAACGTTGAACCGTGGAGTCGAAACGAAAGTGAATCGATAAAGTCGGTCAATAGATACGTTGTTCGAAGCTCTTCAGGGCTTCGTCCTCTGAAAGTTAATACCAGAATGGTTTGATAATCGATAATCGATCGGCACAGAGGACTGCTAGTCGACGAAACAATCTGCATATCATGCTGCATGTCGATTCGCATGGAATCTGTTGATTCAGTGGCTCGATAAAGATGCAATAATAATGTCAAATATTACCAGCGGATTCATTCTTATTTTCGTATGCGTTCATTTCGTACAGCAGACGCGTGTAATTAGCATTTCTTTCGCCAGAATTGTTCAATTTTAAACAGTTATTTTTCAAGTTTATCATTCTGACGTTCATTTCGATATTCATTTCGTTCGAAATAGATACTCTTAAATATGGATCGGTAAAAATAATGTTAATTAAGAGGTAAACGATGAAAATTTGATGGCGACTCGTTAAATGCCGGACTCGTTAATTGAACGCGAAACTATCTAAACCGGCTGGGAATGTGTTTTAAACTTTTGTAAATATTAATCTCCTAGGTATCTCGGCTCCGCAGGAAATTTAAATAACAAACAGTTTTCGACAGCTCGGTTAGTTTGTTACAACGGCGACCTCGGCACGGAAATACAATTAAAGTTATTGGCATTTGTCGCGGCTGAATGTCAGGGTCATTGTTCTATCCGTCGCGTGATCGATACAGATCGATCATGTTTAACACCTTGCATCGTAGATCGATTTAATAGTTCGCCAAAGTACTTGAATCCTGCGAAGAGCTTTTGGATTTGAAGAAAATCTTAATTTAAGGGACGAAACTACACCCTGTTTACACGTGTTACAATGGTAACACCGTTTATAGCGACAGGTTGTGGGTCTTGATTTTTCATCTGATAAACAGCAGCCGTTCGCACTTGTGAAAATAAAGCGTTCCTATTCGATGACATTGAACGGGAAGCACGTTATCAGGCCTATGTTGACGTCGGTGATAAGGGAAGTGGGCTTCGTGAACGATCGAAGGTCCGGATTTCGGATGAATCGTGGAATTCCGTTGATAAAACGTAGGAAAACGTTTTTCCTATCGGTTTACGATAAACTTTCGATGGAATTTTATATGCTGATAGTTTGTCTTCAGTTTTGAAATTATTACGAGGTCACGAAGTACATAGGTATACGTTAATTTATTCCACCGATAAGAGATAGATATTTGTTTCTTTTCGTATAATTTGGATAAATTTATTTATTGACGATCCGTCACGAATTGTTGTTCTCGATGAAGTTGATCATTTCCGAATTCGTAATTATTAAATAACAATTATTGGTCAATTAAACTATACTATTTCCATAGCTCTTGTTACATTTCGGTATTCGAGCCATTTGAATGATAATTTATTTTATTGCTCGGCAGCTATCGTTTCGTTATCAGCGTCCAAAGATAAAGAATGCAAAACGTGACGTTCGTCCTTGTGATTGAATTTCACATTTCGAAATGAATTCTAACGAAAGCCCGAAGGGTACGAACTTTATTTTCTCACGATTCAACAAAAATTGTCTAATAAAGTGAATTCTTTGTCAGATACATTAGTAAATTGCTCATGGTATAGGTATTTCAGACGGTTGCATCTGTTTTGTTCACGAGAATACACCGAGACAGAGATGATAGTGTGTATAGCTGTCGAATAGCTTTCAGGGATCTATGTTAACGTCTCGTCGACAGAGAAAAAGAGTCACTCTTCGAGTTGGTTCTCTAAATTTAAATTCAAGGAGGATGACGCGAGAGGACGACCTTGGCCATGAGAATTTCCGGAAAATACCCCGAAACACGTATCACAGAGAGAACGCCTGTATTTTGGTATCGACACTCAACTTGTCCGACCCATTTAAAATACACTTTTCCTTCCTAAACGTCCATTTAGTAGACGTTCGCAACCGTTTCGTTTGAAACGTTGAAACGATTCTCTTTTTCTTCCATTAGAAGAAACGACGTTTAGATTAGGCCTTTTGGTACTGAGCGCGTTTCTTTGCCCACAAATTTCGGTTTCACGAGGAATTTTCTTTTATTTTTGGCGTAAGCGAAATGTCAGGTAAACGCAAACGAAAAGGAAGGTAGTCTTGTTGATCTCGGCCCGGGTCGAATCGGTATGTATTTTAAAATAGGAGTCCTCTGGCTTATCGCGGCTCCGCATTATCGTCTGACTGGAGGCCAAGGCCTGCTGACGCGTGTTCTCAGCTTCGGGAGAGACGAGTCGCGCGACGATTCTCCGCTCCGTTGGCCTGCCACTGTCGAAGATCTTCCTCTTCGATGCACATCCGTGGCGAGGAAAAAACAAAAAAAATACCCGTTCACGTTCCGTCCTACAGGAATTTTACATCTGTCGTGCTCGTTCGTGATATAACAGCACGATAAAAAAGCGACGGTATGAACCGTTTTTCCTGTTTTAATTCAATCATCCGAGGGATGGTTCATTATCGCGCTGCAACGTTGTTCGTTAATTCGAATTCAAACGACTCTATTTTATGCCGCAACGTTTCGATCTCAATTTACGCCTTCGATTGGAATGTTTAAAATAATTTGAAGCGCATTGTCGTGTAGAGTTGAACGACAGTTCAGGCTAGCATTCCGAAGGGTGTGAACCGGCGTGTTTCGCAGCGTGTGCCATGGGCGCAGACACCCTTCAGTCCTCGTCTCAAGATGGCCGCGTGTGCGTGCATTTCCGACTGCACGTATTCAGCACGTGCGCGTCAAGTGCGTGCACCGTTTGTCGCTCGTATGCACTCTACGGACCCGGTGCTTTCCAAACTTTTCCCTTTAGAAGTTCATCCACCCTTCGTTATTTGAATCGTCACGAATTTATGACTCTGCTTCTGCACGTTAAAAGTAAACAGTTCTTACGAAAATTTTCGAGATTCTGTTTCTAAAAGGAGAATAACTGGAATGTTTTAAGGATGGTTAGAAACTAGCTGCACCATGTCAACTGATAATCAAAGCAAATATTCTTAGGGTCTTTGTGTTTATCTGTTAGGCTCCCTAAAACCTGTCCGCTTTCGAAAAGTTCTTCCTTTCAATTGAATTCATCTAACAAGTAAAAAATAGGGATTTTTATATCATTTCCGTGCCAGTTTTGGGCCATTTTCAAACATTTCGCAATTACTTGATTAAAACATTTACCATTAATCAAGGATTTGCGAGTTCCGATCGAAATCGTAAATTTCATTAGTCTAAAGAGGATGAGAGGGTGATTAATTAATGCATCGTGTAACCTGGATGCAGCAGGGTCATGAAGAAGCGTGTCGATCGCTCAGAACCCCATCCTCCCCTTTTTACCCCCTCCTCGACCGTCAATTTCCTTTTTTTTTTTCGTTAGTCAAATAGCTGTCCCACACACACGATAATCTATAGGGTGATCCGTGGTGAAAAAAAAATCGCGAACAACCGATAGAACACTTCAGGTTCAAGGGTAGAATGAATCGAGCTAATTACTTGTTGCGTTGCATATATCTCTGCAATCTCTCTCGACCAGACAGGTTGTTCGTTGATTGCTTACTCGTATTTTATAATTCCTTTCCTATCTCTTTCTTTCCTCTGCGAAATGATAGTCGATATTTTGAGATTGCAGAAAATATTGGCTTCTGATTATGAAAGATTTAAAACGGATTTTGTAAATGAACGTTTGGTTATTAAATCTTGATGGATTGATATTAAATCTCTTGTAATCAGAAAGCGGTGTTTCTTTTAATTGAAAAATTTCCGTGGATTTTTACCTTCTGTTCTTGAGCATTTACAACGAATAGAATAGTTATAAAATATTTTAATCGATGGAATTTTCTCAATCAAATAACATATTCCATTAATAAATTCAAAAGCAGAGATTTTAATTGTTTCTAGACAGCTTTCATTAAACAACGATTACGCGATTCTGCCCTTTTATACAGGATTTATTATTCTCGCACGAGGTATCATTTCGACTAATTAGCGATTTTAAGTGTCCCTTTTTTACTCCATTCCCTTTCACCATTGTTCAAAGAGTTCTGCTCCGTTTCAAACGACACGCCGAGACACCCTGTACGCACACACACACACGCAAAAATGATTGCACGTATGAGTATATTTGGCCCCGCTTTCATCTTCCACCATTATTGTCTGCCCTTTTTTCTCTCCCTCTGATATCTCTTCTTCTCCTACGTCGCGACGCGTGTCTGTCTGGAATGAAAGATTTTTCACCCCTTTCGTGCGCGACGTCTGCAGCTCGCTTTCTTTAAACCTTAACTGGATCTTAATTACCGCCCCTGGCGAATCAGATTCTTGCCTTTTCGTCGACGACGAAAAGAGGCATTTCTTAAGCCTCGAACGTGGAAATCGGGAAATTGTACGTTTATTATTATACCGCACAATTAGTCTCGAAGTTTCGTCGTCGATGCATTTGCAAGCGACGGAAATCGTGCGACGATTCCCCCGGGTTCGTCTCAACCGGATATTTCGAGTGCGACGTAAATCCATCGTATAATTATCGTTTCTTGAAACGGGCCGACCAATTCGGCTGTCGTCGGCCCGTCTGAATGCGTCAATCGTCACCGCATTGTTCGTTCAATGAAAGCGACCGAATGGTACCGGGAGCAATGCACCTCGAATGCATCGGTAAAGTGCACTGCCTTGACCCTGCTGCATCGTTGTTGATTTCATGGCCCAATTCAAGGGAAATAAATGCTCGACTCTAATGATGAATTCACCCTATGCTTGGTACTATTTGTGATCACTTCAAGACGATAGGGTAGTTTTTCAAAAATATATTTTTTTATGAGTACATTGAACTTTTTTAAACCTCTTCATTTTTTCGCCAATATTTTTGAAATATGATTTCATATTTCTAGGTAGAAGTTTCGTATAGAAACGTCCGAGGTGTAAAGTAATATTTTACTCAAAGTGCTGCACTGTTGACAGCAACATTTCAAAATAACTTTTTCGTATCGCTATTATGTGGTAGTTGAACTGCAGTTCACACGGTGCATTTCACAAGTTTCATTTTTCTTCGTAAACAAAGTTTCGTATGTTTGATGTATGTATTTTGCAAAGAAGAAGAGTTATCGTAACATAAAATTAGATCTTACTACAGATAATTCATTTGAAAAAATAAATTATTGCATGGTCTGAAGAAATTGTAATCGAGAGGTGCCGTTAAGGTTTCTCCGTTGATATCCTTCTGAAAATAAATTTTGTAATCGTATTATCGTTTTTAATTTATCGACCTTTTATCTCATGTATTTTACGCCTCTGAGATAGCGTATAAACAACCAGCAACAAATAACTGATTGCAAATCTATAAAAAATATAAATACACGGTGTCGAATGGAAAATGATCTCGAAGAAACGAAGTTGCAATTGTTATTGGCAATTACGAAATTATCGGATGTTTCGCGAATCCTTTGCTTCGAGTTTTATCAAGGTCAAAATGAAACGAGTGAACTAAATTTCGAAGCATGAAAAAAAATTTTTTGACCATCAGACATTTGAGTTACGATAATCACCAATCGAGACAGAAGAATTCGAGGCGTGTCGACACTGTTATCATTCAAGGTTAAGTGATAGGAAACATCATTTTCTGTGTAGTTCAATTTCATCGATCGAGTGGTCGAAACGAACAAATTTGTTCGAAATAAAAAAATTATTAAGCGTTTTTCCAATGAAACGAGCATTAGAGAAATCAAATTCGTAGAAACATCGGATTTAGATTTTAGTCCAATTTCTTTCCACCCATTCATTGGCAAAGTGTATTCGTATAGTTATTCAGAATTTAAAAATATCTTGTTCGAGTTTTCGACGAAAGATAGAAATGAAGATCACGAGTTCAGACACACTTGAAATTCTTGGAAAATGTTTAAGGTACATCTTTGTGGGTATTATTTTATTAACACGTAGGCATAGTCCAAAGTACTTGTTTATTTTTTGCAAATTTATTTTGGAAGATCAAGATACTTGCCAATTTTTTCACTCGCTCTTGGTATTTTCACTCGTATATATCTTTGCTTTTGGATCAGCTTATAGATAAATGGAAGTAAGTCATCAGGTATTCTTAAAAGAGAAATGATTAAAACTCCTTCAATTCGTTGATTAATCGTCGAGATAGCTTTGTAAAATAAATTTATCTTATTCATATTTCTTAATTCAGGTCTTTGGTTAAATATTAATAAACCATCAATTTTCAAAATGCAATTTTTCCTTAATACTCTTTGATATATTTTGAATTATCTAATCATTTAATCAGATTTTATACCAAATTGATTGACGTAAAATATGAAATGCAAAATCCACCGTCGAACAAAAAATTTCCAATACATTTTTTCTTTGACAGGGTCAAATCTGACCCAGCATCAGAACGATTTTCGTGTTTGTTTAAAAACCCGTCGAAAAGAAAAGAAAATCTCCACCTGGATGAGAAAATTTTTTACATTATCGCATAGGGTCGCGTTCGAACGTTGGGACGAAAAACCCACTTTCCGCGAGCCCATAAAATCCCGGAGGGAGGCATTATCCCCGTAGAGGATCGTTGTTGTTCGGCCAGAAACAGAGCGTGGCTGATGGAAAGCGCGTCGGGTCGGTGTACCGCGATTCCGCCAGCTCGAGCCGCTCGAATAGACGCGGTTGCTCGACGTCGGTGGAAAGGGTGACCATTCGAAGGGTTCAGTGTCTCGCGATGACCCCTGTTCGCTCGTTGGTGCAAGGCAAGGGGGAATGACCTAGTCCCCTTGCTGCTATCGCCTCTGCTACGCTCTTGTCGCCTCGCAACCCGCTTCACCTTCGCATCACGTCCACGTTGTGGTACGCCCCCTCCAGAGGGAGGCACGATTCCTCCTTTCTTGGAATTTCCGTACCATCCCCCTGACTTCCTTCAGACTACCTTTTCGTTTACTGAACAAAAAATGTTGGTTCGCTAAAGGTATTATCACACCCGGTACGTTTTGATAAAGATACTACGACACGAATGTCGCGCTCACGCGAAAGGGTTGAAGTACTCGAGAGCCAATCGGTCGCCGCCACCTACGCGCAGCCAGGAAACGCAACGGGTAAACAATGCACCCTGATTCAGGGCCGCGCGCTCGTCCAACACGCAAGGTATACGGAGAAATTAGCGGTCGCGGCAGGTGCAATCGTTCGCTATCTCGTACCCTGAATAATTCACCAGAATTAGCCGGCAAGAGTCAAGGTGGGAGCACACGTTGGCTGGCATCGATCATTGACCTCCCGCCAAGTTTAAGGTCCCTGACGAACTCTGGATGCCAGGGTTCATCAACACCGTCTGTCGTTCGGGAGGGGATGAAAGTTTATTTTAAAAGTACCTTTATTTCGTTTCAATTAACTCGTTCGAATGAATTCAATTCATTCGAGTCGTGAAAGAGAAATTATTATTTTGTTGTCGATTGTTTTCTAAAATTATCTCCCAAAAATGAATTCATGTAAAACCCGCGGAACAAGGGGTTAAATAATAGCCAAGCTTTTTCCTGGTCTCGACAAATCGGAAGAAACGAGCGGAGAGGAAGGATTTTATGATAGCCCTCTATATCCTGCATCCTTTCACCCCCACCATCCCTAACCACCCTCTGGCTGGTTTATGCCTTCCTGAGAGGGCCGATACGCCGCGTCGAGACACCCTCTAACCCCTTCAGCTGCGACCCCACGAACAAAGTCTTCCACCACTCCGCGAGGGAGGAAAACGATGGCCAAAGTGACGGCGGGGAGGGTTGGGGAGGGGATGACGACGATGCCATTGCACTGCACTGGGTGAGGGTCATTACTCCGAGCAAGGCGAGCCGGTGACCTCGGCGCCAACGCCCGGAATCGATCCAACCCCTTCTACCCTTGTACCCTGTACGAGTAACAGGGGGTGCAATGCACCGTACATTTCTCTTTTTATTATACCTTCACGGTACGTGTGTGTACCGACAGAGGGCACGAGTTACTGTCACCATTTTACCTATTTCGCAGAATTCTTTCGATTTTTCAAATATAATTTTAGAATCAACGGAAACAAGAAGAATCGAAGGATATTGTTTAGGGGTTGATTTAAGTATTAATAGAAAGAGGGATAATACCAGTTGACGCGAACGACACCCGGTTCGTGTCGTATCATAGAGAATAAGGGTAGATCAAGAGGTGATTAGGTGACTGGATAAAATTAATTGTCCACCTTTGTTTTGATGGTTTTCAAGACTCGATAAATATTCACGTTTATAAGTTAAAGTAAAAATAATTTGATATAAATTTTAGATTACCTCGGACTGATTTATTCATTCAAGTCGTCGTTTGGACTTTGCCAGTTATTTATATTAATGTTCTATTACATATTACATTAATGTTAATCCACGTCTGTCGCTCATTTATAATTGATCGAGTGGTTGTTTTTCGTGAACTTAGAAAGACGATATCGGCGATCAACAAAAGATATTTATCGATTGACGTAGCAATAGTTTTCCTTATTCTTCTTCTCGAATTTCTAAGATAATTGTGTAATTAGATCTGTTGTCGATGAATATCGCCTAACAGGTGGCTGATGATAAAAACAAACACACGAGACCATAACTTTTTCTCTCATATGATTTGAAACATGTAGATGTAAAGAATAGTGTAATATGTCAAGGACATGTATCGTTTAAAATTATATCATTTTGTCTTTGGTATACGAACGAACCGTGTATTGTTAGCGAACGCGTTAATCGATGCCGTGGGACTTTGGCACCTGTTAATCGTCGACCCTGGTCGGCTCGGGCGAGGAAGATTAATCAGGACGAGGTGATAGTTTAACCGTGGCTCATTAAGTAACGATACGCGCGAACATCGTGGGTGTTCGATACTTTCCTTGAGATAAATGCCGATGACTAAGGTTGCGTGAATAGCATACGAGCTTCTGAATGAGAAACGGATGCCTCTCATTTACTATGAGTCATTCAGTTTGATCTTAATAGAGTTGACCCATTAGCACGCTATTAATCCAATAATCTTCAACGAGTCATCCTTCTATTATATTATTCATTCGAATACAAAAATTGCTCCAACATATTTTTCAGTCGATACGACGATCGAAAAATTGATTTCCGGAACCGTCGGTCGATTTTTCGGATCCCTTTAATTGATTCCCTCGCTTTGTCACAGATGGCTCTTTCGTGGCGTTTCATAGGGCCCAAATTGAGCCCGGGATCTTTGCAGCCCTTCGATACCGCCAGATGTCGACAAAGGTTTTGAAAAAGGGATGATGCGAGCCTTTTATAGTTTCTAAGATTTACTTTTTATAATTATTCCCTTGCCCTTTAGTTCTATTCAAATTTTTCGATACCAACAAGTTTAGTTTAGTATATCTTTGATGTTGATCCCAAAATTTTTTTAATGTCGTATGATTTATAATTGTGTTAATTGAGGAATGATCTATGGTATTGCTATTGCTGTTCTAAGTGCTAATGATTCATCGATGTAGCTTAGCTGTTTCGTATATACAATTGTTGTTGAATTTCCTTCAATTTCCGGTTACCGTTGTTACGAGGAGAAGAGCTGCCACGTGTTGAGTTGTTACATCCGTTACGTAAAATCATCTCTTGTATAAAAGGGTTTCGTGTTACGGGGCGCGTGTCACGTTTTGCGTTTCCTCTTACCGATCTTGCCAGATGTGGCCGTAAATCCAATAAAGTGTAGAGGTATAATACCTTTCAACGTGTTGGTGAAATCTGTCGAGACTAGGGATGTTACCGAAATCTGAATATTTTTTCTGTTGGAATTCAACTTTGATCAATTGAACCCAGTATTAGATTTTGCAACTTTCAATATTTCAAAATTCTGTTCAAAAATGATGATTATACGTTTCCCATTCTACAGAGTTAAATAAAAGTAATGTTTTCATACTTTCCTCTATTCATACTTAAGGAAAGGTATCTTGGGTTTTTGGGAAAGGGGTCGGAATGATTCTTAAAACGAACACCGTGGGAACTGACGTGGAAGGGTTGTTTGTGTTAAGGCTTGCAGATGGACTCGGGAAAATGGGTAAACAGACAAACGTATCTGGCTTTTCCTTTCCGAAAATTTTACAAAAGGGGTATCACCTGTGGGAAGAGAAAGGTGAGTTCATACATCGCTCTGTCAAGCGTTCGAAAAATTCATATTTCAATATAGTCTTTCTAATATTTGATCTGAAGATTTAGTTTCGTTGATCACTTGAAAATATTCTTATTACAAGATGCATCGATTCCTACTCATTGTAAATCACAACGACACACGGAAGTCGTCAAAGTGGCTGGAACATCGCACCCCCGCCCCATAGGGTGTCTCGTGCTTCCGTGTACCTCCTCCATGATGTGTAATAAGGGGTTTTCAGGGTTGCATAATACCGCGACGCGTGTCTGGATGCACGCTGAACGGTGCAGCTGTTTCTGTTCGCATTGCATCTCGTCACGCGTCTTTCATTGTAATGGGACCGGAAAAGAAGCGAAAAGGGGAGATGGGTTGTGGAAAGGGAAAAAATGAGCGTTTCAAGAACAGACGAAAAGAAGATCGAATTTTCATTCGGTTACGCCTTCTTTCTCGTCTCTTTGATCGACACGCGTAGCTCCGCACGCTGCACCTGCCAGCTTGTTGCACGCACGTGTATATTTATTCGAATACGGATTGAGAGATATTTAAGTCCATAAGAACAAATTTTTGGAATTTCTGATCATTTTGCAAAATCATTCTTCCCCCTTTCGAGCCCTGAAAATTGCATGAAAGGGGTTTTCAAGTACGACAAAGGGTGTTCGGTAATCCACATCTGTCCACTCGCTTTGCGTAAAGCTGTTCCACAATCGATACTCACAATTATTGCAAAGCAGCGCATTAACCCATCGGTATTGAAAACCCTCGGTTTTCTGAACTCTGTCGCCAACGGGGGTGGTCACAATGCAAAAGGATTTCGATGATTCATATCATCTACCTGATTCGAGATGCAAAACCAGATGCAAACATTTTTCTATGGTCATAAAGGTGCACACGGATTCTTCACGATGCAGCTGTCGATCGAGCAGCATATTCGGTCATTCTTCCTGGATTTTGCGTAAACACCAGCTGTAAAGGGTTCAAAAGCCATCGCTAGAAAGAGTTGACCTGTTGCGATCGCAGCTGTCCCATCAATTCCGGTGCACTTATGAACGGAAGTTTGCATCATCGATTCGCAAACATCTTTCTTTCGGAAAGCGTTGTTTTCGTGTAGAGCTTAAACATAAAATGAAAGTTTAAAAAATCTTAACCAGACTGTAAAATCTCCAAATCTCAAATACATATCTCTTCTATGAAGTATCAGCGAGCAAAGTACAAAAGCAATTCAAGATCCCTTCAGCCGTTTTCTCTAGAACCATGAAGAAAGCATGACCGCGTACGATCGATCAGCTACCGATAGAAGTTCGTGACGAGTAAACGTTATCACGAAAAGCAGCCGATTCGAATGACAGAAGGGTCGTATAAAATTGGGGTTAGATTAGGGTAAAATTGGATGATTAGTTGGCAAGATGGTTCGAGGAGGAGAGAGGGGCAAAGCGAGCGAGGAGAAGAGCATTGTTTCGAGAGGGAGGGCCACGTCGCGTCGGTGCATCGGCTTGCATATCAGTCGAGACGAAGCGTGTTAGTGAGGTTATGTGTCGTCCGTGTTGCCGGCAATACTGGTGCACGATGCAATCTCCACTTTCCCCTTTCTCCTCTTCTGGTTCATCACGGTTCTCGTCGATCCGCCTCGCGTTCCAACGGCGACGTTCGTCGCGCTTCTGCGAGGGCTGCTCCGCAAGAGGGGGTATCCCGATGGACAAGGAGAACAGGGAGAGGGTCTCTCAAGGTCCGTGGCGTGCATTGATCCTGCTCGGTCACGGACCCTCTTCTTTCTCTCTCCCTCGTTCCTCCTCGCCGTTACGTCGCCCACTTCTCTGTCGATTTCTTCGTGTTTCGCGCGCCACCCTCTCTTTCTCCGGCTTCTACCGCTCCGTTTCGCTTTCTTTTTCCTGTCTTTCCTTCGATTGCTTCTTTTTCTCCTCTTCTTGGTTCAGTTTCGTTCGTCCTCCCTCCCGCCGTCTCCGTGGCCTCCTTTACCCTCCGTCCGACAAGGTTCATCCCCTTTCTTTTTCTCTATGAATCTCTTTTTCTGCTCGCTTCTCGGTCGCCGGAGCCCCTTTTGTTTCCTCGCCGTTTTGCTCGATTTTCGTTCCTCCTCCGCCATTACTCTTTCTTTTTAGTAGCGCCGCGCCAGGCTGGCAAACGCGAGCCAGATCCTCGCCAGGATACGATTGGGACTTTGGCATTAACAGCGGGGTAGGATGCGTCTCGAAAACTTGTGCCGGCTCGACGCCGCGGACCTTTGATTTCGAGCGTGCCAAGCATGGAAGGAGGTGATTCATTTTAGGCTGGAAAGTCTCCAGGCTATCGTCTGCGCGTTATCGCGCCAAGTACGCCGAGGTGAGCGAAAAGAATCGCGCGAGACAAGAGAACGATTACGGCTCGAGAGAGTCCTGTTGCGATAACCACGGGTAAACGAACTCTCCTTATCCTATTGCCTTACTCTTGCACGCGTATGCGCTTGCGCGCCAACGACAACGATACGTTTCCGTTTCACTTTCTCCTTGGACCGTGTTTGCGTTCGATCGATCGTAAAACGGAAACACCGCTTCCTTGATCGTGATCATTGCGATCCGACGAAGAGAAATCAGTTACAATTTTCTTTTCTTCTTCTAAAAGTTAAGGTACATGCGATTAACGATGTAATAGGTTCCCAGAAGGCGTGAAAATTATTTGCAACGCGGGTCGTTAGACGATAAACATCACGGTGATCTGACGAGATTCGATGCTTGAAATTCTATTCCAACTACTTTCTCTGTAGACTTTCGTTCTCGTTTCACTAGGAATTAATGTCGTGTTTGTTCTCATTCAGCGCAGCTGTGTTTTCGATTCCATTCCTGTTCACGTGTTGCATAGCACAGACAACTTTCGAAACAATATTTGCCAGGATAGATTAGATTTTAAATTATAATTTTGTAAGTTTCTATTGAAAAATTCGAATTAGTAATACGAAAGGAACGTAAAGCAGATGATAGAGGCATCGTTTTAATTTTTCTGAAAAGAATTGGAGGATTGGGTAATATTATCAAAAGATATGGATGTTTCGTTGATTCTGCGAATTCTGTTCGATTGAATGGCGAGAAAGGGAGGCTCGATTTTCCGTCGAAGGGACCACATGGGGCCGGAGGGACATAAAAGCGATAAGAAAGGCATCCGAAGTTGTCGATTTCCTTTCTCCAGTTCTGTTTGACTTTATTGAATCGTGGAAGTCGTGAGGCTAGCAGAGTCATCACAGGGATGAGCGCCTGGGGTGAATAAAGAACAGCTTGAAAGAGAAAAAATGAATGCTAACGACGGGACAGGGTGAACGTTAAAAGAACGTTTACACGAAATTTCGATCTTCTTTTTTAATCTTAGTTTCACAAATTTCGTTCCAACAACTTGTCATCCATGATTTCAATAGATTGGAAAAAAAACTCGAATATAAAGTTATACTTTATCCTCGTCGAAACGCGTTTTTGGAAGCAAAGATTTCTCTTCCAGGGTATACCTAAACTTTCTGAATCCTGGGGGATGGTTACCAAGGGAACAGTCCTGTTAACCAGTCCCGACCTTGGCTACTTTCATATAACCACCCTCTAAGAGGGCTAACTTCCCGTCTTATCCCATTTCCGGTCTTCGTTCTCGACAAATTTCTGCCCATTTATCAATAAAGAGAATTGACACTTACAGAAGTAAAATGTCCAATTAAAATGCACAACAGAGACGTACCATTCACGGCACGGTAAACAGAGCAACGTTCGGCTAATTTACAACTCGTGAAGGGTTGACTGCTGCGAACCGGTTGCATTTAACTCGCTCGTTTGTCTCCAGTTATGAAAGGACAATGACACGTCCCTGCAATAAATCTATAAATCATCGATAACGGAAAGTAGGAAGATGTAAATAGGGAACAGGGACATTTACGGAAAGGGTTCTCGTCGAACCAGTTCTCGTCAATGTTAGAAACGGTCGTGACAGAAATTGAGAGCACTGTAAATTATCGAGGATCGAGGAAAAAATTCGATGCACCGCGGGACTGTCAGAGTAAAAGGAGGGTTGCTTCACAATCTGGAGCAACCTGGCCCTCGTGACACAAGGTTGAAACCCTTTTCAACGTATAAAATCGTCCCAGAACTCCGCCGGAAGCCTTGGAATGAAATTATCCCAAGCGCCACGGTGAAAAGGGATTTCCGAATTTACAGAATCCAGCCACAGGTATCCAGATCCTAGCCAGCTGGATTCTACAGGATTTTTCATAATATACGCGAATTTGAAAACAATTCGTACAAATACTATTCTAAATTATTACCAATCTAAAATTATTATTACTATTTTAAATTATTCAAAACCCACGCTCAAAGTATCGAATATTCACAAAAATATAAAAATATGAGAAACGGCAGGTGGGTATCGAAGGTATCGTTCTGCCCCCGTAGAAAGAGAAATTGATTCACCCTGTATATGGGGAGGAAGACGTGAACGTGCAACCGTTTTTCGATCAAGATGAAATAACATATCGACATTGTTAGACAGATCCGCGCGAGATTTCTGCTTCCTTTTTTTTCTGGAAAAGGGTAAAACTCGAAAGGGGTTGAAACGTCCCCCGCGTTTACAATGGCCGGATCGTCCCACGGACGGTTTTTGTGCCGATTAAACCGATCGACGATCATGGGAAACTCGATGTGGCCTCGTTTCATGGAATCCTTCATCCCCGTGATCTTCCAGGCCAGCGGGCTGGTGTTTGAAAAGGGATGATTCGATTTTTCGAAACGTCTGCTAATTTTAAGGCCGTGAGCAAGAATTCGATGGAAATGAACATTTATATTTAGTCGCGAGGATCGTTTTTCACGTTTTCTGACTTTCACTCTCTTACATGGAAATGGTTTTGTAGCTTTCACTTATTCTTATTACGTTAGAATAATTTGATTGTTCAGGTCATGAATTAATATAAATTAGCAATTTAATTTCACCGCTAAAGTATTCAAAATCAGGCAAAAATATTTTCCACCCCTTCACTGTAGAAAATCGATCGACCACAGAAACGTACATAGTTATACTCGGTTTTTATCGAAACGACTGTCACTTCCGGTGGTTACGGGGTGTTACATAAGATTCACGCTCGTGAAGCGTGAAGATCTGGGCCAGCAAGGACGAATTCTTTCACGGTGTCCCGTCAATTTTCTTGAAGACGTTTTCTCGTCAGGCGAGGTCAGTACCTTGGTTTGTCGAGCTAACTGACGACCCCCTTAAACCAATAATGCTATTTATGCCTCGAATGATGCGAATCCCTTAGGGTTGATTTACGACTCCCACTTATTTATTGCTGACTTGGTAGTTACGCGAAAATATAGCCCGTTATTTATGCCCACGCAATGCCACGCTGTAATCTTTGGGTCTGTTACTTGAAAGCAGATCTAGGAAGTCGGTCTTCCCTTCCCAAGGACCATTCTTTTAACGATTTAAGCGTGACAGAATTATTTTCTAATTCAGAATACTTTATTGCCGGTGTGAACCTGCTTTTTCAATTGAAATAAGCTGGAAAGAATTTGAAATGTTTCTTGACCGTTCGACGAGAAAATGTCAGAGGAGAATTTTTCTGATTTATAATCAGAGATTATTGCATTAACAACATATAAAGTAACAAAATCATGGAATATATAGTTCGAACGATCATGCAAGATATTTAGCTGCAGTATTTGCATAACAAGAGGGCGAATTATATATTTTCTTTTTCCTTCGAATGGCCGTACCAAAGTGGCCTAATTAAATTTGCATGGTAATAGGAGGTGCTTCCCTCGATACGTATCTGAACGAGGGGTAAGGTGAAATTTATGGAGTCAAAAGGAAAAGTGCTCGTGAAAGTAAATTCCAACGGTGCTCTACACTTTCAGTGTTTATCATTAGAGTTTCTTCTTTTCTCAAGTAGTCTGGACTTGGCTCCAACATCCAGCGATCAAAGTTATAAGAAAATAGGAAACATGAAGTCGTGTATACCTCACGGGAAATTATAACTTTCAAGTTAATTCGCGAAATGAGATACCGAACTCTTGAAATGACAAATTTCAGATTTCTTATTTATTTATCTGCAATTTCAAAGTGGTAATATTTCCACCGTCTCTTGGATGATCCAATGTTCCACGAGTGGAGATATGAGTTCATCGTCCTCGAAGTATTAAGAAAAACCCGATTGTCAGACGTTCGACGATTCTCTGGTTCGCATGTGGAGCCATTTGCGTCTTCATTCTTCGCGTGGTTAGCATAGCGAGCGCAGATGTGGCCGAAAAGAGGATTTCGAAGAATGCCAGCCGACATTCTGTGGCCTTATGCAACGAGAATTTTGAAACCGAATATATTGTATCACCTTCGGTTTCAAAATTATATTCCGCGAAAAGAAAGAAGCTAAAAATGGTGCTCGTTAGTCGAGATTCGATCGGTATCTCGTTGTATAATGGTCCCGTTGCGAGGCTGTTTCTCGCTCGTCGAGCGACGTAACGACGACGTTCTTTCAAGAATGTTTAAAAAGATGGTGGCCGGTTCGCTCATTCAACGATCGTTTGGCCCACATAGCCGGTTGTTTACAGCACGATTCCTCGCCAGATCGCACGGGCTCTCTCGGTGCAAAGACCTCTGTGCACGGGACGATGCACCCTCTCGGCCTTGTCCCAGCTTCGAAGCGTTAACCCTTCTCCCGGCTAGCCATTCAGCACGATTTCTCGACAGCTTTCGAGCGAGTTACTCCTCGTAACATATCTTATATAAATAAATATTTACCGAAACTTTGATACGTTCATCCGAAGGAAATGAAAATGAAAATGAAAATGTCCCAGGAGGAAGAATATCCTGGTTTCTCTGGTTCGAGGATCGATGGTGGCTAATAAGTGCCGGGAAGAAAGAGAAAAAGCAATGGAGCAGTAGCTGTTCCTTTACCGTTAGAGTTCGATGGACAGAGGCTGTTCAGGGAGGGACGTGTAGGGTAAAAGAAGACTCGAGTGGGTTGCAAGTCGCGCTTGGCGCTTTCAAGCCAATCAAGCGTTACCGAAACCGCGCGAGTCGTATTATATTTGCATCAGCAGGCTTAGCAATTCAAATGACGAGTACCGGCCGATGCAAATTACGCCGTGCAGCCGAGCTTTATATGTATTAATGGGTCAGTGGCATCGCGAGCCGAGTGTACAGTGAACCTTGCAGGAGCGTTGCACTTCTGCCGCGCTTCTCCCCACCGCATCGCCGACGCTTTAAGCTTCGTTCACATACTATTTGTTCCACCGTCTGCTGAAGGAACACCGTTGAGAAATAATCCGATCGTATCTCATATGATAATCCCCGTGATACTAAGGAAAATGTTAGCTAAGTTGATTCAAATCCGAGAAAAGGCACTCGAATGCTTCCCCTTATTAACCGTTTCTATTTAAAAAAATTGAAATTAATGAATACTCGATGACCCACAAGTTATCTGGGGAGTAAAGTTGGTATGAATAATGTGACTATTAAGAATTCGTTTTATCACTGCCAGTCTTATAATTATTCTATTTAAAGAATGTTTATGTACAATGACGATAGATTTTTAAATAAAAATGCATCAACATTTGTATGCAAATGTTTTTCACAAAGACAGCAATTTTCTTAGATCATTTTGAGAGACAATTGAAGCGGGAGCAAGATGCTTCTCGATATTATCGAATTATCGATGGAAGATCGAGCATAAGCTGGCCGATCCTTCGGCATCTGGTCCGGTAACAGTCTATCGGGCAGGTGCTCGCAAAAAGGGCCTGGCGTCGCAAACAGAAGATAAAGAGAGAAAATGGAGGAGAAGAAAGAGACAGCATAGTCGTTGAAAGGTCCTCGACCTTCGACGTTAAGGGCAGAGACCCCATCGAGGGTGCATAAGACGCTCTTTTACTTCATCTTCGTATGCTTTCCTGCTCAAAATATCAGGATATTTATTTTGTATATTTGTCGGAAGATCGAATTCTTATTATCTAAGAATTTTTTCCTTAACAATTATACCAATTATCCACCAAAATCCTTTTAGAATCAATCAAAAAGAATCAATAGAGTCAGCTGGTTCGATCTTCTTATCGAACCAGTAAGATCGAAGTTCCGCGATGTCCTTGCGGATCGACGTGGTTCGATCAGTTCTCGAATGTACCGTAGGGTCTTCGACCTCGTGTCGAGCGGTGAAGGTACGCGGATAACCTACTCCTTGGTTAATGCACCCAACGTCGATGACCAGGACGTCGATCCATCGAAGAAGGCAAAGGACGTCCGCGGAGTCCTCGGAACAGCGAAATATAGAAGGAGTACGGTATTCGCAGGGTACGATGCAAAAAATGAACGAAGAGGGAAGGGAAACGACGAGCAGTCGCATCATCTCTTCGAGGCTTCTTTCTTTTTCAAACTTGAACTGGACGCATTGTCGGTCGAGACTGGCGGAACGTGTCCTTTGGACACGGCTTTTGAAAATGCAACGAGCGCACACACGCTCCAAGAAGAAATGGAATATTTCGAACGAGAGAAAGACTAACAAAGTGGCGAGCAATGGTTCTTCTCTTTTATCAGATTAAAATTATTATAAGGACAGTTCTATTTACATATTTTCGTTCGTATCGATAATGATTTCGAGGAACCGAGAATTGTCGATTGTTTCCGTGCGATTACTTAGAATTTAATCGTCGGTCGATGTCCGTCGAATTTCCAGAATCCCTCACCGAATTGGCCTGTGGGGAAATTACTGACAAAGCGTCGGATTCATTTTAGCCGAATGGCACGGCAATCCAAGTTTTAGACGCGGCACTTTCTTTTATCGATCTTTTCTCCGATCACTTTCCCGTTTCACCGAACAAAACTTCCAAACTGATTTGCTTTTAACATTCTTAAGATACTTTGAAAATTATTATAAGGTAACTGTAGGATAAATTTTTTTAAGAAATATTACAAATTGATGTAGTTATCGTATAGTCTTCAAAAAATGTGTAAAAAATGAAATGGCAGATGACCTTTGAAAGAAAAATTGCGGCAGGCGTAGAAGAAAGAAATCTTGTCGAGGCTATTCGAATGATTCCTTTCGGAAGCGGTGCAACTGTGGACGGGACGTTTGTCGATCGGACGAGACAGAGGGTGGAAAGTTGAAACGCAACCCTCAGTGGGCGTTGCAAGGGTAGTTTAGTGGCGGTCGTCATGGAAACCCCGAAGCCTCGACGTACACTGCACCCTCATTACGGACCTTGAATGAGAATCGAAGGGCAAGCTGTGGACGAGGGTGCGCTGAACTTGCTCGCGTCATCTTTTCCTTCGACTTTGATGCTCGTTGCGATACCATCCGCGATTTTTATTCCATCTTTCTTATTTTAGAACACTGATAACCATCTAACTCATTGATTCTCCTATCTTCAATTAATATTTAATTTACATTTATCTTAATAAGAAGAAATTTAAAAAATTCTTTATAAAGTAGCAAAGTATTGATTATATGTTATCAATTTAAAATTCCTTGAGTAAATTTAGATTTTAGGCACAGTAAAATTCACCATATCATTAAAAACTTATAATATTTCTTCAAATATCGTCATCAATTTCCGAGAACTTGCAGCTTATTCGCGAGCTTATCTCCCGCGACCCATACAGAATGAAACCATGAAGGGTCTCGGTAGTATCTCGACGCATGATTTCATCATTAGTCCCGTGGATGTGACGATGCAACTCCCATGGAGGCTCCTGACCTTAGCCTTCGCGATCGAGCGGGCTTAGGCTAGCGGAGGGCTTGGAAAACAATACCGGAAGCTCCGGTTGAAGAGACGAACGATGTCATAGAACGGTTTGAATGTTGCACTTTATCGATTACGCGGGTAGCTATGGTTGCTATGGCTACACCTACAACACCCCTGAAACGAAACATCGTTCGGCCCTCGGCTTTTGCTCGCCCTTTCACGGTATGCAGCTTTTATAGGGGGGGGTTTACGATGCATCCCCCAATCAGCCCTTCAAGGCTACTATATCGTTCACCACCGACGGGTGGATCTTGATCTTGAACAAAGGTTTGCCTTGCGTTCTTCGCACAAAGCCAGACGCAAACCGAGAGAGAGAATGCATGCACCCTCGCTGTTCCTCCGGATGCATCCCCCTTGGAACGCGATTAAAGCGCGATCACCGTAATAAAGTCGGCACGGTAATTTACAGGAAGCGACAGGATTATGCGTGCAGCTTGTGGTCGCGGGAAAAAGGATGAAAAGGGTGTCTCGTCTTCAACCGATCCCCTCTCTCGCGCGAGCCAAAAGAGAGAAATCGAAGCGAAACTCTCGGGGGATGCTCTCCCGCTGCTTCGCTCGAAACACGAAGCGACGATTGCGGCCTTGTTATTGGGGATTTGAGAGGATCTCGAAGCTACAGGGGAGGGGATTCGGAGGGTGAACGCTTCGCATATGGGTGGCTGTATCGTTAATTTAACGTTTATATTGGATAACAATCTCGTATCCTAAAAAATTGTTTAAAATTTCACATGGAAGTTTTAACAAGCATTGAAAAATAGGGAGAAACAAAAACAGCAGTTGAAAAAAATCTAAAACCATTAGAAGAAACGAGAGGGGCGCAGCACCCCGAAATTCGCGCTGGACTTTGGCAGGGGGTGCTGAAAATTAAAGACGAATAACGGCGCACGTGTCTCCGGGTTGAACGAACAAAGCGCGTCGCGATCGAATTAGGAAGCGTCTTTGTTCGGAGACGCAAGGCGTCGAGGGTGTCGACGAGAGAGTGTACCGACCCTTGCTTTCCTCAGGATCGAGGGACTGCGATCTGTGCTCGAGGGGTTGCGACGGTCCGTCTGGAAGGGTGGTGGGAACAGAGGTGCGTTGGAATATCTACATCGTCACGATGAGGCTGTATAATCTTTGAGAAAAAAAAGGTGGAAAATTTTGGGATAAATCGAAGGGAAATATTCGAAAATAATGTCCTGCGTCAAAAAAGAATTTGCAAGCATATTTCTTGATAGAAATTCATGAAGAAACGCTGGAAACATTCGATGCAAGATTACCAAAATTATAAAATATACATTTTCTTTCCTTTTTAAATGTATATAGGATATATTTATCCTATTTGCGACAGATTCTTTCTCAGGCACCGATGCGTGCAAAAAGGAGGATGGAATCGTTTCTCCTCCACGTGCCGTGACCGTTGTCAGGGTAACGACGTCCTTGTCCCGCGCAATCATTCCCGGAATCCAGATTCTTATGAAAAGCTCCGCTTCCGGTATTACGTGTAATCGAGCATCAACCAGCGACAATGAAATATCGTTTCAGTCGGCCGGAGGTAGACTCTCGATTTCCTTATGTCTCCGTTCCTTTCATCAAATGCCAAGAATTTCCCCGAAATTCCAACGCCTTTTGTGTCACCGACACTTAACAAATATTTGAAACATTCGGGGAAGGATGACATTTTCAAAAATTTCATAGGAACATTTCTTTTTTTCTTCAAATTGTTTGATACAAAATTTATGAACCCTACGGTAGCTGCTCAACGGTATCATCGAAGGAGTTACGCGATGTACGGTGGACGATAAAATCTCGGGCATTATTATCGAAGCGTCTGAACGACAATAACAGAAATCCCAGCAGGACGGGGCTAAAGCTATCGGCGTGCTCGCATTTTGGGGTCACTGGTTGAGGAGGAAGGTAGGCAGCAGCACGTGCCGCTTTCCGTTGTCCTGGCAACGATGACCTTGTCCCGCGCAATCAACCCCGGAATCCCGAGTACCCTCTCTTCCGGTATCTTCGCCAATCTGGAAAGGCCATATGGTGATAATGCGAGTTCGCGCTCGACTGATCCGAAAACGTTCTCGTTTCTCCCTTTTATCGTTCGCTCGATTGTTTTCGTCTCTTTTCTTCCACCTCTTCATTTGCTATCCTCGTCGAGAGGTATATACAGGATTAAGGTGGTAATTTAGTAATTAGCTTTCACTAAGTCGTTCGTGGTTTCCTTAGATCCAAGGGACGTTGATAGAGGATTTTGATAGTTGGGTATTATAACGTGTTCGAATATTACCGTCATAATTTTGTCTACCGTGTCAAGTAACGACCGTTAATTCAGATGATATTTTCTTGATTACGGTAGAGAGCGAACGGCGACAATTTATTCGCATTGAAAATAATTTTCCCGGACGCACGAGCTGCCGTCCTTCACCTTCGCTTCCAGTTTAGCTACGAGGTCGAGCCTTGCCCGTGCCCGTGCCAGCTTTCAAACACGAGTTCATGGGCAAAGAACCCCGTGGTGGTCTCTGATATATAGTCACTCGGAAGCCCGGAACCGAGCGAGCTCGGTGAAGGCTAAATGGGGTGAAGGTCTCCGGGGTTGGAAGTCCTGGCGGGGCTCTAGGGATGCTTACGGAGGAGAGGATCGAACTTGCTACTGGATACATTGGTCTAGCAAGAGACACGCGTCCAATTTTGTCTCTTTCTCGATCTTCCCCATTTTTCTCCGCCGTTATTGTTACTTGGCCAGTTATAAGCTTCTTATTCAGATTAAAATTGGGGTTGAAAGGGGGGTTTGTTAAGGAGACAGTCGAGTGAGATAGAGAATTAGAAAGGAAATAACAAATGTTATATTAAAAATTGTATATAAATTGCTGATAAATTAAATGAACATTTCGAGGAACTTTATTAGGTAATTAATTAACACAGTCTTGATTAATGTCACAACATTTGGCAAGTTCATTTTCATTTCTAATGGGCGAGTGGGTGGAATATTTGAAGGAGGCTTTGTTTTAATCAGACATTTATCAGGATAGAATACTGTCGGATCATTGGCTTATAATCGTCCCACTCGACTCCTTGGAAGGAGTTGATTAACGATCCAAAGAGGGTTCCTCTCGAGGACACGCAGGAAATTTAATCAGATCAGTGCGATTCAGCGTTCGTTAGATCGTTCAGTTCTTCCTAATAGATTCTATGTTGTTATTTTCCTGAAAGTTTAAGCTTCGAATTAATATAGCACGCGTGCCATTTTACGACACATTTATGTCATCAAATTGTGCCTGAATCATCGGATCACGCGTTCGTCCTTGATTCGATTCTCCCAATTTCACTGACACCACGTAACTCATATTTATGTCCGCGTCCCTAACCTAGAACAAGTGCATTCGAACGCTCTCCCTCGTTTCTCCTTCACTTGTGTGTCGTTTTACCGAACGCTTGTCACAAGACGATGATAGCGTCGCGTTGCTGACCGCGCGATCCTTCTTCTACCAACTCGCTGTCCTCGTCAGCTCGCCTCAAGGTGCTCGTACACTCTCAGCTGCAAGTATATAAACGCACGGGGTGGACGGCCGGTCAGTCACCCCTAGCTCGATCGTGAACACGCCTTCGTCTCCAATTCATTGTCGTTTTCAATGATGTAAAATGATTGTTTTCTCTCATTCTAAAAATAAGACATAGTTTGCTTTGGAACTGTTGAAAAGTTGATCTAGACTGATTATGAGAGGGGACAATTTTCTTGGATTAAGGAAATGGGAGTTTGAATTGTAATATCTAATAACTCAGTGTTCATTTTTTTTTTTAAGACTAATGGAGTAATTTATTTATTCTAAATACTATATTTATTAATATAAATTTACAATCCCTGTTGCTTTGCATTGCTAATATAATTACTTTTTTCTGTTTCAGGTAAGTCAGATGCACCTGTAATACTTGAACCTCTATGGATGCCTTTTATGTGATAAGTGAGTTTATTTTTGATTAATAATTCGATTACTTTATTGATCAACTAACTCGAACCCAAGCCGCGGTAGTAAAGTTGTCAAATAAAATTGAATTTACGAACTTTACCGTGCACTTTCGTATACGCATGAACTTCAAATTGAATTTATGGCGGACCGCGAAAGGTCGACCACGTGACTGAAAATTGGTCCACGCGGGGACCTGTTGCGATTGGAGAACGTTGTCGCAATTCGTCGTCTGGTCAACAGATGTCAGAACACGATGCGACACTGGCGCTGTCTGTCGGCAAAGTCGTAAACTACCATATCAGAGCCGTCTGCTTGTCACGGTCTGACTTGTACTGCCACCTACTACTTGCGGCGAACACGCTGATCAGACTTGCCCGATACGAACGCAATCTACTTACTTGATTCAATCCTTGAAAACACGACTTATCATACGTTACTGAATTACAATACACAGCATTGGGGGTAGTTACGATGATTCAGAAGAAATTAATCATTTGATACCGAGGGTATTTTTCGCAGTTAAGGGATGAATTTTTGCAATTTTTTGTACTTTTTAATTGTATAGTAATATCGTTTCATTAAGCGATTAATGGCGTGGGGTCAATGCACGTTCTGCTCGCGGCTGCTTTCCGTATTGTCGACGAAGTGAGAGGGTAGGCGGTTGGATTAAGTATCCTTACCGCAAAAGTGGGTTGCGCAACTGCATTGCTACGAATCGTGTGGCAATTGCAAGCGACGGCAATTTTATAGAGGCGAGAGCAACGCCGACAACGGGCGGTTTCGCTTTCTTCAATGTCCGACGATAACATTCTTGTCTACCCGCCTCGACGACGTGAAAGTCGTCGGCGATGCAGTTTTCACTTCGACCGCGGCCAGCTGTCGTTTCGTTGGCTGGATTTTCTGTCCGCTCGACGACAATTCTCGTGAAACTATGCCGAATCGAAAGTGAATTGTCTGTGACCCTCTGTAGAATTTACTATGGTCTGCTAGCTTGTTTGCTTATCACTTGGAGTTTGAGAAATTTTAGGTGCCCCGAGGGATGAGCAAAGAATTGTCAGAACATGCAGCTTTTAGAAATTCAAGATTAAAAATATATTTTGGTATATTTGTTAAGATTTTTGTTGCATTTCAGTCGGTTGAAATAAAGGACTTCTCGATTTAGATATTGAAATTCTTATCAGCGATCAACGATGACGAAAGTGGCAATATGACTGCATGAACCTAAAAGTAAAGGCAACGATGACGATGAATTTCATTCGGCTACTTCACAAAGACGTGTCAAAATTAGCATTAAATCGACAAAATCATAGCATGACGAATTAACGAAGGTCAGCTGTTTTTCAATACTTTCGTTTCTTCTTACGTTTGGGTACATCTAACGTAAGTGTCCTAAATACTGCGATTTCGGGTCACACGCGACTTGCACTTTCAAATTTCGTAACAACTCCGTAATACTACTTTATAATCAAATAATAATTAAATAATTGGCCTGAAATTATTTTTTTAACACGCCTTGACCCTCGAATTTAATGTAGATTTATTAAATTTTTATAAATCGAATAAAATTTATTATGATAAGTCTGTTTTCTGAGATTATTATTTGTTTAATAATTTACAAAATTATGTTAGGTTTTAGTAATTTAAAAAGGGTTGAAATTCTCTGAAGGGTTGAAAAGGCTGAATTCGTCGCGATGCGTAGCGACACGGCGTGGACAGTATGATAACTATAGTGATTTCAATGCACCGGCCTGCATAAGCGGTGTTCTTTCGCGTACTCTGGGATGATGTTTCGTCGTTCTTCTGTGTAAGTACAGTCTATACGTTCCACGTTCACGTATGTGTTGAACGCGTACACAGTGTGTCCCGCACACAAGCTAAACGAAAGTTCAGTCACTCCGTAACCTCCTTTCGATCGAAACTATTACACACTAGCCAGTGACTCTCAACGGGACGGATTTTTACTTTCGTTCTCGTTTCTTTTAACCGTGCCCTCCTCCACTTGCCGCTTTCCGTGCGCTAACGTTCGTTCGAACAATGTCCGCGTCCGACAGACTATATTTAGCAGAAATTTCGTACGAAAGAGGGCTGGACATGAAATTGAACCAGAATAATTAACGATCCCCGCTTTGTTTCAATTGTGTTCGAGCTTTTGAGAAAGCTTCGTTTTAACCCTTCTTCGAATTTCCAAATTTACTTTCCTAAATGAAAGTTTCCACAATTCCTTGAAGGGTTAAAAAAAGATTCTCCTTCGAATAACTTGTACAGTATCTGTAAAAGGATATACATCATCAAAGACATAAATCATTGGTCATTCATCTCTTCGGGTAGTAATGTAGTCATTAAAATTCTAGCCTCCCATCGCTTTCCCCTTTGCGAATAACACCGATCATTTCTATGATCCTTCAATCATTTCAATTATTTTCTCCGTCAAGCTCAATGATGCCAAGTAAACAAGGATACGTTGGATTCTCATATTGTGATTAAGCTTCTCTCGCACACATCTTTAACCCTCTTCAGGAACGAATTCATTAACCCTAGGTTAATTTCGTTCATCAAGATCGTCGAAATGTAATAAACGTCAGCTGTCTCGTAGACGGTCATCGGACACCATTGTCCTTCCCAACAATGCGAAAATCCGACTAAGTGATACAAGGTAGCTTTACGTTGACGTCGAAATCTTAGGATTTCGAAGCGCGATTGTCCCTCGAATGCTTCGTTGTTGCATTTGACCATCATTTCCGATGGTCGATTCAGAGGATGTCGGTAAAGCAATCGTTAGGAAACAGGAGGGTTTCCATAGGAGAGAGGCAACGTCGATCCAGGATCAAGCGGTATCCCTGCGATCCCGTAATATCGGTCAGAGCGTGTTGCACGCGCACGAAAGTAAAAGTAGGCGGACAGCACGCGCTGAACTGCTCGAAACGCGTCCTCGAACGGTCGCTGCACCGCGAGGAGTTACCCGGCCTCCGTGTTGTGCAACCGGTCCGGTAACTGTAGTTTAGTTTCGCTTTGCCTTCCAGAAGTTTCTCGAGCACACACCGCGTTGATCCCACTTTGTCACTGGATCACAGCTCCCCTCTCTCGTCGTGTCGATTGATGAGACTTGTCTTTCGAGGCTGTTGCTCTGAATCTCGCTGATTCCACTCTCGATTGTTGGCCTCCTTCGAAGCCGTCCGAATCATCCGAGTGGAATCCACCCCCTGGATTCGTTACTCTTACTTCGCTATTGTCCCCCTTGACGTCACCGACGACTATCGATGAATGTACCTGGTGGATGAGATCCGTACGGGCACGGTGTTCCACGAACGGTGGCTGTGCTGCACGATGGGAGAGCTTAGTCGGTCGTTGGGTTGCGTTGAGCAAGCCGAGAGCGAGCAGCAGTCACCTCGATAGCGAGTGTTGAACCCGCGGGAATCTAGGCCGGCGCACTGACACACAGCGTGTACGAAAGGAGCGCGCGAGCGCGCAAAACGCTCGATCGTGTGCACACGTAACGTATGAAAAGCGAAACTTTTTTCTTGCGCCTTTTCGAATCGCCTTTTCACGGCACGTGGTTGAAGGCTAATGGAAAGAAAACAGAGGATCTAGAGATACCATCGTGAAATTGCAAATATCTATCGATTTTTTATTTATTTATTATTTTTTTTAAACGAAACGATTAACATTAATAAATCGAAGACAGTTGGAAGCAGAGGTACGGAGCGGTGGATAAAAGAAACGGGGTAGATCGAATACGAAATCGAGAACCTTGACGCGATTCTATGAAAGTGTCTACTTAACGGCAGACATATACAAGCAAGATTTAATGATCGATAATCAGAACGATTTGCTAATGTCTAGCAGAAGGCAGAAGGTTAGAATTTTCAGAGGGAAAGAGAATGTGCATGGATATGCATAGGCGCGCGCAATGAGCCGCGGAACCGATCCGCCGGGATAAACGCGTTTTCAATCGACCACCATTTTTCTAGCGACGATTAAAGGTTCTTTTGCGTTCGTTCAACCATCGACTGCATTGATATCCATGAAACCGTGCTTCGTTTGGGACAAGCAATCCCATGCTAATTGAGGGATAATGGTGTTCGCGATTGAACGGCGATTTGTAAATTTCATTTGTATCCCTTTGACGAGCTCTAACGATGTTGGTCGCTGATAAACGAAACGAATTCTCACCTTTTCGAATACCACTGAATCGCATGGTGGAAGTGAAATTTAATTTTCAACAAGATAAATAATAATGTTAGTAAAAATTAGCGCGAAACCGTTCTGGTAGCGAGAGGATCGGCGTTCTTCAGCAACAGGAATGCCTGTTACGAATGCAATCGCATAGCGAAACTTGTTGTCGGTTCTCGGCGCGAAACAGGTCGGGCTCGTATCGAACCAAGTGACAACGACAGTGCGTTATTAGAGGCGTTTGATGACGCAAAGAGAGTGAGGCACTGGATGGAGGGAAAGGAGAGACACGCCAGGTCGTTGTACTCTCGCATTAGTGGGACACTTTCGGCGTTACTGGCACGGATCACGCACACGAATAACAATAAGCATGCGAGAGATACCCTCTCTCTTCATCTTTGTCTCTCTTTCTCTGCTCGAATTCTCCTCGATTAATCGATCCCAATTACTAAGTTTGCGAATTATATAACCGACTCTATTCGTGCTGACCACGTGAATTTCATCTTCTATGGTGCATCCTCCTTTGGGTTTGGAATTATTTGAATAATTTGAGATAGAAATATTTTATTTCGACCATTTCAATATTCAGAGTGGATTGAATATTTGGCAGATTTTTAATATTAGAATATACAATTTTATATGATTTCATCTTCTATGGTGGAATTATTTGAATAATTCGAGATAGAAATATTTTATTTATTTTGCAGATTTTTAATATTTTGAACATATGATTTTATGAGTTCGAGAATTATTTACCAAGCGATTTCATCCTCTTCTAGTGACATTTCATTTCCGCATGGGGTAAATTGACGAAACCGTGACGAACCGAGGGACGTGAAATTCCATAAATTACCGCCAGCCAACAAATATTTCCGTCATTTTCGAATAAATTCACTCGAAACGCTGGCACCTAACATCGTTTGAACCCCTGCCAAATAACCTTCATTGATATCAGTCTAAGGATTAAAACGAAACTGTCGTCGCATAAAATACAGCGATTCTGGCGTTCGCATTGAACAGGGACCGATCAACCGAACTCGAAGAATCGATAAATCAACTCGAATGTGGTAAACGGGCTGACAGAAATATTCGTTCGCAGTGGAATAAATGATTAGCGAACAGTACGATCTGGTTGAAACGAGCAAACAACACGAGAAATGAAAATGTAAAGTTTCACGTAACATATTTTCCATCCGTATCGCTTAAATTCAGATGCGTTCCCATTGGCTCGCTAATCTCGGCTATCGCGTTCGTACGAAACGTCCAGTGAATCGACAGGCGTATCTAACGAGCGATAGCTGCTCGAGCTAGTTCGTTAGAAGGAAAAAGTACTGAAAATGAAGGAGATTATCGGTGCCGGTCGAATTGATAAGGATACTTCGATGTTTACGAGTGCATTGTGGCCGAAAAATCGAAAGACAAAATGGAGAAAGATGAATAAAAGAGATCGGTGACAGTTCATCGACATCGGATAGATTCTACGTCGAACGACAGACAGACGATTGCATAACACGCGATCGCCAATAAATAGACAAAGATAATCAATTGGCGTACGTCGAGTCGCGAATCGGCTGGTTTCATTTTGTATCGGCCAGCATCTGATTTAACACATTTCCCTATAAATTCGCCCAATGAAAATCTCAGAATAGAAAATAGAAAAGCGATCCGAGATATATGCACTAGGGCGAGTATGCAATGACAGGAATCCAGCGAAAGGGTTGCTCAATTACTGAACGCCTATTGTTCCGCAATATAAACGTGCAGAAGGATTAACAATCAAACCTGTTGCTAACAGTTCTTAAAAATCCACATTCTCAGGGCGCGTTCGTGATCCTAGTTACACAATATTTTGACGCGAAACCAACAAAGTTTCACGCGTAACGTTACATAAAAAAATAAGTGGTATGGGAAGAGAAGAAAGTAACGTTACACAGATACGTTGGATAGTTTTCTTTCAGTGTTAATGAGAAAAATGGCAGCAATTGGTACGATTTAATACTATCACGATCCTTTCTTCTTGAATGGCGTTCAAGTTTCCGAAGGCGCCAGGTTCCGTTCGCCTCCTCGAAGCCTGGTTTCCTTTCGCACTCGTCCCCTCCCCCCCGTGTAAGTGGCACCTTTAATAACGAGACCGAACTGCCCGTGATCGGGTCCGCATGCCTGCCGTTAGCTGCATTTAGCCGCTAATGAATTTCGTAAGAGTATCGCTAGTACGAACTGCATCGGCCACGAGTGGGCGGTCTTATCCTTGGCGCTTTCTAACGAGCCTCGCGAGCGACTGCCACCGTTACATTCATCTTCGAAGGGGTGAACAGCAATGTTGCGTGTCGAACAGTTGCTTCGATCACGTACGCCATTATCGGTCCCTTAATTCTTCGATATCTTATCAATTGGTAATTTTGAAAAATTTCCACGTCGATATTTGAACGTCATAGGATCTTCAAGATTTATGAAATTGTAGACGATTTTATTGCGCGATTCGAGCCCGATCACGGGCACGCGTTCATAGAAATTCGTGCTGGTTTGGCAAATCTATGTACGTATAGATACGTACGTCAACTCGAAAGTTCCTGATTTCGTAACGACACGAGCGGTGCCGAGAGTTCGACGTCCGAGCCACGCTCCGGCTTGAATTCGCCGTTTCATAATAGCCGATCGAACGCACGGCCACCGCGATTCTATCCTCCTTCATCCAGGAAAGCGAGAACGGGAGCGGTGGTTGCGTTTCTGCACCGCCATTTTCCCTTCACGACATCGAAATTCCTGCGAGCCTACATAGAAAACGATCGTCGAACGAATCTCGATGACGGTTACGGAAATGTTTAGGCATCTATAAGGAACGCGTGAATGTAAACCGATGATGATGCTTGCCAGAGAAAGCGAAAGAAATCGTGCGAAATTCATCAAATACACTCGCACACTCGATGTCTCAGCTAGAAAATGTATACCTATGCAACTAGACGGAACAGAAAATGAAACGACGACGTAATTGTAATTATAATCATAAAAATTTGCAGCTTCCCCTTTAAGTGGCACGTATCTGCTAGGTCAATAAACAGCGGGGCTGAAGGTTGCGTATCGCGTAAAAATAACTTTGTCGAGCAGATTTTAATCGAAGGGGATGCGGTTAGTTGAGGATCACTGTACGTGCAAGGCTTCGGAGTGCATTGCGCCCTCGTACATAGGGTTGCACGCACCACCACCGAGGGGGTGGCAAGCGTGACGCAAATGTGTCAACAAGCTGCACTTTACCTTCGCAAGTTTCGCTCGAGGACTTCTTCCTTCGGGATTTATTTCACGTTTAAACCGTTTCTGAAATTAGAACAGTGCGCTGAAAAGAAATATGCAGTTTCATTTTCAAATAATGAAGATTAATACAAAATACTCGAAGCACTTTCGATTTCATATTTGCATCATTTAATTTCGCCTAATTTCGACGTTGATAATGTTTACGCGATTCCACCGCCTTCTCGTCAAATTCCAGAGCACGTTCCACGCCGTACCTCTATCCTGGAACAGGAAATCGCAGCAAAATTTAAATAGAGCTCGAAATTAACCGGCGAGACTGCGAATTCCTAGCTGCTTGCATCGTTTAAATTCCTCGGAATTCATTCGACTCCCCCTCCCGTTTGGATCCAGATCGATTTCCGTTTCGACTCGCTTAGATTCACTTTGAATCCAAGTCGCGGAGACTTTCATCCCTCTTTTTCAATCTCATCCCCGCGGGGATCCGAGAAGCTGGAGGACTTAGCGAAAACTTGTCCCGGAGATATCCCGAACCGGTAGGAGTTACCTTCGTTTCTCTTCCCTCTTTCTCTCGCTTCGGTTGGATATTTTCATCTTCGTCGATCACGTAGCTGCGAGATACGGCCATGTTCGTCGCTGGTGGTGGTGGGCGCTGTGAACGAACGCCCCCATTTCCGAAGGTCGACAGCGGACGACGTACCACCGACACCACCGAGGACGGGGTGTGAGTCTCTTCGAGTCCCTCGGCATGGAATTACTAGCCTTAAGTGGTGTTCATAACCGTAGCTACTTAAAAAAAAAGGAGAAATAATAATTCAAAATAAAATTTTGAAGATCCATCTGATATACTCTACGAGGGTAAACCCGCGGTCCTCTTTCGATAAAAACGAAAGTAGATCTTTGCGTAATCGAAAGATGCTGAAGGACGATCCCTTTCCTTTGAGAGGCCTGTATTGGATAGCAGAGGAATGATATAGGAGGTGGTACGAGTCTTCCAGGATTCCTCCGCTTCAAATTGATCCTGTTGGAGGGAGAAAGGTTGTAGCCAGGCAGTGGTTGAAGATGCGCACGTGTGGTCTGCACGTCGGACGGATCAGCCCGTTTCCCGATGGGTAGTTCGTCGTCGTCGTCGTCGTCTGACCGACCTTCGGGAATCGAGGACACGTATTACATTGCGACTAAGGGGCGGAAAAGGACATCACTGACGTACGAAGACGAACGATATTCTTGAATAAAAAAAGACTGCTACGCCTATATACTTCTAAATGCCATTTTGCATTGATCGCTCGAATTTAGGGATGATTTGTTTTTTAAATATCTTCGGCGATCCATATAGCAACGAAGCGTCTGACTATATACGGTTATTTCTACTGTGACGATCAACGTGTTAAATAGAGATTGGCTCGAAACATTTTATCGACCACAGAGAGTGTTAATAAGAATTTCGTGACCATTCTCAGATACTCCTTGCTCTTGTTCGAAAACGTTTACGCGGAATTTGAAGTTCCCGCGACCTCCGGACGGAAACTGCAGAGGCCTCGGCTAATCATCCGTGCTCTCGACCCCGTTCGTCTCGGTGAGCACGGACAAACGCTGAAAAATCTTCCTCCTCAATCGTTGAAACGAGCTCTAATTTTCGAATACGCCTAGGAACGAGTCAGCGCAAAAAAAGAAATTCATGAGAAACACGTATCAAACGTTGCGAATCTAAATTTCTATCGAATAATATTATTTAGTTCAGCTTAGACTGTATCGTCGTTTGTTATATTAGATAAATAACGGAGAATTTAGCTTCGAAAGGGTTAATATCCTTAACGATAATCTGTATTATCCTATGTCTGACTATACACTGATATTTCTACTGTGGCGGTAAACGCGTTGAACGAAGCGTTGTTGTACGATTTTCAGGTAAAATTTTCCTGACACACAACGTGTGGTTTAGATTTATAATTCTACGGTAGATTCTGGGTCACCATTCACCCAGCCATTCCAGGGTTAAAAGGTTAGAAATTATGCAAGCTTTGTAGCTCGTTTCGCTGAATAATCGAATATTTCCCAAGGAACTAAAAATCCTTGCAACGAAAGGGAAGTTCGAGAAAGCGAACAGAAACTTCTGCGAGCCGTCTATATGAACTTTCACCGTGACAGAGATAACTAGTCGATTTGAACGGATTATGAGAAAGCGTTCTCTCGTACCAGACGAGATACACGGAGTTATAAATTCTGTGGTCTGCCCTCGAAGCAGCAGCAGCCAACCTCGTGGTTATTTCACTTGGCTGGCTCGGTTAAAACGGCTTTCCAACCCCCATCTCTCGACGTAAAATCATATGTCCCCGATTACGAAGGTCCCTCGTACGTTGAACCATCGAGGACGGGGTGAACTGCTTTTTCCCCGGAGATATATCCGACTTTTAGGTCACAGTCAGTCTCTACTAGCGAGCGAAGCCGTTTCTCTTCGATTAATCGTGGCTCGATTATTGCCCGATCGTTTCAACTGCAAATCGTTTCGTACCTTTTCCTTCTTACCCGACATTCTTTTCACGCGATTCGATGCCTCCGATGCTAAAATTAACGTGATCTGTAGCTATCGATCGAAATCATCTCGTTTCTGAAACCCAGCAAATTCAAACGAAAAATTATCAAAGAGACACGCTAAATATCGTAAACATCGTAATCGCGATGTAGAATAGAGAGAAACGATCGTGTCGAGGCTGGTTATCGTGGCTGGCGAGAAAAATAAAATAGATGCCGCGCTTATCAGAAAGCATTAGGCGGACCGTATCAGCTGCGAGAGTATCAACGACCGACAAGCTCTTGGTGAATTTCGTTGCGGATGGTTCATCGGCCTGTCCTTCGTATCTGGGCCGCTCCTATCCACCCATATCAGCCTCTTTATCATAATTCATGCCGGACGAGTCGGTGCATTGTTAACGCGACGGGAGATCACTTGGCTGTGGCTTGCTGTGCCTGATGCGCCGCTCTACGTACAACGAGCATACAACAGTCGCATAATTCAAATGAAAGTAAACTGCAGTTGAACGGTTTCGCAATGAGATCGTAGGTGAGGCCTGATCGTTAGCTGGGAGCGTTAATTCTTCTTCAACCGACTGGTACACACCTAGCTGCTACCTCACACTTCCGGTTGCGTGGAACCTAAAATACGCGATATAGAATGACCACTAACGCTGATATCTTTTGTTATCTCGTACACGGAACGCTGTATCGCGTTGTATAATAATAATCGCGGTTATTAACTCGAAGTAATCGAGCTTTCGGAGAATTTATTCTTTGGAATACGAGTTTTTAAGCCCGAGGTTAACTGTTTCGCGGGTTTAATAGAAGCCGGAATAAATGTGCTTCGGTTAAATGAAAAACTTAATATCGCGACTGTTTGTTAGGAATGAGCTACGACCGAGAACGCGATGGAAATATAGGAGATAACGATGAAAATTTGATGACTGTAGTCGGCTTTTAAGCAGTTGAATTTTTTAAATCAACACGGGGGATGAATTTATGGTATGCTTCTTCGTATCTACGTACATTTAGTCCCTTTGCGAATTACAAAACGATTTCTTGCATAATTCAGCTGTGAAAAGAAGAACGAAGATGCACATCGAACTTTGACCTTTCGTGCAAAGTAGTCGGTCTGAGTATCGCGAAGCTTTTCGAATCGACGTGTTATATACATGAACTTTCCTCTTAACCAGGATCTTCGGGTACGAATCGGTGGAAAAGATAGAAATACATCCAAGATTCTCGTGATACCGCGTCGTCGTTAAAACTCTAGTTCCTCGAACTTGGAACGGTTTCGAGCGGTTCGACGAAAATGAGAGGTGAATTATTCGAGAAGATCGTTAAATCGGATCCAGGGTTGCGCGCCGATGGCAGTGGAGAAAGCATACGAGGTTGAAAACGGTCGTACGGTTGAATGCACAGGTTGAGTAAGTGAGCAGTATCGCGCGCGCGTTTGCCAGCGTGTGCAAGCTAGCTAGTGAGTCGAACATGACGTCAGAGCACGGTTGCAGCGCCCTAGATTGAGGGAGGTCACCGTGTGCCAGGCCGACGGCCCGGCGAGGTCGTACCCTCGGTCTCTCCGCGCCGAGTACGCTTTTCGTCTAGTCGTTTCTAGGTTAGGTTGGGTTACGTCTCCAGAACGTGGGAGGCCGCCGTGTGCAGCCTCGGAAATCCGATACGTTGTCTACCGTGCCGGCCTCTAGGTCATCCAGGTATCCGAGGGGGGCCTATCCTCGGCCACTCGACCGCCGATTTACACAGCCGCACCATGCTCTACTTGCCACCCCTCCCTCCCACGCCTGGAATTAGGGGATTGACGTGTATCGTTCTCGGTTCGGAGGATGCAGGTATAGTAGGTACCGTAGAGGGATGAAGCGAGAGACGATTGTGTTTGACGCTTTGCCAGACTCTGTATCACCGATCATCGCCTTGGTTAAGGGTGATTTTCTAGCAGAATCGAGGCTCTTCAAATTTCTTCGAACCGGTTAGAAGTCGATTCGATTGTTTCGGGGTATTCGCGAGGAGGTCATTCGGTAAGGAAACGTTTCCACCGTAGGTTCAGTTTCACCCGAAGGGTGTCTACGTGGTCCTGGTCACGTAGAAGAAGGTATCGTAAAAAAGCACGTAGACAGCAGGAGAACACGTGCCAAGACTCGAAATAGCGAGAGACACGGCACCACCGATTCGCAGATATGTCTGCTATCTGGTAACCGTTAGCGTGCGCTCCATGCGAACGGTAAACAATGACACCGTCTCGGGACGATCCATTTGCGACTATGTCCCTCACCTATATTTAGGACAATGTAGGATATCGGTCCGTGGACTTCCGTGGCCCCGACCGCTGTTATACGCGGCACAAATCGGGCGAATTGCGGTCTCTTGTGTCGCTAGGTCATTTAAACTTCGTATTAAAACTGTGTGACGTTCGGTAATGCGAAAAGAAACGGGGATTCTCGAGCACAGGTGACAAATAGAAATGTTCCGAACGAGGAAATTAAAATTTAAGATCAACCCCTTTGTTTCCGTCCCGATCCGCCGGTTGCGCTAAGTCTAACGCTAACTTTGCATACTTCGATAGTCCATTTGTACTATCAATCTTTCTGAATCACAATGACAAAGTACCTCGGATCATCGATAGAATTTACGCGAAGTTAATAACTCGTTTGCATAGAAGACGTTTCATGCTTCTCTAATTGCCATAATCGCTATTCATCAGTCTTGATCGTCTTCGGTTTAACCTGACGCGAAAGGTGAAAGAATTCTTCTCGGTTTGAAGTATGTAAGAGAAGTACAGTGACGTTAAATTGGCGAGAGAAAAAAAAGGCGGCGATTAAGGGAAGAGATGGAGAGGAGGCAGTGGAGATTTTGCGATCGTGGCGACGAGGGAGGTGAAGGGAGATGCTTCTGTCAGTGGAACAACGTACCGCCATGACCCCACGACGACTCTGTGCACCGCGGAATCGCGTATCACGCGCGTCAAGTGCAACGATGCATTCACTGCAGATGCATGCCTACGAACACTCTCGTGTCTAGCTTGTGCATACGTGTTTTAAATACACCGGGTGTTCTGAACGATACGAATAATTCTGCACTATCGTTAACACTTTCGAAATGGAAGTTGGAAAAATTTGAAACGAAATTGGAATTGGAAGCTGACAGAAAAAATGATACGAAACCTCTCTGAATTTGAAATAAAAAATTGGAAGATTCCAAGGTTCCATTTTCTATATTCGTAAAATTCTAATTAAGAAGCTTAATTGGAGAAGGGAAATGTCATGGGTGAGAATTTCGTAGACGCACGACGAACAATAATCAGCCGGGAAACTTTGGACCAACGCGTTCGGTAAGATGAGAGGTCAATGCTGGTTGCCATGGCGTGTTTGACGTCATAGCGAGTTAATCGCGAGCACGGAGCGTGAAGAGGCGGGGAAAACAACGGTAGGAAAGGGTGATGGCGATTCGAAGAGACGAGTAAACGATCGAAAATTCCGAATGACGCGGGGTATACGAGGTATACATTCGTTCCCCAAGTGCAACGTTCACCCGACCGGCTCAAGGTTCTTCTCTGGCTTGAGAGAAGGCGCGTGTAAAACGCTTTTGATCGGTATCGACGAAAAAGAATCGCGCTCTCAAGTACGCGAGCATACATGACACCACTGGGAAATATTCATCCTGCTGTCCCACGATCGCGTGGAAGGACTTGCTGTGACGTTCGCAATAAGAGAAATACATACGGTTCACGAAATTTCAGTAAAAAAAAGAAAAAATTGTGAATTCTGCAAAAGGTGAATTAAATCGATTCGAGCTTCCAACGGTGGTTTCTTCTACGGTGAGATTAATCGTCGTAACCTATTCGCTAAAGAACGTTGGTCGTGTAACGCACCGATTTCACCATAAACCGGGTCTGATATTTCTACCAGACGGTAGCCTTACCTTACCTACCGTAATTTGTCGCTGCCTTAGTCGCTTAACCTAACGTTTCGCTCGCTTATTATCGTCGATTGCACCGATCTGCTGCAATCACCGCAGCAGGTGTGCTCTTTTTTTTCCTCAAGACGCAACACACGCATCGCTTCGTATTTTCCAAGTAGTAAAAGAAAATTTCTTTTATCGATATGTTTCTGAAGAAAGAAAATAGAAAACAGTTTTTTTAATTTTTTGATATCGATCACCGAGAGAATGTGCAACAAAGTGCAGCAATGAATGATTCGAGAGGAATCGAGAGGAATAAACCGCGTTCCCTGGAAGGTAGTAGCCGAGCAGACCGATATCCACGGCGAAGAAGTGATGCAGGTCAGTGGCTTACACCTACGCTGATGCACCCACACGCGTGGACGGTGTTGCACGTGTGTGCTGCACACGATAGCAGCCGGTCGGAAAAAACTCGAACGTTGCTCCTTCGAGATACTTCCTCGTGATTCGTGGTAGAATTCTTCTCTGAAACGTGTTTAAATAATAGATGGAACGGATAGAAAAATTTTTCACAGATTTTTATCAATCGAGTATTTATTATTATTTCTGATCGATTATTATATATAATAAAATAATACAGAATAATTACAGTAAAATTAATCCTGAAATTAAATAACGATTATGTAAATTATATTTAGGAATGACGATAGGGATAGAAAGGTGGAAATTATTGCTGCAAAGCATGAACGTAGATAAGATTATTTAGCCAGCTGAATTACACGGAAGGATTTTGAAGTGACGCAACCAGGTGCAATCGAGGTAGAAAGTTATTACATTTCTATGACTTTCTAGCTGCGCCCACGATGATTGTCGCGCGCACAGTTATATATCGTGTGTAACCATAATACTTTATCTACGGCCGTCTGTCGCGTGGACAAGCATTCGCAACCGGGCAGGGGAGTTTCGAGTCTCGATTTTATCTCGGATACAGAACCGCCGTCAACCATGAATTACCTTGCACGTTGACGCAATTGACCGATACAACTCCTTCGATAATGTTTCAATTTTTTATAATCGTTCCATCGTACCGAATTAAAAACCATCTATCTATTCGTTATTTCGAATATCTGACTCTCGATCGACGGACCATGTAGAGAGACTCAACTTGAATTTTTATTCTCAACTTTCCACTTGCACCACCCTGTATATACGAAACTATCATCGAAATACCAACTGGTAAATAGAAATAAAGAGGGGTTAATTTCCATTGAATGGAGTATCTCGGTGGTGTGAAGAGAAAGACAGGTATGGTAGCGTGTAGAGGGAGGTAAAAATCAATCGGGCGGATCGCGTTCACCTGCACACGGCCACGGTACGTGACGAATGCATCGCGTATGCGATTCCGATGCAACGGCCTGGCTGGTTGTCCCAGTGAGCGGTCGTTCACCCGCACTCTCGGCCCGAGTCGCCAGCGAAACCGAGCGAGGCAAAGCGGGCAATCGTTGCTCGGAGGCCGGGATCGGGAATTCTTTACTCCCGATTTAGCCACCCTTTTTCGCGTTTTTATTCAAAGCCGGTGCGCGGCTGTCGCGTGCCATCCTAACGCGATACAAATAAACCGATCCGATGGACAATCCGTGGACTCGAAATATTCTCGAGGCTACCTCTCGCGGACGACCCCGCTACGACCGAGGACGTTGCACTTTGACCACGTCCAATATAAGACACACATACACACGTACGTACACCGTGGCTGATGAGGGCGAGAGCGGAGAGATGGTAATCGTAGCGGTTTGCTACTCCACAACTTGCAGGACTCTGTGCTTGTTATTTAAACGGAAACGTTGATGATCGCTTCAACCAGCAATTGATTTACCGTCAAAGTTTTTTGGTTAATTATGATTTGCTGGAGGGAGATTGATACGCGAGTTAGTCTTTCAGGTAGATGTACGTAGGGTGAGGCGAGGGTGAAAAGTTGCTAGCGGTGAATTGATTTAGTGCGAAAGTTTTTTTTAACCAATTATGATTTACCGGATTTATCACGGGATTTATCTTGTAGTAGGAAAAGGTGAGAGTAAAAGTTGATGAAAAGTTGCAATTATTTTTTCGAGGTTGTTTCGAAGAGTCTTGAGATTTCTTTGAAGGTTTCCACCAAAATCTTGGCCATTCGATTTTCTTCAGCCATACCTGGTGACCGAATTTTTTCTTTCTTTTTGTAACGCATACATTACTCAACCAGGACTAACAGCGCGAACGTTGCGTAATCGTTCACCACTTTACGTAAGTCAACAATCGTCGAGCGTCACATCGAGAGAAATTCTTTTTGTTTCTTTTAAAAATTCGTAACCTTGTGCGATTTCGAAAGGAGGAAAATCGTTGCGACGAATTCATTAATCCTTTCACTCCAGCGAAATTTTGAACAAAATTCGTTTTGCGTTTTCTCTTCTATAAAATTCGCGATGAAAATTGATGATGTTAGCAAGGAAGAAGGAAACGAAGGAAAGTTAGTTATAAAAATAAATCAGGTGCTTTATTTCAACTATACGATGGTTATGCAATTTCGCGAAACATTAGAAAGTGCGTCTGTTACATAGCCTGGTCGCGTGCAACTGGGATAACAAATTTTCTTTTTTCATAATCTCAATAATTCCTGAGTCGGTGGAACGTGTGGAAACTAAAAGGTGAAAGAAAAAATATACACACTCCCGGAAAATTTCTATCGTCAGTTTCGTACCTGGTTACCTTCCCTATTGAAAGCTTTCATTCCACGAACTTCTATTCCCAGAATTTCGTGTCCCAAGTATTCCAGTTCAAGAAATTCCTATTTTCAGAATTTCCATTTCTACTTCGGAAATTTCTCCTATTTTTCGCTATTCCGTATCTGTACAGGAAACAGCGTATCCTCGAGGACGTTTGTTCGATCGGAAGTAGAAATACCATGACATTTACCGGTGACGAGTCGTCGATTCGGGGTTCGGGGGTTGCGAGGCGAAAGGTTGGTGGAAAATTGGCGGCTATTTAATTACCCGCCAATATCTGGCTCAGAATGTAGGTAACTGGGTCTCGTCCCTGTTTCGCAACGACGTTGTAGAAGTGTAGGCCTGGCCGAGGTTGGTTGACTGGAACGATCGAGTCGGGAAAGTCTACCCTACATCCAAACTTGGAAACGAGGTGAGATACTCGAACTCCTACCAACGAAAGGATGGATAGGTTAGTCCGGATGGATCTCGTTGATAACCTTCGTGATGATCAATCTTACGATAACGTGCAAATTTCAGATCTTCGTTGACTGCCGTTTTAACGCGCATTATGGATACCGCTTTTGAGGCTCGCGTTCATTTTTTCAGCGTCCTGATTTCACATGTTACGCCTCGAATAATTAATGAGTCTACAAATTAACATAACAATCTATGCAAGCATTCGTGTGTTCCTTTCATCGTCGAATAATACGGAAATCCGGTGAATGTATTTTTAAACCTTGCTCGTTTTAAAGAGAAAATGTCATGTGTTTAATTCCGTTAACTGATATTTATCGATAAATCGCGATTCATCGGGGGGGAATTGAAATTTCATGAAGTCGGACGAAAGAGACAGTTTATTTGGCGAACGGAATCAGATATTTAGAGTCGGTGACCGGTGCACATACCAACGCGGCTCATTGAGCAATTGCATGTGCAACAGCGGCTGCATCTTGCTCTGCAGCAAACGTGCGAGCAACGATTACACGACGACGCAACGTTTTCGAAACACCTCCGCAACTTCGCGGGTTGCGTTCGCCCTCTTTTCTACGCTCGTGGGAATATATTAAATTAGAGGCGTAAACGGGATTGATGCTCGTTAAAAGTTATAACACGAAGGTTTCGTATGAAATTGATCGTTGCCGAGCAATGTGTTTTAGTTACGATTCTTGCGAAAGGAAAGTAACGTTCAATTTATCGATTCGTTAAGTTTCATTGTAACGAGACGTCGACGTACGCTACTGTTCTGAAATATTTCTTCATTTATATATCGCACGGGTGCTCGATGAATCAGAAAATTGAATAAGGTAGAATGCATGAGAAATATAGAAAAGTGCAATTTGCCCGTGAAAAATTCTTCCCCAGCCGGTTCGTAGCTGTTGCAACCAAGAGAAGACGAAGTCCCACGCGAGTACGTTGCACCGACATATCGGTCCTGGCCGGTTGCATATCTGCCTAGAAGCATTGTCTGGATGCAAGTAGGTCTGCATCAGAATGCAATAAAATTGTCCCCTCTAGTAGCTGACACGTGGGCAGTACGTGCATGTGCACGTGCTTTTATTGTGTGATTTTCTCGCGTGGATAAGTGCAACTGTTAAAATAGAATTTTTGGACCTGGCACAAACGATCTAGAACAATTTCATTTGAAATTTTCGTAACTTTTACCCTGATCCAGTACAATGTAGGTATCGTGATGCAATCCGTAGCTGAAATATTATTATTCACTTATTTATCATTTCACAATTGTAAATGTCTGGAGGGAAATAATACCGTAATCTTCATTGAAACCGAAACTTTTGAAAGGAAAGAAGATTTTGAAAAATTTCCCCGAACAACCGTGGACAAGCCGATTTGTCAGGAGCGGTGAAAATCGGTTGGAGTGATTTACGGGTACGCGACACGGGTATTCTTTCTTCAAAATTTATGAACATCGCGCGAAGAGAGTGCGAAAACCACAGTCGTAAAGTTTACCCGCAACCCCGTAACCACTTCACTCCAGTCGGTGTCTAAATTTTCTACCTGACGACTCCGAGTGTCCGGCTGCACCCCTGGGGGGTGTCGAACATTTGCGGATTTCCGGCCACCGCCGAACATTGCGGTGAACACGAGAATTGCTTTGAATTATCTCGAAACCACGTTCAATTTGAGTTTCACTTTAGTTTATTCAGACCGATGCATCGAACGAAACTACTAATTAACTGCATTTTCCTTAATTTAATTAAAATTATCAGAATCATTTTTCGCTACTTTGACAAAATTTACGGATGACCAAAGTACAGCTAATCGCTTTCACGAAGGGAAAAGTTTTCTTCCACGCTCTAGTCGCGAGATGAATTCTTCGTTTTCGTTTCTCATGGCAATCGAACCCGGAGAGCAAAGAAATTAGCTAACAGGTGTGTTCCAGGTAGAAGCAGAAGGATTTGTTACATGCATGGATCCCTCAACAATCCTCCCTGTTTAGCTTTTAGTGTTTTTAACCAAAAATTTTAGTTCTAATCTCTCTGTCTCTCCTTAATCAAATGTATCGACACTTCATTGATCTTTTATTGATCCTCATTATTTTTCTTTTCTGTTTCAGGTAAGTAATCCGCATCTGTCGTACTTTCAATATCTCCATGGATACCTTTCGCGCCACAAGTAAGTTAATTTTTAAAAATGATTCTTAAAAATCAGATGTTTCAGCGTGACTGTAGCATGTGTCTTTATAGTCACGTACTTTTAGTTAGGGTAGGTCAAGCATCGATTATATTTAGAACAGTCACGTTCAGTCTACTATAGACTCTAGTAATATATTCAATTCGAATCGTTTAACGGGATCTACACGATGACCATGATCTAGACGTGACCAAGTTAGCCAATAAAATCCGTAAATCGTTTGTTATGCAGCCTTACCAGCGAGACAATTAACCCTTTTGATAACGCATGTCCCATTTTGATTAATTTTAATCTGGAAGTACTCCCGATAAACATTCGAGCCACGTGGTATCGATCACTCAATTTCGACTTTAATCTCAATCAAAGAGGGCTCCAGTTCCTTTGTAACTGTCAATGTATGCTAACAATTATTATCCTGCAATTTTTGTACTTTCAACGCGATTCGTGAAAGAGACGATGGTGATCGATAAAGTAGAAGTGATCGATCCTACCGTAAGCAGAGAAACTCGAGAAGATCGAGAGTGAAAGTGGAGGAGTTACGATACAAAGAGGAATCCAAGTGGCGCTAGAATTGTTCCCGGTTAGCTGACGCAAGTCCGTCAAACTGACTATACGTACTCTAACTGTTTATTCAAGGCCCGTAGTTAGGGCAGGTTAGGCTTGGACTGCGCCCAGTTTGCATCAATTTAGATTCAACCTTCCGTCGCGAGGTAGGAGGACCACTCCACTGGGACGATTCCCATTCGGCAAGGCTCATAATTTCCTCTTGGATCAGTTTGTGCGTCATTCGCTGATATACACCGTTCGATAATTTTCTAAGAAAGAAATGAATAACAATGACAAAGTCGTGAGACTCATAGATTTAACACCGAAATAATCGAAAATTTTCCTTCAAGATAAAGTCAAGAAACCGTGTTAAGATGATCACGATAAGCAATTGGCGTCACACCATCTTATCGATACGTACTTTCGTTAATTTTACGGCTCGGTGAATGACTGTAATCGTCAAAGACCATTATAAATTTTCTTCACTGTTAGAAGCCGTGAAGAAATATTCCGTTTCGCTCTGCCGAATAGAGATTCGATAGTTAACGGGCTATAGTTGAGGCAGGTTAGTTCCGACCTAGGCTAGACAGCCGGATTAGGGAGTCTCGAATTAGGTGCTCGTCCCGTTCACCTGCGATCCGACTTGTACTTTCCGTAGACGCGAGCCACGTGTTTCAGTCAAGGTGTGCGGACACGTATGTACACGTACTGTCATGTGTGCGCTGCCAGGGGTGAAGCGGCTTTCACTCTTCGAGTGTTAGTGAGTCAACACAATAACGTGGCAGGGGAATGCACTATATTCTCTGATTGTGTATCACACACGATCAGGAGCGTATCCTTAAAATCTTGTTAAACGAATCGTTTCACCGAGAGGATCGAAACTTTTCAAAGCATTTGTTCAGTTACAATCTTGACCCTAATATTCCCTGCGTTTCTTTGCCGTTGCAAGGCGGAATTTTGAGCAAGCGTGGGTTATATTTGGCGCGAGGTTGAAAACCGCGTAAAATAGTACCGGTGATTTTCATGGTGATCCTTGGCTACGAATTTACTTTGTCCCACGAAAGTCGGGCAGGATGATAGAAATTCAGCGTGAACGTGCGCACCCGTGCACGCATGATAAACGCTAGGCCAAGCCTCTTCGTATTAGCGATAAAAATCCTTGATCCTAATGACGGGTCAACCGTGCCAATTGGCCATAGGAACGAGGCGGTTGTGCCTCGAGGATATACCATTGTAGCTTTTAATCTCGTACCGATAAACTCGTAGTGTTATCGTTCTGCATTTCGATGAAAAACATCGATCCTCCGTGTTACGCGCTTCCTTACACGTCACGCTAATTGTTCAATTTCTTAAGATTAAAATATTCGTGCAAAATATAAAAATAATTTTCCGTTGAAACAAGAGACAATATTAATATAGTGTAGATGGTACGGTTATTGAACGAAGTTGGAAGTATCGGAGAGGCGCGTATTTAAAAAAGCGTGGGGCACCAAAATGGCGCGGTACACGAGTGATGATCGACGGTGCAGCGCGCAAGCGCGGCGAGGCCGCGACACACCACGCCGCGGCGAACTCACTCGCGCACCGCATCGCACGCCACACACAACACACCAACTAATAACGTGCAAGCTTCGATTTCGAGTTACCGCGAGGACCACGCGGTCGCTATAAGGAAAGCAACAGCTCGTTTTCATCGGGTTAATCCTGTTGTCGTGCGCGCTGAATAAAAGTGTACCGTTCATAAGGGATACTGTACCCGAGAACGGTCCAGAGGACTGATCCGTACGACCAAAACAAACTTGTGAATTTCGCGCCGGTGTCTCGTGACAAGTCCATAAACGGAGACAGAGAGAAAGAAAGGAGGAAGGATAGTGAGTTAATTGGGGAGAAAAGTGGCGAAGATATTTTCGTACGATCGTATGGGCAGGGGTCGTGTTATGCCATCCTTAAACTTGTTTACACGTGAGACTATCGGTAGGACTATCGGTTAACGATCGGACAAACGCTCATAGGGCGGGTAAGATTAAGAGAGGAAAGTCAGTGCAACAGACTGGTCGGGTGGAGAAATGACGGTGCAAGAGTTCAAATCCCGTGGCAGTGCAGCCGAGGAACAACAGCCGTCCGGCGATATTCTATCACCGTCAAACGAGCCATCGGACAATGAGAAGGAACAATCGGCCCAGGTTTGTTACCGTGGTGCGCCCCAGGATAGCGAAAATCTGTTGGGACGAGTTTTGGCCGGTAAGTGTTTGACACGTACCGTATCCTAGACGCGTGGCGACCAGTCGAACGAAAGGGAGAGTACATAGATAATTTTCCCTCTCGTTCCTGGCCGTTCGATTTCAAATCAACAGGGATCGTGTGTGGTAGTCTAACAGGCTCGTAAAAACATTCTTAAGCCGCGGCGTTGATCACGATTCAGGTAGGAAGGAATAGAGAAAGAGGCGGTTTCACTTTCCAGCAGGGTTGGAATGTAGGTCGCGGGGCCCGGGACGAGGCTAGTTCGTTGCCCTCGGTCGGCGGCCTTCCACTCGGCGCTCCGACAATTTTTCTCCCTCTCCGTCTTTCTCTGTCCCACCTAAACACATACTGCTTCCCTCTCTTCATTTTGCTCGCACAGTTCTAGCCTAGATAGTGTGCCTCTCTAGTGTGGCTCCCACCCTACGAGTACCTACCTACCCCCACGCGTTAGCATCTCCCTCTTTGTCCCGTTCGAGCGCTTCCACGTATCCTATCCTTTTCACTCCGTTTCGTCTCTCTCTCTCTCGCTTTTTCTCATTCTCACTCTCTCTCTCTCTCTCTCTGGCCTGAACTCGTGGTGAACTCTCCGGTGTGTAGAGAGGTTGTCGGTCTCTTTCCCTCGTGTAGGTCCGTAGAACAGGAAAGTAGGTCGGTGGGGCCTTGGCGCGAGGCTAGTTCGTTCACCCTGCCTGGCCCGTAACTGGGGCAAGATGAAATTAACCGAGCGGCCTGCCACCTCGCCCCACCGCCTCCTCTCGCCATCTCCTACCGCCCGTTCGGCAAGTAGTGAACTCCGCGACTCGTGTGGCCAATCGCCGGCGGGTCGGTTCAACAAACTCGAACTGGGTCTCCTTACCGACCCGCTCCCGTCTCTCGCCGTCCATTCCCCGCCCGTGGTAGTTTAGCTACTCTACCAACCTCCCCCACCCACGGCTATCATCGAAGGTCACCAACACACTCGGCTTGCCCGTTTGCCCTCTTGTTCTGTTCGTGTAAAAGAGACTCCCGATGTGCCTCTCCTATACAGTTACTCGCCCGCGAGTCGTTCATAAGCGCGGCGCTCTCGCCCACACCTTTTGTTCTCTTCGTCGTCCTCTCCCTCCCTCGTGTTCTCTATTTCAGAATAGGAAACAACACATACATGCATATGTGTTCGTAGTTTTTTATAACACACGTTCGATTAGATTTGAATGAGGTTCTAATGATGCATTAGAGACAACACTTGGAGGAGATAAGAGACCTTCGGCGTCATCGTCATCCTAGTTATTAGTAGAATTCTTTTCTAATGCAATTTTCTATGAACTACTTGCTCTGCTTTGTACTTAAAACCGTTTACGCGCAGACCTTACCAGAACACACACACATTTGAAACGCATTCCACCGCACTCCCGTTTCTACATCCAGAAAGAGACTTACGTGAGCACGCGTTTCTCTTGAGAGAAACAGAGAGAGAGAGACCAAATAATCGTGTACGCGTAACACGTCACATGTACAAACACGGCTGTGTACGCACACACAGGTCCGTTCAACCGGCTGAGAGAGAGATCTCGTCGTAGGCCCCGTTACGTAACCTCCACGATAGTGAATTACACGCATATGGGAGGGCTACACACATCACCCCTCTCTCTCTCCCTCCTTCTCCCCTCTCTTTACCCGGGTATTTTCTCTTTTCCCCCTTTTTTTCTTTCATAGATATCTTTCTTTTTTTGTCCTCCCCAGGGACACTTTGGTGCTCTCATCATCTCTACCCGGAGAAAGTACTTACAACAACATTAAGTCACAAACAACGTGACGTTGGTTTGCGGACTATACCCGTAGATCTCACTTTCGCCAACGGTCATGTTGGAATGCTTTCACTGTTTTTCTCTGTTCCTTGTTGTCGTTGCATCCGCTGTCGGAGAGCACTGACCTAAGTCAATGAGTGTATTATAACTACTATTGCTTTACTACAATACGAGGATGGGGGTGGGGGTTGGGGTGGTCGTAGGGTCGAAGAATGTGGTTGTTTCCCCTTCGCAACAACAATTTTGAATATTTGACGGCATTACAGGATGGAGGAGCAAATTTTTTATTGTGTAATGCCAGGTTCAGGTGTTTCCCTCTTTTAATGATAATGGATAGGAGCCACGACCATTTTGGTCGCATGACAATGCGGGTTTATTTGGGCTTTTTTCACCATTTATACAACACTACTTACATATTCAACAATTTGCACGAGAACTCACCTTACTTCCGCCTCCACTATCCGAGCTGCTCGACGTCCTATATATTCATATAAGTTGTTGCGCGAGGACTTGCGAGAAAATCACTCGCGGCTGACTCCTCTGGCGGTGAAAGTGCAAAGCACCGCTCTGATGGTACAAGAGATGATTATCAAAAAGAAGGTTAAAACTTTCCTCGAAGTTACATGAAAGAAACATCAGATATTCCATTGAAAGAAAGAAAAAGCGCAACAACGGTGATTCAGCGATTCAGGGTTAGCGAATCGGGAGCAGCTGGAAGGCTGGTGTCCATAAAAGCGCGAAGATGCGTCGAATGATAGAGGTGGAGGTACGGGAGGGATGAGAAGAAAAAGCTCGTTTCGACAGCGACGCGAACTCCATCGGGCATTTTCTAATTACGCTCGTGCTGACGACTGGCTAACCTCAAAAGCAAGACACACGGGCAATGGCCTGGCCTCCTCCTGGTCCCCAGTGACCTCGATTGATGCGCTGTGTCCTCTCCCAGTCCACGATTACCTCCCTCTTCGGCTCCGTTCCCCAACTGCCCCCTCCCGTTCAGCTGAGAGGAGCGTTGACTCGACACCGTCCAATCAGGGGCCGGTTCGTCGACTCTCTGAGCTGTTCTCGGGGTCGTTCTAATCTCGCAACAACGTCCCTACGCCACAAGCCGAACCGACAAGAAGCCCGATAAGAGAGTACCATCTTCCTCTCTTCTTCTAATCTCTCTCGCCTCTTTCTCCCGCCTTTATTTCTCTTGGCTTGGTTCACGTTGCGTAGATCGAGCCGCTATCTTCGTCTTCGTGTTCGTTTTTCCCTCTCTCTCTCTCGCACCGCCATACCAAGGTGAACAACCTCGAACCGTGTCGAAGCTCTTATCGTTCGCAAGCTTGGTCCCTTATCGAGCGACCGCTCGTTCGCGCTTCTTCCACGGGGTTCGCTGAACCGATCGCGAAAATCTAGTTCCTTGATAAGTGGAAGGTTAAAATACAATATATACAAGAATGACGGAGGAATTCCTCTTTCGCTGAAGCATAAGTGTAGGGGTGTGGAAGCATCTTTCTACTTGCATTCAGTTTGGGGGAAAATTAGGACTTAGAGAGAGCCTAAGGAGATGTTAACCTAGAACTTCCTAAAGTACGAATGACGAGAATGATCTATGATCTAACAGAAGGATGACTAGGATTCTGGATTTATTTCCATGTGCTAAGTTTCAAGACACTCTATCAGCTTCTAATTCTCTATTCATTCAATTCATTTACCAGTTCTTATCACCTTGTGCGGTTGCTGCAACGGATACTCTATTCCGTTCTAATTCGTGTGTTTCGAAAATCCCGCTAGCCAGGCTTGAAACCTCGTGTCCTTCGCAATCCCTGTTTCCAGTCGCTAGAAACTTTCAAACTCATTCGAGAAACAGACACTAAGATGCATAATTTCGTTTTACCGTTGCAATAGGTCGGTCATCGAAGTAATCGACGCGCTTTCACTATGCGCCGCGTTTGTCTATTACATCAGAGGAGATCAGGAACGCGAATAACAGTAGGTGTCCGGGTGGTAACCATTGGCATAACTGGGATTTTTGTCTGGGCTGGGCCAGGTCACCTGGCTTCGTCGAAAATGTCAAGCGTTGCTTAATTCTCCTTCTATTAGTAAATGGAAATATTTCTATGGAAGTATCTGTAAACGAACCACCCCGGTTCCTATCTAATCACGTCCATGAGGGGTAACGCAACAGGCAAACTGGGCAAGAACGATGGTATTGTTGGAGTTGTTCTTTCTTTCTGATGCCAAACGGTGGTACGAGCCTATCGAGTCACGGTTCACTGGGAAGAAAGTAAGAGTGGTCTGACCAGGAAGTTTAAGCAACGATGAAGGCGGTCGGTCCGGATGCCGATGAAAGGGAAGTGTTCGCACCGGGGAATGATTTCTCTCTTTCTGGTTATTTCGTCGCGGATTCACACGTGATCACGACTTTCTCTTTGTTTCTCTTCTACGGAGGGTAAGACGGACTTTCTCTTGCGACGATTATCTCGGTCACATCGAGCCAGTTTTCTTGGTAAATCGAGAACGCGATAGGTAAACACTGATAAGATTGTTATCCGTGTGATGTACGGTTCGAGTCTATAATTATAATAGATAAACGTTGTTGTACGTCGAAAGAAGTGTTGAATGATAATAGTTCGTTCCGACGAGCGAAAATCGAATAAATTGAATAATAGGAAGAAAAGAAAAGCAGATGGCGGACGATCTCGCGCATTTCACGGAAATTCGAGCAAGCTTCACGACTACTCGCACAGTCAACCCCCGGAAACTCGGTTGAGTGGGTGAGGATGGAGATGGGAGGAGAGCAGAGGGTAGCAGCCTCGAGGGCAACGACCTCTGACCCACCAGCCAGCCCTGGTATTGCTACCCCTTCCCCTGAACGGCTTCTAAGTATAGCATTTCCACCAACCTGTCGCCCCTTGCTACAGATATTATATCTACACCGCAGCCACCTCCTCTCCACCCTCCGCCGCCACCTCTTGTTCCTCTCGAAAGCTCGGTAATTTTGTTCTGTTACCACTTTATCGCTGCAGCTACTGGTTCGAGCATTCGATATTTTTCTTGCCTCGCACTTTCAGCGGGAACGCTGCAAGATTTTGCGATATCTTGTGCATTGATTGCAATTGATTATTATTTTCTAATTTAAGGTAAAATCAAATCTTTCAGCCGTAACTGAGTCATCCATAGAAATTAAATTTTTCTGTAATTACTGAATTCTATTTTAGTATCAATGGAATGGCTAAAGATTTTTCAAAGGAAATTTCAATTTATTGAAAAGTGATCCCTTATACCGATCCCTTATAAAAAGGATTAATATTTGACGATGGTATTTAATTCTTTCCATCTCTAACAAAGATACGTCTTGTCCCAGTTGCGTGGGACACCCTGTATATCCGTGTCGAGTGGCCTCCGCGAAAATAGCAGAACCGTGGACCATGCTAGAGAGAGAAGGAACGAGGACGAGCGAGGAAGAGAATCAAAGTAGAGGGGAATTGGTAATAGTAGGGGATAAAGTAAGTAAGGGGATAGGGTAACAGTGGTGGGGATGAGAGAAAGAGAGAACCGTTGACCTAGTTAAGGGTGAGTGCCACCCTCGCCGGTCAACGACCCCGCGACCTCGACGCTCGCAATCCGAGCGAATCCTCGGCCACCCTCACCCATCCCCCACCCACACCACCACCGACGAGCGTCACTTTCCGCGCCCGCTTTCCTCGGCCTGATTAGACCGCCGGGAGCACGTTTCCTACCTCGATAATTCAGCCTTTTCTCGAGTTCGCGTGTTAGTTTGATACAAATAGGGGTGGAATGATGCTTGGGATTATTTTTTCATATCGTTATTACTATTGGATGATTCATATGTATCGATAAGCTTTTAGGGATGTAGGAGATTCTCGTGGAATATATTTATTGATGAAGCTTCGAATTAAGGTCAACAGTTAGGTGGAATATTTTTAGTTGCTCTGGATTTATGTTTTATAAATTACAAGTTCTGTTAATCTGAAATTCAGGCTTCCTTTCGATTTCGTATTTCTTTTTGCGTTATACAATATCGTTGCCTAACAATGTAAAAACCCTGCAATTTACATGTAGCATATCCAGCAAACAGAAAACAAATTTCATCGATACGGTACACTTTTAAGAACGAGGCTCGCGGACGTTGCAAAAATTCGCCTGGAAAGGAACGCGTAAAAAGCGTTACGAAATCGGTTTGAAGAAACTCTGTTATATACGCAGGTAATCCTACATACCTGTGACTGAAAACAGTGTCGTGGCGGACGGGTCACATCTGAATCCTTTCCTTAATTTAGACAGCGATGACTTTCTTTTTTTGTCGCTCGAGACCTGGGTCAGATATGGTTTTATACCATCTCAGCAAGGGTAGAGCAATATTTTACCAAACGATTTTTTAACTTTTACTATCCCTCGCAACGTTTTCGAAATGACTGAATCGATAAAAAAACGCGTGGTCGTTCCAGAAGCAAAGCCAAGCGAAAAATAATCCCAAAAAAATGAGCAAAGAAGAAGAAGAAAAGTAGGAAAGGAAAACGCGTTCCAGTGACTTCCAAATTAAGAGGTTGCCGGGTCTGAAAAGAACGTTAACCCAGAGTCGGCTAAAAAACTGAAACATTTTACTGCTTTTTATGCTTACCGTCTTCACCTTAATCCGCTTTCCTGTCGACAATTCGAAATAAACGGGCCGGAAAGAGGCGTTTTAAAGAAATAAAAAATGAAAAAAGAAGGGTGCGCAACTTCTAATCCTTTGAGTGTTTACGCGTTTACGAGGGGACAGGACTATGTTATTTGCGAAAGGATTAGCTAGAAAAGAAATTGACTTTCCGACTTGGCCTTTTTAAACCCGTTACCCATGTTTTACCCCTTTTTTTTTTATTTTTACTGGGTAGCTACGCACGACGAACCCTTCCCTTTTCATTAGGTACAGTTACGGTCGGCGATGGACTGTCATTCGTTTTGTTTCTTTTCTACCGTTATTGGAAGGATATCCTAGGGCCCTGTAAACCCTTCCACTTGTAAATCACATAGCTTGCTATATTTTTCTTTCAGAAAACATGGAAGGCTATTGTGTTACGCGTATCCTCGGAATCCGTCGTCTTTTTACGGTTCTGCGAATTTTTATCGCTTCTCGAAGCTGAAAAAAAATCTGAAACAGGCGGGATAATAAAAAATGTTTATAAAGGGGTTTCTAGACAAATTGTACGACAGAGGCTGGTACAAGGGAAGCGCTCAGCCTTTAAAGAAATCCTGTTCGAAACATGGTTGTCTGTTTATTAGCGTTCCTTGTGATTTACTGGTTTTCTACCGTTGCACGATAGCACCACGCTATTTTCCTGTTCCATGAAGAACATATTCAGCTAGCATAAATTTTCTGATAAGAACAATTGAAATTAACGAGCATCAAACTTAATCAGACTTCGTCAAACTTCCATCCACGACTTTCCAGAAAATTGTATCTACTTCTGCAAGAAAGACTCGCCTGAAAATTGTGGATAAAGAGCCAGATATGTACATGGAATCATTATAAATTGTCCCCGTTGCCCATTCACGTGGCTAGTGAAACGTGAAGTGTGGCTCGCGCGAACGATAACGAGCTGTTAAAAGCGACCGGTGATCGCAGCCTGATAACGGGGATATCGGGGTGAACGAACCACGTGTAGAAAATAAGGGGACGTCCTTGGATAGTCGCGAGTCAACTATAATTAATAATAATCTCGTAGCGCGATCGGTGCAACAGAGAAACGATCTGGTACACTTTGACTTGCGCAACGATTCGCGACAGTTTGCGAGTGTTGCAAAAGCTCCTCGTCGCTGCTTGAACGCGTTCGCCTCGTGGAAAGTGTGCGAAATGGCACAACTTTCACATTCGACGAGGCCGTTAATTTACTTTCTACGTTGGTGCACTAGTAATATATTACACCGTCTGCGTTTCTTTTCGCCGAATGGACAAACTTTGCCAGTGTTCGTTCGAGGATCTTCGGTGTCTTCGGTGAACCACTTTTCGTTGATTGCGCAAGAGAAGGTCGACCAAGATTTCCTTTACCATATTTTATGGAAACTCTGATTTCTTAAATAGCAATCTAAATAAAAACAATGAGATTCGTTCTGCAACGTTTTAGTAAAAGTTCGTCTGTCGATTGTAAATTATAAAACCCCACTTTCGTTCCTGTAAATTAATTCTGAATTTTAATTACTGACTTTTTAATATTTATATTACCAGTTACATAATGCAGTTATGTATCTATTTTATTACCGATTGTATTGCGAGAAATAGGTAACCAACATTTCCAGATATTCCCAGCAACAAAAGAAACAAGTAACTTTCACCTTCTTTCTATAACACATTTGTATCAATCGTGTCTTTGTTATTGACTCTATCTAAAAATCATTTCCGCAAGCTGATATAATACAATTGGTAATTCGAACACAAATAATCCCATTGTTCCATCATAATTACGTTGGATAGATCAGAAAAATGGTAATTTTATTCGTGTATCAGAATTTTCAATCTGGTATTGATTCAATAACGCCCCAATTACTAACGAATCCTCGATGAAAAAAACTTGCAATTTTACAAGAAAATTATCACAATCATTTCTCAATCACGGGTATAACTCGTGCAATAAACTCGATCAATTATTTCCTAACACGATACATGGTGAACGCTCTCGTTGATTACGATAATCGAGCAACAACCCAGATGTCGATTCGAGCTAAGAAAAATCTGGTGACATGTAGAGTAGAAGAGAAAAAAGAAAAAAAATAGAAAAGAAAGAAACAGAATGGATAAACGTCGATTATCCTCGTTCGATGTCGACAAACCCTTGGATTATTCCGGCTTCGAAGGACGCGGTCGTCGATCCGCGACGAACTCCTCGCGATCGACCGAGAAATCGTTGCGATTTTTAACCGGCGCCCGTTTAATACTCGTCCGGTCGTGTTGATTGTGCAATATGCAAATTAGTAAGCTAACGGTTAATCACTCGACGTGACTAAGTAAATTGCCGGCGACAACGCGAGACACGTCGTGCATGATCGTTTGACTTTTTTTCTTTTTTTCAATATCTACACGTTCAGCTCGATCTTTTTTATCCTGTTACAGCATATTTTCTCGCGATCTAGCAAGCGGTCGTCTTTAATTAGCGAGCCGATAACGGGATCGATTTTGTACTCCCCTTCACCACGGTGATTAGTTGCCTTTTTTTTCCCCCTTTATTGTTCGATGAATAGATAAGAGATTTATGATTGTGGCGCTGTTTAACATTCTTCTTCTCGAGGAATTCCGGTAATTGGAAAATATTGTGTAATTATTGCGGGTGATTGGTGCAGTTTAATAGCAGAACGATCGTCGAGAGTATTTATCTTTCATCGAGTCGTTCACTTAATTTCTTACCGATTTAGTCACTATTTTAGTGCCCCGTTTATTTCCGAATCGACACGTGTCGCGTTCGAGGATTAAACGTAAATCTGACTCACTCGATGTCGATCCGAGTGACGAATCACGCTTTCCCCGCTCTCGAAATAAACTTAGATGTCACGTTTCCCCTCCCCTAGTCAAAGGTCGAAGGGTCAACCTTCCCCGGGGTGCCTTTCCACCCTACCATCCCTCTCCCACCTGATTGCTTTCTTTCATACACGTGGTTGACCTGCGAGGAATCAACCCTCGCTTCCTTATTTCCTGATTCTACTTCCTCCATCTAAATCCTCTTCCAAGAGCGTACACAGAAATAACAGTAGATACGATTAACGAAAAGCATTTCATAAAATTTCATTTGAATAAACGAAACGTTCCCTAGAAATAACCGGTTAAATTATTTCAAGCTGCTAAATATTCCCTCGGTGAATTCCATTAGTTTCGATCGCGAAGCAATCGGGACGAAGATCGTTCGCGATGAAAGTAACAGAGAAAATCGGCTTATATTAAATTTTCCGGCTTTGCAAAAGACAGATACGTCTTGGAGCGTAATAAAGACAGCTTCTCCTCGCTACCTCTCTCTCTCGTTCGACCCCAGAAATCCCGGGGGTCGCTGGTATCGGGTCGCGAGGCCAACGAACTCCTCGCGTCACGATCCCTAACCCGGTCAACCGCGACACAGATCCCACGTAGCAACCCTCTTGCTCCGCCACCACCCTCTGTTCCTGTTTATGCGTTACCGTAACATCGATTTCCTTGAATTAGAACACGCGTGAACCGGACCAACGGCATTTCCGAAATTGCGCGCGACTATGGAGCTCTTCCATCCCTACCGTTTCGAATCTAACCACCCCCCAAGGAATTCTATCATTTTTCTACGCGATTTGCATTCTTACGGTACTTGATCATTATGAAAAAATGCATAATGCATCGGGTTAGAAGTGTACTCGGTTAGCAGGGGATTAGACCGAACGCAGTAGTTAGCCGGTGGTTCGCGCGTTACGCAAGTATATTTCATTTAGGGTCGTCGACCAGCGAGGCAAACGAGGGAAAGAATAACGGTAATGGCTTGTTGCTTTCTCTATTCGAGTGTTATCCGTTGATCGATCTGCCATTTCGTTCGAGCGTAACTCGCACACCCTCGATTCGTGCACTCGTTTCGCCTTCCGTCCCCTTGCGTAACTCGTCGGCCGATTGCGTGCTGCACCAGGCTGCATCGCGCGCACGATGCACCGGCCACCGGTTAAATGGCACCGTTCGAAGAATGTAATCCGCGATCGACTTTCTAGAGGAATTTCGACCGGTTCCAAGTGAAATTTCGGCAACGCACGGTGCGAAAGCACGCGGTTCTTATTTTCATCGGCACGTATGCACACGTGTGCCGTGCGTGATCGGACTGTTGGAAAGTGGTGCATCTTTGGAGGCCAGGATGCGTTGATTTCCAATGGATAAACGGCGAATTTTTGGAAATTTACGCACAGATGATGTTATAAATGAATCGGCGTTGGTGTTTCATTGATTGGAAACAATTTAGATGAGTAAATATGTACTCTATGGAGCTGGAGGAGGGTTTTTCAGACGGGTCGAAACGTCGCTCGAGGCATCGTGTAACCATGAAGCTTACAACACGCCGTCGGTTGTGCTTTCACTTTCCCGAGAGAGGCACCGATTGACATCACACAAGCGTGCTAAGTTGTCGTTGCCGTCGTGCTGGATTGCCTCCGCGGATCCGTTCGACTTCCGGCAAACCGGCCGGTTTCGTAATCTATCGAATTTATTTGGTCGTCCGGGGCTGGCTCTCGATGCAATTCAGGCGAATCAAATCGACTTAAACGGTTCAATTAACCGGCTCATTTGTCTACTCGTGTGCCCCTCGCTTCGATGCGTTTCAGCCGACTCGAATGGGGGTGAGAGCAGAAACCAAGGAGAATTATACCGAACCGTTCAAGGGAAGGTTGTCTGTATTTTATCAAAATTAAACGAATTATTTAATTACGAGATATTTGAATAGAGCTTGTCTAATTCAAAAGTGTAATGCACTTTTCGTTTTATTACAAATTCAGGTATTTGTCGCTCGTTTCGTCACACCCACCGTATGTAAGTTCGCGGACTTTACATAAGTCGCGCGTTAGTTTCCGCAACGCGCTCGGACCAATTTAACCATCGCGTTGACGTAACGATGTCAACGCACCTTTAGTCGCCGACGTTCGAAATTCGTACGGGCGTCTGCCACCATTTTCTGCGTCGCGTTTTTTAGTATTCAAACCATCGTTCACTGTTTCTAGAAAAAAATATTTTTGATATCGCTACAGCTTTCGTAATTCGAAAGAGGGGTTGAAACATTTCCTGGAACGTAGGTATTTTCCCCGTTTCTTCGACCAATTAACTTTATCCTTCGTTTCGATGAAAAGCTCGGCCGAAAGAGGTCGAGATGCGAAGCAGCGGGGCAGGGGGAAGTGTGGAAAGAATGAAAGAAAAAGAAAAATTGCGACGATGAATCGAGGTCGTTCGCCGTTCCACTTTTCACGTTGTCGATATTAAAAATTAGCGCGGCTGTCCCCTTCGCGATCGAAAAGACCGATTACATAGAGAGGACGCGGAGGAACGGGAGCAAAGAAAGGGGGTGGCAAATGCGTCGCGTCGGGACGAACGACGCTGCGACGGGATTTTTCCTCGTTCTTCGTAGGCTTCGTTGTTGTGCTTGCGCGATCAAAGAGAAAGGACGAGTTACTCCGTTGCTCTCCTCTTTGCACGTTTCTCTATCGTTCCTCCTTCACAGGGTGGTCTTTCTCGATCTTTCTGTACGGACGCATGCGTCAGTGATCTCTCAAGGCCTTCGTGCATTAACGCCGAGTGCTGTTTGCTTCGTCCCACTTTCCTTAACGCCCGGTCAACGACCCGGTAGGTAGGTGAGTTTCCAAGGTGCACCAACACCTATGTAGTGGCTCGATTCTATTCCATCCGAGAATACGTTGATACAGTGTCTCAGAAGCGGGGATGTTTAATTATAAAATGGCCATTTGCATCGCTGAGAAAATAAATGAAAGAAAGAAACGCGTCGCTCTAAGAAATAAGGGAGGCTTGGTACGCTCTCTCTGAAGGGGTTGAGTTTCATTCCATTTGAATTTTTCCTCCAAAAAATTCAGGTAGAATCTAGGAGAATTCCAGAGTGCCACGTTGCATCAAAATTGAAGGGATTACAAAGTGTAAGATTGAAAAGGGCGATGGGAATGTTCGTAAGCCTACAGACGCGTTTGTATGTGACCGCAATCGCGAAAAGGTTCTGACGCGTTCTGCGTGGAGGCGCCACCATCCTTTCGCGAATTACGAGCCGCGAGTCGGTATAACAGGAAATTCGCGACTCGTGAGTCGGTATCGGGATGTGCAAATTTCTCCTGATAACGTTATCACTTAATAGATACCAGAAGGACCGGTCTCGTTTCGGCGGGAAATTTCAAGTTCCCAGTATGCTCTAGGTACGACGACCGGAAGGTCCCTTCGAGCTGGGCGAAGGGTCAGATGCGAGGGTGCAATAAAGATTTCGACCTCGTAAACGATGAACGATCCTCGTTTAGGGGTTTATTCTTGATTTTATGATGGGACTCGGTTAAATTTTAAGCCAGGTGGAAGTATGATTCTCCGGTGTTGGATTTTAAGGATGGTTTATGGTTTCAGCGAGGAACTTTGTTCATTATTACGGTATTATGGTATTTAACCCTTACATAGCGAATACAAAATCATTTTAAAGCCGAAAAATATGGAGGATTCGTTTCTGAAATTTAAATATAATTATGATAATTTGAAGTTTTCTAACTAAAGTGTAACTTCTATAATTTTGCGTTCCTTCTGTGAAAAAGTTGTAAAATTAATATTTCTACGCGGTTACACGTTATCACTGAAATTTCTTCTGCGTGGAATATCTATTCTTGGTCGATCGTGCCCCACTTGTGCGTGAGGTAACATAAAAGCGCGTTGCTCAATTGTGCAACGCTGACAGCGAAACGAAAATACCGAAACAAAGGTGAGGTATTTATGATCCGAGTAAAAAAACTCTTCCCATAAAATTGAAATTTTCATGTAGTTCGGTCATTATCGTTTCGTTAAAACTTTGTTTTCGACCGTTAACTTGTCACTTATAATACGTTGTTTTTTTGTTACAGGTAAGTCGATGTTCATCTTCTTGGCGTGTCTTTTATCAGTCGTAAGTAATCCGCTAATTAATCGCAGATTAAACGATCAACGCGAATCCTCAGGCAAAATTAGCTTGCGACAAGCCGTTGTAAAAATAGTCTGCTTTACGTCGATGTCAAGTTCGAGGTTAAAGATACGATATACAGAGTGTTAGAAAAGTTTTTGCAACAAAAAGTCTAACGCTATTATTATAATTTTAATACAATATGAACTGTACAATCTCTAAAGTTGTATTTAAATATTAATTACATTTTTAATATTCTGTATTCAATCTTGGAACGGTGGTAGCTGGGTAAATTGCAATCCATAACTTAAACGTATACAATGGTGCATCGCCAAAAAAATAGATTGTCAAAATTAAACACTTCCATGCAAACATCCCCAACTAAAAATACGTCCAACGTCCACTATTATCTTCCACACGCGTTATCCCTTAAACTCATTTCACCCTTCCCGGATAAAAGTCCAAGAGGTAACAGCCCGTAAATTCGCACCTCTCTGCCTCTCGTGCAGTTTCGTATGCTCTAAATGTTCTTCTAAAAGAGCAGAAAATCACGGTGTAATTTCGCTCGTTTCGAAAAACAGGAGCCGGGTCGTAAATGTCCCAGCAAGCATAGGTCGTGCGTCATCAGTCCTACGCACAGGAACGGGTTCAAAAAAGAATCGCCGAGGAAGGGTAGCTTAGTGCACAAGCGAAATCGCGTGGGTACGCCTGACGCGTGCGCGTTCGCCGGTTCACCCTGTCAGCCACCCCTCCACCCCATTCATGGACATGAACCCTCGAGTACGCGACGCCAACAGTGTCCGATACGTTGTCATTAGTGCGGGTATGTCAGCGACCGTGGCATGCGATGATCCGGTCGAAAATAGGATGATCGATCGCAGCAGAAACACCGTCGCTCCGAACCCCATAGAACAGCTCTGCCCTAAAAAGAGGCCCCATACGCGGTTACTTCTATCCTCTATATCTTCCATAAACAAACGCATGGCTAATTTTTGCTCGACAATTACGCGTGCACGTATGCACACGTATGCGAAGGGAAGAACGGAGAACCCTATCGGTCAGGAATCAACTCTGTGGAACAGTACCGGAACAGTGGCATGCAAGGACACCAACCAGACACAGAATCCTGAGAGGCGTCGTCAACGCATCAGAGGTTCGTTGCTTTATTCTTTTATTCCAGTCATTTCTTTCTGTCACTGGGACATATGGAGATGAAATTGGTGGAACTTTTGATATGGTGTCTCTTAGGATTAGAGCTTAACGCTTCCGGGTGCTTGCTTAGCGGACCATTGCAAGTTGTGAAGAATAATTAGAGTGTGACAATGTAGGAGTAGGTTATTTTCATCAGGTTCGATGATCCAGTAAAGTATTATACCATGTAGCTATGGCACTTTGTATTTATTGATAATCTTCGGTGCTTTTTGTGGCTGATGAAGGATAGTGGGAAAGTACCTAGCCTATCAGAGGTTTGGGACCTTATTTGTATTATGGGGTATTAGGTAAACATTTGACAGTTGATGTATTCGCGGACTGGTTCTCACATATGCAGCTACCTCCCTTTTGCCGGGAAAAGCTTTGACACTAAGGCGTATCGATTTTTCCTCGAGCGGGGCTCACGTGCTCATTGACATTGGAATTGCTCGCTACCAGGGTCAGCCTACCTGGCCACCTAGCGTCCACGAACCGATATATACCTGTTAAAGAGTTTCCACGATGCGCTGCTCGATGGCGCTACGATCGTCCGCGTGGCTGCCTTGGTCTTCCCAAGTTCCTCACCTTTTCTCAGGAAAATGACCTGGCTTCATTGCTAACACCTTACCTCATGAATACATAACTACCTGGCTTTTCGTAGAAAGCTTCGTATTGTCAGATTATGGACAGTTTTGTAGTTAGCGGTTTATCCTCGGTATAGAATGAAACCTATCCTGTACGTTCAGCCTTAGGGGGATGTGTTAAGTACTTATTTAACAAACGGGTTGAATGTTAATTTACATAGAGTTATGGTTTGCTTAGCGCTACTATCGTCATGGAAATAGCTCAGGGTTGAACTTATTCGAGGAAATTTCGATAGTAACCATCAGATTCTCCAGGGAATTAAGCGTAATTACCTGCAACTTAGGCTAAATTTTGATATTTCTTTCTTGTACGTTAGTTAAAGATCTGAGATTTGAAAGGGCAGATCAAAAAGCGGATAGAACGTAGTCGCTGTGCTCGTTCTCGAACCGCAGCTTGTTTTCGTGGATCGAGAATGTGCCGATGGCCCACATTTTTAACGACACGATGGATTTCCCAACACGGCCCGGCCGAAACGTGCAACGGGGTCATTGCGCAACGGTTTAAGTCTCTTTATCCAGACTAGAAGTCTGGCAGCATTACATAAAGGCATTTATCTGTCAGGAGTCAAGCGTTGTGTCCTGTTAAACGGTTCTTCATCCTGTTTCAATTACGTTCGTTACAATCGAAGGGCTTTAGTTTGAACGAAACCAAAGGTAGATGCATAAAGCATCAAATCCTTACTATTCTGATCAGTTGATTGGCGGAGGGCAATAGCAAATTATTTTTCTATACTAAAATCCATGCTTTCTCGATTCAAGGATGCCTCACACAGGCTTTCCTTGTCCCGTTCACGCCCGCGACACGGATCGAGATCGTTACGTCGATCACCGTTTAATCTCATTTTAATCGAGCCGCTCAGGTGAGTAGGCGCGAGCCGGACACCTGATCCCGATGGAAGGCTACACTCGCCACGGCCCTGAGTCCCGGGAAAGAGAAAAAAAAAAAATTCACGTAATAATAGATACGAGCGTGCACTAGCGGCTGCCTGCCCGTTGCGTTTCGCAACGCTTCACAAAGGCTTCTCAGAGCCGTTGTTCTGTTCTACGAGCACAACAGAACCGCTCGCTAGGTCTACGTCCGCTATCGACGTCTCTTTATCCCTTTCAAGACTTTCAACGTTGGCCAAAATTGGACCCGACTTCCGGGATCACGTCGTATGAAAAGTGTTCGTCTGAAAAATTAGCCTCTTCTCTAAACTGATATTAGATCAGAAGGTATTAAGCTCGATGAACCTTAAATGAAAATTAATAAAAATTTCCTTATAATTTATCCTCCATTATATTCCGAGGAATTTTTATAGAAAATGGCTAAATAAATCACGTCAGGAAGTAGAGACAAATCGGGTGGACGAGTTAACTGGGGCAAGGTGTCCCGGAGGCAACAGACGAATCGTATTCTCGGTGGAGAACAGCATAAAAACCGAAAAGATCGTTCGTGGCTACGAGTCGAGGTGAGAGTGCTTTCACCTTTCTCCCTGACGTTGTTCTCTCTCTCTCTTCTTTCTCCGCTTTTACTCTCGATCACTGCTACCAGCTGCTAGCTGTTGCTGCTCCTCTGCTGCTCGTTCCTCTGGAGGAGAAAGCAGCTCTGACCTGGTCGTCTTCACGGCGACATTTCTTTTCCCGCCACGAAATTCTCTTCGCCACGCTGCTGACTCATCCTCCGTGAGTTATGTCATATAAACGGGGTTGGATGGGATCGTTCAGTGGGTCGCTTTGAGAACTTGATTCTTCAGACGTTTCGGTCAGCGGAGAAAGGTTCTGTATTATGTAATTATTAAATTACTTAATACAGACAGCCCTTATTTGCACCTCGCTTGAATAGAATATTTAGAAACTGTTTTTTTCTATGAATATATTATGCAGAAATCGAGCGGGGGAAGGCTGTAGATATTAATTATGCATAGGAAAATTAGTTCGAAGTTGTGACGCACACGCAGCCTTAATTAACCCGATTTTTTTATCCATAGACACCGTTAATAGACTGACTTCTTTGTTATAGATCTGTGTGTCATACGGGTGATTCACATACCATAACGATTGAATAACTTATTCGCAATTTCTTAATCAATACACAGATCGGTATAGCCAGCGGGGATTGCGGTCAGGCGATTTGCGGTCGCAGGTGGAATAAATTCCTGAATAACTACAATATCCTTTAAACATTTTTCTTTTTCTTTCTCCTCGATGCTCCCTCGATCGCGTTACGTGTTCGCTTAAGAAGTCAATTAAATCTTCTGGAAAAAGTTCTGTAACCACAAATTACGCGCTCGATTAACGTTTTATTTTAAACGCATAATGAAATCGAGGTTCTCGCGGCAGGGAAAATAAAAATTTGTATCTTTATGCAAAAGGTTATAAAAATAATTTATAATATTCCAGTCCCAATTATAACATTCTTTTATAATCATGTTATAAAAGATAATGAGCCAAAATTGTCAATGAAATCGCGAATAAAAAATCAGAAGGATATAAAGTTTATTATATCAGAGAATCTGTAATATAGAGAGGAGTCCCCTTCTAAAGGCTGGCGTTAAAGAGTCGGTAACAGGAATTTCGTCACGACGGCTCGCGAGGTGGCCGCATTAACGATATCCACCTTGTTGTTGAGCAACGTCAAACGGGCCTCGGCCGTCCTGGATGTCGGACGGTAACCCCGGTCGAATCAAGGCCGGTGTACATGGAGACGGCTCTTACTTTCACGCGTTAGAGACGCCACGTATGCTCGTTCATATCAGAAACTGTACGTTTTACGTGGACCATTTGATCATGGTGTCGCTCGACATATTTAATTTGAAAGTTGCCGAAGAGAGATCCTGAAACTTACATAGTCCTCCTTTAGAAAATATCGCAAGCTGAAGATCTCAGCTTTGTTTTACGTTATCCTAAAAGATTTGACATTTTTTTTTTGTTAAATATCCTTCATTATGAAAATATCCAAATTTCAAGTCATTTGGATCGTGCACTATCATCAATATACCATTTGCCATCAATGCTCCCTTAATGGGAATCGAGAATCAATGACCACTTGCGAGTAAACTAGTCGAGGAAGAAAGCGAGTCGGAAGAAGTGCTCGATCGTTTCACCAGGAACATCGAAGAAAGGCTTTCGATTGAAAGTAAAACGTCTTGCTCGCGAGCGCGTCGTTACTTTCGCCGTGTACACGCAAGGTTTCCTTAAAAAAAAGAGAAAAGGAAAAAAAAAATGCAACATCTGATCGTTGTAAAACGATGACGCGGTGGAAAACGCGATGTAAGTCAAGTAAAATCAAGATAAATGGTTTCTACTCGAAGGCCGTTCTGCATCGAAGCAGTGACTGTCACGTCTAACGGAATAAATTACAAAATTCAGAATATTCAAGTTTCATTCAAAGATAAAATTATGCTTACGATCTACTTTCGTAACAAAAAATTAATAAATAGTTTGAAGCCACCGATTCTTTCTTCAGGTAGGTATTAATGCAACGACAAAGTAATTGAAATTCACCGAAGGTTCTGACTCAACTTTTTTCCTCTACTTTATTTTTTACTTCTTAATTAACGATAATGCACCTATGATAAACGGTGCATTATTTCTCTGTCAGCAAATAGGCCATCTAACGATGCCTACGACCCTGATGGCCTTGCTTTCCGCACTGGACCGAAACGTCTTACGAAAGCTGGATTATTTTCGATCGTCCACCTATCCACTTGGGTCGAATCTGCCTAGTTTCTACTTTTATAAGCGATCGTCCATTGCCTGCAAATGGTAACGTCCTACGGTCATCGTCTGACGTGCAGAATATTGCTGCAACTCGGATTGATTGATCGCTTCCGCTCTTCGAGTTTCTGTTTCGAAGTGTTAATGACTTCGTAAACAGTTCAGATGAACGGAGAAAGCTTTGAAATCATATGGACCACTTTTCGAAAGGTTTGTGAATTTTCCTAGATAATTATAATTAATTATCTCGAAATTTGTTCCGGTATTCTTCTTTTTTCTAAAGATTGCTCGAAACTTCTATAACGTTCCGTTAGGCGAAAACGGAACCACAGCCGAATAGAAAGGAAGCTGTTCGACTCTGCACTGTGGTTAGACAGGTTAAAAAATTTCCATGGACTCTGGTAGACACTTGTCCCGTTCACCAGTCTAGAGTACGCTGATGAACAACACCCTGATGATCCTAATCTCTTGCGCAATAGCTAAGCGCCCTTAATGAAATTTCTGGCGGCTAATGACGAAGCACCCGGGTCATTGAACCCAACTTGTTTACGTTCCACTTTGTAGTCACCGTTTCCTGCTTGTTTTGGCAACCGGTGCTTCTGATTGATGCGGTTGACCCATAAAGATCCGAAGATTAGAAATGTGTTTTATTTGGCAAGTTACGTTTCATTTACGTACGTTATCCAACATCAGTTGATATGCTTTCAAATCTTCCTTAACATCATCAAATTTTCTTAAACCCCTTTGTCGTTTTGAACAAGTCCCCTATAAAGTCTAAAAGGGATTGAAATATAGGAAAGCTGTGTTGAGGATCAGTCTAAACAGCAGTCGGATAGTTTCTCGATGGTGGACACCAGCGTTCCTTGATCTTGCCTAAGGATTCACCGTTACGCTAATCGCCAACAAAAAACAGCTTCGGCTCTAGCGGCTCTTACGTTTCCCCTTCTTCGAGGTGTTTCTCACCATCGGTAAGGGCAACCGGAGGTCCCCGCGATTTCGGGTCGGCTCGAAATTCGGCAAAGTTACGTCACGATTACGTTTAGGAGCGGCGACGTCGAAAGTGCGGAACGCGGTCGAATTGGGACTCCCTCTCTCGATGGATTCGAAAGAAGTCGCTGGTGGTGGTCGGCGAAAAACCGGTCCCATTTTCGCGAATACGTTGCTCGTACACGTGGTCCGACACGAGGACACCGGTACTCGTGTAAAGCCAAGTGCGTTGACACGGATTGTCCGCTGAGGGCAGCCAGCGGAGGAGCCATAGGTCACTCACCGCTCAGCGTGTGCAACCGTACGCTTGCCGGCGCGTGTATCCTTGACGCGCGTACACCAGGATCCTGTCGGCTAACGGAATCGCAGCTCGGCACGCACGTGCCAGGACCTTCGAGCAAACGATCGAACTTTCCGCGGTCACTTTGCGTCATTCGCCGAATCTTGATGAGCTGACGGATCAGGAGCGCTTACCACTCCACTTCCGACAGGCGTACGGCCATTTTGTTAAGTTTCGCTGAACGTTTGATCGGTCGGGCAAATACTTTGATATTACCTTGATCGTTTGATAATTAGAAAAGCATAGAATACGATATCTGAAAAGAGAAAGTTGAATGAAATTGACGCCGAGATTGTTTGGGCTACGAAACGATACACTGGCTCTAACTCTTTCTAATCCACTGACTTTTGGTCAACAGTTTCTAACAGCTGCTAACGGGGCCACGATGACGTGGTCGCGAAGCCCGAAAGTAACGACTGTAAACAGTAAACACTTTCGTTCGCAGCTCGGTCTAGGACCTATGAATTTAGGCTGACCCCCTTACCTTCTGGCCCCCTCTTATTCTGACGCGTTAGATTCGCGTTAGACGGCGACCGCTTCCACATAACTTTCTCTCTTTCTCTGACCAAGCCAGAGGCAGATTCGTTCCTCCGCTTACCAGCTTACGTAACGAAATCCCCCCAAATCTGGCGCTTCGTGACAGACATTTGGAGTTGTTGTACCCGAAGAGGTTCAAGGTTTCCTACTAGTTCCGTTTCTAACTCACACTTAGAACACAGGCGTCAAACGATGTTGTTGAAGTCTTCCAGAGATTTTTCTAAACACGCTCGATTTCGTCTCTAATCTTGGATATCTATCAATTTATCTAGGGATCCCTAGATTTTCTTAAGTCTACAGGTCATATTATTTAATTACAAAATTTTCTAACAGCATCTTCTAAACAAAATATTATCATATCTCTCGATTAACATAAATTTCCATCGGTTTCCCATCATCTTAGAAACATCCCCAAATTCCCTAGCACCTGGTCCCCCCCAAATATACATCGAAAGTCCCGTCTATTTCCCTGATAAACGAAGTTCGAACGTTTTCGTGGCAGTTAATGGAAGCAAAAAAGGAACTTTCTCGGAGGCGAGCGTGGGCATTGGCATTTCGTCACTGGCCAAGCAACCAGGTTGAATAACCGGCGTTACGTCACTGCCGTGTACGCGTTCGCAGACGGTTGGAGGAAAGAGGGGCAACAGTGGCAAGCAGAGAAAGAGGAAGAGAAGAAGGTAAGGGACGGAGGTTCTCAGCGAAGCGTGCAAGGTGGGGACTATGGAGGTCGATCACCTACGTACGGGAGTCAGTGACACCTTCAACCGAGGACGCTCTTTTTTTCCTTCCGTTCGTGGGCTCCTTTACGCTTGTCATCGCCACGCGGATCGCCGAAAAGCTCGCCAACGCCGATAGCGGATGTCGTGGCTGACCGCTAGACTGTTTGGGTGTGTCTGGACCCCCGTGTCCAATTCGAATGATCGAATTTTTAGATAGATGAGTTTTCGACTTATTTTTCCAGATGAAAAAGCCTATTTATTTCTGTGATGATCTAAATAACTAATCAAAGTTCAAGATCCAGCTTCATCCCTTAACTATCATGGCCCAGGTCATCGAAGGGTTAACATTTTTTTCATTCATCTGTGCCATTTTCACCTGCAAGTGATTATTACTCGAGTTTCATTTTTTAAAAAATACGAAATGGATGAATTAAGGCTAATCATTTGTAAATCGACCGAGGTCCAGTTGCTCTTCTCGAAAAGGTATCTCTAATAATCGTGGAGGATTCGTTTGGAACGTTTCGAAGTCACTGAAACTTCCTCAAACGGGATCTACAATCGTAGAGGAGCGTGGCTTCGGGGTCTTCGACCCCTTTTTCCGGGACGCTGTGGTATCGTAAAGTTGGCCGGAACGGTGCCACCGTGTCCACGTCACTTGTCCTCTCCGCAGAATCCTTTGCGAATTATTTTGCACGAGTCCACGACGCCGTGACGGCCATGTTCAGGTCAACGGCCCCGCTTGTTGTCCCCCCGCGTGTCTCAGGAATGAGTATCGCGTCGAAAATACCGGGCCAGTGTCTGTGAACGCCGACGATGTTCAAGGTCTTGCCGTGAACCGGAAGAGCCGAACGGTTTCCTTCTTATTCGCGTCATCTTTGGGGATCCATCCTTCGAAAGGATACGATAAAACGATTAAAAATCGAGAAATAATTTTCTGGGGCCATTATTTCGCTGAAATAATTAAAACTCTGAAAAAGTAGTTCCATGACAAAAAGAAAAAAATAATTAAACTTCAAGGTGAATGATGTTTTTCTGTCTATCTAAAAAGAGCCAAATCATTTAGTAATTTATTGCTAAATAAATCAAGACTGATCCGTCGTTCTAAAAGGTTAACCGATCCTCTTTCAGAATCGACTTAGAATAGCCTTCCGTAGGTAATATTCATTACCCGTTCGTATAAATTCGACGATGAACGTCTTATTGAACTAGCTGACATTGTAACAGCTTCCGCCTGGCACCATAAAATTTCGAAAGAACTGGGACCACTCGAGCCGATGACCGAAGAAGGTCGACCAATACGGCGCCCCTGTACTTTGCCTCGTTCCTGGCCTTAGTTAACGACGTTGCGGTAGTTGTGTACCAATGGAATAGCTATGTTCAAGTTTCCTTTAGAGTTCGCCATGAAAATGAACGCCTTTGACTTTGCGCAAACAAACGAAGGTGGTATTGTTCCTCCCACATCGCTAGCATTAATTTCTATCACTTCGTCAGACAATTTTTCTATTAACAAAGTCGTCCACTTTGTCGCTTAATCGCGTGTCAATTAAAGGTTTTACACCGATGCAAGAGGAGTAATTCTAAAATAAAAAGAGCACGATTTGCATACAATGATTGGTCGTCGGTGGACAAGTTCGATATCATTCGCGTTATCTGTGTAAATTCGCTTTCATCGTGGTGGCAGGTGCCCTTTAAAGGAGAAGTCGAGCAAATCGCGTGGGTGGGATCGGCGAGATCGAACGCTCGTGCTGGATCGATCGAAGCGGGTTAATCGGAATCGAGAGCACGTAACGAAGCCGATCGAATACGTTCGTGTCCACTCGACCGGGATAAATCGATGAGAATTGAACGAAATTGCTTTGGAAACGTGAGAACAAAGATTCCACGGTGTCCGCATCGTTAAACTAATTAATCGAATGAAAATAAAGCGTTTGAAAAATCTATTGGGTCTTGAGATAGAATGAAAATGTATCTATTCGATCGGAATGCTCGGGAGATGCTGGCACGCGACACGAAGAAGGGCGTTCACCCGGCAGTTGCTAAAATAGAGGGTCGATTTCCGGTTCCAAAAAGTCGATGAATCATTGGCCGGGGCGCGGAAGAAGCGTTGAAGCTAGGTCGTTTAAATTTACGCGGGCATCCTAAAAATAGGTCGGACGGTGAGTCCGCGGCTGACTTCCTCGTTCATTGTCGCGAATTCGGTTCGCCTAACTGTAGATCCGTCGGGGCACTAGCCGATGCACATGCCACCACCAACCGAGAGAAAGAGAGAGAGAAGGAGAGAGGTCGATGTATCGTTAGATGCGAGCAAAACGGCACAGGACCGTTGCAAGTCGCGATACGAATTCCTTCGCTCGTTTCAACATTTACAAACAGCGCAAACATTTTCCCGAAATTTTTATAATCGGAATTATTAATAATCGGATGTACTGATAAAATTGAAAATTTTCTTCTTCGATATCTATAAATTTATATCAATCGGGGATACCATTTTTATAGAATTCTATTCCGAAATAAATCAATCGGGGCTTAGATCTGGAAATAGAATTTGGGCGAGTAAATATTAACAGTTGAACGATCCGAGGATAAATTCCCCTCGTAGTTGATTTAGAAAAATCATCCTCGCCATGGAACACCATCACGACGAGGAGGAGAAAAGGGTGTGGAGGGTCGAAATGTTTCACCGATCGAGATTCCGTTAGCTTGGAACACCCGTGCACGCTGCCAGCGAAAAAAAAAATATCGATCCTGTTGAGGATCGAGCGGCGAGTTTCTCACGAGCATCGTGGCAGTCAAACTGTCAAACGTGGTAGTCAAACCGTGTCTAGATCCCGCACGGCCACGGAACGAGGCGTAATCGCGAGGTTGGTGCGCGCCCATGTACACCCCCGTCCATAAGTCACGAAAGACTTAGCAAAGCGCTCCTATTTTAGAATAGCAATTAAAAATAATTTTTAAATTTCTCTCCATAAATCTTCCTGTGACATAGAATTCTATTTATCTCAAAATTTCCAATGGGGTGGATGTCCAGTGACTAGAATCACCATCACCTTAATTTCAACTTTTCATTTCTTTTTATATATTCTAGTAGGGTACTCGAAATTATTATCACGTATAAAAGCTCAATTATTATTTTTGGTAGCATGTATGAAATGAACGGATTATTGAATTTTCAACGTCATCCTAATTTCCATGACTTATGGACGGGAGTGTATGTACAGCTTCTAACCGCGATGAAAAGCGGTTGGCCGAGCGAGCAAGCGCAGATTTACAGTCTGGCTATATATTCCCGTTCCAACGAAAGGATGCGTTCCTTCCGGGGCAGTTAGGCCGGTGAACACGCTGATGGAAGCATGCTCAGCACGCGGCCCGGTTTGCGGGTAACGAGCAACAGTCCACCGGTTGGTCCCCGATGCGTTGGCGTGGTCCCGCATTAGCATCGATATAGCGAGGGTCAGGTCGAGTTCAGTGAACCCGGTGCATCGCCGCGGGGAACGAGCGAAGAATGAAAAGTGGCTTGCCCGTCCGCTACGGGCGTTAGAACATCGGCGATCGTTGTTTCCGATCACGACCTCCTTGCCTTCCATTACGCGGTTTTCCTTTTTTTCTTTTCTTTGCATAAGGTGTTTCGAGATAATCTAATCTAACCTGACCTAACCCACACTCCGTAGAATGAGTTTTATCTAACGCGAAACACCGTACACCAGTCCTCGAGGAACAACATTTAAACTTATGAGTTTTCTTTTCAAATAGTGTCAGACTTCCTATATTTCAACAACTTCTTTTCTTTATTTTTTTTTTTATAACAGAGATACTCCAACGTTTTCACGCAGAGTATTGACCTAGATTTCAAGAAGCATGGCAAACGTAAACGCTGGTCTAACAAGAATTTTAACGTTCGCAATTAAACGAAACGCGATTTCCTGCTGTTTGCATTCTCACCTCGATCCACACCGTGTTCCCACACGGCGCAAGTGGATCTAGGTCGCTACGGTTCCCGCCAAAATTTCGTCAGACGACCAAGTTTCCACTAACACACCGCGGTTATTGTTGCATACCACTGGTTAACTACCGGTGAGAGTGTCACGAAAACAATACACAATACCATGTCGGAGAAAGTATCCGCGAGTGCGTGTGTATCTGGAAAAGTCAATCGTCGTTGCGTGACGACCAACTCGTGTTTACTCAATACTCTTGCGTTCATTTTCCATTCCTTTTATTTTTTTTTCATCAAGGATCCTTTGTTCCTAAGTCGAATACGTCGAGCATCGGCGTCGCTTTGATCTCGAATCGTAATGCAATCGATTTCGTAAGAATTGAGAAACGGCAGCACGCAACTTTCTTTCCCAACTGGCTGGACTAGGGTATACGGAAAAAAATGGGTCTCTTACGATCGAATAAAACGGCTCGTTACATAACGAGGAAAGTAGGCGAGCGTGAATTTGGTTATTCGGTCAGCGGCGCAGCATGAGGACCCCTCTTGTCTGCCCTCGGGCCGCTCTATGTATTACATCTCACGGCTACGTTTACGAGTATATCGCGAAAGGGGAAAAGGAATGGCGCAATATCGCCACATGGTTCGGAAGATCGTTCAAATTAAGAGACACGTGGTTGAGAAAGATTCACGATATTTCTTTGAAACTTCCCCAAAACGTCAGCCTAAATTAATCTGACCACGGTTGCTCGCTCGATTAATCAACCTCCAGCTGGAAATTATTTAACGTGCGTCGAGGAAGGAGGGCTGATCGAACAGTGAAATTTCACGCAATTACATAAGCCGTGTGATTCGCAGTCGGTGCATAAGTTGGTGCACGCCTGCCTGCAAGCCCACCCGTCGCCCCCTCTTTATCTTCCGTGGATGTGGAGCAATATGGTCGGAGAGGTGAGTGACCGGCGTCCAGTTGCGTTCACTAACCTCCCTCTCCTTCCAGAGGAGGGTATCTGACGTGGCCCCACTCTGAGCAAACGTTGTTGTATTCCCCTCGGCCAAGTTTGTCCGTTCGTCCCTGTTGCACCGTATCGTTCGAACCGCTCGATTCCTCTTCTTCCCCCTTTCACGCTCGTTGCAGAACTCGTGGCACGCGAGCAAGCCTAACAGCAAGCCTCGTTCGATCCACCGCTTGGACTCGATTGCACTATCGGTACTTATGAATTTAGAACGACGGATCTGGAGCGGTCGAGCCTCGACAGCGATCCACCTAGCTGTGGACGCGTTGCTTTTGCCACTTACAGGCTGTTGCTTTAGTTACCTCGAGGAATCTCCTCCATATTAACTTAGTTTGACTTAGAGTTTCACTTAGAAATCGAATATTTTTGAAAATTTAAGGATCGGCGCAATCTTTGACTTAAGAACGAAAGTAGTCAGAAGGAACCTCAGTTTCTGTTCGATCTTATCGGGACCATCAGCCGTTCTGATCGTTGGCCCGTACGATTGGCCCAATTGGAGCCTAGCGTTTCACAGTTAAACGTAATGGGACGAACGATTACGATCGCGGAAGAATGCCGATGAGGGAGGATCCGTTAATCGTTTCCGTTCCAACGTCGACGCGATTCAGCTCGATCGCTCGGCCCGTGCATTTATCGCTTCACTTTTAGTTTCGGCCGAAACTTACTTTCGGCAATGGCCATTCCACTTGGCCAGCCGGGTGCTCGCCTTGCATTATTTACGTTCGCTCGATAATGCCTGTACCTCGATTCGACGCGTCGCTTTTAGGCCAGGCAAGTAGTATCTCGCGAAGGACTTCCGTTTTTCTTACCTGTTGCTGGATTCCTTTCCGCACCATTTCCAGTCGTTTATATAATGCTTCCTCCTTGGGAATACCTCGAGGCTGATTTTTTTTCCGCCTTCTTCTAGCCTACATATAAATTGTCCCGAGGGATAGAACTGCAACCGGAAGGGCAACTCCTCGAACAACCCTGCTCAATCTCTTCCTCGTTTCGTAAGGCGACGATCCTGGCCAGGTTTACGCTACTTTGCCACAATGAGGCTCGTTCAATGCACAAGGAACAACGTGGCATCGCAAACGTGCGCACGCGTTCCCCTCTAACTACTTGCCACGGCTGTGTGCACGTACGTACACGTAGAAATACGTGTGTACGTGGTAGCCGAGGGTCGTGCCGATGACCGATCAAAGAGAAGTTCGCGTTGTGAATACGTGATACGTAACCGTCCAAGGCACACGGCCACTGACCGACGCTGTACCGACTCAACCCGTGCATTGTCCTCGCAGCAGCGAACCGCAGCGCGACGCGAACAGACGCAAAGCGACGCGACGCCTTCTGCTTGCAACAGAACGCAGCGGTTCGTACACCAGTGCTTGAATAATCAGATTAAGGGCAAGTGCCCGGAGATTTTCATTTCTGATTGGTTCATCATACTTTAAGGGATGTTGTTTTTAGTCTTTGGGGGAGGTTGGAAGTGTGGAGATTATGATTATGATTAATTGGAAATTTTTTTAATCGTTTTTCTAACTCCACGTTTAATTGAAATCGATGCACCGTTGTTACGAAAGATAATCGTAAATGTAACTCGATTAATTATGATCGACGTTAATCGTTTTACCGCTGAGATCCCGATTTACCATCAATAACAACCGGCCATGGCTCGAAGTTAATGTTCGACTCGGTTCACTGAACTATAGTACCGATACAGTTCATATTTCTCGTTGACCGGCAAGACTGGTCGAGCAGTAAAATAGCATCAGCAGAAAGTTTCCTGGGATGCACAACCGTCCAAATGCGGTTACTCGAGTATCGTGGTGCTGCGCCGTTTGAAAAGTGGGATGCAGATTCAGTTATCTTGCCCATTGCGCGGGGTGCAGTGAACCCATGAAACTAGCGGGGAATCTCGATAACGAAAGATGCAGCCGAGTTCTATGCACTTTTCGCAACCAGTTCACCGAGTATTGTTCTACGCGCCTACCGATCCGATATCGAATATCTGTTTCGATATTTCTTTATTCTATCGTTTATGTTTCAACTAATCACCAATAGTCCACATTACAAATTTAATAGGAAATCATATTATTAATTAGAAATTTAAAAACGTTTGAAAGGAACAATGAACGAATACCAAAATTCTTGAGGCCGAGTTTTGCGGTGACTATTCTGTTATAAAACGAACGTGTCCAACAAATGATCGATAAAAATTATAAAGGCTTGCAAAAAATAAAATGAGGCTCATGGTGATCGAATATCGACCGTATCATTTTTTAATAGGACTAGTTGAATCGGCTTACGAATCATTAAATCGTGGCGTTTCGATTAAGAGGAATTATTCAGCTCGGAAGGTTCTCGATTTCGATCACGATCTCGAGATCGTTTAAATCGTCAAATGAAAAGAAACGATTTCAATTGATTCTCGCTTTAATCAAAGTTTTTATATCAGCAGTCTGATAGATTTTTAAAATCGAAGCTTGAAATTCCACGATACAAGGTCTTCCCTTTATAAAACGGTGTCCACAAAGTGCAACACTCTGTACCGTTACAAAATGTCTGCTGCAAGCTCGGCCGTGTTCGACTAAAATTCGAACAATCCTGTAAGAGTACACGAGGAATTCTTTCTTTGACTTTTATTTTTTCATCTCTTTCTTCATTTCCCTCGGCGATAGCTTTCGATGAAAAAGCGAGTCTCGTCGAGCTGGTAAGTTGTTTCTCGAAGATTCTCGATTTCGGGGCATCGACAACGAGGAGGCGATGAACTCGGTCACCGGGCAACAAACTGCAGACCCCACCAACGCCGTTCCATCTTTGTCTTTCCTCTTCTCTCCGCTGCCTTTTCTTCTCTCTCTCTTTCTCATTTTCTCTCTCTCCCTCTCTGTACTGGAAGAGAAGGTCTGTGCACACGCGAGCCACGCCACCGTTTCGTAATACACCTTCATGATGCTTTTCAAGGTGACCGTGAACTTCTGAACACGTTCCCGCCGGCGAACAATCGGGGAGAATTGCTGGAGAGAGGACGTTGAGCTCGGTTAAAGAATTCGGAGGAGGTTCCCCCAGGAACGTCCTCGATGCGTTTCGCCTTCGGTGCAATTGGAACCTTCCTTTTTTTTTAGAATGATCAGTATTCTCTTAATTTTCTCTCAGGCGATTGAAATTTTATTTAGAATAACTTGGCATGATTATTCTCAATAATTTCCTCCCCCCAATAAAATAAATTCATTCGCCACCGAAATCTAATTACGAATAGCCGAAAAATTATATCGAAGGATGTTCCATGGGCGTCGAGCATCCGTTGACAGTCAGCAGGGTTACGTTGACCCAACGACACGATTCGGGAAGCGGGATTAGGTAATTCGGTGACGAAACGTGACTTCTCGTTGGAGCATTGCTCCCACCTTGGTGTCTTCTTCCTCTTACTTAGGCACACGAACCTTCCTCGTCACGTGTTGGGTCGTACGTGAACACCGCCCGTATGGAATAGCGGTTCCTCTTGCGTTCTGTAACGACCACACGAAGCTTCCTCGTCATCGCGAGTGATTTTCAGCCGGTAAGCCATCGTCGATCGAACAGTCGAGAAAAGAAAAAGAAAAAAAAAGAGTTCTCATTGAAATGGGTCAGCAAACATCGATGCCCATTCCGTGTCGCGATCGAAAGTTCCGGATAAAGGCAACACGCACCGGAGACGAATCTTCTTCTTGTTTCTCTTGGCGACCGTTATCAACATATTCCAACAGGCCGTTAATATTACGTTCCGCGTCGTGAGCTAGAATCCTGACCGATACGCGTGGAGGGAAACAGGGTTAAGAGTGTGTGTCCGTGGCGAACTTTTCGTTTTATCACGGATCACGCTGGAGAATCGATACCGTTTCATTATCCAGCTTTTTCGCTTCGAGCACCGATTCCCGATAAATCAGTCGAGTTATGTCCTATGTATGAAAGGACACCCACACCATTGTAAAACTGAAGCTACAGTTTCTAATTAACCGATGAATTCCTTTAACCCCCGGAGTACAACGACCTCACGTGTACGAGTTCTAAGTAAAATCTGAACAGGCCTATAAATTCACCTCGTACTCCCAACGCACACAAACACCATAGGCGTAGATATTAGTAAAGCATTACAGAAAGAAGATCATTTATTTTCCAACATTCCGATCATTTATTGCAACACGGTTTAACGAAAGCAATTTTTCATCGAATAAAAAGATCACCTCGTACATTCACTTATCTTGACAGAGAGGATGTCTCGGAGATGGTTGATTTCAGCCCTAGGTAGATATGAAGAGGGAAACTAATAAGTTGCGATCGTTGCCGGAAGAAAGAGCGATGTCGAAGCAAAAGCAAAGTGGATACTTCGGGAAGAGAAAGAAGAAGGATAATCCTTTCTCACGCGCATTTATCCGCGCGGTTCCATCTATCCGACGTGCCAAGGGAGCATCGCGAGAACGGTGAAAAAGCTTGCGTACAGCGTAACCGTTGCTGAGGATGGTGGTGGTGCGCTGCATAGCACGTTGACGTTGTTGCTAGTGTGGGTTACCTGGTTAGTGACCGGCCAACCGAGTTCACTGGCATCGGCCCTCTTCCAGGTTGGCTAATCTCGCGACGAACGGAGAACGCCCGCTCCCCGCTCGTTCCCGCCCTCGCCATCGCGCTCTTCTTCCTCTTCGCACGTTTTGCTCGTATTTCGAAGCGGTGCAGCGCAGGAGATTCCCTTGGTCGACTCATTCGCTCGTCCGCTCGTCGCCCGCTGGAACAGTTAAGGACACGTTTTATTAATAGATTAACGAGCATGAGAACACAGGGAATCGTTGCCGCCGATGCCTCTTCCCGTCCGTTCGAGCGATGAGAATTTCTCGCGCCTCGAGAATCCTCCCTCGACTATTTAATTGGCTTCCTGCGGGATTCTTCGACTGTGGGATACGATGCTACGGGAGTCTTAGATTTTCGCGTGCGAACATGGACGCCCGATGCATTCCAAGTTCACGATTCGCTTATTTTTCTTACGATATTTCATAGACCCTCGGAGGAAGGGGTTGTAAGATATGACCTCGCGTATTTTTCAAAGGGATCCAGTCTTGTTTACAAATTTTATAGAGAATCGAGAGGTCGTCGACTGTTCGAAAGGGGAAAATATCGAAGGAATCGACGTGGCATTGCGTTAAGTTCGAAAGATGTCCGATGATTCAGAATACAAGCCCGTAACGAGCCTGACTCAATCTAGCTCGTCCGATTGGCCGAGTGACGCAGAGGATGATACGTTGGCTCGAACGCACGTGGTAGGTGTGCAAAGCCTTCCCCTCGAGATTTATCGAATAGAAAACAAGTGGATTCCCGGGATCGCGGTTCAGTAACCTGCTCGACGTCGCCGATAGATCCGCTTTAACGCCTATTTCTGTATCAGGATTTATTTCTGCGACGTCCGCGACACCCAGCCATCTCGTCGTTTCCACGACGAACGGATGTGTCAGATGGAATTACCAGATCACGTTTTGGTCAGATAGTTTCTAACGTTCTTTCATTCAAACGAAAGAATATTTTTAGTACTGTGCTTTACTGAAGCTACTCATCGATGAAAGCTCAATACCGGTAAATCGATTAATAGTATCTTAAAACGCGAATAAGAATATTTTTCGTCCAGTTACCGAGCTAAATTTCAACGAATAAGTAAACAAATAAAAAAGAAAATGTTTCTCTCTCGAGGAGAATTGTCTGACCACTGGAGGGTATCATCTACTTATCAAGCAACAGGCAGCCACTCGAATCAAAAGTGAATTAAAAGAATCAGGATACAGACGGTATCAATTATATCTTAAAATATACGCACAAATTTGTTTTCTACCTAATTACTAAAAATAATCTCAATTTGAAATATCGAAGAAACTTGTCTGATCACTGACGATCTTATCTACTTGTCTACTAATTACCTATTGGTGATTAAATTATTTATAATAGCAACGCGTTTCTCATTTTAATTATTCTTAATTATACTTAATATCTGACGGTGGTCACCGATCACCCCCACGACAGTCGACCTGTTAAATAACATCATTAGACGACGAAAGACAAGAATACATAATCGTGTTCGACTACCTAATACTTTCCCAAACATTAGCGATCGAATGGCCGGTTGTTAGCATATTTTAATTGAAATCGTCATCGCGTCGGTGTTATTGACACCGAGTTAAGTCGGGTAACGCGACACGTTCCAAAGTACACGTGTCAACGTGGAAGCGTCCTCGAAAAGGATTACATCAACTAGACGTGCCAGGATATGGTCAGCGTAGCCGAAGATCGTTCACCTAGCAAAACTACGCAGGTATTCGGCCCGTGGCAACGAACTTTAGACGATGTGGGTCAGAAAAACAAAAGCAACTCCGACGCTCGAAAAACGTGTCTGATCGTCTGCGAAGATTTTCGAGCCATTCACTTGCGATTAATTGGAAATTACTTTAAAAGGAAAGAGTGAACTACAGGGGGTGGTTTGGTAAAATACCAAATATTTAATTTTTGCAAGCATCAAGTTGGGAATGAAAATTTTTGTCGTATGAAATGGTAATTTATTATTCGGTCAGTCTACAGTTATTTCAACGGAGAAAAAGAAGAAGCATTTTAACCAAAAATGTTTCTAATACTTTGCATTTATGATTAAACGGGTAACGGAGGATTTTTGTTTAAATTACGAGGTAAGCGGTGTTGAAAGGATGAATACAGAGAGGCATGAGTCAAAACAACGATTGCAAATGAGCTGTTTTCAAAAGAACGACGTATCGATGACGTAGTGGGCCAGGTCGACGACTTTGTCATTCATACTCTTACGCAAGCGTGCGTAAGCGTAGAAACGCGAGAGTACTGTTATGCACGCTCATCGTCGGAATTTTATAAGAGACTCTTTCAGCTATGAACGAGAAACTTCGATGTCGATGCAAATACCGTGAACTCTGCTCTGATTCAAAAGTGATCAAAGAATATTCAATAAAATTACGAAATCAAATATCTTTTTTTCGAGCTCTTCAAAATTTCTGACTAAAGAAAGGAAAAATACAGAAAGAAAAACAGTCAGAAAATGTTTGAAAATGTTTTATTAATTATCGATTCCACAAAAATACAATTATTTATTACTATAAATAAAAATAATCAAAGGTAAAAAGGGAAAAGGGGTAAAAACTGAAATGGTCGCCGAATTGTTCAGCTTTTACAAGAGCGTAAGCCGTGCTTTTAGCGGAAAGATAGGTTGTCGAGGTAGGAAACGGCGTCTCTTTGGTAAGAAAGGCTCTTGTGGCGGGAACGTGGTGCACTGGTAGTGCACTGGCCCAGGGTCGACGCCCGACGTCTCTACGATCGTTATGTCATTCATGCTCTTACGCACGCACGTAACCTCTCGCTACGCAAGCGTGTGAACGTGTGCACGCGTTCTAAGCGTAGAAACGTAGGAGTACTGTTACGCGCCGTGCATCGCCGCGAATACGACGAATTTTGCACCTTCGGGATTGTAGGTCGGACTCTGTACGCGATTTCCCGAGGAATTTCTTCTGGGAAACTTTGTTACCAGGAAGAATTTCCAATACCATAGCGTCGCGGCTGAAGCGCATAGGTCAGAACATTTTTTAAATTTTATCAATGCATCGATGCACCTAAACAATGCAAGTGCAATTTTCGTATGCATCAGGAGATAAAAGTTTGGATACAGCTGAATTTCACTCGTACCATAATTTCCATAACAAAATGCGGTATCGAGATATTGGTAAAACGTTGAAAAAGAAAAGAAGAGGGCGAGATGAAAGGCCTGGAAGGATTCTCCACGCGACAACCAGGTGCGAAAGAGAGTAACCCTGAAGGAGGAGAGGTCTGTTCCTGCTGTGAGGCGTCAGCCTCCCTGCGAGTTCAAGGACTCGGTTACACGGTGGCCTGGGGTGGGGTAGAGGGCGAGAAAAGGAGGAAGAGGAGGCCGAGGAAGAATCAAGCGGAGGCAGGACGCGAGGATGTGCAAGGGTAAGCCGAGAGCGTTACACCTAGGTAGGGCATTGCACCGGTGCGACGGTGCAGTCGAAGTCTTTGGCCGACGTTCGCGGTGCAACTGCAAAGAGTTGCATTCGCGTAGCCGCGTGCAGTGACCCGCCCTACCGTTAGGACGGCCCCGAGGATGCGTTCCCCTCTTCTACTTCTTCTTCTTCTTCTTCTTCTTCTTCTTCTTCTTCCACTTCTTCTTCTTCTTCTTCTTCTTCTCTGCTCTTCTGTCGCCTTCTTTCGTTCCTTTTCTTCTACCCGTTGCACGATGTTTCTTCCACCGCGGCTCTTTCTTCGAGTCTTCCACGACGCGTCTCGAACGTTCCTATGCACCTGGAAGCGAAACGTGTGTCCACCTAATGAGATAGACCGGGGTACGATGAATGCACCTAGAGCACCATCTACCACCGCTGTCGCCGGCTAGACGATTATTCTTTTGTCAGAGATACGTGAAATGCGATTGACCTCGAGTTACGCGATCTTCCCTGGTTAGAACACAGGGAATTGTTTATATAATTAAGAAATATTTGACGAGGATATGGCACTTTAATTAGCGATATTATTTCCTTTCATACGAGTATATACGCTCGGATAAGAAACGCAACGGTGGATAAACTCTGTGTTTTATTTTCGATGAGAGACCCCTTCACGGGTTGACAACCCCGCGATATTTTATCTCCGTTCGATGAATCGTCTCGGGGAAGCGTATGGAAATGACGCTTTCACGCGTCACCGAGCCTCCTATCAGTCGTCACGTTTCATCGAGGGGCAGAAATCACCCGTCGTGACTTTCTTCTACGTTTCCACGATGAAGATATTGTTGACAGTCGATTGCGATTTATTTGTATTTATTCAGATAATAACCCTTTTCATTCGAGTAATAAATAAATTTTCATAATTGTCAAGGTAACTAGAATTTGAAATTTTCTATATTTTCATACGGACTTGTAATTTTCATAATGACCACTTATTGTGATAGCATTCGAAGTCACGTGAAAAAGTACTGTTAGAGGTGGTCGCGAAAGGGTTCGCGATTTTTCCATACCAGCCTAGCAACCCTCTTGGACGGTACAGGTGGCACCGGAAAGGGTAAGGTGCAGTAGGGGCGGGAGGTGGAGGAGGGCAGGTCAGTGACCGTTTTCCATGCTGGTAGGGGTCGGCGCACTCCCAAGATCGGCGCGTGTGCACGTGCGTGCATGTCGGTGCAAGACGCGCGCCGGTGCAGTCGTTACACTCCCACGTCGCTATGCAGTCCCGTAACATTCGCGGAAGCCGTGTCTCTTACCCTCCTTCCGCCTCGCTCTCTTCTCTCTCTCTCTCTCTTGGATCCTCTGGCTTTATTTCCATCCCTCCCCAGGACTCCTCGCCGAAGCTTCTACTCGTTCCCTCGTTTACGCGTTCCATAGAGCCCACTTTGTGTTTTGCCTAGCTTTTGATGCACCCGTGACCGACCTTACCCCTCCTCGTCACCCTCGACAATCCGAGAGATCTCGTTCTTTTTTTTTTTTTTTTGTCAACCTCATCGTTCAGAACTTTGGGATACGAAAGGTTCTAGAAACTCTTGGTATGTCAGGGGAGGTTTGAGAACGGGTTGCTTTCGAGTTTGATCGGTTTTCATTCATTTGAGAATTTTTCGTAGAATCCTTGATGAATTTTTATTTTCAATTTTCTTAATGAACTCATCTCTTTTTTTTCACTTCGATGCTAACGCCGTACTTCATTCTCTGACAGAACACAAGACGCGTGTAAATAACGTGTTCCGCTATTGAACGCAAATTTCACGTTTCCACTGCTCCGAGAATAATGGCCCTTAGATACAAAGAGCGAGTTATTAACGTTGCAGCGTTACCGCGGTTTATTATTCAATCTTTCATTCTTTATTCTCGAAAACTCGTACGAATAGAGCGATTTTCATTATTACAAGTCTTCTGTTTCCTCGTTTCTGAATTCCAGCCGCGAGTAGATCGAAGACACTTGTTTGAGAAACGTCTCGAATGAGAAAGGGGTATCACGATTTCTCGTGGATCGAAGATCGATCGTTCGAGGCCGGTTATGCAAAGGCCTGGTTAATCGTTTCTCTGGGTCAACGCTCCGAGGACGGCGACTCGGTCGCCGCTCATTGTCTCCGTCGTTGGCTCAAGGACCGAGGCTCGTTCAGGGTTTCTCGCGGTTCTGGGATCGATGACCGTCGGAGAGGATCGCCTCTCTTCTTCCTTCCTCTTTTTTGCTCCCCCTCCTGCGCCGCGGAAGGAGATGCTCGTTCTTTGGGATCGGATCAAAGTAACGCGGAACCGACACTGTCCTCCCTCTTGCTCTCGGAAGATTCTGCCTTCAATTAGGCATTTTTATGTTAACCAGTGACAGAAATATGCGCATACCATGAATGCGAAATGTCTTCTCGAATAGATTGCTCGATTTACGAAAACGTTCGCGCGAGAAAGAGATTCTTTTTTTAATCTAAACGGTACCGTACATCGATGATGATGTTTATAAAAAATAACGAAGATTAACGAAAATTTTTTTTCTCAAATATTTATCGATAACTCGATTAATTCGAAAAGGAAAGACAGAGAAGAGGAAGCTATAACGATTCATCACGTACGTCTAGACGGCCTTAAGAATGATCGTTGCCGAAATACAAGGTCGCCCACAATTTCCGCGTATAATCGTCCCTCGTTGGATTACCTAACAATTCAACCTTGTCAAAAGATTAATGACCACTGTGAATCTTTTCATCCTCAAGCTGGACCTACTGATTCTCTATAAATACCCGTTGCGACTTAAAATATCCGGGAAATCTGCTATTCTTTTTTCATCTGATTGAAATCAATCGTGAGACGTAACTTTCAACGAGAACAAATCGGTCTCCCATTGAATCGTTTCGAAACCTAAAGGTGACGTTTACCCCTTTACTTGATTTGCAATTTTTATTACTACGATTACGCGGCTTAACAGCATTCATCGATCGAGGTATTAAAATGCAAATGTCCTTTCGGAACAGTACTTACGCGTTGTCGTTAGCCTCCATTTTTCCTCCGCTCGCCTGTCTCTCTGTCAAATCAATGGCAAAATTAATATACCTTGTTTTTATATCGGTCATATATCAGCCCTGAACCCAACGTCCTAGACCATTCAGCGGAGAGATCACTTAACGGTTTATTACAATTTACCGCGTCTATGAAGCATCGGTGCGTATTGGAAAATAATAGAAGAAAAGCGTGAAGAATCGTGGAATTCGGGAAATGGGGAAATTCGATTGTGCCCGTTGCAGGTAGTACCTGCGGAGGTGCGGTAATGCGATTAGAAAAGGTTGTTTGTCAGCGGGCCAACGTGATTAGCCGTCGTCTGTTTGCCTCCGAGGCAGGGATTATCCAAAACAAACGTGTCCGTGTTGGCCAGCCTGAAGGAAAAGGGAATCGTTTCGATCGAATCGAGGATACCGGCGCATTGTCCTGCCGGTAGAGTCCCTGCGGGACTCTCTACGGAGATTTCAGCGTAATTGGGAGACAATGAACGGCTCGTTACATTGCGGGAATCCTCGTGGGCGTGGTGGAACTGTCGGGAAGGGGTTAAGAAGTCAATCGGTCACGGAGGACTCGTTGGTAAATTTGTCGGTCGAGGAATCGGTCGAACGGGTAAGAAAAGGAGTAGATTTATGGCCGCTGAGTCGAGGGATATTTTAATTAATCATTCTGTAAGTCTTCCTTAACGCGATGATTTTGTAATTAGAGCTTCGGGTGTTTGCGTTTCGACGAGTGGCCGATCGTCGGGTTTAATCGACGCAGGAAAAAGCGGTTTACCGCGGACGTCCGCGAGACGATGAAAAGAAGAAACGAAGCGTACTCGCCGTAATCCGCACGAACTGGCGACGACGCGAAACAGGCCACTTTGAGGCCGCGGCTACTGGCACACACGTTCCTTTCTTTCCTCTTCTTCTTCATTTCTGCTTAGTTTTTCTCGTGCTCTCCTTTTCTATTGACCGTGCCTCGAACTCGAATCTCTTTTTGCCGCTCGGATATTCGAGCAATGACGCTTTCGTTGAGAAACCTCATTACGTTAGAGTAATTGATTTATATAAGGCACTTCATGTGAAAACACATTGAGGTTAACAATCGGGCACCACTTGATTGGAAAATTAATTGCTATCGATATTATTCCAAGAAATGGTATTCGCTACTTTTATTAACCAGCAATCAATTCTTTCACCATCTGTTGCGTCCTTAGCAGCGACTCTGTAGAAATCTTTGAAATTTACAATAACAAAATCAATCGAATATGTTGTTTTAACATTATTGGGCTTTCGAATCGCCCAAGTGATTCTGTAGCACGGCGAAAGAAAAATGGAAAAAGTAATTTCTCTACTGGCGCCTGTGATTGCAGGTCGTCCGATGAACGACTTGCTTCGCGACCTGCAAACCGAGGTGGAGGCGGGCAAACGAGGCCGTTCGATCACCTTGTTGCACCTCGCGCCTATTCGTCCGCTAGTTTCTCCATTACGATTTCGTTTGGCAATCCAGAATCGTGAAAACGTCTCTCGCCAAACAGATGAAAAAATGTCAGTAGCAACGATACCATGTTACAGATTCAACGTTCACTTTCTATATCGAAAGATCCTTATATTACCTAAACGAGAAAAATCTAGAGCAACCAAGTTACGCGATCGTTAAAATGTCCGATCGAACGAACGTTCCTTTCGTCTGTTTCGCTGCTAACGCGAAAGCGATACGATAGCTCTTGATTTCGGATCTCTCGATGATTTAATTTCACGTCCAGGTCAAGCAACGAGCTTACCGAACCCGTTCGGTGCCGTTGACACAGATCCCGGGCCACTGTGGTTCTCGGACGAGATATGATCGGGGACACGCGTCGCAAGAAAAGAATTACGCCAACGGTGTGCAGCATGAATCCTAATGGACGTGCAGCGGGTGCATGCACGTCGCGATGCAGCTGCTCCTCCACGCCCCGTTGAAACCTTCCCTCTTCCTACCCCTATCTTCTCATTCTTTTTCTCTCCATTTCGTTCGAGCAACCGACTCCTTTGCGTTCAAAGAACCCGCGAAAATATTTTTATGCTCGAGATGAATCGTTTGAATCTTATATAAAGCTAATACAAAAAAAAAGGAAGAAAAATAGAATAGTCCGGGGTATTTATTCTAGTATGTAGCAGCAAAGTAAATTAGGTTTAAAGGATGTTAACTAGCGAAGGGGAAGTGGTTGTCCAAGTAGATCGTCGTCGTCGATCGTCGAGCATACGGCATGCTGGCAAGTATATGGTTATACTTCCGCGGTGGGCGCTATAGGGCAGGCTATGGGCATAACGGTGCGCACGCCGCGTCACGCACATGCGTGTGTTGATGTCACTGAACCTGCAGCAGCAACAGCAGCAGCAGCAGCAGCAACAGCAGCAATACGCGTGGTGCAGCAACGCAGCGGGTGAGCTCGGAGACCGCAAGAACATCGCGGCACCGTTCTCTTTTCTGCACGGCCGGTGCACCTTCCCGAGATTACCACCTTATTATCGCAATATGTAATCTCTCGCGGCTGTTTCTCACGAAAGAACGGGCCACGGGACAATGGAGACCCGCTAGGGACTCGCACGAAGGACCTTGCTGTAATTACCAGACCTGCCGTGATTTATCCTATTAACGGATCGTTTTTCACATTTTCCATCGATCAACTTGAATTTCGATGATTCTTCACGATCTCGAAGAAGCTGAACCTATTTCATTTCGGTACGACAAAGGGATTTTGAAAAATAAATTCAACAAAAGATAAGTCATATAATTTATTTACTCAAGACGTAGAGTTTCGATAAATTTTTACAAGGTCATCAATATAATGACTGGAGCACTCCAGTTACCAGGTGTCGATGATCTAGGAAGCTGCTGACGAGGGCAGAACGTCGGTCGGCGACCGGTCGTTCAGTGCCAAGGACACGGCAAGGTAGACAATAGAAGCCTCGTATTGCCGCGTGGAAACGACTTCTAATTATCTTCTAGCTCGTTACATTTTTATCTTCGCCGGTACACGCGTCGTTGCCCCCGCGAATGCAGACGGTACGGGAAAAAGAGTTTTGCACGATTGTTACAGCTTTCACGCTTCTAGCCTAGCTACCAACGAAACGAATTCCTTGCCGACGTTCACTGCTCATTGTTGATCGCATTGCTTTGTTCATTCCAAGTCGGCTGATAATGACTGAATCCTCTGTTTTCATACAGGAACGCATAAACTTCTCGAAGAAACGCATCAATCATCCTGGTAAATTAATTTCCTCGATGCATATCACATTCTGTTAGAGTAAACTAACGCGGCCGCCTTCCCATAAACGTGCTCGACCGTGAATCCTTCGTAATTAATTCTTTTAACTGCCGTTTAATCGACTGGTTCTTCGATCTTTTCTTTTTCCTCTTCGACAAAACCAATCGATTACCATTCAATGCATCGATGTAATAGACTCGATGTAAATACAATAAAATTGTCGAATGATTACGTCGTTTTCTTTTTTTTTTTTAATCGGTCTTCCAGATTACCCTTCGTGGTTGATGTCCAACAATACCGACACGTGCGATCGCTTTAGCGCTGGTCGATTGAAAATAAACGGCACACGAGGGCCGTGGTGTGTTCGTTGCATATAAATGCGTATCGCTGCAGGTCGCTAGCCGATTTCAAGGAAACCGCTTCGTCTGACCTCCGTCACCGCCGTGCCGGCCATTACGTTCGAGGTCTGTCCAAGTTTTGTCGTCCGATACCTTGCCGTTCTTCGCTGGCAAGTTTTATGTAACGTACGATGGATCGTGTCAAAGATCAATACAAAATTATAGAAAAATGATGGAAACTTCGTTTCAACCCGTAAAAGACAGAGATCGATGCATTTCTTCGGACAGTCCGGTCGAAAAATCGATGCATCCTCTATCCTCGGTGTATTCTAATTGAAAACGGGCCGGACAGGCACACGATACGAGGACAAAGGAATAAACGAGCGAGGACAGAGAGGTAAAAAGCAATCGGCTTTCTGCGAAGAAGGTCGACACGCTGCAGGCAAGGGACAGGGTCGGTGCTCGTAATAACGCTGCCATAAAATCATGAAAATAAATTATTGCGTAGATGATGGTGGACGTTAACTTGGAACCTTGGTCTTGTGACACCTTGTCGTTGCGACGACCGTTAAGTCGAGACTTATGCACACAGAGAAAGTTAACGTTTATGCGTTTATGAAGCAGCAATAAATGGGATGCCTGGTATAGAGAGAAAGAAAAAAAGTTGGGAGACGTTTAGGAGGTCGACCGACTGCCTGGCATGGTCAAAGGGTTGCGACTGGCAAGGGTTGAAGGGACTCGTGTTTGGGTTTCCAGTTTATTGTGGCCGACCCTTTCGCGTCCGGGGATCCGTTTTTCAGGGGAATATCGAGTTTCTGAATTTAATCTATCCTGCGGGGATATTTAGACTACACAATAGAGAGAGGACGCTTCCGGTCCCTTCGGAAGACACTCGTTCATTTCTTTCTTCTTATACGGATGATTCAAAAAAAAAGGAATCTAATTTTTTATATTTGAGAAATTCTGAACATTTATCGAAGAATCGATGAGGCGTTCGTTAATTTGATTCGCGATGCACGCGTGCAGAAAATCGAGTAGGACAAACGATCGACACTGCTATTACTCCATCAGCGGTAAATCGATGCAAGTGCATTCCGCGAACGGTGGCCTAGTCACGAAGGTGTTAAATGAACAGCAAATACCAACCAAAATCTGGAGATGGTTTCGCGTAACAAGAACAGCCATGCCAGCAAGTTCATCGAACCTCCATCACGTTTTCTGCTTGCAACCATGCACGTGTCCCATTGTCCTTCGTATCGAAACTGGGCTCGTCTTATCGCAACCATGGTACTCTTGAATTTTGTGTCTGTTAGAGAACCATAAATCCATAGATCGATAGATACTTCAAGAATTTGAAAAAAGAAATGGAACTAAATTTTACTTGTGTAAGATATGTACAAAGTGCGATAATGAAAAGGTATCGTTCCTATTTAAAAACTGAAAGGCCATTATGTCAATAAGAGAACCAGTAGAACCGTATATCTACCTGAACGCGTCCAAGTACGGAAAAGCCATTAGACGCGGTAGCAGAATAGGGAAAAAGCTACCTGAGTCGGGATACCTTTTCGTCCTCTATCGTTACGAGGCTACACTTGACCTCCTCTACTTCGATCAGTCCAGATCGCGTCGATCATGATCGTAAATGTTGAAAACTCTGTTAAATGAAAAAGAAAGAAAAAGCACGTCGAACGGGTGTCGATTAAATGCGATCGAAGGAAAAGATGAAGAGAAGGCAACGGGACGGATAAAGACGGACGAGCGAGAAGCGGAAAGAAGAGAGAAGGAGAGGAAGCCGGCAAGGTTAGAAGGAGAGGATGAAAAGCAGAAGGCGAAACGACAGCTACGGTCTCGCGGTTGGCTCGAGCGAGAGGGCGCATGGCCTTGGCCGCTGCTGCGGGGTAATTCAGTCAAGGTTTCGGCCGATGAACTTCCTCCGATGGGAGGAAGGAGAGCCGGCCGGTAGAGGTCCGTACGTTTGGTGGGGATAGCCAGCGACCAATCGCTGTGGCACGCGGCCCAGCGTGCGGCTCTCCGATTGGTTGGGCCCGTGACGCCGGTGCCCGGGCCCGCAGCCGCTTGTCAGTGACCTCCAGCATTGAAAATACGATGAACTCTCTCGGGGGGCTCTCTGTAAGAGCGCACCGGTGCGCTGTGTGTCCTCTACTACATACTAGGTAGCCAGGGCGTAGACATTGTAGATGGCCGAGGCAGCCTGGCAAGCAGGCAGCCACATCAATCCCTCCCCTCCACCGGCTACGCTCCGAGTAAGGGCTGCACGGCCCCCAGGTAACCAACACTCGGCAGCGCCGAACTCCAGTCAGACCAACGCGAACCTCCCTCGAGCGAACACTTACTTTCACTCTCTCTTCTACCTTCCATCCGCGCTCTTTCGCTCGTTTCGATCGTTCCTTCCTCTCTCGCGCCTCGTGTGCAACCCTCGGTATAACACGGACGAGGTGTCCATCGATTGCCACAGAACGCACCTGCCCTTCCTTTCGGTAGGATCTCGTCCTTACCTCCGAGTGATCTCAAGTTCGAGTTCCTACATTGTCACGTGATCGTACAATTGTGTCATTTATCGAGTTACCTAGAGGAACTGAACGATCAACAGAGAGAAAGAGAGAGATATATATACATATAGGTAGAAGGATTTCTTATTACTTTCGGTGATGCCAATCAGTGAGTTTGTGATTAGCCAGTGATCGAGGGAACACAGTGAGAACTGATGTCGATCCTCGGCTCAGTGCAGTGCCGTGCCAAGTGGATGATACATCGAAGAACCTAGAGATTGGATTTCTGTATTTCGACATTCTTGGATTCGATCCTGTTAAACATGATTCTGACGCCGGACAGCAGCGCACAAGCCGCCACGATGGCTACATCACCGGCACCAGAATCACCGATCTCGAACGTGTCCCATGGATCCCGCGCGTCCAGCGTATCGCGCATGTCTTGCGTCTCTCAGGGCATGTCCAGTCCTTATCACGTGGCCCAGCTACCCCATCATCTCAGCCCAAACATGCCTACAATGGACTCGACCGTTTCATCGGCTAAACCTGAACCCGAATTGAACATAGGTACGATTCAGGATCCAAGATAATAATCGAGACCAGCCAAATCGTTATCGTTCTTTTCCGAACAACGCGTTAGGGAATGTATTTAAATCACCGATTCAATGATTTTAATGGTAATCATTGAATCGATGGGTAATTGGAAAACGATCGTGTGCCGTGACAGTCGAGTGAAAACAGAAAGTTGTAACACCGCGATGCTGTAACCCGCCGCGAGAGAGGAGAAAGTGTTCTTCTTTCTCTCCCACCTTTCTCTCGCAGACGCGCGCTCTCCGCCACGTGGAGAGCAACGAACGCTTGTACAAAGTTTAACAGTGATGTCGAGTGTAATTTCTGACATTCTTTTCTCTGTTTCGTTACAGAATTCGACGGAACCACAGTATTGTGCCGTGTCTGCGGCGACAAGGCGTCCGGTTTTCATTATGGGGTACACTCCTGCGAGGGATGCAAGGTGAGTCGACGTACAAATATCATTTAAATTCGTTCAATCTTTTTGGATCTGTTTTTCAAATCAATTTTATAAATATTCTCATCCAGAAAGGTTACGAAACATTAGCTTCGTGTTTTCGATACTTTGATCCTGAAACTTGTGGAATTTGAATCTGAATTTTCCGAATACGAAAAACTATCTATCCGTACGGGATAAAAGGTATCGAAAATATTGAACCGTGACGCGATGTGGCCAGGAAGTGAACGGATCTTGAATGTGAATGTACGATGCGACCAAGGCTACGGAGAAGCTATCGACCGAACACGGCTCGACCTTGTGCACGCGGAAATCGCGAGACGTTCGAGCTGGTCCTTGAAGTTTCCTCCTCGACACCACGTAGCCAGCCTTTTGCTCGTAGACGAAAAATCTTGCCAAGGTCTCTTTTCTTTCGAAGCCGGTTTCGACACGCGTACTATTCTCCATAAACGTCGAAATGATGTTCCAAATATTTTCCACTTTCGTTTACCACCGTTCCTCTTGAATTTTATTCTTGGCACACGAAACTACCGGGAAAAGAGGGCCGATGCGAAACGTCTGCCGGAAGAGGATACTCGGTCAGTTCACGATCAGATTTTCCCGGAATAGGGGAGTTAAAGAAAGGTCGAAATGTTGGACAATAGCTTCGCGGGCGGTTACGCAAAAAGGAGCGGAAAACGTGGCGAAATTCTTTGGGGAAACGATAACCGTCGAGCATTGAAGGAAACGCGTGAGAAGGGTCCAGACAGGTAGGACACCACCCCTGTCTTCTTTAAACACAATTTTCGGTCTCGGTGGTTTTTCGCGTGGTCGAGTTTTACCGATAGACGCGTACAATGATGCACACATCCTGTGTTCAGATCCAATTATTTTTTATAACATGACAGATAGGTTCGTTTCTCGAAAGAGAAACTGTTAGAAAGTTTCGTTGAAATTCAGCTAGAAAAGCGAGCTGTCAGTTGGTAAAAGGTTCGAAGAGTCTTCTATCCCCGCGAAACCTCAAATCAAATGTAAATCATTCTCCTCGAGACTGATAATTACGTGCCGCGAAGGCCAACGTCCTCATGCTCGTCATTGTGCGACTCGAAGGAGGCGGTTTGGCGGGGGCAGCACAGGCCGCGAATTCGTTTTAGGAAGTGGTAGAACTTTCCCACCACCAACGTCGCTTCAGCCACCTCCACTTTGGCCAGGTAACATCGGGTGGGGGGGCTGTTACTCGGCCAGGTGTAGTAAATCGGTGCTTCGCTGCTCTCAGATCTTCTTCGTACGTCGACCCGATGACTTGCTTCGCTCTCTTCTCTCTGATCTATTTTTGCATGCTACGACTCCTCTGATCGTCATTCCGAGCCAATCTTGTTCAGACTAATTGGTTATTTCTGAACCAAACGCCATTGTGCAATAATTCGAGGGTAGCCCTGTTGACTTTGCAAACGCAGCATGACGATGACTTTCTCACCTAACTTACTCGATCCAAAGAATGGTTAGAAGCAGTAGACATCCCGGGGTGGTTCTTCCGAGGCGGTCGTTGGTCAAACGAAAAGAAAGAGAGAGTGGACCCTGCGGGATCCCCGAAAAGCCAAAGAGATGATGGCGGCCGACCACGGGAAAGAGAAAGTGTCCTCCGTTTACGACACTGTTCACTGCTGATCCCCATGGTGATCCCGAAAACTAGATCGACCAGCATTCTTCTGCAAAGATTTCTTTTTCCGTCTAAGTCGATTTTCTAATTCCAAGAAGAACCTTGGGGTTAGTTGACCGCCTCGGATGAGGCTGGAGGTAAATGATATACAGTCGGGTGTGAAATAGGACCTAATTATTTTTCCTAACTAGGCTTATTCTTTACGTGCGAGGGTTTGTATTAGATATACTTTGGAAGACTACATTGCCCTCGAGTGTGACGTTATTCAGGAGCGTTCGTGTGGCCGTCACCTAACTTATGATTACAGCAGCGTGTAACGAGCGTTACGTCGAATGTGTCGACGTCGAATGACCTAGCCGCTAGCGGTAGAGACCCGTCTTATGGTACTGGAACAGAAAGGGACCCGTGGAAAGGGAAGAGAACGCGGAAGAGTGTTGGATATCTTTAAGACTAGGTCGCTCGGTCGCACTGCTGTTGCACTATTTCGCCATAGCACGTCGTGGCTGTGGCCACAAGCTACTTTTCCCCGGCTCCCTTCGCCTGGCATCGCGGCAAATTGAACGAAATTTCGCGGAGTTAGGGTCGTGGGAACACGTGTATTACCTGGATTCCCTTCGTTCGTACGATAACCACGCGAAATAAGTATCTTGGAGTAAATCGGTTAGTTCACGCGAAGCTCGTGTTTTCGGGACGATGGGGGAAAAAAGCGATGGAAAGATGGCGGACCGCGTTGTTCGGTAGGTTGCGCTGGCCCAGATCTCGCCAGGACGTTGCCCTCCATGACACTTTTACGTGCACGCGTCACTGACCTGGGCTCAGTTTTGCCGCACGAGAGATTCGCGAGACGCGATAAAAGGCACGGCACTCGAATAAGCGGTTCAATCCACGAAACTGATCATCCGAATCTGATCCCCATTGCACGCTACGGTTCAACGTCGATTATATCAACTAATTAGGGAGACAAATCTGTCTTGATAAGCGGTGTTTAAGGTAATCGGTCTGGAACAAAGAGATTTACAAACTTCGACTGCCATTTAGATCAGCCCAGATTTTTGTTCCTCAACATTTCCGGTACCTCGAATTTCTCTCGTCAGACCTGTAACGTTGAAGTCGCAGTCTCCCCGAAAGCCACAGGGTGTCAGAGGGTAGCCAGGCCACGTTGAACGACACCATAAAATAGAGATTTTTCGTTTTCGTTTTTTTTTCTACGTCGACGTTCCTCTTTAAATCTCTGTACCGGGACAATCAACGGTGGAGGTGCGCGTTGACTCTTTTTCCGGAGGGTTGAAACCAGGCGACCGGTGCATTAACCCTCCGGTCGTCGACCCCCGAGCCAGTTACGTCACACGGTGGTTCCCTCCTCCCTCTTCCCTGCGTCCCCCTCTCGACGTTTTCCCCACTCTCCTCCTTCACCTCCTTCTCCTCTTTACTGCCCCTCTTCTCCTCTCCACCTCCATCGCCTCCTCCTCCACCACCTCCTCCTCCTCCTTCTTCTTCCTCTCCTCTACCTAACCGTCATTTTTGATGTCGTAACGAGTCGTGATCTCATTTTCATTTGATTGCGCGGGTATTTCGGTGCTCGGTTGGGGTTACTGACCCCGGTGCATCTACTTTAGAATCGGGTCAGCCGCTTATTATCGTGGTAGGTGTTCGCTCGACGCGGTATCTCCGGCCGGACAGAGCGGGAGTGCTTCAAGATAACGTTGCCCCGCCGTGCGGAATCGAACGTCACGCTTCTATGCCCGATAAAGCCACCCCGTGAAACACGACACCCCGAACTCGATTCTCTTCGAAATCGTTCGCTTGCCCGACCAGCACGCACACCTACAGGCATATACGGGCTAACTGCTACTTTAGGGGTGAAAACATGGGGTGTCATAATTCTAGCAATTGCGATGATCGTAACGAGAATCGAGGTGGGCGGAGGAGCTTTATTAGATTTTGATTAGAAAATAATGCGAGTGGCTTTCCGTAGAGGAAAAGTGGTAGATATTTGTATAAGGCTTAGAAGGGGTTGTTTCTTCAGAAACCAAAGGAATATAAAAATGAATACGCTTTAAATAGGTTCGTAGTGAAAAAAATTTATTAGTTATCAGATTGCTAAAATTGGTACACTTCATGAAATACCGCGATGACAATATAGAAACGTTGCTATTGTAGAACGTTCTATTGTTCATTTGACACGCTGCTAATGGATTCGATTAAGGATCTATGAAGCTATCTCGAGCTACGTGGAAACGGAAAATAGCTGGTGTGGTGACCTAGGCGATCGACTTGCCCGGTATCGATGCCCGGGGAATAGAGCAGTGAACTGTTCGAGGTCAAACGAGAGTATAAAAGCTGCTCGGCCAACGCAACCAGTTCTCTAAGTCTAAAGTACCATCATCGAAACGATCTATCGTTTATGCAATTTTCAAAGCTCGGTGAGATCCTCCGGTGATAGGGTGCAGATTTAAGAATTACCCCAACTTTCCAGACCTACGGTATCGTCCAGTAACTTCGAGAAACTTATCCCAGATTCGAAACAATTAATCTCTCCGCCTTCGTGGTTATCAAGTTTCCAAGAAATCTGCCGTAGGTTCAAGAAATGGTCGATTTTCCTCGCGATTCCCCATGACTCGTTCGGATTACGTGGCCTACCGATCGGCATACGTCTCTGACCTCACCGATCCATCGACGCTCCGATAGAGCGAGAGAGAGGACAGCTCGCTCGTTGCGAATTCTTGGGGTCGTAGGTGCGCGTCGGAGCAAGCGCGCGCGCGCACATGAGCGGTTAATGCCCCCGAGCCCGAACGGAGAGTGTCGCGGCGTTTCGAGCGGAGCGTAGCGCATGCGCTTGCACGGGCGCGCGCATTATGTACGTCACCGTTACTCCGTTTCGTGTCCTGTCCTCTTCTCCCCTCGTAACCTCGGTATCACTGGTTGCACGTCCATCTCTCTCTCTCTCTCTCTCTTTCTTTATTCTTGACGCCTCTCCTCTCCTCTCTCTTTGTTCCTGCTTTTCCATCTTTGCCCTCCTCCATCCTCTCCGCGGTTCGCCCGCGGGAGCAGATACAGTCACCTTCCCCTACCACCCTCAGGAACACTCTACCACCTCCCTCCTCCCCTCCCCCCTTCGTGAACGATGCAGTCGCGCGCTCCGGTCGTTGCACCCGCGACCACGTCGTGTGTATATCCCACACTCTCCTTACCTACATCTATACGCGCCAGTGCACCGATACACATCCACGCTAGCTCGCTCCTTTCGCGGAAAATAAAAGCGAACCGGTGAACGTGACTCGGGAATTTCTGACACGCTTGCGACGTTTTCGTCGATGATCGGTCAACAGCAGAGGAACCGAGGAAATGACGATTAACTTTCACGAGCGGGGCGAAAGTTTCGGAGACGAGGCAGCCTCGTTTTCGGACGGTCCATAGGAATGCAGGCTACGCAATTATTGCACTTTGGTAGATTCAGAGATATTTATAGAATTTATGTAATCCAAGGTTAATTAAGAGCAATTTGCAGTTTGGAAGATGCAAGATGTCACCATGGTATTCTTCGAAATTAATCAAATAAATGTGGATTAGTTAAAACGATAAACTAACAAAAGTGGCTAAAACCGTAAAGGGTTAATTGGGTCGTGATTGAAATTCAAATTAGGCGATGATTTTTGGGATGGTTGGTTTGGTATCGTTTCTAAGAATTGTTACCCTTTGTATATCTAAAAAATAGAAATTCTCGAGAAAGATCGAGACTTTCGACAAGTATCTGTTTGCATTTTGCCAACACAATAGAGGCGCGTGCGCGAACGAACGTAAGTTAAGGCGGTACGCAAAGGTGGTCGCCCCCTGACCCGTGTCAGGGGGAATGCACAGTTTCAGAGATCGATGCACCGCATTCTCGCACAACCCCACCTCTGCCGGATTCCCGCCAAGCATAGGGTTCAACAGGGGTTGCTGGCCTCGTCCGGGGATCCGCGAGTCGAGCTCGCGACCGATAACGCTTTGTCGGCCGGTCTGTCGATCGAATGGTAATCGGTTTTCTCGCGGCATGCGAAAAGATTCCGTCGCCTCGTTCCTTTCTCGAATGTTCATCGCGACGATACGTTGGAGAATTTCCAGAACGGGGACGAAATGGAACGGGTTTCGTGGAAAACAAACGGCGAGGCAGGGTTCATTGGCCCGGCTAGGCGGTAAGCGAACGATTTCGAACGGAAAGCTGTCCGCTACGGGGGCAACTGGGAAGCTTAACATTGGCAACGCTGACAGTTCATTGACTTGCATCGAACGCGCGTGCACCGATTGACAGGCCGGGCGAGGAGGTGCAACGGTACATCGTTCTCTCGTTCTCTCGGCCTGTCCACGAAGTTGAGGTAGGCGAGGTCGCGTGTCTGACGTCACGGCAGAGTCACTTGACGACGAGTGTCGCCAATTCCGTACGCGTACGTGCATACGCGTACAAACGCGCCTGCGCTCGCTTCGAATCGTGTTGAAGAAGATACGAAACGACGATCACCACGACGACGCCGACGACGACGACGACGACGTTCCACGCGTCGTTCGTTACGTAACTGCGAGCCGTGGGGTCGTTGACCGATACGCGGCCGGGAACTTCCTCCGCCCTGACCTACCTCTTTTCCTATTCTCAATTACTTACTGCTACGATGAAAAAAAAAAAGAAAAAAAGAAAAACTCGCACCGAGCCAAGCTTCTGTCACTTTTGTCTCGGTCTTCTTACGCTGTTTATCTTACGCGTTCGTAATCGTGGACTTCGGTTAGATTCGAGTTCGTATCGACGTAGTGTTGGTCGACTGGGGGCAGGGGTTATTCACCCGAGACGTTTGAAAAGGAATTGTCAGCCGGCTGTTGGAAAACGGCAAACGAGCCTCGAAAAAGCATAGGTGCACAGAGGTGCAACCCTCGAAAAATGGGGAGGGAGGCTGTCGGTTCCCGCGTTTATTCGTGCCGGTCGAGAGGAAGGGTCGTCTAGTATCGAGAAAGAGAGAGAGGCGAGGGTAGGGCGGGACAGCTCGAGAGGGTGGTTCCTTGCAGAACGCGGCACGGAGAGGAGGGAAGGAACCCGTTAGTAGAGCGCTCGAAGCGCGCGAGCCACTATGGTCACGCGTTCAGTTCGGTCGACGAAGACCGCACGATATCCGAGGGTTTGCCAGTATGAGCGAACGGGACAGGGAATCGTGACGAAGAGAGAGAGGGTTAAGCTGGATGAGAAGGAATGAGAGAGAGAGAATAAGGGAGCGTGAGAGAGAAAGAGAGAGAGGAGACGAGGAGCGCCAGTGCGCGCAAGGGGGACTCTCACTTTCACGCGGTGAACTGCGGGTGAACGTCCGGGAATTGGGTCAGAGTGTCCCCCACCTCAACGAGTCAGAGGCAATGTGCCGAGGCTCTATGCTCTCTGTGCTAGAAAGAGCCAGTCCACAGCCAAGCTCCGGTACAAACGGTCGCTTCTTTTTACCCCCTCCTCCCCCTACCGAAAACTTGCGTCTCGACTCGCATGATATCGCACCGTCGAACAGTTACGCTCGATTCGTTGGTGAGTTTGGTGGTTCGACGACCCGCGTGCATCATCATCCGTCTCTTATTATAGTCCTAAAGTGAATTGGGCCTAGACTGTGACAAGGCTTTTCCCCTTTCATCCGGCACGATTCTCGCGAGTTCGTTGGTTCGTAAGTTTCGTCGAGTTGCCAACGGGTTCATTCGTTGCCATACGTGACAGTAGGAGAGAAGTTGGTCGATAGAGGAAATCAGTGCGCGTGCGAACGGCACTGATTGTCGTTTCGATTGGTACGTGTGATAAAAAGAAAGGACACACACACACACACACACCCACTGACAGCCAGGTGAATTTAATGGGGTGCTTGTGCGAATGTGACCTGGCCACCCCGCGAACGGGGACCAATTGCTCGTCAGGGTCCTCCTCGGACAGTGACGGTCAGACTGACGAGGGTTTCGTTGGTGATTCGCAGGGATTCTTCCGGCGCAGCATTCAGCAGAAGATTCAGTATCGACCCTGTACGAAGAATCAACAGTGCAGTATCCTGCGGATCAACAGGAATCGCTGCCAGTATTGCCGCCTCAAGAAGTGCATCGCTGTAGGGATGAGCCGTGATGGTGAGTCATTCTCTTTACTCTTTCAACGTTTATGCTACTCCCTACCCGTTAACACTTGTTACACCCTCCGCGCGAGCATTGAAAAACGAGCGAAACTTATCAGCATCAGATTACTTTGAAAACGTAGCGTCTAAAATCCGAACTAAGGGGTCGTTGACCGTTTGCGTAACGCCGTTCCTCACGACACAGCAAGAGTGTCGCAATGGGCGAAAGTGGCCAGTTCGATGTTTGAGAAAGCAGCAACCGCGATTATACTCCTCGATATCGAGCTCTCACGATCAGGTTGCTTTCTTTTCGAAACATCGCCCGATTCCGCCACCCGTTGACCTATTTTCGCGCGAAACTACTTGCCAGTAGATTCGACCGAGGCGACGCGACGCGACACGCAGACTTACCGAGGTCAACGACCGGGGAGCGTTGCCTGACTTACCGCCGATGCATCTACTGCGGTCTGATCTATACGCGACCCTAACTACTGGCGCATCTAAACCGACTACGCTACGCGGCGCCTGCAAGCGTTACCTTTACGATTTCCTATTCAAATTCTTCATACGTTATTTTCATCGTACAAAGTATTACCTTTGTTTATCAACAATAGTGATTTATTTGTACTGAAAAATTGAAAATGTTCTATTTGCATGTAATAAGAACGGAAGTTTTTGAAGCAAGTCTGTTTGATAGCAACGTGGACTGCGCTGTGGGGTCAATAGTCGGGCATTGCTCGGCTTGCATGCTGCTCCACGTCCGTAGAAAGAGTACCGCTACTCGCCGCTACGTACCCGGTGACCCTTCCACCTCCTTCCACGCTTCCATTCCCCACCTACAGTAAGCGTACATTATCGCGACCATCTCCCGCCTTCTCCCACTTTGTGCTATCGCTCGTTCGAAGTTCTCCCTACCCAGGCCAACCGTAGCGACAACGCGCCGTCGCGTGGCACTACGCTCCACGCGGAGACCTCGCGAACTTCGTCCCCTTCGCGATCGTGTGTGTACGCCCCACTCTACGTCCAGTCGAAGCCGCCCCTCCAGTAAGTAGTAGAGCCACCTGGTAGTCGGGCGCATGCTCGTCTCCAGTAGTCCCGCCAAACCGATGTAACCGACTGAACAGTCTCGCAATTTGCGGCTGGACACTCGCGTGGAACGTTCTCCCGCGTCTGCACTCGCTCGCTTCGCTAGTCGACCGTTCGAAATCTGCGTTAACAGACGCGTTTAGAACGAGATTCGATCGAGTTGCTTTATGAGAGAATATGATATAAATGAAAGTTAACCGACTACGTTAACAGGGGAAAAAATACAGTTAGACGTTCGCGCGATCATCTCCGTCGAGAATACCGTCATGATCGTCGAGGCTGCGCGTAATAGGGTGGCAAGCACGCCTCGCGGTATAGCGGTGGAACTTGTACGTGACCAAAGTCGTACGCGTTATGAATCGCGATCGCGATGAAGTCTCGTAGTAGTCTTGATAATTGGCGAATATACGACCTTACGTTAAACCAGCCAGACAAACGTTCGAGGTTACACGCAAACATACTGAAAGAATCCAATTCCGAGCAATCGACAAGGGAGTTAATCTTGTCAACAGGGGAAAAAAGAGATAATATGACATCGAATGACAGAGGAATCGATCGTCCGTGAACAGATAAGTCGTACGACGGCAGCCGGTAACAGGGCAAATAGCCAGAGCGAGGGGTTGCCCAAGGTCGCTGAGGGTAGCTTACCCCCGGTAAAGGAAGTTCGCATCTGCGCACACGAGTGAGAGTCACCTCTGACAACGGAAAGCTCTTTCTCTTTTTCCTTCTCTCCGTCTTTCTCGCTCTCTCTTCCTTCATTCTTTGTCATATTCAGGCACGAACGCACACATATATAGGAGTGGAAGGTATACGCGCAGGCAGACAGAGACCAACACAGTCACGTACACCCTCTCTCAACGGCTACGTTCCCCGCGTACATTCGCTCGCTATATAGTATATATAGGTCGGCGGTACGCCTCGTGCGGCTGTCGCTGAAACCAAGTTCAAGGCCAAAGGCTCGGCAAAGGCCACAATCGTGGCTGGTGGTGGGAGTCGTTGATGGCTGAATAAGTGGAGGGGCTGTTGAACGCAACCCGCGGAACATCACTCAGTCGGCGGTGATGCTGTCTCGCGTTTACACGCGTTCCACTGTACCGCTCCTTTCGAGAACTCTATTCACGAAGCAGCCGTATGTGTTTGGCGGCGCGCCGTGCACGCCGCGTTACGTTACGAGTATACACGTTGGAGTGACTTGCGGGGACAACGAGTCGACCGATAGTCAGCCAGCGAATAATCATCATCATCGCCAGGATAAAAAAAGTTTGCCGCGAAGCGGCTCGATCAGACCGGGATATTAAATATTAAATACATCATCGACTGTCGCGTGTATATGGTGTCCTTTACGGGGTATAGTATCATTTGCCAAACACCGACCGGTAGTGATTGTGCCCGATGGGAGACTAATTGTTGTGCGTGGTGCAGTTCGTTCTGAAGCTAAACGCCGCACACGGGGACACGATTAAGGACCAAGCGTTTTTCTTGACCGTCATGGGTGACGAGTTACCCATACTGAAGGGAATCCTCAACGGAGTTGTTGACTATCACAATGCACGTAGGTGTCCAGTGGAGAGGCAACGCGTGCCTGTCGCATCGGTTTTGTGTATATACCCCGAACGCGTTCGCTTCTCGCCCTCCGCCACTTGTTCGCCGAGGACTTTCTAACGGAGGAGGATTCGTAGCACGAGGCGAGTCGCCGCCACTTTCATTTCTCGCGCGAGAAAGTCGTGCGCTTTCCCCTCTCGATTTTTTATCCCCCCACCCCCACCGCCAGTTAGATCCGACAAATGTTAGCCCACTAAAAACGTGTATCTGGTGCAGGCTGATAAGTCTCGCAACGGAAAGGTGTACCATGCTCGGACGATGGATGCGTCGTCGTCTGCACCTCTTATCCCGCGGATCGAAAACGATACACGCGAGTAACTGACGCGTTCGAAGGTCGCGTCCCGACCGACACACCGTGTCCGTTGCATGATTCATCCATTGATCGCATTAACTATTCATCGACGCGTCCTTCCCTCTGCTTTACCACTGACCGAACTTGACGTCTCTCGTCTAACCGTTGGCCATCCGTGTTTTTGCTTATAGCGGTGCGATTCGGCCGTGTGCCCAAACGCGAGAAGGCCAGGATTCTGGCTGCTATGCAGCAAAGCTCCCACAGCCGTTCTCAAGAGAAGGCAGTAGCGGCCGAGCTGGAGGACGAGCAACGTCTCCTAGCCACTGTCGTTCAAGCTCATCTCGACACATGCGATTTCACCAGGGACAAAGTGGCCCCGATTCTGGTCAGGGCACGAGAGACTCCCAACTACACCGCGTGTCCGCCAACCTTGGTGAGTATACATCAATTAACATATTATATGCCTTCCTTTTGACATTTACCTTCGTTTCCTCTCTTTCGTCGCCTTCTTTTTTTCTTGTACGCGGTGCCTCGATGTTACACAACTCTCGAGAAAACGAACGAGATTTTCGACGGTTCGTTTTTACGGTCGCTTACGTCAACTCGTGGCGGGCCTTGGATCATCCATGTCCGTTCTACGCGGAAATCGAACCAGTCGTCCTCGACTGACTGCGAACGAGGAAGCCAGCCAGTCGTTCCTCGCACGGTTCAAAGTTGTGCGAACAGGGACGTCTGGTGCGCTCTTCCTAGACGACGTTTACGACCTTCCAGGATCCTGCCGGTACTCATCTGGATCGTTTCTTCCTTGTGTTACAGGCATGCCCTCTGAACCCTAACCCGCAACCGTTAACGGGCCAGCAAGAGTTGCTGCAAGACTTTTCCAAGAGGTTCTCGCCGGCGATACGCGGCGTTGTGGAGTTCGCGAAACGTATCCCTGGGTTTAGCCTGCTCGCCCAGGACGACCAGGTGACGCTACTGAAAGCAGGCGTGTTCGAGGTGTTGCTAGTGCGGCTGGCATGCATGTTCGATGCTCAAACGAATAGCATGATTTGCCTGAACGGACAAGTGCTCAAGCGAGAGGCCATCCATAATAGTAGTAACGCACGATTCCTCATGGATTCGATGTTCGACTTTGCCGAAAGGGTCAACTCTCTGCGACTATCCGACGCGGAGTTGGGACTCTTCTGTTCGGTGGTAGTGATCGCCGCAGACAGGCCTGGGCTGCGCAACACCGAACTGGTCGAGCGTATGCACAATAAACTGCGAAACGCTCTTCAGACCGTATTGGCCCAGAACCATCCTCAACATCCAGACATTCTTAGGGAGTTGTTGAAGAAAATTCCGGACCTGAGAACGTTGAACACTCTTCATTCGGAGAAACTACTGGCCTTCAAGATGACCGAACAACAGCAGCAGATGCAGGCTCAACAACAACACCAGCAACAACAGCAGCAGCAGACGCAACATGTGATCAGTGCTCAACAACCGCAACAGCAACATTGGCCGATGGAGGAGGAACCACCCGCGTCCTGGGGTTCGGCTTCGGACGTAACCCTCGACGAAGCCGTAAAGAGTCCGTTGGGTAGCGTTTCGAGTACAGAAAGCACTTGTAGCGGAGAAGTTGCCTCTCTAACGGAATACCACCACGTCGCACCTGCAAGTGGTCATCACGCATCCAGTGCACCTCTTCTGGCCGCCACTCTCGCCGGAGGTCTCTGTCCTCATCGTAGACGGGCGAATTCTGGTAGCACCAGCTCGGGAGACGACGAGTTGCATCGTGCGTCCTTGTCGAAAACCCCTCAACCACCTCAATGCCCGCGGTTCCGCAAGCTGGATTCTCCGAGCGATAGCGGAATCGAGTCGGGAACCGAGAAGCCGGATAAACCTGCGAGTAGCAGCGCAAGCAGTGCGCCAACCTCTGTCTGCTCCAGTCCACGCTCGGAAGACAAAGAAGTGGAAGACATGCCGGTGTTGAAGCGGGTGCTCCAGGCTCCTCCGCTCTACGACACCAATTCCCTGATGGACGAGGCGTACAAGCCTCACAAGAAATTCCGCGCACTCCGCCAGAAGGACAGCGCGGAGGCTGAGCCTGCGGTGATCGTGCAGCACACTCAATCCCAGCTGCATCTTCACTTGACCTCGCCACCGGCTCGTAGTCCCTCGAACCAAATGCAAGCACAGTGTCCGCAAACCGCGAGCCTCTTGAGTAGCACCCACTCCACCTTAGCCAGGAGTCTGATGGAAGGACCACGAATGACGGCCGAGCAGCTGAAGCGCACGGACATCATTCATAATTACATAATGCGCGGAGAGGCGAGTCCCAGGTCGCCGGCAGCCTCGCCATCACCAGCGGAACAGTGCGCTTCCACAACCACGATCACCGCGCGTTCGCCTCAAGGATCTCAAGGTTTGTTGCAATGCGCCACCAGCAGCTACTCGACGACGAGATGGCCCACCACGTCGGTGATCACGACGACCACGGGTGCCCGGCAGCAGCAGCAGCAGCAGCAGCAGCAGCAGCAACAACAGCAACAGCAACAACAGCAGCAACAACAGCAGTCGTCCTCGGACTACCTCATGGTCGGCAACTCGCCGGCCTCGTCGCCTAGGTATTTATCCGCGGCGGCAACGAGTAGTACGAGCACGAGTCCACGGCCAACCTCGAGTACGGCGGCGACGCTAGTGCTGTCCGGTTGTCCCAGCAACATGATGGAACTACAGGTGGATATCGCGGACAGCCAGCAACCGTTGAACCTGTCGAAGAAGTCGCCGTCCCCGTCGCCAAGACCGCTGGTAGGACCTTGCAAAGCTTTGTCCCTCGAAGCGTAGTGCTCTCGCGACGTTGTATGAGCGTGTCGTCGTTGTTCGTGATGTTCCTCTGGGACGTGGAACGCGCGTGTTGCAGCCCACCTATAAAGAACGGTACGAGTGATTTAGTTGTTGGTGTCGCGGTCCATACGCCACGTCGCGTCGGTCGCTCCCCATCCCGAAAACCGAGTTGTATGAAAGTGCCAGGACGCTCGAAGCGCGTGATAAACCAAATAATTTATTAATTTAAACTATTAATATCGATAAATTGCGCGAGACACGAAGGGGGAAAAAATGGTGGGAAGGTGATGGAACTCGAAGATCCGGAACTCGTAACGCGGAACCACCCTATTTTGCACGGGTACCTTGACGGAACGGACACAAACAGGTAGTTGCGCGAGTGAGAATACGAGCAGAGTATCGGTTTTATTTCTCAGAAAGACGTGTCGTGTGATACGAAACGGACAGATCGTACACGGAATCAGACGCTTTATAAGAAAGTGCCGATCCGTAGAGTAGCAATCAGTGCCGTGTATAGGACTTTACCCTATATCTACCTAAAGAAAGCTACCTTACCCATCTACCTACCTACCACCTATCGATACAAATAATAAAACCAACAAGAACAACATAGGGAAAGCTATCTGGTCTAGATAATCTAGAAGATAGCGTCGTGCTCCCATACGAGACGTGGGGAGCAAAGAAGAATAGGAAGAAGAAGATTGAATGTTACAGAAATGAATAATCTATCTACATGTGATAATCATGGAAATCGCGCATCCTGTACAGTACTCCACCTCATTCATCGATCATCTACTCTACTATAATTATTGAATATTATAAAAGTAATTAATATTATTGTAACATGTGTAAGGTATAATAATCGTAAAAAAACGTTATCATCTTGTGTATGAACGCGTAGGGAAAAGAAGATGAGAGCTAGAGTGCAAGAGATTGTGCGAGAGAGAGAGAGAGAAAGGGAAGATTAAGAGTGTGTATGAGATCGACCAGAAGACAAACGAACGAATGGAACGTGAGCGTGCTTGTGCAAGTGAGTCGGGGCAAAATCGCAACAAAAAGCAACTAAAAGTAGAAACTGAAACGAACAAAATCGAAGGAGGGATAACTGCTTTTCGTTCGGTCGACTGTGACAACTGTGCAGTCGGGAAAGCGCGCATTTTAATGAAAAAAAAAAAAATATATATATATATATATATATAAATATATATAAAGAATAAACGTTTTAAGATGTTTCGTTTAAACATATGAGACTGACCCGGCCCGCCGCGGCCTCCAGAGTTTGCAGTCAACCGTACCTTCGAACAGGAGACGCGTGTCGCCTCTCTCTCTCTCTCTCTCTTGTATCTGAATTAAACGAAGCGGAAAAATCAACAGTAATTTGATCTCCGGTTCGTTTAACGTTCAGTTGCGTTCGATATCTTGAAGGAACGCGAACGGTTGTTCACGGAACTTGCGATAAAAAGACGTTGTCGCGTATTGTATCACAGAGAGAGAGAAAGAGAGAGACTGTAGGAGACAAGGACGACGTTGAATGTGGGAAGGTACGAGAGACAAGAGTCAACGCGTGCGATGGGAGAGTTTGTGTGCGTGAGAGAGAGAGAGAGAGAGAAAGATAGAAAGCGAGCACAGAGAGTGATAAAGAGACGAAGATAGAAGACGAGAAGAGCGGAGTTGTCGCATGGAAGTCCGGTGGAATCGGCATTTAAACGGCGCAGTTGTAAATAGTAGATTCGTATGGCTAAGGTCCTAGAAGGCGCGAGTGGACGAGTTTTTTGCTTTTCGCGAACAAAACGCTCGGTGAGAGAACGAGAGAAGACAGATAAGAAAGAAAAGCGAGCGAGAAAAAAAAAAAGAAAAGTGCGAAGATACGCGGCGGGCCGCCGCCGACGTGTTGTTGAGACGCCCGCCCCGCCCCCCTTTTGCCCCCGTAGTACAGTCGACGCCGAGAATATCGGTGCAGGAGAGAGTGAGAGAGAGAGTAAGAGAAAACAACCGTGAACAGTGGCGAAAAAGAAAGCAACCATACACATACAACAGAAACACACACGAGGAACATACACACCCGCCTGCGAGAAATACGCGCGGAACATCACAGAAACAAAGACAGACAGACAGGTCAACGATAAAAAATAGGAAAGAACAGCGAAAGAGAGAGAGTGAGAGAAAGAGAGAGAGAAACGCGTAGCTAGCACCATACGAAACCAACCAGCCGAGAATCCGTAAGATAAGTAACAGGAGAAAGAAAAGAAAAGAAAAGTACACGAAGAAACGCGAAAAATCGTAGGGCAAAGAGAAACTGCTCGATGGGCACGCAGAAAAACCGTTGTCTCGCTATAACTTTTTTGAGCGCAGCACCGTCAAATCACCTCGAACACATCCCAAACAAAGCTTCGTAGTGAAACACTCTGTGTATTTATTGTACTCGAGGAAGATAATGAAGAAAAAGTCATTCCCTTTACGCTGTGTATCACCGTACAACCCCTTCCGTACACCCTCGACTCGTTTGATCCTTGTTGCTGTCACACCCCTTCGATACAATCTCACTTACCCCCTTTTTTTTTCCTTCGCCAGTTAGTCATAACCCAGCTAGAGATGATCAGCTTGAACCGTTGTTTACGTTGTAGCAAGTGCACACGTGTCACGTATATCGGGGTCAATTTCGCATCAGCTGTTACAGATCGAAGTCTCTTGTCACCCTTATTGTCCGTCTAATTGTCTCCCCCGAAAAAAACACCGATCGATCCGTATCCGAAAAATTTCTCCCACCTGTCCCAGCCATCTTTCCTATACAACACAACCCCCCGACATTCCCGTATCCCTAACACGTCCCTGCAAGCGAACTAGCGTTGATATTCGTAATACTTGTTATACATAAACTACACATAATGATTATTATAGTAAACGATACATAAAGTATGATATATTTCTCTATCCATTAAGAAGGAGGATGCAAGCAGCTGTTGTTTCTGGTGGAACGATGAGAAACATGCAACGCAAACAAAATAAATAATAATAATAATAAAAAAAAATGGTGGTAAAAAAGTAAAAAACATATAATGTACGCGACAAAGTAACGAAATACCGAAAGTGTACTGTATTACATGGAAGAATACAAACGCAGCCCCGCATATTGCCCAGTGAGCACGTCGTTTTGTACGCTTGGGAGTTGTGAGGTCGTCTGAATAAACATTGTCTGGTGAATTATACAGAACTTCTCGTCTCTTATTCAAACGTCACCTTCTTATAATCCTCATCATTCATCAAAGTTTTTCAACGGATCGTTGGTTTGTTTCAAGACACGTTACAACGCTCGACAAATAATTGAGAGATAATAACAGCAGAGCAATTTGAAACATGCAAGATAGCATAAACGATTTAAAATAGAGAATTGAAGAATTACATTGAACAATCGATTTGGAATATCTTTAACAATTCATATTAGAAACCTGTCCGACCAAAGAGGATTATTTCTACTGCATCCGATCAACCCTACGATATCAAAGTCAAGTTTTAATCTATCAAAGAATAATCAGTCAATTTTGATCATCTCCTCTCGATTTATTATACTCATCCACGTGAACACGATCCATCATCCCATAAAAAAAAAAGAAACAGGAAGTCGAAAATCAATGTTCCAGCGTTAGGAGGATAAATTACGTTAATTAATTGCTGCACGAGCGCACGAACGTTGCATAATTGAGCCGGGGGAAGAAAGCGAGGAAGGGGTAAAGGGGGGTTTGTTCTTCTACGTGTTCCAGGAACGGGCAATGTTAGCAACAACAACAAATTCTCGTAGCGGACAGAGGCGCGTGGCACCCCGTGGGCGTTGGTTGCCACGCAACCAGTCTCACCTCTCTCTGTGTCCTATTCTGAACTTTCCCCTTGCATCTGCACCATACCCCTTTGCCAGCGTTGCAATATATGGTGCATCCCCTCGGTATTAAGGCACGCGCGCCCACCTTACGCTCGTTGCAAATTGAAACGTAGGCGGAAAGAACGTCAGGACTCGTAATGATGGAATTATCCTGCCGCGTCAGGTTGTTTTCACTGGGATTTCTTCTTTCTCTCTCCTTTCCTTTCCCTACCTTCTTCTCGTTTTATTTTATGCTATTACGAGTAATTTGCAATTATTGCAATCATCTTCTTGCAATTAGAGGATTTTTTCGTTAATTTATTTTTATTGAAATCAAGAAGCCAACTACGAGTTAAATGAAATTATTATAAACTGTTTTTCTTTTTTTCTTAGCTATTTGATGATATTTAAATTAATGTTATAGATTACTGATGACTCGACGATAGTTAATGTATTAACCACAGATACCAATATCCCTTCCCATTCGAAACCACAGCCCAGAAATATCACTCAACACCCAACAACTAAATCGTATCAGGAGTAAGTACCAATTAGCGATCAAATCAAATTCCAAGTGTTGTATCTCAAAGGAGCCTGTGCAATCTCTCGGTTTCTAGATCCAGGATCGAGAGATCGGGACGACCTAGCAGCTGGAACAAAGATCGATAGCCACGAATGGCATAAAGCGGCACGCTAACCTCGTTCATACTCGGAATTCAATTATCGGCTGGCCGATGTCGGCCATTGTCTTCTCAAAGGATTCGTTCCAGCGGATGCTCTGGACTCGAGGCTACCCTTGAATACCACTACAGGCTACATGTAGGATAGGTTTCTCGTGTAATACATTTTTATCTCACAGTTTTGATCACTTTTCTTATTTAAAGTGGTAGACTTAAATTTCTACTGAATTAGGAGAAAAAATAGTGCAGTTTTTTATATACCGAGTGTTTCATGAATTCATTTAAACTATTTTCTTAGAAATGTATAAGAATTTATTGAGTTAATTTTAGAGCTGAATTTCAGAATAACGTTTACCAGTGTTCCAAATTCTGAAACACAAGGACAAAATAATTATCACCATGTCATCGCCATGATTCACGAAATAAACTGAAAACCTATATTCTCGTTCAGAAAATCCCCGGAATCCCTATCGACAAACAGAATCATCTTTCCGAAAAAAGGGAACGAAGAAGAAACGGGACGACCTCGCGTTCATTTGCACCTCGCAACTACTGATGGGTTCAAGTACAAATAGGTTCGAGGATTGACCTTCTACATTCGAATTCCCTAGAAATATTTCGAATAAAAGAAGCAATATTTTCAAGTAAACTCAAACTTAAAAAAAAGATATTCAATCCTTCTATGAATGCCTTAAAAATTGAAGGAATCGAGGTTTTATCCCATTGAGATTTTACCCCGGTCTTTCCTTCGTTTCGAACTTGATCCCATCACTACTCGCAACCACTATAGATTCCTTCGTCGAAAAGTACACAAGGGTTCAACCAGTCCCATTCTCGAATCGAGCAAACACAGGATCGATGTGTGAATCGACCTTAAAGCAGCCGGTTCGCTGGCAGCCGCTTGGCCGAGGAGCTCGTTCAAGGTCCGTGGACGAGGTCGCAGACACGAGTTCGAGAACGAACAGCATCCCCCCTTGGTGAAGAGAAACCCTTCCCCCTTATCAATGCGCGAGACAACGAGGCGGCGGATGTGGAGCTCAATGAGAGTTCGCATCGGCCTCTTCGCTCTTTCCGCTTCGAGTGGCGCGGTTCTCGCACTTTGTCCTCTCTGCTTTTTCCTTTTTTTACCTTCCTCCCCTTTCTGTGTCTGTCGGCGGGCGCAAGAAGAGAAACGAGAGCAAAAAGATCCGTTCAACGAATTCCGCCAAGGATCAACGATTAATTTTGATAAAAGTAATTAAAGTCATTGGAACACTATTTGAAATACGTCCACGATTGTTTGTTCCTTCAGGATAGCTGAAAACAAAGATTCGACAGATGATGTGCAATCGAATCGCTAATGAGATGTTCCTCGAAAATCCAATAATCTGTTCGAGCAAACAAACGTCAGTAGGTGACAACATGACACCTCGCGATGCTTCATTAATCCCTGATAATTCCCAGATAACGACGAACAAAGTTCCGATGGACTTAAAACGAACGCCAAATTACTGGAAGCTGGATTACGTCTGTCACGATCTACCAAGAATCAGCAGTATTCTATCTTGAATCGATGATTCTTTTATCCTTATTCTTATTCCATTATTCTTACCTACCAGGGTTTCAAAAGAATTTTAAAAACACAAGAAGATGGAAATTAGGAAGAATATAATTACAGTCGTTTCTCGTTTAATGATTAAACATTAGCGTCCGGTTGCTAAGAGATACTTTTAAGAATTGTGACAACGATATTGACAGAACACGAGTGCAAAGGGGAGAAGATCGGAAGGGAAAGGGTGACAAAAGGGATCAGTGAGCAAACATTTAAGCGGGACACGTTATTGGACGAAAGTGCTTCGACCAAGGTCCTTCATTTGCATCACTATAGCTGACGACATACAGAATACCTATGCACGTGGATAAGACGTCACTGAATTGCTTCGAATTTTATTTCAGCTCTAAGAGTGTTGAAAATATTCGAACTCTTGAAATATCAATTAATAATAGAATCGAAGGGTGCAAAAATGTGTACAAAGATTTCAGACATCATTAATTGCAAATCCTCATTAATACATCTTATCAACATATAAAAAGAAAAATCTTGGAAAAGGAAAACAAAATCATCCCAGCTTCCATGTTGAAAGCAATAAATTCACCCTTATCCCTTTTTCTCTGCGAAACCTTTCAGATCTGGCAGGATCGATACGAGGTTGGTTGATCGGAGTTTTTAGACTGATTTTTTATCATTCTTTTAGGTTGGAACGTGTCGATCGAAGGGTGCCAAGACGCTTCCCCTTTATTGGACCCGTGCCGTTCTTCCGGGTTAACGTTCCCTCGTCTTTCGAAGCCACCCACCATCGACCAGGCGTCCACGTGGCAAGGTCGCGACCCCTCTGAGAAGCAACCTTGCCCGGATCTTTCTACCCCTCGTCGAAGGGAGGATTTACGAGGGTATAATACATGTATATACGCGTACTAGTGGTGGCACGCGCGTCGAAAGCTCGAAGGGGTGCTCGTGCGTCGTTGACTTTGATATTCGAACCGTTTCGTCACGAAACAGCTGCTCGTTAATGGATTACTTTATATTGTTACATTAAATTGTAGATCATTTACAGATATCGACTATCCTTCTGCTCTAGGAAATATCAGTCAACCTGGTACGATCAAGTAATACCATCGGAGGACGCTAAATTTGCTAGGTAAAGTGTGTTACTAAAAATTTCAAATTTATCCCAAGTTTCCGAGAGGTAAATTCGAGGCAAAAGATTTCGCGTTTCATTCGAAAGCTGAAGTTTATTCGACGCAATAGGGAGCAGGAAAACGTGGCATTCACCCCAGAAAGCTTTTCCACCCTCCTTGTTCGCTTTCAATAGCGTCGTTCCCCACCCTCTATATTTTTTCGTCGCCATCCACTTCGTCGAAAGGGGATGAAATCTCAAAGAGGAACTTCCGCGTATTCTTATCGTTCGATATCACCCCGTTTTCCTCGTATTTTACCGCGATAAGAGAAAATCTTTTCGTCTTTAACTTAGGATGATGTTCGGGAATCGTGACGAATGCATACGCAGGAAATGATAAGACGAAACTTTTCTTATTTCTTCTATTTATTCGTTTTCCAAATTACAAATTACAATCGGTGAATTAAAGTTTAATCAATCCGGGAGGAAAACGTAACGTCGGAAGTTTTCCACCCTAACACACTCGCTTCAACACAGTCCATCAATCTAACAGGATCCCCCATTAATACAACTCGTCCTTAATCACCAATTTCTCTGGTACAATTTTTCACGGCTCGTGTGGTTCGCGTAATCCCCTCAATTTCCGAACCGAGTCTCAAAAATTCGGCAGGGTGAAGGGTGCCAGATACTTTTACAAGTCCTATAAACACCCTTATCGGACGTTGTTTATTTTCCCTTTCGCTCGATGGATCTTACGAAGCAATGGCGATGATTCGATGCGTCTTCCGGGTTCTTAAGTCGATTAATGACACCTGGCTTCCGTCATTTTCTCGGGAAATCAACCATAAGACTGATAGATACTTTCGTTGGCTGATCTCGTCGACGTGGATCATTTGTCATCCTGCATATCGTGCGATCAGCCAGCTAAGATAAATCTTTATCTGCGGGGTTAACAACAGACCTTTCTTCTTCCCCTTTATCCTTTTTTCCCCGCCGCGATTGCTTGAAAAATGATTTGTGTAAATGAAGGCGATACGGGGTTGGTAGATACGGTTATTATTAATATTTCTAACAGTGCTCTTAAATAAATCTACACTCGTTTTTCTCGTGTCGTAACTTTCCTTTCTATTATTACCGTCATTAGTGTTGCTATTGTTAGTGTTAACACTATAACTCTATTGTTGCTATTTTAATTTCCGTAAACACTTCTGTTATAGTTGTCGAAATTGTTGTTATTTTTAATATTGCTATTGCTACTGTTTGCAACATTGCTTTACCTACATAATGTTGCAACTATCTTTGTTATTTTTGATATTATCGCTATACTTTATTGTTATTCGAGCGCTAGAAAATATTGCTGATACAAAATGAACTCAATAGCCACAAATCAAAGAAACGAGGGTTGAAACGAGGATTGTCGAATGACCCTCGTTTTCGAGCCCTTATTGTATTTCATGAATATCATTGATCCTGCCTTTTTTTTTCTACGAGATGATGGCAATATAAAATCTTCGAGGATCCAAGAGTTGCGTTGCCAAACGTGTCGCCTAAATCTTAGAAAAGATTCAATTCGAAACTTGCTCGTAAAAAGAATATTACTATTAAAAGGATTTTAGAAACACGCTGAAAGCTTAAGTGACACAACAATTTTAAAAATGTTTTATTATATTAAAAAATAGGCAGGTTTGCAACTGAAACCGTTGAGATTAAACATCAAAATTTTTCGAACGTTAAATAATGAAATTTCGTTTAATTATCGGTAAAATTTGTACGCATACGTTCGACGGAACGTTTTATGCCACTACATCATAAATTTTTATATATACGCATTATACAAGGACACGTACGACTTCGCGACACGTGTTGGAGATAACTATACTTTATGTGTCAAAAGGTGATTTGAAAACCAGTGAAAAAAATATATATTGAATCAGGAAAAAATGACCTTGGTCTTTTTTTTCTCTTCCTTTTTTTTTCAAATAAAACATTTATCGCGTGTGCGATTGCTCGCGCGATTTTGAAATAAGCAGTTGTAAATCTGCTTTGTCCTTCAAAGAAATATCGATATACTCCAACATGTAACTAACAAGACTGATCTCGATTAAAAAAAAACAAATAATAATTGAATGAATTATTCTCAATATCGTAAATTCATAAATTAGTTAATTCATATTAACTAAAAGTTGTGTTTATAAACAATCGAAATTATATGACAAGGATCGTACAATGAACACTGGACACCGTGCACTTGATCTTGAACCTTAGATTCCGAGAATCGAATATTGAATCTTGAACTTTGGTCCCCTGATCTCTGATCATCGTCTTTCAATATCGAGCCTTGAACTTTGCTGGTCGAAACCTTGATTTTGGATGATGTTCTTTAGGAATTAAACGCTGGACTTTGGAACGTGGATCAATGGATTTTATATTGGTAATTAGATAATGTAGATAATGCAGTGAAACTTTTCACTAAACGAACAGTAACCGTTTATTATTCAGGATGATGTAAAAAGAAAAGAGTTTGCGATCTACTTTTTCGCGTGAATCAAGTTTCACATATTTTATATAATAAAACGTAATGGCAACGTAACGTGATGCAATTAACCCGTACCATATAGTTACGCAAAATTATAATTACAAATATGTGAAACTTACATCGTGTTATCGTTAGTGTTTATCTAATTGCCATGTAATCGTCTCATTAATGTACATGTGCATTGTGCAACAAAAATGATTATCGAACGAACAGTTGAGTCCAGAAGTTTTCTTCCTAACAAAATTGAAGAATACGATCCTTGAATTTGTTCTTAACAATCTATCATGAATTTTAATCCACGATGCCAAATATGTTAAAACGATTGACTGCCAAAGACATCAGCGTTCCCATGGGGTGAGAATCTTCCCCTAAGAAAAGAAAGAAATCCGGGAGGGGGGGAAGGGAGGGAAACTGGATCGCAGAGGAGATATGATTCACGAGAAACCATGAACCCAAAAATGGTCGATAGAGCCAGTCAGACACGGGTAGGATAGAGCGAAGAGATGGAAGAAGATCGGGGATCGTTGCGTGCCAACGCTTAGCCGCATCTAAAGTCGGTTCACGAGTCTGTCCCTTATTGTCAAGGCTGAACTCCTCGTGTTCTTCAGATTTGTAATGTAAAAATAAACGACGACGTGACCTTGACACTCGATCGAACCTGATCTCCGTGTGTCATCAGGCGATCTGCGCAAAAAACGAGGCGTCCCGACGACGTAGTCTGGTCGTAGCTGTTTTCGACATAATGTATACCGATTTAGAAGACGCATATATAAGCAGCCTGTCCGACCGAGAAAGTCCTCTGCTTCTTTTTCTTCTCCTTTTCTCTCGTTTTCTTGGAATTAGAGGAAAAAAATGAAATCTGTTGAAAAGTGATCGCTTGTCCTCTTCATCGTTGCGGGCCATTTAGGGGACGTTTAATGGGATTTTAGATTCCCTGCGTTCTGGATTTCAACTCGAGATGTCCTGTACATTTTGATCTTTAAAAATGAATCTTATTAACGAACGGAAATGGACGGTGCCATCGGAGATGAAAAAAAGCAGCGAGAAACGTTACACTGTTAACGTGTCAGGGTATCGTTTCGTGATAATTTACCGAGGACACGACGAACGACGAGGACAATAAGGGGCAAGGCATTCGGATCGTTCCACTCCACCTGACTTATCTAGACCGAACAGATAGAATGTTGAGGTAAGCCGGAATGGAATATTGCGATCAGGGTTACAGGAAAGTGTGCCGATAGAGGATAGAAGGTGAGGTCGTCTTGAGGTCCAAGGGTGCGAAGCGCGCGTCGAATCGAGGCCTTTCTCGAATCGATAAGCATCGATTTCAAATCACCGATTGATTCATCATAAATTAACTGTAAGCAGAGTACGAGTATTTATATTACATACTGAAATTGCTTACATGTTGAGTTATCATTATGGTGACCGGAAGTCACGAACCAGGCATGAAGGATACGAAGCTCACAGACGTCTTGTGTTCAAAGGGTCAATAACACCATCGATATCGACGCTTGAAACAACATTTCTTTCTCGACATTGAAATCAAATAAGCCTCGCTGATAAATCGAATCTTTGAAGATGGAGGACGAGCACGTGATAGGATATCAAGATGGAAATAAACGAACGATTATGAGTCTTTTGTATATACAACAAAAGGAACATTTTCAACAATCGCAAAGATATATAGATCTTTTTTATTTAAATAAATTTAGAATAGTTTTAGATTTTTAGAAGTTTGAAACTTTAAAGATGTAGAGTTTCTTCGAAACTTTAGAATCTCAGAATGTAAATCCAAATATTTCCATTTTCTCTCCATTTCACAATGTGTTTACCAGAAAAGAAGGCGGACAAAAGAGGAAAGTCGACAGCGATCAAGGACAAAATGGCACGACGATAAGGGGATCATTATTATCGCGAAACACTATCGATTTCACGGCTGCCGAGTGTTTTTCCCGCCATTCGAGAGGACACGCGTTCGTGTGCAAAAATCGATTTTATCGTTCGTCGAACAGGCCTTGCGTATCCTTCGTTGAATCTTGATTCAGACTATCGTTCATTGATTCGTAGGAAAAGAAAATAATAACTTATGAATATTTTAAATGTTTCATTCGTGTTATTGGTAAAAATACATTTAATATCATCTATTTTTCGTTTAGATTTAGATTTTAGATTTTCTATCAGTTTGATTGACAGTATTGTGATTCTTAATGAAAAAAACTGAAAACGTAGGGTCATTGCATAGAAGCGGCTGACAATTAGCATTGTTTCACAACCCTAGAGACAAAATTTAGCAGTAAATTTAGCCCATTTAGCAGTTGTATTAGCATTAAAATAAGAATATTATTTATAGCTACTTGCGACACGAAATACCAAAGTTTCTACCACCACCCTCCCTACTCAAATATCTCTCGAAATCCACAATACACCAACCATTCACTCGGTTCTCCATCATTACCGCGTCCACTCGTGCGGTACTCGATGTTCACTGACAAAACGGTACTCCACATGTTCGCGTTAGAATCAACAGACCTCGCCTCCGCATCAGCCAAGGTTCGATTGCACCCAGTAATTAAGCATCGCGATGCAAAGGAAGGAAAGAGAGAAAAAGAGAGCATAAGGTGAAAGAGATCGTTTGTCCATTTCTGTCCATGGAGCGCAGAGCTTGATCGAGCGGAAAGTGAGAGGAGAGAAACTCGCTTGACATTGCTAGCGGCTGATAATCAGTGTTTGCTCTTTGTCGGCTCAAGGTTTGTCCTCGCTTTCTCAGCTCTCGGACAGTCGTAAGCTTTGAAATCGGTCATCATCGAGCGACCACGATCCTATAGATAGATCTGATTCCACGATGGTCAAGGATAACAGGGGTAAAGTTCGTTCAGATGGAACTTGTTTATCTTATTCGCTAGATATCCTCTCGCGATCTGGCGTACACGCGCGATTAGTAGACGATATCCAGATACGCTTCTCCGTGAAGTTTATAGACCGTTAACTACCCTATTTTATTGGCTTCCGTGGCGAAGAGATGACTCTTTCGTCGAGTCGCTACGAAACGATCAGGGGGAGACTTATCCCCGAGGGTTCGACGGAGAAACGATTTTTTTTATAGCTTCCTCGCGATCTTCTCTTTTCACGGGGATGTTATCCCTGTGTCTCTGTCCGATTTGAATATATTTTATCTGGGTTTAGAAATTTTTAAGCCATTCCACAATGGATTTCCAAATGGAAATTCTTACAATTTTACTTTGTCGTGAATTATTCCTCTTCCGCTATTATACGTAAGTAACGCTGTGTTGCTTCGAGATTTAAAAGAACAGACGAGGAAAGTAAATGGAAAAGCGTGCCATTAAACCGCGTGCAACCGGGTTAAAAAGGTCGTCGACCGCGGCGTCGCGATAAAAAGAGATAGAAAGGAAAATCACTACTTTCCACGATTAACCATCTGCTCTGGAGCGTTCCTCTTTTCCGTCTATAAATTTCTATTTAAATCCGAAAATTGATCTATGATTTAAAATTTGTCGGACGCTAATATCCTTGATCGAATTATCATAAAACCTCGATGATCGTCTACAAGGTAGTACAAATTACATTATACTTAATAGAATAAATTAACGCGCGCAGAAACGATAAACTGACAAATGTTGTTCTTTCCAACTCGTTGAATTATTCATGACAGTAAAATATCGATTAACTTCTGAGGGTTAAATAATTAGCTCGGATCATGATCGACGTCAGAAGCACTGTTCGATATTACATCCAATCGAACGTGAAATTAGAAGCAGTAAATTACGTTAATTAGTTACACGAATCTATTTATAAGATTATCAGTTTTCCATTTAATTTCGAATGCCATCGCTTAACCAATTACAAATTATTTTCTTAAATATCCCAGAGTTTATCGTCGATGATAAATGAAACTCGTGCTGGTATCGCGGTCCGTTAACGAAATATTGATTCCCGTTCGCACGGTTTCGTTCAATTAAAACCTTAATCAAGCGTTAAGCGTGAACCGTCGACGACACCGGTTTTCCGTGTTTCCTGATAAAACGTCATCGGGCCGGTTTATTCGTTGTCGTTCCGTTCGCGAGAGTGAAAGCAATAAAAGAGTGAAAACGTTCGCGACGTTCGTGTCACCGTCGCTGCCCATAATTTAATTAACTTATCAACACTTTAACAGCGAGGTAGAAAAATTCTTTATGAAAAAGATACGCAGGTTTGAAACACTTCCTCCGTCGATTATCGTATCTTGATTTTTATTTAATTAACGGCTAATTGACCGCTGGAATCGCGTGTACCGTGTTAATCTGTCTCGGCTATCCGAATGAATCACGCGGCGAGCGGAAACTACCGGTCGAAAGATCGATATACTTCCTGTTCGGTGATGGGTACGAATTCGTGGACTGCAGATGGACGCCGGCACTCGATTACTCACGGTCCCGTTAAAACCCGTTGATATCAGTGCAAAGCGACCCTGACTAGTCTGAATCAGTGACCGACTTACCTCGAACCTCGTCTTTGCGTAAGAATTTCTCACGTTTCCCCCCCGTGTACCAGCGGAATTTCGCGTGTTATTACGGGTAAACGTCTTCTTCCTCTTTGCTCGACGCTCTTCTCGCCATTCCTCCTCGATCCACGCCCCTCCTTCACTGACCACAGAGACAGGTCGACGACCCCTCGAGAGTCTTCCCGTTTTACTGTCACGTCGAGAATTTTCTGCTCGAGAATTATTCATTTCATCCTATCATATTTATCGTTCAATGAAACATGAAAAATCAATTTCTCTTATCTTACTTCAGTTGCAGTATTATTTTTAGGTCGCAATTTTAAAAGCTCTATCCGAAAACCTCTTAGGACCGAACGTTTCAACTTCCAAAAAACTAGTACATTTCCAAAAACAGCTCACCGTTGAAAGTACGAAAGAGACAGGAGTGAAGGAAAGAGGGAGCAGAGGAAATAAAAGAGAAAGGAGAGAGGCGACCGATCGATACCGAGCATCCCGATGAGTCGCCCCTTTCCAGACAATCGGAGTCACCTTTGCCAGGTCGTCGAACTTGAGGGATTTCCTCTTCTCCTGTCCCCTGACGAGCTGGTCATACGGTATATACTACTGGTCGACCAGCAGCGCGGGAGTACAGGCGAGGACGAGCTGATTGTTGAAGCGAAACGAGGAAGGAGTTGTTCGAGCGCGACGAGGGAAGAGCTACGTTCGAACGGGGAAAGATCGAGTGAGAGAGATGAGAGGAAGATGATGGAAAGAGGAAGAGGCAGGTGGAGGAAGAGAGCATAACTGTACCATCTATCCCGGGGCCTGGCAGCTCTTTTCAGGGTTCACGAACCCCGTCGACCGGGCCGAATTCGAAGGTCGTTGCTCCAGTTTTCGTCGTTTCGGTCAACCAGCCAACCGGGGATTTTCAGGAATGACATAATTATCGCCTCGCCATCGACGCGGTTCGTACGCCGCGTCTCTAGTTCATCGGTCAGAGATTCGAAACTGTTTTTGGCCACGATCGATAGGATTTCTTCTATTTCCGTGCGACCGTTCTAATCGTCAGCTCGACGACGGGTCGTTGAACTTACTCCGGAATCGTTCGCTCTCGTAGATATCGAGAGGTGAACGGTATTTTGGGAATGTTATTCGTCTCTCGAACCTTCGATCACAAACATTGGATTCCAAAGAATGTTTTCATTTCGTTCGTATTTAAACTGATGTACTTTTCTGAGGTGATTAAGGTAATCACCTCAGGTAATTAAGAAATTTCAAAGGAAATATTGAATGATCAATTTCAAAGTGTAGAAGTCAGGTTGTATATTTATATAAATACCAGGTCCTTTTATTACGATAGCCTACGTGTGTCGTAGAAGATTCACTTATAAAATGAAAATACTAAAAGTACCTGCTATGGTTCTCCTCGATGACGAGTATCGAAAACTTATGATAACATCGACGAACCGCGACAATAGCATGGAGTTCAGTGAACCACAAGCAGGTCAGATTTTATCGGGATTAACGACAGCGAGGAAAACGATACCGCGAATTTCGAGCGTCGACGTAGGTTCGCCATGGCCAGACACGATCAGGCGTCCACGACTTACTGTTAGATCAAGGACGATAACTCCGATGGTTATCAACGGAGAAGAATATGCCGTCCCGAAACAGCGTTCTCCGTACGTGAATCGCGAATATAATTGGCAGAAATATGAAAGGGACGCGACGAATTTTCGTGTTCTTCCGCCACTCTGCGACCGTTTATTAAAATATTGACCCTTACTACTTCTTGAACGATGGACATTTTTGTTTTCTACATTTTTACGCTGTTCCTTTAATTTTTCATTGAATTTCTTTCGTATTAAAAGAACATCTGGAAAGTAAATTTTGTAATTTATAGTATACGATAAAAGATACACGCGAATAGGTGGGATGTACGAAAATATTTACGAATGATATATAGTGTATCTTTAAAGAGCTCGAAGTTCAGGCAATGTTTCTTTTAGTGTTTTTAAATTAAAAGTCTGTACTTTATCTACGGTGTTTTTCGACGGTTGTCGCAATTTTTCGAGGAGCACATAAAGAAAACATTTCTTAAGCAAGAATTTATTGTGTTTGTTGGAATGAAAGAAAGGAAAAGGAAGGTAGAAGATAGAAAGCATCGGTTATAGTCCACCTTGACTCACGATTCCATCGTGCCACTACTGAAAACGTGATGATAATTAGCGACTAACGCAGATAAGAGCCGGGGGCGTAATTCTATCGGTTGTTTCGTACAAACGATAAGACCCAGCTTGGGTTCGAGACGAGTTCAAGCGACCCTGAAAGTTCAAGAACGCCGGGTGAACGTCCGCAAACAGCGATTTCGCCCTTCGCGGTTTACCGCTACTCCTTCCGACGATGTATCGGTGTGTCCCGTCTCGGATATCGTAAGCCGACTCGGCTGTCCGCTCCGACAAATGTTAAACAAACAGTTCGTCTTGCGACGTATTTATAACTATTGCGATAGCCGGCCATCCAAGCCGATAAAACACGCAATGAGAACTTAGAAAATTTCAATGAAACATTCCTCCTTTCAAAGAAGGACCAGTCATTTTGTATCAAGGATATCGATCAAGCATTTATATAGTCATCTTCGTTGAACTTTAAGCTTTAAATTGATATACCGTGAGAGGTGTTTCCAGATACTTTTATGTGATGAAACCGTGTCGGACTCGCTGCGTTTCAAAATCAGCCATTTAAAAATTTTCATTCTGATCACTAACGAGACTCAATAATTATTTTGCGAATATCGCTCGAAAAACTGCTAACAGTTTCTTTTTAGAGCGCGTCACAGTTAAAAGGTTGAGCCTAGTTTACATTGGCAGAGTATAATACACAATTACTTTACGTGTCCTACTATCCTATTTTCTCTACCCGCGGCGTTATCCAAGAATCTTATATATATTTTTCTTCTCTTTAAATCCAAAAATATAAAATGGTGTTAACTGTAATTCGATGCGACAATTTTGTGAACGATGACGTTGCCGTTTCGGTAGCACAAAGAAGGAAACAACATGCTTCACCTTCGACACGCGGCTAGTCACTCTTCGTTCACGGGCATAAATAAAAGAGAACATTGAACCCTGCTTACGAACTGCCACAAAAGTGGCCAAGAAGCATTTGCATATCTCGTACAACAGGCCTCGTTTAAGAACGACTACCATGACGCACCTCGGAACAGTTCGATCCTTTTGACCGGAAAAATGTGAAATTTTTACAAATTAATTAAATTATTTGGTATCAGCAATGAAATTAGTGCGAAAGTATGCACGATAAAATAAAGAAGTCGTCCGTTTCATTCGAACGGAGGTCTTCGTGGAAATCGAACAATGGCAACCGGCAACGGTCGCTCGAACGTGGAATATTCAAGGTCAACCAGCACCCATGACCTCGAACTGGAAAAGGCAAGAAAAGGGCTGACGGGCTGACGAAGGAAACGTAACTCGATAACCATCGGTATAATGCCTGATTTTCGAGGGTCATCTGCATTGAAATCGAATTCGAGACCCTTAACTTAAAACGAGTCTTATGCAAAATTTCCCCCATGAAAAAGGAAAGGGATTTGAACTGTGAACCTTTCGATTTCCACTTAACTGTAATTAAACTTTAATTGTTAATATCTTTCAAACAATCTACCCTCAAAATGGGGTACAGATGTGTTCAGCTTGAAGAATTCTATACGGTGACAAAGTTTCATTAATAATTTTTTTTTTTTTAAGAACAAATGCATAAGAGAATCATTTGAAAATCGCAAAGTCATCGATTGCGATCAATTATTGTAGGTGTTAATATAGCGATTTCATGGCAAATCATAATTCGATTTATGGAATAAGGTGGCCTAATTTATGGGTTAGTCCGTCGCCTAATTAATCGGTCTCGGTTCCCGGAAACATCGTGGCGTTACGTGGTGTGGCATTAGGAAGAAGCCCGCAGGGTCGTTGACCGTGCTCCTTAACTGGTATATTTTCGTCATCGAGAGAGAAGGAAAGAGAACTTTGGTTCGCTTTCGTGCTCCGTTTCGAGCCACGGGTCACACGAATCCACCCCAGAGCTTCCATTATTCAAGCTGACAGAACGACGCGCTCGAAACAGCCAATTTTCCGACGATAAACCATTCGTTTTTTCGGTTAACAAGAAAGTTGACTAGCGATTTAGAATCTCTTCTTTTCTCCCTTCGAAATAAACGAAAACAGTTGCGCAGATTTTTCTTAGCTCCAGTTAACTTCGTTTCAATTTTCAAACTAACGATGGATACGAGACGGACGATTTTTCTCCTGATAAAATATTCATTTCCTCCGCTAATAGAGAAGTCGATCGGTGATTTAGAATTCCGTGGTATTTCGGGATAGCAACGGAAGAGAATAAATCGACAGCTATCCAGAAAACGACTGCAACTTCTAATTGGAGTATGGAATATTCCTGCTCGTGAAAAGAGTCGTTTGTGACTAATTGATTGCCGCGATTCTATTCCAGGATGGTAAATAATTGATAAGCGTTCTAAAAACGATTTCAAATTCTAATCAGAAAAGCGACAGGTAAATAATTTCTCGTGCTGTGAAATCGCAGGAAAGCTCAGAAATATTTTCCGATTTGCACGCAAAGAGGTTGCTTCCTGTCGGATAAAAAAATAAAACGAAGAGGAACAGAATCGTGCAGCATGAACTAGATTCGCGCAATTTTTTTTTTTTTTTCCATAAACATCAAGCTGGAGCTGGTTGCCGATGAAATTCATAGAGAACTCTCACCGTGAAGTGTCGAGGGATATGTACGAAGCATAGTTTACATCGCGGCAGTGCCGAGCGGAGCGGTTCAACGACCGACACGGTTTCGCTCGCGTTCGAATCCGCGGCCAACGAAACGTCACGCGCCACGCGATTACGTGCGCGTGTTACAACCAGCCACATTCATACACAGGTACACACGAAATTATTCGTATAGCAGCATGTTCACGGATAAAATAGATATACCAGGCTGAATGAAAAACTTGCTCGAAATTTTCTTTCAACACTTTGACGAGCACATTAAGCTTCTGCGATTCTTCTAATTTTAGAAAACCAATATTCATAAAGATATTTTAATCTCCTTTTCTGAAACTCTACTTCATCTACGTCGATCTCTTGTCGTTTTTTATAATCTATTCTCTTTGGGAGCTTTTGTCTCTTCTATAATTAATTTCTTTTAAAATACTCATTTACAAATCAAACGCAATGCTGAAATACTTTGAACGAAAGCGTGTTGAGAAAAAAAAAGAAATGTGTCAAGACGTTCCTCGAATAAACCGCGTATTCTCAAAGGAGGACAACTTTTCAAGGGACACGTTTCTCTCTAGTTTCTTGCGGGGGAAATAAAAAAGGGAAACATTTCGCGAAACAGGCAGGGTAACGAGCGTGTAAACGTGAATTTACGTTCTGTCGGTCGAGCGGGGGTGGTGCAATTAGACGGATTGAAAGCGGTCGTTTTTGCTTAAATAAAATTGCGAGCGACGGCTGGACGAAAGAATGGTCCTCGCGGTATAATGTCGGTGCAAAGAAGAGAGGAGAGGAGAGAGAAAAAGAGAGTGAGCCCAGAGTGTTCTCGGGTGCAACGACCGCTGCATCGCGAATTCCAAGCAAGGAGTACTCTTCGAGTTCCGCGCGTGCAGCATCAGACTGAATAATTTTCAGCTTAGAAATCGACGACGATCCCGAAAATCGATTCGTTTTATAAACATTAAGTAGGGCGGCTCACTTTCTCCTTCCGCTAATTGCAATTACTCGATTTTAAATTCGCTTTCAGTCCAATATTTTAAGATTTCGCCCCTGTTTCTTCGGATATTACTTTTGGAACTCCTGAAAGTTTCTCAATTAAAAATTTGAGTAATTATTTCTAGATCTGAGTTACGATCGACCCAACCATCGCTTTATCCTTAAAACGTAACTCAGCAAGGAAACTACCATTACTTTCTCTCAATTACGTCTTCCAAACTGTACGATAAACGCTGGACTCTGATCAAAGCCTACCAACCCGAAAAGTGACGAGGCTGAATTAAAAAGAATTTATCACTTTCGATCGCGAGCCGATGACCTATCATTCTCGGAACGAGCAACACACGGGTCTGCACTCGAAAAAGCACTCAGACCAGCCGAAGAGTCGGGGGTGTATCTAACGCGGGTTTCAGTAGCCGCTGATCGTAAAATACATTTTGAGAGCACGCCTAAAAATGTATCGAGAGCAGTATGTTAAGTACTCCAGAGCAACGAGGAAGAGAGACAGATCGTAAGAGGGGAAAATAGAGGGCCATAGAACGCACGGTGAACGAACTGCCAACTCGTTTTCGAACGGCAGACCGTATAATTGCGAGTGCTCGTCGCGGTTCAATCGGCAAATGGGTCTTGGCAAAAATCACGTGATATCTAAATCGTGTCACGAACGACTTCCACGAATCGCCGGTTTTTTTTTCACCTGTTAATTGAAACCACAAGTGTATCCAGTGTGTATCTCTAACTAAACACGCACGCACGGAGCGTTCCACTTACGGTCGACCCGTATTCCAATTTGTCTACGAGTTGGTCTATTTTTGAAAACTACCAGATCCGTACACACCGTACACCGTAAAAAATATCGTTGCTTTCGTGTAGCATGATTTTGAAGAAATGCTGATATCGATATCGCGGATCGTTTAAACCCGATCGATGCATCATCGATAGCGAACCTCGGGGTCGGTTAATACGGATCAACGATCATCGGCCATGGGTCAAAGGTTGAACGGTGGCTGTGAACGCGGCATAATCGTCTCAGCGAGCGAGTTGAAGCGTTCGAGCGGGCGCAAACGTGACCTAATACGGGGGCAGTCACCTCTGCTCGCTCCATAGTGCCGCAATCGCGAGGGGGTTCTATTTGTATCTCGTTACTTCCGAACGGCCGTTTCGACGACACCGCAGAACCATCCATCGCGTGCTCAGACTTCATCTATCTCTTTTAATTGCATTCGAAAAAGAAGATATCGATGGTTCTTAATTCGTAGAATTAACCCTTTCCTTATCGAGCGGCGAGCTCGAACGTCGAGATGGTTTTCGCTACTTTTAATTTGCCTTTCGTTTCTCGAACGAATTTCGACGGTAAAGAAATAAGTAAAAAGCATGTTCGCGTGGATGTTACACCGCGTCGATGACGCAATTCTCACGTTCTCTTTATTAACGGTGAGCAAGGAAAAAATGTTGCGACCACGTAACTGGTTGGAGAAAAAGGCGAGAGAGTTAAGAGAGGTCGTTGGCCACGACGATGCTCGGTCTCGACTCTCTTCAGCCCCTTTCGCTTCTTCGTCGTCGACTCGCGAGCTCGGTTCACCGTATCGCTTCGCTTTTTTTTTCCACCTCAAAAACCCTTTCACGGATTAATTAAACGTTTCCTCTATTCGCCGCGTCCGCGACGCTGCGTTTTCATTTCGCCACTTTCTAAGCAGCCTCGCGACCGACCATTCAACTCGACGACAGAGAAACGAAAATAGGTGAGAAAGTAACGAAACGTGGAAACGGAGAAATTAAAACGGAGATTTTCCTTGAAATTCGTCTCCTCCTCTCGATGCAGTTTTTAATTGCTCGGGAATATAATTAAATAATCGAGGAAATCTCGTTGTTTCCAAGTTTTAAGGTTAAGGGTTGAACTTGGAGACAATGCGTTATCCGGAGAAGAGTAGAATACGCAAGGGACACGACGAAGAGGCTCCGGGGCGCCTCGCCGTGGCAACGACCTCTGGCCACTCTCGTCGCGACGCCCGCGCCAAAGCTGACCAACGGAGCCACACTTGCGCTGAATAGTGGCCAGGACGTTGACACAGCCTCCTCGCACGCCTGCTAACACTGCCCCCGGGAACGCAGCGAGTGCACCCGCCAGTGAAAAAGTTCCTCCTCGAAGGAGACGACCGTGATTACTCGGCTCGACTCGGTTCAGGCTCGCATCGAGGTCAATCCTTTCTTAGCCGGTCGAAGCTTCTGGACGCGCGTGCCCGCCTTCTGCACTCGCTGACACGTGCTCGAATAGTTATGGATCGTTAACGCGTAATCTCAACTCCCTCGATCGTGGGAACAAGCTATTTAACATGGAATTTTAGTAGAAACTAAAGATTCTTCAAATTCGAGGGTGGTTGATTATGGTTGCTTAACTCCGCGGACGGCGGACCACAGAGAGAGCCTCGATTTCAATTTAATTTCGAATTTCAGTTTTTACATTTCTTCATTATTCCTCTGAAAAATTATTTTTCTTTTTAATGTATCAAAGTCTTTCATTTCAGTTTAGGTAAGTTTGGGTCTCGATCGACCAAGATTTCTCTGTTCCAGTGTTAACTATTCCAACTTTGTCTATCCTATTCTAACCAAGTATCCGGATAAAATGGTTAAAAATAATTCGAGAAAGAAGTCGGACATAGAGAAACGAACAGAGCACGGTTCTCGTTTCGGAGTACGCGTTCCGTTTAGCTGTACCTTTTCAATTAACACATCGCCCACTCTCGAAATATCGTTCGTTTAGAAGGCGAACCGTTCATCCTGTGTGAATCACTTGGACCACGTAACCTGAAAATACCGAACGAGTTCACGAAGAACGCTTGGAAAATCGAGTTCATTGTCCTGCGTTCACCGAACGATCTTATCGGTTCACGATCCACCAATGTAACAGCGCAACGACTGATATCGCCGTCCGATAGAATTGTTATCGATATACGTAAAAATTAATTCCAACTATCGTGAGCATTCTTGATACGCGATATAATATCGTACGTTTTCTGTTGACCGATGCTTCGAGCCGTTTAAACGATTCCACGAATAATTTCTATCCGATATCGAGCATTCCTTTTTCCATGCGAATCAAACATCCTTTGTTCCCCGTGAATTGCCAGCATTTTCCATGGAAAATATTTCACCGAGGCACGGAATCGTTTTCGAATCGTCGTGGAAACGAAAATCGCGTCGCCGCGCCGTGTGGAAACGGATCGGATCGATGCATTCGATAGAAGGCTAAAAATATCGGTGCATGGTCGCGTTTATACGGGCGTCGAGTGTCGTCCTGTGTTAAAAGGAAGCTCTTCGAGTCTGGGGTAACAGGAAATCGGACACTGAAAAGCTGGTATCGACGTTACCGAGGATACAGTTTGGTAATTGTGACACCCGTTAAGACGATAACGCGCGCGACAGGTGATTAAGAATATCGTGTGTCTTTACACATCCGTTGTTTGCGATACAACATCCTGGGATCGTTAACCCTTTCGCTACCGAAGAGAAGACATGACGCATGGAAATGAATAATTGAATTTAACCTAACCGTGATATCGTTTTTTGTTTCAGCTGGCGAAAATTCCCTTTCGAAGTACATACGAGGATCGAAGGGAAAATCTTGCGCAGCAGACCCAAAGTATGGTGGAAGTAAAAAAGGAAGGAAGCCTGGTTGATGGAATGTCCACGGTTCAAGGCCAAACCGTCCGGTCACGGTTTTACGTGGAAGCATCGTCATACGTGATTCGATTAATTATTTTCACGTTCGCCTGGTTTGTTCTTTCCTTTTCCTCTGTTTCTCTCTCTCTCTTTATCTAGCCACCACGTAATCGTCTTACAGGCAGCTGAAACGCGGAACGTTGGCAAAAATAACGTAATTTATATGCGAAGCGGATAAGAGCGGCTTTGCAGCGGCCGAGCCGAAGCTGACCGGGTCGTCCATGTGGAGTTCAAGGTCGCTGGGTATCGAAGATATCCTTTTTTTTTTTTTTTTTTTTTTTTTTATACGCAAAAGCCACCACGATGGATGGGCATCGCGCAAAAGAGATACCGCGAGAAATCGGTGACAGGGGGACATTTATCTGTTAGTGTTGGATAAGAAGAACATTCGATTAACCTTCGGACACCGGATACTCGAGGAACGACACAGGGTCATTTTGATCCAAGATGGAAATTCAGATATCACTTCAGAAATCGCTAAGGTACATTTATCTGAGGAAAATAGAAAATTTGTAAAATGACTCGACATTCCTATGAAAAAAACGAGGCGTAATGAAACACGTGTCCAGGAAGTTAGGTTTTATTAGTAACAGAGAATAAACGTTTAGATTGGATCGAGGTTATCGGGAGGAAGTTCATGGCGAACGGATTTACAGGTGGCCGTTTTTATCACCTCTACGAGATAACCCACCAGGCCTGTACAGTATCAGGAATAGCAGTAGCTGGTGCGAGCCAATTAGGAAATGAGATTTACGTGGGAAACGCGTTTACGCGCGATCTCGCCCTCATGAATATGCAAATGACCCGTAGAAATTATTCGCCCGATGGTAGACGGCAGTGTGCGCTTGCACCGGCAAAAGCCTGACGAGGTGCGAAAGAACGAGATTTTTCCTTTTCACCTGGTCCCGTTAACCGGTCACCTGGACGCGCAAGGGTTACCCGATAGCCGTGCAATTTGATGATTTTATACAAACGATTAACAAACATTTCTAGCTGGAATTGTAGTTTATTTATATTATTTATATCAATGATATATTTCATTTTGCATGAAAAATATTAATAACATTCTTCAAACCTTAAGCTTTAAATTGATACGACACAAGTTTTATTTCGTGATACTTTTATTTCATAAATTCTACATTTTATTTTACAGTACACTGATCTTAATAATATTCATTATTTCCGCATACAATGAAGGTGATTATTTTTTCTTCTTTACCACGGAATCGTTTCCTTGTAAGAGGTCACATCGTGTGGTATCTGAATTTTCATAGATCCTCCGGTGAAGTGATCAACAGTTTCCAGAGAAACGTTATTAATAATCATTATTTACAAACATGACGCAACGCGGTGGCCGCTGCAACAGGTTAGGAGTCCTTTACAGTTACTCGCTGCAGTTCGTTGCATCCTAACGGAACCGTTGCTGTTCCGGAAACGTCGCGAAGAATCCGTATCCGTTCGATTACGTAACTGCTCTCGATGCCGTTGCACTCGAATAACTTCGGACGTTCCACCTACAAGAAATCTTTTTTTTTTTTTATTACTTACCACAATTAGGTAGATACTTTTCAGGAACACGTACGAAGTATCGGAGAACGATTGAATTGTCTAACGCGTAACACGAACTTCGGAGTAAAATCTTTCCAGAGAACGTTCACGATTACGGTAATAATAATAGAATTGACTGCCCGATAATGGCTGTCATTAGCAAACGTGGGGTCGGTTTCAATCGCAGACTGGAACGTACGTTCCGCGAAGGGAACCGATAAAACCGTCCACCTCGAAACGGGACAAAGTCGTCATCTCGAAACGAGGCTCCGCCTGTTATCAGCTATACCCCTCGTGTTCTAGGAAGCAAAATCGCTATCATGTCCTTGGACAGCGAAATGTACGACGAAATGGCACGTGCGTGGCGTCGCGAAAGCAACGTGCGGAATTATCTTTCGATAAAATGTCCGTGGAGTGTTAGGAAGGGAAAGGGAAAAGGGTAGAAAATGGCGGGCGAATCTATCCGAAATGGAAGACGCAGAAGCGATCGAGCGGAAGAGGAACGGAAGGAGACGAAGAAGCGATGGAAATCCGATGGCGCGTGTTGTGGTATTTGCGAAACGATTTGGTATTATTATTAGTCGGATCGTTGGAATCACGCAAGGTCGGAGTCTCTGCCCCCTCCTATCGTTCCATCGTTCTTCCTCTTTCCCATGTATCGTCGTCACGATCGTAAAGACAAACGGAGAACCGAACGAGAACGTCCTTTTCATGGCCGCTAAAAACGATGACGAACTGACGAAATTGAATTTTCGGCCGCGCGTGTACATCGCCCTCGACGACCCTCGCGAAAGATCCATTCCACGCGATTAGATCGATCCTCTCCTTCGAAACATTGGAAACGCGTTCGACCGAGATAACGCGTCTGTTTCGTGGATCGACGATGAAAATTAATATCATTAATATCATAACATCATTTTCAACGTCAAGGAACCACTTCTCGGTCCTCGATCCTTGCCACCAAAGAACAGAAGCACGAAGAAATAAAATGAAAACGACCGTGCGATCGATTCGTGAGCGATAAAAATCAGGCAGAAAGCTGGCGATAAACGGTTTTATTACGCAGCGCTTAAAACTTCCGACTAACCTGATAGGGGGAATTGATACTTTTAGGAAGGACAGATAGGAGACACGATAGGGTGAAGTGTTCGAGCATCGATCGAACGTTGATTAAAGAGAGAAAGCTGGTAAAAGCGTGATCGTCGGCGGCCGATAATTGGCGCCTGTTAGGGCTCGACACTTCGGAGGCCTTGGCGTGCTCCAACAGGTTACGTGGCTCACTTCCGGCGTTTTTTTTTTTTTTTCGTGGGTCAACCCTCTCAGGATCACCTCTACTTAACCGCTGAAACGAATGCAGAACCATGACTCATTCGATCGGCGACGGCTAAGCTGCTTGATTTACGTCCGATGATTAAAAAGTCTCGAGGATAGCCTGTCCATGGAAATCGCTCGAACCGGTAGTCCGTAGAATTTCGTTGCAGAATGTCCTCTGTTCTTCCGAGCAACGAAAAAAATGATATGCATGATTCTCCTTGAAAACATCTTGAAATTCGCAGAAAAGTGTCGATTAGTCAGACGCGTTAATCGCGTGCTCTTCGGAACCGCGGCATCGTAGTTGCAACCTTCTAACGCGTCTCGTTCATTAATCAAAACGAAACGGAAACCTTGAACGTAGTTACAAAGATCTTCCACGTTTTTTCTCTTTCTCCTACTATTTTTCATTTCTTTTTTTTCTCTTCCCCTCGCTACATGAAATTTACATACTAATCGACAGACACGCTAAGATTCTCATTACTCTTCGATCGCGATCCGCGTGCCATTTTCACTTTTATTTTCTTTTCTTTTCCATTCGACACATACAGAGTAACAGGGTCAGTAAATACGTTTACGTCAGAGGTACGTCGCCTGTTTAGCGCGTTTTATCACACGTAAATAGCACGCATCACGGATATACTGCGTATCGATTTGTCATCATCGATCCCTGCCTAAATTGCGGGTCAAAGTTCAAATATCGAGGCAACGTTAGCCATGTGTCGCTTATATTTAGGTATTAAAAATGAAAATAATTTTATGTCGAATGATACTGTAGCACCTTCTACAGATTAATAGTTGAAGGAAGATAAATTTTGAATAATTCGACGGGTCAAAAGGGTTAATTTCGGTATCGAAATGGTGCAATATCGTGCAATACCGAGGAATTTCGATGCCACGTGTTGTATTCTTGTTTTCGCAGATAATTCGCTGGATTACGTGGCGATCGAAGTTAATCGAACAGCTGAATTTTAGTACCGATTAAAGAATCGATAGAGGAATCTTCGATTCCATATCGCGACCAACAAAGGTGGAAAAATTGACAATAGGAACTAATCGTTTGAATTATTGAATGAATGAAGGATCGAACGGTTCTCGTTGGTAACCTCGATATAAAGTATTGCTAAAACAGCGTTATCGTGACGAAACCAGATGGATGCAAAATTGAAAACAAGCACGGTCACGAGGAATTAAAGGAAAATTATATCGACTTCAATGTCATTCCGATGCGTCGTTTCGTGATCAATGCCGAGCTACCAAGATTTCCTCGTTCAATTTCGTAACAAATGCGAATGGCATGTTGGTCTGATTAATGGTAAACAAGAATGTCGATATCAATTTAAATAAACTTCGAAGATTTTCAAACGATAACATAAATTGAAAAATGAAAAACCTATTCTAATTTTTCATTCGATTACGACTTATCCAAATTTTCTCTTTTCTATATACTGATTTTCCGTTGATATACCAACGATAAGACGTATCAACAATCTTGTTCACCTTACTACGCGTGTCTCTGACAAATTTAACTCCTAATGCCCATCAATAAAACAAAATGCAACGAGATACGTCTTGCAATAAAGAGTGCAAACAGGGGAAATCAATCTTACGCCGGTTCTGGAATCGCGCAGAACCAAGATGTACGATAAACCTCGTCCCGATACATCGTCGTTGACACTGTGTTCTTGTTGACAACAGTTGGCGACGCCGCAAGGACAGCGGACGTGGGTACCGCGCGTGTAACGTCGAAGCGGAGAGCAAGAGCGTGGAACGCGTGTATCTCGAAGTTGTTTCGTGGATTCGTCGCGATGTCCCGTGGCGAATGTTCGTTCTGTCAGAGTCATCGCGGCCTTGTCCTTGGGCATAATCTTTCCTCGTTATCGGACGACGCCGAGGCTGCGGTCGCGTCGGACTACCAGCGATTAGCGCGACTGCCATGCCGCTCGGCTCGTGCGTCAGCCTTCCTTTTATATTCGCGAATAATAATGCGCTTGTTGCGGTTTGTTTTCACCGAGCAGGCCTAACGTTTCATCTACTCCACCTCTATATTCCTTATGAACAATTTTATGCAACGATCACGGCTGAATGAAATTTGTCGAGTTGAGACGTTCAAGTTTGGGCTCGAAGGGTGTTGACACAGTGGAAACGATCATGCGTGGTCGGGCCGGTTATAATTGTCATTATACTACTCGTTATTGAAACAGATAATTGAAACTGAAATAGGGTATCAGACGATAAAGAATAATTCAAAGGAATATTTGAAAAATAATGGCTAATCGAACGTGAAAATCGATTGTTTCAGGTATTTTGATGTTCGACACGCGCCGACGTTAAATACCGGTGTCCTCGAACGCGATATCGCGAGTGGTACGAGCGAGTAACGAGTTGGAGGAGTTGTTTCGCTATCAGTGATTCGACGAAAGTTCACACAGATGAGTCAGAATCCGCGGCCGAAACGCGATCGAAACGCGTGTGTCAAGTTGACCTTTCGAGAATCGATATTTTTGCGAATTCGTTAAACGGCGGGAGGAATTTCGTAAAATCGGTATTACCATGAATTTCATCTTTGTTTCAAACATTGAGATAGTTAGGTAAAGATTTATATATCCTTCACCCCTTTGAAATGAAGGAGACGAAAGATACTGGCAAATCTTCTTGTACTACTAGATCGTTGAGATTCTACCGTCGTTCGAGGAAACGTGAGTCAAAGGATGGACACGCGTCAGCTCGATCTGCGCCAAGTCCATCTTCCTTCTTAGAAAGACATTAGACACGATCTATTCTAACGGCGCTAGCCTTGCTGTAATTCGACCCCTTCCGCGAACGGAAGCGAGGATTTATTATCGAGTTCGAGGGTGTTTCAGCTCGTCAAATTCATTTTGCCTTGAACAATTCTTTTTTTCTACAAACTGTTACGTTAACGCGGCACTCAAAGCATTAAAAGATCATTCACAAACGTGGCTCGATTATCAGGTTACCAGGCATCGAAAAGTCGTGCAAGAAATCCCGATAACACTTCCCAACCGTTTCCATTGATCCTCTGTTTACACCACGTATAGATTATATCCAGATCTCTGATAAGTAACGATCCCGTGTTATCGCGATAAACGGCTAAGTGCGAGTAGAGATCCGGCGATCATAACCTGGAACAATGTGATCCACGCGTATACGAATCGATAGTTACATCCAAGCAATTTCAAGAAATATATAAAAAAAAGAACATTTCGGAAGATCGCGACTTTTAGACAAGATAACCGAATCTGTCTCTTTGACGTCACCCAGCGGATATTATCTTCGATCATCTGGCCCGCGGTGGCGGTGATCCATGCGAATCGGCTCCACGAGCTTCTTTGTCCGCCAAGGTCCTACGGTCCATGGAATTTTATTTTTTACCGTGGTCCACCGTGGCCGGCCGCGTATAGATATTATGTCAGCATTATGTATAGACACGGTTACCGTGGCCGATGCTTCGATCTTTTCCACCAGAAATCACGTCGAAGGCCGTGCACGCGGGCAACGCGGGACGTACGCGGCGCGGCTGCTGCTGCTTTAAAACGAAAAGCGAACCGACCGTTCCACGTCCTTGCGACACTTTTAGTACGATTTTCACGCGGCAAACTGTGATTCAGGGACGGGCATCGGGCCGATCTTGCCGAGTAACGTGATACCTTTTGGTCATCCAACGAACCGGATCGTCGACACGGCGCGCATGGGATCCTTGGTCGTTGGAATAACTTGTAAGTAGGAGCCAGGGTGAGCCTGACGCGAACCGAGCCACCCCTCTTATTATTTCATCTTAATTTAATAAAGATGTTTCTCTCGTCTTTTTGATAAGAATTTTTGTCCTAAGGAATTTATAGACTTGTCCTTGGAATATTGCTGATTATATTCTGGTAAACAAGCTTCCGTTTAAAGACGTTTATTGTTACAATCAATGCTCGAGTTTCCTGGTTGCGAACAGTATGAAATTATTATTATCATTTCTGCGGGGAATTTGTAATGGACGTGTTAATCCCGTTGTTTTCATCGAGTCTGATCTAAAATGACTTTCAGCCGGTTGTAGATACAAGGTTTACGGGCAAATTATTCGAGTTTCTTTTATTGTCCGCCGAACAAAAACATTTTATTCTCCTCGTCGAAATAATTGGACGATTTCTTTTCAACTAATTCATTCGGCATTGTTACATTTATAATTAGTCTCGTTATAAATGAAGATTCATTGTTTTGGACCAATTTTTGGCGACAACAAAGGTTGAAAAAATCCAAAAGAAATACAAAGAGCTTTCTCGGCTGATGTCATTCGGACGGACGGACGGATTTTAAAATAGATGTCCTTTGGACACTCATCGTCCTTCCGAAACTTTCCCTTCGGCGATTGGAATATCGTGCGTGGTGACCAGGAAAAAAGGAAAATCCCAAGCTTTGTCATTCCAACTTCGTATGAACATCATTTTTCAATTAGGAAAAAAATCATCCCCCTTATTTATTCGAGGAAAAATGCAGTACCATCCTTCTGAGATTATCTCGACAGCTCAGAATTTGTATAAAATGATAAGCTAGAATTTTCAAACTCGAGATATCTAGAAAATAAAATGCTAGATCAATCACGAGGGGAAGCATAGAAACGCTGGCGAGTAACGAAATAATAAACGCGGCGAAACCGCGCCGCGATACGCGGATGAAATCGGAAATCAAAGCATCTACCACGGGCGTTCAGATCCAAACAGCGTCGAGCTCAAGGCTGGGAAGACCGTAGATAAAGTTTCCGCGAAGCGGCAATATAATCAAACAATCGTGACGTTGCTCGAGGTTAAGATCTGACGACGCTTTGCTTTGGATCCGTACTTGAACTCGTCTGCCGCTGAATCACTCCGATATCGCGGCAAAACGAGCGGCCGATAACGAAGCCACGAGGGACAAAAGTACTCGTACATGGTAAGAATTTGAAACACAAAAGTTACATGAAAAATTTTCAAGCAAAACTTTGCGCCGCCTGTCCGCAACGGTAACCTTCCCAAAAATCCGCTTAAAGGCGTGCGATCGCGATAATCCGAGATCAGAAAATGCAACGCCAATCGGAGAAGACAAGGGCAGAGCCGTTTTATGTAATCGAGAACACGTCATTGCACGTAAAAAACGCGAGCGCAGCTCAAAAAGTTTCCTGAAATACACTGAAACCTTCATATTTTATCTGTCCGATGCACGTACGACAATACGCGTGACAAAGGATCATTTAGAAAAATCCTATTTCCATGCCAGAATGGCAGGTTTCATCCAAGGCGAACGGCCATCGCGATAAATCATCGGAATCGATAAACTGCCCGATGGGAACAAGTTCGAAAGTATAATTTCACCTGAAGATCGGATCGCCAAGGTCGCCGTCACTTGGTTCGATCCTGATGGACGTGGCATAAAGTGCATTGCTATCACCTTGCTCGATTTCCCGCTCCTCTGAACCAGAGATTATCTGTTTCGTAAACGGAGGCGTCTCGAGTGACCGCGCGTCGCGACGCGACGCGGCACGGAACGGCGCGCTGCCACGCCGAAACTTGTCGATCCGTACAAATTTCAAGGCCGGCCCGCTCGACGTACGGAACACGTGCGTCTTCCTCAAGGTTGGTGTCGTACGATCTTCGGTGTTCCTCGGGTGAGTCCTTGAAACGTTAAGCACGTAGGTGCGCCACGAATCCCGGAACACCCATGTGTAACAGTTGGGTGATTACGAGGACCTCGCTAATTATTCGGACCAGTTTTTTTCACCAAATTACGTAATTATATTTTTAATTATGTTAATGGAATTCCGAGTTTATAATTTTAAAGATTCTCTTATGCATTTTTACAGTTCTCTAACATTTAGAGAAGTGTAAAAAAATTCATTAATACGTAACTAAATTGCGCGTATAATTGTATTGGAGCATATATAACGTGGCGTTGTGGTAGGATAGTATCGATTACTTGCGCCTAAGATATTTTAGAACGTTTTATTATAGCACCGTACGTTAGGATTACGTATGGAACGTTCGTGTAATAGTGTGCACCACTATTTTCCACCGATGAAAAATGTTCTACCAGTATCATCGCATTTATTTTTATCGTACTTGTGTACCCGCGACACGTGACAGATATTTGCAGTATCGCGATAACCGTGAAATTAAAGCGTAAGTGAAATGAGCGCGCGTTGATCGGACAGAGAGCAGCCAAGGGAAAAACAAGTTTCATTAATTAAATAGCAATTTTGCTCGTACTCCATTTATTCCACTTGTTCGAATTCAACGTTGTTACATAAAAAATCACTCGTACCGTTGTGTAATTTGTTTGGATAAATAATTGGTAAACAGTTCAGTATTTCTACATTACTACACTCTACATTACTATTCGATACAATTGAAATATACATCATATGCAGTTCATAAAAAGTATGCTAATCAATATTCAAGAAGCTATTACTTAGATAAGATTTCACCAAAGTAAAGGTGTTGTAACACCAACGTTAAATTTACAATGTGTTTCAAAAATCATATTTGTGATAAACATTGTGACACGAGCCAAGGTTTCACGAGGCAACCTGTTTGAACGTTACAGAATTCAAACATTGAAGCGAGTAAATCCTGGCTCTCGATGTTCGATCATTCATAGATCTACATCAGAGGTAGTACAAAACTTTCTTCGTGTATTTATATTGGATCTAATTAATAACGGTGGCGATTATAGGCGGTCGTCGAGTTGTATAGCGTTGGAGCATGACTGGTAGCCGATGTTTATCTATCTATGTATACGTGTTCGTCCCGGGCTGCCCGTGACCACGTGGCCTTGTCCTTGTACAACGTCGACGTTCGGTGCCACCGACACCCGTCGTCGTCGCTCGTGGAACCTTCCTACGAGCGTCGTCGAAGCGGAGAGGAGAGATGCACGCTCGTGCGCGTACAGCCGATCCGCGGGCAACTTTGCACCGAGTTGTACGAAGCGAAGGCGCCGTTTAACGCGGGGAATTACAGGTAATTCGTCTTTTGCCAACCGGGAACTACGCGTCATCGGTAACTGTAAATCTTTGGACCTATCAATTCCTGCACCCTTGAGCCACTCGTTTGCAAGGTTAACGCGTAAGGTCGACCGGTTTCGGCGGATCATCTTTTTCTTTTTAGTTTATCAAAAAATTTCGGATAGACTAGGTCTTATACGCCTCCTCATTCATTTTCGATGATATCAGTATTGATTTAGGTATCTTTTTTCACTAATGTCACTGATTTGATGCAATCGTGCTAAGGAGTACCCTATTACACGTATAGCCCACTGTATAAGATAATGCTTGTTTGTGTCCTGAACATTTTATCCGCTATAATCATTAGCATTTAACGCGAGTGCATTTCGATGTTCGCGGAATATTCCACAAGTGACAATGCACTTCATGGTCAGAAAAAAAAAAAACTGCTGTCGCATCATACATCTCGCATAACGTTGTGCAATCCTGCCAACGAGAGACGTGATTTTCTGATGTTCAAAACGACTGCAGAATGAACTTTTACATTTCCATTTTGGGTATACGGAAGAAAACTCTGCTTACTCGAAGTACGAACCGTTCCAATTTCATGATTCACCAAAATAAACACTTGCCAAACGTTACTGCGATTTACATCAGCTTTTCTTAAGTCCAAATACTTGCATAAAGTTTCGAAATGCATTAGGAGCATTGCGTTTCTCGTGGAAAAGCGGATGTACCGAGAGGAGGGTGGAAGAAGGTTCATAGAATATCTGAGAGTAAAAGCGTTTTACGCGTTGGATGTAATGCACGCGATGCATCTAAACCGGGAACACGTGAGAAGTGGCTCGAATTCAGTTGCTTCCCGGTTGCAGTTGCACGGCCGAGTGGTGGTCGCATCGATCCGACGCCAAGGTTGTCTTATTCGGGCAAGGCCAAGGTCGTTGGCTGGCATTGCCAGCAAACGAAGGTGAGATCGCAATTTCCCGCACGGGGGTTGTTGCGGCCGGGGTCACGGCGATCCCGGCAGATCGAACCGAGCTCTTGGCATTCGGATACTCGAGTTAAACTGCGCGACCACCACGATTTGGTAAATATTTTCACTCGCTCTCCCATTATATACCGTTCAAATTTAAACAAGTTTACTTCAAAGCGAACTGCTCTGTCAGAATCGTTAGATGTTCTAAGGAAATTCATTGCAGATAACAAGTTAAAGACTATAGACTTTGCACTTGAATCTTTTTTCTTTCAAGTATTCGATGCTAATTCAGTAATTCAACAGTTGTTTCTCGAATAACCCTCGGACATAGAAAATATAACCGAGCCTCTGCAGCGGTACTAGAATACACCATTTAAACGATTCACGAACAATAACACGGTTCTATTTTATTAAACCCAACCTAGATTTTCGAACGCAGATGTGAACATCTATTCTCTGAAAATGAACCGCATCTTAAAAGATCGTTAAACAGTTGCAGGCAATGAAACTCGAATAGAAAGAACCCCAAGTGTCTCCTAGGCCCATTTAACAATATAGCTACTTCGCAACATCGTGGTCGTTCGAAAAAGATTAAAAGATCCGTCGTAAAAATCTTCCTCGACTAGCAACGTTACGTGTTCCTCTTCGTGGTTCAGCACGAGAAGAATTAAGTAGACAAGAGATTTGAGAGATCAAACTGGAGGAACGTGGAGGTATCGGAAAGGACGGCATAGTTGCGCAATAATGACCACCTAGGCGATGATATAATAATGGTATTGCAAACAATATTAGTCAATAGGACGTTTCCTGGTTAGATAATGGCCACGAGGTTACGTGAAAAGAAGCAACGTGCACTGGAAGGTGTTGTTAAAGCTGATTCGTGACTAATCGGACTTATGATTCGAGCCTCGAGACAGTTAACGTCGTTTCATCTTCTAAATATCTTTTGATATATTTCTTCGATTAATTCAAGCCGATACCGCTCGTGATTCGTTTCTACGGAAGAAATGGTCCTGTTCCATTTTCAATTCTCCGTGAGCTACTTTTGAAATCGGCTAGATACACGTTTCACCATTGACGAGTTATAAATGCTTGCATAGCGTCGTAAAAATCGAAGGACTCGACATTGTGGTAAATGTCTACGATTAGAGCCCCAACGAGAAATCAATTGAAAAGAGGTAAATTCTATATATTTTTGCCCCCCGAATCCAAAACTGTTGATAAAATTTAGGTGTCGCTTGTATTTACTAAGATATTGTGGTAAATATTGACATAAAATCATTATTTTCAAAAGTTAATGACTTTCTGAGGTAGACGCTACTTTTAAAGCGCATCAATAACCTACATAGGTTAGGTTAGGTTATCAGAAAAAATATAACTTACCTCACGGCAAAAGCTTGACCAGTCAACAATAGTCTCCTTAAACGAACTGTTAAAAGTGGTACGTGGCTAGCCAATTCTAATCTTGATATCACGATTGCCCGTTTTATTGGATATTTTCTGTGCACTCTATGAACTAGTGATGGACGATATAGTATCGATATTGTTCAGTTCAAATATCGATATTTTGTATCCATATTTAACATGACGATATATTGCAGTATCGATACTTAATATTATTGATATCAATATGTACAATTAAATTAGAAGTGCAGTTCAGTAAAAAATAGACTAGTCAAATATTTGTTTTATATATAATAAACATATTTGATACATTGGTACAAAATATCGATATTTGAACTAATAAGAAATATCGATATTCCAAATATCGATACTGCGTCGCCCATTACTAATTCATAGAGTGCACAGTGTGGAGGACGCATCATGAGAAAATATCTAATAAAACAGGCAATCGTCGTGATATCAAGATTAGAATTGGCTAGCCATGTACCACTTTTAACACTTCGTTTAAGGAGACTATTGTTGACTGACCAAGTTTTTGCCGTGAGGTAAGTTATATTTTTTCTGATAACCTAACCTAACCTATCTTAAAAAGTACAAGCGACCCCCAAATTTTATCAACAGTTTTGGATTCGAGGGTCAAAAATACATAGAATTTACCTCTTTTCAATTGATTTCTCGTTTGAACCCACATTGGAAACATTTACTGACTTTGTTTCTCATTGTCCCGTCAATGTTGCATAGCGAATGCATTTTCTGTTACGTTTCGAGTATATTTCTCGCGCAAGCTTTACTCTCAAGCGAATCCATTGTGGTTCTTTATTTGAAAATCGTTATTCGTATCTTTGGGTCGTGACTGACCCGACCAACAGCGAATTTCACGCTAATGAATAGCGGATATGTGGCAGTTTTCTACATATCATGACTTATCTGGCACACAGTCAATAATGCACCCAGTCAGTTGTGCGCAAACCGTGGTTGCCGCATGCTGAAATATTTTAGTCTTATGTTTCGTAGTTTCTGTTGGCACTCTGGTATCAAGGTCAATCTTCATTCTTGACTCAAACCGGAAACACGCAATCTTTCGCCGTTTCAGGCTGTTGTAACCAGAGTGCGGGGAGGGAGATTACGATTAATTGTTTTTTCATCATCCAAACCAGTGCGGTTTGAAAATTTGAAAAAACTTCTTTCACGTATCATTTTTCAAGCGTTTCATTCTGGTCACATTACGTTGCTAACAATAAGCAATTGAGAGATACTTATCTTTCTGTTTTACAAACATAAAATTGCCGTTTTGTAATGACTTTGACATCATAAATGTGTCGAGCCCGAAGGTTGCTCGCTTAATGTTATTCATGATTGAACGATTCCTAAGCCGGAAGTAATTAACTCTGCCTGTTAATGACGCACGCACCTTCACGCACGTGGACGATGATATCGACTAAGGGTACATACATATGTACTAGGAAATTTCTACGTGATATTATCAAAGTTTCTTTAGTTCCATTAATAGACAATCTATTGTATGACAAAATTTGCTCAATTTCGAGCGATACGTTTCTTTTTTTCATGAATTTCGACAAGAAGAAACTTGCTCTCCTTTCCTCGAGCAAATGATCGCGGTTAATTGACATCATGTAATTCGAGCGACCACTATCGATACTTGCTTGCTCGTATCTGAGAAACGATTTATCGATTTCATCTCGCGTCATCGCACCATGTGTCGCCCTGCTAATGTAATTTGCCGCAAATAAAGACAAATCCATTATACCGAACCGAGGATCCCTCCTGTTCGAATGAATTAATTCCAGGGGCTCGTGCATCTCAGCCTTGTTTCACAAACTTGAATGTTAATTTCAAATTCGGCTGCTATTTATACATATCATTAGCTGTGATCATTTTCGTACATAATTTTTGACGGAATTTTTTCAAGCATCGTATTATCCCCGAAAGGCTTTCTTCGTTTAAGATAAATTTGTATATATTGAGAAATGGGTTATCACTTACGGTCACAACATTAACAAGAACTGTGACATCATCTAAGGAGCGGAAACCTTGCAGAAGTACACTTTCGACGTTTCCCTTTATCGAAACGTGCAAGTTGCAAAGTTAAACTATCAAAACTTAGCTCGACAAAGGAAGAAAAAGAAAATAAATTTTTATACGAATAGTTTTCTCGAGTTTAATAGACCGTTTTAGTGTTACTTCCTTCAATTTGGAGGAGATTAAGAAACGAGGTGATTCGGTTAACTCGCACTTAGCCACGTTCACGTGGAGGAATCTGTGCGCTTTGGATCCAACGGCGTTCCCGTGGCGCTCTATTGTTAAAAACAATTATACAAATTAGCCCGAAGGAGCCGAGACGCGATCCAGGGCAAGGCTGGCTATAACGGGAATTAGGCGAATCAACGAATTGCTCTCGTCAGGCCTGTCGTTAAATTCTCGTTGTGAATTTTGTTTGTACGTGTTCCTCAAGCCTTTTCGACTCCTTCTAAACGTACCCACGTGTCAATTCTGTTCTCCTTGAAGCAACTTGTTGGCGGCCGCACGTTTTCGTCGGATTATTTAATCAAGTATCAAATGGCTTACAAACTGTCAGATATATAGCAAGATCTTCTTCATTTAAACATTCGACTATTTCCATCTCAATTTTCTGTATCATTATCAGCGATCAGCCGATTGAATTTATGAGGATAATGTTTATTAACAGCCTGGAATGTTTGATTATCCCGATCCGGATTTCAAAGATTTACGAAGCAAAATATATTCATCAATGATCTGAATTTTCTCTGTTGAACAATGAATTGAGGATTGGTAATATGTAATATCTGTATATGGAAAATGATTCGTCGACCTCGCGTAAAGAAATCCAACGCGAGGCTGCTGTTTCGCGACTAGTGCTCGTTCAATCGTGTTATCTGACCAATTAAAATCAACCGTTTGACGTTTGTTGCCCCAATAATTCAGAGAACGAAGGCGGATCCAAGGTCTCGCTGACTGCTTGCTTGTTTCAACGAACAATGCGACTCGCATTGATTTCAAACCTCCAAGGTTAACGCATTTGCACGTCCACCTTGCAATCAAAACTGTATGAGACTTGGTTCGTTCGTGCCAGTCAAGAATTTCTTTAAAAAATCATCATATTCTTTTTCCTAAAAATTCCTCTGAGTACATCAAAGTTGACATTTTTATATCCTGAGATATTTTCCTCGTTCAGAATGTTGTCAAAAAATGACTCGTGTAGAAATACGCATAACGATAAAATATTTCTTTCGTGTCTTCACGATTGGAAGAATAATTAAGTATGACAGAGTTAGGGGGGGTTGGTCTCTAAATTGACCATTTGTACGTGCGTTTGATAAATGAAAAAATAAATCAAATGAACAGGTTAAATTAACCGTGATGCGTGGATCGATCGGTAGATCGTGTCTCGCTTTCGTGGTCGATTGATTCGTCAGACTGGAATTCCAGCAGACAGAAAGGGAGGCGGATAGACAACTGCAAACGCTGACTCACTTGATTATCCGTGCCAGGAGTTGAATCTCAATTAAAGAGCCGTCTTGTCGTCGGTCAAAAGCCTGGCGGTATTGCTCTTTACTCTTTGCTTTCCACCTTCTTCACCCTCCTTGCGTATTTCATATAAAACTCGTACACAACCAAAAGATATCGTCCAATTTTTATGCCACGCAAATTTTTCCTCCTTTTTCATTTCCATTTTATGCATTTTATTTATGTATTTCCTTCCTTTCTCGTTAAGCAAACAGAACGCGAGGAAAGAAACCGATGAATAGTCATCGAAAGATTGGCAACGAATCAAATGTCAAATGTTCTCGTAAAAAACAATTCTCTTCCGCGATATTTCTGGCGTTCCGGTGAAAAAGGTGCAACGATGACAATGCTTTCCTCGTGTTCGTTTCGCGGCTGAATCACTTGTTGAATCGTCCGCGAAAAGTGCACTCGGATGTGCACGAGCATAAACAAGGTCCGAATATAAAGCACGTGGTTCGAGTGTCAAGGTTCGTCGAACCCTGTTTCATTACAGTAGCGTTTACATTGCTATTTCCGACTTTTATTTGGGTCTGCCAGTCGCCGAAATTACCGGAAGTTTCATTCTAAATGCTGTTTTACAGCACCTTTATGTCATCGATTTATATCGGATCTCGCGCGTTCCAAATTTCTTCGCTGTTACTTTAAATTAATAAACAGCCATTTTATAATAAGAATATCCACGAAATCTTTACATAGTCATTTAAACGAAGCTTCAAGCTTCGATTTGATGTATCGTAAGTGCTATTTTGGGAAACTTTTATGTCATCAATGTTTGTCAGACTTTTTCTATGTTTCGAAATTGACTACTTGATATGCAACAACCTGATATTACCAGTAAATATCGTTCCTCCGCTTTACGGCGGGTATTTCACAAATCCGGATCAAATATTGACACTGATACGAGTAAATATCGAATATGTAACCACGCTGGAAACCGATTCCTCTTCGGCCAATCGTACGTACGGATAGACAGGTCAAGGTTCGTTCGATTCTTCATCGTGATCGTACCTTTCAGTAGGTGGGTCAAGGTTCATCCGTTACTCCATAATCAGTGTTCTAAAGAGACGCGACTGTCGCCCTTTCCATGGGCACATTCGTCGGACCAGACGGAGGAAGGTTATATTTGCCAACATCTCGACGTGACGTTAAGCAATCGGCAGGCCCGTTTCAGGTAGAAAAAGGCACGCGATATGTAACTACCGACTATTCTTCCGGACGGCTAATAACTCTGTCAACCAGGGCCACTTTCCTCAAGGTCTTCTCACCCATAACCTTACCTATTGGCAAGTATGACAAGGTCATCGATCGCAACCAAAAATTACGTAAATGGTGTCTATCAACATGCTTGTTTGATTCTAATTAACTTTGAAATTCGTAACTGTAAGATGCCACGAATTTCTTGAAAGAGTGATATACTAAAAATAGCCCCGAGATCTTCGTGGTGTAATCAACGGTTCCTCAAATCTTCATTTATCTCGGCAAAGAAATGTTGCCAAATTTTTATAAAAAACTTTCTTCCATCCAATGATAAACTGGCACAAATTCTCGGTAACAAATTAGAAAATCCGAAAGGAGTAAAGAGATCTGGAAACGAGAGGAAGATTACCGTAAATCGTACACGTGTATCCTGAATAGTAAATATATTTTCTGTTCTGCGAACACGGATACATGTGTCAGACTGATTCCACGAATTCTCAGCCCTTGTTACGTAAAATCGAGCATCCTGCTGATAGGAGACGATGTTCTTGAAGATGATCGGTTTGTACGTGTGGGCGTGAACCGACTGACGACACATTTAGACAGATATTACGTAACATTCTCAACCTTTCCATCTCCCCTTTGACTCTTTTTTTTAATATATATGTATATGTATATATATCCGCTATGCGATAGAGACTATTACTGTAACGACTAGAAAAATTTCAATGACACAAGCCCGTGGGACTTGCCACACCGAGCTGAGGAATGGACCGTATAGTTTAACCGTTTAATAGCTTATGCCCCTGCTGTCAGCTAGTTTCACGAGACGTGCCACGATTAATTTCAATTTCGGTCATTAAAAACGACGGTGAGGCTGCGAAACGTTTCGTGCTTTGCCATTAAGTTGTTTAGGCAAACGATCTGTCCCACTATCGATGTCCTCTTCTCGGTATCGAAATACTATAATTATCTCGTTTCTGAAAAACATTGATCCGTCCAACCCTTCATTAAACAGCAGCATCAGTCAGATCCACCCACGGGAGGCAGGATCAAAGACAGCCGAAACAAAAATCCTCGTTCAAAAGGCCAGACGGCTAATAACGATAACAGGAATGAAAGGACGACGGGAAAGAGGAAAAAAAAAAGAAAGGAAGAGCGGATAATCTCCCCTCGGTGTTCTGTCATCGCCACGTCAAGGTGACCATCCCCCAATAATCTCGAGCGGGTCGCTCGATGTCAGGGTCAGCCTCGATTCTCGCCAAACGTTCCAGCGTATCTGGAGGAGACAGCAAACCGTGGTGGATGCCTGGTCGGCCTATTTTTAGACGTCATTGACATTTGCACGTAGACGAACAGCGGTCAGGAGTTCGCGTGTGCACTCACGCACTAACAGGCACACGCAACATTTTCGCCGGTTCCAAACGCCCACGCGTGCCCTTCAACGGGTCGCTCACGGTCCTCCTACGGTCGAACGGGCAATAATAATAAGGCGGGAAGATAAACACGATGTTCATTGTTCGACCAGCCGGCTGATTTTCATGATATTTTTAGTGTCGCTACGCGAGAAAGGAGAGCCGGGATCACGAAGAAACCGAGAGTGCCAACGAAAAGGAAAACGATATACAGAATGGAGAACAAGGTGTACGGGCATGGGTGACGCGAACGGAACCGGGAGTCTAGTTGAACAGGTCCTGCGAACTGATTCATCCGGCTGGACTATCTTGCGGAGACCTTTTTTGGCGGCATTCGATTGGAAACTGTGATTTCATGGAGAAGATGTGATATGTGTTTAGAAGGATCCAATGCGTTTTAAGTCAAGTGGATAATCAAATAATCATTCCGTTGATTTGGATAAGAAATTTTATTAGATCATACATAGAACGATAAGAAGCTATTGTAATGCTTATTGGTATTACAGTTGTTAGGTCAACAAATTTTTATTGTATCGCAATGCACATTGAAAATCGTTGCTCAATATTCAGGCCATTCTTCAAACGAGAACATGAAACTTTAATGTTTCTTGAAACCTTGACCCAATATTTCGTCAAAAAAATTTTGCCGATGCTCGTACTATTGAAACACATACGTTTATTTATTGGTGAAGCATACACGTGGCTGCAAACGCAACTAAAGATCAGCCAATGTTCTTTTGTCGAAGCAAAAATAACTGACATTGCTTAACAAAAAAGAAGTACCTACCTATTCTTGTCTATAACAATAGATATATTTGACACCGAGAAACTTCAATAAGGATCTCATATGAAATTCTATTATATTCATTTTTTTTTTTTCTCAATATTTGGTCTATTATATTGTATTCCAGATGATCCACTCGTCGCTGAACGAATATGAAAAAAGAATAATCGTACCACCTTTTCGATTCATTGTCAGTGTACAATCATGATTTTCCTTGAAACTTGAAAATATCATAATTTCTGCTCGAAAGGGACAAACAAAGCGTGCTTAAAGAAACTCCAAGAATCGTCGAAACACTCATCGATGAACAAAAACCACATCCCGTTTGTCCCCTTCGGACCAGATGACTGTTGAACATCGACTGTAAACCCTGGGATTTGATTGTCCTGTTTAGCCGAGTGGTAACCGTGTAATTTCCCCTAAACTATGGCCCAATCGTGGGTGGTTTACGAGCCCACTGCCAAGAGACAATCCTCGCAGACGATAAACGAAAAAAAAGAATACAAAAAGTCGCGGGTAATCGCGAGCTGAATCGAGAGAAAGTTCAGAAAATATCGAACGAACTAATTTCGTCCTCACAATGGCTTCTCGCGCTTATGTTTCACCCTGGTCCGACATAGGGATCCGGCTTTATTGTCGCAGGAGCTTTTTGCTAACTGTAAACACACGCAACGTTTCTGACAATTTTATCGAACACAGGAGCTTTCCAAACAATGGCTCGGTTTCGCAAAACGTCAGGATTGCATATCGAGTTTTCCATCTCGTTGTCTTTGTTTTCGTTCAATTTCTTTCCCTGTTTTTTTGCTTTTCCACTTTTTCGTTTCATGGAATCGACAACGAGCTTTAGGAACAAAGCGTTTACTTTTGGACACGAGCGGTTCGATGAAATTCTCGGACTGATACCAGGAAAGCTTTCTTCTGTACCTTGCTTTCCCTCTGAATTAACCCGAATAAAGATATCCTATTTTCCCTGCAGCGATCGTAGACAATACGCGAACGCCTCCTCTATTCCTCGAGGAGAGATTCATCGTTTTCACCGAGTAGAAAGAAAGTTCGTTCTTCGCGAGCATTGTCGAGCATCCGAGGAATCATTGCCGGCGAGGACGAAGAAATCAGAGGATCCGCGGAGGTGGACGACCGGCGGCAAAAGTAATCTCTTTACTTTCACCGAGTCACCGTGCCGACAGTGAGAGTGGACTAACTCCGAGGACTCTTCCTTCGAGGATAATCGCGTTATCCACTCTCGTCCCGTGTAAATGGGTACACCGGTGGATGTCGAGTTCGCCAGATTTAGGATCGAGAACATTGAAATTGTAATTGAATGGCCGAGTGACTCGTTGAGAAATGAGGAAACGCTCGTTTGAAATAACTGGAATCAATAGGATATATACTCGAATTTATTGAATCACTTGAACTCCTCGAACGACTGGTATTTTTTATGCTGTACAAAGTACCTATCCTTATCTCGAGTACCGATTGTCTCAAGCGTTTCAACGACTTCGCCAAGGATACTAATCTGCTTACGCGAAATCTCAAATATTCTTCAAATTACTGAAGAAAAGAAAGGATAAAACATATTGAAATAAAGAGCTAATAGAGAGAGGTCGTCGAAAACACGATTTGGAAATAATGAAAATAGAATTCGATTATAGTAGAACATTGAAGCGAATGTAAAGTTCCAATATCGACAGGGTAACAGAAGAGGATCGTAGAGCTGTCAAAGCAGGGCACCGTTTCAAAGGAAATGTAGCAGAAAATAATAGTCGGTTTAGAACAAAGGGTCAAGTGGTTCACCTCATTAATTGGAGCAAGGCCCATGTAGCTAATTAAAGTCAATTCCACGTCCTACGTGTTCGCTTGGCTTCTGTTTCTCATATCGCTGTGTCCACTGGACACGTTTATTTCTAATTTCGTTACGGAATACAGAGGGAAAAAAAAGCACACCCAAGGCGCCTAAAAACAGCGTCGTTGTAAGCGTAATTAATGCACGCCTTTGACACGTGGACCGATTACCGTGGCTACTCAATGCCAGAATAATTAGAGACAGGAAGTTCATGTCGATGTAACAGGTTCGCGCGGGGCAATTCCATCGAACATCGATGCGATAACGATAATAAAAAATGGTGAAAATCAAAATAATTAATCGGTATCGTAAACTATTATTGGTATATAAAAAACAATTAAAATCGAAAAAAATAGAAAAACATAATACCTCATAGTTACTTATCACTGAACTTATCACCAAAGTAATAATTCCCAATTATAAGATATCTATATCTTCCCCTTCAAAAAAAATAATTAAAAATCAAGGGAATATTACAAATACTCTCCAGCGGCAAAAAATTATCACTGAAATAATAACTCTCAATTACAAAATTACAAAAATCTCGCGAAAAAAGGAATACAAGATCATGTACGAACGAGAAGGAAATTTCACAAGAATCTATGAACTGATTTCACGAACCAAAAGATCGGATTACGTAAGAAAGATGATCGAATCAATTTTGAAATTCAATGTTCCTCGAGAGGAGTCGATCGATTTCCTTTTATCGATCGTCTTGAGAGGATTCGATTGATCTTGCCTCGACCCCGGAACGGTACGACAGTGGACACTCCCTCGTCAGACAATTGGAGAGACACCACGGCGTACTCTTGGTGCACGTGGTCCACGTGGGCCACGTGGTGTCGGTTCACGCTTTCACAACATGGCGACGAAAGCGGTCGTTCACCCTGGCTGGCTGGTTCGCAGGTTGTGTAACAGCAACGAAACAATATGTAGGTCGCGTCTAGTTGTCCCGGTTTCGTCGGTCCGACTCACGAGACTGATTACGTCAAGCGACTTGACGCCGGCTAATGCCCCGAAGGGAAACTAAAGGAAAATAAGTGAAATATACTATTGAAACGATCTGTATATTTTATTAATTAAACGCAGTTGTTTGTCGAACAGCGAAATGAAAAACAATACCGGTTCGATTTGACATGACATTCAACAAATATCAACGAATTTAAATCCTTATCATTGGAATTTAATTATCTACAGCCTTCAGAAGTTATTTCTCGTCGATTACCATTCGTAGCGCGCATGTGGAAGAAAAAAAAAGCAAACATCGGGATGTTGCAATAAGTGCCAATTTTAGGAGGAATAGCGGTGCCTTCGGCACACAAGCCGGGCTGTTTATCAGATAAGTATTTTCGTTTTCGAACGCGAGAAGGAAAGAAAAAAACAGTGTACACTTCCAGGTGGAGGAGCAAGGGGCAGCACAAGCGTTGATAACAAACCGATGACCTTGGCGTGCGTAGAATTGATAAGAATTGTAACTCGCATATCACGGCCTCGTGCATATTTACGGCTACCGGGACCTTGAAGCGATTAACTGGTAATAATTATGTCTCGAAATTGCCTTGTCACCTGTTCCGAATCGATCGAAAACGCTGATTTCTTCATTGAAAAGTGTCGCAAGTAAAAAAACACGTCGAAACTGAAGGTTCAAAGGAAAAACCTTTCGCAAAAGGGAAGAAGACGATGTCTAACAAACGGCTTAGATCTCACCGTAAATGCAATAACAGGCCTATAAACAACGGTTTGATTACAGCCGCACAAAGGAGGCGAGTTATAATAAAACCAACTCATTACAAGCCGTTCGAATGGAGAAAGTTAACCGGCTTCATCTTCCTGGATCGAACACGATTCCGATGTCGTTGATCCAACAGCGGTGAAGAAAAGTAAAAGTCCCGAAGAAAGTGTGCGACGACGAAGAGGATGATATTCTGACCTACTGGCATCTGCGAGCGTTTACAAAAGCGGCTCCGCTGTTCGAGCAAAGGTGTCGCAACCGCGAGGATCCGTTTTCTTCGATAAAACTCGACCGTTCGAGGCGTGAGTGACCCGTTGACCTGGCGGAGAGAGTAGACTGTGAAACTCTAAGCGATCTAGACGATCGTCTTCCTGGATTTAGCTAAGGAACATCCCTCAGAAGAGAACTCTTCAATATCTATTTTAAAATACCATCTACTGGATGATATTTTTTCTTTCTTAACACCTTTCATGCCAGAACGTTGAGTGCAAGGATGCACCCAAAAATGCAACTGCACTTTTTGTCTATTTACATAGGTAGACTTTTCAGACCATTCTACAATGAAAAATGTATGAGTAGAATGTTAATTTTTCAAATTTATTGTATGAAAAGTTTCACTAATAGAAAGTGAATCATCCATGCAACGCTTTGAATACTTCGCTTAATTCGCTTAAATTCATTCTTCGATGCATCAGGTAGATACAAGGAAACCTTTCCAGTCCCCTTTGCCGGTAAAAATTGGGTTGGTTACGAGATGACTGGTTGATTCGCGGCTTTCCTATGTTTCAGCGTGATTGCTTCGCCAGACAATCGGACGATGCAATATGCAACAGCATGCACACGATGCAACGTGCCGCGGCTAACGACCGGCCGGATCGTTGCTCCAACCAGGAAACGAAACGAACCAGCACGGAATTGCACGTTTTCTCGCGATCCTGGCCACAGAAAGTGTGTCACCCCTTAAATGGGAAAAGTACAATGGCCGTTAATTCCGCGGATGCTTGTTAACACCGAGCGTTGCAGGTATCCAACTTGATGCACTTTTTCGTAAACATTAATCATAGCGATACAATTTCAAATATTTCTTGTGATTTTTCATATTTCACTTTTCATTTAGAATATTTTTTATGCTGACTGCTTTGGATCGTTTCCAGATCTAAAACGCCGGTGATTTGGAACGAAGCATACGATGTTCGTATGCATGCATGAATTTCGCGTTGCATCGCAGTGCATTCTAAGCGGAATCGGGAGAGGTGCAGACGACAGTGCACTTTCTCCTCGGTAAAAGTAAAAGTTTCGTCAGAGCAACCACGATGACACGGTGTAGCAACGAGTGTAGCGAACTGGAGAACCATGGCTTTCTATTATTGCAAGACCCGTCAACCTGTCCCGTAGCTCTTCATTAAACCCGTAAAATCGACCAGGCTTCCTCAATTATACTAAAGCGAATCTACATCAGAGAAGCGTTTGTTGAAAGATAAATAGATCAGGAACAATTGTCCTTTAGTTTGCACAGATATCTCTATACACTGGACAGATAATGAAAAATTCTAAAGAGAACGACGATGATGTTCCAAGAAATCTGCGGACAAAGGAGCACGCGTTGGACCTGATAGCGCAGGTCAGTTCTATTTATGTACGAATTCCTTCTTTTTCCAGGAAACTTGTCTAAAGAATCTTTCAAATCTTTGGCGAGTAACCATTCGACAAAATTTACCGATCAATAAGATGTTTTTCACATCGGATAATTGTTAAGAGGTTAATGTTTTGAAAAAGTTTTACCGAAGGTTGCTACAAAGCGTGGATACGATCGCAGACGATTTTAAAAATCAATACGCGGAAACAATAAAAAAATGTTTATACACGCGTTTGTCCTAACTGACCTTGTTTACCATTTACAGCCGATTTTATGTTTTACCAGTTGTTCGGCAGCTTTCACAGAAAACGCCATCGAAAAACATTTAACGCAATAAGAGAATCAAGTTGAATTCGTTGAATGATGAAAATCTGTTTTATGCATTTAATTTATCCATACAAGGAATATATGCCACTCGAGACAACGCAATATATTTTATTGTCTATATAAAATTTTTCTGATTCGTTTGACCGAATTGCCGAAGGATGCATTTTTCCAATTATTTCGATCGATTAATTCATACGAATGCATCTGGGCACCTCCGATGCACAAAATTCAAAGTCGATTGCAACGTTTCCGTAGTGTAGTGGTTATCACGTGTGCTTCACACGCACAAGGTCCCCGGTTCGATCCCGGGCGGAAACATTTCTTTTTATTTTAAATATCAACGATGATTCATTCGCAAACTCCTACCTTCTTAAATGAAACTTTCGGAAGAAGACATGGAAGTTCAACATAATCCTCATCAGTGATTTAAGAAAAATTCTCATTCATCCTTTCAAACTAAGAAATACTATTTTTGAATTGCCATTCATCAGGGCATTAGATTATGCCGAAATGATCGAGACAGAAAAGAAACTCTAGGAATATCTTATATGGTCGTTGAACACCTGTTCCCAGAGAACGATCTTCCCGAAACGGCGAAATTCCGTTTGCAAAATTCCTGGTAATGGACTGAGGTGATTCCCAGCGAGGACAGTTTCTTTGTGCAGCAAGGAGAGGATGCGTTGATGGTATGGGGCCGGTGGAGTCAGGCTATGGCAAAACGGGCTGTCTCAAGGTCGGTTAGGCACAAGGGCAGCTTCAGTCTAGCCTGAACTCGACCGCGCCCTTCGAGGTCGTGCCATCTTGTTCCCACACGGCCATCTTTTTATTTCCTCTTCTGCTCGTGCCTCTATTAATTGCCTGTTTAACTGCCGTTCTTTTTTTCTTCTGCATCTTCGTGCTTCAATTGATATCAATTCAAGCATCGTTCGTTCGACTGCCAACCCTTTGTCTTTTGAATAGGGGTGATACCTCTGTGACAATTAATCGTTTCATCGTTCGTTGAATGAAATTTTGCTAATAGACAGACTGCTGTTATATTTGCTAATGTTTAGATGAAAACGAATAATGTTAGTTATCGAAGCAATCTCAATCAGCGAACCTTGATCCGTTCGTCGTTCTCTATCGTGTACCGGACGATTATGAAGCGATCCAAAGCTCTTGGGGGGTATACTCCCGTGGGTTTATCTGGCTTTGCCGACGGGCAATTAATTAAACGACAATGATCGCCGAGCTTCTCGCACTAATTAAGTCCGACCTCTGGAAACGATGGCGGACAGCCTTTCAACAAGGTCACCATCTAATCTCCTGTTTTCTGAGGACTTTTTTGGGATACACACGAGTCTGTTGCGAGTGATGTATACTCATGTCATATGAATCATACTCAATGATTATTTATTTCCAGGAAAATACACATTCAGATATTTAATTATCTATTCAGGGAACAAGAATCTGACTACTTTTCCAAGTATGTCGATATTAACAATATTCAAATAGAATATCAAAATATTCATTAAAGATGAAGAAACTGTTACGAGAATAAACTCATCGTACAATGTTTCATAAAAGTCTGATTCGTGTGTTTCATAAATCTTTCAAAGGACACGTCCCGTAAACGGTTATTGCTATTCTCGAAGAAGAACAGTAACTTCCTAGAAACAAAGGTAAAAGAGACAGTTATAGTTGCGAGGGAGAGGATTGTCGTTTCACGGACGACGTCGATATACACGTGAGTACGTGGAAAGCATCGTTAATTATACGCGATGCCTTATCGGCTTTTCCGATCCCACCTCGTGACCGCGTAAATCGTTCGACCCTTCCACGGCTACCAACAAGGTTACGACCTCCGCTTTGTGCGGAGAGCGATGCACGCACTATTGGGCACACGCCACGCACGTGCATATCGCGTACGTGTAGCCTAATCTGTCGGATGCATCGGCCACCAGGGATGGCTCGTGGTGAGCACGTGCCACCATCATGATGAACCGACTGCATCCTTCCAACGATCCATCAAAGTACTCCTTCTTTTTCATCAAATGTATCTATATTATTTCGGCTATTCAATGAAATTTCTCATCAACCCAATCTCTACCCACGTTCGAATTATAACTCATAGTACAATTGCAAACACTCGTCTCTTACAATCGTACCGCAACATTCGTTCGATCTCTGAAATCCAGTCTAGGAGCCGGCGAATAAAAAAGCAAAGGAACATCAGCAAAGTCTGAAACGTCCAGCTGAGAAGAACTTGAGAAAACTGAACCAGCTCTCCCATTTATCCGTCCCTTCCATTGTCTCGAAGGTGTCCTGACAAAGACGCCACCGCAAAAATTCCGCCCCTGGAGCGTCGCCAGGAGAGGGTTTCGAGGGTAGAAGGCGGCCGATTCCCGACGAGTTTCAGCCTGGAACGAAGACGATAGAAAAAAAAGAAAAAAGGGCCGGCTACAGAAGTAGTTGGCTGGCAGCGAGGGGTGAAGGGCCGAGAACGAAAGGGGAGACAAAGAGCCAAGAAAGAGGGAGTCGCGTTTCTCAGAGAAGCAGCAGCAGCACTACGGGTACGTTCGCTCTGCTGCTGACGGGGTGAACGTACGACGGTAGACGCAAAAATCCCTTCAAGGTCGGTGCATCCCTATCGGTACCCTGTGCGTCCGTCTGTCCGTCTGTCCGTGCCACGGTTGACCGTCCTTAGACCCGCCCTCCCGACCCCCCACCCTAACCAACATACGAGGGTTATCCCCTCCGTTTCACCAGGATCACCCACGCGACCAGGCTGACTCAATTCAGGGACGTGCTGTACCTGTACCTCAGGGTTACCGATTTCGCCTACAGCTACTGTTATTGATAACGTTATCGATAATATCCTTAAGGCAAACGAGAAATATTATAATTATACCCCTATTTTATTCAATACTTGAGAATATAAAAAAGACACCCCTCTGTATTCGCCACTGATAAATCGGCGATATATCGCGTATTCTATATTTACACAAGTGGCTCTCTTGCACTCAATGCGTACAAGAATCGTTTTCAATGCTCGACTGCTCTGGATGTTCATTGTTTATAACGTTGTTAGCATAATATCGAAATAACAGAGGCATATCTGAATAAAAGTGCATCCCCTTCGATCGGATAAAATCACCCACGCGAGCCTGCTCGCCAAATTCAGGGACACGCAGGTTAAACCTACCATTTTACGATTCGTCTGAGCAGAAAGGAAGTTAGGAAATAAGTACATTGACCCTTTCGAGGAAAAGGGTACGATTATTTTTACTTTTCAGGGTTGATCGGGGAGGACCGTGTCGAGAACAGATGCAATTTTTTTTTATCTTTAATTAACCAATATTTAATTTTTGTTTCAGATACATCGGTCAGCATCGAATTAAAGGAACACACTGTCTAGTCGTCACTGATGTGTACACTCTGTACGATGTTACAACCGAGTCGCACACGGCGCCGGGGAAGGTAAATGGAGGTAAAAGAAAAGAAAAGTAAGCGGGGGGCGTACGCTGGATTAAGTAGAAGCGTAGACGATGGTTCGTAAATCGTGCGTGAAGGCGTGAGGTGACAGCAGGACACGAATTACTTGGCACGAGAATTCGAAACCACCGGGAGAAATTCACGCTCACTCTCGTGTGAGGGAGACGCTGGCGTACGAATAAGAAAGCGCGTGTCGGATTTACTCTGTCGTTGTAATTTGCGGTTTCACGAGCCGCACGTGGACAAGAACTGTCGGCGGTAAATTAAAATTTCACGTCCCCTCGAAACATCGCGACTTTCGTACAACGAACCGCCTATAATTCTTACGTTCACGGCAATTAAGTCGTCATTTTCACACCGACGCGTACGTACCATTACGTAAGATGATTCGATGATTCAACGCTGAAAGCTCGAAATTAGTCGGACAACTTTCGCGGAATGTTTTTACTTTTACATTCTATAAAACAATGATTTCCATATTGCAGAATAAATTCTACCCTCCCTATGGATGGATACGAGAAACGAGACAGGTCGGTACAATAAATGCACTCACCGTCAATACATGCACATACCAAGTAAGTTGATAAGTAAATATATTTACAGCTATTGTGAATTAGTAAATTAGCTATTTGACTTAGTAAAAATATACAGAAAGAAAGATAAACACTTTTACAAAGTAATGCGTACATGTGTCGTCAGTTTAATTTATGAAACTGAACGTCCATAAGTTGATTACATAAAGTGTTTTTCTACTGTGAAGTAGGATTAGATCACGATACCTGTTATCGAATTTAACGAAACAAGAAAAGCATTCGAATTTAATAACTGCACAACAGAATGCTAGATAAGCGACCGTTAATTCATTAAGACCGGCTCATTGGCTAACGAGCAAACAGTTCCCGTCGCTTATCCGACAATAAAAATAATTTGGCGATGAATGAGGGTAGAGGATTTTTAGAAGATAAAGAGAGCGAGAGAGAGAGCTAATGTAAGATATTTTTATTGGACGTCTGCAGTCTGGATGCACGGCCGGCCGTTCACCCGATGCACTCATTGCTTCGTGCCAATTCATATGGGATCCTTGCTCTCGATTCCGCTTCAAGCACGTTCCATCTTCCTCGACAGTACGCCCTCGCGCCTCGTAATTCGCGTGTTAAGTAAAAGGAAAAAGAGGTGGATCGAGAGGGAAAAAGCTCTTAAAAAGTTTCATGCCACTGGAATCTCCGGACCCAATAACGAAAGGGTCGAGTCGATAGTTAAGGGGGGATTCTTGCGTCTTCAAATTTTTTATTCTCCAATATTTCAAGAATATTTAACTCTTCAAATTTTTAGACGAACCCTTTCAAAACCTTATTCGGTTAGATGTTTTCCTGGTATACCATTATTTCCTTCAAATAATGGTACCATCTTCGAGGCTTTCAAAACGCGTCGAGACTTTAAGCGACGAAGATGGAGTCACGCCAGCTGTCGAGAATTGGCCACAGAGTAAAGTTCCTTGCACTCTTCGTCTTTCAATGTCAAACTGAAAGCAGCTCGTTGAAGGGTGGAGGCAACGACGACGAACGATGCAGTTTACGCGAGCATTCAATGGCACTTCGCTATATGGCCGCATACCAGCCATTCCGCGTTTACGGTACTCGCCAGGCCACTATTTCTGGACGGTCAACATCTAGATGAATCGCATACGTCCCCGGTTTCCCTGTATTTCCATCTTCAGCCCCGTGTTATTTCAAATCTTCGAGCGCAGTTTGCTTAAACGCTTCGTCGACAGCCCCTGCTGAAAATTTATACTTTTTCCCCATCCTCGGTTCGCCCCCGACACTTCCAAAGGTAAACACATTTCTTTTCTTGCCAACTCTTTGCAGTCGAACGCGTAGGGCACGAAAGTGTGTTTAAACTGCTTATTATTGTCTGGATTTATTTTCATCCCTTAAACGGTTAAATCCGTGCGTCACGATCAAATCCGTTATTTTCACTACGATTTAAAAGAATAAATAAATCAGTTGACGCGCAATTTCCTCTATTAAAAAGATCGAGAATTTTGACAGAAAAAGAAAAAGGAGAAGTTGCCTCTAAAAATATCAAAAGGCAGAAGCTCGAGAACACGTGTGAATCATCTTGATCGAATGCGAGTAATTTTATTACAACGAGCAAGGCCAAGGTCGTAAACGGTTATCAATAGCTAAATTGATCTTCCCCTATGCCAGGACGCCTACGTGAATTGTTATAAAAAAAATCTCGTATCTGGAACCATGTATGCGACGTCTAAAATAAAAGCAACGTTGTCCTCATCTAATTCCGGAACGATTTTATGGGAAATTCCTTCATTGTCTTTCAACGTTACTAGCAACGAATATTTGTTGGAAAATTAAATTCTATCCTTCTTTAAGAATTCTATTATGCAAGTGAAATTGAGAAAGGGAAACAAACTCTTCCTTTTCAATCCGTCGAAGCATTCTATTATCTCTTCATTTCCTATTCACAGCATCTCCTTTTTCGCACCCTCGAAGAAGAGACGCACCCCTGACCTTAAACTCATCCCTTCGATAGGCTGACCTTGGCACGTGCTCGTGCTATTGCCATGCAATACGTTCCATCCCCTGGAAACGACTTTTGCATCCTCATAGATTATCCATCCACCCGTTCGAAATGATTAAGAAGAAACGGTGAGCGAATATTTAATCGAACTTCCGTGAAATGAGAGAAGAGAAATTTCCTTATTCGTCCAGTGGAAGTTAAATATCGTGGGTCACCGGTGACCCGTAACTATTGCGGTCATGACACGTCCGTGGGTTCGATCGTACACGTTCATTCGCAAACGATGAGCGAGAGTCTGTCGACCATTTATAATTATCGACGTTCATTAATAATTCTCTTCTCGAAGATTCCACGGTAAAATCTAGGTTGTTTAATAATAGCGGGCGTATTTCCGTACGATGCGCGTTATATCAGCTAATGTTAGCGTTATTATAAATGAGCGCAACGTGTCGCGTGAAATGACCGTGAAATATCTATTTAACTATTCGCATAATTCTACGTATGTTTATCTAATCCTTGAAAAACGATATAGTTGCACAATACCTAACCGTCTAATTAAATATCATCGATCGGTAAACGATGCTCAATTTTAATCAATCGCGATAGATGATAACATTTTCTAATTAATATTGTATCGATCGAAGGGGTAATTATTGTAACAGACTTCTAAGGTCGAATTTGTGAAAAACACGAAAGTCAATTATTATGTTTCTTAATTAACAACGACTCTTAATAGAGTATCAATTAACCGAGCTTGAACGCGTGGACTTTCTACACCCACTATAATTATTCTAGCCAGTGGCGTCAACGAATCGATCGATGTTCCCGTAATAGAATCGCGAAGGTAAATCATTCTAACGATGACCCCAACGATGGCATTTAAAAAAAAGCAGAGGTGACCCTGATTTTTGTCCGTAACATTTTTCTATCGGGCTGAACTTTCCCACAGCGAAAGGGTTGAAGTAACAAAAGCGGTTCACGAGCAATCAATTGCAATCGGTCGTTTCACGCTCTCGCGAGCAACAGCGAACAGATCGATAGACAGAGCGGATGTATATCTATACCGTTTAATAGAACGGAGGAGGTAAATCACTCCCCGATGACCTCCGATCAAACAACGCTGGTGAAACGGTCACGGTGACCCTCGCCAGTTGGCTCTCACCTCGTTCGAGGACACAGATCGATGCTCGAGCAGTGTCAATGTCAATCCTAGGGCGGAGATGCGCGACGAGACGAGAAGGGGTTGCAACCGGCGTTGCGTCACCCTGACGTCAGAGCAGCCCCTTTTTGCCTTAACACTCACCGACAACCCCCGTTTACCCTTGTACGAGGCAACCATCCCTCTACCCGACCCCTATTCGCAACAACCCTTCTGTTCGCAATTGCTAGACCACCACATTAGCCTTTTTCCGACTGTGAAACCACGCCTCGTCGACGGCTTTACCACCGACCACGGCCCAACCTGTTGATCTACCGACGAGAATAAACTCCGAACCCCCCTCATTGTGGAAAATACCGGGATCTCTAGGACACGCCGGTGTATACGCGACGATCGATGGACATCAAGAGGACCATCCGGCTGCCGGGCTTAAAGGGTTTCAACAAAACGATACTCGAGATACGAGTGGATGAAAGGACTGTCAGAGGGAGTGTTTCGAGTGATAGGGATTGCTTAGGAGGTTACCAGTATTACGTGGGCGAGGGCCACGTTTCAGATGATTCAATCTGAATTTCTTACTTAAACAGCGAAACGGTGTACATTACTAGGGCAGACTGATTAAAATTCGAAGGATGTTCAATTGATTATTTGTAAAAGCAATATCCATGTTTTTGTTAGCCTTGAATTTTTATTTCAACCCCTACAGCATACTCGTAGCCAGATGGTTAATCCAGACGAGAAAGTCTTTTTAAGCTGTGAATCGCGAACGAGCATGCTCGAGCTCGAGCATTATCGTTTATCCCAGCTTAAAGCTGGATCCCATTGTCTCTCAGCGAACGCGACACCGGCAATTGCTTCTTCTCGGCGAGCAATGCTATTGAAATGTTTCTAATCGTATCTACCCTAGAGACACTCCGATTGACTCGCTATTCATTCTTCCAAGGCCGAAGCGACACTGCGAAAAGTCTCCTTCGATATAATTGGCTTCGTGCATCGAATACAAAACAGCCAACACCTTCGTCAACGTCGCCTTTCAATGTGTCTCGATGAAAGAATTCAACAGGACTCTAGGAAGTATAAGGATACCCGTCGAATAAATAGGAGCTGAAACATACGAGACGATTTTCATGCTGACGATTGCTTTTTAGAGCATCGATAAGCGCGTCGATCGAGGTCTAACTAAAGGTCAGAGGCTATACGAAACAGCTGACAAATTGAACTTTACGCCGATAAGGAGTTAGAATCGAGGATAAAAAGGAAAGAGGTGAAGGTGAATGAGAGGAAAGCTTCCATTTGGAAACAAAAGATGAACAGAAGAGCCCTGACATTGGGTACCAGCATGACCATCTCAGGATCTCGAGTTACCCTCCTGTCTACCCGGATGGGTGCGCCGCTTTCGGGTGGTCCAGCGTCAAAAACAAGGTGGGAAGGTGTGGATCTTCTATGAAGGGACAATCGAAAAAGCTCGTGATCAATGATCAGAGTGTTCTTATTGGAAAGCAAAAATAAAACAGAATATCTGTAATGTCTAGAACTAGAATATCTATTTGATATTTTCATAACTGGTGATTGACAAGTTTGAAAGAGTCGAAAGCGAGAGTCTGGACTCTAGGGTTGAACTCAATACCACCTTCCAAGGTAATGATTGGACATGTTCGTTTTTCACCATGGGTCGGCCACCTGCTTCTTCGAGATCGTTGCTCGGTTTCGAAGAATGTTCGGTGAACTCGATGAACAAATTCTTCTACGCCCGATGTACTTTTTATTAATTTCATAATATATATTCAACGATATTTCAGTGGAAACAAAGAAAAGGAGAAACTTACTACGCCTGTGCGATAGGAACAAACGAACCCTGAAGGGAGGGGGCTCGAAGGTTAACGGAAGAACGGAAGAGGTGTTTTACGACGGAAACGAATAATTGGACCGGCGTAGGAAGGACAATTTCTGAAACGGATGTGCCAGACAGACGGCCTATTATCGGGGGCAGATTAACTGTTTCGTTTTTAATAATTCGTATATTTGGTCAAGGATTGTGCTGGCTGAATGTTCCGAGGGTCGTAAGCTGGCCAGGTGTTTCACCAGCGGTATATAAAACGAAACAACGCCGATTTTCTGGGTCGTCACGCCAGACGGACACCCCGAATCCTGTGTTTGGCACATGACCGTCGTGAACATATTTTACTGCCTCCCTATGTAGGTCACACGCGCCGTGCCTGAACCTATGATGTATCATACACATGGTTTGATTTCTTTTTTTTCTCTTCAAATGTTTGAAGCCTTAAACGAGGTTTATTTCACAGCTACACATAATCTGTCAGTTCTGTCACATACATCTGGATGAAATATGAATTTTCACGAGGACCTGTCATCTATTTTAATTAACACAGATTTTAATTGAGATAAACTTTGTGGGAAGGTTTTGTACTAGTTGTATTTCAAGAATCACGGTAGTTCAAACCATTGCTGTATTTAATTACGGTACCAGGAAGAATATTTCATTGAAAAATGACAAAGTTTCATTAATTGACCTAGTTTACAGTTGATTTATTTACATGAAAATGATAAAAGTGGATCCTGACCGAGATCCCGGTAAGGTAAAATGTCCGGCACGAGTTTGATATCTCACAAAAAGTATTTCACTCTGGCAGGTGTTACGAGACCGCTGTTGCCCCTGTCCCAACCACCTGCTCATTTTTTATTGAATGTATACCACGCGTTGTGTTCACACTTTGGGTCCTCTCGGTTTACCCTCTCCATAGGCCACGAAGAAGGCAAACAGCCCTCCACGTGCCACAAACCAACCACTAGCCGCGTCATTTCACTGTTAATCCATCAAAAAGGGGATTCGAATTTAAACACTTTAAAAAATTAATTTTTCTTATGTTTCATATTTTCACAAAATTTTGTTTTGCAATGATCAATTTTTATAGTCGACTACTCGATGATTAACAAATGAAGACATTCTTGCATAAGAATTATATTGGTCGAGTAAAAGACTTTCGAGCTCGTCTATCTCAAGTGGAAAGCATCGAAGACCCTGAAGAACGATAGGATGCAGGTGCGACCCCCTTTTCAAGGTCCTGATACTTTCGGTGCCCCAGACTCTTGTATCAGACGAAAGGAAGAGAAATCGTCCTTCGAATTTAAAACGAACCACTCGATACTTCGCATACCAGATGATCGTCATCTGGGAGAAACAGGTGATCCGGTGGTAAAATGATCCATATTTTGCAACTTGTAAAAGCTATTACACTATCGAACTACATTGAATCAATTCTTTTTTAGCCCGGTTTGTCATTGAACTGTTCTATCGGGAAAGACGAAAGCGCCGTGCTTAATTGACTTATAGGGACGAAAGCGACGCAAAGTTAATTAAACCATTAACCCTTCCAGGCAGCCTGCGAATATTCCTAAAAGCTGTACCGCATTGAACGGTAATTCCTAGCCAAGGGTACACTTTATGGAGGATCGAAAGCTCTCGGAAGCCATTTGCAATGAGTTACGACACGATCGGCAATCAATGATCACTTCTTTGTTTACAATTTATCTGTTCCTTAGAAACATCGGTCAAGGTTTCAATACAATTTCTCAAATTCTATCTATGCGTGCTCGAAATAGGACACGCGTATCGACCTGTTTCCGTTTCGATCGCGTTTTTTTAATTAGTCGTGTTTATGCTGACGTGAAATTACCAGGAATTATTAATTAATCGTAAGACCTTTACACGCGGTATTCTTGTTAGCCGCTACTTCACCCCTGACCAATAAAAGAAACGGTGTCAAGGCCTTTGTTGGACTAAAGTTTGATAGTAAAACTAATCTAGGACGTGGCCTGTGTTAATGGACAACACACCCGGTCAAAGTAAACGAGGGGTGACCAACGGGTCGGAAAGGAAGATAAATTTCTCTACGAAATTTCGTTCAACACAATCATACCGTATACGTGAAAATCATATAATTTACTTCGTGAGTTATATTTATTACCCGTGGGTAATTGTTCAATTATTTTATTAAATTACTTTATTAGATATATATTTTTTTTAGACGAACTTTTATACATTCAACGAGTTCAAAGTCGCAAACAGCGGTTCGCCTTTAGTCACTTTGTACTCAATTGTTAGAAGTAGAAGAATCATGTCAAGGTTCGCTAGTGCTAGTATTAAATTAGCATTAAGCTCGCGTAGGATGCAGTCTCGTAAAGACACAGGTGTTGCACGCTCAACGCTAATTTATCGTAAGTAGATGTTGCACCGCGACGATCAGTCAAATTATTCCGATTGTCCCACTTTCATATACAAAGTTTCATTGGAAAATATTTATGCTTCACCCTGTTCTAAATCGCGTTTGAACAACTTTCGAAATACACAGAGCAGGCAAGCAAATAAATTATAATACACGAGTTAAATTTGTCAAATCAATTACTAATTAAATTTCAATTTTGAAATGAAACATTTAATTTAAAATTGATGAAATTTCTTTAGCATGAAAAAGATCGATCTAAAATTAGATAAATGTACGGTAATTATAAAGAACCGTGTGTTCGATTCAGTCGATATAATTTGCTCCACCGGAAACTGAATATTAACCTCAATTAACATCGATATTCCTATACCGTGGTACTTTGTCGTGAATAATGTGCGGGTGACTAAGATTTCTTCTTCCTCTTTCTGTTACTGATTCCTGAATGATTTCATCGCGACGACCCTGCAAGACCTCGAATTTATTTTCTGCGTCATGTTGCTCTAATTATTCCTCGCAACCGACGGAAATGAATTTGAACTTCGTTTTGAATCATCAAATGTCGCGGGACGCGATTCCTAAAATTTCTAACTATCTCCCCAAACGTGAATCCAACTATGAAATTTGCCTTTACGAGACGCGTGTATAACCTTTGACATATTCAGGACTTCGTTACAGAAGTCCCACGTGCTCGATAGCAGCAGGTGAAATTTGATCAAAGCAAACTTTAGCGAACCTATAAAATGACGAGAACAGCTGTTCTCACCGTGTCGATGTTTCTTAATTGCACAGCATCGCTATGCATTCGAATTATCACTATAGGGGCAATTCAATAGACGAGTGCAATTTCAACAGACAATATTTATTTTTCTGAACATTTTTATACAAAGAAATATTTCAATACATTTCTAATATAATAAAATAAAATTGTTTCATTTTAAATAATTAAAATAAACAGCTCAAAAAGTTCAATTTCCTCGAATGTTTCTGTGCTGTAGCCTCGAGGAAAGGTATCCTGGACAGGAAATGTCGAGGTTCAAAAACATCGTATCCTGGCAGTCCTTCCGCAAGCTACAAGGACGTATGGGGTCAGTATGCGTGGGTTGTTGCACCGGCTAGAACGACCGATCGATGCAGCTTGCAGAGCGGGGTGCACAACCCGGCTAGCAACGACCTACCACGTTTCCACTCCTTCGGGCACAGCAACAGGCAGCTATTTACGTGGCTCCGCTTAACGAGTTGGTCGCGCATCCTTATTCGAAGATGAATTAATTGCACTTCACCTGATGAAACGTTACAGATATTATTCCTCTATTTTTTATTACTCTATTCCCCTATTTTGCTAATTTGCTAATCTACTAACTACCCATTTTTCCATTGACCATCCTCTTCAGTAATTGAATTCTCCGATTGATTTACATAACACACCCATTGTAACATGAACCATGCTGAAGAAGACGTATTGAATAGCTCCGGCAATCGTCTTTAAATGACAATCCTTAATTGAACGGTAACTACGGAATAATTTAGAAGGGGAGATCTGGTACCTGAAAAATAATCAAGGTCAACGTGGACGAGCAAAAATATCTCAACCCTACACGTCATCTACAGAGCTGACATTTCGATTGTACCCTGAAGAGATAAACGTATCCCACGAATAATATAACCAATCATTATCTTTAGACGCACTTCATGGGATTTGCTCAATTGCTTTGACTGGAGGGAGGAAGGACGAAAGGGTATCCTTCGATACATTTTCAACAATTTTATTATTCTTTTATTTGACTGACTGATCGCCAGACTTTGAGACTGTTAACACCTTAAAATCGACAATTTAATACGGAATAATTAACAGGTCCTTATGAAAATTGATACATCAGTCGGACATGATTAAGGCGACAGTGAAATTGTTAAAGAGGAAGAGTTGACCCGCGAACGTAGAAAACGATGTCCCGGAGGGTATCTCTAAAAATACGCCCCGATGTATCTTCGTCAGCCTTCACCACGACTCTGTGGTGGAACCACCCCCACGGTATATTATTAAACACGTCTCGCTCTGACTGGACGTGACGAGAAAATCAAGCAATCGTACAGTTTTCTACGCGATTAAAATTAAAGGGGCCACTTTTGACCTCCGTGGAGAGGAAAGAAGGTAAGAAAATCTTAACCAACGTCTTAATGAAGATTCTCAATGAGACTCGATCACGGTTGAACCTTGGCTTGAATTTTGAAAATGATCTCCAACGGTCTTGGAAAATGATTTTTGAGGATGTCGAAGAGGACTAAATCGAGTCAAGGTCTCTCGACAATTCAAGAATCCGAGGGCTGTAAGGATCTTAACACGCGACGATCGAACAAGGACAAGTAGTAACGTTGAAGGTAAATAGGAAAAGGATGAAGATATCAGAAGGGTGGCGGTATCATTTTCACTGTTGGTCGACCTCCAAAATTCCCCAAGAACACGCACGTGGCTCTGTTGTACGCGCGTGCTTCTTCCTTTCCAAGGACGAAATATTTTCAGCAGGACGGGAATGGCCGTTCGTCGAGGGTTCGAGAGATTGAAATCTGAAATCTCCGAGAGGGAGGAAGGTTCATTAATCACAGTTGGCTGGAAAACAAACCCTCCGGGTCTCGATCGGTCGGTAAAAGTAAGAAACGTGGACCTGGGAAACGTGTAGGCTGTAAAGGACCCTACGAATTCTTCCAATTAACGCCAATTATGGTTTTTCTTAGGGTTTGTTTTCTTATTCGAACGGGGATGGTTTCATGGGTTATTTAACTCCTCTTCCAACATTCACCTTCTTTTTCCTGTAACTTAAACCACCGAGAGTGTACACAAATTCTCAAGAGCAATCTAAATAATTAATCGCTAAATTGAAATTTCTTGGAAATACATTGCAAAAAGAAGAATTCCCTGAAATTCAAGAAGGGAAAACAAGTTAAGCTGATTAATTTTCTGCACAAATGAATCGTCGAGCTTCCGTTTAATCAAAATTCTATCGAAACAGGGGCACGACTACGCGAGACACTTCCTTAAAGTTCCTCGTTCCGCTTAGTTAACAGAATTTCTCATTAAGAGGTACGTTTCTCGTTTAATTACCAAATGCTTGCCGGAGCGGAAAAAGAAAAACGGGAAGAGGCGAAAGCAGTAGAAACGAAGGTCGACGTTTCCCAAGTTTCCCTGTTTGCCATTTAAGAAGAAGAAAAGAGGGTTGAGATGCGAATTCGGTGCAAAGAGAAAAAACCTGGCTGTCACATGACGGTGGGGTCAAGGCTAAATAAATTCGTCGACGAAGTTGATGTTAGTCGTTCAAAGTATTTTCTACGATTCCTTAACACGACACTCCACACTTGGACGTCTATTTTAAACGTTTCATGACTTCTCGTGAGCCGAGGATATAGAAATAAACTTCGTTGTTAAATAAAGCGGGAGATTAGATTATCTTGCAGGTATCGAACGAGAAACGTTCAATTTTTATCAGAATGTTTAAATCATACTTTCTGTCAAAGTTTCAGCCGATAAACAGAGGAGCTAAATTTATGCAGAATTTATTTTGTCAGCCTACTAGCAAAAAAACGGGGTAAGAAAGAAGCTTTATAAGCCATGATATAGGGGTAGACGGTTGCCCTACGGAGAGATTCCTGAAAATCAAAGTACATTTACAGAGAAGCAAAGCACTTAAGACGTCTCGAGAAACGGTTCTAGCCAATTTCTACAAAAATTCCTTTGGTGGGTCTCGAAGCAATTTCTAGTTCAGATAGGCTCTATAACGATCTAAGAAAAAGTCAACCGCCATTGGAGGAAAATAAGTGGAATGAATAACTTTCGCTCTTAAATCTTATTATCCGGCGAATATATTTCATCGCGATAAACTTCTCTGAACGACACGACAAAAACCTTCTATAATAAAATTTAAGCTGAAACTTTTTTCGGGACGTGTACGTATGTATGTACGTCCTACGATCGTCCACGTGTAAGTCTTGTTCTTTAAGAGCGTTTAATGCCGAGATTGACGGACGAAAAAAAAGAGGAGAAAAGATATAGATTCGCGATCGAAGGACAGAGAGAAACGGCACGTGAATGACAATCGTGCGTTATCAACCGTGTGGCGCAAATAGTCCCATTAGCATTATGGAAACGGTGCGTCAGCATCGTCAAGTTCAAGGATACGAAGACACGTGAGTCTCTATCTTGGTACTCGAATTACTCAAGAAATTGAAAATTTCGTGGAATACCAGATTGTAAAAGAACGATTCCAAGATAGGTGGACCTTGGAAATTGTTTTCTCTTCTGTATTCCTGTGGTGTGTAAGTACTTAGCCACGTTGTTAAAAATTCACACTGATTAATAGCATTAGAATCGTTAAAGCGATAAGGGTATAACAATTATCCCACTAATTAAAGAAAAAAAGAAAAAATTTGAACGTTATCATAACCATAGCACTGTTTTAAAATAACAAATCTACAACATATCCTTAATGGCTACGTCTATAACGTCGATTATTGTGTCGAACAAAGCAAAAAGTCACGACTCAATAGTAATTACTTAGAAATAATTGCGTTTCCATGAGTTTTTACATTTCAGTGAAAAGCAAGAACGTGGATGATTATTATTATCTGAGGCGACTAAAAGAAAATCGAGATGAGAAACTGGCGTCTAGATGGGTGTCGCAGCTAATCTACGATAACGATAAGAGGATTAGCTTTTCCACTTGAAGGAAAGGAAAAAGAACAGAAAGCCAGGAAAAAGATGAAGGACTGATAAAATCTACACAAAGGAACTTGAGCCGTAATTCTGTTATCAAATCCTATTTCTATTGAAATCAATGCTTTTTATTTCTAATCTACAGAGTATCAAAATTCAGTGGGTGAATCAGAAAAAAATTAATGAAAGACATATTGATTCTGAGTCTAATCGAAACTTTAATTAAGTAAGTAACTATCAAACGATATCTTGAAACTGTGCTAATCACCAATACTGATAATCACCTTAATTACTTGTCACACCTATGTAAGCAATTGTATCGAATTTCCGATCGATTGACCACCTACATATAATCACAGTCGAATTCCATGACAAGGTCGCATAGATTTTTCCAATCAATCGAGTTTCCATCGCAATATGTTTGCTTACGACATGTTAGAGGAGGCACGTGAATCTTATTGAACAGTCAACTAGTGTTATCTACTCGTGCACGTACGTACGTGTTATTCACGTAACACGAGTACCAAAGTTCTCGGTATCGTAAGGTCAATCGTTTCTGGTAGCAGATATTCACCGTGTAACGTAAGCTTATTCGCATGCAACGAAACACGTTACCTTGGCATTGAGAGAATGCGTTATGCAAGCTGCCACTGCACTAAAGAAACATCGTTCGATTAGCAGCTAATGATATATATTTAAAACGTATTGATTATGTCGTGCAAAGTAACTTATCGCGTTAACAAGCCGAGGCTTATCGGTGAGAAACGCTACTTTGATGATCGCACGAAAAAATAGACAATTTCCTTGTAAGAAAATCTTGAAAAAATGAACAAATGAGAGGAGATTGTAATCAGGAAAGGGGAAAGAGTTGAAAAGTATTCGCAACGATTGACGTGAAATTAGGTGGCAGCGAATTATGTTCTCACGCGTTCGCAACGTACGTAACGATCCCAGGATATCCTGTCATCGAGCCTGACCCTCTTCGATTTCCAGTAGACACGAGCGAAAGTAGGTCGAGGGGATTGCCATGGGCACACCCTGTAGGACCAAACATGAATGGTGAGCTTAAACGTCGCTTTTTAAACGGATAACGACCTGTATAAATAGAAGACACTTTCGCTCGTAAATAAGGAACTTTATTTATCGAACCCGTGATCTTGTTTCGGTGACACAAGAAAGATGAATTTTTCCAATGAAACGCGATCCGTGACGAATAAACAGAAAAGATAAGACGAATCAGCGATGTTAACCACCCCGTCGCGAGAACGCGATCAAAGTCCATGACTGACCTTTCTCTCCGAGGGCGATATCCTACAGATAGATACGAAATAAAAGTTAACGGACCCGCGAGGTCACCTCTCGGAACAACGTTATCGGAACGCGTCGGAAGACAATAATAGCCGACGCGATAAATGCAAAAGTTGCTGTTAACAGCAGCGCCAATTAAACGTCTCCAGGCAAGGTTACACTTACGATAACGCGCTCCTTGTCTCCTGCGAAAATTTATTTCTAAAATCATGCGTACGCCAGTGGAAATATCGCGAATTTATGAAGGCAAAAAAATGTAACCTTCGAACCGATGCTTAACACTGAATTCTATTTGAACCGATAGCGATGCAAATTGATAGATTCTACGCCAAGCTTAAGTGACAACTAATTATTCAAAAGAAGTCAAATTTCAGTGACAAGGTCAGCAAATCTCAACGCTTATCTAACTTTTTTGTAATTTCGCTTATCTAACTTGGAATTTTCGCAAAAGTAAGAAGAATCGTTAAGAAGAAAATTTCACTTGTTAATCGAACATTTTCAATGCCGGGTTGATTTTCCTCGCGAAAAGGAGAACAACGATCCCGCTGGCTGACCTTCGTCAGGGGAGGGCAACGTTCTCTCCGTCCGAGTAAAATAAAAGGTCTGATAATGTCGTGGAATGACCCCGTTCGTCGACAAAGAACGACAACGTTTGAATATCACAAGAGAATTCATCGCGCTCGTCTTACGCGAACGGTTATCAATTTTGCGAGATGAACAGCCAAGGACGTGGACCTCGTTTAAATATGAATTGCGTCAATTAGACTTACCTTTATTCCCGGCGCGTCTGTTTGTTCGCTGATTGGTCAGGATTGCAGCACTGTTCACGCTGCCTTTAAGTCCCCGACGTTCAATTCTGATCCGAGGTCAGGTCAGATCTTGAAGGGTGACCGAGATCGCTGGAAACATTCGCTCGCTGATAATAATCAACCACCGACATCTTTTATTTTCCGAACGCGAGTACTTGCCCCCTCGAGTTTGTTCACCCTTCTTCTTCTTTCAATTTAGGGTGCCTTTCTAACGCGAGATATAATCGCTTGAGCATTCGTATTTCCTCTATTTCTAATCATTTTATCATTCTTTATGCAACAGAATTTAAATAGTTGCGAAATGAAATGTTCAAATTTATTTCCTAATATAATATCAGAGTTTTCGAAACAACCTCGTCTACTCTACGTCCAATCTTCCATAGGATCAAGAATACGCCGAAGAATCTTAAACGTAATCCTTCCGCGATATTTTTCCTCGTGTTTGTCGGAAATTTTTACGTAAACACTCGGAAATACCGAGGTCCTCCGCGAAGGTCTCTTTAACCAGTGTAATTCCAGAACAAACAAATCCGAGGAACGGGTAGGGAAGAAAGCATCGTATCCTTGATTTCGCCACTTCTCGAGGAAGTTGCGGTTCTTTTTTAAACGCGTTTCTCGTTCCCATCGCGAACGCATCGCGTACGCTGGAACGGTCGTTGCTGAAATGTGACACAGGACATTGCGGCCTCCCTCGAGACAATGTTTGTTCCCTGTGCAAGTACACGCGGCCAGGAAATCGCGTCATTACCTTCCCGTCCTCGTTTTCGAAAGCGTAGAAATTTGTGCGGTTCTTGCAGAAAAGAAGATTTAGAACGGCGCCAAGGTCTCCCTGATGACATTTACGGCTTGCATAAATGCAATTTTAAAAATGTCACGCGATTACGATCTCGTCCTCGTTAACTCGATCGGATCGAATCGAAAAGTGAAATGTTTCAACCGGAATTTATATTTGTTACAATTCATCCTTTCGTATCTCAATGTTTGTGTGTAAAAAATTATTGAGCTGAAAGGGTTAAATGTTCCTTCGCGCTTAAGCTGTTATTAAGCGCCACTTGTCCATGGTGCAGGACGATTAGCAAAGCAGTTCGACTAAAAATACACTCGTGGCTGCAATTGGTATTCCCCAAGTATAATGATTTTCTTTCACGTTCACAACGACCATGAAAGTTTGTAATGCGACACAGGACGTTGCGGTTGATAGATACCTTCCTTTTACCAAACGTTTCCGTCTAGACGAGTCGTTAACACTTCCCCAAAGCTCGCGATCCAAACGGATCATTGCCAGCAATTAATCGTCCATGTGTCCTCGATACTTTGACGATGTAAAAGAACGTATCGTTCTATCGATCGCTCATTGTTTCCATTCGACCATTGTCTTTTTTTCCAACGCGACAGACAAAGAACGTTCCGTATAATCTCCATCGTTAACGCTAATTCAAATGATTAATAAGTAAAAACGATAAATTATCAGAAAATCAGTCTAATAATGTAGAATGATAAACCAAAGCGTATCGTATTAAAGAATGAATTTTTAATATCTTAGATAATCTATGTTTTATCGTATGTCTGACTAAATACAACTATTTCTACTGCGGTGATCAAGATGTTTCTCTCCTTTTCAATTTGACTAATTGGAATTTGAGGAAATCGCGTTCAACCGAAGGAAATATCTTTCAGTTACGATAAAAAGAATGTGATGTGACAAAGGTCAGCTTGATTGTCAGCTGGAAGGTCCGTTATAGCGAACTGCATACAATGCGAAGCACAATTCCGAGATATCGATCGTGTCATTCTGTATGCAGTGTCCTTCGAGATGTGGACGGAGATAAACATTACTGAAATATCCTCGACGAAGCTATTTGATCGTACACCTAGTTTTCCAACGGTTTACCAGGGTAAATGTAGACGGTAGTTTACCCAAGTCTCTATCAAGAAAATTCCTTGAGATCGATGGAGGAACGATATAATAGTGGGGTATTAATTCTAGCACATTGGATAGAGAGTAAATTGAAAATCCTTAAACGTATTACTACTTGAAAATAAAGAAAAAAGAACAAGGTTAATTGTTGGACCTTCGATTATATAATTAAAAACGAAGATTTAAAGAACAATAGAAATGGGGAAGGAAACAAAAGCAGTAGAGAACAATCACGGATGAATAATTAACTGGTGTTGTCATTGAAGGAAAAACGGGACAGGACTTCAAGGCCGATGAAGGACACCTCTCACGCAGGTGAGAGGATAGCGGTACTGCTAACACGTCACGACGACCTCCTGATTCTTCGATCGATTTGAAAAAAAAGAAAAAATTGTCGATGAAGAAAAAAAGTAGAACCAACGTCACTCGACGTTCTAACGCCACCTTTGTCTACCCACGTGTTCCAAATAAAACAACGATGCAATTTGCGATACGGTATTCAAGTACCGCACGTTTTCCGATCAAAATTCAACGACAGTCATCCTATTAATCACAGTGAAAATTTCCAAATGAAATACTAGAGAATCTGATCGTTTCCTCTGAAAGCCGGGGTGATCCCCGGTGCAAGAATGCAACCATGAATGCACGGCTCCGAATCGGAAGAAGGCCGTTGCATAAAGGCTGCATTGGCTCATTCACGCGTGCAACGATATAACGGATCCCGCGAGAATATTCATGCGATCCGACAATCGGGATTACGTAACGATGAGTAGAACTGGAATAGCGGGAACTGGTCCCCGTGTGATAATTGCAGTGTCTTTAATCGGTCGATGCACGCGTCCTTCGGGCGAAAACGGTCTTAAAGAGAAACCGGGAATGATCCTTGCCCGAGGCGTCCTTATGCACACGCGTCAAAGCTAACAAAATGATTATGACAATCGATGGACGTTATCGTGGATTCACTAGATATCTGGGCGAGGAATATCTTCCGAAACTTTACTAGATTATAGAAGACATCGAGTTGTGTAAGTAAGAGAATTTTGAAAGAGATGAACTCATCCCTTAAAATTTGCGAAATTCATAATTATCCAAATCCAAACGATCACCGTTCGAAATGAAAATTTCACGATACTCGTGTCTGATCGGCAAAACGTAATCAAATTCGGCCAGGTGTTATCGATGGAACGTGGATAAAGCAAGAAAAGGCAATAATGAACACCTGACGTTCTTGCCGTGCAAACTTTCAACGAGGCCGCACATAATCGTCCAAATTAAGATACCTATCGAACGATCGGTCTGTGTAAATGAATATTTATCGCGCATAATTAATAAAGCAAACGAAACGATCGGGGTCAACTTCCATGTTAAGATTTAACTCGCAGCCACACCTGTTTATCTACCTGCAACGATTACCTTAAATAACGCGAATTCATGGCCAATCATTGTGCATAAATGTCGCGCATCCCTCCCTGGTCTTAATGAACATTTTCCGGGACAAAAGCCTCGTAGGACCTCCAAACTGCACAAACAAGCAGATGTCCTCTGACAATGCAAATTGTCTTCGTCCTAGTTCTCGAAACTCGATGTTGAACTTTGCTAACTCGTACATGGATTCTGATTTCGACGGTTGCAATATATTTTATTGCACGGATAATGGCTGAATTTATTTGGAAATCGATTCGTTCATTGTAATTCTTTTGTATAAGTAAACCCATAAAAATTCCGCAAACCATTACCCCCGACAATAAGTCCTTTTAAGTGGACGGTTAAGCGAACCCTTTACGTGCACCATACGATGTTACAAATTCCGTCAGGTACGCGAGAACCCATTGAAAATCGTTGCACAGTGAAATTCCCAGGCAATAAAACTTTCTTCGAGTCAAATGTTTAGTGAATAACCATCGTTTACTGGGCGGAACAGGACGGGTGTATGGGATGGAGGGACGATGACGTGTGGTCACTCGACCCTGACTTTATTTATGTTTCCCCATAGCGTTAAAGGCAGTTACACACGTGCTATGAAGGCCTCGGCTTTGCGATTCCTTTGTCTACGGGTTTCGTTCAACGGCTCGAGAGCCTCGTAGCCTTGTCGCCATTATACATACATACATCCGTATATAACATTGCTACTCTGTTTTGTTCCAATACGTGTATCCGGATGTTCCAGTACGCTTTGTTCGTTCAACTCGAACGCAGCCTCTCGATCCGCTCGTTTCAGAGAAGAATCAAAGAATCAACGGCAAAGTATTTGATTTTCAACGAATGGAAAGAGAATTTACGAAGAATTTCGAGTGCTATGAGGGTTTTGGTACCACAAATTTAATTTACACTAATAATTCCTTAAATTTGTAATAATAATAACGCAACAACTGAATCTGATGAAAACATTTTATTCTATAGAAAACGATAAGGTACCCAAGAACAGATGAATTTGGAAATCAACTGACATCGCAATGATCGCGAATCATTAATTTTTAAATGAAACACGATTATTCTATGAAATCTTTGATTCGATTCAATTAAAAAGGTGTTCGCTATCTGTCAGGTACACACGCGAATCCATCCTCATTGACGAGCGGATTGAAGCGCTTGAGGACAGCCAGCTATCGGTTGACATCCAGTCGAACGCACATGCATAATGCGTTTCATTGAACGTAATCAACTAGGAAATGCTCTGGGTAAAACCTTGGAAGCCAACCTTGACTCGTGTGGAAAAGACGCTTAATGTGTAGATGATCTCACGTGTGCGAGGCTCGTCTAAGCGTGCCTCGATCATTACCAGAAGCGTGTGTCACTGTGAGAACCGCATAAATATGAATTACTTTTTTTATCGTTCACAGACAAGATTATACAAGGTGAGCCAAATAAAGTATCTACAAGCTACAAGACACCGCATCTGACATCGACTTGATTTTCAACAGGAAATGAATTAGCCTAAGTTACTTAGGGACAGTTAGCCTAATTCGTGCATAAATCATTGAGATGATACATTATTGCAATAAAATGCGATCGAAGTCGGTATAGATATGACTAGACGTATCGATGATCCATGATTCAAACGAGTCCTCTGATAAACTACTTCCTCTATGACTTTTCCTCTGACGACGGAACAAACCGTCGTCGACCTTTGTGACAATGGAATGTCGTTTGTGATCACTGACGTCACTGTGTCTTTAACATTTGTCATCCTGCTGAAAATACCAGCTTACGTGGCGCACTCTTATTCCACGCTGGAATCGTATTATCGTGCGTCGAATATGAAATCGAGCATCTCTAATTACACGCCTCTTTTCCCCGTTTCAATTCTTATCGTGACAATCTTACGAAAGTATCGTGTTTTTCATTTAAAATCTATGACCCCAAACGTCGCTATACAAATGTTGCGTGAAAAAAAAAAAGAAAGGAAAATTCGATTTCCAATAATCGAGGCAAAACTTTCACTGTGGAAGGTTGTACAGCTAGGAAGTCGGCAGAAAAGATTTATCTACGCGATTTCTCGAAAGTCAACGATATACCATGGCACACTGATTACCGTGTGGACAAAAGCTTTCGTGTTCGGTCTCACCTACGCAAAAGATTTCTCCAGCTAGACGGAGAGAAGGAGGAGAACTACGTTCACTTTCTCGTCCGATCGGGCAAACTGTGTCGCCTGAAAACCGGGTCGTCAACAATATCGCAGAGAAAGTGAGAGTACGATCGGTAAACCTCTTGTGATCGTGATGCAGCTGCTATTTTAAATGATCTCCTGGATCGCGATCTACCGTGACTCTTGATTCAAAGAGGATCGACCAGAGGGCAGCACCTCTTAAAGAAATTTTAATTAGATCGCGATACCACTGCTAATTAACTCTTACTATACAACAATTTGAAGCTCGAAGTACGAAGAAAATGACTATACAGACCCTTTGCTAAAATTTTTAATAAAATCCCAGTTATAGTAACTATTGATCAATTTCGAAGCATATCGATTCTGACATGATTTCATGACATAAAGTTGTCGAAAAATTGAAAGAAAACTGAATTTAATCAATTTCTGACTAATTCACGTCTTTAATTTTTTTTGCGAATGTAAACTTGACACGTTTATTAAAATAAAAAGCCCACGTAAACAGCGTCGAAATGTTGAACACTCGTTCAAGTGTTACAAGCGAAAGCGAACGAGCATTCAACGACGAATTTCAATAGAGTATCATTCCATAAGCTTTCCCAAACACATGCCTTCAGACTTTCGATTTAACCGGTCGGTCCTTTTTGCTCGGTGAAAGAGGCGAACTGCTCCGTTTTCTGCCGCGTAACCGGTGACCTATTCACCCACTTATTCAGAGTTTACCTTATTGTTCGCCGACAGACAATGAGCCGAGAGGAATTCTTCTTCGTGTCTACCGTGAATTCTACTTTCGACGGTCAGAAACAAGGTCGGCAGATCGTGTTTTCCACGAGACAACGGCATGCATCAATCCCCGTCGCGTGCCGTACACGAGGAACGGTCTCGCATAAAACTATTTATGGTAAACGTGTAGAAAGTGAATTGAACCCGATCTTGCAATCTGGTAAAAGTAAATACATCGGTAAGACACAGAAAAAGTGAAATTGTTCGAAAACTAAATGGAACTTTCGCTGTTTAATGACCTAATTAATCCTTTCGATTTGAATGCCGGTACGATCGAGGGTCTATTTACGTAAGCAATTGAACAAGCAAGTGTTATCTCTTTCAATCTATCGAATAAATTCCAACGGAAAGTAACCCCTTTATTTAAGAAAGTTTGTTCGATGATGCTCTATAATGGTAGGTATAGAAGTAACAAGTATCCAGCTATAAATACGTTTCGTATGAGAAGCAGAAGTGGGCTGACCTTTAACCTCGAAAGGCAGACGGCCTAAAAGCGAAGAAGCTATAGAACTCGTGCTGGTAGACAGTTCGGTGGCATATATTTCGGGGTCGCGACCTACTTGGATGGTTTACGCGTGATACGATGTCCCTATTCGATCCCTTTCGAAGGCCAGGAATAATACATACACGATACCGATTCGATAATGCATCTTGATCAGGCGCGCTATATCCGAGCGTGTTCACTCGATTTCGCATAATATAGTCTTTGTGTTTAACGATCGTCGACCTCCGGTATGACGGCCTAGCCGTTTCCATCATGTTTCGGTCGACTGACCCCATTACATTTCTACGATTCAGCGCACGCTATCGGTTCTACGTTTGGCATCCTCTTTTTACTCGTGAATCGTTATAATTAACCAACCGTTTGATCTAAATATCTTCGAAATTTATAACGCGACGTATAATAATTTAGTATTATCTTATGAAAAATTAAAAATATGACTCGTATATCCGAACATCTGTCGGAGCGTAGGAAAATTCAACGGCAAACCTTTCCATCGGTCGTAAAAATGTTAACCTTGGAAAAGGGAAGAAAGAAGGTTGCATCGATCGAGAGGATGCCGAGGGTGACTTCCGCTTTGGCTGAGGCCTCCTCAAGCGTGGCCCTCGCGTGCCTCCTCGTGCCCGCCGTTTACGGTTTTATGCATTTACAATTATTGACACGAAAGTCCTCGATTGCCGGCCATAATTGCCAGTGTCTGGTAGTGAGAGCAAGTTTATTCCTATTTTACAAGCCGAAGTCAACGCGTCAGAATAAGACTAGAAAATGGGCTGTAAGATTTTGTCTGTGCTGAGAAAATTTCAGTTGGAAAGAAACGGTCGTGCTCGAAAATAGGAACACGAGGTCGTCGGGTAAGAAAACGAGAGAATTCTTTGTCTCTTGAACGACCCAGAAACCCGGTTCTTTCTTCCTCTCGTTTTTTAACCGATCCACAATAAACGTAGGTGCTAGCACGAGCCGTTTCGCAGAGGCCCTCGTTAGTGAAAGTTACCTGACTACCACCCGGTGGGGGAGAAAGTGAAAGCCATTTCCGGGATAAGTGCGGCGGCGGTAAGCGTTGAAATGATATCGGGTAGGTGGACTGATATTAACGACTAACCGATTACACACGACTCCTGTCCATCCGCGACCTGTATTTACGACGTCTGCAAAGAACGATAACACCCGCCGTTAGAATGGCATTCGTTTAACGGTGTCATTAGGGGCTCGTAAAACGATATTGCATAACGCTGCACGTACTGCTGCACCGACAGAAATTATTTCCAGAAGGCGGACTAATATTAATAGCTACTCCATTACGCGTATATAAATACATATATTCTCGTGTACACTTACAAGTACACAGGGTGTAGAACAAAAAAAAAAATTAAGTGAAATTTTCAAGAACCTAGAGGTTGAGTTGAGCAAAACTTAATCTGATTAATGATTCAAGATTATATCTAACAAGTGAAATCAGGTCAGTAATCAATGATTAATTAATCAATCGAGGCAACTGGTTTTCAAGAATCAGGCATTGATTTCATTTATAAAAACTGTAAGTGAACTGTAATTTACAGAGATTTATTATTTTCATAGTAAATACATTTTTTTAAACACCCTGTTCATAACTCGTCCACCCTCGACGCTACGGTTCTTCAAACGATACCATAAACGACACACCTCCTACATTTATGCTGTTTCAGTGATTTCAACGGAAAAATAAATCTTGCCGGTAGCCGATGAAACGATTACGATGGAAAGTGTGACAATACCCGCCTTTATATCGCGAGCCTGTTTAATGACGTTGCACCATTTCAATGAGTTTATATTACGACGCGAGGAAAAAGAAGGATTAGCGGTGGGAAAGGGTGGACGGATATTAATGACCGCTTCATTTATGTGACGTTTATTGTCGCTCGAATGAGTCGTATTTCAGGTACACGTTAGGATCACTATCTTTGATTTTAATTGTGCACTTTGTGTCACATTTTTCTATTATTAGGAATCTTTGTTTATGAATATGTCAACATTTTGAACATCGCGATGAAATTATCGAAAAGTTGCGAATTTAGTTTCTAATTGAATTTTAGACAGTGTAGAAGAGACGAATTGCGAAACTCGTGGGGTAAAAGTAGGAAATGAAAAGGTGTCATTCTTCTGTCTGTGTTGGTTCCTTTTCTGAAACGCGAACACAGCAATGTTCGCTCTCGAAAAGGGAAAGGGGGCTGGAAAGTGGAACACGGCCAATGTCCCGATGACCTCCTGACACACATTTCTCGCTCGTCTCAACGAAAGTGAAAAGAATCGGTCGTTTTTACTACCGAACGTGATTTATAGCTACGGGTACCTGACAAATTGTATTTCATCCAATTACCAAGACCGTTCTTCGAACGTGAAATGGTCGAATTTCCAAACGCGTGACTGACGCTACAAAATATGATTATTGCAGAGGGAAAATCATAGACCCTTCGAGGATCTATTCTCCAGGTCATATACAGGGTGTTAAAAAGTACCCTGAAGAGCTCTACATCGAACATATGATATCGAACATATCCAAAAAACCATAAAATTGTTATCTTTACAGTAGCAAACAACGTTTGAATTATTTAAATAATTAATTCCGTCTCCAGTACTTAGACTCTCAGCGCATGCGTAAGCGCGACGTTCAGCTGCGCATGCGTAAGCGCGACGCTCTGCTGCGCATGCGTAAGCGTGACGCTCTGCTGCGCGGCTCGTCGGCGGCAAAGGAGGCTAGTCTCCTACTCTGCGGGTCTTGCCTCTCAAGCTGCGCATTGATGGGTCAATTTTTCAATTTTCAACAACGAAATGTGGCTAAACTACTGATCCCATCGAAAAATGCTACAGAACTTTTCACTTCGATTTCTCGTGATCTATCCAGCGGTGTAGAGGTCTTCAGGGAATTTTTTAACGTCCTGTATACTTTCAATGGCGTTTACGAGCTTTTCACATTTCACTCTCAGTCCTTTTGACAATATACCATGTTATTGAGAAGATAATATAAACGAAATCGAATATTTATTTATAATTGTAATATCAAATATAATTTAATTTACATTCGTAGATTCTACTATAATTAGAAAGACGCGTTGGAAAAGAACAATGCTATTGAAAAGACTTGGCCGAGAAGAAAATAACGGGTCCTGAAATTCAAAGCCGGCTTTTACCTCCGGACAAATGTATTTCCAAGGAGCATGGAAACTTCTCGTGCTGCCTTCTCAGCATGTGCATCCATCTCAAAATTTTAGGTAAGAAACCGCAAACAACTGTTGAAGAACATTCCATGCGGTGAAAACTCGGTTTCGAGCAGTCGCCCTTGGAGCCTTATGACTTTCGTAAACATCTCTAGAAAGTCTCGCTTTCTCTAGGATGAAGATGATCCTTGACGAATCATCGAGATTACCTTGGCCGACCCTTGCCTCGACCAAGGTGATTCAAATGGTAAAATGGTTAAAGCTAAGGTTAAAGAAGCTTCGGTAAGTAAGTTCACCTTCTAACAAAGTAATAACGATTGAGACTTCTTTGAGATAAATAGAGGGAAATAATATTTTTGAAGATGTTTAATGAAAGGTTTCGTTGTGGGTTTTAATTGAGCCTGTTGGGCTAATTTATGGTTGACTGTTCTTGAGACCATCGAAATAGCGTTGTTATCGCGATCGTGCAAAATCACCGAACAAATTGGAAGAACAATTTTAGAATTGACGACGGTCCTTGTTCAACGAAGAACACAAGTATATTATTGGCTATGAATTACGCTAGCCCTGCTTATCATCCAGATATCCTTGGCTTCGTTTTTAGCCTGAAATCACGGGCATAGGTGCACTTTGGCCTCTGTTTTACACACGTATACAGCCGTTCTTACAGCCAGTATATCAACCACTTGTATAAACGAGCACGTAACTTCGTTGTTCTAACAATAACCGCGACATGAACACGGAAATCGAAGCGACTTTGGTAACTGGAATGATACGACACCCATTTTTCATCGACTATTAATGTGTAGGACTTCGAGAAAATTAGGAATACTTTCTCAAGTGTCTATTATATCCAGTAGCTAATTTTACCAAATATTAGATACTTCTTTTAATAAAAATTGAAACGAGACCGAAGGAAATTTGAAATACAAGCGACCAGAATTTGGCTATCTTCAAAAAATCATCCAATGTCTAATTCGTCCCCCTTCTCGTTAACGAGGTACTAAAATTAAGATTACGAGAAGAAAGAGAACACGATCGAATTTCCTAGTCATTCTTAATAATAGACACGTTCAGTTTTGGATTTCTTTGAATTGTAAACCATTGGCCCAAACATCCACGACTCGTTCGAAAAGCAAAACTATTTCCGGTTCGACCATATACCTCGATGTGACACAGCAAAATCTGACCATGCTGGTTATTAATAACTGACTAAATAACTGGCTGACCTTTGATGAAACCCAAACTGAGGTACCTATTTCGATTTCCTACAACAATTTTCTATATTTCTGTCAAAATATTACGATTTCAAAACGAAATTTTCAAATATTAACAACGCGAGAGTTGATAGAAGATTCGTTTCGTTTCGTCTGAAGAGTTTCTTCTTTGCTGAAATAAATTTCAAGCAACAAGAGGAGATTCAAGGTCTCCTTTTCCGAAGAAAAAAAACGTATTTCTGCCTGGTAGTGTTTCTCTTGAGGAAAGAATACGTAGTAACTGGGGTCACAAATCACGACGAGTTATCCTTCGACCCCTCAAAATCCATTACGACATTTCAGGGCCAAAGTTTGCGAGTATTCAAGGCATAACGGTCCAGGAGGGCTCGTAAATTTCGTACAGTCAAAAGAAGATGACACGATGTTTTCCCAGTTTCAGGTGTAGTCGATTATGAGAGGAAAGTCGAGGTCGTAAATGTTTGTCAGACGGTTCTTCGCTGTTTTACGACACTTTAGGATATTGCAAAATCAAGAAATACCGGCAAACGAAAGCAAACTTTACTGTAATGACGGTCTATTAACGATACCGTGAGCTAGCATGCTTCATGTGTTAATTGAACTTGAAATTTCCTATGACCAGGATAATTCTCGCGGAACAGGGAAAACTTGTATCGTATGGTTGGAAAAATACTTACCTAATTATCATACGTTTCCTCTTTATCATACACCACTGATCTTAAGATCAAGTGTTACTGTCAGTAGTAGAAGAACTTACCTGCAATTATTTACCCAATTTTTCCGAAGAACTCCTCTTTTCCGCCATCGTGATTGTGATTTTCCATCGTAAATTCTCACCCGTACAATCCTATCCTTGACCTGTCTCGATCTGACGTACACAAGTTCACATTGACATGTATTATCTGGCCACACTACACACAGGTCATGAGGATGTGACGTCTTGTAGAAGTAGAAGTACATTATGCAATGTTTTATATTGTAGTGTAGTACATTATATTCGTAGCAAAGAAAGGAGCTACTTCAAGAACCTGAGCCTCAATGAACCACCTCTAACTAAACCTAGTCAAGATTAGATAAACGAATGATTAATTTTGAAGACATAAGCAAGGATAAATAATGTTTCGGAAATTTGTCAAATAAAACAAATAAAATATTTTTAATATTTTCTAAACGATGGACGAACTACCTACCCCTTTAATCTTTCCAAGGGTAATCTTATTTCGAATAGGACATTATACAAGTACGATGGACGTAATATTTTGCTTGCAAAGAACCGTAAGTTCCCAATGGATCACAGAGTGCATTAGCAATAAACGAATCCACCACGGTACGATAACACCGCGGAATCTTTCTGATAAAACGGAGGTGTGCGTTCAATTAACGCAAATCGCCTACACACGTATGTACGTGTGTACACTGTATAAACGGAATAACGTGTATCGGAGGGAACGTACACGTGCGAGCATGCCACGTGCAAGTATAGAAACAGCCAGCCCACGGGATTTCGGGTCGATAGCCATGACGTCAGTGGATCATACGAGAGCAAGAGAATAAAAAACAGTGAGGAGAACAGAGAGCGAGGAACGCTGATAAAAAGATAAGAGAGCAAGAGAGAGAGAGAGAAGAGAAAAATTTAAAAAATTGTTTATAAAAAACATGCGAGAGTGATAGAGAAGCTTGATATCTGTTGAAGAGAAGAACATATAAGAAGAGAGAGTGAGAGAGAAGAAAGAGGGGAAGAAGGAAGGCGGCAGATGAAGTTCAAGGGTATCCCGCTTGAATGCACATCCCACGCGGAAAATGGGAAAAGAGGGCAAATGGATTTTCCAGCTTTGAAAAAACGTTAACGGAAAGGTTGTACGATCGGAAGGTGGGCGAGCTAAGTAACTTCCACCCAGAAGATCCCTGGACTAAACTTGCCCTTTGAAGAGAACCTTGCAACAAACTTTAGCTACTTTAAAAATGAAAAATTGTCTTTGTAAAGTATCTGGGGAACTTGTTATCGAACCTCTCCTCCGATAATCACTGAAATTAACATAACATTAGAGATTCAATTTTTTCAACCTTGGGAAATACAAAGTTCCTTTTTTCGATTATTAAAACGTACACGTGATTCGTTTATGCAAGCGATTATGTTATAAAATCATGACGCGATATTATTACGTATTCACGTGGATTAGAAAAACGCTCGAAATGCGAAGCGTTTGTTGCAATTACAACGCGTAATCGCTAACAGCCAGAACCACTAATTATTGTTACGTGCCGGTGATGACATCGGTGATAATGCACCTGCCACGCAGAGACCGGTGAAATGTTCAAGGAAGGAAGATAAACAAGAATATTTTCTCGTTTGGTTAGCTTGGTTCCCAGTGTCGCGTGTTAGGTGGGCGTTTCGTAATGAAACGTCCTGGTGACATTATTACGAGGCGATAATCCTCGTGACTAAGCGCGATGACGACGCTGGGAAACTTGCGGCGCACTGGGAATCATCGTTATACAATCTTCGAAAAATTAAGATTAACAATGTCGGTAGGTTAACTATTTTTATTTAAAAGGTGAACTATTTTTAACCCTTGCCATAGAGTAAACCAAATTCATGATTTCCTAAAACTAACGTGTTGCTAAAAATACATGCCTAATATTACTATCAACAGTAACGACGTGTAACAAACTGAAATTCTATCCAACAATACTCGAGGACTCGATGATGTTCAAGGTAATCGACGTAAAACGACTGCTACGTATTATTGTTCTTCCGCGGATATGATGCAATTGTATGAATGCAATTAATCGGGAGACCAAGCTTAAAAGTCTGACTAGAAGTTAAATCAACTGTTTATTCTCGCCGTAAAGATAACTTTAAGTAGGATCCGAGAGCATTGCATCAAATGCGAAAAACAAGATCTCTCGAAGAGCATTATAAAAAGAATATATCTACTATAAATACAGTAGGGTCAAAGTGTACGAATAAATTTCATCGAACCACCCGTTACGAAAACACTCAAGTTTTCCACAAAATTAAACGGTACAGATGATACGGTACTTAAACCTTCTAAGAGGTAAGGAATAAAGGAAGGCGCAGGTTCGCGAAAGATAATCCTTGAAGAGAGGAATTGGTTCAGGTCCTTGTTCCATTGGTCTGGCCAAATGCCGATTGAATTTCGAGTTTGTTGTCTCGACTCTCCACTGTCCTAAAACCGTAATCGTATTTGGGTTAGCATGCCCGGACATGCCCGGATGTGCCCGGATGTGCCCGAACGTGGCTACCTTGAACTTGCCACCCCGGATGCTCGACATCAACTCCCAACCCCCTTTCTATCACGAGAAAAGGATAGATACCGGTAATACGTTCCAGGAAGAGCAGAAAATAACCGGAAATTTAAGAACTCAACGGAGAATTTACTTTTAGACTATCAGGCCTATTCTGACTTATACATTAGGCTAAGGTTGAGCCTTAAACAGCACGATGTTAGATTAATTAAAGAACCACCTACGTAAACGTTTCAGAAGGTTGCAACACATGGTGTAAGAGCGAAAAGTTACGTCAAAATGCTACAATAACAGATTTCATATATGGTCCACTTTAATATCTCTTCAGACATAAATACATTTATCAACGAACCATGCTACTATGTATAGAACTTTGCATCACCGTTATTGAAGATAAACTAGTTTTCTATTAAAGACAATAAGCCAGAGAAAAGCTACCTTGGAACGAGCAATTCTTTAACCTTAAATAACGACCTGACCTCGACTCAATTTCCAACAGGTACAAGTTGTTGGATCTCATTAATAACGTTAAATACTAATCGAGTTGAAACTTGGCGATTGGGGTCAAGAAAGTTTCTTGAACAACTGCAATTCAGTGTAACATTCTTAGCAACTATTTCCAAAATTATTTTTCAACCCTAATCATAAATCAATGTTCACGCAACAAATTGAATAAGTAAAACTCTTGTCTTTTAAATATTTCAGTTTAATGTAACATCATTGAAATACACAACCAATGCTTGTCGCTATAAATATTATATATTTTCTATAAGGCACTAGGTGAATCTGTTTGAAGATCAACCTTTCTTGAGCCTTGGAGAGAATAAGGTAGTTGTGGGCGACCTCGAGCAAGTGTCGGCTCCCGGCAATGTATAACGGGTTGCCCGTGACCGGGGAAGACCTTGGCCATGGATGTACGTCGGGTGTCGTGACGCAGGCGCCGCCTTATGAGTCCATCTTTCTGCAATTTAAAAAAAAAAACACAAACATGCACTATAAAGAAAGTCTGTTCACCTTAAATAATTTAGTACTTAAATACTGTGAAGTTTCAACATTTGGAAATTATCTTTCATTATATTTTACGATAAAAGGCTAGAACAATTTATTTATGATTTATGCACATTTTCCAGACAGGTGATAACACGATGAATACATTAGGAAATACGTTCTATAGTAAGAATACAAGTAGGTTACGTCAGAAACGAGATTGCACTACCTAGTGCAATTAAAAACTTTGTGTAAACACTAATCCTTTCCCTTTAATGATAACATACGATGCAACACGGATCTACGTCTACATTTATTAGCGTTTGCATTCTTATGAAGCATCATTTTTACGTATTACCAATTTTTTATATATTTCCTGTAAACGTTCATTGCATCAAGCTGAATAGTAATTATTCATAAAATTCATACATAATTCATTAACATCTACAACAATCTACTGCGGCGCGGTGTTTATAATATTCTAATGGCATACAAAGTTCATATCGATTGCGGAGTACCGATAAATTGCATCGATTATCGATTGTTTACATAGATTGAAAATCATGTTTCGGCTCGTAGCCATCGCTACTTATAACGGTTTGCCCGTGACCAGCGAAGACCTTGGCAATGACTTGCGCGACATGCTGCGACGTACGACAAGTTGCTTGACAAGGCGCATGTGCCGGCTGCGCACGCATCTCGCTCGATGCATCCGGAGGTCGCATATCCCATGCACATCGACGACAACAACAACCTTGACCTTATACCTCGGCCCGCTGGCCAACGAGGTCCATCCACTCCTGAACGGTTGAAGGTCACTAGTACCGTGGCTAGGAAACCGAGACGAGAAGAGGGAGACGAGCTGATGGTAACGACGGTAGAGAGTAAGAGAGAAGCTAACAAAATCCAGCCGCTCGATCTCCCTCGAGGACACGTTAACGATTCTCAATTACCGCACGTCAGCCCTTGTCTCGCTACATCTACCTCCCACCCTTTTATTCCATTTTCTATATTTCCACCTCGCTCACCCTCTATCTATCTGGTTTATTTCTGTTTGTATGCTCGCGTGGGTTACTTTTACTATCAATCACCGTGTTGTGATTCGTTCGATTTCTGGCTTCTGGTTTTGTGGTTCAAGGCTGCAAGCAAAAATAACAATAAAGGTTGCAACAAGGAGAAGATTTCAACGTGCAACTTTTCACTGGGACAAACGCGTAGGTAGGTATAATTGCTAGAAACTATATTTTATCGGTGAAATGTATGAAAATTTCTATTCCCAGAGCCAAAATGAAATACATATCTGAATACAGAAATAAACAGTAACTGTATTACTCAACTAATTATAGCAATCTATTAACTTACATTTTTGCAACATCGATTTTAGATACTTTTGTCATTTAAATAATTTTTAAATATTACAAAAATTAAATGGTATTTGCCATTGGAACAAAGGTCCATCGAGATTTCCACCCTATCAGGTCATCATGCCACGAATCATCTTATAATATCAACTACCAAAAATTACTATTATTAGTGAAAAGTAGCCTTCAACATAGTTGTAAAAGGATTAAAGCTTACATATACCTAGCATCGTACAATAGAAATGGAATGCTTGTCTCGCGAACGATTCTCGTACAGATTAGAGACGGTGGAAAGTCGAGGTCGCCCTTGACGTAAGCGCCAACCGCGTAAAGATATATGTACCGACACATTGACAACCTTTCATAAAGGATCCTAAGCCAGGAAACTTGACCGAGTAACATGCGTCGAGGGATCCTTAACTATACATCTAAAAGAAAAAGGGTAAAACAAAAGCGATATTATCATCTTTTAAAAGTTAATTCAAATTGTAGTAATTATATAAATAAGAATCAAAGCATAGACGTTTCCTTTTCCGAAGGTTTACTGAGATTGGCGCCAATGCACTATAAGATTTATGTGCATCGTTAAAGCACCTACAAGTGTTTGGCGCCGAATGCAAACTTGGCTCGCGCTAAGTAAATTAGAACAAGTGGATGTTACTATGTCTAAGATCTAGCGGTGTGTCCTTTAAACTTAAACCGATTACATTGTGAAATATGCATTATACACAACTTCGCTTTAACGTTGTATATTAATGTTTGTTTCAGATACCTATGCATATTTCTCATTGCTATCCTTCGTTACCAGGGTAACTTAATTTCGTCCTATCATTTCGTCCTACACGTGTTCTTGACATCGACTGGTTACGTGCGTATAATTACATCATCGTGGAATTTGCTACCAATTAAGAGATGTTTAGGTAACAATGCCTTTTCAAAGGACAACTAAATCGACGATAGAGAAAGGGGTATGGAATACAAAGGAACATTCACCGCAACAATCTCTCTATATGCCTCTAGATATCGCGCCAATGATGAAGCCGGAAGAAGATGATGCGAGTTTTGGCAACGAGCCAAAAAAAAGTTCCGTCGACGCAACTTTCATTGCAACGATGTCGACGTAAAACGATCTTTCTAAATGCCATCGGCCTTGTCCTTGACATCGACCGCAGCGTCCCGACGCTACGCAGCCTATGATTGCATCAGAATGTTCGGTGCAAGGAATACACTTGGGAAGTATGCCGCTAACGGTTGAAGCGAAGAAGCGGGGCAAAGAGTGATATAATGTTCAAATCGATCATGGGTAGAAGGTTTCACGTAGCTGGACAGGTAGATGGTATTTATCTATATCGTTTACCCTCACACTACATATATTACTTTATGAATCGTGGTACCGTATTAAACTTCAGCAGAAGTTTCCGTACTTACCTTCATTCTTTCTCCTAGTTACTCCAAAACCATTCTCAATTCAAATCAATGTCGAGGTAACTTCATGTCGATCAGGCTACGTTAAGGGGGTAGACACGGATAATGCAGCGACGTGACATTATCGGCAAAAATGGGCCTAATAAGGGGTTTGGGAAATTACATTTTTCGTCCTTATATGAGAACAGTTGAGGCTGAGTAAACCCCCTGTGGCTCGGGGGGCTTAGAATACGGCCACGGTATCCCCTGCCTGTCGTAAGAGGCGACTAAAAGGGGTCACACAGACACATACACACACGTACACATGCACGCACACGTACACACACATACACACCGATTCGGACAAAAGATGAGCAGACTCTAAAGGTATGGACTGAGTAAGATTTAAAAGTATGGACAAGTATGAGTGACGAAATTTAAAAATGCGCGAGGTTTGGTGTTGGCGGGGCTGCCAGCACATCCCCGAAGGCGCGTGGCCGATAGCGTTCGTTGGGCAATATGGGGACAGATAAGTCCCCAAAAGCGCCGGCCCCTTCAGGGGCGAAATTAATGAAATGAGATGAGGCTGAGTAAGGGCCCATTCGAAAGAGGAAGGTTCAATGCAGCGTTTTTTCAAACACTGGTTTAAACACAGAATCGTTTTTAATAAAATAGGATTATTTATTCTATTATTATAATATAGGAAAATAACTTTAATAATTTAGGTATGTACAAAAAGTTTTATTTCAACTTTTGCGTAATTTATACGCACAATACATTCTTATGTACACATTTATTTTATATTTCACATAAAAAAGAAATTGTTTTTTATTTTTTTGCTTTATGAGCTTTTGCCTTTCCTCGAGGTGGTCTGCCGCCACGATTTTTCTTTCCACGTCCTTTAGTTTTTTCTTTTGCTTTTGCCGCACGTAAGTCCTTTTTCATTCTAGGATCAACCATCTTGTAACGTCCTTTAACTCCAGCCGGTCTAGCTACTTTCTTCTGTGCCATATGCTTCTTCATTACCACGTAAGTAACATCTTTCTTTGGCTCTTTATGGGCTTTCTTATATAATCTGAAAACATATATCAATGAACGGATATAAATATAAATAATGTTAAGCTTATTATCCCTTCATCAAACCACGTTATACGTACGCTTGTATTTGTTTCGCCTTTTCTCTATCGTTCATCTCTGTGTTGTCCATTATCTGTTCCATTTTCTTCTTTGCTTTTTCTAATTTACGCATTGCTCTTCGTTTTTTCCTTGCTTTTACTTCTAATACCTTTTTAATTGGTCTGGCATTCAAATCCTCAACTCGTTTTTTGTATTCATCAACAAGTTCTTTCGGTACCGGTGCTTCTTTCTTCATGTGTTTCTCTTCATCTTGTACAAACCAATCTGGCAGTTTCTCATCGTTAAATACATATCTGTTCCATGCTGAATCTATTAAATCCCTTCGAGTTTTTTTACTTTGAATTAATAACGAGCCTAATGCTAAGTCGTTCTCAGATAAACGTTTCCTCTTTACCGATTTCACAGCTGAGAATAAAGATAGATAGTTTAATTACTTTAATATATATTCATGATTTATTATGCAATTGTGTACTCACTTGTTGCAGAACTATTTTTACTATTAATTCCATTTTGCATATTGTTTTTATCTTTAGCCATCATCTCTTCCACATCATAATCGGAATCTGAGTCCCCTTGATCATCATCGTTGTCATGACTGTTTTCCAATGTTTTATTATCTCTATTATTCTCTGCAGGATTATCTCCTATTATACGACCACCTTTCTTTTTGTAGTCTTCAACCATTTTATCCAATTCTAAATCCTCATCCTTTTCATCTTCTAAATTCTTAAATATGTCCTTTTCAAACCATAATTCTGCTTTATGGATTCTTTTAGTCTTTTTATCTCTGTGATCTAAATCAGTTATTAAAGGATTTTCTGGATCGTCGTCAAATCTTACTTTCTTTTTTCGAACTCTACTCGCATCTTCATCTTCGGATTCGTCCAAACCTAAAAACAGATAATATAACGATACTGAATTTTGTTATTTAAACAAAAAATTATATATATGTATAGTAAATACCTAAGCTTGATTTATCAGCATCTGATTCATTATCTGATTCATCATTTGAACTTTCTGGTTCACTATCTTCTGTCTTATAATATAGTCCTGAACTGTCTAACTGTCCTTCATCTTTCTTATATTTGATTTTTTTGGGTTTGTTTCGACCTTCATCTGACTCTGCATCACTTTCCGCTACAACATCAGGATGCTGATCTAGTACATTTTCTAAGTGTTGCTTTGTCTTAATTTCTTTCAAAGTAAACATATCATCTCCTTCTAATATAGGACCTTCATTTCCTTTATGAACCATTTTTAAATTGAGTCGTACATTTAGTTTCTGTCTCTCTTTATTCACTTTCTTCTTTTTTCGTTTCAACTCTCTATCTGTTTCTGCTCTAAGTTCTTCGATCTGTTTCGTAATTTCTTCATCTTCTAAATCTTCCAATTCTTCTTGAGTCTTAGGTGGCGCTTCTGTTGTTTCAGTCGCATCTTTTTCCTTATCTCCTGGTTCTAATTCTTCTTTTAAAGATTCTTTCATTGCTTTCCACCATTTCAGCAAACGTCTTAAATCTTTTTTATTTAATACCTTAATATCTTTACAACACTCCTTAATTTCATTAGTTGTTAACGCATGATTTCCGATTTTTTCATCATCAAAAATAATTGCAGAAATTGTTTGCAATGCTTCTACAGCATTTTCATGAGCTATAAAATCTTTAACAGATAATGTATGATACAAGGTGTAATCATTTTCTTGATAACCCTCTGCTGCATGCTTTGTTTTAACTGGATTATATACATTTAGTTTATTTGTAGGTTCTATGTCTAATTCAGAGAATACATATTTTGGATCTAAAAATTTAGGATCTAGTTTATCTGGAGCAATATAATATTGACAAACAACAAAAATTTCAGCAGATTCTAAACGTGATGCTTGAGGTTTGGTTGCATTTACCTATTAAAAAATGTACATTTAATCTACTAATATAGTATAGATAATGTTGTAGTATTGAATAATTTAAATACCTTTCTAAACAACTGTTTTAGCACCCAAAGTAATGGTTGATAATCTCTTGATCGAAAAAGTTTTGTAACAAACCACCCACCAGGTCTTAAAAAGTATGTTGCCATTTTTAAGGCAGCTAAAGTTAAAGTAACTTGTTGATACGCATCATGGAGCCAATTTTTACCAATGTTTGGAGCTCCATCATGCAATACAACATCAGCTTTCCATGTTTTTAATTCACGAGATATCGCTACACGGCATTTATCTGTAGTAATATCTTCTACTAAACTGATGCATCCTGGAATGGGCTTTATGGGAAATAAATCTACACCAACTACTATAGAAGATACGGGCATATTTTGACGGGCGACCTGCATCCACCCGCCAGGAGCAGCACATAGATCTATGCATACTCGAGATTTTTGTAAAAATTCAAATTTTCGATTCAATTGAATTAACTTGAAAGCAGCACGCGATCTATAACCTGTAAAACATAACCTATTAAATATTTTATTTACATATAACAAGTAACAAAATCAGACTTGAAGTAATATTTACCAGTTTCCTTTGCTAACTGATAATATTTATCTTTTCTCTGTTTTCCAATTTTTCCTTTTTTCCCCATGTTAAATTATTCATTCATACAATTATACCTTTTACCAGAAAGTTATGTAGTTTAATTAAATACAACAGACAAACACCAGGCGTCGTTGGCGCTACAGGCGGACATTGTAAAAGTGAGGGGAAAAAGATGTATTTATATGAAGAACAGTTTTTCATTGTAATTATATTTTTTATTTTGTGTACATTTCAATTAAGATTATATATTATTCACAAACGGTTTTACAAAAGATGCAAAACAGTATGGAAACAGTGACCAATTACTTCCACAATTTCTTGATTGACATATTTTTTTCTGAATCTTTTTGCATCACCTTGGCTACAGCCATTTCAAAATCTTCCTGAGTAACGTGAACACGACGTTCTCTGAGAGCATACATACCAGCTTCTGTACATACACCCTAAAAAGGAAGAAAACAATTAAATAACTATAATTTTCCGAAAATATTACTATGTTTATAAAAATTACATTAAATACCTTGACTTCTGCTCCTGATGCACCAGGCATAAGTTCGGCAATTTTTCTTAAGTTTATACCTCGGGTTAGATTCATTTTTCTCGAGTGAATTTTCAAAATGTCAAGACGTGCTGCTTCATTTGGAGGTGGAAATTCAATTTTACGATCTATACGTCCAGGTCTCAATAAAGCAGGATCTAATATATCAATTCTGTTGGTTGCCATAATGACTTTTATATTCTTTGTGGCTTCAAAACCATCCAACTGGTTGAGCAATTCGAGCATAGTTCGTTGAACCTGGTAACAATTATGTTACAGTACGATATTATAAAACATTCCCATTTTAAAATACATACTTCACTATCGCCTCCAGATCCGGATTCAATACGAGAACTTCCAATTGAATCTATTTCATCCATAAATATTATAGAGGGAGCATGTTCTCTTGCCATTACAAAAAGTTCACGAACCATACGCGAACCTTCACCAATGAACTTCTGTACCAATTCAGAACCAGATACCCGAATAAAAGTACATTCTGTATGATGAGCTACTGCTCTTGCTAGTAAAGTTTTCCCAGTACCTAATCATAAATTTTAAATTAAACACTATTGTAGTAGTATTCCCTGATCCGAAAAATAAATATATCCTCATTTATTTACCTGGTGGCCCATATAAGAGTACTCCTTTGGGTTGAGCAATTCCAAGAGCATCAAATAATTCAGGATGTTTAACAGGTAATTCTATAACTTCCTTGATTTCCTTAATTTGTTTATCTAATCCACCAACCATTTCATATGTAGAATCTGGAACTTTCTCTACCATCATGAGTGAAACAAGTGGATCAACTTTATTTGGCAAAATTTTGTGCAAAGTATAACTTTCATTGCGTAATGCCACTCTTGAATTTGGTGTTACATCATTAATATCAATGTTTTTATCTATATCCACTACAAATTTTCCTTCAGGATGTACTTTCACTAGAACTTTCTTTTTATCCATTGGTTTAACAACTTCTCCAACATATGAACCTTGTTCTTGGAGAAGTTGTAATTCTTCACGCAACATACGTACTGAAAAGACACAAAATTAATACTACAAAATATATAAAATGTGAAAAAATAATTTAAAAATATAACTAGAGAATAACATACCTTTTGCATTAAGCTCATTACGCTGTGCTTGTAATCTCCTCAAATTTTGACTTTTCTCAGCCACAATTAACTGCAGCTCTTCGATTTTAGTAATGTAATATGGTTTAAAACCTTCTCCCTTCGAAATTTTTTCATCTATTTCCATCTATAATATGAAAAAGAATAAGAACCAATACTGTATAGGTTATATCCTTACTTACCTTATTTGTGAGCGTCATTGTTGCACTCACTATTTATGACGACTTATAAACAGTAATTTCTAGAATATTATACTGCCATTTACTTACAAGATGAAGTGAAAAGCTTAAAATTTAAATCATAACAGTTATACACTCTATAGCCGTAGGAATTCCTTGTCATTAATATCTATACTTCAGCGCCAATGTAGTTCCAGAAACCATGATTCTAAATCGTAGAGTGCGCCACAAAATGACTGGCAAAATTGTTGTAAGTAGGGAAGTATACAAGGTGTTCGACAACAGGTGGATAAAATTTTAAGGGGTGATTCTAGATATCAAAATAAGACGAAAATCAAGAATAACGAAATAGCGTTTGTGGCTTTGTTTTCCAGTAATTAACGTTTAAAAATTCGAGTAAAAAGCGCCTGAAACCTGCAATCCGTCCAGCACCGACGACTGAACGTCAGGTCAGCAGGGGTCGGTACAGTCATAACCAAGAATCAAAGCCGAATGCTGCAGTACCGAGAAACAGAATAGCACGAGGTAAGCTTCTACTATTCTTGGTTATGATTGTAGTGACCTCTACTGACCTGACGAACTACATGAAGCTAGCCGGAAGGAATAATAAACTATGATTATTTTTAATTTGTCTTACTAAGATCATATTTTATTATTCCTTCCGGCTAGCTTCATGTAGGTAGCTAAAGGCATACATATACCCTTATTTTATTTTCTGCGTTCAATTAATTTGCTGTAATTATCTTCTTAGCTTATTGTTAATTTTATTACTTCTGTCTGCACCCTTTATATCTCTGATTCCACTATATCTTTGCACCCTTATATCACTGCAAACATCCCAGCAACCCTTACATCACAGTATTCCTAACATCTCTCCATCCCTTACATCTCTGCATTCTTTTCATCCCTACATTCTTTGCATCCCTACATTCTTCGTATCCCTACATTCCTTACATCTCTTCATCCCTTACATCTCTGCTTCCCTTACATCCCTGCATTCCTGACATCTCTACATCCCTTACATCTCGGCATCCCTTGCATCTCTGCTTCCCTTACATCCCTGCATTCCTCACATCTCTACATCCCTTACATCTCGGTATCCCTTGCATCTCTGCTTCCCTTACATCCCTGCATTCCTCACATCTCTACATCCCTTACATCTCTTCGTCCCTTACATCTCGGCATCCCTTGCATCTCTGCTTCCCTTACATCCCTGCATTCCTTACATGCCTGTATCCTTTACATCCTTGTATCACTTATATTCCTGCATTCCATACATCCCAGTACATGCCTGAAATTGAGTTGAAATTTTTGCGGCTATAAGGCCTGCGATTTTATACAAATTTAATTCCTTTTTTGCCACCAGAGGGCGCTGACTCGACATCGAAATTTTAGTTCACATTTTTCCCGCCAGAGGGCCAGAAATGCAGCAAGCTTTAGTTCCTTTTTCCGAAACCAGATGGCGCTGATTCGACGTCGAAATTTTAGTTCACATTTTTCCCGCCAGAGGGCCAGAAATGGAGCAAGCTTTAGTTCCTTTTTCCGAAACCAGATGGCGCTGATTCGACGTCGCAATTTTAGTTCACATTTTTCCCGCCAGAGGGCCAGAAATGGAGCAAGCTTTAGTTCCTTTTTCCGAAACCAGAGGGCGCTGATTCGACAACGAAATTTTAGTTCACATTTTTGCCGCTAGGGAGCGCTGTTTTTCGAAATTTTTGCGAAATTCTGTGAAAAAAGGTTCTAACTTACCTTTACTTACCTTTACTCGAAGCAGCGTTTATAATATATTTATTATAAGGGATGCAGAGATGTAAGGAATGTAGGGATGTAAGGGATGAAGCGATGTAAGGAATGTAGGGATGAAAAGAGTGTATGGATGTAAGGGATGAAGTAATGAAAAGAGTGTAGGGATGAAAAGAGTGTAGGGATGAAAGGAATGTAGGGATGAAAAGAATGTAGGGATGCAAGGGATGAAGCGATGAAAAGAGTGTAGGGGTGAAAAGAATGTAGGGATGGAAAAAATGTAGGGATGATAAGAATGTAGGGATGACAAGAGTGTAGGGATGAAAAGAGTGTAGGGATGAAAGGAATGTAGGGATGAAAAGAATGTATGGATGTAAGGGATGAAGTGATGAAAAGAGTGTAGGGATGAAAAGAATGTAGGGATGTAAGGGATGAAACGATGAAAAGAGTGTAGGGATGAAAAGAGTGTAGGGGTGAAAAGAATGTAGGGATGATAAGAATGTAGGGATTTAAGGGATGAAGAGATGTAAAGGAACGAGGGATGTAAAGGAATCCCGTAGGGGTCCGGGGCTGGGGCCCCGGTCTTCGCTGCACGCGGCCCGAGAAGTGCCGGCATCGGGTGTGGCCCCCGATGTCGGCGGAGTTTGGCACATGGCGGAGGGTCAGAGGACCCTCCCTGCCGCCGTAGCACAGGCCACCGTGGTGGTTTTAGTGGGTAAAAATCCCACACTACCTCCGGCCCTTCCCCAGGAGGGCTGAAGGTGTCTTTCTGAAGATTTCCACCACGTTAAAAAGAAAAAAAAAAAAAAAATGGGTATTTAAGGGGTGCAGGAATGTAAGGAATGCAGGCATGTAAGGAATGCTGTGATGGAAGGAATGCAGGGATGTAAGGGCTACTGAGATAGCCTTGGCCTATAATGAGGGATAAAATGATATAAATAACTGGAAAAAGTAAAATAAATGGGGTCCTCGGCTGGGACCGAGAAGAGGGATATAATCATAAATGTTTTCCGCTTTGTTGAACTTATTTAATAAGCAAAAAAAAATAAATGAAGTAAATTAAATTAACTCTGCAAAAAACTTATACTGGTTGTGCCCTCTTCATACGGTCCTGACATTATCCGGGGTTTCGTGGACCCCAAAACAACGATAACTCTCTTTGCATACTGACATTATGGTATCTGGGGTTTCGGAAACCCCAGAGCACCAATGACTCTCTTTACACACCGACAATATGGTATCTGGGGTTTCAGAGACCCCGAGTATCCGCTTGGGGTGCCAAGGACCCCGGTTACCATCCCGGGGTTCTCAGGACCCCGGAATACAATTCTGGGGTTCTCAGGAACCCAGGATACAATTCTGGGGTTCTCAGGAACCCAGGATACAATTCCGGGGTTCTCAGGAACCCGGGATACAATTCTGGGGTTCTCAGGATCCCAGGTACAGTCTTGGGGTTCTCAGGAACCCCAAATGTAATCTTGGGGTTCTCGGGGACCCCAAGGCAAATAGCGAAATATAAGAACGAAAAACGAACAAATCGTGAAACTCACTTGTTCGGAATAGTGATGGGTTTGACCGGATCTAGCGAAATATAAGAACGAAAAGCGAACAAATCGTGAAACTCACTTGTTCGGACTAGTGATGGGTTTGACCGAATCTAGCGAAGTATAAGACCTAAAAACGAACAAATCGTGAAACTCACTTGTTCGGGGTAGTGATGGGTACGATCGGATCTAGCGAAATATAAAATCTAAAAACCAAACTAATCACGAAATAGTAATTGCAAGATAGTGGTGGATATGACCTATAAAAGTGGAAGACTAGACCTAGAAAGAGTGTAAAACATTGCACGAAGGAAATATAAGAATATACCTAAACTCTTTTCTACTTACCTGAGTTTGAATACCGACATTACCGCTTCAGGGGTGTCAGGGACCCCGGTGTATCGGTGGCGCTCTCTGTATACCGACCTGATATCATATAGGGGTGTGAGGGACCCCACTGACTACCTCTGAGCGCAGACTTAATATCATCGTGGGGTGTTAGGGACCCCGGTGACTCTTTGTACCGACCTAATATCATATTGGGGTGTCAGGGACCCCGGTGACTCTCTCCGTTTAACGACAAAATCTCATCTGGGGGTGTCTGATACCCTTTAAATTATGATCCCTCGTAAACAAATTCATGTCCAGTCTTCTACATCTGTAGTCACTGCTGTGTTACAGTTCACATAATTTCTAACCTAATAACAAATGTCATGTGTGTTACTTGACGTTAATACAGTACACTATCTAATGTATATTCCATATTTTCTTACATTAGAATTATGTAAGAAAATAGTTATGTGGTTCCATGTACGTTAAATGATGGCGTACGGGTAATAAAATCCCTTATAATGATATAACATGAAATTTAAGAATCTCAATGCAGTAATAGGAAGTTCTATGAACATCTGCAATAGCATAAGTTAACGTTGTATAATAGAAAATGTTCGGCAGATTGTTAATTTCTCTCCAGAATTATTTTACTACGTAACGATAAGTAATTTGTTAATTGAAGTAGAAAAGTAATATCCGATTGTCGGTATGTCCGACGACGCCCATATTAAAGAGCAATGGCAACTTCTACAAAGCCTTCGAACTACTGTAGAAGGTTTGTTAGTTGATGGTGTTTTAAATGTATGGAATGTTTATGGTGGCCTAAATCGTCTTCACAATGTAATGGAGCGGATATTCAAACATGGCTGTCGAATATTTAATCAAAATGTAAGCTAGCGTTCGTCTCCTTATTTTTCTTTGTTCGTTTATAATTTATTTCATATTATAATGTCAATTTTATAATTGTATATAATAAGTATCTTTCTTTTTATCTATGTGTAACATTGTCATTGCTTTGAAATAAAATAAAATTAGTATTTTTATTTACATAACATATTATGGAATAATATTATTTTGATAATGTTGGAAGTAAGAAAAAGTGGAAAATAATAAAATTTATTATAAGGGAGAACCAGATTGTTGGATTTTTATACAAGGATTAAATTGGCTACAACCTTCTCTAGCAATATCACCTGTTCCCACAGAATCTCAAGATTACTTTTCAAATTTGCCAACTCGGATAATATCACAGAAAGATATGTTATGGTTGTATAAAAGGTAATTATAAAAGTAAATCATATAATTTATAAATTTATATAATATAATTTAATGGATCTTATCTTATCTTATAGCTTAGAAAGCCATTCTTTGTCACATAAGCTTTCTTGGCTTTTATCTGACAAGGAACATTTACTTTCCTGTTTTGAACCATGGGCATTTCTATGTCAAGAAAATTTATCTGAGGCCACACTTTTGTGTTTAAGAGCAGTTGAAAGAAATCAGCTTACATTGCTCACAGAAATTGATCCATCTTTAGTAAGTAATATATTTTAAATTACATTTTCATCTGTTTATATTTTATATATTGATCATCTGAACATTACACTTTTAGTTTTTACCATCTTGGATTTCTCCAAAAGCAAGTCCAAATAGACACCGTAGATCTTCATCATATCCAATAAATTTTCCAATCACAAATTTTAGTGTGGCAAGAGACAAGGCTATACATATTGAAAAATGTCAATTAGAATCATTGAAACTAGTATCAGATAACAAAGCTAACCAGCAAAATGAAGTTAAATTTGAAAAAAATGAAACTGCAATATTAGATACCAAAGAAATAAATGATATACCTTTAAAAACATGGAATAGTCTTTCAGAACTGACAAAAAATTCTAAAACTCCACAAACAAGTTTTCCTACATCTTCATCAGTTACTGCAAATACAAGCTCATATAGAAATAATGATTCACAGACTGCAACTGTTGAATTATCAAAAATAATTGATGTAAACTATGCTGAATTAAAACAGTCTACACCCATGGTTATGGATAATAAATTACTTGTAAAGCCAAGAACTCCAATAAGAAAAATAAAAAATAAAGTTAAGCCAAAAGAAAGTTATGCTACTAAAAAATCTAGTGAAGAGTCTGATGCATTAAATAGTGAAGACAAATCGGTAAACACGGTAAAAGAATATTGTATTCCATTTACTAAATCAAATAAAATTGACGCAAACAAAGATAATACAGATTCCGCAGAAATAAATATATCTGAAAAGCCAAGAAGAAGAGCTTCATTTTTACCTGGATCAGCGCCTGAATTTACTGGTCCATGGAATTTAGAAATCGAGGGTCAAAAAGACATAAGAACACCAAAGAAAAGTTTCATGGAAGATGGAGGGAGTAGTGTACAACCTATGGCAATAGGATATTTTCCACGACCAGCGGAGGGTCAAAGTTTAACAAGCTTTTTAGCATCTGCACAATTTTCCCGAACTAATGCCGAATTAGACAGAGAGAATGCACATTTTAGTGTTTCTGAGGCTATGATAGCCGCCATTGAACAAGTAAAATGCAACAAACAGTGGAGTCTTATGGAAGAAGCAGCCGAGGAAAGTGATGAAGAGATAAATAGCTTAAAACAAAGAATACGATTGAGACGCCGTCAACGGCAAGAAGAACGGTGTAAAGGAAGAACATGGAATCGTGATTTGCTTAGTGATGGAAAAACTGATACAACAACCACTGATCAAAGTATTAGTCCGTTGTCAACTTCATCTGATACTCCATCCGAGAATATTTCTACCGATGATATAGAAGATCTAGAAGTAGATGATGAAAGAAATGCAGTAAAGCTTAAAAATGCTGGGATTTCAATATCTATGGCATCATTATATTCGGATGCAGATTTGTATCAAACATCTCCTCTACATGGAACAGAGTCAACATTAACTGACAGCAGCATGTCTGCGGAAGGTGTAGCTCTATCGCTTCTCAGTAGGTTTAGTGAGAAACAATTACCAAGAGCGAGCGAATTACAGTGGCTTGTCTCAGAGAAAGATGCACCGCAAAGACTGTTACCACTACCCAAAAGTTGGCCAATTAGTCCAGACGAAGCAGAAAATTCCCAATCAATTCCACTGCGCGGAACTACAGAATGGGCTCCACCGAGACCTCAAATTATTTTCACACCACATCCTCCTCCAGTGTAAGTTTACAATTTTAGTAAGCATCACCAATAATTCCATAATTTAATTTCATGTTTGTATCTTTAGGCGGCGAACTCTTATAGCTAAACAGAATTACAGGTGTGCAGGATGTGGAATGAAAGTTGCAGTAAAATATGCAAACAAATTTCGTTATTGCGAATATTTAGGTAGATATTTCTGTACCGGATGCCATACTAATCAAGTGGCACTAATACCAGGAAAGATTTTATCTAAATGGGATTTCAATAGGTATACAAATTTAATAAAGACATACATAATTTATGAATTTTCATAAATTATCATACTTATTTAATGTTTTTTTCATACAGATATTCTGTATCGAACTTTTCATACAGACTATTGGATCAAATGACATTAGATCCATTATTTCAAATAAACGATTTAAATTCGTCATTATACAGGCGCATCAAACAATTAGATAGAACGAGATTATTGCGTACACAATTATATTTCTTTAAAGACTTCTTACTTACGTGTAGATTTGCAACAAGGTATACTGTTTAATCATTATTTCCAATTTTTGAACTGTAATACATTAAAATATATTTTTATTTCTAATAGTGTTCAAGAAATATTGAAAAAGGAACCAAGTTACATATTAAACGAACCTCATGTGTATTCCATTCAGGATCTGATGCATATTAAATATGGTATTCTGCCAATTAGATTACAAGAATTAGTTCAAGTTTGCAATATGCACATTGTAGGTTGTGAGGTAATGTTCTAAAGTTATGTTGTACATTTGTTTCCTCTAATAAAAGTGGATTTTTATTCGTTTCAGTTATGCCAAGCTAGAGGATTTGTATGTGAACTATGTTGCTCTAAAGACATTATATTTCCATGGGAATTGTTAAAAGTTAGTAGGTGTGAATTGTGTGGTGCATGTTTTCATAACGAATGTAAGCAAAGCTTTAATAAAACTGATTGTCCGCGTTGCATTCGTTTACAAGCTAGACGAATATCCAGAGAAGAACAATTTTGACACACGGTAAAAATATTCTATGTTATATATTTGTATATGAAAATTAAGTTAACGATTTGAGTGAAATGTGAGTCATTAATTCTAAAGAATCGGATTTTCCAATATCGTATTTCAAATTCTATCTTATTTAATATAAAATTGATAGTAATTTAAGCATTGATCACAGATCTATATATTATATTTATGTGCTACTATGCCGCAATATTTTCAATTACTTGAAATTTTTAAGTATAGCATTTTATAAAAATGAAAATTTATTTAATGTAATTATGTACGAATGAGACGTAGTAAAGACTGAAAAATGTGATATTTAAAATAATTATAATTTTATTTTTAAAGTATTTCTTATGTATTTATTTCTCTCTATTACGTAACTATTTAATATTACGTACACTCCTACCAACGAATATAGATATAATCTATTATAATTTATTTGCAAATAATTAAAAGTTATTTTTGTATTAAAAACCATGTAAATGATATTATACTATATAAAGAAACTGAAATATTATTTTTACTTTTCTAATATTTAGTGAATCTTAATTTAATAGACTTTAATGTAAATAATGTAAGAAAATTAATATATAAGTTATTGCACGTTTTAAGGATAGAATGTAAAGTGGCAATAACATTTTGAGTAAACTGGTTTATATAAATACTATCGTTATATTAAAAGAAATAGTCATAAATGCTGTACCTGGTTATTATCATAATTGAAAATATGCATTATGTATAAAAGTTGTTAACTTGATCGAAGTTTATAATAAAATGTTTCAAAAGCTTTAGTGTTCTTTTATTTTCCTATAAAAAAATGCACGTAAAAATTGTATCTATAAAAAATTAAAAATCATTATTTGATTTTATTAAATTACACTTTGTTTACAATAGTTCACATACACACATCTTACAAAATAATAAGTGATAGTACATTCACTGTCAGTAAAAAAATATATTATAATGATATTATATACACCACCTAATTTCAATAATTCTTAAAATTCTATGGTATCCTTATTCATATGGTAAACTATTAATATAAAGAAATCGTTCTAAGTTTGCCCTAGTAATCTTTAGAAATATGTACACATTGATGATTGTGGTCAGTATGTACAACTACTTTCTCAATCTGACATATACCTTTTGAAGAAGTAGCCTAAATATTTTCTAGTATACAAATTGCATAAAGATTGTGTACGTGAGAAAATTTTGATGCATTTCATTATACCAAAGTTTTAAATACATTTATATCACAGGTGGTATTTTGTAGAAAAAGATGTCATATTTATTAATAAAAATAACTAATAACTATGACAATATAAAGTTACAAAAAACAATAGATCTGTTTTCTAGACTCACATTATGTATGTAATTAATACTATGTAATTTCATTTAGAATGGCAACTAACGAGAAATTACTTTCTCTATAAATTATGTATATACTTAAATTATCATTTTTCATGCAATTTGTCGACATATAAATTAATTTTTCAATTTTTTCGCTTGCAAACGAAGAAAATTTTATTCTTAATTTTATGCTGAGCAATGATTGAAGAGATTTACTATAAGTTCGGTAATTATTATGTAACTACCTTAGAAGCATACAATTTGTTATCAGTCTATAAAGTGTAACAACAATGCATAACAATACGCCACACTTCCTATACGGCTTGTTAAAACACAAATGCCGCATAATTTCCCGTCTAATCATACATGTATATACGTACCAATCCAATCTACGATAAGGTATTGTATAATAATATTACATATATAAAATGAAAAAAACAAAATAAAAGATTTACTTCAACCTTCCATGCATTAAAATGATTTTGGAAATATTAATTTCTTTTATCTGAATTTTTATGGTGTATAAAAGCGTGGCGCTAAAATAAATTTCTCAACAAAAATTAAAATAACTTACAAATACTGAGATTGTAGAATAATATAGAGATACTAATAGTGTATAAATACAAAAAAAAAAAAACCAAAATGAGAAATTATAGCATGTGCCAGTCATATTGGATAAGTATAAAAATTAAATTAAATTTCACAGTCGTTTAAATTTTTAAAGTTTCTGATTAATTAATAATTTGAATTCCATTTTGCTTTAATTTTATTATTACGCAAATTAAATAAGGTCATTTTGATTAGCATGTCATTGCTCAGTGATAATCTTAATTTTTTATGAATTTCATTACAGGCTATCTAACAATAATGAGGCAATCCTGCATATTATTGTCACCCTCAGCTTTTATTACCTACAGTTTTTTTAAAGCTATTTATATATCTAAAGTATCTTTTAATGGCAGCTTCGCTACTTCAAAGAATATCCTAAAATATAGAAAAAAAAAATATTAAAAAAATGTTGAGGTTATTTCAAATACTCTTTTATGTATTTAAAAACATATGAAATAATATATGAAATTTAAAAACATATTTAGAAACTTACTTGTGACTGTATTTGTTGCGGACCGTGGTTAAGGCTTCCTTATGTTTTCGATGTAATCCTTGGTTTAAGAGATTAGCAATGTCTTTTATGTCTTCAACTTTATAACTACTATAATATTCTAGAGTCGGAGTCCATCCTCCTAGATCTTTCATCTGTAATGCAACTAGAAGTGCAGCTGCAGCCGTTTTACTATCACTGAACATTATTGTTGAATAGTCCATCAGCGAGTATTCCAAAATATATCTAGCTAGGGTCAAAGTTGGCATCGACACTTTTGCACACTGTTCACAAGCAATATAATTATTACAAACATAGACTTCGAAATAATTAAACGAAATTCGGTTATTAAAGAAACTTACCCTAGCGTATCGTCTTAGAAACCTATAGGAAAGAGGTATACCAAGATCAAAATCAATTACTTTTAAAACACTCATTTCCATTCTAATTAATTCTCTTTGCGTGTAAGCACCGTCACATATATACAAAAAATCTTCAACCATTGGAGGTATTCTTTCCTATAACATTTATAATAAAATTCAGTAAAAAATATATTTTTATTCATTAATATAATTATATACGAATAATTAATACTTACGTCGTATTTACTCGCTATGAAAAGACTTGCAGCACCTAACAATTGCAATGTTTCTTTTCCAACTGTTACTTTTGTAAGGTACAAATCAACTAATTTCACAGCCAAGTACAAAGTTTCATGATTCAGTTCAAAGGACTCTTGAACCTCTACCATCCAATCAACTAATAATGCTCTCATCCACCGGGATAGGCACACTTGTTTATCCATATAATCTCCAATGGGAAATAAGCGTTCTCTATCTTTCAAATAATTAAAGATATCCATGGCATAGTGTGAAACCTGAAATGGATCTAACCAATTCTCTGCATCAAAATCCCATTGAACTCCTTCAGGTAAGTTTCTCTCAGGAACAGCATCTAAACATGCTGCTATTGATTTTTCTTCAGTTTGTGCAGGTACTTGAGGTTCAGTTGTTTCACTTTCTTTTTTAGACTTTTCAGAATTTTCACTATTTTCAGGCTGTAGACAAAATATTAAAAAATTTGATGTAAATGTATTGACATAATAAACCATGCTGCAAAGATCATTTACCTGAATATTACTTCTTCTAGATTTCTTTGAAGTGTCATCACCCACATCTTCTAATGCACTTACATACAAAGAACTGTCCTCTGATTTTTCTAAGTCTAAACTATGTCTAACATTTATAATTGTACTAGCTACTTCAGTTTTCTTGTCATCTTTTTTCACTGATTTTACACGGGGTGGCACTGGCTTTGGTTTTGGAGGTATTATTTCAGGTTTAGTCACAACTTTTTCAAGCGTTCTAACAGAACTTGTCTGAGTGAAAGATTTTACTTGAGTACTGGTCGCTTTCTTAACAGTTTTCTTTGGTTCTTGTTGATGTGTTCCCAATGTCTTTCCAATAGCCTATTATTTTACATTGTATTAGAATCCTAATAAAAAGAGCTCAAACAAGAAATAAGAGTACTTGAAAGACATACATTAGTGATGTTTCCTAGTGCAGATCTTTTTGTAGTTTTTTCGTTTGGTGGGGATGCCTCTGCTTTTCTTTTGATACATGGATCTTTTCCAAGAACAGGTGGTTTAAGTAGAACATTATGTAGCACAGCATTCTGACTTCTTGTTACTCTTTTTCTTGCATTTGTTATGTTAGTACTACGTTGTTTATTTTGTGCATTTAAAATTTTAGATGGTGCCATTCTCATAAACAAATTAAAAGATCTGCCCTATCCCTGTATAAGCGAGAATATTTATTAGATTTAAATTGTTAGTTTTGAGTACTGTTATTAATGTTACATGATAATTTTATTCTACTCTATACACGTATGCATATTACTAATTACAATTATAGAGGAACAAAAATGATTAATTATATATAAAAGCATGTATAACTTTTAAAAATTAATTTCACAATAAAAGCTACGAAAATTTTCGTATACGATGAAATGGATATTTTATAAGAACATATACAATTTTAGGAACAGTATGTTCCGTATACGTGGATGAGCAACACGATATTTTAGAATTAACATTTAAGGAAACTTTTTTGATTTTTCTGATATTTAATGTAATTTTGTAATAATTTATTTAATTTTGTATTAATTAGTTGTAAAATTGAAGTCACTTTCTGTTAGAAATCGAGAAATTCACCCACGTTTTTCCTACACGAATTCTGGTTATTGACTTGATTCTTGGAACATTGCATTCACAGGGATAAAAACGCGGGAACGTAACATAGAAACATATTAGATGAAATGTGGGGGCATGCATTTTTCTAATTTGGAAGTTTTGATCTAACCTTTAGGTATAAGACTGCAAGAGGAAAAAGCAATAAAATAAGTAGCAAACATAAATTTTCGTAACTATTGCAAAGACAAGCGATCGCGAAAACAAGTCAAAACATTAACTGATACATATGGTAGGGTGACTGAATATTTATATAAAATGTTGCTTTTCAGTACCAAATGAGTTATTACGATTTACCTGACGGTATGAATTATTATCTGATATGCTCCGGTGCGATGGTATCTCTCATTTATGAAATTCTTAAGCCCCTAGTACGTCGCCGTAGCATCCATTCGTTTCACCAGAGCAACTGAAGTTGACGTTGTTCAAAATATCACAGTTACTGTTGGTGCTTCCTGTGATTGGTCCACTTCAATATAGGACAACCAATCGGAAGCATGGAAACACCCGTGACCGCCACCTATCGATAAAATATACAATCGACTGAGTGTTTCATTTATTCAAAACGTATCAGCTTTTTTATATTTCATGCAATTAATGGTTTATCATTTCTCTGCATCTTAAAACCATTATTTCATGTATGTAAATGTTCAATACTCAACATGTGTGATTTACAGGACTAATCTTACTCACTTATGAGCTAGTAACAGAATCAATGTTAATAAATCTAACGTATTTAACTCGTAGGTAGATAAAGTACTTATTCTGTAATTGTACAAATACTTGTATATTTGTTCAAACAATTACTGTAATATTTGGTTTAAGAAATCATTTATATATGCCTTAACCTGTTGAACATAATTAGCATCCTGTAAACAAGTTTCACGTGAGCACCGCGAACTAAATGTTTCTAACAAATAATTAACCTTTGACCTGTATTTCTATAGTCGTTCACTTCCAAGTAAAACGCAAACACGTTTAAAATTCAAGTTAGAAGATTAAATGATCAATCATATAACAATAAAAAATTACGAAAACATATTTCGGTTTGTCAGTGTTCGTTAACTTAATCGAACAATTATTTTTGATTTTATGTTGTGAAAAGTTGTCACGTACCGGATATTTATCATATGTTCTCTTCGTGCATGTGCGTCGTTCTTATCGTCTTCTACCTTTCGGTTTCATTGGTTTTTGAGTTTTATGACTGAACGAGAATGCAAAGTGAACGTTTTCTGATTAAATATATAACAGTGAACAATTGCTTTGCCTATTTGCCGGACACCTGGCTACGCAAATTGGAAACTAAGGTTGGTGTTGTATAATTTCTTAAACAACTAGAAATAACTATATTGTGAAACACGTATCATACACACAATAGTGAGAAAATCTGATATGCTGCTCAGAATTTGACCGACTGAGTTCTCCTGTAAAAGTGTTGTGTTGTTCCGCAACATAACACTTGTGTGTCAGCAAGGTAGGGAATTACATCAAAATGGTAAACAAATTTTTTCGAGTTGCCAAAACCCATTTTCGCAGATAGCTCCTTTTGCAAACTGCAGCTTATTTTCAAAATTTGGCCTGAATCGGAGCCTGAAAAATACTTTACCTTATGTCAATAAAAAAGTACTCTATATTATTATTAGATGGTCGAAAAGGTAACGCATCTATTTTACCTTATGTGCAACACTGAACATGGTAGGCTTCTCTAGGGCTTCTGAACAATTTATTAAAAAGTTCGATAAATTATAGGAAAATGTAATTAAAATATTGCACAAGGATAAAACGTATTACGTGTCTTGTAATGCAAGACCGAACAACAATGAAACTCTATGCCTGGGTACATCCTTTGCTAGAAGTTTAAACATCAATGAAGGTGACGAAGTCTTTGTGTCTTCGATAAAAGATGTGCCATTCTTAACAAAAATCAACGTCGCACCTCGCACCGCGAACGACAGAGAGATTCTGGTGGGTTGTAATAAAATTCTATAATAAAAGGATGTATATTTGCTAAATTCCTTGGAATTTTTTGTAAATCAAAATAATGGTCTTTTTCGAAGGAATTACAAATGGAAAAGGTGCAATCCACGCTGCTTAATCAAATTCGCGTGGTGGCCAAAGAGCAACCAATTATTGCGTGGGTGTCGAAATTTTCTTCCGTAACATTAATCGTAGGCAAGTATAAAAATTCTTCTTCCACTGAACCCAAGAATTTTTAATACTACTAATAAAAAGTAATGAAATGTAATTAAAATGTGACTAAAGTACTCCGTCATAATGCCTTGAAAAATTTTCCTTTCCCAAAGAATCTTTAGAGCCAAATTATAAGTGTGGTAAACTGGAACAATTCTCAGAGATCCACGTGGGTGACACAGTGGCAAACGCTAAATCAGAATCTTCAAGTGAGCCGAGCAAACAAAATAGCGTCACGAATAATCTGCTCACTGGTTTCAGAAGATTGTTACCATTTTCTAGCGAGCGAGTCACGTCCAAATCGCAAGAGAATGAAACGGAAAGAAATCGAAAACTTTTGCAAAGCTTTCGCAACAGAAAGAAACTTATGGTGTACCGAGTTCACCCTATGCCAAAGTTGAACCCTACAAAAAATAATCCTTTCAATGTAACTGCTGATTGTCCCTATCACGTGTTCGTCCCAAGGAACCAGGCGCCAAAATTTTCAGGCAATTTTGCAATTTGTCGCGTGAAGAAGATCGCAGAGGACAAACAGTATGCGAATGTGACCAACACTAATTTTCTCACCAAGCTGGACTCTCCTGTCCCGCAATTGTCCACCGAATTAACAGTGAGACTATTCATCCTGGAGGACCTATTCGATGGATCACATAACAAGGATCATTTTAACGTTAATTTCCTCCATACGAGCGTTTATGTCTCGGATAGTTTGAGGATCGGTTTGAATCTTAAAACAGGGTCAAAGATAAGCTTGTACCTGGTGGAAGAGTCCCAGAACACTGTACCCTCTTCCATCGAGCTGTACTCCTGGAGGAACTCAGTGTCCATAGACAATTTTCGGAATTACGTTGAGACACACTCGAATCCTGAGAAATTGTTCATCAATTCTTGCGCTGTTCTCCTTGTGGATGGTAATTGTTGCGTTTTAAAAATTACACCGGAGGATTGCACGTATGCTGCAATCGATGCGACTGATTTGAAGAAAATGAAAGTTCACACGAGAACTGTGAACGAGGAGAGTCATTTAAGGATACCTTCAGGGTTGGATCAAGAACATTCTAGTCTGGAGAAAGTTTTCACACGGTAATTTTTTGGGTGTAAGACTACGAGTAGATTGTCGAACTATGGCAAAACGTTTCTTCGTTTCAGATATTTAAGGAACGTTTTGACGGAGTGTCAACTCACTTTGGATCTCAGTCTCGGTCTACGGTCGCAATTGGGCTTCGAATATGATCGAGAAAATATTTTAATTTCCGGGGTAGTTGGTTCCGGTAAAACTACCGTCTGCAAAGTACTTATGGAATATCTGGAAAGTCCACCGTATTTTGTGCATACTCATATGATTGATTGCAGATCGTTAAAAGGTAGTTTCTGTCGAATTATTCTTTCATTTCTATCAGTAATTTATGAATTTTTCTTCAGGGAAAAAGGCTGAAATGTTGCAGAAAATTTTAACAGTTGCACTCAACGAGTGTGTCTATTATCAACCTTCTGTATTATTTCTGGACGATATAGAATCCATCACAGTTGCATCAGCAAATGCCGAAGAGAATACTCCGGACGCTATGAATGCTGCGAGGTACTTACTTCTTCAATTTTCTTGATGCTTTCATAAAAACAAATGGCACTTTTCATTTTATAGAATCACGGATATGCTAATTAACACGGTGACACAGTATCAGGAAACATATTACGTGTCGGTTATTGCTACCTGTGCAGGTATCAATAGGATAGGTCAGAAACTAAGGCCAGCAAGAGGGTGTCATTTCTTCAGAACTATTTTGTCCCTTCCGAATCTCGAAAAGGTATTTGATCAACTAAATATGTAAGTGTAATTTGAAAAACTAGCTTGTAAATAGAACTATCAGGAAATTATGAAGATGTTAATCAACAAGCAGCAGTATTAACATTATTGTGGAATTTCTGCTTATCCTGTAATTTGTCCTTTCTAATCAGACGGATAGAATCGATATTTTGCAATTAATGCTCCGGGACAAGTGGTACGTGCCAGGAGAAGACGTGAATTGGGATTACTATGGAAACAAGACCGAGGGATGGATGGTTCAGGATCTCGTGGATCTTGCTAAGAAAGCCACGTATGTTGCTTGGGTTCGTCACGGTAATGAAATCTCTGTTAACCATTCGTTAAAAACTTTCGAAATAGATAAATAAAATGTTAAATGACCGAAACCTTAAAACTTTTATAAATTTATAATAAATAGTATCGATAAAGAAACTTACTCTGGTAACAAGATTTCATGAAACGTTGATTTTTCAGGTGAAAAGGAAGGCTCCAAGCCTCCCGTCGTTATCGCAGAAGAAGACATGTCGAATGCGTTGAAGAATTCCACACCGATGTCATTGCGGGGCATACAACTGTACAAAGGAGCGGGTCACCTTTGGTCGGACATTGGTGGTCTGGCTGAGGTGAAGAAGTCCCTCGTGGAGATTCTCCAGTGGCCGTTGAAATATCCTGAAGTGTTCAAGAACGCTCCGATTAAACTCCAAAATGGTGTTTTATTGTACGGTATGCCTGGTACCGGAAAGACTATGCTAGCCAAAGCGATCGCCAACGAGTGTGGCGTGAATTTAATTAGCGTCAAGGTAGGTATTAATCAGGATATTTCATTCTTAATTTGTATAACTTGACATTGGTATCGGTAAGTTTCTGAGAATTGAATTCTATTCCTTAAGAAATTTTAATCTCTGTTTCAGGGTCCAGAATTATTATCAAAATACATAGGTGCCAGCGAGGAGTCTGTTAGGAACATGTTCGAAAGGTAATAAGATTTGACGATTAAACATGCAGATGTTCGATATACAGGATGGATTATTTACAGGGCTCTTCGTGCAAAACCGTGTGTCTTGTTCTTTGACGAATTCGATAGTCTTGCGCCCAGGTAAATGAATCATTAGCTGATAGTATTCTTTGATTACTATGCCTTTGTTCTATTCAATTTTAGACGAGGACACGATAGTACCGGTGTAACAGATAGAGTAGTGAATCAATTGTTAACGCAAATGGATGGAGTGGAGGATAGAGAAGGTGTTGCGATCGTGGCTGCTTCTTCGAGACCGGATTTATTGGATCCAGCTTTGCTGAGGCCTGGACGTCTTGACAAAGCATTGTATTGTCCATTACCAGATGAGGTCCATTTTTTCTTTATCCACTGTTCAATTTATTATATAAAATTGATCGCAAGATAATTAGGTACATATTTTTTTTTTTACAATTATACAGGCAGATAGAGAGGAGATTTTAGCAGCACTTTGCAAGGCCCAGAACATAGACACGGTGGAATTGGATTTGAAAGAACTGGCTATACTTAGTTCACAGTTCACTGGCGCGGATTTGAACGCTGTAATCACGCAGGCTAAATTATCAGCTTTCGAAGAGGCTGCTGAGAATCTCACTGTAAGTATGCATGTTTGTTTGAAAAATAATTTCAAACGAAACTTCTTCAAACGAATACTTTACGATACATGGACGTTTGAACAGAGCTAGAGAAACGAACGTTGAACAAAACAGGACCAGAAATGGTTTCTCTGTTCCTAACGATCGTCTGGTTTTGTCGCGAATCCTGTCGTATCTCCTTGCTGCAATAATGAAAAGCATTTTAGCGCGACTCGGAGAATCGTTTGTAGGGAGGCTTCCAAAGTAAGATAGTGCGTAATGATGATAATATCGTTAGGTGTACATCCCGGTTATGTATATAGAGTGGCGTCGAGGTAGCTAGGTGGGTTAGGTACGGTGCGATATAACTGAGGAAACGTAGACCAGGTTTATTAGCGCACGATGCCGAGAGCACAAGCCATCCCCCATCTCGCTCCACTTCATCCTGGCCTACGCCTCGCTGAACGTCGAGGGGGTTATTATCTTATGCGTTATAATGATACACGGTTTAGGGCCTGCAGCGGTCCTGTAAAATCGAAAGGCAGAGACACCCTGTTTCCACCCTGAAGTCGCGTCCTGTATCCACCGGTCTCTTATACCGTCCATACCTTTTCTTCGACGTTTGTCGGGGTGGTTATCAGATAACTTTACCTTAGGAAGATAATTAGATGGTAGCATTCTACATATAGCGAAGTGTCAGAATAAGTAAAATTTTAAGGGATTCCAAGTACAGTATAATAGAATAGGAATATAAAAAAAAATTATTAAGATACGGTGATATTTAGGTGGTAGGTGTAGAAGGGTTGTCGTGTGTGTAAAGGGGAGACGGCTCCATTAATTAACTCCCTACGGGGGGGGGGGGGGGGGGGGGGGGAACAAAGTTGCGTCGGTACTTACCTACCGGAAGAATACGAATATCCAAACTGTACGTCTAATTAGCGAGCGAGTTTCCTGAGCGCGACGCGTTTCGAGTGGAACGCGTCTCACTGATAAGCGATAATGTCTATAGGTAGATTCACGGTGTGTTTCTACCTTAACGCGGTAATTAATGCCTTTTGATGGTTGAATTTCAGGATGGAAAGATCACGGTGACAGATTTTAAAGTCACTCAACGACATCTGATAGATTCCATCGGGTCCACTCATCCATCTTTGTCCGGCCCTGAAAAAGAAAAATATACAAGAATGTGAGTACTTCTTAAAATCATTTTATTTGCTTTTATTTCGTATTAACTATTTGTTTCTTATTTTTTGCAGTTATACCAGATTCACGGGGAACGATAATTTTATGGAGGACCTGGTGAAGAATCAGAAAGCTACTTTGGCATAAGCCTGAATGAATTCATGTAAATCTAAGGGATCAACTTTTTACCTATCTATTTTCGTAAAAGAATAGAATATTCAGAAAGATATAATAAACAAATGAAAAATATATATATCGTATAATTATTATCTTCTTCTATTAGAAGATTAGGTCTCGATTGGTCCAGTAGCTGATTATTGATCCCAACCTCGTTGAATCCCCTGTACATCAGTTATATTTTCATTTTATCACGTATACGTGGATGCAGCTCGTAGGAAGTGGGTGGTGGGAATGCAGGGGATTCAGTTTTCCTCGTTTAGCCGAGTATAAGCGTAATCCGGATGCCTGCGTCTCTCAAGAAACTCAGCCTCGTTGGCGTCGTTCCGCGAAGCTTAACATCGCGGGCACAAGAACTTTTCGTATTAATAATCGGTATAATAATTAGTATTTTCATGCGCGACTTAGCAGGAAGGAGGCACGCGGCCGACCAAGAGAGAACGAGCACCGAACTTCGGTGGATCTTGATTTTAAGTTCGGGCGAAGGAGGCGCATATTTCACCCCGCTAATGTCCCGCCAGATAAACTACAATATTAGCTGCCTTCGCTCGTGATTTAATTTAACTTTGCCCCGGCGCGACATCCGCCTCTAGCTTTCGGCTGCCTCTCTCTTCAGCCTGGTTAACCAACATCCCTAACCACCCGCCTCGACCCGCCAGTTACGTCGACATGTGTTCCTGCTTTATAGTTTTCGCGGCTGGGCATAAGCGGATTCCAAAGAAATTACGCGTTAATATTACCTTTTTGGGAATTCAACGCGTCGCGACTGTAATTATCGTTTCGAAATTTCAAGTTTTCACTCGTCACCTTTGAAAATTAATAAATTGACAGGTAAAGTCAGCGTAGGAATACGAAGTTCTGGAAACGATTCGACAACACCGGAAACCAGGAAACGCCGGTAAACGGGAGGGCAAAGAAACTTGCGCTCTTGGATTATTCCTCGAAGAATTAGGATGGCATTCAAGCCCGATGGAAAATCATGTTCGCATTGTCGCGTGTCCTTCGAACGCGGAGGACCGATGTTTCGACCGATGCGACGCGACGTTTCCGTCCTCGGCGTGGAAGAAAGGTGACGGAACGAGAGGAGACGGCGAAGTCAAGTTTTCGAATGTCAAGGTAACGAGATTAGCGCGACGAGAAACGGTAATCAGGGATAAAAATGCTACGACCGACGGCATTTACGCTAACTAATCTTCTTCAAGAGGCGAGGCGGTGTAAACGGAGTTAGCACCAGCCAGCTCCGCGTTTCTCCACGCTTTCCCGTCGCTCGGTTGCCTTGTTAGCCGGATAATTGGCCATTTTTATGCTAAACAGACCCGCGACTGTTACTGCGGCTCGCATTCTCGTTTTCGCCTTTCTTCCTCTACTTCTTCTGCTCCATTGATCGGCCACGCTTTTGTTCTTCGCGTCTAACACCACGAATTACAATATGTACCTGAAGATGTATTAAAACAATGATCAATAAAATATTCAACTAAAAAAACTTTCTCAGTGCTCTTTCCTTCTACCCTTTTCCCTCTATCTCACGGTTGCTACAAGATAAGGCAGTAACGTCGGTCGGTGGCACGGTAAGGCGATTACCAAATCGTGGAAATGCATTCCTCTGGTCACCACTATATGGGTGATAGCAAGAGAAAAGGAGGAAAGATTTTCCCTGTTTCCAGTCTCGAATCGTCTCCATTCGTACTGAAACAAAACGAAACGTAGCTTTATTTCTTATAATTGTTAATTCGACGTTTCGACGTTCTTCGAGATTTTCGTGACGAAAATTTGGAAATTACAGTAATCCAAGCAGAGGAGATTGAAATTTCCCGTCACAGATTCATCGGAAGCAGAGGCGAGAATGATATTCGTTGACGCGAGAAACAATTTGGTGACCGCGATTCGATCCCGTGAATTACGCGAGCTGGATAGCTGGAAGCTGGGAACGACAGGGTGTTGCAAAAATATAGGATGAAAATGCAGAACAAGGAGGCAAAATCCATCTAGTGATTTCACAGGCAATTATGCCGCGGCGTCGCGCTGGCCTGGGTTACTCTTATTTAACGCCAATGTGCGCCGAGAGCACGCCTCAACGCCCTTGCACCGCGATCCCATTTGCGCGAAATTGTCAATGATAGAATGGCAGATTGAAAACTCCGAACATTCAACGTCTCCCTTCTGTGATGCTTTCATCTTTTTCTACGACATGGCATTCGTTCTATTATTTTCATCCTTTTCTTTCACTTGAAGAGTTTAACGATAATGATGAATTAATTTGTCTAATCGTGATTAGTTTCTACTTCAATTTTATATCTGCATGAGAAATGAAATAAAGAACCATATTTTTCTTAATCGATCATTAGAGTATGATAGTTTATAAAAAAGAAATAAACTCGCGGCTTTACGATCATTTCAATGTCACGAACATTGCAGAAGAAAAATCGTATGGACATGGCTTAAAGTCGTGCTTGTAGAACAAACGTCCTCCGCAAACACGAAGGTTCCCGTTAAGAGCAGAATCGTCAGAGTATCGATATGTTTCGAAGAGTTTCTCTAATAAATTGCACTCGAAATGTAACCGATCCCTCGGAAGTGTCGACGATATCACTCGTCTGTCGATTGAATGGAATGAAAAGAAAGCAGCGATAACTCGATTATCAGATAGCCAGATAAATAGACGGTGGCCAATGCGCTTTTACTGTCAACTACTGCTGACCACTCGAACACGTCCAATGTCCGGAAGTTGCATTACACCGGCGTCCGTTTCCGTCTCTATTGTTACAGCCTTGATACATTGTCTAAGCAGTCGATATTGCAATTATTAAACAGACTCGTAGAATTACCAATAGATATCTGGAAAAGAAAAATTTTACAAGAAAAATATTTCAACAATTTCTATAGAAGCATCGTTCATTTATCAATTATTTTTCTTAACCCTATTTAATATGCAAATCGAAAGAAGTTAAAGAAGCGAGTAGAAAGATCGTCTGAGAGACGTTGGGTGGTAGTCACCCTTTTTCAGCCAGGCTGGAGGTCAAACGTACCATAGGATCCTTTTGAGAAGGACAGAAGGCAGTGATGGGAGTCGGTTTCGGTCAGGATGTCTCTCTCGGCCGTGATATTTACGGGGTGCCGAGGCGTGGGTAACGCTGTTTGCCGCAATTTCTTGTTTCCATTAGGTTGGCCGGCCTGCGGGCTAAATTCCACCCTCTAGCTGGCCCACCTACCCTTCCTGCGGGCTGGCTTGCGCAACTTCCACGGGTGCAGAGGGTGCGGGACGTGGACGGCCGTTCGGTTGAAACTAGAGGGGCTGAGAGGGGTTGAATCGAGTGACAAGTAGCGATGGGCTATGAAGCGTTTCGAATCGCTTCGAATATAAATATTGTATTCGATTGGATTATTCAATTTTCTTACAATGTTTACTGGCAAAGATTTACAAAGGTATATAGAAATTTCGTAAGTACTTCGAAGGGATTCGAAGAATTTTCAAACTTCAAGGATTTTTAATACTATTAAAGGGTTTTCAACCCTTCCAACTCCCTCAAGACTTTTAAGTCTCAAAGCGATTCCAACTTGACTTACTCGAAAATTTGCTGAGGAGTGTTTCGAATATCCATCGCTAGTTTCGGCAGAAGGGAAATTGTGCACAGAGAGAGGGAGAGAGAAGCCTTGGCTTCCACTGTGAGCGATCAAATGACGCGCGCCAGCGCCCACAATAACGGCCTCTTCACGGTTCGCTCCTATCCTATTCCCTGGCACCCCTCTGCATCAACGATCGAGGATCGAGAGGCCAGCAACACGATTCTCGTGGCTTGTTTTCGCGGGACGTTTGTCTTCTAATCGATCCACGAAAGGGGTGGCTTTCGTTTGATTTATGCTTCTCAACCAGGCTGACTTTTTCGGGAGTTTTTGTAATTAGAATCGAAATACATTACATCGCACATTGGATTCTATTGTAATTGGATGAACAAAATTGATCTGTATGAAAATAATTCTCGCACAGAACGCTCTAATCAACATCAACGACCGGGAACATAATTTCTGTATTTAAATCTCGGTCCACGTTCACCACAACCCCCTAGTAATTGAATTCTTGGCCGAGATTACTTTAGCTTTCGCCATTTACTTCAGCTGAAGCATCTTGCAGCGAAGCCTGGGCTCCTTCAGCGTCGCTTGAACCCCGCAGGTTATTTAAGATAGATTATTATTCTCCGTAAACCGCGACGGAGGAGGGTATCAGAGAAAATGAAAACGCTATCATTTACAGGCAGATTAATTGCCGCGAATCACTTTATCCGCGGCTTCCTCTTTCGCCCTTGTTTAATAGAAGCCTGTTGTTGCACCGCGTTACTGTTGCCCGAAATTACTCGTTGCTCGGTTGAAATCTCAAATCTTTGTCTCGTCATGATTCATAGATCATAAAATTTCATTTTCTTTATCGAATGCAAACGCCGTAGTTTTATATGAACGAGAATTGAACCAGACGTTTAAATCTGCATTCTCAGAAACGAAGGGCAGATTTTTCGGTTTAAGAAGACATTTTTTAATTGCGTCGATTCGCAATTATATATAAGTGGTTTTGCAGACAGTAGAGGGGTAGGTAGCTCAAAGCACGAATCGTTTGATTGCGGAAAATGACGGGCGGCGATGGCGCGAGTGGAAGTTTTGAGTGGGCGTCGGTCCTGGCAGACAATGAGGCATTCAGGGGTGGCATTGTCGGGCCGACAACTGTGTTACCGTAGACAAACCCGAAATCACCGGCGCTATCGCCGTCCCAGATCCGATTATACGAATAATAAAATGCAGCGAAACGCTGGAGGGATGCAACCGAGGAAAAAAGGAAAGAAGGGGCTGGTGAGAAGTTCGTTAATAGCGTCACCGTCGCTCGATCAATCCTTCACGCGTCCTTTTCTTTCTCCTCGCTCGTTTGTTGGATCATTTTGCGAATTTGATTCAATGAATTCCAACAGCGAGATGGAAACAGCCTTTCTTTTATGTTAATCATTTTACAAATAGCTTCAGAGGTTTCGTATCACACGTTTACACCTAAGCAAGAAAGTGCTTGGATCTTTTGGGAGTCGAAAATTATTTATTTATGCTAGGAATTTAATAACCTCTGTCTGTTTGTAAACTGGGTAATTAGGATATTGACGAGCCGAATGTGGTCGAATAATAGTGGAAATGGTAGGCGGTATAGGTATCAGCGATAATTATGCATTTAAGGGTGTTCAAGTCCGGCTGGAGTTGGTGAACTTGGCTAATTAGGAATGGTAGTCAGACGCCGCCCGGTATTGTCCGGTACTGTTGACTTCCGGCCTCTTCTCGCCACTTCCATAGCCCGAAGAGAGGCGGCGGTGCAGGTTGATTGTTTCATTGTTTCCGACCCCACTGTCAAATGCCACCACGCTGAATGGGGTTATTGTTATTTCAGGCCGTGCCGCAGACAATCCAAGGGTTTTCGGGATCCCCGTCGGTTTAATGCCGAGGTATCACGTCCACGTTGCCAACAATCGCCTTGTCTTCTTTGCGATTCCCGTTCAAAGTTCGCTGAAAACGAGAGTCGTGGTTTGGAGTCATTTTAAATGTTCATTGTTAGGAGAGGTAATGATCATTTTGAGCATGGATATAACTAGGTAGGAGGCAGGGTGGACTCGAAAATTGTACCATTCAAAAATTCCAGATTTTTAAAATTCAAAAATTTTCAAAGACCTTGACTTAAGATTTTTGATATTCCATATTCTATATTACTGTCAGGAAATGTTGGCACAAGAAGCTGTCCGAATCACGAACAATCTCCCTGGTAATAGATGAAAACCTTTTAGAGTCTTCTTCGAGACATGGTACCGGGTCCAGTTTATCTTCATTCGTTCGCGACACTAGCTCGCTTTTCGAACACGTCAGCTACCCGAGAACTAGTAAAATACTAGCCGGGCAACATTTCACCGACGGATCTCCATGACCCGGCCGCGACCGATAGGATCGTCGCATTTCCCGTGGACGCTCATATATAAGGCAAACTTATGCCCAACGTAAATTCCCCTGGTATTGGCCACGGTTATCTTATCACGGCTACGTTTTTCCAACACGCCGATAGACCATGCCAGACATTATGCGAAATTGAAAAACCGAAAGCGAGCAACGGTCGCCGCCCGGCGAACTTCCGGTCAAGATGAACGCCCACGAGGGTCGCCAGATCTTGGGAAGTGAAGTCAATAAATTGAGGAGAAACGATGCGAAGTTTCTTGAATGCTGTTGGTATACATTTTAGTTTCTTTTCTTTTTATTTCATTCCGATGAAATTCGGTTATTTCTCGAAAAATAACGTAATTTATTTTAATGGACTTAAGAAGGTGTAATAACGAACGAGACAGGGGAATCGATCGAGCAAGCGGAAAATAAAAAGGTCTATTCTAGGGACACTTCGTCACGATTTAAGGTCATAAATGTCGAATAAGGCCCGGTGATGCCCCGACACCTTTTCCCGCGGATTGGAAACAAAATGTCGTAAAATATCGTGGCAGAGAATCGACGACGGTTCTTCCCCTCTGTCTCGTTTCCACGGTTGACCCGGCAGCGACGGATCTAAAATCGCGGCTGTTAGGGGGGCTGGCAGGTGCTGTAAATATAAATAAAAATGGAAAGCCGGCCATAATGGCCGGTGGAAAGTATGACGCATACCTATAGCCGTGGCTGTTTCAAATTGATATTTCGAAAGTGCCTCGATGCAGGCGTACATACATTCTTTCTCAAGCCTCTTCGCTTTTCCTGGATCCTCTCCTCTCCGGGTCACTTCCTTCCGGTTCCACGATGTCGGATATCGGCTACTCTAACTCTGTTTCTTCTCTCGTCTTCTCCTCTACTGGGACACAAAATTGATTTTATTTCCTTTCGAATTTTTTTTGGTTTTATTTCATTTCTTTTTCCCGAGCTTGGAAAAATTTTCCTTCACTGCTTCGCTTGAAACAGTAATTGATTTCGGGGAGGAAATAACTTTTGAGATCGCTGTGTATATTCCCTTGCACTATGCGTCCGGAGAGTCGGCGACGCACGGTACTTAAGATTCCCAACTGCTTGTTTCGCCAAACTGTTAATCCATTTTAAACGATCCACCGTGTATACTGTAAACATTTATCACGATCAAAAAAGAATACTTGTATCGCACCCTCATGACAGTATACGGAGTATTAATCGTGCACGTACGATTCAGTGGCGTCGAAGGAATATGCATAAGCATAAATATGCTCGCGAGCAAGAATAGCATTACATCAATCGACGAGCCGAACGCGTACGCTCTCGTAATGGGCTAAAAGCTTTACAAAGCGTACGAATAGACAGGTGAAGAGGGGTTGGAGGGAGAGTAAGGTTTTGTCGGCGGCAGAGCTTCGCTTCGCGACAAATCCTTCCTTTGTTGGCTCGGGAAATAGAAGAGCGGAGAGAAGAGAGAAGCGAACGTTGCATTATGTTTTGCCTCCGTTGCATATCCATTGGTGCATGGATTCCTGAGCCTCTATCGGGGGATGGTTGCCACGTGAAAAATAATTTGCACTCGCGAGAAACGTCCTACTCGACTTCCCTACCCCTATATCCTTACATCGAGCCACGATTCCAAAAGATTTTTAAATCTCTACATTGTTACGTTATTGATTGTTCGACACTTGATTTCATGACAGAGTTTGTATTCCAAAAAAAAAATCCTTCTATTTTCATTTTTGATCTAAGGAAGAACAGTTTCAATATTTAAGATAGAATATCGAGTAATAAAAATTTCAATCGTTCCAAAAATGTTTGCAAAAATGGATCATAGAAGAAACGATAATAACCGAGGAATCTGATTGAATTTGTATATTTGTCAAATACTTATCGTGGATTATTGGCACTTTCCAGTCGCTTCTATTGCTTCTCACATCGATTGGTATTCCTGGTTACCGTTTCTGTGCTATACTATCAATCTTACTGAATGTGTCTCAAAATTATACATATAATGACTATACTTCCGTATTTCCACTGGTATTCGAATACTCGAATTTTCAAGTCATAATCAAAGTGTCGTGCGTCGCCGACTTTCTCGAAAAATTCTTGATATCCTTGTTTCGTCGGTTACCTATACTGTCTCCTATTTTTTTCCAACGATTCGTTCCGATTTCTCAAATGTCTCATTGAAAAAGTGGCGGAGAGACGGAAGCCAGCGTAGTTTTACCTGGAAAAATCTATCGGCTAGGAATTTTCTGATAGAAACGCGAGGGATGTCTCGGTAGGAGACGTTTTATAGGGGTTGTAGAAAGGATGGAAGGGGTGTCGACTGTTGGCTGGCCAAAGGAGTCTAGGCGTTCTCCATTAGTATTCGCGGAAGCGCAGCTCGCTCGATTGTGGGAGGTATTGTCGAGGAAGAATGTCCTCGTTGGCGAGGCTCTGTAGCGGCAGTGGCTGCCTTTGCTGTAAGGAGGCACGAATCCAAGTCAAATGTAATCACTTTCGAATCGGAACACCTACCACGCATTTCCAGTCTACGTTGGTTCTTTGAAGTTCCGCTCGTTCCTCGTGCTTTCTTCTATATCATAAACGCCTCGACCGTGTACAGCTTAAAAAAAGAATCATTCTACTCGGGTCTGAAAATTTAAAATAAAATAATTTCATGGAAGAGAAAGGGGTGAAAAGAATCGCTGGCTCGTTCTCTAGAACGAGCAGAGAATTATAGAATCGTCTTGGAATACGCTGCTGTTCACGGAGACGTCTCTGGCTTTCCATTCTGCTGTTATCTCGCCACGAAGAAAGCGTGATTGCCTTTATGGGGGAAGAAAGGGTCCTTCGCGGTGGCGATAATGTCCTCGCGGCGGCAACGGAGGCGTCGCTATCAGAAATAAAACACGACGCTATGGAGGGGTGGTTCGAGGGTCGAGAGGAAAGGCGTGGAGGTTCCTCCTCCTCGTTCCTCAGATTTTCTCCGTCGACGATTCCTTCGCTTACCCTTCGATTAGTTCTACAAATTCATAGAGGTATCTTTTGAGGGACCTGCTTTTCAAGGAAACATGCATTGGAATTATTTTACAATAGATACAATGATAATTAAATGATATGAAATTAAATGATACCTACACGGTTCACTACGAGGCGAGGAATCACGGGGCAGGCACCTGTGTTCGTTATTCGATTAAGATTCAATTTATTTACAAACGTCGCGTTATGTTACAGCAGTTAATTAACAATAATTACGTGGGTGTCGCATCAGGAGATTAACGTAGCCACGTTTCGAAATTCAACAATAGAATAACCAACCACCTAAAAGTTTTTTATTTTAAGTTACAGAGACTATTTAGGTGCTTTCGTTAAATTACTCTTCGTTTAGTCATATTTTTTCAATTTATTTGTAATTAAAAAGTAAATAACATTTGGTGTTGGTTATTCTAGTGTTAATAAAAAATCCAACGGATTATACGATCGCTACTGTTCTCCTCTTCTCCGTTTCGAAAACAAAGGGTACGAGGGGAATTTATTTGAATACGTGGAAGGATATGTTTCTATTCTTTAGATACGCGTTACAGTACAGTTCAATGTTTCTTAATAATCCTGCAACCGGTCCACGCGATACGCCGATTTCCTACGATCGTTATCATTTACAGTATACATTTTCTATAGGGAATGTGTCCACGGAAATGACCATCCGTTCTGGCTTTTCGATTTTTCAGCCGAAAAATACGCGCGACAGGGGTGGCGCGAGCCGGGATCAAAACAAGCGTGTGAAATTTTCAAAATATACCTAGGAAACGTTGAAAAATCAGCTACAACCGCTGGTCGCTGCTTGTTCGTAACGAATTCAACGATTCGCAACAGAATACCGTATCTGCAAACAATTTCAGCGAATCGATCGCTCTATTATTCCTGGCTGTAGTAACAAATTTCGAACGATGACGAATTTTTCTATTCATTTCATTCGATAGCTTTTGTATAAAATTAAAGATTAGAATTTTTCTGTAATGAAAAGGTAATCTGAAAAAATGAAACAGCCCCGTAAGAAAGGTAGTAAAATTTACAACATTATAGAAAGACAACAAAAATTTCCACGTTATTTACATTTTTCTAAGAAAAATAACTTAATAGAAACTTAAGTAGATACGCTATATCACAAATTTTTCAAATTTCAACCAGAACTCCCTGAAAGATATATTTTTTCTATCAACTCACTCACCGTCACAATCTTCCTTTGACAGCAATTACAACAGCGTAACCGAAAGAAATGAAAAATATCGAGTGGTTGCAGTATCGATGCGCGACGCTGTCCACCGCGACGCAATAAAATCATCTCGCGAGAGGGGTGGTGTATAACGTGTGTACAGGTCCGCTGTGTCGCATCTACGTTAGCATTCAGAAACGTTTGGCTTATTTCGCATGGCCGAGTCCCAAAGAAGAGATTTGCCTTTCTGCTAGAAGAGCCTTTTTTTCTTTTTTCTCCCCCCTCCCGCCCCTTCTTTCTCTATCCCATGAACCAGCGGCTCTTTCTGTTCTCCCGTTCCGCTTTGGCTCGCGTGTACGGTAATATGTGCCACGAGAGGGTTGGTTATCTCATCAAAATTGGACTCTTCCGCGAGTCCCTGCACACAAGCTTTGCCAGAAAGAACCGTTTCGTGTCTCTCTCTCTTTGTGGGATTTCGGCCGTGGCGAGTTATCGATTCGGCTTTCCTATCCAACGTCGGCCCCGCATAACGAAACGTCGACTCTTTTTCGTCCAAAGAACAGTTCCATCGAGCTATTTCGATGATTCGTTCAAAAACATTCTCGAGCCTCACGAAATCTCAACACCCACAGGGTGGACCGTTAACTTTGATCCACCCTGTACATCATACAATTGCAATAAAAACACTGGCGCCAAAGATGGGCTGTCGAAATGATCACAAAATGCAACAAGTTTCAAACAGCCCGGTATCTAGTCCGTGGACTGTGGCAGGATCGGTATAGTCTTCCATCGAGTTTGAAAGACTCTAACCATATACACTGTCTAAATTGAGTCACATGAGTGGAACCTAATCACACGCGATCTCCAACAGAATACCTTTCGATCTCCGCGAAGGATCACTGTACATTGGCGATGTGAACGTTCCTCGATCTAGCCATCACCGAGGTCCTCTGTTGATCCACTTGAAACTGGATCTCATCCTCCTTCGCTGTTGCGCTCAGATTCGTGACGGTTGCCTGAGGAATCGGCGACAGCATCGGTGGGACCCTCCACCAATCGGTGCTGGGCCATCCGGCTGGTACCAGGTTCCCCCGGAAGTTTAGGTCCGGGAGAACCGGAAGCGGCCTTCATATGACATGACCGTGATGAGCACCTAAATTCGAGCTGGATGACGTTAAATTTTGAACGGAAAATGGACTCTCGACTTTAGCGGTCGGCGTTGTCGTCGGGACAGTATTGGACATTTTTTCCGTCTGATCAATCGGCGAGGAAGAAGAAGACGAAGAGAAACGATCCTGGGATCTGTCTTCCTGATGTCTGTCCACCGATGTCGAGAACGCATCATCCTCCAGCTTTCTGTACCGTGATTCCTCCCTGCTGGAATCACGATCTGACGGGAACCCATCGTCTTCTGGTTTCCCTGGACTAGGAAAGGATCTCTCTTCTAATTTAGTAGGGACGTAAGGCCTTTTTGGGTCTTTCGAGGGACTGGGGCAACCGCAGTTCGGCTGCAGACAGGTGGCTGTTGACAATCCCGGCCAGGTCATCGTCTGATGACCGGAATAGAAGGTGCTGCCTCCGTATAGAGCTTGGAAGGCTAAATCTGCCGCCAATTTCCCGCCATTGAATTCCTCTCCGAGTTTATGCTGAATGGGGTAAAGAGGATAAGGAAAGGGCGGGAAGAATCGTGGAATCTTGAGGTCCTCGTGGCTCATCAGGGTGTGATGGGACGGAGGCGCTAGAGGGGGTAGCAGACCTCTCGATATATTGCCTAGGGTTTCACCTGAGGACATCAGTGGTGATATCGAGAAGCCAAACTTGTTTTCCTTCTTCACCAACGATTTCGGCTTCCTGCGGGGACGGTACTTGTAGTCGGGATGCTCCTTCATGTGGAGGGCTCTGAAACAGAAATGTTTCCGAAAATGTTAGCACGTGTTCGAATGATTTTCTTTGGTGACATTTTTCGTAATCGTCCTTGCAAAGCCTTTAGACAATGATTTCTTCGGTATCTACGTTCAATAGTCAGAGGTGTCATTCGTTATCCCGCGAAGAATCGCACGAGACAGTCTAGAATTCGGTAAACTTTGCTCTCGACACCGTTATCCGTACAAAGGGACGTATTATCGTGGTGCTAGGACACGATACGGCCCACCATGGGTATTTGTAGTAAATATCTTGTACACACACCCTGGTTGGAGGCGCAGCAGGGCTGCTGAAAGAGGGACGAGAGGGGAAGAGTCAGAACCCCGCGGTATCTCCATCACATAATACTCCATTATGTACCCAAGAGGCGCACAAACGCAGTCCTTATTTATGCTTCGCCTCGTGTAGATAAAAGAAAGCGAACGAGATAGGTGTTTCACGGCCGAGAGCTCGTCTTTTTCGCGGGGAATTCTCTTGGAAACGCGCGCGTACAACGCCGGCTGCTTAAATTCATACACTCTGCGACAGAAATAACCATTTATCTATTTCGTAATTAAAAAATGAATCTGAATTTTCATAAAAATCCATCACATATGTTATTAGGAATAACGAAATATTGTAAAGAATAAAACGTTTCTTCGAATCGTACCGTGGAATAACACGAAACACCCCCACAGGGGTAGCCAGTGAAGGGGGGTGGTAAGGGGTGACGTGAATTTTCCAACTCGCGAACGAAATCCGAAATTTCGGTTTCTCGTGGCGAGAGTGACGCAGCGGAATAATAATTCCGGGACAATGTGTCCCGGCAGATAGCACAAAGCGTAAATCAGCATAAACATCGGTAAAGCCCCGCCGACAATAATTCAGCATAAATGCATAAACATCGGGCGTAATCTTTACAATTCGCTGGGAACCCTCCACCACCACAACCGACACAACCACCACCACCACTACCATAGCGACCACATCGTTTCCAACGGCGCGATAAACAACGCGTTATATCATATCGGTGGACATAAGCCGCGCGGTAGTTGCGCTCGCGGCAACCGCAACAAGAAACAATAACAATTAGTCACGATTGTCCGATGCTGGCTACGCGATTGTCATTAGTGTAACGATTCGTCATAAACGTGATTGTCCTGGCAATGATCGACGGAGTTTGCAGGATGCTCACCTTTCGCGGTACCTGTCATCGAATCTACCGAATGATAACTATTGTCGATGGTTACCAAGGATTATTTAATCATTATACCGTTTTGGGCAGATGATAATGTGGGGAATATTGAGATTACTTACTTACCACTACTTAACTTTGCTACCAAATCAAGAAGCAGTCTTGTAATAAAATTAACCCTTCGTAAAACAACCCCGAAACATTGAATAGTAGTTACGTTAATCCTGCCTCCCCATGAAATGCTCGCCAACCGTGTCCAGGACGAACCTATCAATCCGCAAAGTGGTCACCACCCCCGCGAGACCATTTTCGTTCCGCCGATTTTCCTTGCCGGTTTCCTCGCGACGGGAACAAGAACGAGGGACCAGGAAGTCGTGGAAAAGAGGGCTGGAGGAGGGAATGGTCGGACAGACAGCAGCAGTGGCAACGGCACAGCCAACGAACGAAAGAGGGTGAGCAAGAAGGACGCGGCAGAAGAGGGGTAGGGGTCGGCAGAGGAGCCGCGCAAATCCTTTTAAATCCACACAATTGCGACAATGGGGCTTTATTTGTTATCTCGGGGGCCACATTGTGAGTCGCCGTGAACGAACGGACAGATTACGTCGGGCCAGTGACGGCACGGCTCCAGGGGAACCCGTTCCTACCGGTGGTGTGGTTCTAACGGAACGAAACGACTTTTATCGGGCCCTCTCCTCTTTATTTTATCGCCGTTCGCCGCAACCCCCCCCTCGTCGTCACGGCGCCCTGCCGTTACCAAAGTCGTCACCGACGCTGCCATCCGCCAGAAAAGCGGATTCGTCGGCCACACTTTGGCCAAAATTTTCCTCCACCCTACGCGGATCGACACCCCTTTTCTCTTGGTTTGGCTGAAATCTTTTATAGAATGAAGTCAATATCGACGTCTTCGAATTAGTTGAAAATTATTTGATCGTCAAGAAGGATGTACAAAATGGTACTTCGTTTTTAATTATTACACGTTGTTATTGAAATACGAAGATAGGCTTCAGCTTTCAAAGGGAAAATTTTAATATAGAACTTGGAAAAAATCAACTTTTTAATTTTTACATTTTCTGAAGGACTTATTGAATTTTACATAATTATAGGACTTATAATAATTTTGCAACATTATTTTAAATATATTGAGCACATTTTATTAGATATAACTGTTATGAAAATTTGTATCTTGTTCTTCTTTTTAATGAAAAGTTTAAAATTTGTCCCTTTGAATGCAATACTGGTTCAATTGTTCATTCAACAAGAATACAACAAAATTGCGCTAGGTGAAAACGTATTGAGGGAAGAAATTTTACAATACCTGTTCTTTTTTTTGTCGATTCTATCGCAGTTATCGATGGAAAATCGGATTTGATGTTACATTTCGTCGCTATAACCGGAGTGATTTTTTATTTTGTCACTGTAGTCGGTTTTTTTTTTCAAAACCGAGTGAAAACGTACACTTGGCAATTGAAAGGGAATCGACGGTGACGCGCTTTAGAAGAAACGACTTTATTATTCCATTATTTATTTTACGAGCCCTATCGCCATGCCGGGTGATTCCCTGAGTTTATATTCAACCCCAGCCATCTCCTATCAATTGCCTATCCCGGCAATTTTTGCTTTAGAAAAACCGTGATAGAAGTGGATTCTGTCGTGGCGCTTTTAAATTAATCCTCGTCTCTCTGTGTTCGCTATTCTCCATTTTATTTCCCTTTTATTACCCTTTATCTTTGCTTTTCTTTTTCCCTTCACTGCCTCTCGTTATCTAAATTCACCGCAAAAATACGGTTTCAAGTATTATACAAAATTTTAGGTATTCAATATTTTTAACTTCAAAATCTTCCATCGATTTTTGCCAAATTAACTTCCCCCTATAATATCGATAATTGGAAATATAAAATCTAAAGAGAAACGATGCCGTTCATTCGTGAAATCTCTTCGACCTGTTCATCGCTAAATAAACTCATAACAATGATTAAATATTCAGGGTCGGTAATAAAGGGCCTGTCCCCCTCCACCTTCGTAAATACCACTTCGTTCACCCTATTCCACCCCTTGGCTTAGGGCAGCACGCCCTTAGCTTTAGCAACAATGTACCGTATTATGAAGTACGAGCTCTCCCCTTCTCGTTTTTCATTCCCCCCCTTTCGGTTATTGCAGATACGCCTCGATGCGATAATTTCGTTCGACCACTCGTGAACTAAAGAGCAATTAGCGAGGTAAAGAAAAATTCTGGGCATCGATTTGAAACGATACCGAGGGAACTTTCGTTAATCCTACTTCCCTTTTTCTCTATTTTCGAAATTCTATAAAGGCTTACCGTGGTGCATAAAATATGACGAACCTTGTAATTAACACAGAATTGTAGTAAATCTCGACACTCACCTAAGTCTTTTAGCTTCATCGATGAAAGGCCGCTTCTCGCTCTCGCTGAGCAGCTTCCATTCAGCTCCGAGCCTCTTCGAAATCTCCGAATTGTGCATCTTGGGATTCTCCTGGGCCATTTTCCGTCGCTGTCCTCGTGACCAAACCATGAACGCGTTCATAGGTCTCTTAATATGTTCGTTATGAAGAGTTTTCGACGACATCTCGACCGTTCTGTCCTCGCGATCCTTTCAATCAATTACAACCATCAACTTCTACCTTAATTATTTAATACAATCTTTCTATCACATTGTATCATGGATAGAATAATTTTTTCTTTCACTATGCTCATTTTTCTTCGTTCTCAATTTCCGACACAAACACTTCTTCTTTCTGTACCGTGTTTCTTCGTTAACCATCCGGTGGTTCACACACCCTGCGTCCCGTTACCGCGTGTCCGAAAACTTTCCACGTCAAGGATACATTCTTTAATCAACCGCACACGGGCTCATTGTCGAATCATCAACAGGTCATGCACGCAACCGACGCGGAACCGATCGCAGCAAGCAGTGTGATTGATACCGTCCGTGACGAGTACTGGCAAGGATCCGTCAGGACCTCTGTGACGTCGGGCTCTGGGATGAGCCAGGGAGGAATCGGAGAGCCGTGAAGTAGCCGGGAGTCCCGTGGGACGCGGGGAAACAAGGATCGGCCAACCAGGGATCTTCCTTCTCTCCCACCATCGTCCACGGCTAATGGACACCCACGATTGGCTCCTTCGTCGACATGGCGGACCGAGGACAGAACCGCGTTCAACAGGTGGAGGTTGTTCCTTCTTTCTCGCTACCGTTTATCTTCCTCTTCTCCCTTTCGAGACTAGCTTGTTCGACAGAGTCGAACCACCGGTTGTGTGTCTGTTACGCAGATTATCGTACTACCGTTGCTTTTCTCACCTTTTCCCTCGAAGCCGATGGTCAGCCTGCATCCGGTCGACATTGATGCCTCGGGAAGACAATGACGGATGAGGATCGCTTTCAGGAGAAGAGGTAAGTAGAATAGGTACCTCGTGGTCGGACTGATCCGATTGGCTGAGGGGATGATTGTGGACTCGAGGATTTGAAAATGAGAATTGTTAATGTCCTTTTTTCTGTGAATTGTGTTAACGAGGTTAATTGGTGATAGATTGGATCGATTAATTTGTTTTATTAACAAGTGGATTAATTTTCAAATTTAAGTTTCCAATTTTCTATCAGATAATATTAAAAAAGAAATCAATAGGAAGATGTTAAAAAATTAATTATAATTTTAGAATAAAATAACTTTCATTTAACTGTAACAGAAATCTTATGGAATTTCTCCCAACATTGTTGACACTAATGATTAATACACCATTGCTTTCTCACCTCCACCTCGGAATACAGAAATATTTTCTCGCTTTGTTCGCTCGTTGTACGAGTAAAGAACGAGGAGGGCCTTATTTCTTGAAATAAATGTTATCAGTCGAGGCGATGTCTTGCTGGAAGAAGCAAGGGGGAATAGAACCATGGCTAAAGACGTCTTCGGTGATAAGACGATAAAGAGGAGGTATAAAACGAGACAAGAGGGCTATGTGTTGGTGGTAACACCTCGGTGAATTTCAGGTTCCATAAAGAAGCGACTGTTATGCTCGCTGCCGTCGAATTTCCGGAAAGTTTTCAAATATATTCATCTGCAGCAGAAGAAAAGTGCAATCTATCCTATCTTGAAGGGATAATGAGAAACAAAGAGGAAAAATCATTTTTCTTTTATACAAGAGAAATAATTTTCTGTACTGTAGAGAATAATTAAAGATTGGTGAACAAATTCAAAAAAGATTCAATCAATGGGGAAGAAAGAAGGGTGAAACGAATGGAGGATAGATTATCGAAAGCAATCAGCTATTTGTTCTGTTATTAACTCGATCATAAATTCACTACACGATACTGAATGACTCGGTCGACTGTCATTCTGTCGGCGCTCCTTTATCGTCCCCCTCGTTACACATTCTCCATCGTTCGTGGGGTGTGAGCACGATTTTTATCGGTCATCGACGAGAAGAAAGGAACTCGAAAGGGGAGCCGTGTCTCTTTTCACACTCTCCACGATGCAACACCCTTATCTGTACACTGACACTTTCAATTAGCCTGTATCGCCAGCAAACATCACGCCTCTTTTTCGCTGCTGTTCCTTTACTTAGAAACTGACATTCATTTTTCTTTGTTTAAAATTGTTCATTACTGCAGAAATTTCGATATAAGATACAATATGATTGGTAGTAAACATTAATTACATGAAATTTCTTTTTTTAATTTCTGTAAAATCATCCGCTAAAATTGGCCAACAGAATTGAAATTTCATGTAATTAATATTTAATTGAAGCACACAGAATCGAATACAAAGCGGAAAAAGTTGGAAACAAATACAAAACAGTGGTAATTGATCGAAGAAGAAGGAGCCGGTGAAAAGAGGGTGGCATCGACGTCGCAGTATCCCGAAATTAAGGAGCCGTCGGCGACGGGCTACCGGAAAGCCGGATTGTTTCATTGATGAGGGAGCATTCAAGGCCGTAGTAGGCAGCAGGACCAAAGTGGGCACCCAGGCTGCGCAGGAGAGGGTGCTACGACGTTTACGAGTCCGCTTGCAACCCTCTTTCGGACCACGTTGCGCGATGAATGGTATAATCAGCGGTCGCGTGCCACCCCCATCGGCTTAAAGAGCAACCGAGTTGATAACGGAAGAGGGATGGAGAAAGTGAGAACGACAACTGATAGAGAAATTCCCGTTTCACGTCTTCGTTATCAACGGGATCGAGAGAAAATGCGAACGTCGAAAAGTCACTTAACGTCTTTCCCTCCCTATTGCCCCTCCTTTCTCCTCTCATTCCCTTAGATTTCTCCTTTTCTTCAGTTTGTTGGGATGACGTATTCCTTCGGGAAGAAGTATGTCTAATAGTACCAATGTTTTTCGAACGTTTTGTAAGAATTCTCTTTTCTCAAGATAATCGATCCCTAATTCCTTTACTTTCAAGGAAGTTAAATATCTCCCATCATAAAATTATGCTTTTCTCACCAAGATTGACTATGACAGTGTCGAAAAGAAACGCGACGAGACAAAGAGGACGGGGCATCATCATCGTTGCGATTGCTGAAGCGACAACAACGGTGTCCCGCGACGTCGAATGGTAAGGGTGGGAATGGGTGCGTCGAAAAGCTCGCTGATTACTCCATTGTCGAGCCGGTTGTTTCAGTTAATCGCCACGCCTCGTGGCGTTTTGTTGTCCTTTTATCGCGCCGTCCTGTCGGCCAGTTGCCAGCTGCATCCAACCGGATACCAAAGGGGTGCATCCTGAAATTCAAGGAAACGACGAGCCGTCGCGAAATTCTTTAACGATCCCCACCTTAAACCTACCCCGACAAGGATTAGGTGTCACTAAACTTCGAGACAGTATTTGTATTTTCACAAAATAAATTCTGTGCGAAAATTGAAGTATTTACACGAATTTGGTGGCATTTTTAAAAACGGCCACTTTGTTGGTCTGCTATATTTTACTCTGAGATAAACCGATGAAAAATCAGAGCAAAGATAAAGTTACAAGAATTTTACCCTTTCGTAGGGGATGAAAGACGTCTGCTGTACGAGAAAGAGAAAGGAGAAAGCGAGTGATCTCGGTGTCACGAGAATGGAAAAGATAAAAGAGAGATCCGCGAAAGGGCGTTCCCCGTAAACGAGACTCGATTGTCCGTATCGCGCGTACAGTAGCGTTCCTCGAGGCCCCATAAAATCGAATTCCACTTTGTTTGGCCGAATATATACGCGGCATTCGGTATTCAGCGTGCAACCGGTCGGCCAGGCGTCGCCGTATCAAAATAGAGCGCGCTACAATAACTTATTCGGCCGAACAAAATCGTGTGGAAGGGTAGTATTTTATGGAGTCCCGTTCGGGTTACATACGATGAATACATCGAACGGTGGCGGGGTCCTATGTGACTCGAATGTATCATAAACGCGACCGAGGGGTGAACCAGCCTCTCTGTAGACACGCACGTATACTAATCTTGCCATTTCGTCAGAAATGATCCTTCCAACTTTCTTTCATTCCCGATTCTATTCTACACAATTACCAACACTTACCAACAATTACCAAAAAGAAATGCAAACAGAAGAAAAACAAGAGAAAATTCTTTACATCCCTCTTAGCATTCGCTAACAGCACCCTGTTCAAAGACGATATTCCTCGAGTAACAAAATTCTATTCAATGCTTAACAATTCCACTGACGACGTTTACAGTGATAGATAACCAGCTCGAGACCGCACGATATCGTGCCGTTGGATTATCAATCATAATCGGAAAATAATTATCCGCGGCCGACGAGTTCCGTGCTGGACGAACGAATGGAACGTTAGCTTGTCCGGATGGTAAAACGGCACCTGAATCGCCGCTAATTGTGAGGAATGGTCCCTCGTCGACCGATCGCTGATTCGACAGACGATACACACGCGTCCGTATACCCCTGGAAAGTGAAGCACGTTCGATATTAGACTTCGAGAAGACGAGTTTTACAACTGGTGTCTGGAACGAAAGGGACCAACGATTTGCCACTTGTTCGTACGCGTCAAGTGTCCTAAGTACCGATGTACCTTTAAACGGGGGCCATTATACGTGAGATTCTATATTCCTTTTTATCGAACGTCCATGGAACATCCCGTAAATTGATATTTTTTCAAAAATAGTTGTAGGAATTAATTAGCCAGTGTAAAGGTTAATTAACTTTTAACTTACTTTACCTTGCAGTACCCTTAGCAAAGGGACAGCCACCTTTCGGAAAGTCCAAACTTCTCGTCACTAGCTACAATAACGTCTCGTTACCCGAAGAGTCGATCGCAGAATCCTGAAGAATCGAATTCCTAAGGAACTCCGTTGGATACCCGACGGCCACGCGGTGGCCATTGTAATTTTGATGCTGGACGAGAGGAACGAGGGCCAAATAAACGACAGCTTGCTGGCCAAGGGAACGATTAAACGTCCGTTCGATGTCCATCAATATCGACCAGCCCGAAGACGTTCCCTTCGCACCAAGATTGCCAAGGTTTTGCACGCGACCGGCAAAGATATCCGTACGCCAATAGCGGACAATGCTGGACTGTCGGCATTATGGGGGACATTGTCGCCGGCTTGATATGAGCCCTGTTGCCTCGGGTATACAAGCCGCAATATCGTCGACATCTACCCTTACTTTCCCTCCTCTGTCTTCTTTCGTTGAGACTGAGAAAACTTGCCCTTGTTTCCGACTGACATTATCCTGTCGATTTTCCAATGGACCCTATGATCCTTCTAATTTCCCAGTTCATTTCTAAATACAAATTTTTTTTGAAATATCACTGTTTTAAAACGAATGAATTTTAATTGAAACGCAAACCTGTAAGTTTTATAGAGTGAGAGGATCTTTCTTTACAGATGAAAATAATGTCTTGGTTCACGAGGATCGTCTTTTGCCACGGTTCTTTTTATAAGAAAGAAAGAAAGACAAGCTGCTCGACCGTTTATCTTTCCCACAGGAGGACTGACGATAACGTTTTACTTATCGGCACTTCCGCAAATCGATTACACAAGAGCGCGATGAAGGGAAGAAGGAACCGACGATTACGAGACAGAAAACGTGGACGGAAGAGTTTTCAGAAGTTTTCTATACGTGACCAGCACTATTGACACTCTTAGGAATACTTATGTGGAATATTGTACGATGATAACGTTTTATGGAGAGGATGCTCCCATTTGAAATTTTCAAAATTAATATTCCTTCTTAATTATATAAATATTACAATCACTCGTTTTATGTATCATCCTACATTTCATATTTGTTATAAGAAAATTGAATAAAATTATGTAAAATAATCTCGTATGATTTTCATTAAAATTTTCATTCAATTCCCTTCGTTCGAATAAACAACACCGTGTTGCACGGTTGAAATCAAACAAATTAACTTCATTATAAAATTTCCAATCATAGTAATTCACACGTGTTCGAAATATTCGGGGAAAAAGAAATGCAGATAATCCCGATGAAATATACAGTTTTTTTCCCGGATTTAATTGGCCATTCAGCTACCTTCCCATTGAATTTTCTCCGATCGCGGCAAATGCATTCTGTTTCGGACGGCGAACAATGTATCACGGGTTTAATTTCGATTTTATTGTCACGCGGCTAACCGAGGACCGATTCCTGTGAATGTAATGTATATTTTCACCTATTGTGAATCCTTTTTTCTGCGCCGAGTTAAAAAGGAAAGGGCCGATCGAATCGATAATTGGAAAAAGGGACGTTGTCGCGACAAACCAGTCACGGACACCCGTTTCTGGGACGGGGTCATACAGATAAAAGGCTTATTCGCACCCTTGTCAAAAGATTTGCAACCAACAATGCTTACGAATTCAACTACATGCTGAAACATTAATCTACAAATAATCGTTGAATTTTAAATGAAAAATTCTAAATAGAAATGAATATAATCAGCTTTGAATAAAAATTTCGGTATTAACCGTATAGAATTCAGCATACTCCTAATTGATATAAGAAAAGTCATGCTGTCATCGATGAAGACGATCGATCAAGCTTTATTCCATCCGATCAGAAAATTGAATTACCGATTATCACGATTGATCGGAAGCTCGTCAAACGAAACGTCGTGGTGGGCCTCCGTTCATTAGAGTTAATAGTTTCAAAAGCTGGCTTTTTTCATTCGTCAAGGGCTTTTGTCAGCAGTGAGCAGCTCGGTAACGGATCTTGAATGGCTGCAAATGAGAAGGATCTTTAATATTAGTTAGCAGAAGCGGAAGGGTAAACAATTCATCTAACAACGATCGAGCGTAAAGCAGGATCGAGTTTACTGGTGGCGTGAAAGGGTGAAAAAGTGTGCTTAGCTTCTTCCTGTCAAGGATTATTCGTTATCCTTCGTCAGTCTGACAATCGAGAAATGAAAGTTGCATAAAAACGGTGCACTTTTATTTTGAAGTTGCAGGAAAAAGGTGAGCGCAATGAGAGCTCATACCGAAAACAATTTCCTCGACAACTTTCACTCAATTTTTTCTACTTTTCAATTTTCTTTTCAATTTCTATCCAATTTTTAAATTCTTCGAATCCGCTGGATTCTACAAATAGAGAAGTTCGAAAGTATCTTTGCTCTTACGATAATAGAAAATCTTCCAAAATCGTAACACTTGGCTCGCCATCGTTCTCTCCTCGTTTGAAATTTCCTCCTCATTATTCCTCTTCATCGTTTCCCTTCTTCTTCGCCATTCTGTGCAGCCCGTCAATTCGGCAAATCTTCTTTGCTCGATTCTCATCGGGATCCCGGTGCCTTTCATTCTTCCACGAGAATAACGCGTTCCTTTGGGCCGAGGTAAGCCGTCCACGTTATCCGTGGGACTTCCTTTTTCCAGGATACCGAGAGACAATTTTATATTATTGCATTATATTCCGTGGAGAGGAGCTTGTGAAAATTGCCTCTTCCCAAGATTATCGTATTATCTACCGTGCAAGTGGCCATTGCAATGAAAATACTGACCGTGGATACTTGCTCCGAAAGTACCCCTTACAGGATTACGTTTGATAGTTTAGTACTTTTTAGTCCTTTCTCTGTTACAGAATTCCCATGCTTTGGAAAAAAATACAAGAAGGAAGCTCTCCAAATAGTTAAAAAGTTTAGAAACTATGAAGACAAAAATGAGCAAAGGAATTTTTGAAAAGTTGCCATTTCTGTTTGCTAAGAAATTTCTAATACCTCTTGGATTTTTCTTCGAAAGCAATTATCGCCACGATGAATCGTAATAAGACAGATTTTTATATTCGAGCTTAAGTATTATCGTAAGTCAAGGTTTCACGAGGATAACGGAAATGGAACTGTCGTAGACGACGAGGCGTTCTTCGAATCTTAATTGCGAGCCGCCTTATTCCGCAGATTGTTGAACGATTCCTTGCAGATTCATGAATACAATTTTCATTTTCGAATTCCCTATAAATTGCCCAATAATCCTGTTATAATTGCCTATAAAGCAGTCAGCGTTTCACAATTACAGTCCGGAAGTGCCATTTTAAACCCTTCTATTTATAACCCCTTATAAATTAATACTGGGTGATATAAAAATTGTAACAAATCTAAAAATTATTAAAAGAAAAGAGGAAACATTATCCAAAGGATAAAAGGACGAAACGGTTTCTATTGGTTCGACTAAATGGAATATCATTTTCCAGAGTCTGGAACCCTCTTACCATATCTTATTCCGTGAAATTGTCGGGGAACCATCTGAATCGAGCTTCAAAGAATAAAGGAGAAAAGAAGAGGAGGAAGGTGTACAACAGGGCGAGAAGAAAGAGAAGAGGGTTGTCGCAGACAGATAATGTCGGCACATCGAACAGGAGAAACTGGCTGCACACAAATGCCATGGTGAAACGTGATGTAGCTACCGTTTGGAGAGCCACGGAAATGAAGCAAATCGGTAGATACGGTGCAGGAACATTAGAGTCACTATCTAGTAGATGTTCAGAAATTATCAGACACAGTCACTTATAATGATCCTGCAGTTTTCCTATCTCACTGATTACTCTTTTACCTTTTATTCTTGCTAAAAAGAAATTTTTCAGTCTACTCTTAAAACAGAGAACTGAATTTTTTTAAAGAAATTTTTCCAATTTACTTATTAGCAAAATTCTATCTTACAGATTCCTACCTGATTTAGAAAGATATCGTACTTATTGACCATTTATAACCCAAGGGAAAAATGAATCCAGACCGAGGAATTCTCCGAATGGATTCTTGGAAATGGTACTTTTTGGAATGGTACCTTCGCTGTTATCTAGTGGTGAAATGTGAAAATGCGATCGAAATGGTAGACTCTATCAATGGCTAATAAGCAAGCTCCTCGAATCCTGAGAGACTTACCATTTCGATCATAGTTCAGCGCTTCACTGTTAGATGGTGGCAGAGGTACCCTTCCTGTGACGGTCTTTTCGAAAAAGAGCTTCTCAGTCTCAGTCGATACAGACACGTACAAGATTTAACTTGTGATTTCGTTTTTTATTACAGGAATCAACTTTAGCAGCTGCTCTTCAACTTTATCGATGGAAGTAGCTTCAATAGTTACTAACTATCAATAAGAATGTCAGAAGGGTAAATGTCGCAGTAGAAACGGATAAAAGTAGTCAGACACGCTGTAACTACTTAGGACACAATGATAAACTTTTCTATTTGTTATCTTATGAAATGAATATAATATTGATACTGTTTAGAACTGTCTTGTTTCTTTTCCATCATATTACACACTAATAATGTCATTTGCAGGTGACCTACATGGCATGTAACGTGTTAATGCTAATTAGAATATTTTTTAATTTCATTGTCAACGTGTTAAATTCAAGAGCACCCTTTCAAACTATTCAGAAAAACTTGTTAACACTCCATTGTTAAAAAAACTAATACTTTACCATAGTATCCTTTTTTTTACTGTAACTTTAGAAACATTGTTACAATATTGTGAACAGTCGATTCCGCGTTTAAAGTGAAAAAGACAATGAAAGAAAGAAGGATAAACCGTGTCGAAGTGAGCGCATAGAATGCAATAGCAATCGCGAGTATGCTTTTCAATTTCCAAACACGATACGCCGGTGAAACAAAAACCAGTCGAAATTCGCGTATTAATTGTAATACCACAATCGCGTCAATTTACGATATAACGAGCCGGTTGCGTTTACAAAACCGCGGCGAACGCTAAAGGGCGAGCGACGAGAGGGCTGTTCCCGATGAAAGTCGAACCAGCAAGTTTTTTCCTTTTCCCGTGTCTACCGAACCGGGACCAGACCATCGGTGTCAGAGTGTAGAATGCGCTTAATTGGCTCGTTATATTAATTGAATTTCATTATACGACGGTGGTACAATGATGCACGGATCGTTCGTAGCTGGCGCCGAATTAAACGAACGAACGAACGCGCTCGAAAGCCGAAAAACGTTTGACGAAGCGACGCGACGATTCGAAAAAACGCAGATAATTCAAGCGGTATAAAGCGAAGCAGATTGCTCTGAAAATATTTTTTCCACGCGCTAAGCCGAAACAACGTTGAGCAATGGCCGCAGATGGATTTCACGCGGAGATTCAGCCGCTAATTAAAAACGATTTCCAGTCAGTTTCTAGGGGACACAGCACTGCTGCAAATTCTGATTATTTTTCTTTTTACACTTTCATTGGACGAGGTTTCTTCGATTTCTAAACAACGCTTAGATGGTAGAAATTCGAAAATCTTCCCCTAAGTACTCGTCGAAGTGTGAATAGCGTATTTTTCCCTGGATTTTCAAGCTGGACGAGGGGGGTAGAAGGGAGAAGAGGGTATCGAAACGCGCGCGTGAACTGCGAAAACCGCGTCGCGCCGGCGTTCTCAATGCAACGTGCCACCTTCGAACGTTTCCTCGAAATTGATTTATGCCCGTGACAGCCAACGCGGCCATTGTGCCCGTCAGCCTGCCACTGTCGTTGTCCATTCAAACAAATTGACCAGCAGCGGTCCGGCCGCCGCGCATTGTCGCTCCATTGAACAATCCGCGGAGAGAAAAGGGAGAAAAATGGCGATGCCCGTCGACGACCAGATGCTGGGGAAAAGTCGATCGGACGACCGGGATACAAAAGTTGACCTAATCCACTGTCTTATGTCTCCTTTTTTGCACGGGGTCCTGCTAAATCATCGCTGACTTTATAGAACAGCGTTGAAGATTCGATTTTTCATTTTTTTTTATTCTCTACCCAGTCTCTATATTGTTTCTTTGAATTTCCTAAATTTTTCTAATTATTTGACAAGTTGTAAATTTCGATTAGAAGGAGAAATGTTTCAATCTATCCTTGCAATTAAATCTTTAAATTATCTAACAAAATTGTCTTTTCATCCCTTGAATATTAAGAAAATTACAACACATGCAAAATGCAAAACTCGACTTTCTCCTACCCCTCTTTTATAGATTCCTTCGTCAACGAGAAAAAGAAATAATTTACAAAAGCGAGAATGAAACGCGTTTCTTTCGATTTCAACCGACGTACCACGGTTCAATTCTCGTTCTTAATTAGCGGAACGTGATTAAAACCGATGTGACGCGACGAACACGTGTGTTGTGTTTTTTATTCCATCATCGATGTTGCATCAACAGCCACGGTGTCCACCATTCTATTCGAAACGAGTGGCTTTGGAAAGGTAGTTTTTGTCTCTGGACAGAGAAGGAACTCGATTCAGAGGCCAGTTTCAGTGGAGTCCCCGATTGGACGGCGAAGCTGGCAGAAACAAAAAGAAAAGTGGCTGCTACCGACCGCCCAGCGTGGTTAAACGATGCACTCCAAAGTGATTCTCCTTGCAGGTGGCCGCCATATTGCTCTTACATGGTGCAAGATAAAGAAGGAAGGCTTAACTGATACTCTTCGTTATGAAATTGTCTGAATCCTCGATAAGCGAATAATTAGGTAATCATAAAAGAGTTACGCTATTCTTTTATTCCAATCAGCACCGAAAGGGTTAAATTCTTACCCCATTATATTTTCCTTCGTTCCACCATAAATTTTTTCAAACTCTTCCAGTTTCTCCATCCTTTCGGTTCTTCCCTCGTTTCTCCTATTCCCATCAGCGTGGAAGCAGGTTTCACTCGCCGCGATGGTACTTCCACCTTCGAATCGGTCCAGCTCTTTCTTCCCGGTCCGCCGTCACTTCCTCCCTTTTCCCAGCCGCGGCGACGTCTTTTTCTTTCGCTGGCTCTTTGCTTTGGAAGTTGACAAAAGAACATCGCGGCGGAGTCAAGATGGCGGAGGGAAGCAAGGCAGGCTAGCCCTCTCTCCTTGTCCCTCTAGCAAGGGTAACCTTCACCTCCTCCACCCGGCAGCATTGTTGCCACGAGCAGGAGAGACAAAATGAACCCGATTGTTAGTCCGGGAGGCATCATAATGAACGCCCATTCAACGGGAGACACCAAATGAGCTCCCGCGTCTTGTCCCGCGGCTTTGTCCACGATACTTTTAATTCTCTGCTCCCCCTTTGTCTTCCTTCTCCGTGGCTCCTGGGCTCGACCTGTTATTTTCTTTCTTTCTTTCTTCTGCCGCCGCATCTCTGTTAATATATATCCCTCCTCGTGTCTCCGCCGAACCCCTCACCCTCGTCCACCTTCGTTTCTCGATATGTTGCTGTTGTTCTACTTCGAGGATCGAATAGGAATTGGAAAGTTTATTGCGACCATTCATTCGCTTCGATTCGAACCAGAGATTGGACTCATTTGAGAGCTCCTTTGAATTTAAAGGGTGTATCTGTGTGATCTGTGTGATTTGTGTGCATCTGTATTCTAATGGGGATTTGCTGGGAGGTTCTTGCCCGATTTGTTGGGATTCCTGACGGTCTTATACTGACGGTCTCCTGACGAGTGATAATTATTACTATTTTAATTAATTTTACAGGGAAATGGTAAAAGTCCTTTTACTGGAAATGAACATTTGAAAAACGACGAGTCAAATATTTTGTATTAGAAATACTAACGAAACGTTTATATAGATGTTCTTAGAAAACTTTAAGCTTTAAATTGATATATCACAAGTGCTATTTTGTGATACTTTTCTGTCATGAAATTGATATTTAATTTTCAAGTTCATTATAATGAAGTTTTACCACCCTCCAAAGACAATCTCATCTTCGAACGAACATCAATTGAAGGATTTAAAAAAGGTACTCGAACAGTATCAACAATTTCGATCCCCGAATATCAAAGTTCCAAACTAAAAAACAGCATATCCCATCTTCAGGTCGAGTTTACTTTCTATTTGTACTCGCTTGTATTGTGACCACGTTTGTACGTCGTTCCCCGGTTGCTTCTTGGCACACGAGTGTGTGGCCGCGAAAGGAGAATGAAAATATTATTGCTCGATCCGCTCGCGTCATGCATAAATGCATCGATCGCGGAGCCTCTTCCTCTCCTCCTTGTCACCTCTCGCGGCAGCCAGCAGGCGGCTGTACAAACAACGATATCCATAATGTTCCAAGTTACAAGCAACGGATTAGTAACCCTGTCTTGCGTATACGCTTTCCTACTTTCTCTTCGTTTCATCTCTATCGCTTCTCTGGACCTTCATCTCTTTCCTTTTTGCAAACTTCCAAACCAGAAAACCGAAAGCTTCGAGAGGTATCGGTAAAAATCGAAAATTTTACGTTCAAAGCTTTGCCTTTGGTAGAATTAAAAAATTAGCCATACATTCATAGACAAGGGTAGATAAACACCAACCCCTCGATTACCCTTTATTTTCCTCCATTCTCGAATAAGCTACCTTCGTGACAGAGAGAAACGAATTTTCCCTTTAGTGCAACGTGAATTTTTTTTTCACCAGCCCTTCGGTGTTGCGCCACGAATTCGATTGACGTGAAGGTCGAAGAAAGGGAGGAAAGTGTCATGAATCCTAAAGTTTCGATGACACCGGTATAAGGGAGCTTTCCTTTACCTTCGTTTTTACACCGTGGCTAATCGCATAAAATCGAAACGAAATTGATCGATACAGGGTCAATACAACCGAGAATGACCGTGAATTACCTTCTCCCCCTCGGATTTCCTCTTTCTTCCCTTCCTGTGTTTCGATAGAAAAGGTAAGACACCGTTTCGTGAAGAGGGGTGCACTGGGACCTCAACAAATTGACATTGTTCCCACAATAGCTAATAAATTGTTTTTCACGGTGTTGCCCTTTATACGGTCGCGCAAAGGTGTCCTGAATCGTTCATGGCTCATCGGTTTCACTAAACCGTCTCATGCTTTCAATGTTTCTACCCTGTACAACGTTTTCTACGATACTGTGTTTAGGAAATATTAAATAAACATAAAAATGAAAAAAAAAAGATTATTTCCTACGTAATAGCTATTATAATTGAGTTGCATTGAAATTACAAGTCCCGAGACAACCCTTTGCACTCTTGCACAATGGAATATTCCAAGACTCAACATACCGACGTGTCATCAAATCCTAGCGGATTACAATGATTCCAATCAAATCACTAGAAATTTGCAATTATTCACTCGCAAAGTCCTATTTTATATAGAAATAAAATCTTAGCTTCGTTCAATCACCAGATGCTAAATCCTTCCAATTATCAAAGGATTTTAGAAATCATATAAAAACAACGCGTTCGTGAATAGCTAGCAAAGAGATTACACAGCAATCATCGGGTGTTCGACTGTTACATGTGTCACCGTGAACCGATCCCACTGGGTGGAAGAAAGGGTACGGAAGGAAATATCGAAAAAAGGATGGAAAAAAAAAATAGTTGGGTCTCTATGAAAATTGTATAGTCATGTTGGTATATTGGCTGGTAGCTCGCGAGGGCTCGCGTTCGTAGGCCGAGTCGCGGCTTCTATAGCGTGATTAATTCTATTTACCTGCGACCGGTGCACCGGCGGATACGCCCGTGGTATAATTTATCAGTTTGTCGGGTCTCATTGTCGCCCGTACGGCTCGTTGCTAATAGTCGGCCATTCAAGAATCGAGGGAAGCCATCTATTCTTATTACGGCCGCCGTTGTCCAAACGGCCAAGACACCGAAACGGCTGCCACCTCTACCGCCATCTTTTCACCTTCAGACTCCTCTTTGATTGTCTCCTTTCGATCGTAGTCCCGCCTTGTGTCTGCCTAGGGGATGTGTGACTTGATTTCAAGGAAAAAAAAATTTCTTTTTCTAATATCAAGGTTCTAATATCAAGGGGTGAACGATGATGACTTCCTTCGATCATGGATGGTTTTATATCGAAATATGAAAAATTCGTACCTCGGTTTTTGATAAAATGTTGAAAAATAAAAGAGTTTAGAGATTGCGATTCGGTGCCTCCATCGGAGGCAGGAAACGACCTAACAGTTCACAAGGGGATGATTCGACTCCTATTCTATACATTTATCCCCGTAAACAGAAGTCTATAATCGATTAGGACGTGCACGTATCACCATGGGAAGATTTAGTGGCTGAAACAGATGGGGAGTTTTTGGACGATGTCACCCCTTGTCTTCGATAGTCATTAGCCCGAGCTATTGTTAATACCTGGATAGACGCGAGGGGTATCGATACAAATCGATACTCACGGTTGATCGACTCCTAGCTTGGTTTCAGGGGATACTTCAGCCGCAGCTATTCTGTTCACACTCGCTGAAAATATTTACCGTCGTTTATCATCGAACAAAACATATATTTATTCCTCTACAATTAAATACCACCCTTCGGAGAAACTTCATTGTCGCGTCTTTTAATGATATAAAACGAAATTCGTGTGTGTAAGCCCCAACTGAACGCCTTTAATTAGTAAAAACAAGTATTTATTTCATGCGACGTATGATCAAAATACTTTTGAGAGTTTAGCGTGTATCCGTGCGGAGAATATATGAAAGCGGCATTGTTTTCGGCTGATATTCGTCGGTTGCCGGGCGCGAACCCGCTACTTTGCCATTATAATCCGCAGCCTCGTTTCACATACGAGCCGGGCCAGAACGCATTGAATCTTCCGCGAGGTACGCGAGCAGGAGTCATTCAATCGTTCCCGCGATTTTTCCTGGCTACGTACCGCGGGGAATTTCCCTGGGTCAGAGGCCATCCAATCGTGAACCGAAACCGGTGTCGTCGGAGTAATCACGCGCGAGAATCCCAGGCGAATTAATTGCGGCGCCGCGTTTCGGCGACGGGGAAGAAAGCGACCCGCGAACAACGAGAAAGAGAGAAAAGAGAAAAAGAAGAAAATGACGAGCCCCGATGACAATCCCGTGGTTCGATATTCGCGATACACTATCTGCGCACAGGGATCGAAAGGGAATTGTTGATGGAAAGCGAATGGCAAAGGGGATCTCTCGGTTTGTGAACACCAATTCATCGGTGTTCTCAGGTACACATCTCATTTTTCAAGGTGTTAAGCGAAGAATTAATTAGAGTTTTCTCTCCACATGTACAATATTTTCTATCGTTCGCTTAGACAATAGTTTCCTTAACCCCTTTCATTCAATTAACTCTCACGATTTTCGGTATCATTGCAACATTTCAATCACCGCTGATTATCAATGTACCTAGACATCGATGTAATTCTCTTCACGGTACAAATGTCGCTTTATTCATCTGCGCGTAGTACAGATAAAAGAACGTACACGTATTCCTAGGGCCTCTCAAAAGGTCGATTCAATTCATCAATTCAAACTACCAGTTCGTCGAATAAAAGGTACGCAGCCGCAAACATCGTTGCTCACTTGGCCACCCTCTTCATCCCCGGCATTCTTTCTCACGGATTTTCTGATTGGAAGCAACGAAGCGTGTCGCGCGAGAGAGCTACGAGAGAATTATATATATATATATGATTTAAGACGCGACTCGTTTGAGCGAATAAAAGACGAGACCGCACCACGAGCCATGATGACCGTGCAGAACGATCGCGACCAGACGATGAAGAGACGATGACGAGATGGAAAAAGGACCTTAAGGCTTAATGAAGAATTCGGCGTACTCTCGATGGCAGCCCAGGTGCCGATCAAAGAATCATTGAATCGATTTATCCGTGAATCGATCTAATCATCGCCGTAGGCCGAACCGATGCAAACGTGACCGATCTGGACGAACATAATAAGTGTTTATTAACACGGCTACTTAATTAAGAATCGCGATTCTTCGTGCTGAGAATACAACTTTATCGACGCCACGAATAAATCGAGGAGATGCTCTTGAATTTTGGTGATTCTAACCCTTTCGCCCTTTGGAAGGGCTCCGTGGATGTAGGTAACTTTTCCAGGGGATGATAAAGTCGTTAACTAATAAGCTGGTAAAATTGAAATGGCAATGGGTAATGAAAACCCTCGAACGCCTTTTCAAGGTGCAATTAAAGGGAACGGAAGAAAAAAAAATCCTCCTTTTGCAGCCTCGTTTCACGTGGCCCTATCCATTAGAAACACACAAACGATCGAAGCACAATAACACGGTAAGCTGAGGGGGTTGTAACCCCGTAAGTGGTTGTTCACCGAGATTCCTAGTGCCCAAGGAGCTCGCCAAGGCTCGGCGAGGGTGGTGGGTAGAATCGGCGAAAAATCGTCCACCGTGTCTAAAAGCCACCCCACCGTAGAGTCGCGTAGTCTGGCACGGTTAAAGCAGCGACACAGGGTGGCGCGTGCTGCCGTCGCCCTGTAATGTGTATATTATGTTAACAAATAAGTGGTCGCGGTAATAAAAGCTGGGAGGGGTGCTTTTCACCCTTCCCAGCTCGTAATGTATGCGCGGGACGTCTTGAACAATATTCCGAGCGACTCTCTGCTTGATATACAGGGTGTCCCATAACTGATGGGGTACATATTATATGAAAGACAATATATTCAAATAAAATAAAATAACAAGGTATAGACGGAAAATATGAAATATTCAATTGTTAACATTTGATGTATAATTTTAAAGAAATACGAATAATAAACTACCCTCTTCTCCGTTTCTATCACCAGTTACGAAACACCCTGTATAATGGCTCGTATAAATAATAACGTCTTTGCTCGCCACCCTCTGCATACCTCGTCCCAGATTTCGAGGCCCTCTTGTCTTCTTCTTCTTTCACGTGAATAAGAAAGGAGAGAAGAAGGGGCTAAAGGGAGGTAAAGGCGGGGGATGGGGATGGAGTAGCGTACGACGAGGGGGTTGAAGAGGAGGCTGGGGTGGATACAAGACTGAAATATGTACAAACTTGCGGCTCCTTGTTATGAGCGGTGATAAATTACTGTGGTGGAATGAGAGAAAGCTGAAAAGAGGAAGTAAGAAAGATGACATTGTGAGAGAGCAACAGGAACAGCGAGAAAAAGATGGAAAAATGTGGTCGGAGGATGCTTCCATTATAAGTACGCGGATATAGCGGCCCGGGGAAAGAAGAATGGACTATGTCGCGTGTTTCGGTAATTTTTCATGGACAATGCGTGGCTACGGGGACGACCCACATGCGACGAAATCACGAAACTGATTTTATGCAAATCAATGGTGCTCTGTAGAAAAGTCTGTGATCACAAGGATCTGCTAATTTGAAACGCTCTGAATTGTTATAAAATCATAGTTAATAACGTGAACAATAAAGAGGAAAATGATTTAAAAAATCACCTCATCCCTTACTGTTCTCCCTTTTTTTTCCTCACTTTGACGTATCACTGATACAGGCACTCTGAATGCCGACCTCTCGATTAGTGGCCATGCAACCGGAGAGTGACCCCAGCACACGCGAGTGGACCCTTTTGAAAAAGTGGAACGGTGCTGCACGTATCCCCGGAATGGTAGGCGCTCTCGAGATTCCAAGCTGAAAGGCAAAGCCACGGTTAAGCCGCTTTGTAGCCTTAACCGTGGCCGCTTAAGAGGGTGGAAGTATATTATGGGCAATATTACGGATGAATGCTGGCCAGTGCGAGAAACAGCCACTTCGGGCGATAATCTCGTTACCGAACAACTCTCCTCTCGTTTCTGATGTCAATTCGAGGGTTATTCGTGCTCGTGGAATAAAGAAAAAAGAAGGCGATGAAAGGTGTAGTTGGATGGACACGTATATACGTGTGGTAAGTAAAAAGTAGGTAAGTAAAAATTTAAGTTCATCCAATCTTTTATCTGGAAATAATTATTAATTCAATTAACAGAAAAATAAAATTGGACCACAATAATCATTTACACTGTACGACATATGTACAGATAAATGATATTTGAAATTTTCCATGGATAAAGCAACGAATTTAATTTTCTACCACATGTTCCAATGAGAGAAATAGTTCACCAAAAGCACCATGACTACGATCGCAAGATTAATCAATTTTACGATCGCGTTAAGCCCCAAAGCCAATGTTCAATCGAGATCACGAGCATTATACCGAATCAGTTGCGATCGGGATTAATTCGAGCAAGCAACGAAGAGGGGTAGCGGAAACGTCCTCGAAGCAGATGCTTTTCACCCCAAGGAACACGCGCACGAAACGCTCTGATGCAACGCAATAATATGGTAATAAAGGTTGCATGCGATTCTCGTTAGATCGTCGAACCCCTTCCTCTTTTTACGCTCGACCTATAAATCCGCCATGAAGCTTGGGGCGGTTCCGAACGAAATCGAGATCGGTCTACCTTCGATACTCGAAAGGGAAGGAACGCGTGTATAGACAATAATATCGGTTATAAATTCCGGGTCGTAAAGATGTCCGTAGTCTTGTAAGAAACGGGGTGAAAATGGGCCAGTCAGCAGGGAAATGAGACGATCGGTGCAACGACACGTTCGATTCATTGTCTGATCGCGATTTACGAGTTCTATCCCTTTATGCCCTTTCGATCATGCCCTCCTAGCCGTGGAATCGACGTTCGTGATGCCTGAGCTCTCTATTCGACTGGGTCATAAATACAAAGACGTATTGTGGAGAACACCGTGGGCAGAGCTTGCATCTCGCGAGAATAAATAAGGGTGAGTATCCTCGAGGATGTGGGAAATTAAGAGGCAACCTTCGAAATGAAGACGTAGAGCCATGTGACATTTGATAGAAAGTATATCGAAATTTTCGATACATCTCTTCTTGAATCTGTTAAAAAGTAAAAAAAATCCATTTTTCCGTCTTCTCGATTTCGAATTACCCCGTCGACATTAAACAGCTCTCAACGGATCCGCGGCTACAAAATACTACTGGTGGAAAAAGCTTACCCTCCTTCTTTCTCGCCCCTCTCAGCCGACGCGTCGAAAGGAGAACCGGTAAAAGGTGTATACTCCGAAATCGAGCCAATATTTATGTAACAGAATCGCGTTGCCTCGCGACACCAAAGCCTCCGAAGGTAAACACAAGAAAGAGATTCCGTCGTCGTTTCCGCGAGTCGGAACGAGAGACGTGGAAAAAAAAATGGAAGAAGAAGAAAGAGGGAGAGAGAAAGTAGAAGAAGGGTGGACTGGTTATTATGAAAACGACAAAGGGTGAGAGGGGCTCGAAACTGGTGCATTTCTAGGGACGAGGATCAAAATGACGGTGGTTGGTGTTGGTGGCACAATACCGCGTTCAAATTAAATTTAAAGTGTCATCCCCCAGCGTCATATGAGGTAGCCATTGTGTAGTCGAAGATACGAGGGATGGGCACACGGCGTTCGGGGGTTGTTCCTGATCGAACCGCGAACTTCGTGATTTAAGAGTCGAACGATATTCGATCGAGCTTCCCATGAGAAACAACCGAATAGAAATCTGTGTTATGTCTTCTATCGATAAATCGTTTCGATCCGAGGGCTGTTGCAATATCCGTTTTCCCAGAAGGGATTGTCGTTGGTCAGCCAACTTTCGTTTTCTAATTTATAACTAAAGTGCCATTTGATAGACTTTTCTGTTTCTTACCTTTATTTCAATAAATTCATATTACCCCTCCAATTTTACGATAAGAAAATATTTGTCAGCCTATCAACGACTTCCGGTAAATATAGTCCCAATTTGAAGCGTCACAATGCATTTATCAAGCGGCGTTCGCGAATAACACACGCGAGGAACGTTCGGGTCAATACGTCGAGCAATCTTGCGCAAAGAAAGCGATCGAGAAAGGGTCGTGGAGATAAAAGAACGGCCTCGAAGACAACGAAGAAAAGAGGACCAAAGGGGGTGGCAGAAGGTGAAGAACAGCGGAGAAGAGGAAAGTGGAAGAAAAGGCTGGAGAAGAAAGGACACCAGCTCGAAGAAGACATCGGGTCCGAGTTTCTTCTTCTTCTTATTTTAACGACGTTCCCGTTTCTACGAGTTTTCGCGACAAAGGGGAGGCCGGTTCGAGCCGGAAGCGCGAGAAGAACCGGCGATGCAACTACGATCTTTGGGAAAGGAGGCTGGTGGAAACGTGTTACGAGATTAAGTCGAGCATCCTTTGATCTTGCTACGATTACAGAACGCGTTTCTCGAAAGATTTGTATGGAAGAGTAGAAAAAAAAGAAGGGGTGAGGACGAGATTGTTTCTCGTTCTCTTGATTTCTTCCTCGGGAATAATAGTCAAGAAAAAGTGATTTAATTTAACGTTATTACTCGGAAGGGACTCGAGATGGTCTCGTAACGACGACTTCCGTTTCGAGTTGCTTGTAAATTAAAGAACTTCGTCGAAGGGATGAAAACAGGGTCGTTGAAAGTAGCAGTTGAGGATGCACGGGAGGAGAAAGCATATTAATTCTTTTGGAGCATAATTCTGCAGGGAAGAATTATGTTGGAAGAGATTGTGCTGTTACTTGGAAAACTTGGTCAACTTTTGTGATATTTACAGATCATTGTAAACAAGAATGTAATGCGAATGAAAATAAAATCTTACGTATAAACTCAAAGTGAAACGTATAATATAGAAGGGTTAATTGGAAAACTTGTGTTGGAGTTCTTTCTGCTCAAAAAGGCCATTCACCTTCTTAATCCCTTTATTCGCCTTTAATATGAAGGCAATGAGCATTTAGCTCGAACAGACGTAATCGCCGAGATAACGAACAGGCAAGGGGTTAAGAAACAAGAACGAGCCAATCAGTGAGTCAACATCGTTCCTCTGTCGTCCACGTTAGCAGAAGCACTTTTTCGTTCACAGCATTCGAAAGCGTGCTCCAGCAACGAGCCCTCCACTCCATCAGCTTTACATCGAATAAAAAAAAAAAAGAAGTAAAACCTCGAGAAACAATGTGCCATTCTGGCGTGACGTCTTTGCGATTACCGCTAACGAGCTGAAAACAACCCGTTACATCGTCACAATTCGACCGACAAAGGGTGCAACGATATTTGCACCGGTACACCCCTGTTTCGCCATTCTTCGTCTTCTACTTCCTCATTTTTTTATTTTTCATTTTCGTATGTGTGTATGTGTGTTAATTCTGCCTCGTTTTCAATTCCAACAGAGCGATGCATTGGCTACATCTACGTGCCGATTTCACGGGGCAACTGAGGATAGGGGGTGGGATACACGCTTTCTGTTCAGTGAAATTAGAAGTGCGCCCGTCCTCGTCTGAAAGCAAATAGCACTCGAGCCACGCTCCTTTTCAGGAACAATGGAAATGTTAAGCTAACAGCGACCGGCAATTGACACAAGTGCCGCCCGCGACTCGCTCTCTTTATCCGTGGAAAACTTTTTTCCAGTGCCTTTTCTTCCTTTTTTTCTCTCCATCCCCCTCGCCCGACCACTTTTCGTTTCCATGCCTTTCGTTCCTCCTTTCGTCCACGGTTTGCCTCTTCCTCTCTCTCTCCTAACCTTCTCGTGAAATCGTTCATTCGTACTTCTCTTTTGTCCTTCCTCCTTTTGTCTACCCTGGTCTTCTCCTTCTGTTTCCACGCTCGCGTGTAGGATTGCAATTTTTATTTCAACGTGATACGTGAAAAATCATTGAGAAAACGCAGTGTTTCGAGATTCCTTTCGAAATTTCTAAGCAGAACCGTTAGCAGAGGACCGTGTCTGGACTCGACGAGCCATGGTTCAATGCAAACACCAAGTTTCCCACCGTTATCCCAGAGAATCTCAAGATTTACAATTCGGATGACGGCAATATTAGCCGGAAGCTATTGGCAAATCCTCTCCTCTAACGATACAAACACGATCCTTGAGACATCCGCTCTGTTCCTCGTGGAACAGGAAACGGTCGGTTGCTTCCGAATCGAGATCCATTCGAATTCGTTCGAGATCGTCGAGTAACCGGAAGCGTTTCGAGCGTAAACAGGTCTCGAAAGACACGAAGCTTCGAATCAGGCTTCTATTGACACAATTGCGATTCCCAAAGAGGTTCAATGTACTCGATGCGAGAATTATAAGGAATGAGTACATTTTGATGAGTTTGAGTGAGTTGGGTGGCCTCGAGGGTGCTCTGCCCCTCTAACACCCTTGTTTTTCAGAATTAACGCATAAGTATATAAATTTCAAATTCACCAATTTTTGTTTCTTTGCATATTCGTTGCATCCTCAGAAATCCATTAAGTAAATCCACCCACGAGTCTTTCAAAGAGCAAACGTAATCAATGTATCTTTCACACCCTCTATTTAAACGTCTGCTATAGGCTCTAAGGCAAAAAAAAGAGATATGTCACCCCCGGTTACCCTTTAAAACAGGCCAAGTTCTTACGTCACCGCAGGAAAATACAATATGGACGAACACGTATGACTGAAGAGAGGGTAGCTGAGACTTCTATTTGCCATTCGTGCCTGAACAAATACTGGCCTTGCCACATGCCACGCATCCGGCACGCTCGGCTACATGTAAAATGCAAACATTTATTATCAATCGAATTAAAGGGCTCGTTCTCTAGCAACCACACTCTTATAAAACCTTCGTATGATCCCCTGTTTCGAAAATTGAATGTCTCTATTAACGCGACAATGTTTGATTTACCAATTTCTCTCAACGTTTATTCGATATATTCGAATTTTTATCTAAATAAATAAATAATTCTTCCTTTGATTATTATTAGTTATAGTCAGCCGTGAAAATGCTACATCCTAGTCCTATTTTTCAAACTCGTAAATTTGTTAGAAAGATTACTAGCTGTATGACAGGTCGGATCAACGCTGCCAATCCACCCTTCCGGTCCCTTCGTCATCTATCACACGAAATGCTCACCCTCGCCACTCGCCACAAGGAGGCTAACAGCGATCCGGCGTTTCACGGATGACAGAACCTCGTCGTCGTGGTCGTGTATTAAACGAGCGTACGTCGTGGCTCATTGCAAGACGATCTCGCTAATGGGGCTAGAAGTCACTCGTAGCCACGTGGCCAAGTAGTTTCGCGTACATCTCGTTGCGAGCTGAAAAATGTCGACTATATTTGCTGCTGATTTATCGAAGGGTTAATTGCCGATGAAAATATTCCCAGTATACCACGCGTCTTAAAATTCCAAATTGATCCCTAATTCAAACTACGCGTGTACATAATTTAAATTACAACTCGAGCTTATAAAAATAACGAGAAAAGAAAAAAGATTTGAAGAATCTTTGAAGTTATCGATAAGGCAAAGAGGGTAGGGTGATCCAGATGCGCCCACTGAACCGAGATCCTCCGATAGAACAGGTATTCAGGTGATTACAATCCACACCCACGCAGCGACACGCTGTGCCCATATTACACGTGCACACTAATCGGGATACGTGCATTATACAGGCGGGGAAGAGGTTGGAATAGGGACATTAGACACGTGCACGTGACCGTACTCATAGAACCGTGTGTTCGTTGTCCATGCTACACAATCGCGATATGAATTACACGAAGCAGCCGTGAAGAATGCGGATGCAACATCTTTATACGGATTCCCCTCACGGGACAGAGTCCACAGCGCGATTCATCATTCCCAATCTGGATTATTCATTGTACAGGGTGATCCTGACGGGCTTGAACACCGACTAAAATTGGATTCCTAAACGCGTAGAGCAAAGCTGGATATCAAACACGAATAACTATAGTCATTCTTCTTTTCCATTCTTACAGCGACTGATCAGTGGAAGTGTAATTGATTATTTATTAAAAATCGTGATATTTTTAAGTATTATAAAATGATGGGAACGATGCAGTTTATTGCTATATCGAATCTTCCGTTTCCATTTTCCGGTCTCGCAAGCGAGCACGATTTTCGACGACGAGAATATGTAATCCCCCTTCGTTCCTTTCCGCCGTGGCATCGTCAAGGTAACAGTACGGTTTCCTGTTCACTGATCGTCGACAAAAGTTGTACGTCGAGAGAACCCCTTTCCGACAACGATCCGGTAAACGACGAATCGGCTTTTTCAACAATTCGCTTGTCACCGGTTTCATGGGATTAACATTTGTTAATCTCGCGCGGTTTTCAGTAAAAAAAGAAAAAAGAAAAGGAGGGAAGAAAAGGTAGCACCGTCTGTTCCATAGAAATCCCCTTATTCCGTCGATACCTTCAACCCTGCTTTGCAAAGAAGCATAAATACAATGTATCGGTGGTGAGATACGAAAGGGTGTGTTGAAAATATTCTATACTTCATGGGAATTAATTTGGAAATTCGTAAAAACATTTAAGGAGGTGTTTGAAAATTTTGTAACGAACTAAATGTACGATCAGTAGAGAAGAAGTTTGATGAAAGTATAAAAAGAAGAAAGGATAGAAGCAACAGAGAGCTGTTTGAAAGCCGTTTCTTTCGTTCGATCGATTAAACAAACCTGATAAATTATGCGGAAGCTCTCTGGACAGCTTCGACCCCTCTCCTTTCGTTGTCTCTATACATATAGGACGGACGACAATCGACAAAAACTGACGGCGGAACGAGGCAGGCATTGTAGGTCGCGAAGTGGAGACAGTAAACAGCCATTGTACGAAGCACAATGTGTTACTCCGTCGGTTCGATTCCTTTTTGCGCCACAATCCTATACCTGCCCGTTTCGATCCACCCCCCCGCACACATCCCCTCCCACATCCTTCCTTCTACTTTGCTGATTTTGTCGCCGGACAAAACGATCCATTCTGATACGCGTGTTCCTCATTCCCCTTTTTCATCCTTCCACCAACGGAATTATTTGGACAAACGAGCTTCTAATGGAGCCAAAGTCCACTACCGTGCTTGTAATTAGAGTGTACGGGAATTCAAGCTGGCTTATAGGACGTTTGATTAATTGAAGAACCATCTGGAGAAATTCTAGCCAGATTTTCCATCGAAATGGTTGACGAAATATTATTTGTTTCATTTTCGAAAGCTTTTTGCTTAAAAATCTAAGCTTAATCTTGAAAATTCTAACTGCAAATTCTATTTATTTCGATCCAAACCACCCCTATTTCAACTTTTCTCAAATTTCTCGCTCCCTATTCTTAAAGTTTACATTTATAATTGAATAAAGATCAATTGAGTTTGGAATCGAATAGCATCACCGTCAATCTCAGAATGCTCTCCAAAAATGGCATGGAATTGAATTTTCGAGCGGAATGGGGGTAGCAACGGGTAGCCATAAAAATCAAAGGATCAAAACACTCGACGTAGACAGCGTGCGCCAGGCTGGTGGTGTCAGTGGCTCGCAAAGGATCACGAACAACCATTCGTTATCCTTGCACAATGGCCCGTACAATGGGGACCGGTTTTCGCGCACGCTTATGACGTATTATGGGAGAAAAGCGGAAACGTATGTTTTATCCCAGTTTTCCCCCGTTTAGTGGCATTTAGTTCGCTCCACTGGCTCGTATTTATTTTTCCTCCCTCCCTTTTTCCTCTTCACTCGTTCAGTCCCATTCTCTGTCTCTCGTCGACGCCTTTCTCGCTCCTCTCGACGCTGACATTTATCATTCGACCAGCGTCGTTCGGCGTCGTTGTCGCTCGATATTATGGCTGTTAACGTGGACGTAATGGCATTATCTGGCCATTGTTCGACGCACAACGTAAGGGAAAGGGAAGAGGATGATGCCTAGAGGGTTGCTAATTTGTGGAAATCGAACCGACGATGATGCAGGGTGGTGAGAACAAATTCTGGTTAAATCTTAAGAGCATTGCAATTTTTCTATTGCGATACTGAAAATGGGTACTTTTAATTTTCAAATTGGATCATAAGAAATAAGAGCCTTTCAAACTTTGATAAATATTCAGGGAGGTGTTTAAAGTTGAATAATCTTATCAAACAGCCACAAGTTCTGTCGTACGTATTTCAATCAAAATACGAGCGAAGGGGTACTGAAAATTTTCATTTGAAGAATTTCAATAAAATTTGCAAAACACCACAAAACTTTAACTTACATTCGTCTCGGAGTCCTTTCTAAAGGACACAAAGGTCGTCGAAGAGAAAATGAAGACAAATAGAGGCGAAGAAAAGTGGTCGTTCGAAAGGAAGAAATGTCTAACTATCATTCTAATGACCAGGATACAATGGCGGGAAAAGACTTCTTGCCGGTGTCAATTAACGCAACGGCGACGAAAGGCGCAGCACGAAAGAGTTTCGGCTCGTTTCAACGAACTTCGACGCGGAGCGGAGGCCAGCTTGGAAAACGGCCAGAAAAGACGCGGAACAATGGTAGCCAGCGCGGCGGTACAAGCCACTAATTATAAATCCATTGTTACGCCCATTTTTTCGCCTGGCGTCCTTCCTGTCCCGCTTCTGGAGACTCCGAGGGAACAAGAGAGAGAGAAAGAGGTACGACCATTCTCTGTGTCGCCTGGTGGCCGTCGTAATGCCGCCATTGTCTCGCTATTGTCGCGACATTGTCGCACGATAAAGCGCGAAGACAAAGCCGATCTACAAAGGTCCTGGCTCGCGTAACAAGCTGTCTTTGTCTTTTCTCCGCTACACCGTCTTCATCCATCCTTCCTTCTTTTCCATAGTCTTTCTCGATCCACGAACGCCCCTACTCGTCGAACCAGCCTATTTTCTACCACTTACTTCCGCCTCCGGTTCTTCTTTTCGTCGCGAGCGGACGTTCGACAGGCCGTTGTTCTCTTGCCGATCCGTCTGGGATAATGTTGAGGGGTTACTGTATTATTTCTTTGTTATCTACGGGTGTGTTACCATGGGAGGAAGTGTAATTAGCGGATATACAAGTGTTTTCTTATTTTCTTGTTCAGGAAATATCGTAGTTATTTCTGTACTGTTGTAATAGCCGTTCATCAACCCTTACACCTATGCTTTCCGAAGATCTACGAATCGTTCGTCAAAAAGTCAGCAACAAAGAGAACCGAGAAACTACGACAAAATGGTCCCCGGTTGTATTTGTAAAGCAGCCTCGCGAATCGATCATTCCAATAATAAAAGATAAGTTAACGGGACAGGAGACAGGAGGTGAGGAATATTGGTAGACATCGTTGCTACGAGAGAGCCAGCTATCCCCACGTCCCTATCAGCCCGATAACGAGTTACCGTTCGTAGTGTTGTATGCTTGGCTTCAATGTGCCACGACAATGTAGCCAACGTTCAGGCATTCAGCGGTGCACAATGCCAGGAACATAATGTCATAATGGAGCGGGGCGTCCGGCAGGACCCACCAAGAACAGAGCGAACAGAAGGAAACGAGAGAAGAGAGGGATGAACCGGAGGCAGAGAAACGTGGTAACGGAGCAGGCGAATCGAGTTGGTTCGGCCAAAATCGTCCAAAGTGAAGAAAAAAAAAAAATAAATAAATAAAGGGTTGCTCGAAGAATAGGAAAGAGAGGGTTGAAGCACTTCAGGGTTGGAAAAAATTGAGTTCCGTTAACTATCCATGATCGAGAACCACTCATCCTCGCCTTGTCAACGAGGGAAGAAACTTGAACCCTTCTCTACTCCTCCCCCGCTGTCTTCCCTGACAAGGGATGCGTTTCATAAATTGGGAATTTGTTAATAATAGAATACCTTGAATAATTCTACTAACAGAGTAGTTATCCCACTATTACCTCAAAGGCCCCTTGAGTCCTGACGATTCACTGACCGCACGGTTAATTATTTGCTTTGTCTAAGGTCCTCGATAACCCTGGAAACGATTCGGTATTAGAAGCTTTCCACGAACGCTATTGTCTAATTGTCATTGTCAGTCGTTAGGTAAACCACCCTCTGTCGAAGACCGATAAGAGGGTGCGAGCGACTGGTAGCGGCCATTAACGATAAACCCTGTTGCCGATCGTCGATGGAATCGGGCCAACTAAACCGATTGAAATCGTTCGATGTCAACCACGGATTCGTTTTACAGCTCTGTTTGGGGATTGTTATACAGGGTGACCCATACAAATAGGACAAGCTGTATCATTAAATATTATCAAGAGAAAATTGCAAACAGTGCAACTACAAGAAAACTGAAAAATTGTATGGGTTAATATTACCCAAAATATAGGATCTTATTAGAAACGAAGAAAGATGCAACTGCACTTTTACATATGCATGCACTAAAATGCATGCACTAAAAAATAGGACAAAAAATTAATTTAAAAGAAACTTTCCAATTAACGAAAAGGTGCTGGTCTTTCTTTTTTCATTTTTACACCATCTTAAAGGTGTAGCTCGTCCCAGTTACATGGGACACCCTGTACAGTCCGCGTGTTACGGGTATAAAATAGGGGATGATTAAAATAACGAGGCTGCGAGGAGGGTGTCCTCTAGAGAACCTCTCCCCTCTAGCCAGCAGGAGAAGAGAAAGGGGAGCCGCGTTGCGAATCACGATGGTGATGGGAATGGAAGAGGGTGCGGGGGTGATATTGTGCTGAAACAATGTGGCGCCCGACACCCCTGTCGCTGGTAACTCGTACTGGCGAGCACAACATCAATTGACGCCCTTGCACCGACTCGAAACCTTCAACCCCCCCACCCTTCATCCCTTCAACCACCGGCTAGACTCCGGCTGGAGAGGTTGGATAAGGAGGATGATGTTGCTTGCATCAATGGTCACCTTGCTGCAAGGACTTCGGGGGTGATTTAGCCCTTTCCGGACCAGACGTTTTTAACCGCACTCATTATGACTTTTCGGCTTTCTATCACGATGCTCCCTTAAATGCCTTTTGTCTTTTTAAATAAATGTATATCTTATTTTCTTAGGGTTGACCTGAATTTGATGAATTTGGCCCTAGTTGTTACTTATAATTTTAATTAAAAGTACCAAATCCGATTTGGAAATAAAAAAATTAGTACTTAATATCCTTGGGAACTTAAATTATCCCATGTCTGACTATAGATGATTGTTTCTACTGCGACTATTAAATGATTATCTATTGTTGCAAAGATTAATTTAAAAAAATAATCGTGTAATTACAGATTTTAACAACTTTTGCTAGTAAGCTCCCGGATAGGAATCACGTGTTTTTCGTCATCTCCCTCGAGTGTAAGCGAAGAGTAGGTATTCCCGAGCCATTTCTCTCGTGGAAAGTCTCATTACGTTCGGTGAGATGGATGAATCTCGTTACACGAACTGCGAAAACCATCTAGCCGGAAGCTCGTAAATAGATTAAATTCGACACCCGGAAATTCTCGGATATAATCCGTGAAAGCGCGTTGGCTTGTTAAGAGGATTACATTAATCGTTACGAAATTCTTACTGTTCCTAATTGACTTGACTGATTTAGTGACAGATTAAAAGAAGTTCGATGATCTTTATTCAACGCCGATGATAATTGATGCCCGTTAAGAAACCCCCGAAAATCTACCTGCAAATCCAAAGTAATCAAACGAAAGAAGCGTATCAACAAGATCCTCGACGGTGTCCACGCGTATTCCACAAACCGCAACACCATCAGTGGTCCGTTCAAAGGTTTTCAAAAACCACCCTCCGGTTGACGGTCGCGCGTCAAGCATCCGGGGTGCCATTTCTCTCCGGGGAACGTCTCATTACGCGCAGACGAGACGAATGGATCTCGTTACGATTACGAACGGGGGCGAGATCGTGGTGGTCGGTCGGCGTGGCGCACCGTCAACAGAGAATGGACGACGAGCGACGTAACCAACGTTATTTCTTTTTCTTCTTTTCTCTCTCCTACTCTCTTTTCTACCGCGGACAGAGGCGGCTGGTGGTTGCAGTGAGAAGAAGAGATCGGTCGAAGGGGTGAGCGAGGCGAGGTGAGGCGAGACGGGACGAGAGGAGGGGAGAAATAATTTAAAAGCTGAATTGAATTTTTCGTCCTCGGAGTCTTTCGTTCGGGCATTGGGAGGCGGACAATGGCTCAATGGCGATGTATCAAGGAAAGTCGACTCGCGGGAGAGGCCAGCATTGTATCGGCCTTTCCTCGTGCCTCCCTGCCTCTATCCCACCCGGCACACACTCACCCAAACATCGACGCTTTCACTCACATCGTTGCCTTCTTGCTCGCTTCCTCGATGCAGGTCCACTGCAACCCCTCGCTCAACCACCCATCGTTCCACACCGATCCCGTTGCTGTGCCACATTCAGATACCAGCTTTGTTTCCGGAAAATTTCGCAACGTTTCGAATCAAAATTTCACTCTAGATGCAAGGGTTAATTACGAACGTTTCATAAGAACTTGTCGTATGGTCGAAATCATCCTCTTTAAGCGAATCGACGTTAAAATTCAAGGATTCGAATAAATACTGCCAGTACATCCTGCGATTCTTCTTCGCGTAAGCTGACGGAACTTCGGCCCCGAGGACCAAGTCTCTCCCCCGGCTTGTTCCGCCCTTCCGTACGAGGGAGTAACAGCACGGGAACATCGGCCATTCGTCTTCGTAGAACAAAGTGCGGCGATCTACTTTCCTGACCGAATGCGAATCCAATGCAAATCCGTACGACGGATCCTGACAATAGGCGAGCTAGCGATATGGTAATGTCCTCCCACGTCGATTTCAACGATCGACCCTGTGTGCGTGTGCAACTCCAATGTAACCAACGGCACCCACACAACCATGGATTACCAGCTCGTGGTGAGAAGGGTTTGTGGAAGAGATTGTGGAACGCGATACGATGGTGGGCGTACGTGGATATTGCATTGGATAATGCAACGTTTGCGTACAGCTATGCAGATACGCGCGATGAAGATCTTTCGAGGCGCTCGACCGCGAACAAACGGTGAATGCGAGACGATTGGCGGCACGCAGGACTTTGCAATCGTTTTACCTTCTCTTTCTTTCTTTTCGACGCATTCGAACGTCCGTCTTTGAATATTCTTCACGATTTAGGTCGCGGTTTTTATGAAATGCAATAATTAATGAAACATATTTGCACGTCGTAAAAGAGAACAACCCCGTGGAGTAAGAGAAACGGCAGAAAATTCGTGCAATTTAATTAACAGTTTCTCGAATTACAGCCACGATTGGAAAACAAAAGGGAGCGAAAGAATTACAGGGGCATAACTTTTCATTCGATCCCTCAACCCTGTACGCGCACCCTGCTGTCCCGTTTATCTCTTTATCACCCTTATTCTCTTTCTCCGTCCGCTCATCTGTTCCTTTCCCTCTTCGCGATGTCGCCTCGCGCCCGCGCGAAGAGGCGAGAGATCCGGCCACGGAAAGGTACAAAGGGTGGAGACAAAAGGAAGCGCCGCCCTCGAGATACTAGAACAATGGAGGTCGAACAAAGGGCTGATGCTGGAAATTTAACCGATGATCGAAAGTGTCCCCTTGAACCAACTATTTTCCATCCAGCCTGTCCCCGCTCGATAATGCTCTTTCTTATTCGACCAACAACCCCTCGCCTCGCCTTTTGCCTCACGAATTAATTAATCCATGGAACTAATAGGTCTCTCTTCCCCTACAGGGGATGATCGTTAAATGGCAAACTTCCTTGGTATCTTAATCGTTAAGAAAACAAATGCGAGAGGCTTGTTTGTGATTTCTTTGAATTCGAAATTTCAATTAGACACTTTTTCATTTATTAAGATTAGGGTGGAAATATTTTAAGGAGTCATACCATCGGGTCACTATGACCAGATGGAGGAAAACATCAGGGTTAAAGTTGGGCTCAAGTTGAACGGTCCGTTCCGAAAGAGAAAGCGAACAAAGCTTTTTGCCAGCAGCCAACGCTTCTGAACGCTCGTTCACGCGGCTGTATACGTTCTCATGAGAGAGTTCGTAGTGGTTTGACAGTTTTTATCGGACTGGCTCGGACCAGCCGGTACACGAGCAACGGCAGTATGCTCTCGAGTTCCGGTTCGACGGCCAACTTTGCCATACGTATCCTCTTTCCTTCATCCGTTCTCTCGTTCTGTCTCTGTGCACCCTCTCGCGCGAGCCCTCTCATAAACACTCGATCTCCATTAAACTCGCTCTTTTCAAGGGACTGACCAGCTACCGATACTCGGTTATCGTAACATCCTACTGGACCTCCCTGTGTATTATTTTTTCCACGGATAAATTCGTCTTTTCGAGGAAACGTTCGAGGTCCTTGCGCGGGGCAATTTCACACCCTTTGAAATTGTCGCAGTAGAAACGAACAATTATGGGTATTTAATTTGAAGATTTAGCACGCGAACATGATAAGCTGTCGAACGAGTATAATCATCGACCCCTTCCCCATTTCGTGATAATTCCTTGGAAACCCCAGGCAGTTTGGAGGTAACGACAACCACCCCCAGGGAATCGGTTCGAAGAAAGCAACCTTCGAAATCAAGCTCAGTCTCGTGACTGGAAACATCGGGAAAAAGGAGCACCCCTTACGATTCCTAATCAGAGATCAGTCCGCCGTAACCGCAAGCGTGGTGCGTTGGCGGTAACGACAAAGCGGTGACAATGCCGGTCGGAAGACGACAGGTCGGGCCACCCCGTGACATCGCACAAAGAGGTTCGTTGTACAGGCGCGTTTGTACTTACAAATGCAAAAGCGGCCAGGCGAACACGTGAAATCGATTTCAAGCAAATAATCGGATACTCGCCGGCTCAGGGGCGGCTACGAGACTACCTAACGCTTTGCATGTGCCACGCGTACGAGTGTACAGCGAAGAGCAACAATCAACCAATAATACTGTTCTACTAGAAAATTCTTATGAAATAGATTGCTTCGCGAGGCGAGAGATTAATTAACTGCTATATTAGCCATTTGATAATTCGATGTTTGGGACTCTAGAGATGGACCTTTTTAAGAAATAGGGAATTATCGAGCTATTCTAATTAGCTAAATGTAACCAAGTTTAAATATTCAATTGTTTTTTAAGTTGAAACAGTCGCATATCTCTGTACCTACAGATGAAGGTTTTCTGTTCCGTTTCATCGATACGTACGGATGAAGAATAATTTTCTGAAAAATATGGTTTCATTGGTACAGTTTTGCTCGTTGGTGTACGCGGAGGAAGAAGTTGGAGTGGGAGAGCGTAGTAGGTGGTGGCGGAGAAGGTTGGAGGAAGTCGCCGGGTGGACGGGGTTGAAGAAGAAGTAGGAGGAGGAGGAGGAGCGTAGTCGCATAATTCAGAATCGACAAAGCGGCAGATTATGGAAATAGAGTCCCTGAGTCGTAGCCAGAGTTCTCTCTGTCCTCGTGTTTGCTTCTCCCTCTATCCACCTTTCTTCTCCTCCACCTACAAACTTCCTTCCTCTGTCGGTTCTCTTGCTCTTTCTAGCCGCGTTCGAACCCGTACGGTGTTACCATGACGACCATTGTGCCACACTCTCTTCCACCTCCACCTTCACTCCACCTTCTGGTTCAACCCAACCTTCAACAGCGCCTCCACCAACGCAATTTCCCCTTCCCTCGTCCACGACTACAGCGCCACCGTGCCCGCCCCCCTCTTAACCGCCCAACAACCGATCCACCAACCCCACCGTGTGTACCTCATCTCTCTAACGACTTGTTGTTAATGTTGTATCAACTCACCCTGCAAACAGCCTCACCCTTCCTCTCTCTCTTTCTCTCTCTCTCTTCAGATGTCTCTTACCCTCACCAGTGTCTTCCCTTTCTCGGTCTTGCTCGTGGTTCCCCTTCTGCCCTTCCGCCCTTCCGCCCTTGCACCCGCTGTCTGTAAAGCAACGAGTTCGTGTAAGTACGTTTGTGGATGTGGGCGAGCTAGGTGAAAGAGGGTGAACGAGGTGAGGGGGTGTGTTCTTTCGAAGGCGTAACTGGTGTTCGAATTTTTCACAGGCGTCAAGTTCTTCTGCTTCCCCTCAAGTTTTCGAGCTTTCATATATGTAGGTTGATTTTTCGCCTTCTGTTGGCTGTGTACTCGGTTTCCTTTTGTCGGACGGCTCGCTTTGTTTTCCCCGATAATCGGGGATGATTTTTTTTCTTCCGGGACGGTGTAAGCTCGCCGTAAATTCTCGGATGGAGGATATTTCGAAATTGGACTCGTCATCGATCGCGTCATTTCGTTGGAAATAATTTGTCAAGAGCGTCGAAAGGACGGGAAACGAATCTGCATGATTCTGCGGGACTTGGGTATCGGTTCCAGAAAATCGGTCACGAGAAAAAGGGGTCACGGCACGTCAATATAATTAATGACCCATCTGGTTGTTTCAGGTCCCACAAAAGGAAGACGGTTCTTGCGGATGGTCCTCCGGAAAAACATCGTTTACCGGCGTGACGTCGGCAAAGAGACTTCGATTCGCAATTACGCACGTGCGGCGTTGATGGACGTGCGAGGGTTGATGGATATTTATAAACAGGTATCAGTCGTCAAAGACCTGGCCCGTTGAATCAACTTTGCGATCGCCGATAATCAATAATCAGTGTCGCGACGGTGCCACCCCCGTGTTTCATCCATTTTCCAAAGGAACTTCGTCGTGCTGTGCCCGGATGAACGTAATCGCGACAGTAAGAGGCGACAATGAGCGCAGTTAGCGTACAAGGGTACAGCAGGATGCCGGTACAGAACGCAGAAGAGACGGACGCGTAACGCCGGCGTCGTCGTCGCGTTTCATTATATAACGACAGAGAACGGATTAATCCTAGCGGCGGCGTCGCGGCGGCAACTCGGCCAGCATAATAGATATGCTCTTTCTTTGTTTCGTCAGCTCATAATGGCCGCGCCTCGCAAGAAAACGCGAAACACGGAGCATTATGCAGCAAGTCCGTCGAGACGAACGAGAATAAACTGGGACTGAATAGCTTTCTGAGTTTGTTTCCTTTCCTATTCCCCTCTTTCTCGCCGCTCTTTCTTTTCCTTTCCCTTTCTTTTCTCTGTTCTTCTTTGTTTTTCCATTCTTTTTTTCTTTCGCAGAAGAAGGATACACCAGACTGACTCCAGCTTTTTCGAAGCTTTTGTCTCGCACGCCGAAGGGGATGATCGGTAAGATGCTTCGGTTCGATTCTTTCAGCTCCACTTTTACGGATCGAGCAGGTCTTTCGGTTTTCGTGTCATTTTCTTTGCAATCGAATACAATATTAAAGATACTTTGTATTGAAAAAAAAGGTAGAGAAATAAAGTAATCATTAGGCTCACCTGTTCCAAGTATTCGCAAAATGGACACAGGTTACACGCGATAAATCGTGAGTTCTAAAAACGAGAAGTATAAAAAGAAAGGGAAAAGGACGAGCAAAGGATCGAAAGTGGTCCCACATTGAAGTGGTGTCCCTGTTCCTTTGCACGCGTACCGTTCATGCGGATCTATGGTTCAAAGGAGGGTCGTCTTAACGACCGTATCAATTCGCATTTTCTCCCATTCATGGACCGCCTAATCCTCGACACGGCTGTGCACGGGCGTGCACAGTGTCCTGGCCCGCGTCGTGTCCTGCGGGAGGACCTTTATGCCTATTCCTGGACGAGCTATATCTACGACAACCGACATAAATCGTCGCGGGACTCGACTTACTTCGAAACGACCGGAATCGCCCTATCTTCTTCTTCCCCATTCGGTTGAAAATAAAGGGGGTTCGAGAAAAAGGAATTGCAACAGAGGATTCGATAAAAGATACTTAGATAATTATGCAGAATAGGGTTTACGTTGGCATACGATGAAATAGAAAGTCAGAAATAAAATTAGGTCTCAAGAATTTTTAATTACAACCCCATAAAAAGAGGCGGCTGGGTGATAGAGTCGTCGAGAGTTATTATAAAAATTGCCTCAGATTTTAATGCTTATTTTACAATCAAATGCCACGATATTTGAAACCTAATATCCTCTGCCAGGAAAGCAAGTCGTCGCGTTTTTAATTCGATGAAAGTATCACGAAAATCTTGGTTCGTCCACAATGAGCGTAATTTTGAAGAAACTTAAGTCGTGAAAACACTTTGTGACCCGTTTGTTCGGTTGAAAGGTATGCAGGGCTGAGAGCCAATTTCGACCACGCGAGTCGAATCGCTCATGGAAACGATCCGGAAGCTGGAAGCACGGAAAGCTTCTGCCAGTCGTTACATCGAACTTTCCGCTTGTGATCGCTTCGCTGGTCGAGACAGAGCGTCGCGAATGGAACGTTTCTCTGCTTCGCGAATCCTGCTCGAGACTCAAATGTCTCGTAAACTCCCTAATCGAGTGGCTTTGGGAAAGGATGGAAAATGTGATGCAAGTATATTTTTAAGCTTCCCTCTTGCACTTTTCAAACGATGGTCTTTGTGGATACTTGGAAATTTTAAACGAAAACTTTCGAAATCCTTTTATCTATTCTATTAAACTTTCTATTAGATATATTAAAAAGTGTCATAGATTCCACGTTGACCTCTGTTAAGAAATTCATCCTTTGTAAAAAGGACCAAACATTTCATTTTTTCCCTATCTTGAAAGCACTAATAGACATAAAAGAGCCGAGACAATTGAGAAAACACGAGCAAAGGATAATCAGAAGAAGGGAAAAATTCCGCAGGCAAAAAAGATGGTGGAGGACGACGACAGTCTCTAAACTGGAGCTTAGTGACGCAATGCCACCCTTTCGGGGAGCAAGTGGTAGGAAGGATGGTCGGCGGTTCAGGATAATGGGTAATTACACGTCTCCCTGGTGCTCCTGTGGCTCGACAACAGGACAGAGCCTTTAGAAGTAGAGAGGTCTGTGCACGTGCCAGTTTTCGGCTACGGCGGTGCTATTTAAACCGAGAAAATATGTAAATCTCGTCGCTTATAAAGCTGTACATCAAGCTCGCCGTTCTCTCGCGTGGAAAAGGAAGAATGCGAGGAAAGAAGGGAACGTAGGGGTAAAAGAACGAACCTATGAAGAGGAGAGCCTGAGGAACCTTCTGATGTTGTAGTACTTGTAGCCCCCAAAGGGATCGTCTGTGATATTAATTTTCTCGCAAGTACTCAGTTAACTACCTATCTAATCTGCATAATAATTCCCACTTAATTCTCAAACTGTAATTAGAACCAAAGGTACCAGAACTTACAATAAATCCTTAAGTGTGAAAATTTCTTCTTCGTCTTTTCTCTCACCCTACGCATAGCCTAACGACTATAATTCCTTTCTTACGCGGTTTTCCCCTGCCAAATATGTCCCCGTTCGCCTTGCAAGACTTTGTGTCTGGAAATGGGTTCGTTTGCGTTAACGCCGGCCCTCTGATAACGCGGCGAGCCATTGTACCCCTGCCAAAAGGGGGCAGAGACGTCGATACGAGGGTGCAATAAGACGAAAGGGTAAGGGAAGAATATGCTTACAACAAACGCGTCATAATACTACGACGAGACAATGGTCGTTTGTCGTGACGAATTGTTCGTTTGATGCACGACACAGATTTTATGTTATTTTATATACAATCGGCTTCGAGTTTCGCGCATGCAGATCCGCGCGAGGGATGGCGGTGGATTCGAGACAATGCGCATGAACGCCAGGGACAAAAGCTATTGAAATAAGAACGCGGTGGAACACAGGGTGGGGAGATTGTGTTACATTGAAAAATTACATCGTTGCGACGCGATTTCGAGCGTGTTCTCCCTTGTTACCCGCACAATCGTATCTCGCGGAGGGGGGTAAAAATGTAGACAAGCCTGGGAATTTATACCGTTCGCTGGATTGATTCTGTTTTGCTCGCTGGACTGAACGTTTTTAATATTTCTTTCTGTTTGAATAATTGCAAATATCAGGTGTTCCATAAGGATTTAGAGAAATAAATTCATTCGCGCTTATGTAAAATAAATTCTACTATAAGATACTTATAGTATTTTGATCAGAAACGAATCACCTGTACTTCGTTTATTAAAAAAAAGGCAATTTAAAAATTTCAAACTCGTGTTTTACAATTAAAGCCACAAATTTTTTGCAAAATTATTCTGAAAATACCTAGCAAGCGAGGGTTGGTCGCGAGAAGAATGACGTCTGTGTCGAAGGGGTGAAGAGAGAGAGATAGGGAAGAAGGGTGCAGGAAGGTAGACAAAGGCGAATTGAATCTGCATGCCAAAACCACGTCTCCCTTGGATGCCTGCGATGCTGAGTCCGATTCGTATCACGTGGTGGGTTTCTCTCCTTTAAATCGACGCACTCAGCCGAGTATCGCGTGTAAGGGACCAAGTTTGTCGCGTGCTCGATAGAGAATAATTCCATTCAACGAATTTTCCGACTGACCGATCGTTCGTCAAAGAGATCTGCTTGGAAAAGTATGGAAAATTCGAACGATCCGCGGCTCTACGCGTCTCTTAACCCTTTCGCGGACAATTGGGCTATTCGTTTCGTCAATTTTCAAATTTTTGCATGGTGTTATTCAAAAAAGAAAAAGGAGGAAAAGAGAAAAAAAGAAATCTTCATCCGTAACATCGGATCTCTGAATTTTTCAATTCCTCGACGTTTCCCTTGGAGGAAAATTCAGGCAGACTGGTTACGTAGCAGTTACCCGGGGCTGTCCTTTTGCCCGCGACTCGATTCACGTTCCGGGCGAGCAGCAAGGGGGAAAAAAATATCGGTCGCGGTCGCATCGGTGAGCAAGGAAGAGGAACATCTCTATACAGCGGGACGGGGGAGGGTGATAGGGGGTGAACGAGCTCGTTCGAGCAGAGTCAGCCACTTGGCATCCGTTCGCCTCGCTCGAAATGCTTTTTTATTAACTCGCACCTGAATGACTTTCCTCTCTCTTCCGTTCGCCTTGTCCCTTTCTTCTAGGACGATTCAGCCGCCGGCTGAATACATTCTCCGGCTCAATAAGGCGAGCTGCCGCGTACCGTTATTCGAAAACGCCGCGCCGACGAGCGAAGAGAAGAGAAGAGAAACGGAGAGGAGAAGAGAGGAGACGTCGCCGCTCCTCTTGTCGGTAATTATTTGCCGAGTGGTAATAAATTGAAAGCGAAGCAGCGATAAGGCGGCCAACCAGGCAACTTCAGCCCCTGCCTCGGCAACGCGCCAAGGGGTACGGGGGTGTACCGTACAACTTTTCAACTTAATAAGTCGAACGAGGGTAGAGGGGATGCTCTTTCTGCTTGTGGCGAAGGTGTCGAGCTTGCCCCGCGATGGATGCTCCTCTTGTTCCCCGGGTTTCCTTCGAATCTCGAGGAACATTTTAGGAGATCATCTTCCAGAATGAATTCTCTAACAGAGGGTGTATATATAGAAATTAGAAAATTGATATTTCTCTCCATCCCTTGTTTGATATTAATCGAAATTTTTAAGAATATCAAGTAGATCGATTCGAAGATTAAAAGGTACCGAGGTATAAATTTCAACTAAAGTATTATGTTTTTAAATACTCTTTCACGGTGAACGTCTAAAGAACAGGAGTTCTTTCGCACAATAACGCGTCGTCGGCACAGAATCCATCGTCATTTATCAAAAACTGTAAAGCAATACAAAAAGCATTATTAAATGTACACGTATTATTCTCGTTTTCATATGAAACGCTTAAAAGGTAGCCATTCAAGAAAGGTCTCGTTTCAAGCATCGAAAGAACATGCACACGAACCGCGCGAATACACGTCGAATCGTCGATGTCGATCAAGCATTTTTCTTTTCATTCGCCCATTCACCATACACCCGCGTTCTCCCATTTGAAAACGTAAACTACACTCTCCCTTAACAATTCCAACGCGAGCGTATTTCCATAATAAATCACGAATTCTAGAATCACAATACACGATGCGATACAATGCTCGTGTTCGAAGGGCGGCAACATTCGCGCAACCTGAACGCGGCCATTGTGCCGATCTCGTTTAATTATTATTATTATTATATTCTGGAAAAAATGCTTCTTTTTATTTTATATATATACACACTCGGCGATCGTTGAAAAACACGCCCTCCCCTATAAGGTCTCTGTTTCCTTCCGTGGCTTTTTCTTAAACAATCGTAATAGACGGAGCAGCCTGCAAATCCACGGAATTGTTTCCCTAATTGCTTTCTATACTCAACTTTTCTTTCGTCTACAGAATCACAATGGCTCGTTATTACACATTGAACATTATACCCCGATTCAAGCCGTTTTCGTCAGCGGGATTCAACATTGTTCCACACTGATGTCCTCGATAACGACATAGAAATAATATTAGAATGAACAGAGTGTTCTAATGTTTTTTTCTTTTAATAGTACTTGTTTAGATTGGAAATTATTATTTGTTGAATATCAACGAGCATAACGATGTTTAGTTTGTTCGAAGGAAAAAATGAGAGGTATATCTATTTCAGCCATGAGCATGATGTTTTTTCGAATACGTCTTCTCGCAACTGCGCGCACGAAAAATCGAGCAACGAAATAAAGAAAGGAAGGAAGGAAGGAAGGAAGAGGCTGATGAAAGGAAACAACGGGCTGAAAACAGCGGCTGAACAGGGGATTTTGCACGACTTGGCTGAGGCACGAGAAAAAAGGGAGAATCGGCGAGAAGGGCAACAGGAATTTCTCGTCGTCCCGGAAAAACGTGCATTATGTGCACGCACCGCTGCAACTTTGCTCGCAACCCCTTACCCCTCTAACCGTTGCGCCACGAGACGACTCAGAGAGGGTAAAATTCCGAATTTTCGTCCCTGTTTTCCTTCCTTTTTTCCCCCTTTCTTTTCGTCGTTGCACTCCACCTCGACGAACGCGGGGCTTGTCGTAATGCGTGTCGTTTGAACAATGAAATTCCACTCCTCTTGGAGCATCCATATAACTTATAAGCAAAGAGGGTGGCACTGTTCTCGAATAAACAGCAGCTCGTATTTCTGAGGTTTCATGGGATTACGAAGAAACGAATGGAAATTAAGTAAATTAAAAACAAACGTAGAAATCCTTAGAAGGGTTAAAGGTAACACAAATTTCAATTATGAAACAATGTCATAAATTTCATAATTTAAAATAAGAAACCTGAAACAAGTCATTTTCATCCCTTTGGCAGTTTCAGTGTTAATTCTTTACTTTGGCAGTTTTAATTGACACAAAAAGCCTTCCGTTTGAAATCGCTTTGTGAAAACAGAGTTCCATATTTAAAAATAAATATTCCATAACTATGCGTTGAAAGTATTGAAAAGGGCATCCAGAAAGAAGCAGTGGAATCGGTCGTTGCACGGGTTAGCCGCTCCCTGGCCCCGAAGGGTTCAGCAGGTTTCGTGGCCAACCTAATTTATTGAAATAACGCTAATTTATCGCGTATCCCGTGACCGGTCCGGTACGCCCTCCAGGTATCCACGAAATCTATCGAAAACGTATCCCCCAGGTCGCGTAATATCGTACAAGCTGCTCGTTCGCTCCACGAGAATTAACACGGCGTGACGCGCGCCCTTATCGCACCTCTATATAATTCTTTCCAAGTGGCCATTACGTGCTACAGGTGCCTCATGGTGTCCCGTACCACCATCGCCAGACGATGTACACGGTGGTCGATTCCGTTTGAGAGGAATTTTCAGATTTCAATATCAACAGTTCGTTGGAATCATTATTTTTAAAATTTTATCAATGTCACGTAGGTAGGTACTGGAATTATTAAAAACAAAAGAAATAAAATAAATGAGAAGGCAAAGACTTATTGAAAATTTGTTTCACGCAATAGAGTAGAAGATTCTAATAGCGTTTAAATTATTCCAATTATTACTTGACACCGATGGTCTAAAGAAATCAACCTTGTCCCAGGTGAAAAAGAAATGGAACAGAAAAGGGGATCCGTTGCACCTTTAACAGAATATGAAGTGAAGAAAAGGAAATTAAAGGAGTCCGATTGCATGGAAGCGAGAGGAGAGAATTAAAGACGAAGTGAACGGGTGGCTCGCAAAGGGTAGCGAAGCGACGGAGAAACGGAAGATAAGAAGAGAAGGAGAGATTTAATTTAGTGTCCGAGTGCACGCGGCCTCGGTATAAATATTTTTATTCATCCAACCGAGCAGTGTCCAGTGTGTGACGATGGTGGTGGTGTGTCCGCGGAAATAAGCTGGTAATTTACGTCCACGAGGCGGCCAGGGATACCCCCGGTGGGAATTTTCGGTCGATTTATGAGATTCCAGCGTCGGCCACGAAAGTGGAGAATTAAAGAACACATTGTGCTTGCTGGCTGCATACACGCGAGCGCATCGCTCGATAAAAACGCGGATTAGAGGAAAGACGAACAAACGATCTCTACCCTACAGGTTCGATCGATAGGTACGACTATTCCCATCTTTATCGCCGATCATCATCGATAATATACAATTTTTTTTTCTAAGGATTTAACTGTTTACAGTGACAGTGAAGTTAAAGTTACTCGATACTAGTTTCCGATTCTATTACACAAATTTTGCATGAATATAAAATAAAAATAAAATATGATCAATTAATTTTCCACGATATCATCTTCAAATATGATAGAAACTTTGACCGTTTCATTTTGTAAGATTCTGTACAATAAAATGAGAGTGATTAGCAAACATTTCTGTCGTCATTTTCCCCTGAAACGTTTCACGAAACTTGTTCAGTATTCGGTATAAACCAAAGAATCGCTACGAGCTGGTTATTCTAACCTGTCGGCGTACCCCAAACCCTGCTTCCACCCCCGTCTACCCCATTCTCCGCCTGTTAACCCCGTGTTCGACAGGGTTTCATTAGAATTTCCAGCTAATAACGCGCTCGGGCTCGTTATCGCGAGTCACACGTGCATTAGCACGAAGCTAAGGGAACTCGTGTACGCTCCACTCGGCGTGTTTCCTTTGACTTGTTCGTCGTTTCACTGGTTGAAAATTGTTTATAAGTGAAAAACGGAGAAATAGCAGGGGGGGCTTTGGGGAAGCGAGAGATCAGGGGAGGCGAATAATCCGAGCATGTTTCTGTCGTTAAACGCGGTCATTCGCTTCGCTAAAAAGGGGAAAGAAAACGAAAGGCTGCGAGTTTCAAACGTGTAAATTAGATCAATGTAAGTGGCAATAAAGCACTTGCATATACTAATCTAATTTGAAAATAGGATGGTTTTTAGAAAAGAAAAAGAATTTCAACTTCGTTTCTGGGGAACAGAAGGAAGTAGAACGTGGCGCTACTTGCACGACCGGGTGCCCTTTTCTCAGTCGAATTTCATTGTTACGATGAAAAAAAAAAAATGCTCGATGATTCTGTTTCGATCAATGACAACCCCCTGGCCACGATCGATTCTTTTCTTTCTTATTCGTTGCTCTGAATATGTGTCGAAGATAGAAAACGAAACGGGGTTTAGGGTTGCAAGGTGCACCGTCAGGCAGAATATTATTTTCTTCTTTAGCCGAGAGGAACCCTTTTCCGACAGAAGGGGTCGCGATTCTTCGGATAAACAATCCGTTCTCCGTTGCCTCGGGATTTATTTCGCTTTTGTGCGAAAAGAAGGCAACCCGGATTTCTCAATGCTTCGACACGCGTGATTGGATTTTAACGATCAACCCTTCTCAGTAACGATTGAATAATCGATTATGCGAAGCCGGTAAATTTCAAATTGTCTTTTCTTTTCAATTTCCAGTAAGAAATACTTTTGATACTTTCTCGATGATTCGAATCGGTATCAAATTTGAATCTTTCGAAGTTTCCTCGTGAAACAGGGCCGATCGGTGATAAAAGAGCCGTTAGAGCCTCTTTCGGAGCGGAAAAACGAAGTTAACGTTTCAGAAATCCCGTGAACGTCTGAACGAGGCTCCGCTATTGTTCGGGGACTCATTAGAAAGGGACGAAGCGACAAAAAACACGGCTCGAGAGAGAGAAAGAGAGAGGGAGAGTAAAGGGTAGAGGGAATAAGCGGGTGAAACCGATCGAAAGATTGTTCAGCAGAACGCGAAGAACGAGCGAATCGAGGATGGATGTAGCGCGCGAATAGGTTCGCCGGCTGCGTTCATTAATCAGTAAAGACCCTTTTGCATCCGCCAGTGCCATAGAGATATCGATTGCCTCGGTTCAACGGGCTCTATACAGCTACTTAGTTCGCGTAGCAGCACCTCGAGCACGCCGGATTTCCAATAAACGTCATTAACACTCGTCAGCTCGTGCAGGAATCCGCGAGCGCGACTCGATATCAACCGGATCAACGATGAAAATTAACTGCGAGCCTGAAGCGGAGCTCGAATTTCCAGATATTAGTCGCCTTTCATTCGTTTCGTTTCTTCGATTACGCAGAACCGATGGAAATTAGGGGATGAAGCTCCCTTAGCCATGCAAAAGAAATTTGTTTTTTTTTTTTAAATAAAAATACCAAGAGAAACGTATGAAAGTTTTTCGTCTGGGTCACCGTTGTTCGAGGGGTTAATTCATAAATTATATCGTCGCTTTGGGACTACCAGCCACCCCGTCCGGCCACAAACGTCGCTAATTGCAATTAATTCGAGGGTCCAGACGCGCGATGGCAAGACAAAAAGAGGAGTCCGCGAAGGACGAAAGGATCCAGGACGAAGACGCATATTATATCTGGTCGATGGGCTACGCTGGACCCGTCGTTTGTCATCCGGATCGCTCTTACGGGCCATTCGTGTTTTCTAAGCGCGAGAAAAAGAGACGAAGAAGAGACCCGTCCGCATTGTCGTGGTTCACAAAGCTCACAAAGGAGAACGTGTGAATCAGCAGTAATGGGGATAATGCAAAACTAGGAACGGGTGTGGGGTGGATTTTCGGGGACATCCAAGCGATTCGTGGAGAACCGTCTTCCAGAAGATCGTTCTGCCACTTTGCCGATCGATGGACACTCGCTTTCAATCTCGGACCTTTTAAATCTTTTTCATAGCACACGGTATTTTTCTTAATTTTGTGCAACTTGAAGAGCATCGCTTTAAAATAAAGCGAAACTTGATATTACGGATTTTAACCCTTCAAATGTCCCAAAAATTTTCAATTAAACCATGAGAAAATATTTACTAATTTTTAATTCAGCCCAGTCGACCGAAATTAAAAATCGATAGCCGATCGATCAGTTCTGTCGGTACTTTGAAGCGTTGCCCGTTGATTTTCGGATTCCGCTTGTCTCGGGGTGAAATGAAAGCCTCTCGAATAACACCGGTGGCCCCTGCTAGACACCCACTGGGACTTATTAAACGATCTACAATGATTGTTGCCGCGTCACCCATCTCTACCGGCACCCTCAGAAGCCGTAATCAAATTCGTCGGCCGGACAATTCGAAACGCAGAAGAATCGCTCGCTTCTCGCCCGGTCACGTTCGCTGCCGAGCCTTTTGTTGTACCGCGAAAATGAGCTTCTGTTTCTGCCCTGGGGCCACAATGAGAAGGGCCCCGATATAATATTGATAGCCGATCGATGGAATCACGCTTGGTAAATTAACGTTCGATCGACGTTGGAGATCTGTCTGCCGTCGTGATCGATTTTTTCTTTCGTTCCGAATGCTTGAAACATTCGGATCGAACTGAAATTTATTACAAAATCTCTAAACTCCCGCCTTTCATTATATCTCATCGAAACAATGTGTTTCATTTCTTAACAATATCTTTCACTCTCCGCCGTCTGGCCGACAATGTTCTCGTTCTGTTCTTTCAACGACGTGCCGGTGAAAAGGAGAAGAAACGAGAAATTAGTTTCGCGCGAGGTAGAAAAATGCTTCTCTGTCTATTCCGGTGTTTCATTACCCGGTGAGAGGAGGAAACGCGAACGAAAATTCGGAGGCCCGGTGTCTTTCTTCACGAATGTACCGGGTGTAATCGCGTAAACGCGTATCGTTCGTAGCCGACGGCCACCTGGGAGCGATCGAACATCGAACAATCGTAACGCAGAGTCACGATCGGCTCGAAGAAAATGAACGAACGAGAAGGAAACCAGCCGAGAATCGAATGAGAAAGAGAGAGACAGAGGGGGGTTGGGCTGTCATTATAGGGCGCGGGAGAGAACACAAAACGAGGCCGCCCGCTAAAGAAACGGAACTGCTGGGATGACGATCGAAACCAGCGTTTAACGATACTCGATTGTCGGGGATTCCGGCACCGAAATTGCCTCCTAGGACCACCTGTACTTTCAAACAACCGCGAGTATGTTGCCGGATCGACAGAAGATACATATTGTTTAGTCAACACTATAAGGGAAGATTGAGATCCATCCTGTGCTTTCTGCAATTTTATCAATCAACTTGTGTTAAAGATTTTCTTTCACCATTATATTCTCGATGAAAAATATAAAGTAGAACCTAGAAGATATTTTTCGAAGAAGAATCATTTTATATTTTTAAACACAGCAAATACAAGAAAACTAAAGTTACTATTTATGTTTTCAAGACGAGCTAAGTTTAAGTCTAATTGCAGAATTCTATTTGCCTTATGATACTGCGCAAATACGAGTCAAATTATTATACAATAATGATCCATCGTAATCGTCTGTTTTATAATTTTTAATACAATGGTTATAATAGACGACTATAATTGTTCGAAACGCGTTTATAAAAGAAACGTGCATCTGTAACAAGTGTTCCTATCGTGTTGTCCAATCCCTGTATAACAATACCTGTTACAGCAAACAGAATGTTTATTCGATGACACAAGATGTCTTATGAATTTTCAAGTAAATAATCCATCTCTGATGTAACTATGAATTCTTGATTACCCTTTCGCAAATTCGACATGGATTCTCAAGTTATTTCGAGTTAATGGAGCCAGATCGTTGAACGGTCACGTGCGACCGATCGGTCCTTACTTTTCAATCCTTCATCCCTCGAAGGATCCTCGGAGGATGAGTCACTAGGTAATCGACTCGACGATCGATCGTTTACGCGACAGAACGGCGATCAATAATCGAGCCGACAGGCGAAAAAAACTTCCTATAGAAACGTTGAACTGTGCGAAAATACGAGAAATAAAATATGTTATACGAATCGTGATAAAAGTAATAATAAATTTATGGAGTGAGTGAAATTTTGAAAAAGGAATTGAATTTGATGTTGAGAAACCGAGATCTCGGAAATAAATTAAATAAATCCCCTGAATAATATCTGAAAAAAAAAGTATCCATCAATTTTTTTACGCGAAATCATCGATATTTTATTAATCCCATTTCTTCGCGCGTTAATCCGCCCGTTAAAATAACGCCAGGTTCTGCTTCTAGCTCGATAAAAACGAGCCTAATCGTCTCGTAAATCTAGGGGGTAAATTTCTTTTCGAAACATTAATTTACATCTAAATGGACACCGAATTAAGATATGGAAGGATGCGGAGGTAGGCAGCGAATCAAAAGGGAAACTGGAGGATAGGAGGCTAACTCGAGGAGACTACCATGGAATGCAGCTGCACAATGCAGCAGGTTCACCCATCGACGCGCAACTTCTAGATCCATGGTTAAACGCGACACGTGTGTGGAAAAGGACCCACCTAAGTAGCGATAGATTTCATTCGATACGATCGATGGAATTGATTCTAGTTGCTGGAGAACGGTACTCATTGTACTAGAGGATTAGAAATCCTCTTTGATCATGGTGAAACGAATCGAAAATCGTGGACCGATCAGATTCATCTCGTCTTTCATTATTAATTTTCATTGAAACTACTTCGTCTTGCAGCTGCTCATCGAGGCCTTTTATAGCTTTTTTGAAAATTGCTTAAAAGAATTTTCAAATATATTTAATTCTGAATTTAGATTCTTGGAATATTGGGAATTTTTCTATCGTTTCTTTTTCAGATTTTCAAATTTAATTCCACGGTTCGTTTCCTGGAAACTTACAGTTTCGAGTTGGGTCAAAAACTGGAAGCATTTCGAGGCGGCTCGAATCCCACCGCTGCGTACGAGCGCGAGTGCAGCGGGAGGCCACGACCAGGTGTACGGGTGTGAATAGACCACCGGCTAATTTACATACACCGAAACCGGCGTGCAGGCTTCTCGATGGCCTGGAATTCCCGGCAACAAAGCTTCTACGTTTTATCCAGCCGGTGTATCTCGCCTGCCGCGTGGAAAATGAGAAATTCACTAGCTGCTGCTTTCGACGAAAAACTATCGCGGAAGAGGTTCATGGATCACCTTTACCCCATTTTTAGATCATTGAAAGTTTTAAAATAAAACTAAATAGAACTTTAATTGTTTCGCTTTAATCATTTTCCAAGTACCACTAACTCTTCCATTTTCAATTGTAATTAAAACAACTATTGTGTAAGAGATCAAATGATCCTTTGATACGGAGTAAGAAATACTGATTGAATACCTTTCCAAGAAATACGATTTCCTTGTGTTACGATTAAAAGAAATAAGGAAGGGGGAAATAATAAAGCGAGCAGAAGAACAGCGTGGTTAAAAAGCGTTGCACGGTGAAATTTCATACAAAAGCAGGGAATTTCAATCGGGCTGATTTTTTGTTCTGTCAACGAATAATGGGATTTCCTTTTGAATCAGGTGAACGTTGAAATTCGCGGCCATTGACACCCATTTTCACGGATGGTTCACGGTCTTTACTTAACTCGAATTGTCACGCACGTGCCCCGGGCGACGCCTTCGTAAACTGCAAGTTCAACATACTCGCATGCGAACACGAATGCAGGCATATGCAAATTAGTCGGAAAGATAAAAACACTTCGCTCTCGGTCGCGACGTTAATATGCTATTTCGAAATTTAATGGTTTCTGTTAAACGTTATTGAATTATTTATGATTCAATATCATTCGTTTCGATATTCTTTTTATAATGTACTTACATGTTTCTTATCTATTATTATTTAACCATAACGTATTTCCACATATCGGTTGATTTTGAAATTTAAACAAAATAATAATTTTGTTAATTGCTGAAGACACCCTAAGCTAAATACTAAATTTGGTATAGATGATTTTTCTAAATACGCTTGATTCGCAAAACTCTGAATAGAAAAAGCTGGAGGTAAAAAATAGAATGAAGAAACCAGCACACCATTTTATTTACCAACTTCTACACCATCAAGTGGATGTAATGTCTGGCAGTACGTGGCACGTTAAAAGAAATCGCAGAAAAGAGAAGCGCGAAGGAAGTAAACGATCGACTCGATCGAGGACTAGTTGGAGATTTCCGTCAGCCTTTCTGAACAATGATTAATTATACCGGTGGGATCGGGATCGTTCGTGTAAAACGTGCACTTCAGCCACCGCGAATCGCCAATCAAAGAATTACGCGAGAAAAAGGGGCGCACCTTTGTTGGCTTTGGGCGTTGGCTGCTCCAGGAGCGAATGAAAATACTTTGCCAATGAATTCTGGGCTCGGTCTTTAGCAAAAAAATGCTGTACGTAAAACTGGTGAAGGGATGCAATAGAATATTCGATGATAAGACAAGTAGAATTACTTTTATACTTTTCGCAAAGTATCAAAGTAACATTAACTAAAATTACTACAATTTATTCAGTATCTTTGAAAGTTAAAAAATTTCATTTAAAACATCGCTGATTATTTATATTGAAAGCTCCTACACCTCATATTAAATAGCATAAAATACTCGGTTAAAATATTTCACGAACTCTTGAAGCTAAATCCTGTATTTTTTCCTAAACGAATGTTGTTCCTTTCAATTTGCTACCAATGTATTTTAATTACGTTTCGAATTAACGCGACGGCGATTATGAATTTTCATCGAGCCCTATGCCTCTTCTCTACCACGAGCAATGAAACAACCCCCCATTTCTCCCCGACCGACTCGATCTCGAAACAGTAATTAATCCTTTAAACGTTCGGAATCCCGGTTGCAGAAAAATCATCGACCGGAAGTAGAGTCGCGCGAGCAGAGGGAACAGGAGATACCGTACGAGAGGCAGCTGCTTGCAGCCTCGAATATTTCCAACGACCTGAGCTACGCTAATGAAGCCATGGGGGTGGAGGAGGAACATCTAGCTACACGACCGATTTACATTCCGGTTAAGTGATTCAAGGCAACCGGCGAAAGCCACTCGTTCAGCCCGTAGTAGATTGCTCGTCGCTCTATAATGAATTTAATGAGAAAACGTCTGTAACGTCTTTTGAACGATGATGAAGAGACGCGACCTCCTGTCGGTTCGGCTTCGATCCACCGACTGACAGGACGTATAATTAGTAATTAAATTACGAGTCGGTTCGCGTTCCAAGTTGCTAGCCGAATTTCTAGACAATTACCATCGATCGACGAGCAGAAAAAGGAGATAATTCTACCACTGTTCTTCGAACGATGACGTTCTGGTTTGTTCATTTCTGGACGATGGACTTTAATGACCATGTGCCTTGTTTCACGCAATAACGACACGTAGTGTTAAAAATTTCATATAGATACACTATTATTAATAGCAAGTAAAACAAATTAATTTCCAGTAAAATGATACTTGAACAAAATAATGGCCCTAAATTTGGTAACTCAAAGAATGGTTGAAACGACCCATCGTAAACAAAAGCTATTACTATGAAAGCTTATCGCGTGTCTCTCTTTGCTTGTTCAGTGAGCCAGAAATTAGGAAGGGCATAAAAAACAAACGCCTAACACCTCGGTCAAGCGTAGGTTCTCTACACGGGGCATTCCAAAGTCAGCAGGTACTAATGAAGTCGTGAGAGGTTGGCAGGAACGGTGCAGCCCGGTTGAACGTCCGCTCAGGATCCCCGCAGGATGATTTAGATTTCACCTAAACGATCTGTCTAACCCAGAAGAGACTCAACTGACGGCCTCCCGTTCGTCTCGACTTCATCGTTGCTCACTCGCTATAATGGATTTAATGAGAAGGTAGCCAGCATCTCATCCAACGGCTCTTCTCCGGTCCGTGGGTAAGCAGCTAGCGTGTGTCGTCCCTTCGCTGCGAGTAAACGACAACATAATGGCCCTTCAGAGATCAGAAACAATGGCGGGCAACCCGAGTGGATAACGACGGTGAAAATTGTCGGTTTGTCGTGACGAGAGGCGTGCATAAGCTGGTTGATCACTGTTCTTGCGACAGACGTCTCATTATCTTTCGACTGCTACCGTGTATGATAATCTTTTTTTTCTTACTTTGCTGTATAAATTGTGGTAACAAATAGCTTGACTAACAGCTTGTTATTATCTTCAATCTTATGTCCATATAATCTTCTTCAACTTTTAAGTCCAAAAATTTTTAAGGTAATGATAGGATTTTGTCCAATAGCTTGATTTCTTCTTAAATTTTGGGTCCAAAAATTGTTAACGTAATGATAAGATTTGGTCCAATAGCTTGATTTCTTCTTAAATTTTGGGTCCAAAAATTGTTAACGTAATGATAAGATTTTGGATGCCTTGGAAACAGGAGTAGGTATCTCGTCTAAAAGATCAAGTATATTTGGTTCACTTGTTTCATTCGATAAATGAGAAAAGATTGCTGACCTCTTATTTGTCAGAAACAAAGAAACAAACCGAAATGTAAAGAAACGAGAAAAGTCGGGAAGTCGTCTGAGCGATTACACGGTGGTTCGATCACTTTTCGAAGGATAATACTTAACGTTTATTTTGCTTTCTCACTTACAGTACAATATTTATAGATTACTTTTTTTCTGCCGCTTGAAACTTCGTAATACTCGAATAATCGGGTATAGATTTAAGATTTATCGTAACGATACAAATACAAAGGTTACACGTCTTACAGCGGGTCGTGGACGTTTCACGAGAGCGATCCTCTTCTTCGCTATGCTCACACCTCCTATCGTTTATAATATAATCTCTGTTCTCTCGCGAAACGTCCTTAAAAGCTCTCTCTCTCTCTCTTTCACTCTTATTTTCAAGAAATCGATCAACAAAACGAACGAAAACAACGAAAAACCAACCAGGAGAGTACTATGTACTCTCTTTGTGGGAACAAACGAAAACAGCGAGGAAGAAAAGAAAATAAGAAATGCAACAGCGAATGGGAAAGGATATTTTAACGCGATTCTCGATAATCTCGAAACTCCTTCGATGATCAACTCGCGACAGGAAAAAAGAAACGTCGATAATAAATAGCTGAATATCGAGAACGAGGGATGAGAAACATTAGCTATAATCGAGGGGAAACGAGCGTTGCCGTCTCGAAGGACAGGGGACGAGATCGAGACGAACGATCGTTCGCGTTGAGAAGTACGAGAATCGGGAAAACATCGAAACAGGAGGCAAAATATTTTTTCAACGGAAACGGGAGGGATCTATGTACAGCGATTACGAATCGAACGATCGCACGGGAAAACGCGTTCTCCTTATTATTTACCTGGTTCCGTTGAACACCATCGTCCTGCTACTTTGATTAGTCAAAAAAGGATCAACTGAGGCTTTTATCGTGATCGTCAGTCGCGAGCACACTTGCAACAGATTAGAATAACAACATGTAACATTGATTAATCCTTTGATTTGTAACATCGAGTCATACTCGTGCGAATCACGATACAAATACAGGAAACACGAGTTACACTCGTGCCGTATACAATAATTTATTTAATCCTTGTTGCTTCTCAATTTGTTGAAAATAACGAGTAAATATCTACGTATAAATGTTTTTCAAAGTTTTGTACCATGTGTGTTAATGCACAAACGATACACTGTTAAGATATGGTACTATAATCCAAGACGCATCCGGTGCGTCGTGTGCAGGTAGTACAGGACGCACCAGGTGTGTCGTGTATAGACAGTACACTCCGAAACGTGTTAGTTTATTGCTCAAGGAGATTCGGAATTTTGATTCACATCGTTGCAAGCATAAACGCGAAAGGAAATAGAAAGGAATGTATGGACTTACTGTGCTTTCTGTGGTCGGAGGCAGCATGTCTGTGAAGGAAGAAGGAAGGTACGCCCTGGAATCGTCGTGCTCCTCTTGAACACGGTTTCGTGGATCCTGGATTAGGTGAAGGGGCGAAACTGGTCGGGAACAAGGGCGAAGGAAAACCGTTTTCGGGCGTCGTACGGTGATAATAATCCTTGCTACACTATTTACACAGGGACTATGTACAATTCTTCGTTATGCCGTCTTAAGCGACGGGAAACTATGTCTGATAAATAATCGTCGCGTCGATTAACTCGACGCGCTTGGAGATAGTTGGAACGCGGAGAGTATCGACGTTCGTTGTCGCTTTCAACGACCTGCACCAGCATTGCTGGCCCTGTCCACGTCTTCGATTTGCAGGTGGACATGTTCCTTCGGGTCGGTTTGGTCTCTTCATGGTTCTTTCATTTGGTGTACATCGAGAGGTTCTCGTCCTATGGCTCGAGGTTTGTATACTGACAGATAACACTGGAAGATTCGATGATTCCTGAATTTGTTTTGAATATATCTCTGTTTTCATTTTCATTTTTGTGTAACTGCATGATTCTAGTGTTCTGTGTAATTTATTCAGAGAAATTGTTTTTCATTTTCTTTATTGTAGTTCTTGACGAGTATTGTTTAAACTTTTGGAGCTCCTTTTTCAATTTATTTAAACAAATTTTTCGTATCTTTCGTGATTCTCCTTGTAATCTTGCGGAAAATCATTGGTAAAAATTTCAACAACAGCGTCACCTTTTCTTCCACTTTCCAAAACCTCAAAAACTTTTCCGAATCATTTTCAAACATTCCACCACAGCGAACCTCTCTGTCTTAACAACACCATCCACATCCGTCCCACCGTGAAACGTCTTCAGAACACGCTACTCTCGGACTAAATTCAGGGCATCTGTTGCTCAAAGATGGATCAGAGCTACGTTCTATCGGGTCAGAAGATGACAGTGAGCGGTCGCCTGAAGGATTCGTTACCAGGCGGAGGAGCAGTTTGGTATCCACTGTACTGGCTCATCTGAGGTCCTAAAAGACCGCTCGTTTGCACTGGACCAGGATAATAGGCTGGTAAACTTGCCCCAGGACTAGCAGCCGACGAAGTCGAGGTCGAACTAGCACTGGACGAACCTTGCTCGGTTCGTTCGTGTTGTTTGTTCATGTCTGGTGACTCTGCGGCAGGCGACCTCGTCGGTCCACCACCACCCACCACGCTACCAGGACTGGATTCGTCGTAGAGCTTGTGCTCGTAGCTGGGTCGGTTGTAGTCGCTTATCGTTGGTTTCTGATCCATGTACAACTTGGACTGTTCGAAGTACGCCTTCGCCGAGTCCAGATAGCTGCGATCCAAGTATGACTTTGGATTCGAGTCCAGGTACTTCGGGTCGGAGTACATGCTCATCGCTAATGTACTTGGTGGCATGTACGCGGCACGATACTTGTCTGCCTCCATCGAGTACTTCATCGCGTCCATCGAACTCACCACCTGCAACATTTAATGACAAGATGCTTTGAGACCGTGTACGTTGTCTGTAAGGTTCGAAAATTAATTATCTCTTAGAGAAAGTTCTGCGAGTTGTCTCCTTGTTGCATTTTGCAGGACTCAAATATAATTCGCCTGCGGTTGAACGCAACATGCAGAACAGCTGCCCTTTGCAACTGTGTGCATCGATTACACATAATGAGAACAATGTTGAAATAAAGAATTCTTATTGGTGTTAAAAATTATTGCTATTATACATTGTGATGTTAATTTCTATTGAATAAATTATTTCTTGAAACAAAAAATGTAGTGTTCATTTAAGAAAAAATATTCGCTCCTGTGAATTCCTGTTTGATTCTAGAAATTCCTATTATTCCTATTTCTTCACCAACCGTTTCTAATAAATCTGTGCGAGACCGATTCGTCTCGGTTGCGAGGAGGAATCGCGAAATCGGCGGATCCGCGACGGGGACCCAAGGCTCGAAGATTTGTTCTATCCGGAGGACAAAGCTGCCAATGGCTATAAATTTCGTAATATTCGGTCGACTGAAACGCAGCCGGACGATACGCCGCGTGAAACTACCACGGACGTTTCAGGAAAGAAGGAAAAAAAAAGGATGAGAAAGGGCGAAGAGGAGGGTGCGTATTCCCGATTCTATAATTCGTGGACGAGGATCGCGCGCGGGACCCTTTGTCGGATCGTTAAGCGGCTTTGTCCGGATGATTTACACGCAGTCTTAGCCGCCTCGCTCGTCTTCTCTTCTTGGCTACGTCCAATTGATTACCGCTCGGTTCCTCTCGTCTCAAAATCCGCCAGCGTGTCTCGCGAATCGGCCTCGCCGTTGCGCACGACTTCTCGTCCCTCGGATGGATCCGGAAATTAAGCGTTCCTCGAGTTCCAACTACCCTTTGTGGTAGACTAAGAACCGTGGCTGTTTATTGCATCGTGAACGCCATTGAGTTACCACGGCTTGATTTAGATTGAATTTAAGAAAATAGACCACATGTTTTTTGTATAAAATAATATTTTTCTGATCCTTCCCCTTAATCCCTATCAGTATATCAAACCGACGAGCACTTCTGTGTGCCATTGTAGCTCGCGTCGAGATTACCGGGGAAAGTTGGTTGGAACTAGAGTTTCGAGGACAGAATGCGCATAAATTCGCGTGGAACAAAATCGACTTCATCCTGGAATCTCCATGGTCGAGGAGAAATATCGACGAGCCGTCTCGACAATGCCCTCGGTTGACTTTCTCGCTGAACCTTTCTGGTCCCGGGAACAGAGAGGAGCCATTTGGAAAATAAAGTGCGTTCCTAGCAAAAGACATTTCACTCTGTACCTTTCTCTATACCTTCTCGGCTCTCTGTCACTTCGTGCTCCGTTCCGTTCATCTCTTTTCATCGTCGACGACACATGGCAGAACGCGAAGAATGGTTGCTTTTGTGAATGAAAAAACAGAAGAGAAACGGTACGACGTTATTGTACGCTCGAACGGTGACACCGTGCCGGTGCAGGATAATTAAGTCGTGCTTGGACGAAGAAGAACCCGATGGTATTTCTTTTTCTTTCTTTCAACGTTCCTCGAACCATGGAATTTTGATGGCAGCAAAGAAAAAAATAAATGAAAGGTAGTATGTATAGTGATTTGTTAATTAGATATAAAAAATTGGTTTCGCTCGAAGGAAGAGTTCGGCGACATTCTAGTGAAATGGTCAACGCAGTCCTCGGGACGGTGATGACGGTGATGACGGTGCCGTTTCGTCCAAGGGACGATAACGCTACGCGTTGGAATTCTTCGCTCGTGCTCGCCGGTCCGCCAATAATAGTCGGCTGTATCGCGTCGCTGCGTCGTTCCAGACGCGTCGGCCATTCAGCCGTTGAATGCAGAAATAACTAGCTATCTGTTTGTCTCCCGTAGCCAGCTGCGGAAATTCATACACAGACCACGGTCTCCGGTTTCTGTTTGCGAAGCTACCCGGGGGCCCCTTTGTTGCGACAACGAATGAAACGTACCTACGCTCGTCCTCCACCTCCATTCCCAACCTCATCCTCCTCCTCCTACTCTTCTTTCTTTCTTTCATCTCGTTCCCGTCGTTTCTCTCATCAGCGATCTGTCTCCCTATTTCTGCGACGTTTCCTCCTTTTCAGCCAGGACCCCGTGGACCATTCTACTCGTGACCGTTTTATTGGGGTGCACGGATACGATCGAGAAACTTTCATTTCGTTCCTCCGCCAGGGATGATTACGAGATATCCATCGAATTTAGAAAGCTACCTAACCCTTTCGTCATTTATTTACTTACGTTTCTAAACAGACCCGGCTGGATTCGCGAAAGAATACCAACACAACGTGCGTTGAATTCGGTCGAAACGCGAGCTGACGCGTGCCTTCCGCTTAACAATGCTTAGTTAAAATTCCACGCAACCGTATCCGCTTTGTTGCAATCTCTCAAAACAGTTATCCCGTCAGTGTATCGTTCCGTGTCGTTGTAAAGAGAAGAGAATTCTATCTATCGTTTCTCACGGAAGTGGCACGGAAATTATAGCGTGTCGATTTCACCTTAACGAATCGCTAACGACTATTCATAAAACAACTCTAAGAATGCTATATAGTAAATAATTTATACTAGAATTTTTCAATTAAAGTTTAGTCGAACCATTTTGTCACAGGTGCAAGGATGCGCTTAAGAAATGGAAGCGCATTTTTGGCTGGATATATAATTCATTTTTAATTATATGACACTTCCGGCTGATAAGTTTGAAGGTGTTTACATGAAACATGGACTCACCTGAGCAGGTGCAGCAAGGCCTGCGGACATCGCCGCTGCGGATTGCTGTGCAGCCGCAGCCGCTGCTGCAGCCATACTGGCCGCGGAAAGCGAACCATAAGCAGCCGCGGGACCATAATACGAGCCCATTCCCGCTTGTCCCATTCCGCCAGCCATTCCTGTAACAGATCGTTCAAAATACGTTAATCAGATTTTCCATGCCAGTTAACGAGTTTTCTTAATTCGTCGTATCTTACATATCAATCGATGATTTCGAAACATACTTAGCAACTCTGACACAATTTCATGAGATAAAAGTATCGCAAAATAGAAATTATTATACATCAATTTGAAGCTTAAGGCTTAAGGAAAATGACCATATAAATCTTTCGTTATTAGTCTTAACACAAAATGACTGATGTTCAGTTATAACGAGTAGCGACCGATTTCGAAAGATATAAAATCTAATACAGTTTCATGACATAAAAGTATTAGAAAATACCGCTTATGATACATCAATTTGAAGCTTAAACTTCAAAGAAAATGACTATATAAACGTTTCATTGATATTTCTATCACCAAATGTCTGATCCTTCGTTGGAGCAAACAATGGTTCGGTTAATTGTCTATTGTCAAATATTCAATTTACAATCGTTTATATTGTTAAACGATATTGAATTCTTTTATACCATGCGTTATGAAGAATTTGCAATTTTCTTAGACGACAATAGGGTGATCGAGCGAACCGATCCTTCCCCACAGCCTTCGATCCCGAACCTCTCGAACGATCGACAATGCCAATGATTAACCGTACGTTTTCGTTGAGATTAATATCGAGAGGCATCGCGTAACAGCGCCGGCTTATCGATCATCGATCGTTGTCGAACGACGGAAACGCGGCGAAAGAATAACCCCGGCAACGAAGCATCATTGTCGGAACGTCGTTGAATCACCCCGATGACGAAGAAACGTCGCTCGGATCGTAGTAAGAAGAACGGGGATGATTGGCGGCGAGATTTATGACCGGCAACGAAGAATTCACACGCGTTCGATTATTAATCGAGATTTTGTAATCCGCCGAGTGGAATTCATAGACGGTGGAGGATGAGATGTTGAAACGAGTTAGATTGTGAACAAAAACATTCGCTAACGTTTTGTAGTTTACTCAGGTAAAAATTGTAAGCACAATGTTTCGGTTAATTGGAGATTCATCGTTGACTACATTGCTTTTAGAAGTAAGTTCTGAAAGATAATTTTACCGTGATTTTATAGAATCTTCCACAATCGTGAAACGTTATTCGAAGAGAATCATTAGCTGCCTTAAAGGGGGTTCGCCGTTTGTGCGAAATACGATAAATAAATCTGGTACTAAATGGAAAATCCAAGAGCCGCCATCAACTTCTACACGCAACACGATCGTTTAGAGATAAATCCTGAAAGATCATTTTATTCTAATTCCATAGAAGCTCTTTTCGAATCAATGGCCCGAGGCAGGTCGTAACTTGTTTTACGTTCACAGACATTTTTCCATCAAGATGTCCTCGTTCATTCACAATCCCTCCTTCGCCACGATCTTGCAGCATAAACGAACAAAATTATTAATTCCGGCAATGGCAACGGACCGATTAAGGACAGAATTTATTCCGTCGCCCACGCGACACCTCGAAAGGTGATCGGTAATCCCCGATTTATCGCTCGTATTCCACGTTCCCTCTACTTATCCTTTTACTTCTTTCTTTAGTACCATCTTTCGACCGTCTCCTTCTTCTGCGAATACTTCTTCAACCTTTTCCTCTGTATTTTGTCCCATTAATTATACGGGCAAAAAAAAAAGGGAATGGCAAAAGAAATTTCAAGTTCTTCGGAGGAACAGGTGTTTCTTAACGCCAAGGTTTTCAAGATATTTTTCAAAGATTAACTTTCGTGTAATTATTTTTATCTATAACGGAAAGGATGCAATTTATTTAGTTAGTTAGAACAGAAATTCTGAAGTAAAGTTTTAATTATAATCACTGGAAGGAGGATTATCTTAATTAGAGCATCGATTATTTTTTCTAACGACTTTTACACAGTGCTATTATTCTCTCTGGTTTTAACTCACAATTAGATCGCTGGCGAACACGTTTCTGCACAGTGGCACGCGAATAAGACAAGTGCGTGGGTGGCTGGGATAAATTATCAGCTTAGGCTGGAATTTCTGACCAAAGTTTCCGCTCGTTCAGATAGCGAACTTAAGGACGTGAATTAAGGGTTAACCGTGCTGGCCGGAAATTTGCAATGTTTTCTTCTGTATTTCAAACAATGCCGAGGAAGATGTAATCAGTTATCGTAGGAACAAAAACGTTGACCAACTTAAGAATACTCTTGTACAAAATGTCAAATTTCTTTTCCTTATTTTCTGTTGAAATATATTTATAAACGTGTCTTCATCTAAAGGGTGCACGAAATTGAAACTCTACATGAAATATTAAACGATCACGCAACGACCACCGCGTTTGTTTTTGAAAACACACAGGTCGAAAGTTAACGCGACTCCTTTTTTTTTTTTTTATCTCGCAAGGATCGAGGCTGGAAGGGCCAGTAATGAATCGTCGCATAATTCCCTTTGGCGCGGAAGGTCCGTGCTTCGTGACCGCGATTCATTGAGCTTATGCACGCGAGAGCATAAACATGTCGCTGGCTCATTATTTATCGAATTGTCTTATAGTCGTGGTGCTGTTACGCGTACGATTGCTCTTGAGCGGAAGCGTGTGACCCCCTCGGGAGGATTATAAATCCGTCGCCAGGGAGAAGGTGGACGATCAAACGAGAGATTTGAAAAATTTACATTCATTGTGTTGCCTTCGCTATCGTGCTCGATTTCGATTGTAAAAGCGATATTAATTTATCTATGTGTGGTCCATCTTGATGAGACTCGATGCGATTTAACGGAGCGATTGTGTAACGAGTTACAGGGTAATTACTAATTGTTTAATATGGAAATGTTTCTAATTTAAGACGCGTTGATTATAGCAACAGCGATTTGACACGAAATCATGAGTTTTGTTTATGGAAATCACGCAGGTCTGTCGCACCCCTTTCGTTCACGATGATGATTTCGCGCGATTCTCCCATTCCGCTCGGTTTTCTTTGACCCCGCCAAGAGAAATTCAAAATTACGTAATCCGGTAGGAGACGGGAAACAATGGACACAATAGGGAGGCCGGAACGTCAAACAGATCTATGTAAACCGAGGGGAGCGACGGGCACGTATGTACGCGAGTCTCGATTCATCGAACATCTGTTCGTCGACGATCTCGCGGGGAAACTTTTACGACGATAAGGCGTGGATCGAGATCGACAGATGACGAATTCGTAATTAAACGCGACGATCGCGATCAACGGTGCCGAGAGAGAGTTAGCGAAAGGGTGAAGTGGGCGGGGGTTGAATAATGCGAAATTAGAATTGGCAATTAATTCGTGATTTTTTCTATATATCTTGCTTGGAATTCTAGAGCAGAATAAAGCAAAAATGAATTAACACAATTCATTAGCACAGTAGGCCTATCATGCTCGACACTGTACACTCTCTGTCTCTGTATTTACCAATGAATCAGCTAAACAAATTTTATCTCAGGTTATTCACTTCGGTCCGCGACAACAGGATCATAAATTATCAAAGAAGAAATTGATTAAATGCAACGTCGAGGAATAATAATGGTAACAAGGTGTTTCTGAAGCGACTGTTTGCGCAAGTGTATCGAGGAGCCACGATAATAACACGTTTGATGGCCGGCCAGCTGGTCTGTCTTTGACGCGAAAACGCGCGAGCCATTAACGGAGACGGCGAAGAAAATGACAGAGGAAACGAGGGCTCGGTGAACCTCGAAGAAATCGCCATTAGAAGACTTCCGACCATGGATCCCGAGGGCATCGCCGAACAACAATGCGGCTGAAAACGCGAGCCGAAAAGATAAGAATATCAAAGCCCTACCAGACGAACTGTTCTTTTCCTATTGTATTCTTGCCCGCGACTGGAGCAACGCACCTTCGAATCGATTCAACTTTGTCTCATAATCGTGTTGTTTTCTTGAAAGTGATCCCAGAGACTGGGAGGGTTCGTAATTGGAAAAAAGCATTCAAACCTTTTCTTTCTTTCATTTCTTTCTTGTCTCAATTTCGCATTTAATCGATATTGATTACCGTGATTTGCTAATGTGACCAGTATGTAACAAAGTTGAGAAAAAATATTTCTACTCACCAGCTCGAAGCGCATCCATGGGCACACTGGGGTATGGAATGCTATAGGGGTAGCCCTCCTTCCGCAAGGTTTTCGGCTTTCTTCTAGGTCTGTACTTGTAATCGGGGTGCTCCTTCATGTGCTGCGCCCTTAACCTTTTCGCCTGATCGATGAACGGTCGTTTCTCGTCCTCCGTCAGGAGTTTCCATTCAGCACCTGCAACAACGTATCTTTTCGTTAATTCAATTCGAAAATAAACAATTCATGTTAGGAAGTTATCAAGTGTAATTTGCCAAAATCTTTCCACGGTTTAATCGATAAATTTGCTAATCAAATATGCCAAAAGAAGTTCAATTGAGCGAATAATTTTGCCGGCAAACAAATTCGAGCAGATGTTGATAAAAAGAGAAAAAAGATCACATACATTAAAAGTTCTGACATGTATAGATACAAGAAAGGAAGAAACGATCGTGCCGGTTCTGTCGACCGCGTGTTTGCAGTTGGTATAAAGCAGTTTGTAAACGAGCGATAGGCACTTGGATAACGCGTTCGATCAATGAGTATAAAAGGCATTCGGACGCTCTGTGTTTACCCGATGAAAACGGCCCTGTTGTGTGCCACCACCGGCAGAACCAGCCGTTATGCTTGAATTATCGACGAGCCCGTAATCGCGCCTCATTTTAAATCCACCCCGTTCGCGATTGTCCAAGCGGAAAATTGCATTTTCATTTTTCACCGCGAAATTTCACCAAACTCTACATTCGCGTGGTAAAAGTTGAAAAATATCGTCGAATTAATAGTAGGATTATAGAAAATCTCGAACAGTAAAACACATCAGAGTAAAAGGTTTATTTTTCCAAACGTAATTTATGACTTTTACTTATAAATTCTTTAGGAACGTGATCTCTACAGACCCCGTTCGATCGGTACACGATATTTCAATTCAATTTATAACCTTCCATTAATCTACATAGTAGAAAGGAAAAGCAATTCGCAAACCTCCTAGCGAGGACAGAATAAATAATAACAGAAAATTTCATTGAACGCCCTAACGACGCATGGAGAACGCTAACAATATCTAGAAACTGTCGATACCGCGATGTTGCTTTGGAAAAGTAAATTCACTCGAGCATAGAGATACCCCCGCTACATAGTTAACATCCGTGAACCTGCAAATCTCTATCATTGCAGTGCATTTGTCATGTCCACGTTCGACAGAGCAATCGTAAATATGCTGCAAAGTGGATTATGTCACAAAGAAATACGAACGCGAAAGATTAAATCACTTTTCCACCCACTATCCTTCGTCTTCGTTAAATTCTAACAGGATACGCGTTCACCATCCAATCGTCGCATTGAAAAATGCCAGTTACCAAAATTGAAGTCCTAATCGTTTCGCAAATAAAACCGATATTTCCAAAACGAAACCCTTCCACCGTTCCTCTTCCGCCCTTCGTTCCTTCTGAACGGTACCGTACCGATTGTTCCGCGCTAGAATTAATTACCACTTGTTGTGGAGGCTGGTTGCGCCTGTGTAGACAAAGCGCGAAGCCCGGAAAGTGAGGCTGGCTCAAACGAGAAAACGACGCACCACGTCCGCGTCGCGCCGAGTCCGTTTTCTGCAGCCATGGGTGCAACAAAGGTCGCGCGGGTTGCCTGTGCGAATAATGGCCGCTGGCTGTCTTTCCACGTCGATCCTCGACGGTGAACGATGGATTAAAAAAAGAAAGGACGTCTTTGATTTATTTTCGAAGGCGACGATAAAGAATCAAAGAGTTAAGTTTGGGAATTTTTTGAAAAATTACTCGTTTGCGAAAGGAAATGAGAAAAGGAAATAAAATTTGAAGACAAGAGAACAGATGAATGAGAAGATATGAAAAACGGGGCCAAGGAGAGGCTGAGCGAGAGTAATATCAAGAACGAGCTGGTTCTAAGTGAATCGCTCAAGGGGGATGAAAGTTCTCGATACAGAGAGTAGATACACTAGCGGAAATTCGAGGCGCACCGGAGCAGATACGAGGCAGAGAGGATGGGGATCCGCGTAGCCCGATGGATCTTTTACTCTGCTCGTTATTGTTGCTGACAGCAGGCAACGACAATGGAAAGAGTTGCTCGCTATAGTTGCGAGCACACGAGGAAAGAGAACGGGGAGAAAAAGAGAGGATGAGCCGGCTAAACAATACGGACACGTGGTGGTTCACAATGTACCTCGAGGAACGTTGCGAGAAAGAGAGAAGCGGAAGAGGGAATCCGAGATTTTTGTCTTCCGGGACAATGTGGAACGCTGATAACGCATTCGAGCCGAGCGACTGGTGTCGAGCCATTCTTAATCCTTGTTCCAGCCATTCAGAGTGACTTGCCGGGGAAAGAATGAATATGTAGCGTTTCAGGATAATAGTTCGATGCAAAGCTCTCTTTGTTTATTTGTACCTTTCAATGATATACTGACTGTGGATTAGGTGTACAATGATTTTAACCCTTCCAACATTCACATTCCTACCAGTGGTACCGACACACGAATTTTCATAGACTGCAGAAACTTTGCCTCGTAAGATAATTTGATGGCTTATTATGTAAAGCTTAAGTAATTATTGGAAAGCATAGGGTCAAAAAGGGGTTGATTCAGCAATGGCTGTCAAACGAGTGAAATGTGATTTCTGGGAAGCCGAGCAAACCTACTACTCTTAGGTCCTCGCACCCCCTACAATTTATCATTCAAGTTTGATCGATTTTGAAGAATATCCAATAGATCGCATGATCGACCGAAATGATGCTTTTCCTTCGACTGTATTTACATTATAGCCTATCCCAATCGATACACGTTTCAGCCGATCTAAAAGGCAGGTGGCAGCGTCGAACAAGGGGTTAGAGACGGGTTTTGCTCGACGGGGGTGGTGTGTTTGTTTAGAACAAAGGCTTCCCGGCACCGACGGTATTAGTAGGTAGGTATTCTCGACCAGTACTCCTTCCATCTCTTTCCGTGCTTTTGGAGAGGACCACGACGACGACGATGACGACGACGACGACGACGACGACGAGGAGAACCGAAGTTCAAGCACAATGGCGCCTGCTTTTCAGTCCTTTCGTTGGCGAACAATGCCGTTTATTTAACATCGTTTAAAAGTACAAAGCCTGTTAATTAATAGACGGCGTCGAAGAAGAGGGACGCGGAAGCCAGAGAAGAGAAGAGGACGGACGGAGAGAGGACAGCCATGGCGACGGAGAACCATTGCTAGCACGGCTTTTACCACACCGACAACGAGCTATTGACTCGACATTACTATTTCTGAAGGCGGCTGGTATTAGTCGAGCCAACTACCAAGCCGCTGCTTTCTTCTCTTCTTCTTTCTTTCTTTCATTTTTTCTTTGCTCGTCTTCATTGTCGCTGGCAAAACTAGGCTACTACCGCCTGCACCCACTGCTGTTCTTATCGAGCTTTCTTGTCCTTTATTTCTCTTGTTATTTTGTTTTATTCCTCTACCCCCTAACGAATTCTTCCGATTGTCTTTCAAATTTTTCGCGGAAAGAATGGTACCTGCCGCGTGCCACTCTATCGCGCACCCTCTTCTTTCCGCACGGGTTCTTTCCTCGATAATTAATTGTGTTACTGTTATATTATAATTAAAATATATTTGCAAATGCAGAACGCAATTAAGTGATACTGAAAATTAAGTGAATATTCACTTCGTTTCCTTCTCCACGAGTTAAAATTTTGAATAACCCTAGTTTCGTGAAAACATAATACGTACAAGTCCCTGCTAAGTTGTTCGTTAAGCTGCTGAATAGATGTGAATTTTGACGACAGACAGTTCAGTCTGAAAACACTCTGAACGGAGAAAGAAGTCTGTTGCAAGCGTAGTTTTCCAGAAGAAGAATCTCTGCTTGGAAGACTAATTTTCTTAGCAGCATTTCCAAGAAGGAGAATCCCCTTTTAGAAAATATCCTCCACAGAAACACTTGCAACAAAAAGGATCGCTTAACACCGAGAACACTTTTCTGAGCTAACGCTTTTAAGAGAGAAAATTTCATTCAACGTATAATATTCGAGAGAACGGGTGTCTCTTTAGTTCTCGCTTAAATGTTATAAATCATCTCACGGGAAAGATAATGGGACGATTTTCAAAAGAACACCTCAACCAACACTCCCTGCAGGGAATTAAGAAATAAACGGTCAGCAAAGTGTGTTGCCGGAGCAGTTCCTACATCGTCGATCGATAGACACACTTTTCTTGACTACTAAACATAGAAACTAGAAAATTTTTAAACATAGATACTAAAATTCTTTAAAAATCAAATTTGCAAATTGAAAACAAGAATTTCTCTGAATTATTTGATCGTATCAATTTATGGTACCGGCCACCGTTAGCCCCTAAGGGTCTAAACCATTCAACGTGTTAACAATGGCCTAGAATGATAGAAATCGAATGATCAAATAAAAAAACACTATTTCTGTCCTTCCGATCTACCTCTTTCTTCTTATAGTAACAACAATCCGTTCGTCGAGCACAAAGTAATTTCCAAAGTCATCCGCGTGTCAGAAACGTATACTAGTAGCGTATAAATTAGCGCCTCCTCGAGCAACGTTATCTCGATGGATAGGTCCACGTGGTCCGCGCTGTTGGCGGGAAACAATGGCATGTTTATCGACCTTAACGATCTATTATTCCACGCGGAAGACTGCTGGACGCATTAACGAGCCGTGCACGAATTGCAGATTAATCGGCCGCGTTATTGTAATATTTCTTCGTGTCGCAAAGAATCAAAGCAAGGATGACGATGAAATATTAAAAATATCGAACATTAATTCTATTCAATTTCTCGATCCTTTAAAGAACCACCCTCGATCGTTACGCGTCGCAAGTTCTCTGAGTAAAGAAAACGAAGATAAAAAAAAAGAATTCGAGGACGCTTTCTCAGTAGCGCAAAATGAAAGCTTTCTCCCGCTCTGTCCACGCTTACGATCCGCGGGCAAGTTGCTCGCGATAGGCGTGTATCCGCGGTGCAATAGGAGGAGAGCTTTCATCCTCGAGAGCTTTAAGCTTGCTTGGGGACGATCATTTTTAATCACGCGGAGACGGTGAGCGAGATTCAGGGAGCGGTAGCAGAGAGGGGGCGGTGTAACGGCGCGTGTACCTGTGTGCAAGGGCGTTTTGTGCTTCCTCCTTTGTCGCAAGGGCGGCATTGTTCTCGCGATTCTATAGGATTCGCAGTGTCGGGGTCCTTCGCGGATTGTTTTCTTCTTCGCGAGTCTTCCTTCGCCAGCTATCCTCCTCGTGTCCTGGACACGATTAGGTCCACTTTCCTTCGGATTACCAAGCCCTGACAACCTTTCGACCCTTTTTGTTCCAACCCCAAACATTCGTCGAAATTTTTCGACTACAATTGAATTGCAAACAGAATGGAAACAAATGGTATGGCCCGCTGTTTGTCTGACTGATCGAAAATAGAATCTAAATAGAAGAGTGATTTCAATACATCTCGTATAAAGATTTTGAAAGGACTCGATGAGAAAAGACAATGGATTTTATTGCTGGTTATTACAAGGTTCAATGAGGAAATTTAATAGATAAGGGTCGCTCTGTTGATAGAAATTTACGCTCGGATTGGACACTGTTTGCTTGGTACTTTACAATTACATGAATTTAACAAGATTGAAAGATATCCAGCCAATCTGAACCTCGTAAAATTTTCACCTTCATTCGTTGTAAACATCCATCAAAGAACATGGAAAGAGAAAGAAGAAGAGTTAAGGTAAGAAAATAAGCGTTCGCGTTTAAACGGATAAGCGAGAAAACAGCGAACCAATTTGAGATAATCAGGTCTCCTAAGCGAGACGGGTAAAATCGTCGAAGGGAAGAAGAGAAAACGTTCCCGAGTCCGGAGCTCGGCTTGTTCCACAGCCTCGAAGGGTTAAATAGGGTTGTCCTTCGTCCGCGGGGGAGGATGAACTCCCTTCTGCTCGGCTCGCTTCAACGTCGATGAGCGAGCAAACCGACAAGTCGTTTCTTTGGCGAAAGAACTCCGTAGGACGAAACGAGAGAAAGAGAGGCTCTACCGGGAACCGGCAGAAATACTTCATTACGATGAAAGCTTTGCTTCTACCTTCTCAAGTCTCCTCCATACCCTTCCTCCTCCGTTCTCCGTCCTCTCTATCTACGAGTAACCGTGTGTTTCTCCATCCCTGTTTGTACGTAAAACGTGCACCTATACACACGTTGCAATCCACCACCTTCTCCTCTTTTTCTTTTTTTTTTTTTTTGTCGACTTTCCTTCACCCTCCTCCTACCGACCCCTTTCTTGCTCCATCTTCGTTTCGCGCACGCGAAAATGCGTGTCTTCGAGTGTGAGAGTGCGTGCCGTGTTCTCGTGCATTTTTTTCTCTCTTCCTTTTTTTACAGGGTAACAATGAGACCGGGTATTTTAGACGATGGGAAAAGGAGCGGAAACGCGAGGACACGAAGGGGAATTACGACGATCGATGCTCCTCGTCGGGACGACCGGATCGTCGCGACGAGCTTCTGAGTAATTGAGTCCGACGAACGGGACACGGAGGGTGTTTGTGGGAGGAAAGATTTTCAGATTGTTTCTTTATTCTAAGCAGCTTTATAAAATCTTTATTCTAGGATTGATTTTAATTATTTCATATTGGAAAGAGAGAATTAACAAGTTTGTTACTGTTTTGATTTTCAATCAGGTACTTTGGGTTTGTTAATACCGATAGTACAGGGTAGTTTTGTAAAATATAAATAAGTAAATATCAGTCATTTATGAACAATTACACACCTATTCCACGTTTTTTACCGCATAGAAAACGAAAAAAAAGGGATAACAGCACAATGCTGATCGAAAGAAACTCGAATCTCCTGAAGAAACTTCGCATCACCGTAGAGCCCGCCAGTCTAATCGATTCTCATTCAATTAACAATCCACCCCAGCCAGTCTCGCAGGAAATACGAGCGAAGAAGCAACCCCTTCCCAGTAGAGTCTAGCTCGGCAAGATGAGGAAGGGCCCCAGACGAGGAGAGAATCGAAAACTTTTCAAGCACGAACACTCACACGACTTACACGAACGTCCAATAACCAGATTAGCTTTGGCTATTTCCCGATGGACCGTTTGTTCGATACCACCCTCAATCCTGCTTCCGGTACAGTTTTGCGGAGGATCGTGAAACGTGTCCAACAGTCCGAGTGGAAGATAAACGGAGACGGTCATCTTGCTAATCGACGTCGTAAAATTGCCGTTCAAAATTTGTTTCGTTGTTCAAATGCAAGTCTAATCGCGAAATACTAAAAACTATAATGATTTAAAGAAGGTATAGCAAAATAGTTAATTACGAATAATAGGAAATTATCACCTTCCTGTAGTAAAAATATCTGCGACTGCAACGGGGTTAAAAGTTGACAACATTTTCTGTATTGAAATTACATTTGCAACCGCTTCAACTTCTAACTGGTTAACCATTCCGGTAAAGAGAAAAGTATGCATCTACGCGTATGCGAGACTGCAAGCGCACGCATGCATTCAACTGCATAGTTAGTTGGACAACTAAAAAGTTTGCACTCGGTCGCGAAGCAACTAAACGGTTGGTCAACTGCGGCACCAGCGGCTTAACGATTGACTACTTTGCGAGCTTTTTATCGTTCCATTACACGACTGTACTAATCGAGGTGGAAAATTGACGTCGCGGCGAACGCCAAGTGAAAATTAAGACGTTTACGTAAGCGGTAATATGTTTGCAACCCCCCGTGAGATATCAGTATTTCGCACTTACAATTTACAGTACTCTCGAATGCGTTATAATAAACAGTCGTACCAACACTCGAGCACTATTTCTCACCATGTTCCCCTTAACCTTCCCCCCCAAGAAAAAATGAACCCTTTAAGAAATTCCTGTCACGATCAAAATCCGATTTCCCTGACGACACATTACGCTTGCCGGCGTGCCAAATGGCACAGCAGGAAGTCGGCTCGCGAGTTAACATTTTCCCCGGAAGCCACGGGAAAGAGCACGACGAAGAAAACGGGTCCGCGGTTGCATTCCGCGCGAGATTCCAGCGAGCGAACGAGTCGAGGGTGCTCCTGCGGAGTACATCGGTTCCTCGAATCTTTTGTCGTGCCGATTGTGGGAAGGGGTGGCAGGTTGGCAGAGGGTGGTGCGGATCGTTCGGTGAGCATACGAAGGAAAAGAGACGAGGAACGGGCTGATGGTGGTGGTGGTTGCAGGATGAAATTTGCAAATGCTCCGACAAGCCAGCCACGAGAGTTCCAGCAGGCTGCGGGGGTGGGGGTTGTACATCAAGCAGAAATGTACGTGGTGCCAGGGATACGGCGGTAAAAGAGCGACGAAAAAGTGTCGCTTCGACAAAGGGTGCAAGCTGGAGAAGAGAACAAGGGACGAGAGGGGCGGACGAAGAAGAAGGGGTGTAGGAGGAGGAGGAGGAGGTGGAGGAGGAACGTAGAGAGAAGCAGAGGCAGAAGGGGGTGGTTCGAGCGTGCGCGCATCATTTTTGCCGAGGAACAGGCACTTCCCTTATTCGCCGTCGCCGGGGGAACGTGAAACGGGGGTAGAAGAACCGAGGCGAGGAAGAAAATGACGGATAAAGAAGCTTCGAGGGGAGCTGCGGGAAACGGGCTTTGTCGATTCCCGGGTATTTAACGGAAATACCAACCGGAATACCTTCGTCCCCATTCCTCTTTATCTCTTTTCTGCTCCTTCGGTACACACCCCGCATCCCTACAGGACCAGCTATACGAATCACCCGAGCGTGTGTCGAGGCTCGCCGGACCGACGACGAACCAAAGGGTACTACTTACGTTTTCGCGTAACATTAACTGCTGTGGCTTTTACTGCCGCGACGTTGTGACACTTTCGGATCGGAACTCATGACCGTTGGCTATCGTGACACTGACATGTTTTTCGAGTAACACATTCTTTGTAACTTAAAGTATTTACAAAATAAAATAAATAACAATTTAATTATATGTTCTTTACAACAATGAACCTAAAGAAACTCAACATTCCCCAACATCTTTCATAGAATATAAAGTATCTTCTACCTAAAGAATAAATTTTCTTTAAAAATGGAAAAAACTCACCAAGCCTCTTGGAGATCTCGCTGTTGTGCATTTTCGGGTTCTCCTGCGCGATCTTTCGTCGCTGCAACCGGGACCAGACCATGAACGCGTTCATCGGCCTCTTGATGTGCTCCACCTGCGCCTTCTTCGTGGTCGGGCCAAGAGGGCTGCCGAGGCCAACCCCCATGGGACCGACCCCCGCGCCGCCGGGAGGCGACGTACCCGACATACCCTGCATACCGCGCAGGGTCTCCGTGAAGGAGCCGTCGCACATGTTGCCGCCGGCTCTGTAATTAAACGCAGCCACCAATTAGTAACCCCAACGGCTACGTTAATGGAGGGACACGCCCACGTGAAAACAGCCTCGACGACCTCGAGTCCGACTGACCGAGGAGACCTCCAGCCCGTTCGGAGTAAGCCCTATTGTTTTCGACACCGGACAACACGACGAACCTCGACCCTACCGTGATTTACGATCTACGCGACGTTATCTCGGTTATTTAGACCGTTTCTGTGTGTACATCTTCGACTTTATGTTTCCCTAAATTCTATGACGAGGATGGACATTGAAATAGGATTATGGTACTTGAGAATTGCTGTCTTAAACCACTACCATACGAGTCCTTTGCAACAGGGTAACATTGAAAATCTAATAATCCTTGTGAATCGTTATTAAACATAAAAGAATATTTATTAATCGTACCGTTATTAAGTGTGTTAACTAATGTCATTCTGAAGAACTATAGCCCCTAGTGCAGATCATTTTATTTCCTAACAAAAACTGTAGTCACTTGTTAAAATTTTGCATTATTTAACGATAACATGATTTATTAACAGAGCACGCGAAAAGTTTCCAGTTTCACTCTTAATAAATTACAATGTTAATTTTGCGAATAGAGAGTAGAATGTTACGAAATAACTGGAGTCAATAAATACACCGTATTACGACACTCGTTTCAATTATAATCGAACAATTTTATGCTAAGCTAATCAAGAATAAAAAGCCAACAACCGCATCATTAGTTTCTGCTCTATCAATTTTCAAACGTACAATTTGATGCTTGTCACGTTGTATTGTTACTGTAACACGTTCACGACAAGTTTCCTCACGGACACGAACAAATTACCGAGTCCTAAATTGTAAAGAGTATGAAAAAGTTGAACACCGTCGCGAGGATAACGAAAGATCTCCGAAGCGAGCGAGTGATTCACCTGACGCTCCTTTTTTCTCCCTCATAAAAGGTGCGAATCTTAAGCGTCAAAAGCTACCAGAACGAGATTAAAGTCGTCAAGAAAGTGCTGAATAATCTTCTAAATTGAGGGACGCGTTGCTTCAATCGTCATTGCGTTCATTCTGGTGCAACAAGTTCTTCTACCAAACGTGTACATAAAAAAAAGAGAGACCTTCAATTACCTTATTTTGATAGAGTTGCAACTACTTCGAAATAGTGAATACGGTGAATAGTAACTTTGTTGCGAAAGAGCAATAAAAGCATTAAGAATAGTATCGAACACTTCATTTAACACTTTGATGGCCTTAAATTTCTGAAATCTTTCAGTTACGCATTCCTTTTTATACCTAATAGAAGATTGTTCATAAAATCGTATTTAGGAACCTCGTATTTAAGCGTACACTTTGAAATTTTAATTAGTATATCTAACCCTCATTGAGCAAAAAAAATGGCGAAATTACTGTTTTCTACGAATTCAATCGACTAATATTAATATTAACTAATATTAATCGACACATCGTTTCTGCAATCGAATTTCTCCAAGCATCTCGGGAGCAAATTTGAAACCCTCTAGAACCCCATCTCGCATACCGTCGCTTCTCGTGGCTTTTTTTTTTTTTTAATTGTGCACCAGCGACACGTGGAAGAACCGAGCGAGGGTACTCGTTGAACCACTCGTCACGGTCCCGGTAATTGCTTATTCGTTTGCTCTTTGATTCATAAGCAAATTAATCTTATCCTTTCCTCGTATCAAAGCCATTAACCAATCTCGGCGCGTTGCTGCCTCCGTTACGCTCTGCTCCGTCTTTTTTAACCCCTAAATGTCACCCTTCGGGTAGAGACTCTCTCTCTCTTTCGCACGGTTTCTCCTCTCGAACTAACACAATTACACGGGGATCTCCTTGAGCATTCATTAAGAAAGGAAGGAAAAATGAAAGAAGACGGAGAGAGAAAAATCTGTAGTGGTTGAGGGAGTTAACCCCGGGGGCGGTAGTTACGATTTCGCGGGGTTAGAATCACCCTCGGTCCGGGCCACCCTCGAGTGTCATTCAGGCCGGATTAATAGATACGTTGGTTAGAGACGTTCGAGTCGTGAAGGGATGCGAGAGACGGCAACGTGGTCGCTTTAGAGAGGCCCCAAGGGTGCTCGGGGGTGGTTCAACGGAGAAGATGCTGGAAGTAATGGCTGTTGACAACGAGCGACGGGGGATTAGGAAGTGCTAATTGAATGTTTAGGCTACGGACTCGAATACAGCAAGCGGCAATTTATTGCTCCGTATTCGGATATTTTCTGACGGCAGGACAAAAGTGTCGTCGAAGGATCCTCGAGGAGATCGCGGAACCGTGCTAAAGTCGATTTACATTTTAATAGAAATTTTTCAACGACCAGATTACCCGATGTCGATTGTGATTTCCTTGAGAGGGTCAGTGACAGAGGAAGCGACGAATATTTACTCAAGTGGATTTGAAGAGTTTCGAATAACGAGACTGGTTTTCTCTTGGCTTCCGAAATCGTAACTATGTACACCTTTTCGGAGCAACTAGGTCACCGTCGCTGTCGACAAAAACCTACCCAACTGTGTTTACATCTTCAAAATTCAATTGAACTGTTGAGATTTCGAGCGACCGTGTTGGAACGGAAACATTACAAGGTTTAATTTGATATTACGTTGTATAAGATTGAGAATATTTCTATTAGGCAACTGTGACTTATATACGAATATTTAAAGACATTTACCTATAGATTTGATATGTTTCTTTGGTAGAACATAATAGAACTTTATTAGTAATCCAAATTATTAGTTACCAAATTATCTTTCAAACGCTTTGGTACTTTTATACATTCTAACGGCGGATCAACGAAACGTGCACAACTCTACCTACATAGACAAAATTGTCTACCCAAATTTCGAAACGAAATATCTTAATGTATTGAAAATATAACGATTAGAATGAGAATTGCAATCAGATTCAGCATGGATTTAAACTTAGATTTATAGTCTATTCATTTAGATTAGCATAGATTCGGCTCGACGTTAAAATTCAATTTCTATCCTAAAGAAAATTACCTTACAATCTATAAATTACTCCTTGTTTTATTTGGTCCCAAAAACACCGACAACACAGAATCACAAAAAAGTCTTACAACCACGTCTAGACTCACCTCATAAAGTGGCCGGCGGCCCGTTGGTGCAAGTCCAGCTCAATTTTGCTGCCGTGGTTGAGACTTTCGTCTCACCTGGTGCTGGACGAAAGTGCTCTTCAGAAAATGGCCAAACAGGCAAACGTAAAACAACAATAACCAGCAAGTCACTGCACTGTCATATCAGATCATCCACTCGAGTCTCGATCACTGTGTCTCACTTTTCCTGATTACCGATCAGACGTTCGTGTCGCGACCCGGAATACGATTCGACGACGACATTTTCAAAATTTCTTTTAAATGTCAATGACGAACTGTTCGCGTTGGAAACGGAGCTTGAAACAACACACGAGGACGAGCGCACGACGTGAACGGCGTTCGGTGTGCCTTCGCGGACGATAGTTTGGGGAGTGTGCACGCACGATCCGACGCCTGGTGCCGATCCACGGAGTCCTCGCGTTCGTCTTCCCCCACCGCTCGAGTTCGAACGGAGAAAGAACGGACCGGCCAATGGCGAAGCTCGATGGGCGGTGACAACGAGGTAAACGCGGTATCGCTGAGTCTGCTGATTGGCTGGTGACTCGAGACCGTCGATAACCAAGTCGACCCGTATTTCCCGACTCCCCACTCCTTACTACGGATCTACACCGTCTCCCTCCGAATATACCTGATTTTCCCTCTTCGTACAATACGACGACGGTTCGCCCTACCGAGTTTTCCTCGTTTCGCCTTCCTTTTCGCGAACTACCGGCGAAATTTCGAGCCTGCTATCCCTGTTTCTTACCGCGGATAATTTCTGACTGATGCGCGCTTCAATGCTTTCCTTCTCGCGACACAGGTGGCACAGTTATGCGATTGATGCTTGGAGAAATGTATCGTACCTTAATCCTGAAGTAATCTTTCCTTAAGCTTTTGAAATTCTAGATAATAATATTCTGAAGAAGTGTTTTCGTGTCTACTTGTCAGCCCCTTAATTTGAATCAAAGACAGTTCGTATTATAAATAAACTCACAATTTCCCCTCGCACTTACTCTGATTTTAATCTACGACAATTTTCAGCTATTATCACGAAGCGAAGTTTATTAGTACCAGAAGATAATTTTCCGGCAATAATTTTTGGTTCCAAGCGATAATGAATACCTAGGCTGTTTACGTCTAGATAATACAGTATCGGGGGTGGATCAAGCGTTCGAGCAAGGGAGAAACACGAAGGGACACAGCACCCTTGGAATGAGGAGAAGCGACAGGGAGTGGGCGAGGAGACAGGTAGAGTTGCTACCGCCACCTCCACCTTCACCGACCACGGGTACCAACCGACCCAGCCCATGCGTGGTAGAGAAGTGGTGGAAGAAGGTGGGACGCTTCGAGATGGTGGCCGTTGGTATTGCCGCGTCGAATTCGAAATAACGCTGCTAAGAATGGAAATAAGAAAGTGACTTCTCTCCTCGATACTGTTCACTGCCTTTCCCTTCCCCTCTGCCACAGCTGAGGATCCCAAGCATTGCCTCCGCAGACCTCACTGCCGGCGAGGAGTCACTCTTTCCACCGGGTTCTGTCTCTCCGAGAAAGGAGGACATTGTGTGCTCGATCCACGAGGCGGCCCGCTCCCGTACAAAATGGTAGCTCCCGGCGTTTTGCTCTTTTAAACGACTCCTCAGGGTAGGTCTTCGCGTACCGCACCCCCTGATGAACGATGTCGATAGGTGGACCACCAGTAGTGCTAATTCGCATAGTTGCTTTTGTTTAATAGCTTTGAATTTTTATATCTTTGGACATATTAAATTTCTGAGAATATAATCCTGAAAGAATTCCTTGATACTCGACCAATTTAGGCATTTTCGAGAGGGTTATTCGGGGGAGCTTAGCGGTTGAAATGGAAAACAAGAAGCATTTTGTTGGGATATCGATCAACATCAGGCAGAGTGGTTTGAGTGACAGACGAGGAGAATCCAACGATTTCATCGTTTCCACGTAACGGTGAAAAGGTGGCAGCCCGAAGTGGCGTCGATTACAAAAGAATTTATAGACCGTCCGTTTTCTCTATAGACACTCGATTCAACCCTCCTAGCTCATCGATCGCCTCTTGTTTATTCCCAAGTGGGCGACGAGGGTGCGCGGGCCACGTTTCGGCACCCCCTTCGATGCTAATCTGATAATTTCCTCAGCTCTGATCGTTTTCTCTCCGATTGACAGTGAAAATAGACGTATCTACATGTTTTAACCCTTGGATGAGGGATGCTGGATCATTCAAGATCCAGTTTTAAAATGATATTATAATAAAACTGAACATTTTGCTGCCTCGATAATAAATCAGCACAGAAATAACTGTAAGGACTTTCTATTTTTCTACCAAGAAAAGCATCAAAGTTTAATACAACTCGCGTTATGGAAATGTTTGAAAGGTCAAGAAATGTTGAAAAATTGACTAGAGATTATCAAATAATTTCCAGTCGACTCGTCGAGTACTCGTCCAGTGTTTATCACATAGAAGATTTATTTCCCCTCGGTGGCCGTAGCACGTGCTGTCTCCCCGTGTACGCATCAGGGTAGCCTCCATATTGTTGTACGCGTCGTGGAACATGTAACATATGAATATCTAATGCACCCCGTCCACAATTAAATTCGGACAATATGTTTTGTTTCGCGAGGGTCCGGGACCGCCACCCTCGAGAACCGCTCCCCATTCGGGATCCTCGACATTGAATAACGCCCCAAGTGTAAATCTCACGCTGTACAACGCCGATACCAAGAGAGACGATAATAACTTTCGGGCTAAATCAGGCCAAACCGCAGCCTCTCCAACTTGTCGAGCGAATGAAATTCGACATGATGATCACTGAGGTCGAAGCACGGAACACCCTCCTTATTAATCACCCGGTTCGTCGTTTAAAGAATGTAATTTATCGCTTCGCGAATTTTTCCTCGAGTGGAACTATCCGAAGAATGGATACTCGTTAAGAATGTATCAGTCTCAGCCGAAAGAGTTTCCTCAAAACTTCTTCCCTTCTAAACAATTATCTCAAATTTTTGCATTAACCCTTGAACAGCGAGCCTAAATCAATAATAAAATAAATTCATATTTAAATTCATTTAAATGAATGAATTTTATATATAGGAGAACGAATAGTTTAAAATTTAGAGAATGAAAATAATATGAAATACGAAATTGAATTAAAATTGTGGATCTCTCCATGGTCCGCCGTCCGAGGGTTAATGATGAAACAATCAAACAATCTCAAGTGTCACAAGGACACTACCAGACTGCCTGTTCGAAAAATCATGGAATACGTCCTTCCAGGTTCCGTGCCATCACCTGGTGGAGTTGCATCGTCAAAGGTGGGAACAACCGTGTCATCCCAAGCCATTGTCTACCCCGAATCCCGCAGTTTTGTGGTGATGAGTCGAGTCGGATCGTAAACGCGAGCCAGCCGTTGGGACAAAAGACGGCCACCAGCTTTTGCAGCAGGCAGCCTGATTCTCCTTTAAACGAACCAGCCGGGACAGGGAACGAGGGGTGCTGTTTAGCGAAAATGAAAAGGAATTTTATTAGCCCCCGGTGTCGGGTCGATTTAAGAGGCGAAACGAACGGAGCCGAAAGAAGGTGTCAGCACCACCCGCGGAATGGTGGTTAGGCGTCCACCTTCGGTACCGAGCAGCTGATCTCCTTGGAAATCGAGGATCGTCTCTCGTCGACCTTACCGCCATTGTCTCGCCTCTGTTTTGCCAAGGTGCAGGTGTCGCGGAGATAAGCAACAATGGCGACAATGGGCAGCCACCGGTAAAACTGAGCTCGTCCAAAAGGCCGGTGAGAATTGTCGGCACACAGCGGGTCGTCCATTTTGCTCTATTGCCGGCCGGTGGCTTACTTGTTTCCTTCTTTTCATAGACCCTGGCCGAGTAACTTGGGTGTAACAGTTTAATAAAAATGACCGGCTTCGAGATCTCCCGGAGGACCATTCAAGCACCGAAGATACTTGAACATTGTTGGTGCTGGGAGATTAGCAGAGTACAGTGTTGAAATAAAAATTCTATTTGTTATTCAATCTTTTTCATTTATCCCTCTCAAATCTTTCCCTAAATATCTCATTTTTATCGACGCATCATTGTCCATGTTCTATAGCTGCGTATCATAATTAGTAATTTGTTTGTGTAAAACTCTTCCATCCTCGATTCCCTTATTAACACTTTCACCGATCCCTTTCGTTCGTCAGCGTGTAACAGTCCCTCGAAAGAGCCCGAGCGCCATATTGTTTGCCGAAAATCACCTCGTTGTTCCGGTAGCTGATTCGGCGGTTGTTCACGACGGTAGGATAATCGGTTCGCTCGTGGTCTACAGGTGTTCTACAGGCTCGTGGCCCTCCCGACCATGGGCAGGCCGCAAATAATTAATAACAGTCGAGCGACAAATCCCGGAAGCTACGTCGTGTAGGCATCAGGCTGGAACAAAGGGGAACAGGAGGGCTAATGCCCGGCTAATGCTCCCTCTAAGCCCTTTAAAAGCATCCGACGGCGAGCCAGGGATCCGTTGGGATCCATCCTTCTGCCACCTACTTACATGCGAATTTGCACCTACAAAAGCCCTCTTCCACGGGGTTAGGTTAACCCTACAGCCTTGAAAAACGTTCACGTGTTTTTCCCGAGCACACCACGGGTGTCGTTAAAGCGTTCGATCAACCGAAAAACACATTATTCGCCATTATACGATCGAATTCCGCACAATGGTTTCCGCAATGAGCGCACCAGTTTACTTGGTAATTTTACGATCAACTGTAGGTGGATTATTCGAATATCCTTGTCTCTCGGGGTTAAAAGACGTTGTTCACCATTGAATTGAGATTTAACTGCTTTTGGAGAATCGAAGAAGAAACGATGGGGTTGCGAGATTGTTTCCTCCGAACTTCAACGAGGACAGTCTTGGACCTGAATGCGTACATTCTCTGTTTGCTCATTGTTCGGTCACTTTGTCGTGAAACACAATGGGACAGTATAGCTGGCTTTTGTACGCTTTTCAATAAAAATACTCGGATTTATATTTGACAGATTATACCAAGCGTTTACCTGAAACTCCGTACAAACTACCGGCAATTATTCGTGAACAGGATCCAAGTGTGTCCTATGGAGTACAGTTAGACGCAAGTTTCAATTGTTCTATCGGCACAAACGCGAACGGTTACGTTGCATCAGAGATCGTATATCATTTCGAAATTTACTATTCGACACTTTCAACCGCGATATACATATGTAACGTGTTCGTTAAAATCTGATACTTATATTTAGCGTCGATGCCTAAAATTCACCAATTTTCACGATACGAAGGAAAGGTAGCGTGAAAAGGACTCGATACGAATAAACTGAACGAATGGCAAGGAATTACAACGACAACGAGCTCGACAATCAGGTAAAAGAAAAAAGAAAATCTTCGATCCAGCTATATACCACCTCGTCTTCAGCGTTCTCTTCTAGCGATACGTGGAATTGATGGATGAGAATACGACGACACGAATACTGAATACACCGCCGGTTGGTATTCCCAACGCGGAATACACGACGGCTCTCAAGCTTTTAGCCCGGGCAAATAAATCGCGGGTTGCGAGCACACGCGACATTCGTGGATAAATTTTCGTCTCTCTCTCTCACTCTTTCTCTTTCTCACCCCTGTGACACCTTACGGCGTTGACGTGTGTCGCCTACTCGAGAGAAGAATTCCACATTTGTGTACCAGCCTGACGGAATACATCCCAGTTGGTCCGTCGAATTTTCAGCCTGAAATGCTTCCAAACCGCGAGCGTTCTCTTTCAGCAAAGCTGAATTTCCAAACAGGCGCGCATTGATTATTATTTTAACTCTGAACGATAATTCTGAGGAAGTCTCAATAGGTGAAAGTTTGTTCCGGTCTTAGAAGCAGGTAGTACATTTAATTGGAGTTAATCGTTAGGGTTTTTGCTTTTCTTGTTCCAAGCACCTTGAAACGGTTCCAGGTTTTATGAATATCATAAAACTTGAACTTCAGAAATCGCTTTAGAAACGAAGGTCTTAGAAATATAAGAAATCTATTGAATTTCTAGCTGGAAGTAAACGATACTTATTATCTGCGAAAGATCAACTTTACAACGTATAATAAAGCTGCTTTCATACACCTTTGATGAATTCCATTAGTCTACAAAATAAGTGCCAGTAATCTTAACATTTTTCTCTATAGAAAATGGTTAAGGAAGGTATAAAATCAAACGTTCGGAAATAACCGGAAAATTATTTTATGGTTTATGAATTTTGCACAAAGACGAAATTAGTCGCATGGTGAGTTTGTGACTCAGGTAAGATGGCTAAGTTATACTGCTTTCAATTTTACAGTTACCCTATACAACTGTTCAAGCATACCTAGCGAATTCAGAACATTGAAATTTTCCTTTGTCATTTTTCGTTTTAAGGCGGTAACGCGACGAATGTAAGTCGCAAACTGACGAACGAGTGTATTCTCGCGGAGCGGACACGCGCGATGCGAGAAGGAAATCCGGGATAAGCCGAATTTAGGATCAAAAAGTGGATTCTCTTCATCGTGGCTAGAATGTCCATCGAGAATCGTGTGTGTCCGTCTTTTTTGTGCGCCGCGGCTTTCGAGGATCCGACCAAATTAAGCTGGTATCCTTTGGGATCCTCTTACGATATTATCGAACCCGCGCGATCCTGCTCTTCGTTTTCTCGCGGACCTTTGCCACCTTTTTGTCGCGACCAGATTTGAACCGGATCTACCCTTATTCCGAGACAGTGTTCACTTTACGATAGCAAGTAATCAATGAATTATTATCAAATTAATTAAAATTTCACCAAAAATTATATCAATCAACAAATAATTATCGATTCACCAATTTGATCGAGGGAAAATACGAAAAGTCTAATTTAATCCCAGTCATAGATGGAGCCACGAGGAAGGGATGGAAATGAATGCATTGAGCTGAAACTCCTTCCAAAAATGTCAATTTTTTTTCACGTACAATACCTATCCAAAAATATTCGAAACGCAAACGATGGAACTCGCGGTTTGGACTAAGTATTTCATCGCGGAAAAGCGCGGAACCCGATGCGAAACAAAACGTTTCGTCGTTCAACGTCCACGTATATCCACTATTTTTTCCGTGCATCAGGAAAAATCCGATTCTAGGGGTTGTTCCGGGTATACACACAGATGAAACGCGCGGGCACAGGCTCGTGTACATCTCGGGACATCTCATTACGCCCGAAGAAAGGAAAGTCGAAGCCACCGAGTGATCCGCATCGTGGCGGTGGCTGAAGGATCTCCTACTGTCATTTAGTCCTTGGCACAATGGACCGGGCCGTCTGCTATCCGATTGTTTGGCTACATTTTTTCCCACAAAAGGAGACGAGGGAGCCGCACACGCGGCCCCGAAAAACGAACGCGTACGAGGAACGGAGAAGGAGAGAGTCAAGCCGAGTCAGTCGATCGCCAATTGACTGACGTTATCGCTCCATCTTTCAGATTAGGAAGATTGCTTAGAAGAGAAGGCTGCCCACCGTGTATACGAGCATCGTGTGTCTCCTTTTATTCTTGGAAATCCTGGATATTGCCTCTCGATCGCGATTTCCAAGCTGACGAAGGGAGGAATAGACGCACGGATCAGGATTCGGGGTGAGTTGTTCTGGAAGTACTTAGGAGAAGATTCGATTACCAGAGACGGACCTTTACGAACAGCTGTTCCGAGGATCCCAGATCGCTTTCTAAAGTGTATACTTGCTGTTTGAATGCAGTTTCGGTGCAGTTTAATGGTCAAATCAGAGGACAGGTTTTATTGAAAAGAGAAATACTGCAAGAAATAATTCTGCATCCTTCTATGGCGCGTATTACTGTTTCGATTCAGATTTTTTAATAATTTTTCAGTTAATATTATTGTTTACGTATAAAATGGAATCCCAAGACTTTTGTTAAAAAATAAGTAAACAAAACTAACAAAAATCGTCGACAATATACGAAGACAGTTTCGATTCACCTTCATTCACCCTTAAGACACATCATCGATCAATTGATCCAATAAAATGAAAAAAAATTAGCATTCCCATGAAGGAACGATCGTCATGGCTTCGAATCGGAGGTAAATAAGATTATACAGAGAGTTGAAGAGAAAAAGGAATCGAAGGGGGAGGAAGAGAGCGCGGTTAGAGCCACAAAGGGCCGCCGCAAAAGAGAAGACTTTACCGGGTCGTTGCACGCTTTTCCGCGAGGATCGAAGCAGATAAGAGATCTACGAGAGAATAACTTCCCTATTGTGGCGGGTCGAGCGAGCGTGTTTGGCCCTGCTTACGGCCCTGTTCGACGATTTAAAGTTACACGTACGCGCAAAACGCGTGTACGCGCTGGATAATCCGATCGCAGACCCATTGTCGAGGATCCGCTCGACGCCCACCGGTTCTCCGCGCAAACTTTACCAGGCTTTTCTTTACCCTCCCCTTTGCCCCCTCTCGCCCTCTGTCTCACCTCTCGCTCCTTTATTCACGCTATTTAATCGGTAGCCACGGGGTTAACGTTCGCGATCCCGATCGCGTAATCCTTTTACTTCCGCGGATCTGAACCTGGCTGATTTGCGATACTCCTCTCGAGCCTTATCTTTCACAAACAATTAAGTATCTATAGAATTGATCTCGAATAAAAAATCATTTGATTCATGAAATTTCAATGATTATTGCAGGAAACTGAAATAATTAAATAGACCACGATGCAGTTAATTGAAAATCGAAAGATCGACTGCGAGAAATCAGGCTGTCGGACTCTCGAGATTCCAACCGGACTGGATCGTGAAATACGCTCGTGTCCGAAGCGTCCGTCAAATACCTGTTCCATCGAGGCATTAACAATCGCCTTCTGGATCGTCTGAATGGCCGTTGGTCGTTCCCGCCAAAAACTGAAAGCGGAGACGAGGGAGAGCGCGTAAGGCGCCCAGCGGTCTGGCCGACGGAATGCGCGTGGGTTCGGATTTTCAGGCCATTAGAGGCCGTTTCTACCCACGGACTCGTCTCGTTCGATCAACCACCCTCAATGAAACCTGACGCTTTCTTCCTACTTCTTCTCTCTTTCTTTGGGGAGGTCACCTTTGGGGTGCGTTCGTAGAACAGAGAGAAAAGGCGAGACTTTGCGCAGGTAGATGGACCAAGTTTCAAACGGAAAGGTGTTTCGTGACACGTCGAGAGGGCAGGTGTTGCTGCTCCGACACCCTCGCACGGAAGGTGGCTGAACGATTACTTTTCCCATAGTTTATATTAAAAATTATAGACCTATCAAACTTTGCTCCCGGGAGCTCCTATAATTTTGTAAAATTTTATACTTAGAAGTGACAGTTAATTCAGAATAATTGAAGTAATTAAAATTTGTTTCAGAAGATGAACAGTTCAAGTAAGAGGGTGGAAGGAGGGTAATAAAAACGAGATGCAGGAAGCTAAAATCAGGCTCGTTCGCGGTCGAACGGTAAGGAGAGAGATTTAGTTTCGTCTAACGGGGCAACAATAAATTCGTCGTGCTGTTAATAAATCCCATTGCCGGCGAGAAGAGAGATCCTGAGCCGCGGCACAAAGGCGCGGATGAACGAAGGATACAACACAGAGGGCGGACCCTTTTGCAGCATTTATTGTAGGAAGCGAGCTTAAGTATTGTTACCTGCTGCTACCGGCATCACTCCCTCTCCTGTTCGCCGTTTTTCTCCTCCTTTTCTTCCAGGATCTCCTACTGCCATCTCTGTTGCTCCTTCCAATCGGAATACCACTCTTTTCGTGCCTTGAAATTCGTTCAGAACGATTGCTGCTTTACTTTCACGTCACTATTCACTACTGTCGCGTGGGAATGCTCGGCTTATCCATCTAAAAACAAATTCAGAAGTTTGTTAATTATTAAGACTCGAAAATAATTATTTTTTATTCACTTTTAAAGCCTCTAACCAACAATCAAAAACAGAAGAGTGCCAGAAAAATCTACTACTCATCGTATAACCGTTCAAATTCAACCCATACGTCGAATTACCTATGGGGGAGAGGCGTTAACGGCCGATTAGAAATTTATTCATACCACCCGGAGGATCATGGTATCCCGGCGTCGCGACGCGTCGGTCGTAAGCGTGCGCGTATTACCTGCTCTCGTCGAAAGAATTCGTAACACCGGATCCCCTGTACGATTTTTTTCTCGTCACGACTTTCGCCACCCTTTCGTGGCACAAGGCAAGTGGCATATGCGTAGCAAGGATACCTTTTCTTCGGCAAGGAAGGAGGAAAGCGGTAGGTACGAGCGAGACGGAAGAAAACGCTGGAGGAGCACGCGGTTGGAAACATCGATTCGACTCGATGCGATTTCGCGTACCGCCAGCCGACACTCGCCAACCCCCTGCATCCCGTTCAATGGCAATCGGAATCTCGGCAACCGAGATTTGTGTCGCGGTTTTGCATGACAGTGGACCCGGGCCCCGGTGTAAGCGACGTCGAAATGGCACACGCTGCGCCAATCGTCGGAATAGACGATGTCAAATCGCTCGAATCGACGCGCGACGCCAATTTCCCGCTGATTTTACACTCCCAGCCACCATATTGTTCGACGAGCGTCTTCAGCCTGATCCTTCGGCTTAGTTAATCGCTTCGAAAAGATCCCTTTATCTAATTATCGAAATTTGCCATTTGGCTCTATGTAAAAAATCTGAGCAATAAAAAAAGATATCACAATTTTTAATCTTGCTTTTAATATTCCATTTACCGATTAACCCCTGAATCTATCATTCTCCATTTACACCCCTGAAAATTCATTTGCACCCTATGTATTCATATTTTATTCATACTATTAACAATAATAAAAACTACGGTGCCCCGTCGATAAATCGAAGAAGAAACGATCGTTTCACGTGCACAGAGGGAAATCGATATACCTTGCGGCTCGCATCTGGCTCCGATCGGTTCATATGAAATTCATAACCAATCGTTCGCGGTGGAATCGAGGATACAGGGTGGTGTTCGTTAAACGACAAGCAGCCAACGACTCAATCGATCTCGGCTGGCGAAACCCGCCCACCGATAAATAATCGTTTATTGCGATGCTGGCGACTCGAGATCGGCTGCCTTCTACGGGCCACGCCTCGATCCGAGACCCACAAAAACTTCACACAAACGCGTACGGTGTATGCGCGATTCAAGAGTAACCGGATCGATTTCGCATTCATTCGCCGGGTTAATAAATCCCGCGGCGGATCACCGCCCATCCAGCATCGTTCTTTCCTGCCCTCGGATTCGGATGTTAATTTTTCCCGGCTCGCAATAATAAGTCGCGACTTTGAATTTCAATGAGAGCAATTTTCCTTGCGAACCCGATAGATCTACACGGGCTTTGTGCCGGGCTCCGCCACCTATGTCTGCGTTTCGAGAGAAATGTAACGTAAAATTCGTTCGAATAACCGTACACACTCGAGTATAATGCTCGTATACGAAGGATTCGACGTTTAACAAACGGATACATCCTGCCGCCGTACGTTGAAAGTGGCCGTTTCTCTCGATGGGGTTGCCGAGTCTCGGGGATGAGTTTTGATTAATACATTTGCATCGACAAACGGAATATTTTGTATAATATAGAGTAACGTATACAGCTGAAGACTCTTATGCAGTGATTGGCCCCATTCCTAGAAAACTAAGAAATATAACAACACGTTTCCTAACCCTCGGACGGCGGACCATGAAAGAAGACACAATTTTAATTTAATTTTGCATCTCATGTTATTATTTTTGTATTATATTATATTTTATACATTTTTGGGAGCCAATCTCGAAAAAAATAAAACACCTGACAGAAATCTCTTAAATTGGAGACAGTAGAATTAACTGTGACTATAGTCTTATAATCACAGCTTAATACTTCGCTTCAATTTCCATTTCTCAATAATCCAAGTCTCAGCTCGAAGAACCTCGAATCTTTCCTGGTTAATTGTATCCTCGCGAAGAAGCCAATCTACCGGCGCCCGACAAAAAGGATATCAAGAAGGTACGAAAAGAGCAACCTCTTCGACGACGAACAGTCGAAAACGCGATATTATTACCTTCGTCCTGTTCCCATTCTCCAACCTTCCATTCACCGTTTTCCCGTCCGTGCTTCCATGAATGGGGAGGATCACGTCCCGAGGCAGCACAATTTCATCACCGATGACCGTCCATCCCTCTCTTTCACCCTGGAAATCGTTCCCGGTGTCGTTTCACTCAGGGTCTCGGCTCTTTTCTAACGGCATTGTCGGCTTCCTAGTGACAAGGCGCGCGACAATGTCCCTCTTCCACCCACAATGAACGCGTTTTCGGGAATTCGTCTCGGCGGTCGCAACAGAAACAGCTTTTTGTCGCGCGAGCACCTAGTTAACGTCTCGAAGGGACCACGGTCTTTTGGGCTTGGATAAGCATAATGGACGAGGTTTACGGACGGAACGAGATTTCGGCCGCACTGAAAGACGTCGAAAGTCAACGGGAAGTCGAGTGGTGGGCGGTATTCGACGAGCATAGACAGGAAGCTGCGAGGATGGTCCGAAAGTAGAAGCATAGTTTACCGGTCACTGGTTGTTTCATGCACCGTTTGTGAAAATTCAAAGAGAAAAAAAAGCATCTCGTTATATTTCTTTCGTAGCGAAACGTATCTGCCTTAACTAGCGGGATCGATGGCGCAACTGAGCTGCAATTTTCAAAATGCAATTGCACATGGCCGTGGCGGCATTGTACCGCGCATCGGTCGTCGACGTCACGTTGTTTCTGCCACTGGCCATTAAATATCTCCTGAAAAGCGTGGCTCGTCAAACGAGGCAAACAGACGATTCAATTAACGCTCGCATCGTGCACTTTTGCGAACGGATCACTCTTCTACCCGCGCACTCTCGACCGAGTTACGATAAATTTTCCCGTCCGGCTCGTTTGTCCGTCGCCTTCGTCGCGCGCGACACCTAGAAATTATAATCCGTCTGTTGAATTTCACGCGCGACGATGCTCGATTCGAGCGTGAACATGCTAGTTTTTAACTCGTTTCAATAATCTTTTATATTCGCTATTAAAACCGTACGATTAAGCGTGTATAATTCGTTTTCCATGAAATTCTAAAATCAAGATAATTGCTTCGTTCTTGCAATACAATTTATCAATTTCCTCGATTCCTTTCCAATCTTTCCTCGCATTTCCTTCGAGTCGAAACGATCGTCGAGGCGAAAAGCTGAAGAGGTTTCTCGGTAAGAGGAAAGACAAAGCTCGCGCGATTTAAGTATCGGGGCAAACAACATTTTAATTTAAATCCGCCGCGGTGGTCGAACGGTGTCGGTGATTGTCATGGTAGGATATGTAAATAGACTAGGAACCAAGCCCCGATAATTATCCGTTTTTCCGTGCTGGATCTGTTTGTCGGCCACTTGTCCTGCCTTCCCCTGGATATCACTTTTATCAACTGGATTGGATCGTCCGGGAGAGAAAACTCCACGGCATTGATTAAGATATCCCTGACGTCGAAGCCACCCTCGATATGCCGGATTATTTTCTCCTGTCAACGATCCGGCCCGTTGTTCGCTAGTGCTTGCCTGCCATCGCGAATTTGCATTACGGATTGATCGAACCGATTCCGCGAAAGAAGAAGAGGTTAGAAGATTGGAGGAAGCTTCTTCTTCTCGCGGTGCTTTCTCGCCCGTAAATCGCCTAAATTCGACGTTTAATTTACTCTGGAGGACGACGGTCTCCTTGAACGCGACACCTATTACCCTGGTGGTATACCAAGATTGCTGCTTCTTCAACAAGGAGAGCGATTCGATTCGATGACACCTTCCATCGTTCGAACAATCGACGGGGATGCCGGTGATTTCCAGCGATTCCGGCAAGGAAACAAGAATTTGTTTATTGGGGTGGTCTTCGAGTACCCAGATTTATCGTGACGCTTGATGGATTCCGACTTGATTCTATTTAAATTCCTATCGTCAGAGTCTAGACGCGTAAATGATCGGAGCCTCTTTTAAATATTTTCTTAAGAAAAATTTTATTCGCAAGTCAGGTGAACGAGAAGTATGCGAAAAGTGCAGGTGCAAGGCGACGCTGACCCATCTCCCTTTTCTTTCTTCGAGAAGGGAAATCTATCAATGGATTTACGGTGCTAATGGTCCGTGACACGCTCCGCACGGGCGTCAATGAAAATTGAAAAAGGGAGATCGGGAATGAATGGCGGACAGCTTATTAAAGGACACGTCCCCTTGGGAGAGACCAGCTCTGTGTCCCTTCGAAGATGACCCAGCATCGTTCTCGCCTCCAACGCGAAGCACACTGAGAGAAGATGCAAATTTTTCTTTCGAATTTCCTCGAAACCTTTGTGTCGATGAAAGCGAATTGTCCTGTCTGAACGGGAAAACGTTAAGAAAACTGGATAGACAGGAAGGCCATAAAGCTTTCTGTAAACAGATGACTATAGAGGATTTCTATTGACAATAAAGTGGTTTTCTGAATTTTTCTATGAAACTTCACAATTTCCACGAAAGCTTTAGAACGATATGAAGATCCACGTCTGAACGACGATTAGCAAGCAGATAACAGGAAATCCGCGTTAGATTATAAGGCGAACGTATCAGGACCAATTTCGGCGCGGTGACATCTTTAAAGTAGCGCTCGAGCACCGTGGTGACACGTGTTCCTGACACTTGTATACGTCCCTGCACCGTCGTACTCGTACGACCGACTCGACGGGTGAAAGGGGTGGGCGGGGGGGGATTGGTCGAGACTTTCGACACCCTTATTTCTCCCGAAGCTTTTTTCCCCGGCTTTCTTCGCGACACGATGCCCCTGACAGACGTTCCTCTTTCTCTCGTTCTCTTCGAAATCGGTCTGAATCGTGTGGAACGCTGGTAACGTTAGCAGTCGACGCCCCTCGACGCCCATTGCTTGCGACTACAGTCTGCATTGTGAAGATTTTTCACCGACACTTTATTTCACTCGCGATCCTGGCCACGATCTTTTCTCTTTTTTCAAAAACGTGGACAGTTAAAGAATCAAATTCGCCAGTAACGATGGTTTAAAAGATGATTGTGATTTCTGATCTTCAAACAGATCATCTTTAGAAATTTAAAAAAAAATACTCATCTTACTACTTAATTGACAAAGATTGTTTGGATGTGATTCATATGTAGCTTGTATGAATAGATTAATTTATGAATCTCTAATACTTTTCTGATAGTGAATGATGTGTCTAAGAAGATGATGTAAAGTCGGAGAAAGGAATCTTGAAACTTGTTGCAGATACAGCTATATTTTCTTTCATTATGAAATTTGATTAATTGTTTCCTTTCTACAGAACAAAATAGCTTGAATCAACGAACAGTTTGTTGCCAATGAAATAATACTGATTAACACATTGATTTCCACGGCGTTTAATATGGTATATAGAGTAACATGAATTATTAAAAACGTTTGCTACCACTATGATGATTCTCTATTTCTGATATTTAATATTCTTCTCTTGTTTAGGAATTATTTAATCATCAAGGCAATCAGTGTCTTAAGACTGAACTGTCCAATCTAATGGTTCAATTATTAGTATAATTGTATTTCTCATTTTCTAATTTCGAAATCACAGCACAACCATCAGAGATACCTATGATAAAGAGATATTTTATTCAAATGCTCTCAATCATCGACATGCATAAGCAAATCGAGCAGAAGCTCGAACCGAGATATCGCGTTCCCATTATGACCAAGATTTCTCGATGATGAATATCAATTAGCGATCAAGATTCGACTCCGGTGCCGTCTGTGACTGTTGGATTTCAATCGAATGTCCGCGATCGTTCTCACGGGGAAACGGTTCTGTAACACGACACCGGGTCTTCTTCAATAACCGATTTCCCTGCCTCGCGTTCCAGAAACAGTTTCCACGTATCGACATCTGTCCCATCGACGACGACGATCACCGTTCGATTTATGCAAAAATAATATTTTCTAATAATCAGACGCGAACGAGAACGGCACTTGGTTCACGGATCAACGATGCGACAATGTACGGAACAACGAAGAAATCGCATTGTCGCGAATAAAAGGGAAAAAAAGCGTGATAGTCGTTGCTCGGGAGGCTAGCGGCGGATCGAAGAGGAAGCGAAAAGGGGATGTTAAAGAAGGAAGAACCCTTCGACGGGACGACATTGTGACCCGTAAACGTTCTTATTGTGATCCACGTGTGTTACAAATTCCCTTTCGTGCCCTTTGGCCGGGAATAAACCCTTTCCTTAATTAGCATTGTATGGAATTCCTATCGGCGAATCGGTATCTGCCTTCGTTCGGCCGTTCGGTTTCTCTCTATAGACTCACCGATACCGGTGTATCGATAGGTTGATACCCAAGGACCTCGTTCCGATGTTATTTCAATCCACGGGGTAAGAAAAGTACATCGACGACGAGGGGTTCTTTTCTTCGATAAAAAGAACGGTGAATCGATGCTCGACAATTGTCACCGAAGAAATCATATATTCGAGATGTCGGAATTACGTGACTCGGATCGCAGTGAATTGAAATCGATACTTTTCGATGCCTTCGTAGAGCTCATCCGCCGAGGGAAATCGTTGTGATTTATATAAACGAGCCTAGCGAGTTTGGGAACATTTTAAATCAATGAAACTGACGTGGACTTATGCATCGAACCGATACGTTACAATCAACTACCACTTCTTCCACGTCCTCTCACGAGCTGTCGAGGTTCACGCGTTTCACTTCGAAAAGTAGAAAAAAGCAGAAGAAAGTACCGTATCGCGTGTAGCATGACCAAATCCGCTGGTACTCAGGGTCAGTTTGACGGGTTCGCTGGCTGTCAGATGTGTCAGGATAGTGGCAGATCGGATCTGACCGCGGGAGAAACGATAGCTGCTAATGTACGTACCGGTGAACAAAGGTGCCACCCAACGCGTCCGATAGGAAGCGTCTTTGATCGTTCCACGGCGATCACCGGTGTGTCCCATGTCTATCTAGTTAAAGGAACTCGACGCGGAGATTTCTGTCCAGCTGTCCATCCGTGGACGCGAACTCGTATAATCATGATGATTAGCTCGGACGCGAACGCGTATCGATGCCTGCTCGCGTTCCCATTGTGCGAGAAACGGATCTGGATGCTGGGACGGGCATTGGCTTCCTGGGTTTTGATTAAGAACCAGATTTTCCTCCTTGCGCTAAGGATACTTGTATATCTCTTCTGCCAGTCTGTTCTACTTATTGTTAGTTATCGAACTGGTACGATTTTGGACGCGTTTAGTCGCAGAAAATATTACAAATCATTCCGAATTTTAATACACGATTTCGAATCGATTTAAACTCTCGATCAATACCCTGAAAAAGCAGCCAAGTCAGAGCTCGATTTCCCACAACAGCTCGATCTGAAGATAGCCACGAGCACCGTGTAGACGGGAGAGATATCGCGGGGGGTCAATCGATGATCCGTACGACACGAGGAACACGTTTGACGTGACGGTGCGTGGCATCGAGTTCAAACAGCAAGAAACGGTGCCCGGTGAGCGAGCGAGCAACACCTGCGAGTACCAATCACGTACGTCGTCGTACGGGGTCTCCCGGTGATAAATCAACCGGCACCTTTTCCACGTACGAGTTGTACGTGTGCCCGCGTGCACGGGGTTATTATTTATGGGCGTTCGTTAGCGTGGCAACAGTTCCGAAACGTGTCGAGTCCGACACCTTCGGGACTCTGTGTGGCCCCTTTGGATCCGCGCGTCATCGCGATTGCAGCTCGTGGTAATCATCGTTGAAGGAGTCACGATTGCCCTTATGCACTGGGTTATCGATAACCAACGGTTAATTTATGAACGACGCCACGATTTGCCCGGTGATTGGAAATTGTTTGCTGCCGTCAACCGAACCGACCTTTACCTTCCGCCGGCTGAAATATGTATTGTTTTTAATTTGCTTCTTTTTCGGTAGAGAGGAAATGATGATGGGGTGTCTCTGCGACAAACGACGCGATAAAAGAATCATAAGACCCTTGAAGGTTTTGTTGGATTTTGAGATTCATGAAAAGCGATCCTTCATGATATAAAATGTTGATATCGAAATTTTTAATATCACCTTAAGTAACATGTATGCAATTATTTCGCTCACTGAAGGATATTATAATGAAAAAAATTCTTCGGATCCAATGATGAAAATAGTCCCCGCTACCTTGCACCCTTCGATCCACCCAACCGAAACGAAACAACTCTTTTTTCAGCGTCGCAGAAGGCATCGCGAATCAGTTTTCAGCAAGCAGCGAATTCATCAGCGTCATTGAAAGAAACGCAAACGCGTCAGAGGTGAATCGCGATGAAACCAGTGCCGTCGACAAGAGTGCCGTTTAATATAAATAATCCGTGGATCGTCAATGAGGAAGCGCGCGGATCTTGGAGTTTTCACGCCTTTTGCCGGGAGAAAAATTAGCGTGCAGCTTCGAAAGGCTCGCATTGGAAGCGTGGAAACGCTCGAGGTGGGTGAGGCGCGAGAAGAGAAAAGGAAAAGGGGCGAAACGAAGGTACAAAAGGAAATATTGAAATTGAAATCTAACGTTTCTATTGGTCTCTGTGCCGGTTTTCTCTGGCTGGTCGGTCTCGTTAGTCGCGTTTCTCGCGAGCACGTGACGAAGACAGAATCGTTATGTCGGCAGCGAGTCGCTTTTGTCCGTCGAACCGCGTCGCGACGCGACGCATCGCGACACGGGCAAAGCGCGAGGCCAGGTTGAACCTGGTGAAAAAGAAGGGAACAAACGAGCACGGAACGACGAAGAAAGAAAGAAACGGGGGTGGAGAAAGAAACGAGGCCTATGGGAGACGCAGGCTTCGCTATAATTACGATATATACGGGTATTACCGGTATTATCGTATTAATAACGCGGCGACGTATATACCCGTCGCATTATAACGCGAATCTATGGAACCGCTATGCAGCCTGATGAATATTACGAATAACATTTGCCTTTTTGTCCACCGACGCCTTTCTTTTCTAACATTTTACCCTCTCTGGCAGCCTGAAAACGCGTCTAACCGCTTCTACAGGGAATCCAAAAAATTAAGTTTCAAGAGTAATACTCGGTTAATAAACATGGGAATAAAAATCATTAATTTTACAAAGATATCACTTAAATCGGTAAAAAAAATGATCTTAAAAATATGCAAGTGAGCCTAATTTTTAATGAAATACATTATGTTGATAATTTTTTATTTTAGAATCTATTGATAATTGAGCACTCGTTGAATTTTATTTATAATATCTGATTGTTAGACTACCGACACACCCCATATATTCAACACCTCTTCCAAACCAACCAACCAAGCGTACAGTATCCATCTATCCATCCATATGCGACTGGATACGCAGAAATTCCAAGTCTACGGATTCTATGCGCGACACTCTCGTCTCTCTTACTTTGCACGAGTATGTGAGCGTGTGTAGCTCGCGACAAATACACGAACGGTTCCTCATAATACCAGCTTTATCCCTGGAGCTCATAATTAGACCGCGGCTCCGTGAATATCTTTCCTCTTCCTCGCAAAAGTTTCAATCCATTTCTACCCACCACCACTCGACTACCGTGCATCGACCAATGGCAACCGACTAAACAGTTGAAGTGTTAAATCTAAATTTTGCATTTTTTTCCTGCCAACTCATCTTCATCCTTATTCAATTTTCACACGATCCCATATTCACGTGATATTTTCCCATTGGTCGATGGATGTTTATTAAGGAGAAAAGTGTGAAAAAGAACGTGACTGTTCGGTTTTCTCACCCCCTGTCCAAGAGAACATGATTAGTCATAAATCCATTACAGGTAACAGATTCTTCTATAAAAAATTTAGAATACGTGTACGAATCCATAGTGTCCGACGAGATAAAGAAAAATTAAAAGAAACCAGCTTTATTGAAAGCTACCAATTTTTATCATCCCCGAATTAAAATGACCGTTCCCCTGAATCGAGTCTACTCTCCGTGGAAAAACATTTCATCCGTCCATATCGCGGGTCCATTTTCCAGCTGGAACGTTATTTTTCGAGGCACAGGCATCGAAAGGGATGGGGATGGAAACGTGAGAAAGAAGGTGAACAGGGATGACTATTAATTTCACTGGTGGGCACTTGGCCGTCGATGGCATGCATTAACGGACTGATTCGTGCCTTCGGACATCGAACATCCAGCGAATACCGAATGCTTATAGATAGCTTCTTCGAAGAGAGAAAAGGACGAGCATAGGCTGGCTCGAGCGAATAGAAAGAGAGGGTGGAAGGGTGGCGTTTGCAAAGATTGATAGGACGGAACTCTACCGGTGGATTCGTAATGGATAGCCCGTGTCCGAATTCACCGATAACCGAACTCCACTGTCCGCTTCCCTTGCACCCCCGAACTCCTTTCTCTATCTTTCTCCCGTGTACCCAATACCTTCTAATGGAATCCACGATTGTGTTCCTTATCAAAGGGAGCCGAGTAGTGCGCCTCTCGTTGGGGATAGCGATCCATTATTGAGCGGCGAGCTTCCGGGCGCGATATAACTTATTTTTACCCGGTTCCACGTGCATACGCGATTTTCAAAGGGAAATCAGGGAATCAAGAATCGGTAGAATTATTTGAGATCAAACCTGAAGACTTGTAGAAAGTTTTATTAGTATGTAACTTAATTAGCCTTGGGAGTTGACTAATTATTTTAAGTTAAATTGAAAGGAGGAATATTTCCAAGGGTTAATATAAAAAAAAAAATCTTAAATAATTCTCCCTGTATTAACTATAACTCGTACCTGCATGTTGCGACAGATTTTCCCTTTAGGAAAGCTTGACTCCCATCGCTACGGCAATTAGAGCAAAATATATATACCTAGACGCCTTTTTGTCGAATGGATAAACAGCTAGGGAGTAAAAGGCGAGCGATTCGCAACAGGCGATACGTTCCATGCTGTTTTGCATAATATGAATCCTATATAAGAAGGGGCAGCGGGCGTGCGTGTATGTACACCTCGTGCGAGGAACATCGCGGCTCTGAAATATCACGGCTGGACTACTTTCAATGGCAGCCTCCCGGTCTGATAGTTTACGAGCTTGCGAGTCGCCAAGCTTCTTTTCTCGTTCGGAACACCCGATAGAGGAAGGCACCTTTTGTCAGGGCCCTTTGCACGCCACTAAACTATTTCACTTTCAACTTTCGACGCGTTAAAGGGTTTACGGCCTCCACGGGGAGGGTGAACGTGCATTGGCTGCAAAAAAGCTCGAAGTCACCGAGGATGATTGGTGTACGGCGGCGTAACAAGGTGAAAGCGATTCGAGGATTCATTTCTTTCTTTTTTTTTTTTATTCTCTTGTTACTCTTGCACGTCGACTGTGAAGAATTTCGAATTTAATGGATTCCTTTTTGTTATTAATAATCATCTTTAATAGATAAGAAAGAATAGATAAATATGCATCCCAGTGCTTCATTTAAATAGCGTTTTCTGTAGAACGTCCGTTATAAAAATTCTTCAACACGAAACCGTTAAAAAATTCAACTCCTTTCCCGACGACACGCGCGACACCCGCCAACCACGAACTTCCGTCGACCGTTTCTCTGAAAAAAAAAAAAATTCGATATCCGTTGGCCTCTTTTCCACAATAATCCTCGTTCCATCTGTCGCGCAACGTTAACAGTCACCGAATTTCCTTGCGAACGTTTCTCAATCGGGGATCGATCGTTTTACGCGGCTTCTCTCGCGAGGGGAAAGGGTTCGACGCGGAGTCAGCCCTCGATGAGTCGCGTGGTCCTCGGTTCGGGACCCTTCGTTTTTCCCGCAGAAATCCCAGGAACCCTTTAATAACGGTCACTCACGAAGTTAGCAGGTGATCGTTACCCTTTTTTTTCCCGATCCGTGTGAAACTTCGCCGATCTCCTAACCCTTCGAGAACGGGCCTATTTTTATTTTCTCCTCCTTTCACCTCGCCCCGTTCCTTTCCACGAAATCAATTCTCGATCTTCGCTTCGCTTCGTTAACCGAAAGAATGAACATTTCCACGGAACGTTAAAAGGCGACACGCGCGATAATGTATTCTTTTCTGGGGAGAATGAAACGGAGAAACGAGAACCGTTCGCGGCATTCACCGTAAGAAAAGGCAGAAAATGAGAGACGTCGCGCGAGGGAAAGGTGCAAGGGACCCGCATAAATATTCCCTCGAGACTTGGAAGGAAGGAAGGAAGGAAGGTTTGTTACTGGACGAGGAAAAAGGAGATCGAAACACGAAGAAAGCGACAACACGGAGGCGAAGTAGGCAGAGTGGGACTCGATTTTATTCGCGGGAGGCCCCGTAGCCGCGGGTCCTTTTCGAACGATTAATTCGGTTTTATGGCCTGCTAAGAGTTACGACGGAAACCGTGTAAATCACGCGGCAACACGAAACCAGAATCTCTGTCGAACACCCACGTGCACCTATGGAATCGCGCGTAAACGTATACCTGTACCAAGGACCGGTACACGTGTCCGGTTGCGCACAACACTGCCAGTACGGCGACCTGTCGAGACAGCAATAAATTCCACTTAGCCATTTTTCTCAGCCTAGTGTTTCGACTCGCCAATGACAACAACAACTCGTCATTGATAACGTTAACCTTGCACAGTTTTAAGATCATTTACTGAAAATTTTAATTAAAAACAGAACTAATATTAATAATATGTCGCAACCGGTTGAACACCCTGGCCGAGAGTTTCGTCTGAGAAGATATAAGAAAACTCGGGGAATAATCGAACGTGGCAACCGTGCGGCTCGCTCGCTGCCACACTAGATTAATGTTATTTCAATGGGGATTCAGGGGTATCGCCATAACTGACCCCGATTTGCATTAGAATCGGGGTGAAATCGCGAAGGGACGGTGAGCTGAAACGCGTCGCCTTTGGGAACGCGCCAAACCGTGTGCGTGTTCCCCGAAACACATCCCTGTGTCCGGTTTCTCACCCCCTTAACCCCCTCGTACATCGTCTTTCTCTGCACCTTTAACGCGCGCGCCTTTCGACCAGATTAAAATCCACCTCGTGCTACGCGCATAGAAAGAAATTACTCGTTTGGAAGAGAGGATCTCTCGCAACCCTTTCGGAGAAGCATAATCAACGTTCAGAGATACATTGTTTCCTTGTATGTGGCTATTAGAGTCGAAGGGGTCGAAAAAGAGTTTGACATTGATACTGTGAATGAATAAAAACTAGGGTTGGAGTAAGAAAATATTTCCTTCTTGAAGAATTTATAATAAATTGCAGGAATTTATTTTGTAATAAAAGATTATTTGAAGCTACCGTAGGAAAGAAATGAAATTATTAAATGAAAGAGATAAGATATCCTCTGAAAACGAACGCAGGAAGTGAGTAGTAAAACAGCGGCCACTACGGTCGGCAGCACAATTAACGAGTTTAAGTGAGGCTCGATCGTTCGAAGCGCATCTTTATAGTTTCTCAGATAAATCTACGGGCTTTGTGGGAATCACGAGTCCATGAAAGTGACTAATTTCGACCGTCGATTCGGTCGTAAAGTCTTGAAAACACGCTGTAAACTGCGCTAAGATAAAGGGTCTAATGTGACTCTACCTACTGAAAGCCTTCCGAGATAAACAGGCTTTCACGTTTCGTTTAACGAATTGATTTTCACAAGAATGAAAAATGGACGATGACGATAATCTCGACAAACGAATTTTCATTCGTTAAACGAAAGTCGAAAGGATAAGCGAAAATTAATGTTCCAACGTTCGAACGTGTTAATTGACGAAACCTTAAGAAGCTGAAATAAAATGAGCAAATATATATAAAATTTGCGCCGTTTATAAAGCAGAAAACCATCAAACGTCTCACGATCGCTATTCCCTGCACCCCTATTCATCAGCAACCCCTCGATTTGTCTCTTTCCTTCGCCGTTGTTTCATCGAAGCTGGTGAAAAAGAAAAAAGTGCTCGCCATGACAAAGGCACAGGACGCGGTAGCAACGGCGGAAGTGACTAGTCGAAAAGCGGCATTATGCAAGCAAGTTCCCGTAAATTGGAAACATCAGTTTCAAGAGGGATCAGATCGTCGCGTAACGTTTGCACAAGCGAGTCGATCGATGGCGCGGAACCCAGCATCGTTAATATCCGGAAAATCACGTCCGGTGGACCATCTTCGCTCGACGACGCGCCTCGTCGAAGCTCGGAAGACGCCTCCGTTCATTTTTCATCCGCGAGGAAGAATGCGGAGCAGCGACGGGACAACGACGCCTCGTTAATTCACGTAGCAGTCTCAGCAAAGGAATAATGCGTGTCGACGACCGCTTGGCTGGGATCTCATTAACGATAGCAGACGCCTATTACCATCACACTGAATACTTTTCACCGGTTGCAAAATTATTAAGAACACGAAAATCGTTGATTTTCCATCGTTCAACGGAAGAAGTTGGACAAAATAAATAAGAAGGAATTTCTATGAAAAAGTTGAATAATTTAAAAGTTAAAATGCCAGTCGATCGGGATGAATTATTCCAAGCTTTCGAAGGTAGACAGACGTAACGGCAAACACTTAGGATCCCTCTTTATTTCTATTTATTTCTCTCTCCCCGTAGAAATTCGTGCGCGTGTGCGTGTCGGAGAGTTTAACGCTCGCAGCACGGGTCACACAATGCCGTGTATGGACACTATGGGCATTGTGCGAAGCGAGAGCGAATGAATATGCGCACGATGCATCAAAGAGTTAAGACTCAATGGCGGACCACACAGACCCCGGAATCGAGAGGACAGTCGGGCTTAACGGTTAACGTATTATTATACGGATCCACGTTGTAGCTGGCCATCGGAACGGTTATCATTGTCTATGATCCTTTCCTTCTGGAGGAGAGGTCAAACGCGACCCCGACCTCCGTACCGAGGGATCCCCGAAACGAATGCCTCGAGACATCAACCGTGATTCGATAATTAAACCGTGGACGCATGTGTTTGAAACGCGCTTTGTCGAGTTTGATATATCTGTCCAGCGGCGCCCTTTATGAAAGGGGTGAACGTTATAATTCTAATTGAAAATTATTGTCATCTGTGTGTTTGCGAGCGTGCGTATTATAGAATTAATAATAAAGAATTCATCTAATTAAAAATACTAATTCTTTGTTTTAAATTGTGACACATTCTATCGGACATGCTTTTGCAAGCAGAAAGTACATATTGAGAGTAACGAGAGGACAGAAAATATTATCCTACCCACTCGTTGCTTTTCCCAAACGTCCCCTTTGAATCCTTCATCCCGATGATCTTGCTCGTTACATTCCTCGATACACACCTTCGTTCGAGGTTCTTATGTTAGACCCTGGTACACATTGAATCGAAGAAAAGAGAATGTTTGCGCAGCCCGGTGCAGGACATCGAGTCTCGGTTTATCGTTTTCTTTGCCCCCTTTCTTTGGGCATCGAGGGTGGAACACTGTTATTATAAATGACGTCAAGAGGGAGCAGTAACAACAAAGTGACCGGTAGCTCGAACGATTCCTCTGTCGAAATGTCAGAATTATATTCTCTGAATGACCATAGATGGGTACAAGTTGCTCGTGTCTATTGAAAAAACGAGAGGAGTGCAAGTTTCGGGCAGAGATACTTAACGAGATGAATATAAGTTAGTGCTTTCAATTCGACAATGGGAGTTTCGTGGCAAGAAAACGATTGAAATTGGTATACTCCTTACTTATATTCAAAACAATTCTAGTTGCGTGTACCTGAATGTACCTGAAGGTTAAATAATTAAATAAGAAACCTATCCCAGTCACCATCAAACATTATCGAATATACATCCCTCCCTATCTCACAATTCAACAAAACATTTCTTCTATTTCGTTAAAGAATTCGAATGCGAAGAAAGAGAAACGTTATAATACCCACCACCCTTCGACCAGCACCCCTACCTTCTCATGGACGATTAAAAAGAGAAAGAGAACTGTTATCTAGAGATCCATCAAGGATTTCCTAAATTGAGTTTTCCAAGCCGTTTAACAATCTCGATATCAACTCGACTTCGCGTACGACTTCATACGAGCCCTCTGTTGGGAACAGAGGGGGTAAAAAAGGTCAGAAGGTGAGGTAGCCCCTGCGGTTGTGGCGCAACGGGGGGTGGGGATGCACACTCGACATAGGCACCAGGCTGTCTGCCTCGAAAAGCAAAGCAGCCGGACCATCCGGGGCGTTCTCGTGTTCGTGGACACCCATATACACCCATCAGGGTGTAGATAGTACGAAGAAGAAGAAGAAGAAGAAGAAGCACCTACCTCCACGAACGGTCCGGTGTAAAAATAGAAAAGCCAACCCGGGAACCCGTCCAACTGCATATTACTTCGGACATCGGAATGCACGGCCCTGTGAGATGAAACACACGTGTGTTTCACGCCTTCCTCTTGTACCTCGCGTCCTTTTCGAACGGTTCAAATCCGAAACAGAAAATGAAGACTCGCAGTTAGATTCGGCTAAACGATAGGTGTCGATTCGCACGGGGCATCGAAATACATGATCCTATATTTTTAAGAAATTCAAGCCAATCTCAATTCACTTCCTCAAAGGAAGGAACTTCCGAAAGAAGAAAGCGAACAAGGAACTCTATTTTCATCTTCGTTCGGCGATCGTGCCGCGAACGTTTCAAAAATCACCGACCAGGGCCATAAACGGTGCAGTAAAAATCAAGCCGTGCGTTTCGGCCGGCTTAATGGCTGATTCAGCAGGATCTCGTTTGTCGTCCATTATGGGGGCCAGCCGATCGACAGTATCTTCTCCGAGCAGCATTGTGCGGAATTCTTCACGCCTGCCAATCGTGCCTCACGGATGCTCCGCGGGACGGATCGTCCGTCAGCTACGAGGGAACATAATCCCACGAACCGAAAGAAGAAGAAGAAGAAAAAAAAGGGGGGGAAGGAAAAAGAAAACAGATCCATCGGTCCGCGGAGGGGATGCACCGATTATGCGGTACGAGGATCGGTGCATTCAGCGGAACCGCTCGAGCGCGAGATATTGGATGTTTTGGAAACATATACGCGTACAATGCGGAAGGGTGAGAGCGGAAAGTAGTTACCTTACGATCCTCCGCCCCGGTGGACCGGTTTCCTCGGACCCGAGGGATGAAAAGAGGACTCGAGATCCGCGTCGAAAGCACGCGTGAACGAAGCTTAAAGTGAGAGAGGCCCGTGGCATCTGGCTTAGCCTTGTAGGAAGCACGCCTCGGCGAGCCTGATACTCAGTTGCGGCTTTTTCGCTAAAGGAACCTCGCTTTTCCTTCGTCCGGCAAAAAATCCGTACGCTCTTTGTAGCGGGATTTGTAATTAAAATCGTTGCGATCTAACCTATTCTATTCGATTTTTTGCTGTTCCACGATCCAAAGCGAATTAGACGTTTCACGAGTGACCCTCTTCTGCGATCTTGATACGCGTCGCGACTGTTATTAACCCTCGATAACCCGGGTCAATCTCGGACCGAGGGCTACGATTTCTTTATGGAGAAAGATGATGTATCCCTTAGAAAAGTGAAAGTATCGTGATGCAGAGGTCCGAATTCTCACGGTGGTCAGAACAATGTAACACCGTTCGAATTTCGAGAGGCACCGCCACCCGGAGGAGGAATTTAATACGCTAGGTGGACCAGTTTCATCCGTAGAGGAGGAAAAATTCGGCAAAGGTAGGTAGCCGAGCACGATTCACGAGTACAATGTATCAAGCCACGTAGATGTTATCTGGCTTTGATCGTAGCAAGGGTATCCCGCAACCCCTTCCTCGAGTCTGGTAACGAGCCAAAGCAACCCTTTCCTCTGCTCCTTTTTCCCCGTTCCGATCGCAGACTGTGTAAAGAAGGTACGCGATGGCTTCTTCAGCCTCTTCTATCGTTACTTCACCCGGCATCCATGGTCCACTGGCCTCGATCTCTATTTCGCCAGGTACCCCTCGATTCGTGAAAGTATCGTGTATCGGTGGCCGCAAAAAACAACTCGACCCGTATTCATATACAGATCGTTACGTCGAGGATGTATCTCTTCTTTACTCGACCACTCTTGATCCGCGTAGGACGATCTCGAAAAGGATTAACAGGTACGGGGGACTCGTAACGAATTCAGGGCTCGACGATCAGAGTTTCATGGCTGACGAATTCTTTTCTTTCGAGGGATGAACGGTGTTATTATTAGAGGAGCTTGTAACCGGTGGAAGATCTTTAGATGTTATAAATTTTCTTTGGTAGAAATTTTACTAATTCTTGCACCCTTTCTTCTAGTGTGTTCTAATCACAGCATCAACGAATTTTTCAGGAATAGAAAAAAATGAAGGAGACACGGTTAATTGGTGTCTTTAATCGTCTCACTTGCGTCGAATAGAGGGATCGCTTTAAAGAGTTATTAGGTCTGCGGGATCGAAGAACGGGCTTCTGTGGAAAGCGAGGAGGCAAACCGCGGTCTACTCGAGAAAATCATGGATAAAAGGCCGCTTTGATGTGAAGCGGTACTTCAACTAGCCTCCTTTCAGGAATTCCACCGTGAAGCCGTTTCACCAATTACTTCATAATGTCGCTACCGGAAGAGGAAGAATTCCAGGGAAGAAATAATCGCGCACGCTTCGCGAGTTGGAAATACCATCCCCTATTTTCATCCGTTTTCTATTTCTTCCACGTTCGTATTTTGAATACTTTCTTTCCGAATAAATCAATAAAAATCCAAAGTTAATTCGCACAGTGATTTTATCCAAAGATTTTAAAACTTAGTCTTCTTCCCATCGATCAGAGAGAATCTGTATATCGAAACTCAGGCAGCGGATGCGTAATCCGGTCGGGCTCGAATCATCCCGTTTTTTTTTTTATTTCGAGCTCCTTTATTTATCTATATTATAATCCGCCATTGTGCGCGTCGCTTTTATCGAGTGAACAGCATTGAATCGTAATCTTGGTAGCGGCTACGCGGAATGAAAATAGAAGGAGGATCATTCCTTAAGCCCCGTGTGGAGCTGTCGGTCGTACAATGCGATCTAAGCACAAATCGATCGCCACGGACGAAAAAGATACATCGATCCCGTGGTCGATCTGTCCTTCTATTCTCTCAATGGGCCAACTCTAGCACAGCATCGTGGAGGGAAAATAAAAAGAGTGTCGCGGGGAACACCTTGAAAAGGAACGCCGCCACATAAATGTATTATATATTTATGCCACGTCCCTGTGGATACCTGGCATTGTGCCTCGACCTCGTCTTTCTCTTTTCTCCACCGTTCCTGACACCCTGTCGCCCCTTTTGTTTCGTGGATGATTCCACTGGCGCAGGACACGTCCGTGAGATAAGCCAGACAATGGCTGCTTTCTCGTCTAAAGGAGACAGTATCGCGATCTCATCTTGTCCGATCCGTGGGCAGAGTAGAAGAAAAAAAATAAAAGGAAATAAAGAAAGAAGAATCTCATTCGGCATGCTCTAGTCTCTTATTTTTGGGATTATTTCATCCCGCGATTGCCCGGCCAAAGATCTTACGTTTCAGACTGGCGGTTTCGGGCTCGATCGGAAGGTCCTTCGACCTGGAATTTCTATTTAGAAAGGTGGAACGACGCGATGATCAAGGTTCAAACGTAGAGCAATCGAACGCGTTCAGAAGGAATCAAAGTTTCGTTGTTGCTTAGCTAGTCGGTCGCGGTTACTTCTGGGCCGAGCAGAAGCTGATGTCCTTGGGGGACTCCCTGCTGGCAGCGTGCGTAAACCGAGCACGAAGGAAAGCAGGATGAAAGGGAGATAGAACGCGGCCCGAAAAGGGTGTTTGTCGAGACGAGAATCGAGAAAGGCGTTGCGGTGGGCTCGAACCGCGTCCGTACCTCCCACGAGGCACACCGACCAATTGTTTATCGGCAATTGCCATGAAAATCCTTGACCCTTCGGGTCTGACTATCCTGGAGCAAACCCTTCGAGGAATATTTAAGAGGCCGGCAATCCTTTATGAACGCAATTCACTTTCGCACCTTGACAATAGCCCGGGGGTGGATATCACTGTTTGTACAGCGATAATCGGTCTTCCGTTTTCGAATCTGCGACCAATGGGCGGGTGGGACCTGATCTTTTCATTCAAACGTCGACGAGTATTTGTTAATTGAATTAGAAAATTGACTACGGAAATGGAAAGGTTTATACCTAGTCGGGATGAAATTTATGATTGTTTGCTGATATTCATGTTTACAATATTAATAAAGTATAGTATTTGAATATAAATATACAGAGGTGTATGTATCAGAGGATGCATTGCAATTCAATGAATTTAAAATTAAAATTGACGAAAAGTAAGTAATAAATAACCTACTTATCAAGTTTCATGATTGCACTAACGTCGGCAAATAACGTCGGTAATATTGTGTCTGCCCTAGATAGAGGGTGAATACCACCCTGTGTGCTCGTCGTTGGTCGAACGATCACAAACTAATGTCACTTATCGCGGTTCACCCAAAGACCCCGTTCTCTCCTCCCTTGATTGGCTTTCATCCCTAACCAACGATTTGCGGACCCTTCGAAAACTGGCCGACCGCGAATCGCCACGCCACCGTGAACAAGAACGTATGCTGCGTGCACTTACCCCCTTGACTTTATGGGGACACATATGCGGTGGGTTGAAACGTTCAAAGCTTCAGAAGGGTTGCATTAGTGACTTGAAAAATGGACGAAACAATCATTTATTCAATTATTCGTTTAGAAATTGCAGTCAAAAGTTGTTCATCGTTTGGAAAAATGAAAGAGAAACAGCTGAATTTTAACGAATGCACTTTTCATTGCTTTCGAATTACTATCAAAATGAATAATTCGCATAATCGTTTTTCATTCGGTCGAAAAATCGGGTCCAGTTGTTTTCGAGTTAGCTCAGAAAAGTTTCTTCCCGATCCGAACGCGAGTTGACCTGTCCACGTTGAACAATGACCGATTCAACGTTGCGAATGCTGAAAATGTTGGCCCATTGTCCAGAACGGCGATACAAAGGAAAAATCCACGAATGGCATAGGAAGTACGGTTGCCAGTAACCTTTCTCACAAACGACGTTGCCTTGTGGGAAACTTACAAACTCCCTTCCCTAATTCTCCCGCACCGGTTTCATCTTTTGCCAAAACCTCTGCCGATTCTTCAATGAATTCTTCCGTTTTCAAAAAAACAACGACCACACTTGCGGTAATTCGAAATATTCTACTTAACCAAGATACTTCAGGCAAAGACGAAAGATAGCTTAGTATCGTGGTAAAAGGTGTTTCGAAAGGCTTACACCAATCCTCTCGGAATGCAAGTTGGAAAATACATACAAGATTGTCGTAGCCTGTTCATTGATAGTTTGGGTCGAGTAGAACGACGGTGGGAAATGGCGGGAAGAAAAGGGGACCCAGGGACTCGTTGGGGGTGGAGTCGTCTCACGACGGGGTGCCAGGAATTTTTAAGATGGCCTTCGTTACGTTTCCTTTGCTTTGGGTGGAAATCGTTTTCGAAGGGAGTGGGAGTCCTGTCTCGTCCAGACAGACTGGCACCAGCAACCACATAGGCGTAGGTTATTCAACTTTTTCATCCTAATAATTTCTTCCAATAAAAAGAAAAAAAATTCGAAATCAATATTACGGCAATATTAAGACTCGCATCCTATTTGCATATTGATCCCCATTCACCGAGTTCATTTTACGAATAAATTATTTGCCCTGAATATTTCAACGAAGAAAGGTGCATCCATGGAAACGGAAAAAGAGAAAGAGAGTTTGAACAGTAATGTTTGCCAGCATTCTTACCGCTCAATTGAACCAGCACAAGTTTGCTAGAGAACAGAACGCTTCGCAAAAGAGGATGAGTCGATGGATGGTGGAAGGGAATATCTCGTCGAGACGAGGCAACATCTGTCGGTCCTCACAAATCATTCCCGCGCCTTTAGAGATCGCATACTAGGCACGAGGACCGGGCTGCTGACCGCCGATTATTTATAAGTCCAAACTCGTCCGATCGGTCGTGTAAGAAACCCGTGACCGTGTCTCGTCGCGTGTGACCGGTAGGCACGCCGGCCATTAAATTTGCAACCATCGACCGTAAGTGTCGTAATAAACGGGGATTCTTTTAATGGGAGTATAAGTGTCGGCTGGCCGCCTCGAAACACGAGGGTGCGAACGGGTTTCTATCACCTAGAGTATGTTGCTCGCCACACGACTGGTATCTGGTTATGAATTTTTCAGACGATCCCTTGCCGATCGTTTGAAATTCTTTAATATTAATAAACGAGCGATATTTCTAGCCTATTTATATACGATCGATGAGTTGAAAGGATGGAAGGAAAGGAGCCAATGATCCCATGGAGAAATCCCGTAACGACGCGTATAGGTGCATCCCGTTTATCGATTGAAGCGACCGAAGACACGGATCGAAATGTACGTGGCACACCCATGAACGCATATCCGTGATAACAATAGGTGAACACACAGGGGCCGGTGCGGTGGCGCAACTCGCGTAATGTAATTATGGTACACGAAGCGCGGAAGGTAGTCACCGCCATAATGGGCAATTGTCCCCGTCGAATGGTGCCACAATGGCGGATTTCATTGCCGTTAACAACTGACTGCCCAAATACATACATCGTGGAGCCCGCGTCAGGACAATGAACGACCGCTGTCCGGATCAGGTTCTCTTTATAGCTCGGACGTTGTTTATCAGCATCGCCTGGACGAAGAGATCCTCTTCTACTCTCCCTTCGTTTGCTCCGAATCAGTTTCCAGCGATTCAAGTTTTTCCTTTCCTTTTCTTCAGATGCTACCTACCCCTCTTTGCGTGTCTTTGCTCGCCGAGAAACAACCCCTTGACAAGCCTTCAGATTTGTACGAGGATTATGTTGACCTTCTATTGCCTCCGAGGGGACGACAGGTTCTGGCGTCGAGCCTGGACCGGCGCTGGGACTTTGGGAATTCGAATGATCCAGGTCTGACGCTCGTTGATGTATCCGATCCTATCTCCTCGTATTTTCCATCCACGGTATTATAACGCGGCGCGAAAGTGAACTTGTGATTAATAATTTTTTCCGAAAGCTTTCCGGATTGTAGACGCCTTAAGCTATAAGGAATCTTAAGAATCAACGATCCCCGACCCCTCGAGGAACCACCCTCGAGAGGATCAACACGCGTTTGTTCCTGTTTTAATCAAGTTCCTTCGACGGAACAATGCTGGCCACCCCGTTCGCGAGCAATAATCAAGGAGAATGAAAGCAGCTTCTCGGTGTTCGAGATGCGAGTCTTATCGGGAATCGAAGCGATCGAGCCGAGGATAATTCGCACGGACGAACAAAACCGGGCGATATTCGAGCGTGGCATAGGTGAGCGTAATTATATCCTTTGAAATGACGCACAATAGGTCCGGGGCAGTCATTGAAAGTCGAGTACCTGTGCCTCTTGTGAAGTTCCACCGGTGCGGCCGTGTTCTCTCTCTCTGCAAGGCGGTTTCCAGCCGACGTCCAGGGAAAAGAGAGGGTGAGAAACGTCGAGAGGGATGTACGCTCGCGATCGTTTAATGCGTAATTAAATTCTGTTCGACACGGCTACCTCGGATTCGCGGCGATCTTCTTTTTCGCGCTAGATCGCCGATGACGAGCGAAGAATCGCGATTTTATTCTTTTCCATGAATGTTCCAAGCCTGGCACGGAATCCACGCGCGAGCCACGCGTTTTTATTTTCAACACGCCGAACTTCTCGCTCGGCGAATTTGTCTTGGATTCGTACATCCTTCGTTCCGCGCTTTAATTAATCCCGTGACTTCAAAATTTTTAATTAAACCGATTCGTCGTAACTTCAACGATTTCATCCCCTAACGATGGCTGGACTTCAAGAACGCTTCGTAGGAACGAAGATCGAAAGGACCGATACCTTTCTTTTTTTATGCTTATAACGCTTGAATTTGAGGAGAATTTCCGAGGAATTGCAACGAAGTAAAGACTTTAAAGAATAAATAAAAATTGAAAATTAAATGCCTCTAATTTCTCCCGAGTAGGTGTCAGGAAGCACAGTAAATTCTTCGATGACCCTTACGTTAAAAAATCAACGAGGTCTCATTTCTCACAAGAGAAAAGTTCAACACCATCGAGATCACAATAGATCGACGTACACTTCAATCGTCAACGATGAATGAACAATTCCAGGAACCCACTTTGCCCACCGAAAACCCGTACCACTTATAATTCATAACTCTTCGCCGATTGTTGAACATAGAAAGAAGAAAACAAAGGCGCTCCGCGAAAAGATCAGTATCGTTTGAGCTGTTTCTTAACCCTTTTCTTCTCTCGTAAAACATTCCTCTCCCTGCACTTGGCCCGTCGTAACGTGGACGATCGCGAACGATTCATTGTACACGGCAAATAAGGCTATTGTGATATCATTTAAACATCGAATACGTTAATGACCAGAGGAAGAGAGAGAGGTCCTGTGAAATCGAGCATATTGCACGTTATTTCTTTATTTCCTCTAGGAAGAGAGGGAGAGAGGAGAAAAGATGGAGAAGTCGAGTGGTGGCAGGCCCTCATACGGTTTAATAGAAGTCGAGAACAGCTTTGTCCATTGGTACGGACCTGGCTCTCCGACCAGCTCGACCATTGTTAGAGGAGTCGAGTTTGTTCTACTCTATTCGATCGTCCCAGATCGAGATCTTAATAATATTTTTCTTAGGGGTTGCTTTCGCTAGGGATTGATGAAGAACGTGCCCACCTTGGATTTCAATGTTCAAGATCATTCAAGGAACTTGTTTCATTTGGAAAATTTAAAAGTCTTGTTAAAGAGATGGAATTTGGAGCTTAGAATTTAAGTTTGTAAGGAGCCAACGTTAACCCTTTTAAATAAATCTGACCATAAACCACGAGACGACGATGCAACAGCGTTGGACCATAACCATGAAGAGACAGGACGCAAATTAACCATTTAGTCTCCTCGTACGAAATGTCTGCAGTGCGAAAAATGTGCGGAAAAAAGGGCAGAAAAAATCTGCTCGTAAATAACCAGGTGTTTATTTGCTATTACGTTTCTTAGAAGTCTCCCTCGTCCCTCCTTTAGGGATTGTCGTTCATTCTTGTCTTGGTCGACTAGAAGAAAGTCCGAGACTTTAAATTTAATTCATTTAATTCGAACGTAACAAATCATCGAAATACCTGATAAAAGTTCCGACCTACCTTTCATGGTTCTTATTTTCCCAAGATAAAGGATTCTTCGTTTTTATGGTTCGAGAATAAATTGCCCTTGGCCTCGAATAGAGCGATACGTTTCCACCGAAAAATTACAAGCACCCCCGTGTTAATCTCCATAAATAACGAAATAATACGTTCCACAGTGGCCTAATTCACCGATTTGGCTGGCCAAAAGTCAATTTCAAAAATTTTACGTAAATCATAAAATGTTGGTTATTTTAGATAGTTGAATATGTAAATAACAATGCACCAATATGATTTTTATCATTTGTACACTCATGAAGTGCTGACCTTTGTCGGAAGTGAAGAGTTTTTATAGTACACGTATCGCTTTTCAAATTCTCCGAAACATCGTTTACTTATAAGCAATGATTTTATGCTTTAAAGAAGTTGTACAAACTTCGTTGCGATACAAAAAATTTTCAGGAAGGTATGTTTTATATTCTTGGATAATCTGCAGCCTTCTACTATGTGTTGTTTTGCTTTTATTGATATTTGAAAATGACCAGGATATCAGTGATGTCTTCGATAATTTTAACATTTCGCAGATGATTTTGTTATACTTCCGGGTGAGTCCCGGCATTTGTTTGAGCATCATTACACTTGGCAAAGATTTACATTTACAATAAAAAAGGAATTGGGCGCCCAAACGCACCCCTTTAGTTTTTAAAGCATTTTCTTTATCGCGACACAAAGCGGTCGGAGCAGTAAAACATGTCGTGTGCAGTAGATTTTTGGGACTGTCTGCAACTCTGGCTGGCATTCACGCTTATTAATGCGTATTTGATGAAAAAGGTGAAAATCTTTTCAATAACTTTTCTCTTCGATAGATATACAGAATACAGACTGACTGTTTTCTAATACTTCGGAATTTCGATATACATTTAATTCGCTAATCATTTGTCATAAGAATATGCAAGGTTTCATTGCCTTGGTAACGTAACAAACGAAATGTATTGTTAATTTCTTTTGTCGAGTCTCATTGATCATTGTCGTGTCGAAAAATCATTAAAACGAGATATCTCGTAAACTGAAACGTGCAAATAATTACATTAACTTACAGTTATGGAATCTCCTGAAGCAGGTATGTAGCGTAGTACAATAATTGAACCTTTATTTTAGTTACCTTTTGGGTAATTTCACACCAAATCGATCACTTTGTTTATCGATGTTTCGGATTTTGTTCTAAATGATATATATTGTAGTGAATCTAATCTCTCGGAGACGCTTAGTGGACCTCATGTTGGACAGAGAAGATTTACAATTTTCTGACAAATTGGAGTATATTGAAAGTTACATTACAACCTATGATAATTATTCCAGTGAACAAGTCCAGGACATTAGGAAGAGATTTTCATATATTAAGTCTGAACTGAAACGAAGATGGTCGGAAGCTCAAAACACAAAAGATAGATTTTACAAAAAGAACAACAACTGGTTAAATGGAACATTTGAATTACCAGTGGTTACAGTACGATCTGGTCGGCCATCAAAATCATTCGAGGAATCAAGTGATAGAACAAAGAGGAGGAAAACGGCAGTCCTTCGAAGCACTACAAATACGGATGAATTAGTTTTTTCTGCTCAAATGAAATTGCAATCTTCAGGAAAAAGAAGTGCTTCGACAATATTGAAAGAAATTACTAATTCTCCTGAACGAGCAAAAAAGTATAAAACTGCTTATTCAATATTCCAGCACAGATCTAATGAAACATTGCAATTGTCGTCATTAAAAGCCTTGTCAATGTTTGTTGAAGCTGGTCTATCAAAACACCAATATTTAATTATCAGAAAGTCAAATCATTTATTCTATCCATCGTATAACAAATTACTAAAGGAAAAACTGAATTGCTACCCACAGAAAGAATCGTACCAAGTGACGTCCACATGTGCTGAAGTAAATCTTCAAGACTTGCTCAATCATACCGCCACCCGGTTGTTAACATATTTAGAACATGTTTTGATAAATCTAGATGAAGACGAGTGCAAATCATTGTCTTTAATATCAAAGTGGGGTTGTGATGGATCACAACAAAGTCATTTCAAACAGGCATTTGACAATGAATTCGAATCTGATGAAAATATATTTCAATCTTCATTTGTACCTCTACAATTGAATTGTGCTTTAAGTGGTAAGAAACTTGTATGGCAAAATCCAACGCCTTCGTCTCCACGCTATTGTCGCCCTATCAGAATTAGATTCGTAAAAGAGACATTTGATGTAATAACAAGCGAAATTGATTACATACGTAATGCAATAAATTCACTACAACCCACGAAATTGACACTTTTCGGAAGAGATTTTTCAATCCAACACAAAATGATTTTAACCATGGTTGATGGTAAAATATGCAATGCCATCACTCAAACATTGTCCACACGAAGGTGTTATATTTGCGGAGCAACGTCAACCGAATTCAATGATTTGACGAAACTGCAAGTGAAGGATATAAATCCAGATTCATTAGAATTCGGTTTATCCATTTTGCACGCTAGGATTCGATTATTTGAAAGCTTACTACATTTATCATACAAAGTTACCGTTAAAAAATGGATTATACGTAAGACAGATGTTCAACAAAAAAAAATAATTGAAGACCGTAAATTGAACATACAGAAAGAATTTAAAAGTAAACTAGGTTTACTCGTTGATATTCCAAAACCAGGATTTGGAAATACTAATAATGGCAATACTAGCAGAAAATTCTTTGCCAATCCTGATTTGTGTGCTGAAATAACGGGATTAGACCGTGATTTGATATACCGTTTTGCAGTAATTTTAGAATTAATTTCAAGTGGTCATAAAATAAATACCAAAAAATTCGATACATACACTCTAGATACTGCAAAATTATATATAAATTTGTATTCTTGGTATCCGATGACACCAACCATGCATAAGATTCTTCTTCACGGTTCAATTATAATTGAACACGCTTTACTGCCGATTGGTCAGTTATCGGAGGAAGCAGCTGAAGCTCGCAACAAACATTTTAGACTATATAGGCAAAATTATTCAAGAAAATTTTCCAGAGAATCATGTAACCTAGACGTAATTAACAGATTACTTTTAACATCAGACCCACTATTAACTGGTATACGAAAGATGCCGAGAAAAAGGACAAAGCAATTTCTGAAGGAGACTATTGAAATGTTCCTTCCAGCAGAAACTCCACGTACTGCAGAAGATTCTTCATCTGATGAACAACTTTCGGACGGAGATTTATAAACATGATCAAGTACCCTTATAATTGAAAAAAATGTACTATTTAAATATTAAAATTTTGTACTAGTTTTTATTGGTTATTTCAACAATTTATTTTTTTGTTTCATTTGATTAACATAATTCCTGTTTAACACATAAAAAAATAATTTTTTTGAAGGAAAACTGTATAAGGCATTATTGAGAAGCATCCTAAACCTATTAAGCATCATAAATAATTTTGGCCAGCCAAATCGGTAAATTGGACCACTGTGCGTTCGGTCGAAGAATTCCGGAAACAGTGAGATCATTCATCGCGTTTGAAAACGATGACTAGAGGGTCCATCGCTTGGTGCACACGAGGCGAGAGTCTGCCTGGCCAGACTGTTTGGCACCATCGAACAATACGTAGCTAGCGCCCCATGCCGTTGCGGCATGGGGTCCCATAAAGATTCTCGGAACGGGCCGAATTCCTTCGCTTTCCCAGAATAACAGGCGAACGGCTATCTTTCATTCTATTCGACAGTGGCCACTCACTAAAAACGTAGCCGTTCTCGACTCAGGCCAACATCAGATGTGTTACGTAGCGTTTCGAGAGTTGGACTGAGTTTCCGGTGTTCCAACGAGACACACCTGTGCGCCAGAGAACAGGTGACGCAACCAATTAGTTTCGTAACTTTCCACGGGATAATCAGATATGGTTTTGTCTTTGTAAGATTACGTGATAAGGTCTAAAGGGTTTGGGATCAACCCTTATTTTTTCACCCCTCTGTACTTCAATGTCACACATTATTTCGAAGATCCTGTTAGAATAATTAGTTTCTCAATTAATTTCTCTACTAATTTTCTTGAGCTTTTAGTCTTTTAGTCCTGGAAGTCTCTAAAGACTAAAATTCTATTCTTCTCCAGATTTCTGCCTTTTTTAAATCTGTTTTCGTACATCCAATCCCAATTAACTTTACAATCTTTCAACTCGATCAAGTCGATACCCGGCATCGTATGAACCGGGGAACAGCAAAGACCACCGTGTATCCGTCGAGGAGCGAACTTTGAAACAGACCGGTGTGTGCAACAATCGACATTTAACAAGTATCCTTCTGTAGCTGCTTACACCGGCGACCGAACGATAGCGACGAAACGTCGGACAAAAGGATTGATGGACAATGTAGTCCGGTCGACGTTGAATCGATGTAATTTCGTGAACGTATCGGCAGGAAGTGACTGAGCGCAAAATGATTCGGAAAACAAAAATATAGTCCGGCCGAAGAAAAACAGAGATCGGCTTCTGGCTTCTTTTTTAATTCACACATTGTGGGCCACGTTTGCTCGTCACAAAGACGTTCTCACGAGCGGCCAATGAGTTGGCAGATATAACAAAAACATTGGCCGAAAGCCGATGGTCCTTCGTTCGCCATCTTCCTTCTTTAATCTCGTCCTTTACGAAACGCTCTTCCTCTCTCAATTCGGTCGCCGAATTTACGGTGTAAACGGCGCAGTCGTTGCTTTCTTTTGTAACGAGAAAAGAAAGCAACCGATTTTCGTTGCCTCCATCAAAAGCACGTGGCTCGAATCTTCCAATCGTCTACCATTCTTGTTTTCAAAGGATCTTTCGAATCTCTTCCATCAATTTTTTCAAGGATGCGACAACTTTTACGATCTCGATAGGCTACCGAAAGGTTCATCAATTTTGATATAGAAATATTTTCAAGACGTTGCTTTTCTAGGAGCTAGATTAATATTCTGACGTTCGAATCAAATATTTTTCTTTCGAATCGAATGTCAATGGAATTGATAAATGATTGCAGATCAAATTAATTTGCATTTACAACTTCGTTAAATAATGACGCTCTACGTATAAGGTTAATTCGATATTTTAATCGTTTAGATTGTTTAACAAACAAAACGAGATTGATTTCATCGATTAAGGAGCGCGAGGTCGATAGAGGAAACGATTACTCGGTGTTCGCGGAACGATACCCGACAACAGGGACGTCCGGTAATCGATTTCAATCGAAAACGGTGCAACGGGGCGGTTTTGTCTCTGGTGTTCCGTGAACAATGAGACGACCTCGACCCACCTCATCCGTTCGGTTTTATTAGGTGTGGAATGCTACGAGCACGAGCCACAACGAGTTATTCCACCTTCAATCGACGCGATTTCTACCTTTCCATACAATCCAGACAACGCGTTCCTTCTATTCACTCTAATCGTGATTTCCTGTCATCAGATTTATTCAATTATTCATCTATATTAGGATTAGAAGATTTGATAATCTAGGAAATTATTCGTAATGAAGTGAAACCTAAGAAATTAGAAAACTAAGAATTTCAAGAATCTTTTGTGAAAATTTCAAGAGCAAAGCTTCAATTAAAAACTTAACCATTACCACTTCGTTAATCGGCGAACCCTTACTCCGCGTCGCGCGCGTGCTCTCGCGAGTTGTAAACGATTTTCGAGCGGAAAGTGCGGTTGTCCCGGGGTTCGGGCACCGAGTCGCTTAGAAATGCAACGAAATCGTCGGTCGAACGAGCTGGTACGGTGATCGACTCGCCACGGGTGGGCCGTGCGGCGAGCGAGAAAAAGAAAAGCGAACGAACGGCCAGCCCGGAAAGAAACAACAAGAAAAAGAGCAGCAACAGCGGCAGCGGAGCAGCAGCAACAACAACGGCAGCGCGAGCATTACTCGGTCGGACGCCCACGGGATTGTTCCAGTATTGTGCACCCTGGCAGGTGATCCTTTGTGCCGAATGGCACGTCATTTCTGTTACGACGAAGCGATTCGACGAGTAATTGAATTCTCTTTTTCGACGGGCCACGAAAAACCGGCTGCCGGGATACGCTGCTACGCTCCGCGAGACACCGGCTCACCTCGTCGATTCTACCTCTATTTCCTCTTTCTCTCTTGCAAACGCGCGAGCTTGCCGACCGACGAGAGAAGATCATTAATTTTACTTTCGCTGAATAAACATGTTGATGGTCCATGCTTGTGCCCGTGGAGCACGTACACACGCAAGCATTATCGATGCATTCAGGACCAATAGACACCCTCCTTCATCCTGAGGAATCCTGAAGGTGCATTGGTACACTTACGTAGATAAAATCGAATCTTATATTTGTAAAAAATATTTTACCTTCTGTTTGTAATAAACACATGAATTATTAATATATTTTGCAGTGTATTCTTCGATGGGTAATTAGCGCGTTCGTTGAATACCGAGGATATTGATGTAATTATGATGATATTAATTGGATTCGCATTGATTGTTTATTTTCAGCAATATAGAATTCCTGTGAAATATCACAGGAACAATAGTTTAGATTGATGAAAAGTAAAATGATCGACGAGACAGAGGATCGAGAAAACGTGGCGAGATGAACTTTCGAAGATGTCTGTACATAAACGTATGCACGAGGAGATGTGAAAAGGAAGGATGCGAAGTGATCGCGGCTGGACGAAGGTTCGCAGGTGAAGCGAAACAATAGAAGCTTGATGGTGTTTGATGGATACGACCCCATGACCCGGCTAATAAGCCGCGTGAAAATAAAGGATTGCGATACGAAGACCGCCCTCGGGTCCACGAGGATCGTTATGCAAGCGAAAATAACGAGAAGACAATTGGCATCGGATACCGACCATCATTTCTTCTCCGCCGCGGCTGATTGACAAAATAATTACGTTGTCTGCGCGGACAATTAATGAATATTAGATACATCCTCTGACAGTTCGCTTTCGACGATACGATTGATATATGCTCGAACGTGAGAGGTGTCAGCGTCCATGTGCATACACGTGTAAATAAGTTAACGAAATAATCGAAGAAAACTTTGAAACCTTTCAGCATCGACAGCTTGTGTGTTGTAATCAGCGGGAGTTTCATTTTTTTTCCAAACGATTCGTCAAGAGTAATAAATGATTACGGTCTTTTTTCTACCGGCAAAACGAGATTTTCCGTTTCTGAATGCAGTTCATTAACACATTCGTAATCAAATAAGTAAAAGATAAAATATTTCCTTCAAAAATTCTGTGTACCATTATTATTACTTATATTAATTTCGTAAGATAGCAAGTGAAATATTCAAATTAGAAAATGAAACGAGTTTCAGGTACGTGCCTCACCCTGTATATATTACAATCTCGATATAATTATAGCAAAGCAAAGTATCAAGGTACAATAGTAAAGCTAATCAATAAGAAAGTTGACATTTAACACGACATTTAACTTGACACTTCGGTATAATTATTATCGTCCAGGTTTCTACCATCAATTAAACAAACTCGCCAACAGCGAGTGTCGTAAACACGACGTGTCAAACTCTTTGAAACGAAAGCAACCTAACAAGTTTTGCTCGATAATTCGAACGGTAGACACTTAGACAGGATCTCGTAACGCGTAACAAACAGTCGGAGCAAAGAAAATTTCAGAAAATTCCGGCTGAGCGATTCTATCGCTTCAGCTGGCGCGCGATGTCGCATCCCGCGGCTGTATTTTGCAATATTATCTCCAAGTGCAAGCGCATCGATCCACTCCCTCTTTCTCTACCCTTTCTCTATCTCCCTCTGTGTTCCCCTTCTATCCTCTTCAGCGACGTTCCACAGCGTAGAATCGTGGCTTCGTACCTTAACCATTCAATCTTTGAATCACAATAACAGCCAGCGTGATGTATAGCAGCCGCGACTCGGCATTAACATAGGATCCAAATATGTAATCCCAGACATCGCTGGCGGCCATCTGATATGTTCATTATATATTATACCGCGAGAGAACGTGTACCTCGTGCACCGCCGCCGCGGAACAAGTAGGTGCACCGCACACCCTTCTACACCCCCTCCAACCATCTTGTATGCAACACGCTGCAACGCGTCTAGTTAGATGCATTTCAGGTGCGCACACGTGCACACGAATGCTCGAGCCTTGCCTCTACTCGTCGTACTTTCAGCGCGCAATAATAAAGGGAAAAGGCGGAGGAGAAAAGCGACGACGTCGGAGAAAGGGAAAGGGATTAATTATTGTCGCGTGGATAATGAAATTTCCGAATTTAATCGCGCGAACGCTTGTATTTACTTTTTATTTTAACAAATACCGTGAAGACTGTTCGAACCCTTTGTATGGAAATCGGATAGGATTTTTGGCAAAATTTATTTTAACATAACGCAAGCACGTTTTCCATGCAGCACGAACGGAAGAGGAATAAAAAAAGAAAAAAGCACGGTGGCGCGTCGAAGAAGGAACCTCCATCAGGGACAGATCGTCGAGTGTGGGCGCGAAATCGATCGCCCCACGTCCCTTTTATTATTAAATCTGTTTCATCGTCGAAATAGTAGGCACGAGGCTGCACTTTAGACATCTTTCGAGATCGTAGGATAAGGTTTGTCGACCGTGCCACCAGATTTCCATCGGGCGATCAGCACGGCTCGCGAAAAAAAATCAACAGCCTCTGGAATGCTTTTAAAATGCTAAAACGATCGACGCTCAGCGATCCACCATGGGACACACCTTCGTCCTAGTCGAAGAAACCCTCCAACAGACGTCATCGTTCATTTCGCGGTTTGACCAGAAAATTTCAGAATCAAAAGTAAGACGTAGCTTGCTCGTTGGACGAGAAAATGAATCCTAAAGGGTTAAACGAGTGATTGAACTTCAAAATTCGTGTAATATCGTAATTTTCCGAAACGAAATTCCGAGGATTCAACGTTACATCGAGGAAGTAACATTTTGACCCACCCTAAGACACGATTCGTTTCTAAATCGAGCGCGAAGCAGGGATCTCTCGAAGCCCTTAGTTCACACAGGTGGCATATACGTATTTGTAAAAGCCCGTATGAGCAGCTTCCTGTCTCTCTCGAACTTATACAGCCTGTTCCATCGGGAAGCATCATACGCCCACCTCGTGTCAGATAGGATCTTTTCAACAGCGAACAGCAGCCACAGCAGCGGCGATGGAACAGGGGCGAACCACCCGGTGCGAAGCACCACGGCCATCGTCCATTTCGATGGGATAAAAGTTTCACGGCGTCGGGATCGCGTTTTGTCCAGGCATCGACGAGGTGTTGGCTAACAACGTGACATCGACAAACCGACACGTTGCGTGAGCACCTGATTATGTGACCCAGGAAACAACGAGGATCGAATGTTTCTACGAAATCAGAAAAGATTTACCGGATAAAGAAACGAAAAACATCATCCCTCTAAAAGATACTCTAAAAGAGTATAAGATCAACGATGATCGTTGCCCGAGGAACGATCACCTCTTCCCAACAATGGGTACCAATCAGAGGAAAGCACGGTGTCAAGTCGCCTGTTAATTGTGGCATGCTGACAATAGAGAAAACGACATGGGCGTGCGATTCGCTTAAAACCGTGGCCTGTCCTCTGCCGAAGCTGGCGTCTAATGGGTTTTGTATTTCGTCGATTAACGTTTGCGAATGACATTCATAACCCTCCCCCTTTCCTGGCCACCCCGAAACGTCCCCCGTTTTGCAGCAGGAATATTCATGGCTCGAGGCCTTGATCGTTGGGGTCCACGTTGCGGTGTTCCACACTCTGTCGGTGAACACCGACGGGGTTCTTCCTGAGAAAAGAAGAAGCGAACGATCGAAAGAGAAGGAAGTCGGGAAAGAGAAGCCAGGACGCTCCTCCCAGATACACCGAGGAAACTGGTTTCATCCCTCTTTCCCCCTGGTTCACCTCTGTTTTCTTCTTTATCCCTTTTTTTTTTACGTCTTTCCCTTTCCCTGTCTCTGTTCCAGCGACGCCAATGGGTTACCTTTGGAAACTCGAAAGGCCAAAAAATAAGGGGGTCTGTGCGCGCCTCAGGAACGAGATTCACAATGAGAATTGAGTTTCATAAACGGGCCACGAGAGCACAATGAGACGAAATTGCGTTACAACGAGGGTCCGGATTTATTATATCGACGGTCCACGTGGTGCTGGGTTTCGCACCGGCACCATGGAACATGTGTTTCCTTCGTTGTTGCCACCGAAGGAATAATTAACCCTTTCGTTGCAGAAGAGGGCAAGGAGAAAGCTGTCGGGGTGTCGATAATGGCTCGGTAATTTTCAGAACATCGACCTCTATTTCCTCGCGAGTTACGGAATTTCATATTTGTCAAATATGCGAAAAAGTAATTATTACAATTTCACGATGGGCAGCTGTTCATCGAACCATTGTGCTGTTGGAAATTTCTATGCCGTGCTAATGACTATAATTTTCACGCCATCGATACAGATTTCATCCGAAGTTTCGGGAAATGTCGGGCGACTTCGAGAGAGAGAAAAAGAGACGAACGAGGGTGACAAATTATACCGTGCGAATCTGTTCCACGACCGAACAACAGACCGAAGGCTAGACCCACCTACTTCCCAAGCGGAACTATCGTCCATTCACAGCACAATGGTCATCCATTCACAGATACTGTCGCGATCAATGGTGTACCGTTACGAGTAACACTTCCTCGTGCGGTTAGATTGCGTGGGAAAACAAACTACCGTCGACTAATTGCGAACCTGTCGATCGTTTCAACAGTTTTCCTAATTAACTTCCTGTCTCTCGTTCGATTGTATCCCGTAATGAACTGAAACAATTTCTTGCTTCCATTCATAGTGGCTAACGCATTGACGACTGTACATTTTACAAAATCTATGATTCTTCTAATTTCACGTTCCTCTCGATCTCAAAGAAAACGAAAACTTTCATCCCCATCCACCGTCGTACAGTTCTCCCAGAAAACCGAACTCTAGAACCGCAGATCATCCCTTGTCGACGAAATAATCCGTGAAATCGGTCAATTAAAGGTCGCGAGTGCAGGGACACAGGGAATCGAACAAAGTCTGAAGAACAGTCGAACGACGATTCTGTGCTGGTCCTTTGACGGCATCGTCGAGGAGCAACGACGCGTGCAAGGATCCTCCTCGAATTCGTCTTCGTCTAGAAGAGGAGACGCGATGTCCTCGCGGTAAAACAGCGACGACAAACGATCGAATGGATGAACAGGAGCGGAATAAAGGAGAGAGAGAAAGAGTGGACTGATTCGAGGAGACAGTGATCGCGGTGACCTAGTGACTAGCATCGGTTCCTATCGTTCGTGTGCTACGCATCTGCGGATCATCCTACGAGCCGATGCATCCGGATCATCGAGGGTTTTCCGGTTAGACGGGGGAAAGGAAAGCCGGTAACAGCAATGAATGACATAATTGAATTTCACGGAGCTTTGGTTCGTGGCACAGGAGATGCGATCCTCTGTAACCGCGCACCAACTCCCATGGATCCTTTTAATGCCTGGGGATTTGACTTTCGGGATCGAGGAGGGATGATTGTTCCAGAATCTCTTCTACGATTGATCGATTTCTGCACTCATGTTATAATAAGATACGGTATAAATATTTTGGATTAGACGAAAATAAAAAGCGGCACAGTTTGTGGTTTAACAGAGGATAAAAGGGATGTTAATCGGAAAATAATAAAGAAGAAAATAGTATATTAATGTTATACTTTGGTTGATGAAGTTTTGGTTAACGGTACACGTAACTACCCCCTCGGCAGAGAATTTCGTAGATTTGCAAACAGGCGTCACTGGCAAAACCGTGGTTCGCAGAAACCAAGCTACACACTATACTTACACGATGTGTGTAAGGAACAAACGCGTCGGATGAATAGTGTTTCGTATGTTCCGTCATTGACTGTAATAGCGGGGTGGAACCCCCAATAGAAGCCGCTCGTATTCACCGGATTGAACGCGCACCGTGAGCATTTAGCGCTTTCCCATTGTCCGTTTGTCCGGATGTCAGCATCACTCTCTGATTGGCGGAGAGTGATGCTGACATCCAATCGCCATTGAAAATCGTTAACTGTTGACTGTGGGGTCAACCTGCCCGACATTCGAGCGTTTCTCCCTCTCGTTTCACCCTAAATAAAACCTAACCGTGGCTAGTCAAAACATTGTCGAATAAATTTTTCACCGATCTTAGAATTTATCGTATCGATCAATTAATATTACGACATAGTAGCAAAACGAGGTAATTAGACTACAGGTACCATCTTCCATCAGTACCTAAAAATTTCCAAACACCAAGGGTATCCCTGACCTTTTGCAGAATAACCCTTTAATCCGACGAAAGAAAAGGTAGAAAAGGTATATGAAAGAAAATACGAGGAAAGAATAAGCTGAGAATATTTATTCGAAGCTTTCAGATAATCAAAGAGCAATCGATAATCCACGGGAAGAGGTGTATCGATTCGACAGACAGGTCAGACTTCCTGTTCGCCGTGTACCTAGCAACAAGGGCGGATTACGCGCGCAATCGGTTCACCTGAAAGAGGAAAGGGTTGCACCCTGCTGAAAACTACCGCTTCTAAAACGTTCTGTTTCCATCGTCGTTCGCCCATACGTGTCAGACACGTCGTTCACCCTTGGTAGGGACAAGGGGTGCGTATCCACTCCCCTTCTTTTTTAATCTAGCCATTGTGATGGTAATGCACAGTGTTAGTTTCACGGAAAAGAGAAATAGGAGGGGGTTGAAGACATTGTATCGCGCGAGGAGGGGCACGCACCGTGTTTCCAGCCTGTGCATATACGAGTCTGACGAACGCTCGTGTATGAGTTTTGTAAGCTTGTATAGAGCCGCAAGGACTGCTCTAATTTCAAGGGAAGGGGGAAGGGGTTTGTTTTACGAGCACTTCAATCCCACGGAAAGCAATACGGCCTGAGTAGGACCTGACGTCGTTGTAAACAATTCGTTCGCGGCTCTCCCTCTGCGTGCCTCGTAATATCAAATAGGGAAAATTTCTTTTGACTTTTTTACGCGACCGTTACACGCACAATACGACGCAATGCTGTTCTCAAATATCGGCCCGCCACCAGACTCAGACGTTCCATCAATCTTGAAATTGCGCTACTTCGGATACCGGAAGAGGGTGATTAATAGGGTTGTTCAAGACGCAGCCAGGTCCCAAGTGTTTATTTCTATTGAACAAATAATTCTTCTGTTTTACACGAAATATCGAATTGGAAAGAAACTGAAATTGCAAGCAAAAAGTTTCGCAAATAGAAGGAGGAAGATCAAGTTTCCTCGGTAAGCGTTTCAAGCGTAAAATCCCTAGGCCCGATCAATTTTCGTATATTTCCATTGAGAATGCACAAAAGAAGAATCTCGAACAATATAAAACGTACCTGTCGCGAGGACGCTTTCGACAAAGAGCCAAGAATATCATCAGTTTCAGCGACACTCGAGACAAAGAGTGGAGGGTAAACGGGGTGGCGGCGAGGGCGAGAAAATTCCGGCGTTAAAAAGCACACCGGGCGTTATACGAGTCGCCACGACAATGGCCGGTGCGTGGAAATGTGTCCATAACCAAGCAGCCAGCCATGGGTAGCGACAATGGACGTTCGAAGAAACGTATGTTTGGGCCGCACAATGCTGGACAAAAGAACGATCTAAGTGCCTACATGTTGCACGCCGGTTCTGCTACAAATACCCGGATGTGTGCCCGATGGATCCTGACGGGAGTAGCATCAACCGCGCGTCTCGAGAACGTCTTCGATTGCGATGAAAGGAAACGCATCGCCACCAGATGACCGAACAACCGATCGCTTTTGTGATCGTCGAATCGTTCTTGCTACTGTGAGGTGAAGATTACGGGATTTAAGGCAAGGGAAATACGATGTATAACCTACATGACGGGCTCCCTTAGAGGGTTGCAACGAAACCTGAAGACTCTTCAACGAATACTTGATCGTCTAATTATTAACAGTACTCGAAAGCTTCAGCTCTAAACGTAATGAAATCCAATAGAATGGACAATTTAGTAGTAGCCTTCCATCGTTCAAAAGGACAGACTTCATCCCGTAATAGGTGCACAACTAACGCTCGTAAAAGTCTCTTTTGAAAATTTCACCCCGGATCACAGGGAAATTACCATCTCGTCCGTCGAGCCTCCCTCATTAGCAGCGAAATACGGAGAGGAACAAGACGAAAGAGAAAGAGGAGCCATTAGTGTAGAACGGTCGGTCGAGCCGAGAGAAAGGGAGAGTGGAAACGTTCACAGATTTATGGTGTTGACGGGACGAGATGAAGAAAGCGGCGTTTACTGACGCTTCGAGAATGGTGGCGAACGGGACCGCAATATGGAAAATATGGCTCGATCTACGGGGGTAGTAACGTTTAATGGTCAACGTTGTAAAAGCAAATGGTCGGTCCAAAAGATCTTCGCGTTGTAAACATTTGCTTTGAAAGCTGTAAACACCTATCTACCTAGTCGAGGTTCTCCTGTTGGTCGCAACCCCTAATAAACATCCGCGCGCGGACTTGGTACCCTCAATATCTTTTTCGTGACTTTTCGTCCGTTGACTTCTTGACTCTTGGACACACGCAGGCCACGTTTTACGAGGGGATTTTTTCACGATCATCGAGAATATGTCCCTCAACGAACGGAACGATCAGTTGGCATGGTGGTAAAACCTTTTTTCCAAAAGACAATAAAATGCATATTTTTGGCAGCAATCGAATTTTCTGTCGCGTGATTTTCCGACAGAATTCACAAACAAGGAAGAATTTTCCGCGTTCCTGTGCTTCGGTAGCACGCGCTGAAAAGAAATAGAAAGAGCGGGATGGTGAAAAGGGACGAGAGACGTAAGCGGGACGTTCGAGCCCGGTCACCGTTGATTCGCGCTAATTACAGCGTTTCATACCACTCGAGCTCAAAGAGGGTATTAGTTAAGGCGTTGTAAAAATTCCGTGTGTTCTCGCTACGGTCCGTTGTTCGAGGGAACAGACGAACGACCCAGCCTCTGAGTTCACCCGTCCAAGACCCGCTAGGCAATTGCGCCACGCAACAAAACGACCCTCGTCGCGTTCACGATGTTTATGTTCCTTTGACGTCGCCCGCGACCCTCGTTTTCTCCGCGGTAATTATTTATATATTAGGATCGAATTATATGTTAATCAGTTGTAAACGAAAATCCTTCTTCTTATACCGTCCAAAATATGTCCCATAATTTAATAAAAAATATACTCATTAAATCAAAAGTATTTCGCTTCATCCTGAATTTCCTTAATTTAATTATTAACGAATTGTCTCAATAATCGGTATAATAAGCTTTCGCAGCAAAGCAGTTTACCTTTCGTTCACGATTCTTGTCCTCGCGAGCCAGCTTTGAACCGGACGACCGGTCTGTATCCCATCTGTGTAACTACCCCCTTGGTACAGGGAATGCAAAAGGCAGCCCTTCTTCCGCGGAGTCGCTTTAATTAATTACTCGCTAGTTTTGTGCACCTTCTCTCGTTCCCGACACGCTTTGAGCGGTGCTGCGACTCGCGGATCGTCGAACAGACAGACCTTCAGGAGGCTGCCGGCTCTCTCGCCGCGAAGGAGAAGAAAGTACCAGCCGTGGGGTGGTTTAACGTGTACGTTAAACGGGTCGCGGGTATTTACAGAGGGTCGGGTACTTAGCTATCGTCACCACCTTTTTTCAATGCCAATTAGCGACGCCCACGCTCCGGTTGGTCCTACTGCGCGTAATCCCCGGAGACGAAAGGTGGGAAGAAAAAGAGAAAAAGGTGAAAGGGCGAGAAGCAGCGGGCCATTCAGAGAAAGGGCCGCCACTTCCGCCCAGCGGAATCGCCCGTCTCTTTGTTCCTTCGCTGATAATGACAAATTATGCTGGTAAATTATAGTTATTTACTCGAAAATCTATTGTCAAATTTTGGAAAGTTTTTAAGATGGTTTTTTTTAAGAACTTTGCCGGAAGATCGAATTGAATCAATACTGATTTATAAACTAATTACATACAGCGTAAAGACGAATAGCCAAAAACATGACCCAATCACTTTTCAATTATAAAATTTAATGTCTTCATTTTTGTAAAAAACGTCGAATAAACAAAGAAGTCTCTTGTCGTTGAAGAAACGGACTCGCGCGTCCTTTCAATTATCCACACTTCTTCCCAGTGATGATGTAATTCGCGAAACAAACGATCCAGAGGCAAGTGAGCCGCTTAACAAGTTAATAAGTCGGATCGCGCGCGCACGCGCGTACAGGCGTTCGCGCGAGTAAACGCCAATGGCAGCTCGCGTGAAAGCTTCCTTTCGCCCGTGCGAAACGGTTTTATGGCTCGTCGAAGAAGGGTTCGCCACGAAATTCCACCCTCTACCTCCGTCGCTTTTCACGTAATTGGCGTTGATCCCTTTGAAGTCTGGCGCTGGTGTTTTCGCTGTTTTCTGCGCGCATGGCGCGGCGCACACGCGGTTTTCTTTCCGCCTTTGGATTGTCGGCGATTACGCGGCAGGCGACAGAGGTTACACGCCAGGCGGAATTTTAAAATCAAGCCCCAGTTTCGAAAAAACACGCCCCTTGATAACGCTCGGCGCTCGTCTACCCGGAGGGTCGACCAGCGGTGCCGCGATCAAATTAGAGAAATTAACGACCCTTCTTTCAGCGGCAATTAAAAGAGGGGTCGATGATTGGATTGCGTAAGGCACTCACCGCGGATATACATATGTGTACTGTTTTCGGTCACATGGATAAAGGTTCGCGGCCACGGATGAGCGAAAATTAGTCGTTAGCCGCCACGCTCCTGAAACGTCCATAACAAGCAACGCGTTTTCAATGCCGAACCGGCTGAAACGGATTTCTTTTTCGCGAACAGAACAGAGCGCCGTTCATGGTTACCTGAATCCTATCAACCTGGCGAAACTTAATAAGCACGAAAAATTAACGGACTATGGATAGGCAAAATTAGTTGTAAATTTGAAAATCGAAGATTCGAAAAATTCTAAATATTATAGTAAATAAAAAATTTCACTTGGAAAATAAAACGATCCTACTTTATCTAATATTGAATGATCTTATCAAACAATGAAATCTATTTTCGACATCCCTATTACAACTTCAGTGTAACCCAACAAAACCGCAGATATATGAAGAAAGAATGCGACAAAACGCATCGACGCCTCCGTTACACCACAAAGAGATTGTTCGACGCTTTTCAGTGAACTTCTTTGCGCGAACGATTCTCGAGCCGACTAATAACCATCCCTGAACACGTACATAAGGACGCGGTTCGACAGTGGAACGCGGTCGCGTATTAACGAGCCGGCGTGAATTGTCGAGCGTGCGAGCAACGGGCGAAAAGAGGTGACGCGCGCGACGAGGGCGACAAAGTGGCAGGTCGCGTACAATTAGAGTTACACGGTTCTCGCCTGCTTTTAGACGTCTTGAACAGAGGCAGCCGCTTCAAGTGACAGAAAGAGAAGAGCAACCGCGGAGGCGAGCAGATAAAAGGAAGGGGTTAGAGGACGGGAAAGAAGGTGGCAAAAGGCAGACGCGTCAGGAATCCGCGTGCCTCTCTCTGATCTTCTCTTTTCCCTCTTCCCTTTTTTTTCTTCTCTCTCTCTCTCTCCGTCACCATCTCGTTTCTTCTCTTTCTTTCCGGCTGTGTGCCGCACACTGGGTTTCAAACTCTCTTTCTAGGTTGACACCTTGCGATTCTTGCGCTGCTTTCACGCGCTCGCTTCGCCTCGTGCAGCGGTTCGCTGGGCTCTGAAATCGCCCCGTTGAAAGCATTTAATTAAAACGAGCTACCCGCGACGATGGAACAGGGAAAAACTGGGCTCACGGGGCGCGAGAAAGCCGCGAGGAAAACGAGATGCCGGGTACGGGTCGAACGAGGAGAGGATGCGAGGGTGAAACGAAGACGAGAGACGAGCGTGTGTGCGGATGCGAGCCGCAATCACATCGACGACAACGGTGGCGAGAAACTGCTGAAAACATTGTCTCTCTACGTGGTGCGCGCAAGCTGCCAGGCATTTACTTAATTAGAGGCCAAACCGTACGTTCGCGGTTGCCGTTTAGAGGGTGGAAAATATTCAGGGAGAAGGGGAGAAAGAAAGGGTGAGAAAAGATGCGTCGCCGCGCTTCTCGTTTTTTTGTCCGCTGTTTCGCGTCGCGTTTCAAGGCAATTCCGTGGAACAACCGCCTTAAGATCACAGAGATTACTTCTCTTAAATCGTTCCTACGCGTCGGAAGCGTTTCAATTCAACTTGCACGATGCTTTTCTTAAGGTGAATAAAAAATTCAAATTTAGAAGACGAGAAGAAGAAACCCCTAAAGAGAATTATCTAAAATTTTAAACAAACACCTGATTGCTCTAAACATCCGAAATCGATTTGCTTTTCCTTTCAAGGTGTCCCGTTTGTACATCGTTCGAAGGATCTGTTGATCCAGGTATTTTCTCGATCGTTTGTTTGTCGCTTCGTGACAATGCATCAGGAACACCGAAATACACGAGAGTTTTTCGACGCCCGCAGCGAGTGGACACGGGGAACAGTCTAGCAGCGAGAGGAGGTGGAAGAAAAAGAAGAAGACTAAAAGGTAAGCGAAAAAGTGGAAGGGAAGCAGGCAACAGCACCTGGCGGAGATTCCGCCACCGAGACTGCGCGGCATTATATTTGGTGACAATGGATGAAAAACATGGCTTCGCACAACTCGCGCACTCTCCTTTTCTGGACCTTCTTTATTGCCGGGGATAATGTCCCTTTATCCCTTCACGGCACCTAGGACTCGTTTCGCCATTGTGAACGGGCACCTCGCTGCAGCCTCGAGACAGCATCTATCCATCGGTCACCATTTTTCTCTTTCCCTCTGTCCACCGGTCTTGTTCCACGAACTATCGTGGAACGCGCATCGAACGCGCGGATAATTCATCCCTTCTCATGGAAATCTTATTCCTTGTCTCGAAAATCATCGAACCTCTACGTAATTCTCCACCCACGTTTACTGTATAAGAGATTTTATTCCTAACCATATCCGAAGTCACCCAAATATATTATTGTAATATTAAAAATAAAGATTCTCAAAACGGCCGATGGAGAAATTTAGACTATCCAAAGGTTATAACTTTTACCCTGGGTCAAAAGCAAGAAACTCGCGAAGGGGTGAAGTATAACTGTTCTCAAGGGCACAACCCTTTCCAAGGTTCAAGAAAATTGCTTTACCTGCAATGTTTATAGCACAGACGTTTCAGACGATGGACAATTCGGCTCGTGAACGCTATTAAGCACAATAAAAGCGAACGGAAGATCGAACGGTATGGTTGGTGCATTGTAACTCGATGGGCTACAATCGACGAAACGAACTATGACTTCGTAGAAACATTTGCATTCTTCTCTATTGTCCGCGAAATTGACGGCAATTCGGTTTATTGTTCCGCGCAAGTGGATTAGGGTGAGCCGGCGTTTACGACTCTAGAAAGCTGCTGCTCTTTTTCGGACCCTGAGTCAAGCCGGTGGAAAGGAAAAAATCTATTGTGAGACGCGAAAATTGTTCGAACTTCGACGAATCGTTTGTCCATGCTGCTCGAGTGTTCAACCGAACCAGCAATTATTCACAGCTGGAACCCCTTAAGTTCAATAAACACTGACAACACTTGTTCCTTTGTAAAAATTCGATGAAGCGTTCTATGCAAAATTTCCATCTTAACATGGAATATTGTAACCAGCGAATAAATTGAAGAAAGGAAAGATAAACGCAATGACAAAAGGTTCGCCGAGTTTCGCGAACCGTGCGGCACGTGATCCGCCAACAACGATATTATTCGTGGCGATCGAACCGCGGCTAAAAATTGTTATTATGCCACGTACACGGTCGTACAACGAATACAAATTCCCGTAGAGAAAAGAACGCGAGCACGACGTCAGAGCGGCAATGAAACAACCGCGCGTGCATCCCCTTTTTCGCCGTCTGTCCTCTCCTCTTCGTCGAAGGAGAGGGTTGGCCGATAATGCCGTACAATGAGAGCCGCCCGCGTAACCACCCCTCTGTCCGCAGCGACGACTGCAGCAGCGTTCATAAACGGGAAAAAGTCGGGCTTCGTCAACGCCGGTAACCGTGCACGGCTGAAAAGCCACGTATCTTATCGTCGTCAATCCGCGTGCGAAGGCATTCACCGTACGCCATTCTGTCGCAGCGGCGGGAAAAAAAAAACGCTTGGACAATCCGCGCGGAACGGCCTGGCAGTTGGATACGCGACGACAAACCGGTGTAATTAAATACGCGGCGATATTTCAGATTCAACGCGTGAATACGCCGCGCCACACAGACAGCAGAAGGAGGGGGAGGAAAAATTTTCCGATGATTTTCTGAAAATGCTCGCCTGATTGTATGGCGTTTACACGGGCGAATTCTCGCCGCTGCGATTGTTCGATTCGAGACGTACGTTTCGTTCTGGGTTACATCGATGCAAACCGGAAACCGAGGAGGCTGATTTACGCTGCGCTTCGTTACGACTCTGTGACGTTTCAATAGCTCGGTAATTTGCACGCCAGAGGAAACAGAGAAACGAAGGAGAAAAAAGAAATAACTAATTCGTCCAAGTTCCCGTGTACAGCCATGCAAATTATCAGAGAGTACACCGGGACCATTTCAAACATGTCCCCGCTATTGGTCCCATCCACGAATCCAACCAACCCACCGCGTACTTATTCGAGCACGATTGCACGCGGCGCTTAGCTCGCGATAAATCCGAAACTGAAACTATCGACGGGAATAACGTGGAACAGGACGAATGGGTGGCTTTTGTAGGAGCGAACGAGGCAACCTCTGACCGAGAGGTACGTACAGGGGAGCCGGTGTACACCGTTGAAAGAAACGAACGCTGGTTCTTGAACCGGTTGTTTTGGACGTTCTCCAAAAATGCTGATATAGGCGTCGTGCGGGCCTTGGGCGGATCGGGCGCACGTGGATCGCGATGCCGTTAGATTCGAAAACGAAAACCGGGAGCCGACGAAGAGGGTGGTTGGACGGCGGTCGGAACGCAGAGGGTGGTGGTGGCATGACAAAAGCTACGGAGGCCTTCGATCGACCAGTCATCTAGGCAACAATGCAGCTGACAATGGGCAGCGGGCCAGCGGTGTTTCATTAAAACATGCATTGAATTCGAGAGAGCCGACGAATTGGCTGAAACCGAGAGAGCCGGACAGGACGGACCGACCGAACGGACCACCCATCCCCGAAAACTCTAAGCGACGTCCGCTCCTGGACCGGGCTATCAGCTTCGTTGGACTACGAACGACGGTCATGTCTGATTGAAATGTCGAAAAGTCCGTTTCTCTTCCTACCACCCTCCCGCCCTACCCCATGTTTCCCGCTTGTTGTTGCCGTTGTTGTTTCTGTCGGAGGGGGAGAGAAAGAGACTAGCCGGTAGGGCAGTGAAGAGATCGAGGTTCGAGAGAGGAGAGGTTAGCTTGTCCGGGTTAAATTGGAATTGTCATGTGAGGGAGAGCGAGGCGAATCAAAAGAAAAACAACTTGTATAGGATTGAGTTTAATTGTGACCCATCCATCCTATAGAACCAGCCCTCCGAAACCCCGCTAGCTACTGTCTACCCGGACCACCCGACCCCTTCTGGGTGGTATTCGCCACCGTCCTCCTAGCTAACCCACGAGTTGGCGGAAGCTAACGAAACAGACTCGGAACCGAGTTTAGTCGACTGTGGCTCGAAGAGAAAAAAGGAAGAATGAACGGAGAATAGACTGGTGGAGAATGCAAGGGAGAAGAGTTCAGTCGGGGTGGAACGAAGGTAATGGAAGACCTATCGGAAACTGTTCCCGATAAACTGGTAATTAGAAAACCGTTGTCTCGTTGCTCTAAGGAGCGCGACCATTCACGATCTTTTCGTGCATTTAACGCGCGGTCGGGGTTGACCATCTCGTAGTTCGATAAAGGAGCCCTTACAATTTTGAACGTTGGAAAAGTTACGAATCTTCTATTCTAAAAGGTAAATGTAATCAAGGAAATTTTATGGAACGGGAGAATGACATCTATACGTTTGATACTCGAAGAAAATAAAAAACAAAGAAAAATGGAATTGAAATTTTGTGAAAGCTTTTAAACCAGGATGGTGTTTCCCTTTAAGGAGCTCGGTTATTGAACTAACAATGAATCAACGCCTTTCTAAACGCGGCAGTGTAAAAATCATTTTCTGAAATCCCCGAGAGATTTATCGATAGAATCGATATTCCTCGATTGTTGACGGTTGATGTGGTCGCATTGGCCCCGTCTTTCTCTCTCTAAATGAAGTTCTTTGTTGGTTCGGTCCGCAAGGACAGCCCTCAAGACAGTTCAACAATGAGCACTCCCTGGACATAGCAACGCCGCCCTTTCCTTTCCAATCGGTACACTCTCCTTCTCTTTCTCTCGGTTACTCTGCCGATTTCACCAGCTCTTTCTACCGTTCTCTCTTGTATTTTCGACATAACGTACCCCCACTTATCCCGTCTCTATCGTTCTCCCGGTACAATCGGTTCTCTCCACTCTCGGCGCAATTTTGTTCTCAATTTTGTTCTACGTCGTCTTCGGCCCCGACAATCGCCAATAAGCCGCCCAACTGAGATCCAATTTAAACCGTTAATTACCACAGAGGCTGGCTCCTCTTTCCGGCCAGGCTCGTCGCCACCCTCTTCTCTTCGACCACCCACCAAACCACCCCAGCACATTCGTTCCCTTTTCGTGCTATCTCTTCTCTCCACCAGCCTCATTCTACGGCCACTGTATTTTTCCAATTTAAAATCCTATCTCTTAATTTCCTACGTGTCACCGCTACGTCTGGGGATTTTTATGGAAACGATCGTATCTCCTGCTCTCTTTCACTGTTCCTATGCAGCGCACCGATATCGTCCGCCATTCCGCCGATTTCATCGATGACTCTTTTTCTAACTCCCGTGTAACCGTGCTTTCACTCGCTCGCGGGATCGCGGCTCGTTCTGCCAGCACGAGGGAAATTGCACGCGCGAAACAGTCATTGGATACACCAGTGAAATCGACATCCCCGATGCTAGTCATCGCGTACTCTCGTCGCGACCGGAGTGTGTCGGTTAACCCGTTCGCTTGCAATATCAAATATTAGGACTTCTAACGTTTCGAGGAAAAAAAAGAATTGAAAGGAAGCATGGATAACCGTGTCTCCCTACGGTATCACCCTAGCCAAGCAGCATCAACGTGGTCCGGTGCTACCACCGTATTACCAGCACGAACGAGCCAGCCCTTGGTATCCGCCCGGTAATATCCACACCAGCAACAATCACGGATTAATGCCATTGTTCGCGCGTATCTACTCGAAATGTACGGGCGCGCAGCGCAGGTCTATGGGGTATATACGCTGCTGATGCATCGACAATGGCAGTGGGTCTGTTCGACGACCCAACGAGGTATTACCGACCGAACAAGCATGCAGTTTGTCCCCCATTGTCGCCTCTCGATACACTGGGAATAACGCCCACCCGCTGTATTTGCAGTATTCGGCACGGTTTCGTCCGGTTGCTGTTTGCCGTCGGTCCCGTCTTACTCGACATTATATCCGATTTGAAGGATGCCCATTGTACCAACCATTGTCCGCCCGGACGATCGGTAACGCGATCGCTGCAACCGCAACATCGAGAGAAAAAAGCAGAGGAGAAAAAAGGAACTTGGATCCGGAATTGTTGCGCCCTCCCGTCCTCGTGGGTGGAGATACGCGTTTCTCGGGGGAAAGAGATTGGTACAGCAGCGAAGAGGATCATCCGATGTTTATTAGGACTTTTCCTGCTTAAATCTTGAAATATAGCCGCGCAGGAATGGGAAGAGTATTGTATGGACCAACGGGGAAACGAGACATCGCTTCTTTTAATAGAATGTTTCAGTCTTTTGATGTTCCTAGATCGCATTAGGAGAGTTAGTTGGAGTTACTTGATCGCTAATACTGTTCTTTATGATTCTATGTAACTAAGAGAATATTCGAATGCAACTAATGTTCCTCGTTATTTGAATTTTCAATGAGAAGATAATAGCTGTTTCTCAGGTTTAATCGGAGAAACGTCGATTTCGTTGAATATAAAACCGGAAATCGGCGACGATAACCGCGCGCAGTCCAGCCGGCGAACAGGGGTGTCGAGAGGAGAAAACACGAGGACGATCGCGTGCAGTAGGTAGAGCGTGGATTTGACGCGGACCGAAGCGCATCTGCCTGTAATCCGTAGTGAGACCGTTCGTTGTTTCGCTGATCCCTGCATTATGACGTCGCTTGTATACTTCATTGTTCCGCATTCGGCGTCCATTGTTCGCAGATTGTGTACACCTACCACCGCCGAGCTCCTGCGCCATTGCACGCATCTACTCGCGTACAAACGCGTTTACTCTCTTCCTATCCGCCCCTAACTCATTTTCCTTTTCCCTCTGTCCAGACGTGTTTCTATATTTTCCGTCCTCCCCTATTCGATCCAAAAACTATACTTTTAAAATAATAAACAGATGCAAATAATTGAAGATTTCTAATAAACCACCCTGAAGGATCAACTCTGAAGTAATAAGACTACTTGAAGACCTTCGAAAGACAAGGTTTGAACTCAGAAGCATCCATCAGAAACAACTCTGAGATATCAGGTAATAAAAGTCTTAATCCTTAAGGATCAAGGGTTCATCTTGGGTCGTGAAGTCCGAAGCAAGTCAACGAAACCCTGTGAGTTAGGGTTATTTGTATCGGAAAGTGTTTGAATAATGCTAACAAGAGTAAGAAATATTCAACGAATAAGAAAATTTTATAACAGATGAAGCGTATCACGTACGTAGACAGAAGAAGGGAGGTAGTTTAACGTTCGAACGAGATTCATTCTTCGATTGGACAATAAAATTCTTGTGCTCCTCGGCTCCTTTCAGTCCGACAAACAAAAGTTTAATCTATCTGGCGATCTATTCATTTTGTACCTCCCCTTTCTGTCTTTTTCGTTTATCCTGCGCATCATCCGCGTTCGTTGGGATTAGTCAGAGGTGTTCCGATCCGAAACGAGTCGTCTCGAGGTGAGTGGATCAGCCAGGACTGTTTAGTGGCTGCTAATCGTGCCGAATTGGGCACAATAGACGGATGCACCGTACGACACATGCCCCTTTTGTGAACGCACGATAGAACACCCCCCTCTGATCCTCCACTGATTCCTAACGATGGGATAAGACAGCGCGATTCAATCGGCTGGAAATCCAACCAAGGGGACCCGTTCAACGATAGTTTATTCCTGTACACGACACAAAGCCCTGCTCAACGAGCTGTCCCGCGATCAGTTTGTAATTAGTTCGAATATTTCATGCGCTGTTGAATATGGACGATGGCTTTGTTCGTGAGAGAAGTTAGCAAAAATTTCGAGACAGAGAAAATGAATTTTTCCTAATCTATCATTTCCAACGAAACGAATCGTTACTTAATCGAACAACGAGGATATATCGTTCGTTCTCGATTTCCAGATCCTGCAGGAATATTGCTTGCGAGAGCAAATCACGCGGCGAGAATACATAGTATCGAACTTATCCAATTCCGAAAGAATTCAGCTCGGTGTCGTGAGTGGCCGCACAAAGACGGTCGCACCGACACGTGCACACACGCGTGTCTCCGATTCCATCGAATGGAAGGGCAACCTTGCCCTGTCTGTGCATAAACAAAATGGCCCATAAAACCTGGAGGCGCTAATCCGCGCAGAATGCCGCCGCGAGGATATTGTCAAACCCTCCTGCGGACCCGTTCACTCCGCAGGAAGACCAGCTGATTCATGCGGCCATATTTCACGTCTTTATGCATTCGCGAATATTTCAAGCCTCTCCGCGCCGGCCAGAAGGAGAGACAACGAAAAGAAAGAAAAAAAAAAGAAATGATGGAAAAGGAAACGGCAGAGAGCGAGACGAGAGGAGGGGGATTAGTTGCCATCGGGCCTCACGTCCGCGCGAAATTTCATATTAAGGGTCTATTGATCCGCCTATGGCGAAGAAGACGTTCGTGGTTTACGTCCTAACCGCGATCCCCTGTCTCGTTCCTTTTTATCCCTTGCCTTTTCTTTTTCATCGGCAACCCAACGGCGAGACACCGTAGGTCGTGACCAGCTCGTTTCAATTTCACTGGAACGGGTTAACACGTGAGATTTGAAGGTAATACGATCATTAACGGCATAAAAATGTTAGTTTCCCGAAAGCAGTCTAACAGCCTTAATGGCAACGTGAAATTCAAGATAACGATCTTTTATTAGATATACCTTGTGATCAAGAGCCTACTGTCGACAAATGCCCTCCAACTTTCATAAATTAGCATTATTAAATTATTAGCTGACTATTTCAATATTTCCAACTATCTACTATAAAATTAATATTACAATAAAGCTCGAAGATTTCGAAATAAGATCTAAGGACGTAATTGAATTGTTTGATACAAATTATCCACACCCACGCTCATGTGATGGACGATAATCTATTAGAAAACATAGGAACGAAGCGAGAAGAGATAAATTTCACAAAAGGTAAATAAAGCCGGTGGAAGAGTTTCGAACACACTTCTGGACAGGTGCGTAATTTCGTTTTAACGTAACCGATGAGGCAACGGTCGATTTAAAGCAGGGATCATCGGCGGGGCTTACGCGTAGATTTAAAACGTGATGTACGTCGTTAGGATAGCTTTTAGACTCGGATATAATCCACGCTGGATTTATTATTTGTCGTTGTAAACATCGCGCGACTACGTGGCTACTCGAAAAATGTCCCTTAAATGGCCACGGTATAGGGAGGTCGTTCGTTCTAATGTGATTCACACCAACGTGTAAAATTCGTCACATACCGAGGACCACGGGACAGTAACCATGGGATCTCGTGTGTCCGACCACCAAACACCGTATCGCCTGCCCGGTCTCTTGGTCGGATAGAAAAATTCGAGGAATCTCGTCCTCCGCTGGCAACGCAAACCTGAATCCCTCACAATCCCGTCTTCCGATGAAACATTTTAAAATAGCGGTGGAAGTTGCAATTTAAATTTTGAAAATTTCAAAATATACTAACTTGTCTTTCTGGTCCAATTAAAAAATTGTCCTTACGTAGATCGTAGAATAGGAATCGATGAACTCTGTTTATTCGGTGCGTTTCGTATCGCGCACTGATTCGAGGAAGACTCAAGAACGAATGAAGCTCACCGCCGCTCGCCGATAATCTGAGTGTTTACACAAAGGGATTATTTCTCGAACACAGTACGATACCAGCTCCGCCGATTTCGTCAGTAAAACTTCGTCTATCCGTGCATGTACCGAGCAGAATAAATTATATTTCGCGTCCGCGCATCGATGAAGATTCGCGGTCGATCCAACAACCCTGTTTTCTAAGATGTTCGCGTAACGAAACACCAAGGCCTACTCTTTGTCCTCTGGCAAACACAAGACAGGAGCTCTTCACGTCCGCCGATCGCTAAGTGGAAGAATCATCGCGATGGAAGGAAAGCTTCTCCTTGTAGCGGGCTACGACGTTCTAATGGTCATTATCATTTCCAAACATCACGGCCTGCCTTCTCCGGCCAAGGAATACGCCAGTTGTTTGCATAGGTTGCAAGTGTTCGCGTAGAGGCTCCTCCAGTGGCTAGTGCTTTGTAAACCTATCCTAGCTAACTAAGCCACTGTGTACCTAGTGTGTTCTATCGGTAATGCGATACGAACTCGCGTGTTGCGTGGACGCGTCACTTCCAGAGCACGATAAATATTCATTTTTGATATAAATATCGAGAGTTCGAAAAAGAAATGACTCACAGAAACGATGGAAAGTTTTCAAGAAACTCTAGTCGGATGAAAATAGAAATCTTTCAAGTATTAATTCTGGCAAACACGTCAACGAGACGCTAACGATTAATCACCCGATCGGTTGATTTTCCAGCTGGATGCCACCCAACGACCAGAATGTACGTAACAATGTTTCTCGTAATTACAATTGTACGAGGAGGATTCAAAAGATGAGTGATCGTCGCGTCTGTATTAGCGAGCAACGTAAAGCGAGCGTATTCACGTGAAAAGTTCGTCACGAGGCCGGTTTGTTAAAGAGTTAATGAGGCTTGTGTTTCTGACAAAGAGTATATGGCATGGAAATCAGTCACGCATTGTCCGCTAATACTTTACGAGGCAACCGAGCGTGGGCCTGGACTGACAGTCATGGCTGTTTCAAAACGACAGCTAAGGAGATTGCTTATCCATTCCCGGTTGCGTCCTCATCGGCCAGACTTTATCGCCTTGACGAACGGCTAACGCGAAATTACACAGGATCCTTTCGTTTATTCGAAACAACTACGTAACATCTCGTTTGCTGATAAGCTTCGTAAGAATAAAGGGTAAGTGATTTGATTTGTTGCGAATTGATCTGGGTTTGGTCCTCGAACGAATACACCTTTCTTTCTAATGGTATTAAGCGCGGACCAGGTAGAGAAGCGTACAAGATTGATCTTGTACCCACGAGTATTTAGATTTATAAATCCCTTGGCACGAATGGCCAAAGTCATAAGCAGCTGTACGACGTTACATATGTCATACGGTCCATTATATTCGGATAATACCCTGAAACGTTTGTTTCCGTAATCTGCCGACGATACGGTCCATGATCTCCCTCTGTACATACTCTATTTAACCGATACAATGGCTTACCAGGCATTTCTTTAATATACTCGAACGAATTAATCTCACGGATTGTTGGTGAATCAAATTTAATGCGATATTAGTCAACAATACACGTAGCAAATTTCAATGCAAACAAAAGGAGACACGGTTCGAGGACAGTCTTTATCTTCAAAATTACATTCTTTTTCTCCGTTTATTAGGAATAATTCTACTCATAGAGTTGACACGGCAAGTTGAAAGGAATACAAATTTTTTAAGTAAACTTAATTACTCGACATTGATTACCGACCACTTCGATCTCGTTAACGTCGTCAACGTCTACTGGAAGAAAGCGAAGGCTGTTCGAGGAAAACGGTAGCAGAGGGGTAACATTTGTCCTCTGACAGGAAAGTTTTGGTGCCGGTTTTAATAGAAGAATAAACACCGCCTGCTCCGACAGTTTTTCCATAGAGAGGATACGTCGGTGCTCGTACGCAAACAATGCCAGTCTAACTGGTGAACGTTGCTCGATAAACAAATACAGCCAGAAACCTGCATTTACACTTGGCCCCCGTGTCAATGGGACAGTTCGAAAGAATTCTGATCAACCGTGACGATCCTACCTTTATCTCAACAATCGAGCCTTTCTTTTATTATATTCTTCTGGCCGATGCATTATGTATTCACTAGAAATATCGTTAAACGAGGGTAAACAATATCTACTGTCGACGAAGAAAATAAATTACAGCCCATTACACGAAATATCGATAAACCATTTAACTATCTAAAGCTACAATAAATCTTGGGAACGATATTTAAAATTTCCAAAAAATATTTGAAATATACTAGCGTGAAAGAGAGAAAGAAAATGGTGATAGCGCAGAAGCAGTTGCAACCGACCGCAGACTAAATATGCATTAACACGAAACACGGCTCGAAAAATTGTCGCGAGAATCGGCTAATTAAATTAATTCGCTCGTCAAAGCCGGGCGAGAGAGCAGCGTAGAAAGCGTTGATTTTCCGAGTTGACGCGCGACCGCCATCGAACGATATCGTTCATTATTTCGCCTCACACTTTTTTCTTCCCGTTTTATTTTATTTACCCCCTTTTTTCTCCATTTCTCGTCTCCCTCCGCTTTGAACTTTGGATCAAACGTCGACTTTGTCGCGAGAAAAGTCGTACACGCGACGGGCGCGAAATAAAACGCGGAAGCCGCGGTTGCGGCAGACGAAACCGTCGCTCACAATCCGCAGATAATTACGACGTCCAATTAGTATTAATTACTGACCTCTTTCTAATTAGAGGCACCGGTTGAAATATCGCCGATATCGTTCCCTCCGCGCGATTCGAGTGGCCCTTTTTCGCAGCCAGCCTCTGATAGCGAGATTATCTGATACTCTAAAGCGTCAGATATCTCTTTTAATCGCACGTTATCCGTGTTTCCCTTTTTTATTTTTTTTATTTTGCACTCTTTTCCGCCCCACGATTTATCTCGTACGATTTAGTTTCGTTCGATCGCGAGCAAGGGTGTTAATAATTTGACTCGAGGCAAAACAGTTCGCTATTGTACGAGCAGCAGACACGTTTGATCGGTTGCCAACCAGGATGTTGAATAATTTGGTGATTAAAATCCGTGATACATCACAGATCGGGGGGTAATTACGAGAAAAAAAGTGTCTCTGTTATGATTTTCAGTAGAAATTCACGTTTAATGATATACCGCTTTCGATAAATTTCTTTTAATTATGAAACAAGATGTTCGTGCCTAATTCACCCCTCATTAATTATTATTAAATTGATTCCTTCGAAAATTTTTCTTTGAAACAGTCATTAGAATTCATCGTTAGAAAGGAAAGGACAGTAACAAAAAGTCCGAGTACCAAATGTTCGACTTGTCGACATTAGTACCATAAAGTTTGCAAGCTTTCTGTCACCCTTTGACGAGTGACCAGCCGAAGTGTCGTAAAGCCGAAAACTAAGGTCAGTTTATTAACCGGTGGGTTATTACCTCTGACCTTCGACAATGCCTGTCGAGAGGAAAAAAAAGGGACGGACAGTGACGTTGTTTGCAATATCGTGACCTCACAAGCTGAAAGGTACACGACAATGGATTGCCGCGTCGTATAACGACCCTTCGAGTAATGAGATTATTCGCAGAAAACAGTTACATTGGGAACGCAAACACCGGGGAAAGTTAGTCTGGCCGGTTTACTGCCCTTCTACCTTCTACCTGGCCCTCGAGCTTTCTGGAGTACACGTGGCATGAGGTATGCTTCGACTATATCGACTCAAAATGGTAATTCTCTTAGAAATTAATGAAGAACAATGAAACGCTAATAGGTTTGAGAATGCCAATTACATTATTCGGAAAAGCTAATTATATCAAGATAATTGAAACGTTTATCATTGAAAATAATAAAAGTAACGAAAGAAAGAAAGTATAAAAGAGTCGAAAGCATAAAAACGGAAGAAAATTGACCGATGCGCATGTCGTTCCCTTTCATTGTTCACGAATTAATCCAAGAAAGGATCGTCTCAAACAAATCTAGCCATTTCAGAGGTAATAGCCAATAAACCAGACGCGCTTGTAATAAGACAAACAGCCGTAAATGGACATTATATTAAAGGTCGCATCGGTGCAGGCCATAATCTTAACTGTAAGTTTATGGACGGCTAGTTGACTTTTCCCCGGTCGTAGTTAATTATAGCCAGCAATCCAAAAATCGTCGTCGAGAAATTCTCTTTCCAGCATCAGAATCAATAAATCAATAAATTTTTCCTATACAAAGATCCTACCAATTCCCGTGGAATCTCATTTGTTAAGAAACTTGAACATTCAAAGGAAACAGTAATCGTCGTGTCTACGATTCTCTGTTCGTAACGTTTCTATCGCGAAGCAACTTTCTTGTAATTCGTAGACGCATTAACGCGTTAATTATTCATGCAGACGGGTACGATGTACAATATCCGTCGGACAAATAAAGACAGCAGCAAGAGACGAGCAACAACGAGCACCCTAATGATCGGACCCGGACAGAAACAACGTCGCGGAGTAATCCTAATAAGTAACGCGGTAACAGAGTTATTATTCATCCGAGCCGTTGTCTATTGACCCTCCAAAGTGTCTCTAATAAAATACCATTAACCGCATCATCAATCATCGCCGCACAATCGGAGACAAAACATACGCTTTTACGTTCCGCTTGTCCTCTACTCTTTCGCTCGCACCCTGTCCCATTGTATCGCATTGTCTCCCTTTCTCTCTCTCTCGTTCATTCTAGTTGGACCCATTCACCGTAACCACCGCACCATCGTCATCATACAGCGCCATTTATTCGCATTCAAACGAGCGAGGAGACACACTGTCATATACATTTTTTTTTCCTTTTTTCATTCAGCCCGCAGGAAGGGGTGCAGGGTGGACGATGGCAGTAAATCCGCGCACTGATTCGATTAGTTTGTCCGACGTTGACAAGCGACTCATTGTTGCGCATCCCCGCCACCAAAACGGGGGTCGCGAATTTTCGAACGAAATGACGATTTTCGATAAATCATCGCTCGCCCCTGACTGACCGCGAACAATGCTATTGTAAATTGTGTAGGCTTATGGACAACTAGTCGCCAAATACACACCGGCCATTTTCTTTTTTTTCAACTGACGCGCCATCGTTTTTTTTGGCGGGTACTTTTTCTTCCGCGAGCTTTATTAATGCCTATCATGCGCGATTAATGGTGGTTCGGGTTTCTATCGTACATTATCTCTTGTTTTTATAAGAGAAGTTATCGAATTTCGAAAGATAAAAGTTGAATAATATGGTAATTGTTCAATGGGTATCAGGTCACTTTTATAAAAACGAGAGTAAGAAACATGACGTCAGTCGATGCAAGCGACACTTGCGATACTTGTAATTCGAACAATTACATTGTTAATTACTCGAACAAAAGTAACGTTTAATTTTATAACGGAGCATTCATTCCGAACAATACCTATTCTTTGTACTTAACCTCGATACTTAACCTATTAAGCTAAATTTCAACTCACCAATGGCAATTAAGATGGAAATATTGAAAAATAATGAAATATTTAATTGAAATTCGATCGGTACCAACTTTCTAATATCCTTCTTCAATTATATTTTCTCTTAATCGAATAATAAGATGCAATTTTCCATGCTAATATATTAATTTCTATGAAAATCGTCGAAAGATTCTCAAGTCACGAAGTACGGTCGCACGAATGAACCGTTCTAAAAGATACAAAGAGTCACGACGCGACCGTACTTTCTCACCGCGACAATATTTTCATTGTGTCGCGTTTTTGGCTAGCAGCTGCTAAATAAATGCAGGTTTACGTTGCCATTGGTGGTTATGACCGACATAACAATGCCGCCGGGTGTGAAAGAATACACGTACGATTATATGCATGAACTACACTTACCCGTACGCGTCCATGCCCTCCCGCAATCTCAGAGGCGGAGCGTGATTTTAACCGCAATGGATAAATCTGCTGCGAGCACAGGGGTCCCCTCTTTGTTCACCGGCGTCCCGTTGTTATTGTTCGAGAGTCTGCTGTCGCAAGAGCCACTTCTAATCACTATTGTCACCCGCACTCGCGCGTTAGAGAAGTAACACTCTTTACTGTTTGCTTTCACGAAACTAAATGACGCCACCCGCATGGCGTCACTCGGTCAGCTTCGCGAGAACACTGAGATCGATTTGAATCGATCGAAAATATCGAACTCGTGTGAAGTTAATCGCATATATGCGCGCGCATATTTTCGTGTCACATAAGTTAGTTCACATTGTTCGCGAGTCACTGTCAATGTTTCGTGTTTGTTTTGTCAAATGAAAGTGAAAATCATGTGGAAAAAGTGACCTAGGCTTGTTTTTCATCGCTGAAGACAGCTTCGCATCGTAACAGGTTAGAGCATACGTTTAATTTAGAAATATTGTTGCGTGAAAATATTGTAACGACTTATTGCACGATTAACCTCTTCATTGGAAAATGTTGGAAAATGAATCATGAACGATCAATGAATGATCACCATCTTTTGTATGAAAAAGCTTTACGAGTACAAGTTGAAAATCTGATAAATTAATTTGTAAAATATATCGTTTCGCTGACTCAGTATCTCGTTCGCGATAATGAAAATAGCAAACCGGCGGGTAGAAGTTGTGTTTAGCTTAAAAAGAAGGGACAAAAGGGTGGTATCAAGAACGATGGAACGGTGACTCTCGAATAGAGAATATGATCCACTCGAGGGTGAAAAAACGAAAGGACCCCATCGCGTTTTCATTCGTGGGGGCCAAAGGTCAATGCTTGCACGCACTCGACATCGCGAATCGTAAGAACGAGGTATAATGGCGTTCGAAAAGAAGGAAGGAATCAAAAAAGGAGACTTCGACCGGGGGTTGGGGGGCTGAAAGAGGGCAAGAACCCACGGCCCACTCGAAAACCCCGGTCATATTATGCCAAAGCTCGGTAGAATCTTGACTCGCGACGATATTTTTCAAGTGGCGAGAAACCAAGCTCTCCTCCGACTTCTCCCCTTCCTTCACCGAGCACCGATAATGCTGAAAGAAACATTTATGCGCGAACCCTCGAATGTTTTTCCAAAGCTTTATGCAGCTAAAGGGGCGTTCGTGGATGGTGCCGCCTCTTTCGAACGTTAAACGCTCGTCCCCCATAATTTTCGTCCTGCGTTAATTGCATGGACGATCGTTTGCCGATTTAACGCTAGTTCACCCTTTGTTTCGCATTATTTTTTTGTTAAACGCGTTTTAAAATAGTAATCGATCGAAAATCGAGTTCCGTTTTGAATGTCACGTTGATTTGATCCTTTGGGAGGGAAGAAGCGATTATAGTAAAATGCAGGAAAACGTTATAAACGCTTTCATCGTCGGGGCAAATGTTTATTAAACATCACCCAGGAAATCTATAAATATTAGATTGGCAAACATTTCTTTTCTTTAACTTCTTTGCTGTACATCATGTAAACTGAAGATTTAATGTGCCCGCTCTGAAGGAGATACTCAATCTACAGGGCGTGCAAAGGGTGCATTTTCTTCTTTTAATCATACGAAACATAAAAACATGTAAAAGTGTCCTATCCATTTTATCCCGGACTGAACGTCCTCTACGCGTACTCGCGAATGATACGTGGTACCGGTGGCATCAGTCGCGGTTATTCATCCTGAAAGAGAAAAAGAGAAACGAAATTCTTAAAAGGGTCCCGGACGCGCAGAGACCATTAAAAGGTTTTTACATTCACGAACTCCTTTTCTCTTCCCCGGTCGAGGGTCAAGGGATGCGTTTTCCCCGAAAGAGGAGAACCGCCAGTGTCCACAGAGAGTGGCATCTCGCTGCTTCTCCCCCCATCCCCCTTTTTACCTTTCTTTTCGCCTTCGCAACCCTTATTCACCGCACTGCAACCCCTCTATCCAAGAACCGTCTTCGGTGGTTTACGCACATCCACCGGTACCGCTGAAATTTCTATCCCTGCGTGTCGGTGATTGTCGGTGGAACCGACTGCCGAGGACTCGTGCATTCATCCGATGCACTTGATGCGGCCATTGCATCGGCCGACTTTTTTCGTGCAGTCGTTGCTACATGTCGGCTCTGAAAGGCTCTTCTCCTTGATGCGAGGCGGATATCCCGTAAATAACACGCACGAGGGTCCTCGTACAGGGAGAAACGTATCGTCGGGCGAGGGACCAACGATCCCTCGGCGTTGCAAAGAAATTAGTGAGGAAGAAATAATAATAAAAAAAAAGAAACATCCCTTTCTGTCGTGTAAGCGCTCGCGATACCTTAATATGGATACGCAACTGAGGATGTTATTAAGATCGTGTGCATTGTACTTAAGAAGAGGTTGAAGCATTCTTAATTATAGGGCGAGCGAAAACGATGTTTTAATAATAGTTAGGTTCTTTCTAAATTCTTTCAAGATGTAACATAATTTTATGTGTGTAAAACAAATAGAAAATGAGAAAATGTGTTGGACAGGCTTTCTTCTATTGTCAGGAAAATGAAAGAATATCGGGACGTAATGATGTTTCTTTCATCGAGGTACAGGCTCGAAAAGTCTTTAATCATTTGTTTCGAAAAGTTTTGTACGAATAAACTTGGGGTGGAAAAGTCTCGGTGAATTTTAAGGATTGTTCTCGACTGTGCCACCTCAGGCTCCGTTTCGTTACTATTTCACGAATCTATACCGTATCGTCGGGTTGAAAAGCCGCCGGCTGAGAATGCCGTCTTGCAACGTATCGGCACAAAAGTTGAATGCAATTTACCAACGTTCATTCGAGCGATTCTTCGAATTATGTTCAACACGATTCGAGCTCGTGGCTACGTTCTTGATTTTCAAAGGTCTTTCGCGGAGAGAGAGAGAAAAATATAATCCTTCGCGATATTGTTCCAAGGCACAACCGACTTCCTCGAGGAAAGCTTCTCGCCGCGGAAGAAATTCGCCCGGCCGATTGTCGTTTCGAGCGTCGCGGTGCTCGAGAAATAATTGTCGTGACGGTAACAACGGCGCAGGAAGTTCAGCGAAGGAAAGTAGCGCGGGAATAAGGCGACCGGTATTGTTCGAAATGGGAAAGGCTTGTTTTTCGAGGCTTGGTACTAAAAGTGGGCCAAGAACAGGGCCGAATGCCATCGGCGACGACTTTTCGCGCGTTTCCGACCCCCCTATGCCTTCGAACGAAAACAATCGCACCGATGGCAAAGGGACTTATCGCTTGATAAATGTTGAACCCTTTATACCCTCGACAGAGAAAGGGTAACTAAGTGGTTTTCTTAATTATTTAGTTCAGAAGTTCCCTTTAGAACTTCGAAAGTTTAAGCATTAAACTCACTTTTTACGAGTTGTATGCACATCAAAGTCGTCTTTAGATTGTTCTAAACATCCCTTGCGCGAATATTGCCAATTCCTTCCCCTGGAAGCAGTTACACAACCTTGCTCCGTTTCATCTTAACGGGAAAGGTTGAATTCATCCATTAGCAAGGAAAAAGGGGTGACGGAAAGGGTGAGCACGTGGCGTCGTCTGTTCCCTATTTTTCAATCAATCTCACCCGCATCCAAGAGGTTTCCGGTTTTCCCAGCAAACGACGCGGAGGAACGCCTTTGTGCTCGAACGGATTCCGTGGCGCGGTTTTGCGATCACTCCAGCGACGTTTAATTAACTAATCATCGCAAGGAGAACGGAATCCCCCCTCCCCCGCCACGGTTTCTGATAACCTTCTGAATCCACCGTCACCGTAAGCGCAATCGTTTACAATCTAGCCATAAGTCGCGGCATATGTTGTTATTCGTGAATTCATCGTAACGTTTCGTGGCCCGTTCTTGAACCAAATGTCCGGGAATACCATCAGAATGGTATTCAGAATGAAGTGACAAGGTTTCACAAAGAACGACGCTTTAATAATGCAACCGAGTCGAGAGGAAACGAATTCGTTTCTCGTAACCACCCCCTCGAGGCTGCTTTCCTCGGTTGGCGCTACTCGGGATGCCACTTTTCCATTTACGACAGCTACCTCGAGCACTCGACGTCCAGGCATTGCAAAACAGTTAAGTGCATTATATCATTCGAAGGAGAGCACTGCTGTGCCCCAAGTGGACATTGTTTCAACCCGTTCGACGCAAACAATGGCCGGAATCGAGTGCCGACTAGTACCTGGCTGTACATACGTTTGAAACACTTTTTTTTTTCTTGCCTACCAGTCAGCCTCGACAATGATCTCGTTAAAGAGCCCTGACCGGACCACTTTGACTACGATAATGCTTTTCTTTTCTGCCTCTTTCATTTTTTTATTTTTTTCACTCACCCCTCTCGATTGTTTCTCGACCGAGTCGAGCCACGGTTTGTCAGTTTCCTCTTTTGACTTCCCTGGGTCGTAAGTGTACTTATAGCAACGGACGTCAATCGAGGGGTTTCAATGTGAAGAGCAACTATGACTTTTGAATCAACTTTCGACGCGTATCCTGCGACGATTCGTTCGTTTATTTGATGTTTGCGAGTTTGAATCGTTACACGGTGAAAAGTTTTCGAAGAAATAAATCCAGAAAGGAATAGAAGCGTTCGAACAACCCTTATTCCTCTGCTTATTCGCGATACGTCTTCGGTTTCTCCCTCTTCGCGGAAGACCGTTTGAGAACGTGGAACCGTGACCGAAGGGTGGTCAAGAAGTCGGACCGGAAGCGGAGGGGTGAAAAGGGAATTCTCGCCCCGGAGGTTATCGGTACGCGAGAACGCATAAGAGTACGCGTATAATGTACACACGAGCTGAGCGAGTAAGGGCGGAAAGAAGAGAGAGAAAAGTGCGCACCCTACCGAGGAGACAGGCCAACAGAGCCAGCGGGGTTTCTTAGGGTGAAAAGAGTAAAAAGGTCCCCGCGCCGATACAATTGGCCTCTAAACAGAGGGTAGTTATAGCGAAACGCAATGCCCATTGGGGTGACGTGGTAAACGAAGAGAAGAGATCGTCTCTCTTGCTCGCTATTGCGCCCCATAATAGCAAAGGGTGGTCACCTTCTACGAAATCAGGGCGAGACTTTACAATGCACCGACCGAACGTGCATAGAAAAAAGAAATAATAATAAAAAAAAAAAAGAGTGTATACACGCGAGAAGGGTGCACGAGGAGAGGTGCCGTTTGACGAGAACCTGACGTCTCCTCTGCTGCTTCTTTCTCTCCTTTATTTTCCATTCTCTTTCCCTGCTGCACGGCTTTCAATGGTCGTCAGCTTCTCCAGTGTCGCGAAAGGAAATTCGAGGTTACGAATTTCGTCTCGGGACCTGCAGCTGGCGCGTTCTCCGTGCGAATCGCACCTCGCCCTTCCACCGATTTCGATCTTGATTCCCGATCGCTTTAGATTCATTCGATACCTGACACTCGATCGATCTCGCCTAGACCAAGAGGCTCGATGCGAATTCGAGCGAACGGTATCCATCTTAGCTGACATCGCGCAGCGGTTAGGGGTTGAAATGAGTTTCAAGGAACAATCACTCGATAGCTATAGTCGTTTCTTGTTCATTTTCGAGTGCTTTCGTTCGTTTCCTTTCTTCTTGGATCTTGGTGGAAATGATAGATAGAGGCGAATTAATGAAATTCATAGAGTCATTTATTACTTTGATTCGTCGATAATAATAAATATATGCACATATACGGTAAGAGACAATTGTTCCTTTCTGTTTCGTCGTTCTGTTCGGTCGCTTGGTGATTATCAGGATCATTCGATAATTGTAGAAACCAATAGATGTGATTCGGAAGAAAGGAGGGCTAATTTTTAAACGCTGATCCCTGTTCTGCTTGTATAAGAAAACTAAATAATTATAACGAAAGATTATTATTACATTTACTCGTGTCTGTCCCTTTATTTATCGAATGATCCCTCTATCCGGTGCTCAACAACAACGAGCATCATTTTTACAATAAAATTCGCTGACGTGAATTCAATGAACATCGTTCGCGTTACACGATCGCTACCAACAAATAATAACAATTTATTTATGAAAAACAAAACGCAACGTACAAAGCGACGCGTCGACAAAATTTTTTCACTCATTTCTACGGACTAGCGTGTTTCATGAATCCTCGGACGACAACATCGACGAGTGTGCACAAATATTGTATATACATATAAATACATGTCGTGTGTGTGGGTGTGCAAAAACAAGACGAAGAAAGTATACAAGAGAAAAATCGAACAGCGAGAAACAGCGATGAAAAAGAAGAAACAAATCATTCGCTGGACACGATCGTTCTTCATAAATAATAATCCTATACACGGTGCAACAATTTCGCGTACGCGCTTCTTGTGTGCTCTAAACGTTAATGTTACAACAAGAGGTACGTGGCGACTTTAAAATCTACGAAAAAAACGACACGTACACGTGGATTGGTTGCTTTGAAACCGCGAACGCTCTCGCGTGAACGCGCGCGCTTGTTACGACGTAACGAAATCACAGTTAACGATTTGGTCCATTTACATTCGGACCACGGCGACGAAAATGCTTTTCGGAGAAGAGCTTAGTAAAATAGCGTTGCGAAATTATGAGCGAGAAACGCTTTGTGAAATTTCAACTTCGCTCGAAGAAAAATTTGGAAATGATTCTACTAATGATAACGACCCGAAAACAAAATTGCAAGCGCATCAAGCAAAATTCCTCAAAGCGTTTCCTGTTCGTCGCTTGAAATTCTACCTTCTGGGACAGACTTGAACGACCTCGCGAAAACACGAACTCGCGAAATCATGGTTAAATCGTGAATCTCGAGTAACGCGGGCCACTCGGACGATCCGCGGATTAAACGCAGAGAGTATCACATACGAGTTTGCTCGCCGGCGAGTGCTTACCATCCTTCGGAGGTGTTGGACGAAACACGATCGTTCGCTAAAAAGAAAAATCTCCAGAGGTGTCCCCGAAATTCGATCATCGATGTACTATCGTTCCTCGGAACGAGCGTTGTTCGCGTGTTTGTGGGCGATGCAAGACTTAACCCAGACCGAACGAGCCGTCCCACGACAACTATTCCGTTCCTTAACCTACGCCGATTGTATATTACGATCTATTTACATCCGTATAAACGATATATTAAAACGAACGGTTAACGATGCCCAAGAGCCAACAATTTCGCCCTGACTACGGCACGAACATCGTCCACGTAGGTGACACAAGCCAGCTCGAAATCAAAGGAGCGGAACAATGGATCGTAAGGCGGTTCGAATGTTTCCTAAACCTCGACGAGTTTTTCCGAGGCTGGCTCTATTGATCTCGATGACCAGGCGACAGGTAAAAGGCACATCCGCAATTAGAAAACATTATTTGAAAACAATACCCTCCACCTCCCGAAGGGAGAGGACCGGGTTCCTGTTCCACGGGGCAGCGCGTCGCACAATGCAGCCCATTCAATAAAGCAAAACGAATCCGGTCCTAAACGGCTCTTTTGTTCCAACGCATTAATATGCTAATTCAATTATCCGCGTGGTTGCCGGCGAACCTTCCCCGAACGCCGCTTCGGTCGATTCGCAATCGGCCTGGGTCAACCTTGAAAATCTATCATACTTCCAACCGCCCCCTCGGAATTTGCCTAAAGAAACAACCAAGCGAAAAAGAATTCTCACGGTGAATGCCTCCTCTCTGTATCCGAATCCCTGTTGGCTCTCGAGCATCGCGATTATAAATACAATATCGTCGAGTTTCCCGCGCTTTAGAACGTACTTACACACGCTTGCGTGTGATTTTGAAAAAGTAAGCCTGCGCCCGCTGTTGCGTCCCACGGACGTGGTTCTCGATGCGCGTTTATCTATCAAACCCTGAACGAGACGCGTCTCGTTCCCTTTAGACGGATCTACGGGTCTAGAATATCACGGAGACCGGTCTGCGCAATTGTTCCAAGTCCAGCGTGGTCGACGTGGTCGGTGTGGACACCTGCTGATGGGACGACGGAATCGGAGTGGAGCCTGGGCTACTGCCCGGGCTGCTGGTGGTGGTTACGATACTCCCAGAGCCGGTCGTCGACGAGGATGAGAACATGAGGGGTGGATGCGGCCCTGTCGCAGCCATCGTGTGATGTCCGGTAGGAAACAGTGGTCCCAGGTGAGACGCCGTCGTCGGATACGGCTTACCTGCTGTCGTCGGCGACGAGTAGAATCCGGAGTAGAAGCTACTGACCACAGCAGCCGCGGATGCCGCGTTGTTGTTCGCCGCGTCGGCAGCCGCTGCTGCAGCGGCCGCTGCCGAGGAGGTCGATCCAGTACCGCTGCTGCCGGCCACCAGCTTGCTCAGGTGGACGGCGTCGAAGGCGGAGCCGAAATACGGTGGTAGTGGCGGATAATCGAGCGGATGTGGATGGTGATGGTGATGAGAGACCGGGGCGGCAGGTGCGGCGAAGTACGGCGGCAAAGGGAAGCTGGGGAAACCACCTGGACTCATGGAACCTCCCTTGCCTGGCACCACGGACACCGGCACCTTCGGTTTCCTTCGTGGACGGTACTTGTAGTCAGGATGTTCCTTCATGTGCATGGCGCGCAGACGCTTCGCCTCGTCGATGAACGGCCTCTTCTCACTGTCGGACAGCAACTTCCACTCGGCACCCAGTCGTTTCGATATCTCTGAATTGTGCATCTTTGGATTATCCAAGGCGATCTTCTTCCTTTGGATCCGCGACCACACCATGAACGCGTTCATCGGCCTCTTGATGTGCTGCTCCTGCGACGACACTGATTGTTGATTTACATTCATGTCCTGGCTCACGTGGTGCACCGAGTGCAGGTCCATGCCCGAGAGAAACCCGTAGCCGGGATGTTGTTGATGTGAGCTCATCATGGTCACAGCTGTGTGTATCGACGAATCGATTTTTATATAGTTTCACCCCGTCAAGCTTCTTCTATTTCAAACTTTTCACACACACGCGAGCGGACCTTCGTCGCGCTCGATGATCGTCTTTATCCTCGCGGGCATCCACTGATCAATCTTTTCTCGTCCTTCCTCGTTCGAAGGATCGCCGGAACGGAAGTAACACCGGATTCGAAGAGAAAAAAAAGAAATAAACTTATTAACAATGAGCAACGAGATCGACTGGACGTTAGAGAGCGCGGCAAACAGTCGAACGTGCTCGAATGGAGTGCCGGTGTCGACTGAGCGTGGACTGTCTGTAGGACCGGTCCACGACCTGCTGGAGGGATCCATTCTTTCTCTCTCTTTCTCTCTTCCTTTTTCCCCGATGGTTGTCCCTGTCTGGTTGGATTTCGAGGGCGGAACCGACGCAGCGCGTCGTACGCCGCGCCCACGAACCGACCCTCTTCACGCTATTCGTCCAAGTTGCTTCGGTGCACGCGTATACCTTTTCTACCCTTTCTCCCCACTAAGTAACACCAGCACACCGAACCAGCAACAGCAACCCCTCTGTACCACATCGAACTAAGGAGGGCTGCTACTGCTGCTGCTGCTGATGCTGCTGCTGCTGCTGCCTCGGAGACCGCGAGCTGCAATTATTATTATCGATTACCTCGATACGATGAAGTACAAATAGCGTATAGGCTACCCGTTATTGACTACTTCTGTTCCTCTACCGCTTTGCACGCCACCATCGGTGCGATTTCGCGCGATAATTGGTTACGCTCGCTCCCATCCCCTCAACCCTTCTGGTCCGTCGCGCCGTCTAGAGAACGCGAGGAGGATTCTTGGTCAACGAGCTCGAGGATCTTTCATTGAATTAAGTCCTTCTCTTGGATCTCCTTGCACCTGCGCTCTGCTGACCTCGATAGACCACGATTTCAATTGTTCCACAAGGGTGCGTGGAATGTTTGCTTGGGATAGAGTCAGACTTCCAAGCAAAACAACTTGTTATTTCTACTTCTCTTTTTTACATGCACATTTCGAGTGTAATATTTTTTCGAAGAAAGGGTAACAATTTGTTATTGTTGCAACGAGCAGTTTCAGCGAAGTTCCTTTCTTTTTATTTGCAGCACTGAAATACACAGTTTTTCGAGTGCTTCCCATTTTTAGGCGCATTTATGCAACGAACTCGAAGCAATTCGATGAAAATACTATTTTGTTGTTGAATTTTTAATTCGACGGAATCAATTCGGTTGGAAACGAAATGATCTGACACGATTACGGGATGAATCATTAACACCGTTTCTCTGAAGGGGATGAGTGACTAATCCGAGGTCGTTTCGTCGAGTAATTAATCAGAATTCGCATTCGTTCGCGTCCTTCTTTTCTTCGTAGAAACAATGATGGGCTGAAATCTGCCGGTTCCTTTCCTGTGGGAAATCTCAGGAACAATGCAAAAAATCTCTCGACGACAGGCACTTGGATTAGAATGGAAAGCAACAGCGGAGAAAGGAGCGAGCGGTGCCCCTTTCCCAATCTCGACTCACCGCGCCCTCGGCTCCCAAAGGACATTCAGCAATGCGAACGAATAAAAGCTCTCTCTATATCTTTCTCTCTACCTCTCTCCGTTGCTTGAACTGCATTAGTCGTTTATCCTTTTGTGTCGCGAAGGCGCGTACGCCTCGCTGCGGTGTCTCCTTACTTCGATTTCCAAATAATCGATTAAGCTTCCTGCGTTTTCGAACGGAATGCCATGCCTCGTCGTTTGACTGGCAACAGACGTTCCGTACACTGCACGCGCTAATATTTCTGTAATTTCACAGAATTGTTTATCGAATTAACAAAACCACCCCTTTCACTTTATACGGGTGAAGTTTTCATAACGCCGAAAAGGATTAAGGATAATTCCTTGATATAATTTTAAATTGAATTTTTAAATAGATATCGTATAATGTCGACGATCTATGGAATAAAATATCCTGGTTGAACAAAAGCCCGTTATCAAAATCTCTTCCCATTTAAAAAAATTCGTCTATGGCGTACGTTGAAGCCGAGGGGGTGAGAGCGTAGCCAATAAGAGAACGGTAAACAGAGGGAGGAAACGATTAGAGCGCGAAAAAAGAGGGAAAAAATGTGGAGCCGGACTCTTGCCGGGTAGGAGAGAAAAAAAAAAATCCCGTCGACGGATGGTCGCCATTCCGTTAGGTCGGATTCTGCGAAATACGTGCACGTCCGAGCGGGCGCACACAAGTCGCGCGGGCTACGAATACACCCCTACTTCTCTATGCAGTTGGGTGCAAATTGGTATTGAAAAATCTCGAAGTCAATTAAAACTCGAGATACAAAGGATTTGGCGAGACAAAATACCAATTATCTCGTGTCCTCCTCCTCCTACGTCGTCCCTTCGACTCCTACCGAGGGGTGCCACGGATTGGGCGGTGGGCGAACCGGGTGACTAGCTCGGGGGATGGCGACGGAGGGATTGAGGACGCTTACAAGAACTCAATTCCATTAAGCGTTGAACTGAGTAAAACGAGGCAGCTCCGTGTGAATGGACATCTACACTATTGCTCAAAAGTATTTACCCATCTTTGAAAATGAATTATTACTAAGTATTGCAAAATTAATTTAGAGCAGCGTTGTTTTCTTATACCTCCTTGAATGATATTTAAAGTATTTATTAAACGTTTATTTAACGTGCCAAAGTCTAGTTACCGAGGTGATACTTTGAACCTTCGAGGCATCAAAGGTGTTGCTATCAATAATCAATAATTTCCATTGATAATATCGTCAATATATCATTAAGGTTACTAAGAGTAACGGCTGCTTTATCGAAATGAAATATAACGCGTAAAAGAGGAAGAATCAGAAGCGTATTAGGTGAATACGAAAAAGTAGGGATGGACAAATACTTTTGAGGGTTAGTGTATATAACGTAGTTCGCATCTCGGTTATCTACCTAATAAAGGTCCGATTGCCGCCCCTCCGTACCTCGTCTCTCCGAGCCCCGCTACGACATAAAGCATATGCCAGTGGAGGTGTCTACGAGACAATCCCTCGGGATGACAATGCTTATCTCACGTATGAATGCCAGCGATGCTTCCTAGGTAATTTAAGTATAGACCCCCTCTTTCTCTTCGCGCGATAGATACACCCCAATCGTGGCAGCCTTCCTTTTCACTCATCTCGCGATCCACGAGGTCGCGGCATATCTTCGCGTTTGCACGTATGAAAACCCGTTGTCCTCGTTTAATGATTGCCATTAGCGACGAAATCTTTTCGCAGCCCTCGTCCTCTTCCGCAAAACCGACCGCTACCCTACCCCGGTTACTGTGAATTTCGAATGGCTCGGTGAAATCTGTCTGGGGACTCTGTGTCGACGTTTTTGTGCCCTATCGAGCTATTGCCAAGGTCGATCTCAATGGAAATGCCGCGAGAATCGTGGGGAACCGAACAATAACCAGCTTTGTTTCACCGGAGATTACGATTTCGAGAGTGCAAGCTCGCGAATACTTTTTCGCATCGCTCGCGGCTCATTTTTCTTCCTAGTTTCTTTTCATCCTCTATTTCGACCTCCATTTGCCCTACGATCTTTACTGAAGCATCCGGATGAAAAAGAAGATCAAATGCGATATACATAATTCCACCGATCTTCCGTCTTTCATTATAGGACGTACTCGATAAGCGCAAACGCTTGCGGTCGAACAGTATGACCGATTAATTAACGCCCGAACAATTAGTCAAACGCGTAACGTTAATTGATTGCCTATGCTATAGACGAACGTTGAAATCAATTCATCGTGCAACGATCAAACCATTTGGTAGAGAAACTTTGACGAACTTTAACTATACCTACTGGAAGATCTCGGAATTAGATGTACGGTACACGCACTCCATTCAAAATTTCTCAAATAAAATTACAAGATAATACTGCATCACTGAAAAAGAATCAGAGAACAATTAACAATTGAACGTCATTCAATTACTAAACAAGCCGAGAAAGCCAGTCTCATCCGAAAAGCGGATCCCGGTTGCACGAAGGATCTTCCCCCTTCGAGATCCCGTGTCTCGTATGGGTCGGTTCTCGTTCAGGTGGCAAAATCCCAGCTAATTAGTAATCATCCTCCTCTGTTAAATCCGCAGGTGCTCGGCGTATCCAGCCGGCACACCGAGCGTGTAATACGGATGCGACGGATTATCTGTGAGACGTTTCGACGTTGATCCTGCAAATTAAGTCGACTGCTCGACGCGAACGAGCTAGCAGAGGCAACCTCCTCGTCGACACCGGAGGACTAGGGAGAGGAAGGGATCGGAAGAGGAGGGGTGGTTTGTCCTGGAAGCAGGTGGGGCAGAACGGAACGTAATCGCAATGTGCTTTGGATGATTATAGGCAATCGTAAAAGTACCAGAAAGCGACGTGGTAAGAGGGAAGAAGATAGAGTTAGGGGCGGTAGAAAGGACGAGGGGGTGGACGAGGGATATACGGGCCCATGACGGTGCCACGTTGCCACCCCGACGTACACGCTCGAACGCGTTGCGTAATTAGCGACTGCCTCTCCGGTTTTGTGGGTGGATGAGGGGGGTCGTTGGGCGGCCTGGATGCCGAGGGTGAAGTAGGTGCACTGTTACCGTGCGTCGGGATTGGGGCACCCCCTGAAGAACACGTTCGAATAACCGGCAACCGGGCTGAAGCCCATCGCCATGCGTGAGCACACGTGCCATGTACTGGGTGGTTCTTCGTGTAAGATGCTAACTTTTCCAACGATTGTTTATTCGTTATTAAACCCTTTTGATGCTACGGATGATTAAACGCATCTAGTAATTATAGTAAGCACACACAAGCAATTTTCAATATCGAGACGAGCCAAAAATGATAGGGAGCTTGTTAGAAATATTTTAGTTAATCTCCTATACAATCGTGTAACTTTGATGTAACGTATAAAATCTCTGCTATAATCTTCCGCCATGACGTATCGAACAATTCGGTTCACCTTGTGTACGAGCCGCAGATTCGGTCGCGGTAGCTCAGCACTGCTTGAATCACTGCGTCGTCTCGCAGCTACTTCGAGGAAGCCTCTCATACAAACGGCTCGTAACGATCAATTATCGAGCATAACGCACGACTGGGAATCGTCACAAAGCCGCCAGCGGATTTTACTACGTAAACACCACCGTCTTGGAGGGCTTGATTATCGCGTTACTCGGTCGCAGATCTGATTTTCTCGAGGAGCGAAACGCGAACGAGAGGGGTTAGAGGGGGGCGAATTATGCGGTTCGTGGTGTCGACACTAATCCCTGTCGAAACACCCCCGTATCAGGCGACGAATCGACGAGCTGCCGGAGGTGGTGAGAGGGGTCCACATAGACCGACGTAGACGCAATTAATGCAGAAACCAGCCGCGGACGTCGAGGGAGTTTCGACGAGGGCATCGAAGCTATGCCGTGAGACGTAATGACTAATTGAGATTGGAAAAGAGAAGTGAATAATACGATCCGGGTGGTCACGGTAAAACGCACTTTTTCCTTCCTCCTTCATCCTTTCGTTCCCTATCCCTCCACTCTTCTCTTCGCTCCTCTAACCCTTTCTCGTGTCGATTACAAAGGATCTCTCGCCTGCAGGCACACCAATGGAATTACCGGCTGCGCGATAGCGTTCGCAGCCTCCGATAGGATCACTGGCTCGATTTTAATGCAATCAAAAATTTATCGACATCTAAGTATCTCGAACAGACGGATTTATCAACTTCCTACGTTTATTTTTCTTTTACGAGCGATAGCGAGGAAGTATTAGAAATCTTAAGACTCTGTAATCCCCGTTATTCCTATAACAAATTTGGAATTACACTTTTAACGTCAAACGAATTTCATTATAAAAGAAAACCTTTACACCCCGTTACAAATCTCAAAGAACTCCGGTACCATTCAACAAACTCTTTCTGAAGCATAAAAAAAAATCTACCCCGAGTCCACACTCGACCAAAGTTCTTCTCTTCGCAACAACAAGTTCACCTTTCTGCGAGCAATAAACCAAGACCCGCGTTTCAGTCGCTTACGAGACGCATTCATCAGCATTCACGAAGACAATTCCGCCGTGTGTTGTGACACGATTTGTCACGATATCGCGGCAACGGTTCGCAGCATCGATATTGTGCTACGTACAATCCGCATCCAAGAGTGAAACAACGAAGCTCTGGCAAGCAAGTAAGGCAGGCAGGAAGGAAGGAAGGTAGGAAGGAAGGAAGGAAGGAAGGAAGGATGGAAAGCAAAAGGAAAGGAACTGCGAGAAGGGGTAAAGCAGGCGAGTAACCAAGCCAGGAGGATACCTCTCACAAGGCAGCCAGAGTCGCGCGAGTGTTCTCCATTCGTCGCCGCTCAGCTCGTCGACATTAAGATAATTACTTTCCAGCAGGACGTGCGCGCTTATTGTTGCCGTTACCGCGGCAGAATGGCATTATGCATTGTCGAGAAGAAAGCTACGGGGTGTGTGTGTGTGTGTAGTTGGAGGGGGTTGACGTAGCGCGAGGTGCGACAGCAGCAAGCAACGGTAGGGGTGGGTGGGGTGCACCCACTCGTTGGTACAGTGCTTGCCAAAAGTTTCCAGCTAAACCAACGATTCATTTATTTATTTATAAGAAACGATCCTATAACGCGTAACAAAAAGAACGCGAGAAAACTAATTAGCTAATTTTTTAATGAGGTTGATGCAATCAAGGGGTTAAACTACCTTGATCAGTTCAAAATTACTGCGTCTTGGTAAATTTATTTCTAAACGATAAAAATATTTCTTTTAATCGAAATTGTTCAAAGATACTTCGTGGAATGGAATTATCGTTATTGGAGACTGATTTTTTAATAATCTGGTAAAAAACATAGTTGACCAGAAACTTTTGGAGATCACTGTATACCTTAGCCCGTGGGTGGAGCATTATTCCGTCAGTTCCATGTTTCGCCATTGAAACTAGCGGGAGCTTGCTTTCCTCGAGGAACACTGTCGTCAGAGGGTGGGCATCCATCGATGTATCCAACAGCTTTCTCCCGGCCCGACGCCATTAATGTAATTATTTCCAGCGAGTGTTTCACAGCCTCGAAACGTTTCGCGGGAATTGAGACTGATCAGCCGGGCCTGCTGGCAGAAAGAAAATCCACGTTCTCAAGGGATACCCTTCGCGGTTCTCCCGTTTTCCTTCCACCCTTCACCCATTGCTCGCTCGTTCCTCTTCTAGAGGATCGCTCGTCACAGCGGCGACGAAGCGTTAAAACGAGACACGCTTGTCGGATTTGTGTCGCTCGCTTGCAACCGCGATAATACCATGATTTCTTGTAATGGCTTTTACTCGCGGTCCGTTGCCTTCCGATTCTTATCTCAGCTGTTTCAAAGTTGACAGAGAATTAACAAACTTCATACTTAATTGTACCATGAGAGAATGGAAGAAAATTGTAAATCTCCCTTTTGAAAATCGACGGTTCGTTGTGTACACTCAATTTCATTTTTCCACGCGAAGTTGGCCTCCAATTTTGAACAGGTATGTCGAAATTTCGTAACCTCTTTGGCGGAAAAATTCTCGTGTAAACAGGTTCGGTGAATGGTGATCTGAAACCGGAAATTCAGTGAGATAGACATGCAAGGAAGGTAAATTCAGCGTGAAGAATTAAATCGTTCGGAAAAGGGGAGTGGGATAAATTTCTTGTTCACGTTGCATCATGTCCGCGGCGGATACCTTCATCGAGGAGGATGGTTTTGGATTTGTACCCAGGCCGATTCGCGACGAACAGAATAAACCGTACGAAATCGTTAAAAGGTATATTGCTGTTCGATATCACAGAGAAAGAAAAGTAAATATTTCCTTTAGTACTTTCTTCAATCGTTTTGTTACACGCTCGATCAGATATACAATGACCAATAAACACAAAGCATCGGTGCAATTGATATCTTGGGGTGCTGGTATTCAATCGATCAAGATTCCGAATAAACTGGGAATTCTGGGCGACGTTGTTTTAGGATTCGACGACATGAATGGTAAAAAGAAATTTTTTTATCTGAACGGGGTGTGTCTATCCTGGTCTCGAGGATTCTTGAACATTCATGAAAATATAATCAGGTTATTTGGAGCACAGGTACATAGGAAGCATAATCGGTCGGGTGGTGAATCGAATTTCGAATGGTAAAATGAACGTCGAAAACAAGGTTTACTCGTTATCGATCAACGACAAGGATTGTGCTACTCATTTTAACGGTGGTTTTGAAGGCTTCGACAATGTTAATTGGAATTCTTACATAATGAACAAACACGTGGTGCGAAAACGATTAAGTACTCGTATTTCGGCACCTAAGAAGGTTACATATTTTTTCAAATATTGTTCCGAGTAGGTGATGTCTCATTTAAGTCCAGCAAACAACGAAGGATATCCAGGAAGTATGCTAACGCAAATTAAATACTCTTGGACGGATGATAATCAGCTTCACATTAACATACGAGCGACAGCTACTAAATCAACACCTGCTAATATCACTGCTAATTGCTTGATGAATCTCGCTGGCCACGTAATCATTTACCAACGATTTCCATAAGGAAAAAAAAATAAAATTTAAAATAATTATTTTAATTGAGTATCCTTTGTATCTGTTACAGGCGACTGGACCAAATGAAATGAAGAAACACCTGGTATCGATGAACGCAGCAAGTTGGACCTTCGCGGACATCAAAGCCAACTATTTGCCGACAGGTGCTATACATCCGGTTGATCGTACAGTCTACGATCTACGTTTACCGACACGGTTAACCAGGAGGCAGCTTTACAACGTACCAGGGGGTGGTTACAATCAGAACCTCTGCATAACCGGTCCCAGTTGTTGGGTCTATCGATTCCATGCAAGGTAAGTGAAAATTAGATATTTCTCAAATTTCGAATTTCAATGAAAATAGATGTTTACGTTGAAAAATGTTACATCGTCAATTTTATAAGGGGTTGGTAATTATTTTTTATATCGGCTATGGTTCTCCGAAATTTTCATCCAGAATTCTGCATCCCGATTCGGGAAGAACTTTAGAGATATATTCGAATCAACCAGGCTTGCAATTTTACACTGGAAATGATCTACCAGACCCCGATCGCGTTTATCCTCCTGATTTCGAGGATTATTGTAACATCGAGGACGAAGTTAGACAATTTGAATTTTGATCAATTAGGATTTTTAAAGGTTCAGAAATGTCGAATAAAATCCATTACAGATACCGGAAATGTACGAAGAACAAAAAGAAATTTGGGGTAAGGATGGTGTTCGGTATCGAAGACACGGTGGATTCGTTATGTCACCCCAGAACTACCCCAATGCAATTAATATAAGCAATTTTCCTTGCTGCATACTTTACCCCGGTGAAGTTTATGCTCACGATATGACTTATAAATTTGGTTTATTGTCTGGGAAATAAATGAAAACTTCAGACTCGTTAATTAAAAAAAAAAACAAAAAAAAACAATATAAAACTAATTACTGTGCTCGTTATTCAGAGAGCTTGTATTTTATTTCACGCATCAATTTGCTGTTTCTTAATTTATTCATGGTAATACTTAGTCGAGAAATGAAAATTATAGATTTATAACACATATATTTGTGAATCGTCCCGGTTGGAATAATCCTCGCATTCGCGATTGATTGTACAAAATTATCCATCATAGTTTCTATTCACATATCTATCGTAAAGACAATCGTACAACTTTCCTCTGTGTTTTTAACTGACACGATTAAGGATGATTAACGATCGTCTCCTAAAATTGTACATATATTATCTGATCGATTATCGTTACTTGCCTTATATAAATTCTCTTTTAATCGTCCTGAAGGCACTTAAACGCGACGGTGCAAGACACGCGCAAACCAGGTACCCAGGTCTGCGAATTCTACACGAATTTCACTATCTTCTAGCCGTCTATAAACGTTATATAAATATATAAAGCTACGTCTGTGTATGTATACATTTCATCGTTAAACTTAGGTATAATAGAAATCTTCGTTTTTCGTTTGTACATTCCTAGAGTGTTCAATTTCTACGTGTAACATTTCAACAAATGACAGTAATTCTGCAGGCAGTTTCCGATCTGCATTTAGTCTTCTTTTTAAATTTCATAAGTTTCACGAGTATTTCGAGGCATTGTTGACGTAGATTATGGTTAGTTTCGAAAAAGATAAAAAATAAAAATGAAAAAGTTTTAAACACGAACAAGGCAGAGGCAGTGTTAAGGAATAATTAATGGTATACAGCAACGTTCTAGATACGCGAGAAAAGAAGAAAAATAATTATTTGGCAGTGAGTCGAGGCTACAAATGAACACAAATTAAAAAGCGTTTTAAGGCTTCACCTGCCCGAACGAATATCCGAAAGTTTCGTGCCATAATACTTCTAGCTCGGCTAATTTCTCTCGTTCCACGTGGCGACATGAAAAATTGACTAAAAGAACGGAAACACCGTTCCTCTAGGAATTACTCCGTCACTATTAAGTGCACTCTAAAGGTGAGTGGCCTTTCCCAGACTTCGTTCTCCTCGTTGGTGCCATTTCTCGAACGTCCATGAATCAACAGCCTGAATCGATCGGGTTTCTTCAATCGACTACGGAAGTGCAACGCGGATATTCCGTGCTCGTTCACAATCTCGAAATGATTATCTTCGTTTCCTTTAATAATCTTGTACTCTATGTCGTCCTACGAACATCGATAATCGTTTGTTACTTAAATTTTCATTAAAAGATGAAATATAAAAAAGATTTCTCTTACCTTGACAGCTGGCTGCAGTTTGATGATTCTCATCCGGTGCCTAGTCTGTCGCAAACTGATCTTAAGAATGTATTCCTCGCCGTGATGATGCCTCTTCGCAGCTCTGACGAATCGTTTCTTCATGAATTCATTTCGTCTCGCGGTCATCTCTGCGTCCATTGATTTCGTTCGAACACCCCTTCTGTGTCTTCCTTTCCCGTTGATCTATTAATTAAAAAACATTCAAATTTGAATGAGTATATAGCGAAAAAAGAGGTAGATTTTAGGGTACCTTGCAAGAGAAACAACCCTCCGTTGATATAGTCTTATCATCCGCTGGTGGTATGTGATAGGGATCAGGATTGATCACAAAAGTCGGTGCATTGCTGATATCCTCACCGTAGTACCCTTGCGATAAGGGATTTATCGTTGAAAGACAATGACCCTATTTAAAATTACATTATAAATCTTCCACATGTTTCCTTCGAATGAATTGACTTTTTTTAAAATTTTAATTACAAACCTGACCAATTCGCTGGTAACCACTCGGACATCCACAAATGAATCCATTCGCTCCATTAGGGGTGCATCCGAATGCACATGGACTTCCCATGCACCCAGCACTCACCTAGATCATCAATTTTTCTCTTTCTTTAATATCAACTACTGATTCATCTTACGATAGTGAAGGTGCAAATCTGTTACCTGAACACAAATCTGTAGATTATTGTCAAATTGATAGCCATCAGGGCAGCCACACTTGAAGCTACCAATTGTATTGATGCATGTATTGTCACCGCAAGGAGACGTGTTGCATTCGTTCTCGTCGATGCATTGATTGTAGTACAAGTGTTGGACGAAACCCTCTGGACAACCACACCGATAGCTTCCCATAAAATTCTGTGTAGAAAAATATCCATTTTCGCACAATTATAAATTTTGTTAAATTCGCGAATTTAATTGGTAGCTTAGTAATCACCTGACAGCCATGCTCGCAGGTGGAGTCCTCAGCACACTCGTTCTGATCGACACAAAATCTACCACTCTGATCGAGTTTGAATCCTCTCGGACAGATACACCGGAAGCTTCCAAGAGTATTAATACAAGTACCCGGTTTGGGACAAGTTCCATGCTGTTCGCATTCGTTTATATCTACATAGATAGGAAATAATTAGCACCAGTAAATTCTGGCTGCTCGATAATGATTACTTACCATGGCAAGCGTCTCCATCTTGGGTGTATCCTTCCTGGCAGCCACAAGTGTAGCTTCCTTGAGTGTTGATGCAGTTCTGTTGACACAGATGATTCCCGGTCGCACATTCATCCAGGTCCCTGCAGCTGACCCCGTCGGGATTCAGAATGAAACCCGCAGGACACGAACAAATGAAACTTCCTTCTGTGTTCTGGCAGTTGTACTTGCACGGTTTCGGTACCGTTTCGCACTCGTTTATGTCTACAATTTATTATTTAATATTTAACGTTTAAACGTGTAGGGCTGCTAGATCAGGGCTTCGATTCTTCATTTACAATCCAACCCATATCCAGATTATTTTTCTCCATCATTTTCATTACTTACCTACACACTGAGTACCAGATTTGTCGGGCTTGTAACCCTTGTTGCAAACGCATCTATAAGACCCCAAAGTGTTAATACACAGCCCGTTTCGGCACAAATCAGGAATCGTTCTACACTCGTCGATATCTGAAAAGAATTTCCGGTTACGTACCGATAAGAATAAAAAATTATTCATTATTTAAGTACCTTGACCGTCTACGGAGAAACCTTTGTCCAAACACAGTTCATTATAATTATCAGAATCTTTGGAAGGACATATTTCACAATGAGGACCCCAAGCTGCACCCATTGTGCAACAGCAGTCCGCTTTTGTTACTGTTTTCAAGTCGGAAGTCCTCGCTGTGCATCTACCACCGATCGTTTGCAGGAAACAGTATCCCACTCTTCGATCTAACGAAAGATTCGATCAATCTTTTGTTTATCTTTTATCTTTCTTTTCTACATACCTATGCAAGATTTTCCATCTGGGCTTTGCTCGAAACCATCGTAACAGTAGCATTGATAACTCCCTTCTAAGTTGACGCATTGACCATTTCGACATAGTCCTGAATTGATAGCACATTCATCGATGTCCTTGCACTCATCGGTCATGCCGATTTGTTGGAAACCAGGCGGACAGATGCACATGAAACTACCGATCAGGTTCTTGCATTGGTATTTGCAGTTGTTCGCTGGCGTTGCACACTCGTCGACGTCTGAAACAGTGATTAGCTTCTTATGTTTTAAATGTTCTTGGGTTTCGTTGCAATTTATTTGTCTAATGATGAAAAAGAATGAAAAGATAGTAATTCTACAGTCACCTCTGATTCTAAACATTCACCCACCTATGCAGTGTCGTCCATCAGGCGCCAAAGTGTACCCGTAAGGGCAAATGCACCTGAACGATCCCGGTGCATTGTGACACCTGAACGCACACTGGTTGCCCATCTCCAGGCACTCGTTCACGTCCTCGCAGACCTGGTTCACACCAGGTGTGAATCCTTCGTTGCAAGAGCATTCGAAACCACCGTCTATATTCGTGCACGTCCCATTACCGCATATATTCTGCACCGTCAGACACTCGTTGTTGTCTATGCAGCGTCTTCCAGTCGCGTCCAGCATGTATCCTGAGGGGCACTCGCACCTGAAGGAACCGTCGGTGTTTATGCACTCACCACCGGCACATGCATCCGGCATGAACAGGCACTCGTTCAGATCGATTCCTGTGTCGTCTCTGCCTGGTCCCTCAGGACACAGTCGTTTGAATTCCTCTGGAAACATTGGATTTTTCAAATTGCCTTGACACTCTTTAGTTGGTGTGAAATAATTTATAAATTAGATTCTCACCACTGTCCTCCGGAGGGCACTGTTCACAGTATTTGCCCCAAGCCTTCCCCATAGTGCAGCAGCAATGTTTCTTCGTCATGGCCCCTGTTCGAGGATAGGTACATCGTCCTCGCAGATGTGATACGTAACGATCGTAACAGAATTCCTCTCTAACATCGATACATCGCATCGAGTTTGGTTTGTCGCTTAATTTATATCCAACCGGACACTCGCAGATCACACCACCCTCCGTGTTGATGCAACGACCGTTCTCGCAAATTCCTTGAGTCTCCACGCATTCGTCGACATCTGTACAGATCAATTTCAATCGCATCTATGTTTTATCCGTTTGATTCTTTCTTCACTTACCGACACATCTTTTCTTCGTGTGATCCAATTCGTAACCCGGCGGGCAATTGCATATGTAAGACCCCATTAGATTCTGACACTTCCCGGGCGGTGGACAGAGACCGGGTACCTAACGTAGTTTTTCATTAATATTTTAGCTCATCAAGGTTTTCGGACAATTATTTGTATATTTATTCGTGGATTGCTCACTTCGCGACACTCGTCCACGTCTCTGCAATGTTGACCATCTTGGGCCAAAACATAGCCATCGGCACATTCGCAGATAAACGCGCCAACAGTGTTTCGGCATCTTCCGTTGCGGCACAGGAAAGGCATGATTCGACATTCGTCGATATCTGTCCCAAGATTTATTCGTTTCAATTACAAATTACTATTAACTTCTTCGAACCAACCTGATCGAGTATTTTTATTGAAAGTCTTTCACTCACCCGCGCAATCGTTATTAGGACTAAGCTTGAATCCTTGATAACATATACATTTATAGGAACCCAGGGTGTTGACGCATGTTCCATTATTGCAAATGTTCGGATTGCGTTGACACTCGTCTATGTCCACGCAATTGTCCCTGTCCCTGGTTAACGCGAAACCAGGATGGCAAACGCATTGGAAACTGCCTTGCAAGTTGTTACAGGCACCGCTATTGCAGATTCCAGCTCTCTCGTAGCATTCGTCGATGTCCACGCAGTCTCGTTGACTCAGTCCAAGTTTGTACCCTGCTGGACAAGTGCACTCGAAGTAGCCTTGCTTGTTTATGCACTGTGCGTTGCCACTGCAAGGATTTGGAATCTGTAACAAAAGAAGAGTTGAAATAACCTGTTATGAATTAATCGATTAAAATCATCGTACCTGTAGACACTCGTTTTCATCGATACATTGATGAGAATCCTGATCGTACACGTATCCACGATCGCACTGGCACTCGAAGCTGCCAGGAGTGTTCATGCAACGACCGTGAGTGCACATGGTCGGCATAAGCGAGCACTCGTCAATTTCTTCCGTGTGATTGGTTATGGGATTCATTATTTGACCGGGTACCATGCCGCAAAGAATTTCGTGTTCACCTTCAAGAATAACACATTCGTGATCTGTCTCTTTACGAAGAATTACGTTTTATACACTTACGAGTCCTTTCCGCGGGACACCGTTCGCAAGGACTTCCCCAAGCAGCTCCCATGGAACAACAACACAACATTTTCGTTTGCGGATGCATCATGGGATTGAAACACTGGCCATTGTCATAGTCGAGGTAACAGGATTCTTTTCTCATGTCGACGCATTCCTCTGAAAAAACGAGGCAGAAAAATAGAAAACTTTGTACCTTCTGATAAAATAATTCACTCACTTCCTCCTGGCATAGCCATGTATCCTTCCGGGCACTCGCAGTGGTATTTTCCTTGATCGTTGATACAGTAGCCCACCCCGCATATTTGTGGATGCAAGTCGCATTCGTTTATGTCTGCAAATGCCAGAGATTTAATTTCCTCGTTTGATAATTTCAAGTAAATCTTCGAGATTACCGATGCAACTGGTCTTGGTGTCATCCAGAATGAAACCCTCGTTGCAGGAACACATGAAGCTACCGAAGGTGTTGGTACAGTGTCCATTCTGACAGATATTCTCGTGTTCCTCACACTCGTTGATGTCCTCCAGGATAACAGTGACTCGATTAGGTCTGTATCCAGGTCCTCCAGGGCATAGTTCCTCGAATTCTCTCGTTCCTATCTGAGGGCACTCCTCGCAATTGTTGCCCCAAGCGTTGCCGATGCTGCAGCAGCACGTCGCCTTTGTCACCGCGGATGACAAGTCGAAGATGCATTGAGGTTTTCCGGTGCCGTGTTCGAAACCGGTGAAACAAAACGATTCTCTCCTATCTAGAATATTATCGTATTATAAAACTACAGTTTAAATAGTCCTGCAAGGATGAAAAATATGCAATTGCTCACCAACGCATGCGTTTCCAGCTTCCACCAGCTCGTGATGAGGCGGGCACTTGCATATATATTTCCCTTGCGTGTTTATACACGTGCCGTATTGGCAGGATTGCGGATTTTCACATTCGTCGATGTCCGTGCAATTCCCTCCCGAACCGTCCAGTTTGTAGCCCTCGTTGCACTCGCACCGGAACATGCCAAATATGTTCTCGCAACGACCGAACACGCAGAGATTACTGAACATCTCGCACTCGTTTATGTCCACGCACATTTGCTCGTTGTTCTCGTCGGGATGCATGAAGCCCATTTCGCATTCGCAACGAAAAGAGCCTGGATAATTGAGACAGTGTCCGTTCTCGCAGAGGGTGTTATCGTTCGCGCACTCGTCGATGTCTTTGCAGGTGTATCCATCGCCACGGAAGCCAGCATCGCAGACGCACTGAAATAATTGAATTTTTTTTTATAATTTAATTTAATAGAAAATTGATGATATAGAGAAATTTATTTAGTAGGATTTTCAAGTTTAGGGTAGGATTAGGTTTTTCCCAATTTGCACAGTGCTAGAACAAAATGTCAAATAATTATACAATAAGATCATTCAAGTTATGTCTTTTTAATTTCATATCTATGCGCGCTCTGGAAATAGTACCACTGGTACCATCTGACGGTAAGCGGGGAAATTAACTATACAGAAAATTACATACTTTTTATTAAATAAACGAGTTCTGTACTTCTGTGGTGCCGTTGCATCTTATCACCTCAACACAACTTAAATGATGGCAGGAAAATTCATTCGAAGCTTTGGAAAAGTAATTTTTCTTTAATTAGTTCCGACGCTGAAAGCTAGATAGTGCCAGCGGTACTGTGTTCAAAAGGATCTCGAGATCCTAAATAATTTTTCTTAAAAACGAAATTGATATTACCTTGAACGATCCTTCGGTATTGATGCACTGTGCATTAGAATCGCATCCTCCGTTATTCGTCAGGCACTCGTTGACATCCCTGCACTCGACCCCGTTGCCCACGAAGCCCTCGTGGCAGGTGCACTCGTAGGATCCTTGAGTGTTCTGGCACTCGGCGAATTCGCTGCAGGAATACGCGTTCAGTAGACACTCGTCGTCGTCGGTGCATCCGGGACCTGCATCCGGTTTCACGGAATATCCTTCTTCGCACCGACAGTTGAACGAACCGATGGTGTTGTAACATTCACCGTAGCCGCAGATCTGGGGCTGAGTGGTGCATTCGTCGACGTCTAAAAAAAAATGCATCGATAACAACGTTCAAAAAGAATCAGATTATCTTTTACATACCTACGCAAGATGCGCCATCCTTCCCTGGCAACAATCCATCGGTGCAGGTGCATATATAGCCACCTGGGATGTTGGCGCATTTGCCTCCGTTGCAAATTCGAGGATTCTCTTTGCATTCGTCCACGTCCACGCAGGATCGACCATCAAGATTCAGAGCGAAACCGGTGCTGTTGGGAAAAAATTCAAAAGCCATTGCGACGATGACGATAATCACGAACCAGCTTGTACATAAATACCAAAGTACATACCCGCAGGAGCAAGAGAAGCTGCCTGGCGTGTTCAAACAAATATCCTCGCATCCTCCATTGTTGGTCGCGCACTCGTTTATATCCTCGCAATGGGACTTCAATCCAGTCTGTTGATAACCATCGTCGCATATGCACTGATAAGTGCCCATCATGTTCTCGCAAACACCGTTCGAACAAATTCCACTGGTTCTCGAGCATTCGTCGATGTCCTTGCAAGATTGCTTGTCAGGACTTAATTCGTGTCCAGGAGGACAGTGGCACTTGAAACTGCCCTCCGTATTGATACACGTGCCTCCCAGACACAATCCTGTCGTTTCCTCGCACTCGTTTATATCTAAAATCAATGATCACGAGTTAATTACCATCGATCGATCGTGTACGTTTGTTCCATTCGATTCTTCTTAGCTTATCCAGTTGGTTAGTCTCGCGCGTAGTTCCGTCCGGTGCTACGTACCCATGCAAATTTTCATAATATCGCTGCTGCGATATCCAGGATTGCAGTCACACTGGAAATTGCCAGGCGTGTTCCTGCAGGTCCCGTTTCCGCACACTCCATGCATGATCTCGCACTCATCGATATCTGCGTACAAACGATAGAAATATTCACGCCATTGTCCCGTTTACGTGAAATCGAAGGACGCGTTAACGCGTCAAACGTCTCTAATAAACTTAAATCATAGTTGGCTTGGACCCACGGTTAATTCATTTTTTTTACCATAAGTTTCATTTGGAAATTCAATGATATTTCAAAGTAAAGTTAAACAAAAATATAATCCCTAATCGAATTAGAGTTACACAAATAGAGTTAGTAAATACCACAAATGTGTAGATCCTCCGAAACACGAAAGATCCCATTCGACCCAATAGCCCTCGACATCGAACGATTATCGATCACTCACCGTTACACTTGATCCCATGTTCGTCTAACGCGAAACCCTGGTTGCACTTGCAACCGAAACTACCAACTGTGTTCTTGCACCTTCCGTTCAGACACATGCTAGGAAACTCGATGCATTCGTTGATGTCCTGCCTGTCGGTGAAGCCCTGTCCCCTGGGGCACAGTTCTTGGTGAACGTGGGTGCCCGGTTTCGGGCAGGACTCGCATCTTTCGCTACCCCATGCGCGACCCACGGAACAGCAACAGAGACTCTTGGAAAATTGACCATCGATCGCGTTCGAGCACTGTCCGTGACGGTACTCCATGTAACAGGTCTCTTGTCTAGTGTCTATGCACGTGGTGTCTGAGGAAAATGTTTATAAATTTAAATATCGCGTTAGTTATGTTGTTAAAAATGATCATCGCGTACAGAACTTACGTGTTGCGTCTAAAGTCAAACCAGGTGGACATTCGCAGCGATAGGAACCATCGGTGTTAACGCAAGTACCGCCTCCCTTGCAAATTCCGCTGTTCAATTCGCATTCGTTCACGTCAACGCAATCTTTGCCACCGAATTTCGCGTATCCTTTCGAGCACTCGCAGAGGGAGTGATCGCAAAGTTCGCAGGGGCTTCCCCAAGCGACCCCTACCGAGCAACAGCACTCCGATTTGAGTGCCAGCCTTGGTAAATTGTACTCGCAACGACCGTCTATCATTTTCGTCCAGCAGGAACCTCTCCTATTATCTGAGAGAAATTTCAATTATACTTTCGTTTCTTTTACAAAGAATTCATTTGCTCAAATTTCTGCTTGTACCCATGCATATGTGCCCGGTATGATCGAGAACGTATCCGGGAGAACACTCGCACTCGTAGGAAGTCGGAGTGTTCGCACAGATCCCGTTTAAACACACATCCGGTCCGAGTTCCTCGCATTCGTCGATGTCCTCGCACATGTGGTTCTGCGTGTTGAACCTCGTTCCACTTGGACAGATACACTGTGTGAATATAGATTTGATAATTATCGCATTATTCGGAAGTTAAATTAATTCGCCAAGTGTCGAAATATAAAATCTGTGACGTTTGTTTATTTACCTGGAAGCTTCCGGGTGTGTTTCGACACTGACCACCGCTGCAAAGAGATTCCTCTAATTCGCATTCGCTTATGTCGGTGCAAATTTTTCCTGTCGAGTCCACCTCGTAACCACTGTCGCAGATGCAACGATAGGTTCCCATGAGATTCTCGCAGCCACCGTTCACGCAGATGTTGGGATTCTGTGCGCACTCGTTGATGTCTGTTTAGTCAAACAGAATAATTTTTTCAGTTTTATTGAATGATCTTCTATCTTCGATTAATTACCATCTCCATTGTAAGTCATCCCAGCTCCATGTGGGCAAAGAGCATCGAATTCGCTCGTGCCAGGAAGTGGACAGGCTTGACAGGTACTTCCCCAGCCCATAGGTTGTCCCAAAATCACGGTGCAACAACAGCAGCTCGATTTTGTCACTGCTGTTGACGTTGGGTTCGAACACTGTCCATCTTTGTATTGCGAATAGCACAGGTCTCTTCTTGTGTCTATTAGAAATAAAAATTTGTTAAATTTGTTCATTTTATGTATTAATTAATATCATAGAGTTAGGATTTTCATTAATGATAAACCTAAGCAGGATCTTCCATCCGGTCCTAAATTGAATCCAGGATGACACTCGCACCGGAAGCTACCAGGAGTGTTGATACAGCGACCACTTTGACAGGGTCCGCTTAGGCACTCGTCGATATCTGATTAATATAAAGATTTATCGTAAAATTTTCGATATGATAAATTAAAATTTGGAAAAAGTGCAAGTGCAACACGCACCGATGCAATGACTCTGATCTGGTCCAATCCGGAATCCAGAGTCGCAGACGCATTTGAAAGAGCCCTCCATGTTCACGCATTTCCCGTTTTCACACATACCACTGGTGGAACACTCGTCCATGTCCACGCAGAACGTATTATCTCGCGACGCCGTGAATCCAGATTGACAGATGCAGTGATACGATCCCGGTGTGTTCTCGCATCTTCCGTTTAAGCAGATACGAGGATTATCAGCGCATTCGTTGATATCTATGAACGGATATATTTGTTCGTTTAAATCAAAGTAGAAATATGTGTATTGTATCGTTGGAAGAATATTTTTACCTATGCAAGTATTCTTTGTCGGTGATAGAGCGTAACCATCGTTGCACTTGCATTTGAAGGATCCATTCATGTTGATGCAATGTCCGTTGTTGCACATCCCTGTATCCTGGCACTCGTCATGGTCTGCCAGAAAAAAAAGTGAAATATTTAAGAAATTGAAAGGTCGTTCGAAGATTAGAAAATTTGATAAATTAAAGGAACGAGGAAAATGAAAATTACCTGTACAATATCTTCCTTCACCCGACACGACGAATCCTGGCGGGCACTGACAAGTGAAACTGCCCTCGTAATTCTGACAAGTGCCACCCTGACAATATCCCAATAGACACTCGTCGATATCCTCGCATCTGCCTGCCTTCTTGGTGAAACCAGGATAACAATCGCACTCGTATCCATCCTTCGTGTCGATACACTTCCCGTTTCCGCATATATCCGGTCGTAGAGCGCACTCGTTTATGGCGGTGATGGGTTGCAGTTGTTGCAAGCATAGCCTGTTGTAATCGTCTATAATTGAGTAATAACACGGTTCCCGTTACTCGCAATTACCGTAAACATTGTCCGTGCCTTCTGGGCGACTTGATTTTAAACGAAGACCGTTCTACTTGCAGCTTCTCCCTTGCCAGAGGTATGTCTATTGTTTCTACGTACCACTTCCGGGATTGGGACAAATGTAGCACTCGTCGCCCCATCCTCGTCCCATGTTCTTTCCACAGCAACAGTCTTTCTTGCTCAATCTCATCGATAACCGATTTTTGCATTGACCATTTCTATTCACAGACGTGTAACATAAACCTTGTCTTCCATCTGCAAATATTTATATCAATGAAAAAAAGAAACTAATAATGATAGAAGAATTTTCAACCACTTTCGTACCGATACAGAATCTTCGATCCTGGCTTTGAATGAATCCTGGATTGCAGAGACAATAATAGCCACCGTTTGTGTTCACGCAACGTCCATCCTCGCAGATTCCCTCCTCCTGGCACTCGTCTCTATCCTTGCAAGCATTCGTCTCAGGATCTCTCGCCTGTCCGTCAGGACATTCGCAGGTGAACGAACCCGGTGTGTTCAGACACTTGCCACCCTCGCATAGCCCTGGTATCGCTTCGCACTCGTTGATATCTGATCAACGATAGATGAATTTTTATCGATTTCGTAATCAATAGCATTCATCGGTAATTACTCACCGACGCATTGGCCTTGATTGGTCTTCAAGTGTCCCAATTCGCAGTCCAGTCTAGCCGGACACCTCTCGCAGGGGTGACCCCAACCCTTGCCCACGGTGGCGCAACACAACTGTCGCGTACAAACGACGCCCTGAAGGTTCGCCAAACATTGTCCATTCTTTACTTTCGTGTAACAGGGACCGGTCCTTGAGAAATGATAAACGAAACACTAATTCACTTGGGGCGAATCAGAAGGTTAATTTGAAAAAATGCAGTTTACCTGTAATCAGTTTCACATCGTCTACCTGTGTACCCGTAGATGCAAGCGCAACGATCTGGACCGATGCATCTTCCTTGGTTCAAACATGGCTCTCGACAAATCGCTGTCACAGAAAATTTTTTAGAAACCTTTGGTTGGGCCTTGGATATTTTTATTATCGCGATGATTTCTAGGGTAGTAACTCACGTTCGTTACAGAATTCTCCTTGGTACCCACTGCGACATTGACACCTGCCATCCACGCAGTTCCCATTTATGCAATGCGCCCTGCATCTACCAGACTCACCCCTTTCTAACGCGCTACTACTATCGTGGCTGGCAGCTATTATAAAATTAATAATATATATTGTCGCGTGTTTGGAAAATGTATCTCTTAAATATTCAATGAGAGATTACCTTTGCTTTGACTGCTAGCACAAGACGAGGCCACCGTGCCACCCTCGCACAAACAAATGTTTGGTCTGATGCATCTGCCTGCCGTACCGCATCGTCTTGTGCACACAGCTATAAACGATATTAATCTAAAATATTTTATATAATATATACATGATAATTCGACAAACAAGCAATTTCCATATCAATCGATAAACTAACAAATCGTGATTAGAGGAGACAGTACGATCAGCAGGAAGCGTGTAACACACTCTATTAAAGCAATTTTCTTCGAGTACGGACATCCATTTATCCGCTGATTGCGTAACGTTACAATTATTTATCGTCGTGTAAAAGCGTGCTCGATCATCGCGATGTTACCTTCCAGGCTGCTCGATAATCGACGCTAAAATTGAACGTGCTCGAGAACGAACGACTTATGAGATCACGTCCAATTACGAGAGGGGGAGAATTCAGCAGGGATTATAATTGAACTTTTTAATTCCAAGTGCCGCTCGCTCTTACTTACGGATTACACAGAGACCGGTCTCGGGCTTCTTCGTCCATCCGGGGCAACAGTAATTCTTGTATCTTGACCTGCACACGTTCGGCCTGGAAAATGAAACCCTTCGCTAATGATGATTTACAATTGAAAGCTGGATAACGGAAGTATTTGCGAAAAAGTATATGTCAGCAGACGTATTTATATTTCAGATAAATAATCCTCTGCTCTAAATTATAGCCGCGAAATGGCTGGTCATGCGAATGGAAAATGAAAAAAAGGGGGTAGTGTTTACGGTCCTGTAAATACGCGTAAGCGCAGCAAGTTGCGGCGCCAAGGCGCGTAAGTGGAAGTACTCAGAGATTGGCTATATAGCAGCTGACGTTAATTACGAGCCGGGCCGTGTGAATGGCCGCCTTGTTCCGAGGTGGCACACCACGTTCGCTTCCCATTCTTTATTCTTGTCAGCGCGTGCCACGGCACCGCGTTACCGTCACGCTCGCTTTGCAAAAATTCCGTTTCCGCCTTTTGATAACGCAGCGACCTCGTTTCAAAGCGTTATCATCCGAATCGCAAGCGCGTTTAGTCTTTCTTCTATCAACGTTCGATATACCGATATTAGTAAAGAAAGTTAATCAAGCGTTTTGCAATAATTAGGCAATATTTGTAACTTTCACTTATCACTCTCACTGCGATCGATAGGTAATTGGTTAATGTTTAACACGATATTTATGCAACAGATTATACACCCGTTAAGAAAGGGTCTCGTTAGAGGCAGCTGTTCATTATTTCATAATTACAACCTACAAGGTACCGTTGTAACGACGTAATGAAACGATTTCTAATTTGATAATGAACCAATTTTTCGAAAGGGCAACCGATCTGCATACAAATTGCATGGTAGATTTACCTGTCGCAACGTTCGCGTGAACTATAATTTTCCAATTAATCGTGACGGATAAAAATCAATCATCGCGTCGACGACACATTTCTATACTTTGAATATATTCGTGAACAATTTATCTTTTGATGCAACGATATCGGTATGTTCTAACCGGGTGTTCAATAATATTAATGAGAAAAAGCGTATTTATCGCGATATGGAAATGATGTTGGAGGCAGCTGCTTGAATAATGTCACTTGATCAGGTAATCCTGTAATAAATTTAAACATCACTGTTTAATTATGGTTTGAGGTAATCGATTTGAGTTATTTAAGTGTTAAATGTCGTACTATCGAATATTACAAATTATAAATATTGAATATCGCTAAATCATTCTAAATAATATACCAAAGGTAAGAGAAGAAAAAAAATGGGGTTGCAAAATAATCGCTTGCTCGTCGATTTCATCGGTTTAATTCGTAAAGCGGTTCGCGGTATGCGTGCTCGCGCAATAATCCAATAAGCTAACAGCACAAACCCTGATGCGTGTCTAAACAGCCTTAGCAGCGGGTGTGGGTTTAAAAGTTCAATTGGAAAGTGCACTTAATGGATCTGAAACGGCCGCTGGAATGGCTCTGTCGAGATGGCGGATTATGGTCCATTAACGGTTAAAGCGATCAAAAGGCGACTAATAAAGTCGACCGTGTTGAGCTTCTAAGCTCGAGAAAATGAGTTAGTACGAACGAACAGAAAAAAAAGTGGGATGGGAAGAAAAATGAACGAGGTAGAACAAACAAACACTGACCACTAATTTATGGCCTCTTAAAGCACCATCGAGGGATTAAAGCAAGTTATTGAGGACAGTCGGTGTTGTTACGAAACAACCGACGATGTAATATCAACCGGTTACGATGAAAATTTATTGTATCGTTTATTACACTCTGCCATTGATAATTAGAGGAAAGACGAAAGGGTGCGTTCGACGCGGAATCGGTGAACCTTCGTTACGCACCCAATTGTCGTAATTGACGGACCTACGTATGTGTTCCATTTTCGAACAAACTATGATTACCGCCTTCAATGCACCTTGACTTTTAAATTAAAAATAAAATAAGCAAAATTCATTGTATAGGTATTTTAACAAAAATAGTTTAATAACTTTTATCATTTGAAATAAGAAACTTAAAACAATTCATTTTAACCCTAGTGTTAAAGACGTAACATTTTCTAATATAAATTTTTTCATATAAATTTGGAATATTTGAAAACGTAATTTTGAGACAGTAGACTCTACCATATCATTAAGTAGTTTATCACTATGAGAAATGTGTTTGTTTTACAACCATGAACCAACTTAAAGTCATCCCATAAATTAAGTAATAATTCCCTTCACGAACGATGAACACTTTAACACAGGAAGTTAAGAAGATACCAAGGGTGTTCCCACAAGTCGAGGATGGTCGAAAATAGGATAGGACCTATTTCACGGCTAATGGGATCATCGCTTATATAATTATCCACGGTTAGTCTGTCAGTTGGATTAGTCGAAACTAAACGAACTCCTTACGTAATAGAAAAGGAAGTGAAAAGAAGGAGGAACCCGGGGGGAGGAAAAGTGACGCCTTCGTTGCATACTGACACGTTTCGGTTGATATGGTCGGCAACGAGGATTGCTCGCCAATTAGAATCGATTCGTGAAACGGGGTCGGACGTAACTTAGATTCGGCGAAATCTCAATTTGAAGTGATAATGGTTCTCGGGCGCGATAAGAATAACGTCATGTACGAAATTTGTTCAAATGAATTTTGAGAATCAGCAGCAGTGCAACGGACCATTTAAATTTGAACTGTTCTAATTGTAAGTATAATACCGCGATAAATTCGCTCCGGAACATTGTTATCGTCGCGTTTAAAGAAGTACAAGCCGATAAATGACAAAGTTCATCGATTGTAGGGCACGAGTTATCTAACTAGCCGATTACACGCCTTCGACTAGCCAGCCTCTTTCTTCATTGCCATCATTTTTCTACGATCTTGGAAACGTCTTTCTCTTCGTTACGATGTTAACATCAACCCTTATTTTTCTTATTCTACAGTGATTCTAACTTCGAATATCAAGAGAGCGTGAAAGAATGTTAAAAACCTTGCTCGTTAGAAATTCATTAGAATTGATGAAATTAGAAGATCATTTTTACGAGCAACCTTCTACAAAGTAACTTGTTCAAGAGTATAGGCGTTAAGTATCACGAAACATCCTCCGCCCGGCAATTACACGATTTAATCGAGGAAAATTCGCGTCAATCATCCAGGATCGTGCGATAATCGACCCTGAGATAGAAGGCCATCGAAAATCGAGCGAATCCAACGTGCTTCACACTCTAGCTACTTTTTCATTAATAAAGACGCATTAGAGGGATGGTATCTTGTCACGGCCAATTAGAAACACGTTTCACGTGACTCCGCCTAACCGGTGGCGATCAATTGCGCCATTAATACGTCGCATCGATTATCGTTTCGCGGTTGAAACGCGTCTCGAACGGTCGATCAAAGTGGTCGATGAGAAAAGAAACGAGCGATCTCGGATTAAACGATCGAAATCATTGATTCTTTAAATTTTTTTCAACTTTCATAAGATTAATGTATTTTGCTGGAAAAATTCGAATGCGTACAATGAAGAAAGAGTTAAGTGGCAACAATCTCGACGACGTTCGCGAAACCGCCGACTGGATTGACGTTATCGCCTCGGCTAATGTCCCGTATTAAGTGAAATCACGAGATCGTCGTTATTCCGATTATACTTATTTTCCCTTCCCCGTATCGAGATTCACCGGCTACGACGTCGGGAGAGATCCCCGTGGTGCCACTATCGCGTGCAACGAGCTGCCAAGAATCTTTTACCGTAACAAACTAGTTCCTCTGCTCCCAGTTATACGATACCCCTTGCTAATGTCGATTACTTTTCCGCGGGACTAGCTAATACCGTCGGCTCTCCCGGCTTTTCTACAATAAACCGTCGCAACCTTCCATTTACACCGCATTCCAACCATCTATCCATAGTAGATTGATCCTTAAGCGTGTTCGAATTGAAACAATTCGTTTAACACACTTAACAAACGCTGGTTACTTGAAATTTTAATACAGTGTCAAAATATCGAATAATTAATTTCAAAATACAATATAAATCAATCTTTTGTGCCTTAAAAATGATCCACCAAAGAGATTACTCGAAAGCTGTGAGATTGAATCCCGTTTTCGATATTGGTGTCAATATTCCAATTAAGCAAGTAATTAAAGCGTCGGTTAAATTTACACGAATATACGTTAATCATGTTTTGGAGCTATTTAAGATACTCGAGGACATCAGGTATTGCGAAATCGCAGATTCTGTCTGATCTAGTAACTCGCAACGAAACAGCACCGATAACTCTTCAAATTGGGTTATCTGTTTGTTACGTTATACGTTGCTTTATTATTTTTTCTTCTTCTCTCGTCGTTTATCCAATTTCAAAGGGGAAGAAAGTACGAATTTGAACACCGTCACCGTGTCACGAAAATCAAACAGTCGACGAATCATTATTATTATCCGTCAATTACAGCCAATTGACCGTGGCGCGCGTTTCAAAGCGGAAACGTTTTCCGCGAATCGCCTGGGAACGCTTGATTCAGTCGCGCTTCTTACTTGACCTTCGCGACCAGCTTAACCCTTTGATTGCAACGGACGTATATATACGTCTGCTGATATACACAAACAGCGTGTGTAATCAAACGTCCATTGACATGTACTAAAGACGTATACGTACGCTTTAAAAATCGATAGAAAATCGATTGAAAATTGTCAACACGGTGTTGTTAGATTTCAAAGTATCGAGTAGACGCGGATATTAAATTTAGAATGTTTTTATTTGGAAAATTTCTGAATTCTAATGTATTATAATTTCAAACGCTTTTCCTTCTGCATCGTCTATGAAATAAATTTAAGCACCACATGTAACATCGAAGAATTCAGTTGAAGAAGTTAAAGAAACTGGAGGAGCTCTTTTCTTTTTTTATTTTTTTTCTTTGCTTTCCAGCAGTGTGCTCGAGGGCGAACACAACGAAATATTGGACACGTGATAAACATAACGCCGTTCCAAGACATGCGACATTACGTCACTCGGATGGGAAAAAAACGAAACTAGAGCAGAAAGTAAGTTGTTGAAGCGATTTCATTAGATTCCTGTCTCCCAGTCGGCAAGTAAAAATAGAAACGAGCTGAAAACAACTTTATCACTGGCATTCCCACGTCTGGAAGTGTTCGGGACCTGTCAAACGACTACCACTCGCAGCGTGAGAATTCGATCACGAATCTGCTTAATCGATTTTCCTTCACGATCGTTTCCGTTGCTGGAATACCAACACGTTCGTACTAAAATTAAAAAGATTAATCGTCTTTGGTATTTTAATCACTCTTATGATCACTGTTATACGGTCGAGATGACTTGGCATAAAATGAAAACGAAAATGAAAATGAAAGTAAAGAAAGTAACGAAAGTGAAATTAAAGAAAAATAAGTTTCCCTCGATCGCCGTGAAATAAAAATAAAATGTAAAATGTGAACATTGGACGGCTGATTATCCTCGAATTCCAAGCATACCGCGGCCTATCTTTTCCGATCACATGCCACGAAAATTACTGTCTCGTGCTCATCGCCGTGGTCTCGATCTCGATCTCGATCTCGATCTCGATCTCGATCTCGAGGCACAGATCGGCCCGTTTCACGGTACACGGATGTTCGATAAATCGATATACTCACCCAAGAGGTGGTACTGATTGCAGAGTATTGTCCAGATCTTGGGACGGGCTGGTGGTGTAACGTTGTCCCGTTGCCGTGATTCCTCGGGGAACGATCACCAGCAAACACGTCGCGAGAAACAACACTTGGTTCGGCATTTTCACGGCCGGTATCATCGATTCGTGCGACAAACTGTTCGAACACGATCTAGTTACTCGTTGCCTCGTATCACACTCATGATTCTAGATCACTCTTTACTTATGAACACTATCGAACGATTCAACGGTGCTTCGCGATCAACACCACCATCGGATCCTCGATCATGGTTCTTGATCGACCGAACGATGGGTAATCTGACACGCGAGGAATTCTGCAACGAACGAGAAAAGAGAGATCTTCTTCTGGTTCAGGGTGGCAAGAAATTGAGACTAGAAGGGCTTTTCAGTGAAGCTTCGATAGAGGTTGGTGTATTATATTACACTCGAAAGTGATTAAAATTACCTTAATTATCTCTAAATAGTATGCGGAACGATGAAAAAAAAATGCGAGTAGTTCTATTTCTTTTCCTAAGATTGAATATAATACATTTCTAAAATAACGTTTTATTTTCGATTATTTCAACGTGGCAAGAATTTCGCCACGTCAAACGAGTGGAAAGACAACGGGGTGATAATTGCGATTCCGAGCTGGCTATGACGCCTTTCCGGAAGCGCCAAATTAGTACGATGAGATAGATGGAACTATCTTCTGATATAAATATTCACAATAGCTGCTCCTCCGCCATGACGGAGGCCAGTCAGGAACTATGAAATTAATTTTTCAACTCTTTTATCATTTTTAGCAACTATCATTCTAATTTTCTTTATCTGAACATTCTTTTTGCTGATTTCATTATCTATCTCGAAAGGAATTCAATTCTTTTGACAAAAAGATCTGAAGAAGCTATATTTCTTTTGTATTAAAATTCATTTTCTCTCTTTTTAAATCTGAAGTCCAAGTTTTGGAAAAAGTTGTTCTTCGTAGGAAACAAAAATGATTTCTTTGGCAATTCGTCGTTCATCGATATACGCTCCGCTTTCACTCGTTATCATAACGCAAAAGCAAACCGAGCAGAGGCTATCATTAAAGCTTCCATAAAGTTGGTATATTCGTTAAAAACTCGCAGAAAAAGAGATCAGTTTTGTTCTATTACGACGATTTCTAATTGTCACATTTACGAGAGAAAAACAAGTGATCTGTTTGTCACTAATTAACCTACGGCTAATTAAGTGTTAACTTGTTATGACAACTTTACCTGTCCAGTAATGAACAAGCGTTTGAATTTTCTACAAATATTTCATTTTTCCATTTAAAAGAAACCAAACGTACCGTACCTCGGGGGCACCCTTAACGAAGCATCGCTCGACACCCTTCGAGTAACCGGCCCTAATTAGTCCATATTTAATCAGCCATACCTGTCAACGAAGGTAACATCACTCCACCACGATCCACCACTACTCCCGTACAATTTTACCAAACCAGATCTCATCCATGTGAACTCCAATGGTGTCCAATCACCACGCACCCTCCCGCGAGAAGAAAAATTCTACGCCCCTCAACGATTCACCCTATCCGACTGATAAATTGAAATTGAAACGATCAAACTTCACGATTGCTACGCGTATACCCTTCCGAAGAAGATTATCCAAGAAAAATGAAATGAAATGTTGTTCGGTTGAAACACGGCACGTTGTTCGACGAAGGGCGAAGAGGGAAGGAGCCCCGAAAAGATGCGCCTACGGGACTCGACGCGAGACTGGAGCAGCAGATTGTGGACGAGCCGCACCGAAAGAGAGCTCATCTGGAGAGAAGAGGCTCTCTCTTCTCTCGTCTTCCCGTCTCTCCTTCCCTCGTCGTTCTTCCCTCCCTTCTTTTCCAGCCCGTTTGCTCGCGGCCGTGTCCAGCTGACGAGCAAGAACGCCGCGCGAGAAGAAGAGCATCGATGGTCCCACCCCTTCCTTTTTCTCTTCTTCGATGCTGTCAACACGCTGCGCGTGTGTGGGACGCGTGTTGAGGCACGCGTGACGACTAGCTTCGGATACTTGCACGGGACATGGGTGGAAAACGCGGTTGTTTCGCCTTTAGAACCTGCAGTTACGATCTTTCTCTGAAAAGGGTGCGCCTAACCTTTCTACAACTAGCAATTAATAATTTTATTAAAATTATACGACCACCAAGTTATTATTTTGCATTATATTCATAGTGCATTGTTAATTACTTTCGCCTTTATTGCAAGCCATGAAACGAAACGCTCGTGTATGGAGTTTATCACGAAGCATGTTTCATTCTCTCCGTCCACAAAGAGGAAGCGTATTGTGCTACAAAATGCATATCACTCCGGAGTATTCCACACATCATTAGCGTGAAGAAGAAGGGGATTATGAGTCTCTGTAACACCATTAAGTCATTGTAATACAAAGAAAAAGGAAAGATAAGTTATGGTTAACAAAATAATAACAGACTTATTTTTTTATTTTCTTTTTTATTCGAATATGTATGTATATGCAATATTCAGAGCGTTTCAATTAAGGAAACTTTCGCAACAATGTATAGCCGAGCGTTATCAAACGAGGCTGAAGCATCGATTGAGAAACGCAAACGACATTGGCCTCTGTGTTCTGGACTAATAATCGTGTTAAGAAGTCATCACTTCCGCTCGTTTCGATTAAAAATATCTATTGTCAGCTGGCAATATCGATCACGTTGCATTTTCAAGCAAGAAGATAAATTTGTTTATCCAAAGTAACTTAAAATTGATTGCTTGCAATGAGGAGTAATTCCTCGTGAATTGAAACAATATTATCTATGCGAAACTTTTCAAATCCAAATTGACAGATTTCATTTTCCATGCAGATACGGTCGTCAATGAAACAACGTAATTTCATCGTTTCCCTTTATTATCATTGCGTAATCATTCCATTCTAGTGAAGTCATTCAATTCTTTTCAACGAGACTTCCTTTTGTTAGCCGTTGAAGTCATGCGGGTGGCAATGATAACGAGCAGATGCAGAGCAAACCGAGTTTCCTTGACACGTTTACTTCGGCACCAAGTATATCACTTCCTTGTTTTTCATCGCGACTGTGTTTGTCCGTCGATCGTTTATTCTCGGGGAATAATTAGAAAAATTTTCTTGCAAACGCGCATTTGTAATTAAAGCAGTGATTTATGGTAGGCGTGTACGAGGCTTGAGACGGACCGCAAAGGAAAGAATAAAGCAGAGATGGGACAAAGGTAACGGGGACGCATAAATCGTGTTGTAACTTTTGTCGAGGCACTGCGGCTTCGAAAAATGCCCGATAAAAGGATCGTAAAATGCGATTTTCCGTAACATTTCGCGACGACGAAAATTGTCGGCCGATTGAAACGCGGCTTCCAAGGGAAATCGACGGATGATTAACGACGTTTGACCTGTTCTCTTTTTCATCGGTGGCGGTAGTAAAACGAGATACGAGCCACGGAACGAGTACAGGGAAGTTTTACTGCGGCGGCTTCATTTGCCGCGAGTTATGTTTTATATCGTAGCGCGCTCTCTAACGTGTTTCGCAAAAAAATAGAGTTGAATTTGTTAATCATTCAAAGTCCATCAGAAAAAATTCGAATCATTCGAATTTTCCGTCATCAAATTTTCATTTCAAATAGAAATTTGCACCGTCCTTTGCAAGCTCTCTATGTTAAAATTATTTTGCTTGCGAAAGAAGGTTGCTGGGAACTTCGCTACCTTCGAATGACAGGAAATACGGGATTTCAAACTGAAAGTCACGATGATGCGGAGTAATCTACACTTGAATTCTATTTTCTGCATCGGACATCTTGAAGACTCGAGTAAAATCCTTGTGATAAAAATGAAAACATAAAAGCGAACTTATTAATTGTGTTCGTCGGTTGAAAATCGAAAATACTTTCTGAAATCACGAACATCAGTAACCCATTTATCAATTCTTTTCGCTACTGACAACGAAATCAAGCATCTCCCTCGATCCAACAAAAATCCCCGAGGGAACTAATAATCAGCGTCACGAAAAACGTGCAAAAAGCAGTGGAAAAGCAGGCAAAAAGATCGACATCCATTACGCGAAGGATAAAATCGACCTGTTCACCGTCCCTCGTTCGCGCTCTACCCGTTCTTGCGCTTAACCTAGACCTCTTCCTCAGTTTCTCGGGCAGTTTTGTAATAATCTTGCTAGACGACGAGGACTGGTCCCAGGTGAAAAATGAACGGAACGGATCGGCGTACTTTTCTCTTCCCGTCGCGAGTGAATAGGTGGGCACATTAACACGTTCCTCGCTAACGACGCACACGGTGCGTCGTGTGCAATCAGCAGCTGACGCACCCGGTGCGTTCTACATTAAATAATGCTCAACGCAACCATTGGCCATTCTCTACGATTCGTACTCGATAAAGTAAATGGAAATAAGGTTAAATTGTTAAAAAGTGACTTTAAAAATTCAAAAGTCTGCGTATGGGGACTTGGGTGCTGGAAATGTTCCTCGACCATAACGATGAAGAATTGGTTCCGCTTAAAAGCCCCGCATTGAATCATCGATCGTTATCGACTAATCCGATATTTCGCTGGAAGAGTGGTTCTACAGAGTTTCTTGACTGTAGAACCTCGTGGAATCTATTCCGAGGAATGTCGCTGTACCGGAATACGCGCCACGATTATTAAGGACAAGGTTCAGACGGTAATTAGAAACGTTTTTTGCCAGCTATTACGATAAACGTGATGTATGTAGTCGTTGGTGAATATTTCAGAGGGCTTTTTTTTTAGACAGGTTGGAAATGCTGCGGTGAAGTATCGGCCTTCGAGAGCGTAATTTCTACGAAGGGTTATTAATTAACAAATTAACGTTACATCAGAAATCTACAAACCTCAGCCACGATTATACTGAATTATTTTAATCACAGTTTCAGCTATTCGACGATTAATCAACTTACACTTCCATTAAAATCTACGAATTGCTAATTATTAACTTAAGTTTTCTTAGACTTCTTGCTCTTTCTACTGCTTGCTTTTTTACTAACTGGAATACGTTCTCTTTTCATATTACTGACATAAGAATTCCTTGCTTCGTGCGCTTCCTCCATCAAGATTTTATACTCCCAAAAGAGGTCTTTGTAATCGCTGAAGACCTGTTTGTATCTATCTTTGCGAGTCTGCAAAATGTCCTGCAAGTCCGCGACAAAATGGGCGTGATCTTCTTTTGCATAGATGATATTCATCACGCGACTGCTCCTCAACGTTTCCTCGTCCTGTTCCGTTCTGACCCACGGTATATCCTCTTCGTCTTCTTTCACTTCGTAGATGGTTAAATCCAACGGAGGAAGTCTTCGAAGAAACGAGGGTGGTTTCAAGGTTCTCGGCTCGTAATCGAGTAACGAAATCATTCTGCTATCCGTGATCGACGTTCGATGACACTTTGTCAGGGATTTCTCAGGGGTCGTTAAAGATCTTCTTTTCAACGATGCTAACGAATAATTGGATTTTATTTCATGCTTCTTCAAGAAAGCTGCTCTGAGTACTCTGCCTCGTGCTAAGCTGTCGGGATTCTCCTTCGCCCAATCCTCCTTCATCTGTGCTATTTCTTGTTCTTTCGTTCTGTCTTGAGATATCTGTTTAAAACAGAAAATACAAATTTTGGAATTTCCAATGAATTTCACGTTAATTAATCATCTATAAATCCATACTTCCAAGCCGCTACCAACATCGGTGACCACCTGCAGCACCCAGTAAGGTGGCTCTAGATTCTGACCATCCATCTGTTGCTTCGAACTTTTCTTCCCTTTCGCGAATTCAGACTTGATTAATTTGCTCACTTGCGAAACAGAGGACTGTTTCGATCTAATATCAGTCATCGCGGTGCCCTCCCTAATCTCCATTACAACAATCCACTCCGACTGCGTCAAAGGCCAACTATCGTCCAGTACCGTAGCCTGGACGTAATAAGTTTTATAATCCAACGATTCCCTGCTTCTACTTTCCATCGAATCCTCTTCGTTGTTGCGTCCATTTGGAAGCTTCTTATCGGCGTTATTCTCTATCTGATTGGATTCCTCGTCAAGTCCAAGATACACCATCGGCAGTATCACGACCGACGTACTCGTCACACGAGCAACTACGTTCCCTTGCTTATCGGTTACAGTAAATTTCATTCTCACGTTCTCGTAAGTCGTCTTCAATCTAAACGAGACGATACTAGGCTTGGCTACTCGAACGATCAGCTTTGAGATGTAATTTTGAGAATTGGGTACGTAATTGTTGGAGAACTCTTCGACCATCAGAATGGGTAGAGCAGTGGTCAAAGACAACGGGCTTTCCGTGTCCGTGGAGTAAAAAACGGGCTGCTGTTTCACGGTGATCACGTTCAAACTCCAAGGCAACTCTTTGAACGCGAATTCCTTGCTCCAACCGTAACAAACTATCGTATAGCCCAGCCTGGAATGCTGGTACCAGGTGGACACCACGTTGTTAACCACTCGTGACATTTCTCGACCGGTGTCGTTGTTGAATACCCGCACACTGTACCTGGGCAAATCGACGAACATGTCAATCCCTGCCAATACTGTCTCCGTGACACGACAGTTCACCACCAGCCTCGGCATGGGTAACCATTGGTTCGGTTTCACGTTCGTCAGGACCCCTTTCACCTCCTGCACCTGCAACGTGTGCTCGCAGTCCTTGGAAAAAGGATAAGCATCGCTGAGCCTATCGTGATGCTTCAGTATGTTCCTCAGCAATTGATTGGCTAAAGATTCTCGCTTATCGTAATTGAAAAGTTCGACAATCTTCGAAAGATTGTCCAAGACCCTTTGATGTTGTTTATGCTGAGGATCGTGTATTTGTTTATACTTCCTGATGATCAGCATCTTGAAGAACGATTGAATAATAGTCGCAGCTTGGTCCTCCTCAAGCTTTTCTTTGTCAGAGTTGTCGTTGTTACTTTCAAAGGGGTCTTTGGATTCGTTTAGATCCTGAAGACTCTCTATTAACCTGGAGATCACGTTGAAACGTTCCAAACCAATTGTAGGATTCAGGAAGAATATCCTCAGGGATCTGAGCACGTCTGGAACTTGTTCATCGGTGAAGGCCTTTCTTATTAATTGTACCTTTTCATCTAAGAAATAGTCGTGTATCTGATCATAGAACAGTTTGTTTCTCTCCTCGGGATCTTGGATAGGTGGCAAGTAGCTTCTATAGTAATTCTTCAAGGCTTCCTGGTACTTTTCAGTACCGAACGATTGATAAGCATTACTGACACAGTTGCTGATGTGCTTCGTTAAGTGATCGATCCTCTGAGATTCTCCGGACATCAATTGGTACATCTTTCTTCTGTCTCCAACGTGAAATATAGTGTCAGATGAAATTGTTATGAAACAATTCGATTCTGAACGACAGTACATTCGCAACAGGTGCCTTCCAGCATCCAATTCAATCACAACTGACTTGGTTCCAGCAGTCAACATGGACAACAAACGATTCGACTTCTCTGGTCTACGAAACCAGTTATGTTTCTCTAGGCTCAGATAATCCATATCCCCTGTTTGCATAGCTGGAGAATTTGTTTGGATATCATTTTCTTTCGGTGAGTTGACTACTTGAAACGTGGAAAAATCGATGAGGAAGAATTTCTCTTCCAGGGAATCAGTCAGAATATACAGTGGTTCGTTTCTGGTTCTCGACATTTTCTGAGGCCAATTGTATGTACCGATGACTTCTGGATCCTTGTACGTCGCTCTTGAAGGAGAACTCTTTCTGCTGTTCTTCTTCGTCTCCGATTTCTGTTCACTGGATTGATTGTTCTTAAAACGGTCTGAGAGTTTCACAGTGTACTGAAAGTAGTCTAACTTGTAAAAGAAATGGATGTCTCTGACGTGAGGTTCCATTTTGTTGAAGTCTGCCCAGAAACTTATCTCTTCTTCAGTTTCTTCTATAGAATTTTTCTCTGGTGGTTCTTTCGACGAGTTAATGAGTTTCGATTGTTGATTAAGCTCGTTCTGAAGATTTTGTTCCATGTTTAAGTCGTTGTACTTGTTGATCACGCTTTCCTTGCATTTCTTCAGGGGGCTAACTACTTTTAGAGAACGAATGGGTACGAAGTACTCGGCTGGGTCGATTATACCCTCGTTGATGGCCCATCTTAGCCAACGATACAGTTTCCATCTTGCCAATGGAGGTTTCACCTAATCATATATTTCAATAATTTTAGTATAAAACTTAAAAATTTATTTAACAATTTTGTAATTTAACATACGTCTTTTGGATCCAAAGGGATGTCACGAGACTGTTCGACGTAGATAAAATGGCCCCAGCAGGGGGATAATCCAGGCACAACTTCCAAAGGCACTTCCCTCATGTCTTCCAAACCCAGAAATAAAGTCACTGGTTGAGGTTTGCTTAACGCTTTCAATTTCCGAGCCTGTCCCGATTTTTTCGTCCCCTCGGTGTCCTTTGACTTTTTCGACCGCTCAGTGTCCTTAGATTTTTTGCTTCGACTCGTGTCCTTAGATTTTTTACTTCGACCCGTATCCTTCGACTTTTTTGAACGCACCGTATCCTTCGACCTCTTTCCTTTCTTATTTACTTCAGCAGCTTCTATTTACAAAGCGTCGAAATGTATCGTAGAAGATTGAAGAATAAGAAAAACGAAACTGACCTTGATTCTCTTGTTCCGGGGTTTCCGCCTGCCATTCGAAATGGTCAGCGTACTTCCTCAGGAAGTCCCATTTGTCTTGGGGAGACAGATACGCGATGTCTAAGCGCAAACAAACCCATCCTGGATTAAACATAGGAGGATGAATAACAGAAGCACTAGCCTTGACATACGAGGTTTCGTTTTTACCAGTTAAGCAAGTGACCGGATGAAAATCGACGATTTCACGGTGCTCGGTCCATGTTAGAGAGGCCAGTTTTAATAGTGCCTTTGAAAGAAGCATAGGCCATAGTTCGAAATCGTTAGAAGTACGAAGTAGAAGTGGTATCCCTTCTGTATTCACTGGTATCGTGTCATCTACCTCAACGTAACGCCAGCATCCCAAAAAATACACCCTTATCACGTATTTCCCTTTAAAAATTAATAATATTCATGGGATTCTTGAAATTTTATCCCACCAATTATAAGTAATGACCCCTTAATGAACTGATCGCTGATAATCAGATGAAATTAATCTAAACGTGGAATACACACCATTTAGATTTACACCAGGCTTATGCTGCACCCCTTTACCAGCTTTGTTCATTGAATACACGTTCATCCAACCACGCCAGCATTGGTACCGCCCATTCCAAATGAAATTGCTGTTCTCGCCACTTATTTCCAATCCATTCCGTCCGCAGTGCTCGAGATTTATTAGCGCGGAAACGAACCATCGCGCGAACTGAAAGTTGTTTCTAATTGAACCGCGTTCAATTGCCAACGAACGAACCTTCTTAATCAACAAGGAGTCCGTGGCAACAATTGTTCTCGCAACGGATCAATTTGTGAATTGGATTAATTATTTCTAGATCGGTTCCATTTCTTAAATGCTAGACTTTTGAAAAATGCATGAAACAGACGTTTTTATATTGTACGTACTTCACTGTGCAATAAATGTTTGTTGTTTGTGATTAGGTCCGAGTAGCCTGATCCGGGAACATACACCGTCAGCGGTTCCTAAATGATCATCAGTCATGAAAGTATTAAATTTTAATACTTTATTCATTTTCTGTTTAATGATATAAAAAAACCTACGATTAGATTTGGTAAATCCTTCGCCCTTATCCATTCATGAGGCACCAAGGATGGTGGTAATGGAACAGGCTGTGCGTCAAGAAACAAACTGTCCGGTCCGTCTACAAAATTATGTTATAAACTATATTTGAAATGAAAATTTTTATTCTTCTATAATGTTACTTTTAGAAGCTGCCCAGTTTTCCTTATTCAACGCCGCGTCAGACCATTCTGGCCATAAGAGTGCATCATCGTTAAATGAAAGCCTCAAGCTCTCAGGCTCCGTTACCTTTTTAGATCTTATGGACATGTTTGAAACTGTCTCTTATCGATTATACGCAATTGTCTTTTTTTTAATCAAAAATAATATAAACACACTTGAAAGAAAAGTAATACAGGTGGGAGGATAGGAAGGACTAAGAGAGATGTAAATAATTGAAGGCTACAAAAATTTATGGAAAAAGTATATATATTTATTGAATCTCTGTATTATACATAACTATATGAAAATGAGATGCGAATCTAAGTCAAGAAAAGACTGGATTAAAAAAAAATTACAATCCAAAGAAACTCGTTAGTACCTCCTAGTTCGCTAACGACCAGTATGGTCCGCGTTAAGAAATTAAAACTTACGTTAATGATATAGAATGTAGTAAAAATGTAACGTTCTACGAAAAAATAGCGTCATACGGATCTGTCGTTATATTATCAACTCGATAACAAATCAATAATATATCTCTTTTGAACAACGACGATGATGAGAGATGAAGTTGTACGTTAAAATTTGAACGAAGTTTAACTTGTTTGTTACGTTCACATAGTTACACAGGTTTTCCTCGATAACAAGAAAAATAATACTACGTTCGTACATTCAGAAGTTACAATTAGCTCTCATATCTTTTTTCTTTTCTCTCTTACTGTACGATACTAATATTCTTCCTTCAACAATATCCCTACAGCTATATAGTCGCTCGATCAGGCTCGGTTTTTATAGTCAGTTTCACAGTGAGTTATCAATTTTTTTCTTTTTTTCTTCTTTAGTATGTACATACATCTGAGTAGGCGTGAAACGCTTGTACATACATGTAGGTCGATAGAATTGCATTAACTTATTAAGGCAATTGATTCATTTACCATGTTTAGGGTGAAGATTGTTGACAGAAGCGTTTTATCGCGTATTTACAGACAAAACAACGCGAAGGATTAACAATAATTTAAGTTACTTATCGGATAGATACCCTTTATAAGGTATAAATATATCATAAAATATTCAATGGAATGTTGAAATGCGTTTTTCTTGTTGAGTTTACTTGTTCTTTCTTTAACATTGTTTGGAACACAAGGAGATCAGGCGATTACAGTTACGCTATACTGTATCAAGTTGTAAGTATCTTGGGAATAATTAAGTTTGTGGATAAGTTCCAGCACTTAACAGTACCGGTATTTACTAGACAAATGTTAATTAGGTACTATTGGAATTAGATATACGAATGATCGATCCAGTCTATCCACAAATACTGCCTTAACATTCCGTTTACTCAGAATGCGCAAAGTACAACGAAAATTGATTACGACACTGTAATCAATTAAACTGGTAACGTTCGTTGTAAATTAATATAATTGTACGCGTTAATGATTCTGTTCAACATACGTTTATCATAACGTACAATACACATATAACAATTAACAAATTTCTTTTTTAATACTTGATGTTTGAGATTCTAACGTATCAATTATTTTTGGCACCAATTTCATCATGCTATCGGAAAAATAATCGACGACTAAACAAATTGTGCAAGATCGGATATGCAAGACATAACGCCAGGATTAATAAATCCTTACCATTCAATGTTCATGATATAATAATCCGTCAAAGTGTTTGCAATATTTCCATTCTCAACCTGGCAGTGTTTATAATATTTTTTTATATTTCTTTTCGAACCATTTTCTTTTGCCATTTTCTAACTGTTAATAAATATCGTATTTAAAAAACAATAATACAAAATTATTTTGTACCTAACGCCACGAAACATGTGTCTGTCGAATAACTTAGGCTCATATATTTGGCACCATGTCTTGGATATTCAAGCGAATAAGAAAAAATTTAAAAAAGAAAATGATGTACCCATCGTTGTTGTAAAGTATACAGTGGGGAATTGATACCAGTGGACGGTATGATAGTATACAATTTTTTTAGAATGTGAATCATACTAATGATTTCATAGACTGTGAGTGGAATGCACTAATCGAATACGGCGAACGCTTCGTAATTCATAAAACGAGCCGACGAAAAATCGCGTGGAAGAATAGCTGCAAAATATCAAACAGTTTCATTACCATAGAACTTGACACAACTGTACATATTAATGTTTTAACAAGTTTTTCCGGGTCCGGAGGCTCTTTGATCTTCCATTCGACCAGCTTGAAGTCTTTGTATTAAAGCAAATAGATCCTCCTCTGGAACCGTCGATCCTGCTTGAGTAGCTCCGTTTGATCTTTGGCTGTGTTCCTCTTCGGCGTCGTGTACCGTGGATGCGGCTGGTAAAGGACTACGCTGATCTTCTAGACGAGAACCCTAAAGAATTTGTTCAAATAATATAGCGTATTTAATAAAATAGTACATACAAGGTAAATGTAATACATACCTGGCATCTCACAAGCATTTCAATGAAAGAATCATCGGCATCTTGATTACTGTTTAGGCCTGGTAAGTAAGGCAGTGTCACTCGCTGTTCGTCCATCCTTTTACTTTGCATTCCAGCTATTAAATCTAGTAGATCTTCTCCGTCTCTAAAAATGAAAACGATAAATTACAGTATGCAATATTAATGTACGGCATAATCTAGCATTAGAAATACATACTTCTCGTCGGAATCGCATACTTCAGGAGTAATAGTTCTAAATTTCTGGCTACGATTTGTGTTAAGCGCACAACGTTGGTCATCCATTCTACCAGATTGAAAACGAGACAGAAGATCAAAGAAACTATCTTCTTCTTTTTGAGTAAGTTGCGGGGTTACATTATTACTTTTATCGATTTGAGATTCAGCTTGTTCTTTCAATTTTGTATCTGGTGTAAGCTAAGCACAAATAATAATTGTTATTAAACTATAAAGTCGAATGCTAATTAATTGCATAAGATAATCAAGTTACCTTAATGAGATCCAAATTATCCATACTTTGTCGTCTAAGTCTATATCTACAGGGTGAAGATATATTTATGTTTGAGCTTGTATTGGTCAAAAGTTTTTGTGCAATATTTTCTTTATTATTCTCCTGTTGCCCCTTTTCTAAACCCAGAATTTTTTGTAAATCATCAACATTCATTTGTGCAGTAGCTTGTCCCATTGGATCCTCAAGCTCTTTTGAAATATTTAAGTGTAGATTTGCATAATGCAATGCCTTTTCATGATTGCCCATTGCAGCATACGCATTGCCCAGAGACCAGCAAGCTCTGCCTTCACCTACTTGATCTTTAAGTTGTTGAGCTATTTCAAGATGCCTCAAATGGTATTCTATTGCAGTTGGATAGTCTCGAAGGAGAGTGTATGTGTTTCCTAGAGAATAGCATGCTTGTGCTTCTACTTCTCTATCTCCTAATTCTTGTGCAAGGACTAGAGTTCTCCTATGATACAATGGGGATTAATGTTTACTTACACAATAACTGATTGGTCAGAAAAGAAAGGTAATGAAGATACACACTTGTAATGTTGTGCAGCTTTCTCAAATTCACCAAGGAATATGTGTGAATTTCCCAAATTGCTATTTGCTCTTCTCTCAGCAGCTTTGTCACCAAACTCCTTGGCAATCTTTAATCTTTCATTATGATAATAAATTGCTTGTTGAAAATCTCCCAGTAGGTAAAATGTATTCCCTAGGTTTCCACAGGCTCTGCCTTGGGCAGCAGAGTCCTCCAATTCCTTCATCAACTCCAGGTTTTCTCTACAAAAAGAATTCATGACATTTATGTACTCATCATGACCTATCTTCTAGCTTTGAAAACTTAATGTTTTTATCTTCTTACTCATAATAGCGAACAGCTTGTTGCAAACATTGTCTAACATCCTCAGAGAATTCTCCAGGATCTTGATGACCTACTCTACCAGCTTGTTTTCCTTTAGCATGATAAACATTTCCTAAATTGTACAAAGCCCTTCCTTCACTGAGCTGTGTAATAAAATGACTTATATAAATAACTGGATAATTGAAGGAAGTTGAAATAGTTCAATAGTCTTGCACACACCTTATCTCCAATTTCTCTAGAGATCTCCAAGTGTCTTTTGCAACATATCATAGCCTCATCAAACTTTCCCATAACTTTTAATGTATTTCCCAGGTTTCCACTGGACTTAGCTTCTCCTAACTTATCTCCCATATTACGTGCAAGACTTAAATCCAGTTTATGGTATTGCATTGCTTTTACATAATCTCCAAGATAAAAATATGCATTCCCTAGTTGGCTATAAATTGCACTTAATATCCTTAAGTCATCTGTGCCTGCTTGAATTGCAGCTTGAAAGAATGCCACACCAGATTTGCAATCTCCAGCCTTACAAAGGCGCTCACCCTCCAGTGCCAATTCAAGGCACATGTTCCACCTTTCACTATTCTGTCAAACATAACAAGTTTTTCCATCACATGCTTACCCATTGTTAATTCATATTATGTATTTGATGGTTTAAGATACATGAGAATCTTGTAATAGAATGATACAGGAAACAATTACAAAATAATTAATACATGATTACAATATGCTTCACTGAAAAAAATGTAGGAAGGCTAATGGAATGATCATGGGAGTGGCTGGATATGAAACTATAATAAACTAATTACATACAAGTGATCATAATATCATTTTACATTCTATTTTGCCATTGGTATAAAATGAGTAATATATTTATCGAAAATAAACGCTTCATTAAAAATAAACGTACATATCAATTAATAGATATATAAACATGTATGGTAGGCTAAATGAAAAAGCGCATGTAGTGTGTGATATTCTTTATTTCCGCTTCAATGTAACTTTTATTATGTACAGAAAGAGTTACAAATAAATGGTAACAAAAAATGAACCGAATGATTTGCGAATTAAAGTATTAATCGTACAGAGTAATGATGATCAGAGGACTGGTATGAGTCACGCATGGAAAAGTGTAGTAATTAATATGGTTCACTTACTTGCCCTTCCGACGATAAATTTTCCGCGCTCGCACTCAGAGACATCGTGTTCCTTTTCTTTTTCGTTCCCCTTGCAAATTAACAATCGATCCTTGCGACTTTTACGAGCATAAATAACGCGAATCTTTACGTATACGGTTGGCGATTATTTGGGTTGCAATAATAACTTGACTTGCACAATCTTTTATGCATCGTGATTCAAAAGTTTCCCGTCCGGCAATTTATTTTCTCACAGCATCATCTCCGCGTGCTTTTTACGAAGAATACCCGCGTCGCTTTTCCCTCCAACCTCACACTCGCCGCACTTTCTCAATGTAACTGATGAACAATTCCAGCGTCCAAACAAATGGCGCTCGATGCACTTTACTTGCATAACGTTCATTCAACAGTGACTACAGATCCAAAAGAGACTCGCCTTGCCTTTATTCTGAAGGTGATATCGGGGGTCCTAGACACCCCCAGGTAAAGATACGTGCTGCATGAGCACGTTTGGCAACCCTTTACAGAAAATGGCGGTTTAAGTCAGCAGAAGGGACGGTGTCCACGCCACAGGGGGATTAAACATACACATGCCCTTATTTTATTTTCTGCTTTGTTTTGCTGTATTTATCTTCTTAGCTTACTGAATAAACGCATTAGCAGAATGAACGTGTTGATTTCATTACTCCTGTGTACCCCGCCTACTATCTTATCCCTTTATTCATTACCTTACCCCTATTCGAAGGCCTTACAGGGCTCCTATATCTCCGCATCCCTTATATCCCTTAAACCTTTATAATAAATATATTATAAAAATTGGTTCGAGTAAAGGTAAGTAAAGGTAAGTAAAGTCTTGTGAGATCGCAACAATGTTGCAAAAATGCGAGGCCGGGGTTGCGCTTCGCAGCAATGTTGCAAACAACGTAAACGCCACTTGCAAAATCGCAGCATTGTTGCGAACGCACAACCGCGGCCTCACGTTTTGCAACATTGTTGGGTCCGCGACGATCGCTTGCCTCACAGCGAAATTCGAATTCTATGAGGCACTTTCGCTATTCGTGCGCCACAAGGTTGCAAAACGTGGGGCCGGGATTGCGCGCCTAGCAACATTGCTGCGGCCTCACAAGATGCGAAAAATTCTGTGAGGCAAGTGCTCGCCGTGTACCCGAAAATCTTGCATAACGCGAGGCCGGGGTTACGCGTTTGCAGCATTGCTGCGACCTCGCGGGCGCGTCTTGCGATTTGCAACATTGTGGCGAACGCGCAATCGTGGCCTCACGTTTTGCAACATTGTTGGGTACGCGGCAGGCACCCGCCTCACAGCTAAATCCGAATTCTGTGAGGCACTTTCGCTTTTTGTGCGCCACAAGGTTGCAGAACGCGAGGCCGGGATTACGCGGTTGCAACAATGTTGCGAGGCTTTACTTACCTTTACTTACCTTTACTTACCTTTACTCACCTTTACTCGAACCAGGTTTTATAATGTGTTATTATATTTATAATGTTTTCATTATAAGAATTGCAGGAATATAATGGTTGCAGGAATGAAAGGGATACAGAGATAATGGGTGCAGGAATATAAAGAATTCAAGGATATAAGAAATACAGAGATATGAGGGATCCAGAAACTTAAGTGATATAGGGATGTAATGAATGTTGGGATGTACGGGAAGAAGCGATGTAATGGTTGCGGGTTGAAAGGGGTACAGGAGCTGGTCAAACAGGCACGATTATACCGACTGTACTCTCTGCGTGCAGATCTAACTTCATCCAGGGGTATCCGGGACCCCTAAATAATGACCCTTTCGAGAACAGGCGTGTCCAGTCTTTTTGTATCTGTAGGCCACTGCTGCAAGAGTAGAGTTTGGTGTGTGGAGGGCTTGGTGTTCGATTGGTGAAATTTGACAGAACGTGAAAGCTGAAATGATTTTGCTTTCGTACATTTAATTGTTGGTGAATTAAGTCGGAAATAAATCGAGAAGAGTGAAACGAGCTAATTGAAATAAATATTCAGTGGTGAAGTGAAGGAAGGAACAACTCAACTTGGGAAGATTTCTCATTTCGAATGGATACACAACCTCTCTACTGAATGGTTTTCATCTCCTTGATTTGCTTTTTTGTAAAACTAAGATATTTAATAATAACTGTAGCTGTTCTTTGTTAACACGTATTTATAATTAACGCGTAGTTTAGTACATAAAAGGTATATTAGATTAATAATGAACGATGGTAAGAAGGTAGGTGAAAATTCCAGTAGTGAGGTTGTTAATCAATTTCGAAGCTGTAGGGATCTTAGCGATATCGTGCCTCTCTATATACCACGCGCACTTTATTTAAAACCAATTGCGAAAATAAATGTGTCCGTTAATCTTCCCCAATTAAAAGTTCCAGGTAAAATTCCTTAAAAAACCGTGATTATTTTGTTTTCCTCTGTATTGTTATTTTTCGGGAATGTTGTCAGTTTAATTCATTATCTTGTAAAATTTTATTAGCCATATGTATATATTCTTGAACTATCATTATTCAGTATTTAAACTATTGAGAATTCATCCCCATAACTTAATCCTCCGAGTTTTTCAGGCATGGTAGATATTGATAATAATAGTAATATTCATTTTTGTAACAGGGAATATATGCAGTTATGTTAAATTATGCGCAAATCTATAAATATATATAATATTTTTAGCATAGTAGGTTTTTACAGAAAATTAACTGCGATATAAACAGGAAAAACGATATCAACATGGGAAGTAATGGAGAAGATACGTGCCTTTATACTACCGGACGAGTTTGCATCTCTGAAGGTAGCGAAGAGTACGCTGGAATTTATCAGATTGGAAGGAGATTTACAAGACAGGTGCAGACTGCAGCGTGTACTAGCAAGATTGGATTCTCAGCGTTTGAATCTGTCCGGATTTCCGAATGTGTTAAAAGTCCGGGCAGCGGAGGCAAAGGATGACTTTCCCACCAGACATAGTTGGGATTCTTACTTCAGAGATGCCAAGCATATGAACGAATTGAAGCCTGGAGAAAGGCCTGACACTATTCATATGACAGGATTGCCTGTTAAATGGTTCATAGAGGATGGTGGAACACTCCCTAGCGAATCCTTGATCACTAAAATCTTTAAGAAATGGGGAACACTCAGAAGGATTGATGTACCTGCTGCTGATGCTTATAGATCTAGAATGCGTCTTGGCACAAATATTAACAAGTTTAGCTATGAGGATGGAATATTTTTTGATGCATACATTCAATATGTCGAATATATGGATTTTGTTAGAGCTATGGATGCTTTACGCGGGATGAAACTTCTTAAAAAAGAAGGAGAGAAAGCATTCACAGCTGCCATTAAGGTGTGTTTAATATGTGAGTTTGCTGCATGAATTGTGTAGATTGTAACTGTAACTTGTAATTGTTATAATAAAGAATATTATTCCCATTTTCGCTATTTCATCTAGATCGATTTTGATAAAACAAAACATATGAGCGATAGCTCTGTTGCTCACAGAGAATTCGAAAGAAAACGCCTTATAGCGCAGGATACATTAGCGGCAGAACGACTTCGTCGGAAAGAGGAAGCTGAAGAGAAGCGTCGCGAAGAACAAAAGTAATTAGAAGTAAAATATAGCAAAGAGTTGTGAACTTAACGCAAATTACATTGTATGCTTCTGTTTCTGTAGAAAGAAAGAAGAGGCTGATGCAGCAGCTAAAGAAATTAGACGACGAAAACGGGAAGAGAAAAGAAAACGTAAAGTTCTGACTAAATTTCGGAAAAAGGAAGAGGATAAAGTGTCTATGAAAATCGCGAGGGAGGGACAAAAATTAATAAAAGCACAAAGGCAACTCGAAAGTATTCGTCTTTTAGATGAATTATTTGATAGGATAAAGGTATAATTTAATGAAGCTCTGATTATTATAATCTACTGCTTTCTACTATGAAAATTAACCTGATATTCGTGTATATTATTTTAAGATAAAAGTAGAAAACAATGAAATTACAATAGAGGAAATATCGAATGCGGATTTAAAAAAGGATGAGAAGAAGAATAATAAAATAGATGATGGCACGGAGGCATTAAGTTCTGACGATAATTCGAAAGAAGGCAAGAAAGACAAGAAAGCGAAAAAATCGAAGAAGAAGAAGTCGAAAAAGGAGAAAAAGAAAAAGGTAGGAAGTTCTTTTTTCTTATATTTATACATTGTATTAACGAAATGTTTTCGCGTTTCTACAGAAAAAACGTAAAAAGGGAAAAGACTCTGAAAACACGGCAAGTCTGAGCGAAGATTCAGGTGCAGAGGAACAAGTGAAAAAATTAAAAAGCGTACTGAAACAGAATGTTGCATATCCATCCTCGTCTACAAGTAAGTATCACTAGCAGTAAGGACAAATATCAAATCATAAAATATATATGAACTAAATAATTTTAATGTTCCAGCTGCCACTTCTTTGGAACCTCTTTCTTACCCGACCCTTTATCCCCGATTTCCACAACCATGGTGTTACGAAGCAGCACTGCCTATGCTTTATCCTAGTTTTCCAAGAGGTATGCCCAGGGGTGGCCGTTTTCTGCGCGGAAGGGGTAGAGGATTTTCATGGCGTAACGCTGGAAATCCTCGCGCAGTACACACGTTTAATCCTCATCTATATAACGAGCAGTATTACAAGTACTTCGCTCATTTAGTAGGTCAGGATTATCATTCTTTCGACTACAGAAGTTCACGGTCGCGTAGCCGTAAGGGTTCGTTGAGTAGATCCAGGTCGAGAACAAGATCGAGGTCAAAATCGCGATCGAGGTCGAGATCCAAGTCCGGTTCAAGATCAAGATCCAGGTCGCCGAGTAAATCAAGATCGAAATCACGGTCGCGATCAAAGGTGCGAACCAAATCGAGATCGAGAAGCAAGAGACGTAGTAAAAGTAAAAGCAGATCACGATCATCTAGAAGAAGACGAGGCAGATCGAAAACGAGATCGAGATCTTCCTCGAGGGTAAGGTCTCGATCGCGTCGATCAAGGTCCAAGAAGAAATCTCGCTCGAGAAGTCGTTCTAAGGTCCGAAATAACATTAGGAGTCGCTACAGACGAAGAAGAGAAAGATCGATATCAAAAGTAAAGATCACCAGAGCTAAATCTCGCAGTACGTCGCCTAAGAGAAGATCTCGCAGCAGAACGTGGTCGATGCCAAAGTCTCCTGGAAGAAGAAGAAGAAGCTGTTCCTGGTCGAAAGGCGTTGACGCTGTTGATCGTAAAGCAGAGACTGACAAATCATTGCAGACGACAAAAGAAAAAACTGAGAACAAAGAAGCATCACAAGTATCTCATTTGGAGAACATAACTTCCGACTGACAAGAATTGATGACAATTCTTTCTTTTTTATGCCTCTGATCCCATCGCGTAAGAAGAACCGCGTCGTAAGAACTTGTACAAAGCTTGTAATCGTATTCATGCATACTAACATCTGTAGCATTTATTTCATATAGATATACCTTTAGAAGATATAGTTTTGTTCATGCCATTGTATTTTCCTTATTTCAAATGACAGTTTAGTCACGATAGGGTAATCATATGAGCAATTCATTGATCTCCGAAGCTTGTCGCATTAATTGATTTTGTATATACATTAAAGCAATCGACATTTAATAAATCAATTTATAACTATCTTGTTAAATTATTTATTGACCCAAATCTTATATATATAAAGCGCAAAGACGTCCGTTCGTATCACTTTTCAATTTGAGAATACTAGGGTTAGAGTTAGATAGGTGCGCAGAGAGTCACCGGGGTCTCTGACACCCCAAGATGATATTTTGTCGGTACGCAGAGTTGCCGGGGTTCCTGATACCCCAAGATGATATTTGGTGGTGCACAGAGGGAGTCACCGGGGTCCCTGACACCCCAAGATGATATTTTGTCGCTACGCAGAGAGAGTCACTGGGGTTCCTGATACCCCAAGATGAATTTGCCAGCGCGCAGAGACACTCACCGGGGTCCCCGACACCCCAAGATGATATTTTGTCGCTTCGCAGGGAGAGTCACTGGGGTTCCTGATACCCCAAGATGATATTTGGCGGTGCGCAGAGACAGTCACCGGGGTCCCTGACACCCCAAGATGATATTTTGTCGATGCGCAATCGCCGGGGTCCCCGACACCCCAAGATGGTATTAAATCGGTGCGTAGAGAGTCACCGGGGTCCCTGACACCCCAAATGATATCAGGTCGGTATACAGAGAGCACCATCGATGCATCGGGGTCGCTGACGCCCCGGATGCCATAATGTCGATATGCAAAGAGGATAACCCGTGCTTCGGGGTCGCTAACACCCCAAGCCGTGGCCATTGCGCCATCTATATAAAAGCGGCGTAAACTATTCGTTAACTTACCGACTATCGAAGGTTCGATTACCGACTGTCAGAAGTTTGGTTGATAAGTCGGTAATTTATTGACTAGTTTCCGCTGGTTTTGTATAGATGGCGCAGCGATCGAACTTTAATAATACTTAGTTTTAGGCGGTCTTTTCAAAATTTAAGTTTGTCAAATAATTATTCTAACAATTTTTCGTTCGTGTATATATATATACTGAAAGTTCATCTTACCGTTTAATATAATTATTCTTCAAGAGATCCTTTAGTTACAAGGGTTCTGAAAAACAAATTCAAAATTAAAAACACCTTCAGGGTAAGTAAAAAGATACTCAGATCCGACTTGCAAATTTTATTTGTTTTCGGCATGAAAATGCATTGGTTCATAAACATTGTTAGTCATTATACCCCTATCCCTTCGTAAGGTTCGAAGATCGTTTTTTTTTTCTTTTTAGCAGCGCTCCTCGGAGATACACGCTACGATTAGAGATTTACTTATCAACTGGTGCTTCGCTTGATATTAATTCGCCTATGATTAACAAGGATCGAAATTCATCGGTTCACATCTTTTTTTACTTTATATTAGTGCCATGATTAGCACCGCCTCTGTTTACTCGACGTTCTTCTTAAACACGCATGTTTTTCTCTTTAAAAATATCTGCTCGTTTGTCTATCATTCTAATCGCTCAGGATAAGTCAATGGGGCCCTTTATACAATAACAATATAAATAGAAACAGAATATTCTTATAAGTTACTTAATAATACAATTTTATAATAAAAAGAAATGCACGGCGTTGTTTAGATTAAATAATTCAGGATTATTTCGATATTTCGGCAAATGAAAATTATTCTATACGATTCAGCCCTTTCGAATAAGACTTTCTTGTAAAATCGAATAAACAGAAGATTATTTCAATTTTTATCGACTCATCCTGTACATTCAGTACCGTCTTTACCTGCTGTTCCTGTCATCGCTTTCTTTCACACTGGTTTCTCAATTACCTTCTCTTCTTTTATTTATTTTTTTCATTTTAAATCGTAACTACCGCTACGGTATCTTCGGAATTGATTAGATATTGACTACTTTCAAGATTCGTTGCGTGGGAATTGTTTCATATTTATTTTCTTCTTAGTTTCTCCTCTCAAAATTGAATCGTCGCGCGACGATAGCGTTCGCGAACGCTCGCGAGATTCGCGATCATATCGCGCATTTATCGAGGGCAGGAACGAGATCTAGCTGGCGACGAAATTACAAACATTTTCATAGTTTTTTGGTCTTGCTTGACCGGCGACGAGTAGTAGAACGAACGCTATCGTCTGCGTTCATTGAATCGGTAACTGGAGGAACGAACTCCTTGTTTCACGATCGACTATCATTTAATATGCAACAAACTAATTCTTTGAAATTCTAAGTAAGGAACCGATTTCTAAGTTAATAATTACCAATTTCATTCTTTTATCGTGCCATTTCTTAAAACTGTTTCGTAGAAAGATTCGAATACACAGCATGTAACTCGATATTGTAGTTCGTTAGGTTAAATACTCGTCCATAAAATGGGTGCAAAAATCCGCTTGTTCCTCGAGTCACCGAGGCAATTCTCCTCGAAATCGCTCTGGATCATTCGCACGCTCACAGAGGTACCACCATATCGTTTGCATCAATCTCGTTTCATTCGTCACGGTGTACACTCTAATAGTGAATCGTCCATTTTCCAATGGTAAAGCCTCTAAAGTTTACTCAGTCGTTGATACTACGTACAAAAAAAAGAAGTCCCGTGAGATACAAGGGAGAATGAAATGCGGGGCAAACAAGTTCGAACGAAACAGCTTAAATTTGTAGAGTACAGCTGCGCGATCGATTAAGCTCAATCCTTTGACTGTTTTTTTTTTTCACAAAAATTCGATTTCACTGATAGTCGAATATTAAAAGATTTCCAGAATGATGTTCCTCCAACGAAAGAAGGGTATTTTGTTAGAAACTTTATTTATGTACGTACGTACGGTTCCCTATGTTTCTAGAAATTAAATAATTTTGCAGGGTGTTGGATTGAAAACAGTCAAAGGGTTAATTCTTTAACGCGATGAACGATATTATATTTGGCTACGAGGTTTACTGGCCCTTTCGAATATACTATTTACTATTATTTCTCTATTAAAAAGTTTCTATCTAGCTCTCTTCGATTTATCTTTTTTTTTTTTACAATCTTTTCATCTGTGTATGCGCATGTATGTACGTGTGTTTTTATTTCTGTTTCTTATAATAATTATGGAACAGTTCAATAGAAAATTAGCGAAGATACAAATTTCTCTGGGTTCCTTTGAAATTCGACCGGCACGTCGAGCGTTTGGGAAATGAACGACCCAAAAGTACAATTTTATTATTTTTTTTTTTCACTTTGAGCAAGCATCACATGCTTTTCATCATCGCCAGACATTGTTCAATATCATTGAAGTGCTAATGCGACACCCTGTGGGCTATTTCCTTCGTAATCTACACCTCTTTAGACGGGCTGTGTTACATTGAACGGACACACGGAAGTTGCAACCTCTTTCTATTGTAAAAATAGTTATTAAAGTTTTTGCGAATTAAAGGTTTAGTAATAAATTAAAGATGGAACTTTGATTTTAATTCTTTTGCACCGAGTGTCATTGAAACGGGTTGATTTATTATAAATTATTGAATCCGCACGTAAATTGTTAAATTTTAATGTAAATCTAATTCTATAATACTCATTACAATTGTTGCAAGTGAATTAGACAGAGAATTATATTAATGACATCACAAATTTCAGTAGTACGAGTCAATCACTTGTTAGGCATCTCTGTATCACCGAATTTTGACACTGCAGGAACGTGATATTTGATAATGATTGCAATCACCATTTAAAATAATGATAAATAAAATTTCAGGATTGATGTATCACTGTTAAATCGTTCGTTTCCGATGACAGCCGATAGAATCCTTCTTTCTTATGAAATAAATGTCGCAGCAAAAATTTCAGTGATACGAGTCAATCATTTGTCAGACGTCCCCCTCTGAAACAGATTTTAATCACTAAATTTTGGAACACGATGTTCAATAACCCTCTAAAATAATAATAAATGAAATTTTATCACTGTTAAATCATTTATCTTCGTTGCATCTTCCGGGTCTTCCTTCAAAACTTACTAACAGAGAAGATAGATAGATAGAGAGAAAGAGAGAGCTCGTTAAAAAAGACTGTTTCCCCCTTAACACGTGGTCGACTAGATCATCCTATGTAGATTAATAGGTAGTACTTTACTTTAGTAATTTTTTGGTCATTTTACGTAACAAGTTACACGGCGACAGCCCGCTAGGTAATATTGGTAAAGATCTTAATAAAGTGTCTGAGAGTTAAAACCGTTTAAACGCTACCGTAACGTTATTCGTAATAATAGTAATGACGATGATGGTAATAATAATACGCGATAATAATAATAATCATTCGTAATAATGACAACAATAATAAACGATTAATACGTGGCAATAACATAGTAACGCTCGTATAAATCGCTCGGAAATATATTTTCCGGCATTAAATCGACTCCTTTCTTCTTCTTCATCATCTTTTTTTTTGTTGTTGTTACCTTTTACGCTGTTTCTCGTATAATTTACCACCGTTGCGCTCTTAAAGGAGGACCGATTGAACCGTTTGCGATCATTGAATGGCTCTTTCACGTCGTTTACCCACTTTCACGCTTCGCGTGTTTCTTTATTCTCCCTTAAAGCCTCCTCTTCTCTTTCAACATTTTACTCGAACGCAAATATTCGATCTGTCAGCCCATCGAATGGAAACTCGCGACATAAAGGAAGAAAGTATACGAGAATAACGTGGAAATAACATGTCTCTGTTCGCTATGCTTATGTACAAAGATAGTTGGATTTAGCCTACGCGTTTCGGTTACGATTTTTCCTTTTCTTCTCCCTCTTGTTCAGCGTTTACAACGTGCCCTATTTTTTTTTTTGCGTAATAAATTTCAAATCTTTTTTTTTTATTTCACACTTGATATTTCTGTTTCGAGCCACGGACGCGTTCTCGTGACCGACAACGCTAAGAATCCCGCGAAATAAAGGCCGCTGCATCGTTGCGCGCTGCAACCTGTCGTAAACGATAGTTTTCTTGTTTCCTTGGAACAAGAAACCCGTTCCATTATGGCAATGGGTTGAACGTGACGCAACCGCACGCTGGTGTAACACAGGCTCGTTCGAAACGCGGTTGCACGTCGATCGATCGAAATATACTGCAAATGTTTCGTCTAAAAATCAATTCAAACTTGGCAAATCATTTCCCTTCCATTTCTAATTTTCAGAGCGATTTTACAGAGTCCTTTCTCACCACCTCTTGATGGAGTATTCGAATGGGTGGTTTAGGTATTTATTTGTAATGACTATTAAGATACTAATAAAATTACGTGAAAAATACTTAGAAAAAAAGAAGAAATAATTGAACTAAAAAGACATTCTATGACATAGAACATTTTTCATTTATGGTGACTCGTTGAACACGTCCTCCTAATCGAGAGTGTTAAGGGCTGTAAACGAATATCCTCGCAAAACATTTGCATTGCTTGTATCGTCAACGTGCAAACTGAACGTCAAATGACCATTATTAACATTGTACATGAGAACGTTACGCAACAAAGGGGTAGGAGCACTCCCATTCTCAACAGCAGGGCGTCCGTGCACGCCGTTGTTCCCGTGTTTTCGAACCCATTGAGCGTACAAAATACCTATGTACACATATAAAGTACAACATTTAAACACACGCGAAACATTCGACGTGTTCGAAAACACAGTGACCGGACCGGCGTCGTTCGAACTCACCCCTGAACACAAAAGCGCCCCCCTTTGGATCCTTACAAGAGACGTGTATAAACTCTGCTCAAAACAAAGGCCATAATGCACGCTTCGATATAATATATATATATACACTATATACTATAATATCGGGTATATTACATAATATAGTATACACATATGTACAGGTATAAACATACAAATCAATCTCGGCATATTTATGATGGGACAGAGGATTCGTTCACCTGGAACCGTTCCATTTTTCTGAACAATAGGAATGAATAATTGTCAGCTAAGTGGTTGAACATTTTAGCAACTAAACGTTTGAAGGATTAATTCCTAACTGAATTGAAACAATGTTATTAGGCTTACAAATATTATTTGCAAATGGAAAAATGGCACTCCGTTAGGGGATTAATGTCGTTAATAGACAATATTGATAGCCGCGCTATTAGTAGGTATTTCTACTGATTTACCTACGTCGCGACGCGTCGTTCAGAATAATGGCAATACTTCAGACGAACGAATCGCAACGTCCCATGCACGCATACTGTATGATTCTTGATGGTATATGAACGCACGAAGGAGAGTCAATGAAGCAATTTCACTCGGGCAACGTACAGATCGCCAGTATAAGGTCCTTTCCGTGGGATATCACACTGTAAACCATCCCCTTTGTCCTGCTGATCCTTCAGCGTAAACGCGGATCGAACACCTTTCCTTTTATATACGTACATGTCTAGCTGCATCTGATGGAAAATCGATTTCCTTCAATTTTCTCTATCGTTCGATGTTTCGAAAGCTACTTTTACTTTAACATAATTATCGATTAAACGAGAAATCATGGAAACTTTGATCCAATTTAAACGAATCTTGTTTTCTTCTTTTTCTTTTAACTTTCCTCTCCACGATCGAACAGAATTCATTCTAATCGGGTTTCAATGTCTACGTAAGAGGCTAATTAATGACTCGAAGCAACAATGGTACCGATCAGTCCAATCGAAGCCACGCAAATCAAAATCATCGATTTAAATAACTGATGGTTAAAGATCATTTGGCTTCGAATCGTTTCTCATCCACGTTGAACATTTTTCTTTTTTAAACCTTTTCGTGATCAACTCATCGTCAATGATCTGGCTACTCGTATTTATACTATATAATACTTATAGAATCGTCTCCTCTATCGCCTAAATGCATCGATATCGAGATACGTGTACATGTATGTTTGTGTGTAGTTTTTTTTTAATTATCTATTTCTTTTCTTTTTTTTTTGTAACTTGGCGTGGTCTTCCTGGCACTATAATGCACTTTTAAGAAATCTATATAAAAATATCGTGTGGAGTTGTGTCCGGTATTTTGAGCCGCGACAGAAATAGGTAGAGATAGAGATAGTAAGAGAGACAATTAGAGGAAGAAAGAAATGGAAACGAAGAACAAGTTATTAGGAGATAGAAAGAGGCAGCTAGAGAGAGTAGAGGATAGAAGACAGAAGGGGAATGAGAACATTGTGACAATTGTGTCTTTTTGTTTCTTTTTTTTTTTTTCTTTGGTCCCGTTTCGCGTTTCGGAGTGGCCGCGAAACAACGCTTTCGAAATGAAACGATAAACGGACAAGACAAACCAGGTCCCAACATTTTCCGCCGGAAACGAACGTTCGATCATTTTTGAGGGCAGAAAAGTCTTCTGTCCACCCCTTCTGCTCGTATCTTCGATCCTGACTGTAGAGAAGTCTTCGGCTTTCTTCTCCGAGTCCTTTGTCTTGTTTCCTTTCATTGTCTTCACAGAGTGATGGCTCTTCGAGACGTGGTCGAATCTGCCCCCAAAAATCTCGATCTTCAGGTTCTCTTTTCCTGCGTGTCGATCGTGTGCAGTTTTATCGTTTTCTTTTTTTTTTTTTTTTGGTGTGGTTGCTTTTATTTGTCTCCTTTCGCTTTTCTCTTAACGTTATCCTCGTTTCACGGGTCGTCGCTGAGCGTACGGCTCGCTTTTCGGAGCAGTGAACATCTTCCGGGATCAATTTCCGCACGACGAACGCGTGTCAGCGACTCGCAAAATTAATAAACAACGTGTACACGATTAATTGTGACAGTATTTCTGAAAGGACACTAACGGAATTATTTCAAGAATTATTTTCAACATTTTTTTTCTAGCAATAATTATCATTAGAGAATGATTCGAATCTTTGAAATTTGTTAATTTATTCAACGATAGTCATACTTTAAAACGATTTCATTTAAATACATATTTTACCAGCTAATGTCCTTCCATCTGTCATATATCTCTGTATTTTCGTGTACACGCGTGTATATATGTATATATGTGTTTGTATAGAACGTATATATCCGATCGCGTCGAAGAAACGAATCGTCACATGGGGTGACATGATTCATTCCGTCGATGCGACTCGTTTTCCCCCAATCACCTAGTGAACCTCAACGTTTACTATCAATTAACGTAATTAACTCGATTCGCTCGCGCGTACGTAACGCGTTATCCGGCACGTTTCCGTATCGAGACATCGATGTGCCGTGGATCGTGTTTGCTAACGGATGGGAACGTCACGCGACCGGAAACTCGATCATTTGCAAAGATTAATCCTCGCAAAACTAGGTTTCAAGATTTACATTTAAAACTATGCGACGTACAAAATAGCCTAATTTCTTGTACATCACTTTAAATAAAAAATTATGTTTGCAAATTTATTTTAGAAAATAATTGATCCAATTTTCTAATCAAAATTTTGTTCATTTTATGGAAGAGCCAAGAAAATTCATTTGATTGCGTAAACTGTGGTTAGAAGGGAGGAAACAAAGAAAAGATTTATTTATGAAATTAGATTGAAAAGACCTCGTATAGTTCTATGACGGTTAATCGCGATAGGCTTGAATCACGGTCGCGTGTGCTTCCTGCCAAACCGTACACTTTTTACGACCACGAAGAATACGAACAAAGGGTTTCAGGACTGCCTCAGATGCTGCTCTTAACAGGAAGCGGTAAATTGAATATCCTGCTGAGGAAACGTGTCTCACAGGAGAAGGATAAAATGAAGTGTCGTGGAAAAAATTGATGGAGAACTGAAGGTAAGCTTGTCGCGACTGAAATTTAAGGAAACTTTTTATGCGACATAACAATCTAGAGGTTTATCATTAATTTGGCTTTCAAAGTTTATAATCTTTGGAATTTTAAGGATGTTCCGTGGAGGATCGAAAAATGCGGAAATATTCTATACGAAATTTATTATAGAAATTTATTATCTTCCAGTTTGAACAATTGAATACCAAATTTGTTCAAATCGGAATTGAAACTGTACCTATAGCTAATACAGGCTTGTATTAATTTTTATTTTTTTCAATATCAAAGTTTTTTCAAAGAAAATTCAATGCTATGATTTAGTTAACATAGTTTCCTATATTTTCACCCACCGCTTCCTGTTCGAGCTACTACATCACCCAGTCCTGTCGCGGATATTGAACGAAACATCGTTGACGAATTATTCCCCATTTATCTACTGTTATTTCGTTCGATTAAGCTTATCTCATAACAACAGCTTCGTACGTGTGCGTGCCGTTTGATCCAACCAATCGCGTAACACTGAATATTAATCTTCCAGGGGGGGGAAAAAATCATTGTACGCGAGAAACGATTCAAAGGAGATCATCCAACAACCGGCTCAGAATCCTTTTATGCTTCCTCTTTCATCTGGCTCCCTTTGGGATTTTTCGTAGAAACCGAATTCATTTCCATAATAAGAAACGTGGTATATTCCGAAACGACCTCGAAAGAAGTTCGTTCATATATGAAGACGCGTTCCTCGAGTGACCCAGGACCGACCTATATTTTAAGATTTCTAAGTGATCGCCAATATCTCATCCGCGCGAAAGTATTTCATCCTTAACAAGGAATATTTCCGAAATTTTCTAGTAAAAATTTTTGAAGACGCATTTTCGAAATTGCACGGTTGATTTTCTTGAAAGTAGAAGAAGTCGGGTCAGGGTCATAGGTAGATCGTTTTTCAATGAATGATCAAATTCGTAGGTAAGCACCGTTTGTGTTATCCATTACAAAAATAAATTCGTTCTCTGTTAACGAAACGCCAGAGAACTTTGACACGTTCCAGCGAACCTTACATGGTGCATCCCCTTTACGTCTATCTACAACATTTCGTTGGCAAGAAATTTTCGATAAAATCAATATTTACGAGTGGACCACACAGTGTGCACACGCGTACACTGTTGTGCTTAGACCGTTTATTAAATAAAAAAGAAAAAAGAATTTCCTCCCCCGTCGGTGGAAACGTAGCCTTTGTACCCGTGCACCGTGTACATACACCTTGTATACGCTAACAATATAATATCCTATGTAACCTACGGACGTTAAAGCGGATAAGATCACTTTGCATTCTCCTTCCGTCAGCCCCGGGGATTGTTTCGTGGTCTCTTGGTGGCCCTTGAAGCTCGTCCAGCGTCACTTGACTCGGGGGTGTGAGGGGCGGCGATTCAATGTTCGTGTCGATTCATCTTTGTTTCTTTGATGCGATCTTGCATGATGAAGTGTCTTCTGTGTGTTCGAACGATCGTTACCTGATAAACAATTTGCGATCACAAGGCGGAAAGAGTAAAAAAGAATAATGAACGATAAAATTTCATTTACCATCGATCGAGCTGATGCGACGTGTCGTTGATCGAACGATCGACAACGCGAAATTGCTTCGTGATCGCAATTTGTACACCGATATTCTGAATTCTCTCGGCGAAGAAATTCGGGAAGTGTGTAAAAATGATGTCACGTGTATCGAGGCTGAACAACGTAAAATTATAATGGATAATTCTAGGGTAATCGCGTGGCCAGAAGAGTACGCATTTAAAATATACCGCAGCCCGTTGCGCGCACGATTCGAAACGAAATTAAAATTCTTACCAAGGTACGCGACGTCTCGCAGGAAACGACTTAATCCTCTAGGAAACGCTTCCGGTGTGCGTTCGTCGTCAGTTCAAGAGCCACCGTTTTCTTCTCGCCGAGGCGAGACGTTCTCCGCGCGCATTGAATGCACACACAAGTGGTGCCTGTCCTTTTCATTTTTCTTTCTTTCTTGTTCACGAGGTATACAGCGATTAGATGGAGTTCGTGTGTGTGTGTGTGTGTGTGTGTCGAATATAATATTTAAATATTAAGAAAAAAGTTTTCAGGCACGCAAGTTGGGCAGGGGAGCAGCTCGCAGCGAGTGGAAGAGGACACTCGCGTCCCTTAGTCCCTCCCTTCGTTTCGCACGTTTCCGTGAATCTCCAACCGGGGATCGATCTCGTCCCCGAGCAAAGATTCTTCCTCTCGGCACGTGCGCGTCTTCCCTATCCCTTTTTATCCTTCTTCTCTTTCTCGTTTCGTTTAAATAAGAAGACACAGTCAATCGGGAAGAGGATTGGACCCGTTGTTTACGCAACTGCAGCAAGACTTTCGTTTGATCTGCGCTTAGAAAAGTAGGCGGCTTCTTCATCCCCGCGAATAATCGAAGGAAAACTCGAACCTTCAGGCAGTCTGTGCGTTTGTGTGTATGTGTTCTCTTTTCTTTTTCTTTTACATCGTTCTACTTCTTCGCCAGGAACGTATAATTCACCGTCAGGTCGACGTGAAAGCAGCACAAAACCGAACGACTCTATCCACTAGAGTCAACGAATTCACAGTACACCTGAACATGGACCTGAAGATACTTCCTATCCCCGAAAGAGAGAGACACACTGAGAGAGAGAGAGAGAGAGAGAGAGAGAAACGAGAGAAGGATTACAAGAGAGGTCGGATAAACGATCGTAGAGGAGGGACTTGAGGAGACGCGAGCGTCGTTGAGGTGACCGAACATCAACGGTTCGGTTCCCTTAATACGAATGCTGCGGCTGCAAAGACGAGACTCAGCTGTGTGCAGACGTGTCGGAGCCCTGACTGTTGCCCAGTCCTCCCATTCCGGGCTGCGAGGTGAGCCTGGTGGCCGACTGCGAGGTCGTGGTCGTGGCCACCGTGGAATGTGCCAGGCTGTGGTGCCTTCCGGTCTCTGGCACCAGGTGAGGCGTACGGCTCGAGACCGGTGGTAAGATCGAACTGGCCGGCCAAGGATGAAGGGACGCGGTGCTGGGTGCGCTTGGCACGCTCCTCGAGTGCGGCAGCGAGTTCGACAAGTTGGCCAGAGGATGATGAGCCGACACGGAGATGCCCATCGTCATACTGTTTACCATTGGCACACCGCCACCGCCGCCCCCACCGCCACCCCCGCCACCCCCGCCGCCACCGCCGCCGCTACCCGAAGACGCCATCGCGACCGCGGTGTCCGGGTGAAGGAAGTTGCGTCTCTGCTCCATCCTCTCGGCGTGCTGGGCCAGACACCTGGTCAACTCTTCCGGCAACAGCTCCAGCTGAGCCTGGAGACCGGTCAGTTTCTCTTCTAGGCCGATCAGCCGATCCTCCAGACCCACCAAACGTTCCTCCAGCCCGTCCTGACGGGTGCTCATGTCGGACACGATCTCGTACACTGTGTTCTGCGTCTGTGTGAAAAATAATTAGTCCTAGTTATGAGCCCGCCGAGGAGGCGACGCGAGTAGTACGGAACTACGAGTGGTCGGACGAGGGGAAAGGGATTGGTATAAGGTTGTACAGGCGGATATTTTCTCTGGAGTGAGGCAATGCGAGTGGAATAGGATCCTTCGTGTTCAGGCAAGTAGAGTAGGCCTGTATGTTGTCAGACAAGTGGCCTGGCTCTGTGTTTGGTCATATAAGTAGTATAGGCCTGTGTGCGGTCAGACAAGTAGTCTATGGACTGTAGTATAGGTGAGTGGAATAGGAGCGTATGTAGTAAGGCAAGTGGAGTAGGCCTGTGTGTTGTCAGACAAGTATCCTGGGTCTGTGTTTGGTTATGTAAGGGGTATAGGTCTGTATCTGGTCAGACAAGTATTCTATGGACAGTAGTATAGGTGGGTGGAATAGGGCCGTATGTTGTCAGACGAGTAGTGCTGGTCTGTAATTAGTCGGACAGGTAGAATAGGGATTTCATAGTCACCCAAGTAGAGTAATCAGTGATTAATGCTGTTTGGCGACTAGAAATCTTTGTACCAGTATAATAGTCCATTTTCAACGGTCGGATTAAACAAGACAAACCGGACGATTGAAGTTCCATTGAATTGAAGTTTCCGTGAATAGGTGTGACAATTGACGAACAATTCACTGGTATGGTCAGTGTTTCATCGCGGTCATCCAAAAAAAAGACAATATTTCTTCTGTGTCGAGAACGATCGATTCGCAAACGAAGAGCTTGTTCCCGACTATAAAGGACGTTTGACCGACACACGACAACGATGCTCCATCCATAAGGCGGATACGGAAGTTTAATTGGATTCAAAGTTACTTGCGTGCTGGTACCTTGGCCATATCTGTGATGGTGTTGGCATTGTCCATTAATTTTCGCTGATCCATTTTCACTTTCCTGAGCCTGAAAGTTCGTATTACGGATGAGGTTGTTAATTATCCCCGGTGCACAGGTGTCAATCAGAAGTCGCCTATTGACTTACGCGTAAATAGCCAATAAAAACTTCCGTTGATGCGTTCGAACACGACCCGGATTGACACGCTTCACCAGCCTAGTGTGCTTGTAAATTAGCCACGTCTCACGCAACACGTTCGCCGCTGCGTTTTTCAACTGAAATATAACGTCTCGTTAATTAGAATCTACACCTTTTCGTATTCTCAGCTTGACAACTACACTTGTCTCCCTTTTTCTCAAATTTACACCAATCGAAGATTTTCATTAATTTGTTCAATTTCAATTAACAGATTAACGCTGCCTCTTCGTTCATCACCATTCTAAAGTATTTGCATATTTTATAAAATTCAAGAATTAAAGAAAATTAGAAATATTCAAAAAATTTTCCCTCGCCTTCGAGTGGCAATAAAGCATCGTGAAATGGTTCAATTACAAGCATGTCAAAAGAAAGCGTGTCCATCCTGATAAAGTGAAAGCAACATATGTTCACGTACTTTGAGTACTTATAGAACAGCTGGAAGATACTGTGAACTTTTTCCTGAATGCCAGCAATCCTTTATCCCTAGCTATTTCCGAGCTTTATACATATCACAGGCTATTAATTAATTCAAAAGCCGAAGCGTTCGATCTAGAAGTAGAGACTGGACGGCTGTCGTTCACATGCCGTTTGTCCACTGAAACAAGTTAGATATGAATAGTTCATATCTAAGAAAATAGTCTCGATGAAAAATTTCACAATGACATGAACGACATCATATGCAAAGTTAATCAATAAATTATTAAATCATGAACCATTCGCTTATTATAATAATTTACTACATAATCGTATTATCTACGATAAAAATTGTTATTTTATCCATTTTAAGGAATAACAAATTGATCCCATAAAAAGAATTTCATATTTAGCGTTCTCAAATAACGTTGAGCGACTGGTCTATCGTTTCTTCCCTTCATTTTTCGAGTTTTTTTTTTTATTCCCCATCGGTGGAAGGTCGATGCAGTCTTTGTCTCTTAAAATGCGATTCTCTTGTTCGAGCAGCGACTATCGATCGCCACGCTTGGACCATCGGCGACAGAGAAAAATGATAATGACATATTGGACGAGCTAATTTTATAACGTGCTCTAAATCATCGAACGTCGAATTAGATGTTAGAAAAATTTCAAAAGTTACGCTATTCACACCCTTATTATCTTCTCTATAATTTTGAAGGGTTAACTTTTGTTAATTGATACATGTTTTTCATATTTTTCTATCAGTATCAATAACGATAGAGGCAGCGAATCGTGCACACTAGTTCACACCGTGACAAACGCGTCTTACCCTTTTCGTTAATTGTGTATCCATCATGAAGTTGTGAACGTGTTTCTCCGCTCTCGTTAACTCCAGCTTCCTGGAAACAACCGCTACCAACAAGGCTGTGCATCCGGCTCCCTAAAAGCACCATCAAACGTGCCTGTGAACTCAAAACAGCTTCAAATCGTATACTAATTATTATTATTAACACATCAGAAAAAAGAAAGACGTCGAGTTAATTCTTCATTGGAGTCACGTGAAGGTATCGTTGAAAAGTAAACTCTCTTCGAGCTTCAATGTCTCAAAGCGAACAAAATTACGTGTACCGTTAGCTTTTTCGTAAACTAACGTCAGACTCGTACTTTCATTGAGTTTATTTTCGCCAGGTTTCTAAGCATCACCGAACCTTTTTCAGCTCGTTAAAAGAAATTCTTGTTCGCCTTCGTACGATAACGAATTCCAGTCGCGAGCAGAGGGTAACTTTCGACTCAATTACAGACAAATTTCTTCTTTCCAAGTGACTGCTGACTGAAATTATATTCACTTTGGTCTACTCGTTCGGTCTCCCTTTTCTAACTGACACGTAATCTCCTTTTCTTCAATGGATTTCATCTCAAATGTCACGAGTAATACTTGCGAACCACGAGGAAAATCAACCGGATTTATCAAATTTCATGTTTTTCATTCGCTTAAACAAATAGCCTCTGTTACGAACTCGCGGTCATTAGCTCAAATTACTTCGAGTCATAAACTCCGTCGTTAATTAATAACGCAAACTAAAGATTGACAGCTAGTGAAAGATTGTGTAATTAACGAGACTGTTTGCGTTAAGAAATTGACCAATCAACGATGTCTTTCTCAAGTTTCCAAGCTCGGTTTCAAAACTTTCCCCGGGCAAAACGAAGATCGTCAACTTTTCAGTATACATCAATTAGGCTAGTTCTTCCTACACCGTTTCTGCCAAGGTTTTAGATTAACTTTCTACGCTTCGTTGATCCCTGTTCATAAATTTACCTTGAAACCATCCGTGAATATATTCGACTTTATTTGACACCGGGACCATCGTTAAAACGACAGCTTAACACCTTTATTGGTATAAGGCTGTTTCTTTCTTTCATCAAAAACAATTTAATAACGTTTTATATGCGGCGTGTGACCATTTTTTGGAGTAATAAACATAAAATGAAATTAACGGTTACTGTTCGGTATAGTATAAGATTGAACGGCAAAAGGTAGCGGGAATCTCTGAAAACACTTAATAAAGCTCGCTTTCGACGTGGCGTCTGTACGGGAATGGGCATGCAAATCTCGCGAGAATTTCCATATTAAACTTCGGGTCTGGTCTTACCATTATTCCAGTTGAAACTGCTATACCTCGACCGCAGTACGTGTTGGGTACGATGTCACCGAAACCGACGCTCAGGAACGTGATAGCTATGAGCCACATAGCATTAAGGAGATTCGCGTGCTCCTCGTCGTGAAACCTGCAGCCACACCAGAGAAAACAGGGTTGAAATATTGAAGAACCTTCGACCAGAATATTTGATTACACCCTCGGTCAATTTCTCCCGAATCTGAATTTCTTAATTATCCAGCATACTATCCCAATTATAAACCGAGATTCTTCGTGTATATTAATGAGATTCGATATCAGTCTTCTCCTTCGTTACCTTTTGGCCAACGCGTCTGACCAGGTATCGTCTTATACTACTTACAAGTTTCTCCCTGTACTCTTCTCGATATTTTTCTTAATCGCTACAAATATAAAAAGTGCCTCAGGTAAAAATTGTCAGAATGATCTTTACAGAGCTTTTTTATGTTTTCAAAAGCTTTTAAAATTTTTCCAAACAAATGCACCACATATTTTACACCGTAACACTCTGCGGAGTGTCAGACAAATTTATATTTCATGAAAAACACCGAATAACAGGCAAACACCTGTATTTAAATATAATCCAGTGACGTTAAAACACACTGAAATTCCCGGGATGAGATGAAAAGTGTTATGAATGAATATTTTTCTAAAAATATAAAACGATATCTGGAAAATTTCGAACGATCAACACCACTCGAGTTCTGACATGATAATGACGTCGCTTCGAATCTCGATCTCTCGTTCGTTATAAATAGGTGCACAAGTAAACGAGTGCTTTTTTCTACCTCATCGAGTCGACGAAATTCATTATCGGAAATCGTTAAACCGGTGGAACATCAAAATAACACGCGCAGACTGATCCAACTTGTTAAACCGTCCTGTTCTAATGGAACAGCTAATATTACAACGGATTCCTTTTACACAGAGATTTATTTTACCGCCGGTGAACTTCGTCGAAGATCGACTACGTCAATCAATTTAAACAGTTTCGTTAATCTGGATTTAAAGTGAACAAAATTGTGCAAATGTTGCACCGATTTTCGTTACTCCGGTAAATAAAAAATGTAATAACATCAATGGATATGGTTACAATACCAAAATAAGTGTTTTCTAGCAATATTAGCCTGTACGATTTTGTTGATCTCCTGAAATCCCCTTGGCAATTCAAAATTATCTGTTGCAATTCACAGTTACGCGTTCTCTTCTCTTATCTTGACGATTCTGTCGGCTTAGCCACGGCCGTGCTGTTAAACGCAATTAAAATTAATTTCGCTCGTTCCGCTTTATCAATTGCCGCACCTTTTTTAATTACGCGACGGCATTAAGCCATTTAATTGTGTTACACGGCGCAGAGTTTCCTTATGAAACTCCAAAAGTGCGATACCATTTCGGAATAATTGAAACGATGAAGGGAAGACGAGGAATCGCGGATGAAATCGTCGATGGACGGCAAGAAAAGAGAAGAAACTTGGCATAAAGAAACGAATCTTGCAACTTTTTGTATTTCGTTGTAATTACTATCGCTTGAAATTAGGATTCTTTCAAACAGACACGAATTGTTTTCGATTGTTAAAAATTCATATCATTTCGAATCTTCTTCTTATTTTTATCTTTCTTGAAAAATAGGACAAGATCCGATCTTCGGCATCGTGTGCAACCGATCGCGACGTGCACGGGCCGACGAAGATTCGAGCAAGCTTTTATCCGAACAAGAGCGAACGGAGTTCCGTGAACGTCTTGTTTAAGGGAAAAAGACCGGAAGAGGTCCATTCATTGAGGAGAGGAAGAGAAGAGGTCGAACGAAGGTTTTATCGAGGCCGTGAGAGGAAAGCAAAAGAAAGGTTCTCGAGAATCTGTACTTGCTTGAGCGTAACAACGACCAACTTCTCTACACGGTGTCATAAGAAGAACATAGTTGAAGACACCCTAAACTGAATCAGTGCTGTACTCTAATACTGTTTTATGTAAAAAAATTTTAAAGAATCGGTGTAAATAAAAAAATCTTGCAATTAGCCCTGTATAGATTTTATCACCAATACCTTTTGAATGCTATTCAACCTATCAACTATTGAACCCTTTCTCTTTTGACATCCATTATACAAGAAGATTGATCGTTCCTGTGCCCTCTATAGATTTCCTAAATCGACCGCGTTATTTACGGAGAATTTAATTATACGTGGTTCGAGCAATCTCGGCCCCGTAGTAAATCCTTCATTGCCATCTTAACTACGCGCCAGCCCCCTTGTCCGATACGAAGATTTACACCCTTGTCCCGCAACCGTCCTATTCTCGACGCTGTTAACGGGCTCAGGATCTTAGGGCGGCACACCTCAGATCCCCGGATCTCGGATTTTCGGGTGCTTAGAAAGCTGTTAGTCACGATCCTCGACTGATCTGAGGATGATTTTAAGAGGGCGAAGGAAAAAAGAAAACGAATGACGATGACAAGGACGATGATGATGGAAATTCGAAACTTTTTTCCATAGAATTTAATGAAATTTAATAAAGCTTACCTCTCACACTGGCGTAACGTCCACGAAGCGATGATCCACAGGGAGACCATGAAGACGAGCAACACGGTACCCGGGCAAATGGTCATCAGAGTCTTCAGGACGAATCTGGTGTTGAAGTTAATACGATTCAAGGCCCCTATGCTGCGCGACGAGGCGTCGGTGAACAGCTTCGAATGGAGCAGCATAACGCGACAGATGAGGTAGAGTCTGAAGAACATCGGTAGCGAGAGGGTGACGTCGTACGGCACCCATTTCGACCCGAAATCACCACCCTTGTTCGCCAGTTTGGTCGTCCACAGGAAGTAGTATTCCCCCGGGATCGGGTGGACCGCACAGATTACTAATTCGAGGGAAATCTGAGCGATCCTCTGCCAGGTCATCGCGATCCTCCAATCGTCCGCGCAGTTATCGATCATGAACAACTGTCGACAAAAATTCAACGTTAAAAAAAGAACATTATCGGATTTGTAATATTTATTTATCAAACGCGAAACTATAAATAAATCATAAATCTTCGTTTAGAACGATCAGTTTATTACTCCTCCACCTTAAGAATAACCCAACACCACGAGTTCACGAACTCGTAAAAACGTTCTGTAAATGAAAACTAGCCTCTGCGACTACCATTCGCCGAGGCCATAAATATTTATAGAGGGAACTCGTTATTACTGTCATTATACTTCGCTAAGTTTCATTTTCGCAACTCGTTCACCGGCTATTATCAAGTTTCGAAAGTGCATTATATCGGCGCGGCTAATCACGAACTCGCTGCTATAGGTAATAACCTTCCGGTATCGTAGTCTTTCGTTAATTTCATTAAAGTTATTTCACACACGGCTATTCCAAGTGTAATTTTGAAAATATGATACATAATTATCGTAAAACGCGGTGCATTAAATCGCGAACTCGTTTTATTGTCTGTTCTGGCTCGTATCGATAAAACGAATTATAGCAGCCCCGAAGAGATCCTGGAAGAAGTTACAAGAGCATCGACCAAGGCTTCACCCTCGATACGAACTGTCTTACACTTTACTGTCAATTTGTAGCGTACCACTGCAGCATCAACGTGGAAAAATATCTCGAACCTTCTCTGTTTTATATTTCACCCTGCTGTATAATTTCTTATAATTGCTCCCGTGCCCGAATAAAATGTGCGCTTTAATGTGTCTTCTGCTTTTAAAGAAATTGAAAAGGTTGATTTCATAATTTTTTACAATAAAAACTTCTACCCAGGAAGTTTGATCAAAAAATTTTCCAATCCTTTAATTTCGAGCATAAAAAGTACCACTTGAAACGGTGCTATTATTTCAAGTACGTTTTTGAAGTATTGAAGCTACCATCTCTATTTTAACGTCTTCGATGATCAATACTATCACTCGAAGAACTTTGTCGAGCTTCAGCTTCGTGAAGTGGAAGTTTGAAGGATTTCGTCGCGCTTCAACTTCTCCAAGTGGAAGGGAACAAAGAAAAGAAGATGATCGATACGAAAACGTCAGGGACTTTATAATCGTTTGAATTGTATTTTCGAAAAATTAACCCAGGATTTTCTGGGATTCTCGTACGAGTTCTAAATAATATTTCAGAAATTTCTAAACTTTTCCGTACCGCTTTCCACTAATTCGCTAATAACGAGGGAAAAGCCGGCCAGTGAAGCGGACTGGCACCAATCGAAAATCAATAAATCTGCCATGCTTCCGAACGGGACAACAATGCATCAACGTTTGGAATTCTGTCGGGGTTGGGGGATTGCTACGTCGATCAACGCACCCCTCGAGATACAACCCTTTCGTTTCGCGGGCCAGTCAGGTGATCCCGACGAATCTGCGCATGCAAATCGTTGATAAACGACAATCAACAGGTGTTGAAAGGTCAACGGGCCATTAGGCTGGTATCCAAGCGTCGTCGACGACGACACTGTGAAACCTGTGCTCGCGGATCTCCTCGTTTCTCTTCTCGTTCGTTTGCCAGAGGACTCGTACACTCTCAACTTCTGTTAGGTAAACGTTCGTCGAGAGCCGGTTAATTCGATGGGAATGTGTGCGTAAGTCGAATCGCGTGATTCGTTTCCATTTCACCTACATTCCGCTTCGAAACTTATAGGACGCTTATCATTTTATAATAAACAGGCTGAGATTATATTACGAAAATTTTTCATATTTCCATTTGCATAATTGACATCTACCCTTGAGAAATTTAATCTTAAACGCTTTCTCCTCTATCTAATAAAATAAATAAGGAACTTTTGAAAGCTGGTCAAGAATTTCTACAAATATTATATTAAACGTTAGATTTGCTCTCCTTCTCGAGTGTCATCGAAAACGTACCTCTCGGCCAACTTATTACACTGTCATCTCAGGTAACATATTTTTCGATGCGCTCGATGGTAACGGGGAATGGAGAAATATTTCTTCGTGACAGACGCCGTCTCGAATATCGATCAAAAATATCGAGAACGGGGTCGACGCGGTATTGCATCAAAATCGATCAAAGTGAGCACTGTCATTTTTCAACAGTGGAACGAGACAATAGTTTCGTTAATAGAATTCCAAGCAACACGAAAGAAACACTGAAAGCAGTTTACCTTGGTTCATTTTCTAGAAATGAAAAAGAAAAGTGTCCTGAAAAGTGAAACCGTTCATGGTCCATCTTCTGACGGTTAAAACCATAAAGATTAACTTATCGTTAGTAAATTATTTATGAAATACGATTATGATAATTTGTGATAATGAGATACAATTTTCCGGTCGCAACTCATTACTATTTATTACTATTCATTACACGGTAATTGGGTTTAACTGTTTATCCCGATTACACACGATTCCGAATGTAGAGATATCATCAACCGGTGACTCCATAATTTGCCCTTTATAATCAACGAACAATACTACACAAACGGCAATATTAAACATTGCACAGTAGCAGGAAATAGCAGTTTCCTGAACATCGATATCCTCTCATTGTCCGCATGCAATATACATGTAATAGCTAATCAATTTTACAACAGAGGAATTATTACCCAAAGATACCAGAGATTTGATCTGGTTCATTCCGATTCTCCTTTGTCCTTTATCAACGATTAATAGGAAACGAAGTCAAGGATGAATTCATCGGTGATTTCTTTGATGTAGAACCTTGTGTCCTTGGTCGAAAACTGGACACGACAGAAACACCGTTCTAAAAGTGATCGTCGAAATTAGAACCGACCGGGATTACAACGCGGACCACGTTCCCGGTTTTCCTTATGAATATACACCGTTTCTGGATAACTGGAGCCGTTTAGACGACCACGAACAAATCGGCTTTCCCGTACACGTGCCACGTTAAACATTCCGACGTCTTTCGCCGAGGATTACTGTCGTAGATCTGTACGACCATCCGAGTGTTACGTTTAATTAAACGGAGAACACTTAACCGCGATCCTCCGAGTACTCTTTGTTGTCTACATACGACTAAAGCCGGCTATCGGAAAGCTGTTTCGTGCTTCCCATTCGTTTCATTCCCTTTTGCTTTTGTTCTTTGGTTGTTAGAGTGTTCTACTTTCTATCAATAGGGTCATTCACCGTGTCATTGTAACAGATTCGGATTTTTTAAGAACGAAACTTTGTAACTTCGACGAATTGCGTGTTAGTTCATTCTTGCGCCGATAATTCGTACGAGGAGCTTCGGGACTGAATAATCAAAGCGAAGTGTTTATCAAATCGTCTGAATTATGCAGAAGACAATCGGAAGCGTGTCACGGTCATTCAATCAATTCCACTTCGAATTACTCGATATCGTTCCCCCTCGAAAGAATACCTTTCGGACGTAAGATGATTACATAAAATCCAGATAACAGTAAAATACTGTAGAATCAATGATTGAAAAAGGATCTGAATATTAATTACTGGATTTGTAATTCCAAAATAATATCTTATCGATTATAAACTCTGAATTTCATTGGAGAAGGAATTAAACTTAAAGACGAAGGTACATCGAACAAGTACGTCCCATGAGATTATCGTGATCTTCGAGGAATCGCGTGCCGTGGATCCATTAAAATTTGTAATACCGGTGATAGTTTACAGTTTACAACGCTCGTTTCCGAGGGATTAGCCGTTGTTACGCCGGTTCAAGAACGGGTTACGTAGCTAGTCACGGATCGCGGTTTATGACCGATGCTTATGTAAACTCGGCGAGCCGAACGTTCTGTTGGGAACGTGCCCTACGGAAGCATGCAAGCTGAGACCGTCGAGTATTGCAGAAACTCGATTGTTTTGCGGCAGTTTGAGAAATTCGCTTTCTTTGACGTTTCATCGATATCAATTAACGCGTTGATTGCGACGGGCTCACCGTTTCTTGCATCCCTTCGAGTTTTGCATAATTATATCATTTCCATAAACCTCGGACAGCTTTTCATAAATTTGCTGTTACGATTTATCGTTCCTTTTAAGAGCAAAATTTCACGATATCTGGAAACGAACGAGCGATCGTTCCTTGGATTATGATTGTGTAGAAAACTGGGACAAGAAAAGCCTACGAGGACATTTGCTGATAAGCGATGATCGATATGCAAATTATCGTGTTCCTGAACGCGCGTACCCAACAGCGTAATGTTAAAGAAAAAGCAGCATAAAGAAGCGATATATTGGCTGCTTTACATCGTCATTTTAGGACATCTTCAGGCTGTGTTTACAAGTTTATGTAGTAGTAAAGGCATGATTATTTGTTGTAACTCCCAGTACGCACTTGATGTAACAAGACTTCAAATCCTAAGTGTATATTCAAAGGAAAGGAAAGACTTGTTATGGGTACAGTAAAGTATTAAACGTCTTCCCTATTTGTGTTCCTCTCATTCTGAAACGACATCGACATCGACAGTCGCTCGTAAACGACGTAATCGATAAATTTACGTGCATCGCGAAAGCGATTCTTTGAAAGTAAAGAGTCGCTCGGTGTCCATAGGAACGCAAATGATTTTTCGAATGTCGATGAACCACCCTTTTTCCGTAGAACATGAATATTCTAACAGCGGTAGTGTTCTTATCGCAGAGAGGAGTTTCTCGTAATCCCCTTGAAAATTGAACGAAAACGCGCAATAATCAATCCAATTTCTGTGTCGAATCTAGTTTCCAATCTTTAAACAATTACCAGTTGTCGACGTAAGGAGCACTCGGCACAGAAGAAGAAAAAACACGTAGAATCACTTCTTTGCAGAAAAATGTTTTTACGCTCCTCGGTTCAAGATGCTAATCCCGGTGTCTCGTAAACTTTCTTGCCTAGACCCATTCAGTGCATGGGATTAAATAAAGCGGAGTTCGCGCGTATCTCTGCCCCTTTCCTCTTTCTCGTTCCTTAGAAAGCGTATTTCCCCAACAAGGATTCGCGGACTGCATTATTCGCGACCCTTTTTGCGAATCCGAGTCCCGCTTCTGCTCTGATATACGTAGCTTTTTCTGTCAAGATTTACGGAAAACGTCCCGCGCCCGTAAACCAACTTATTCTATAAAATTACCGTGAAATTCGGTTCGCCACGGAATGAATCAATTTTCTCGGTACTGAATATAATAAATTTAAAGCAGTTCGATCAAACAAACGAATTTCCACGAACAACACGAATTTCTAGAAAACAATAGACGTAGAAATATGCTGACATATTGTAGAGAATTGAATTAACAATATTGTAATGGAAGCATGGAAATACTTGTACGTATAATTAGTTAATAAGTTGATAAGTCTAAATAAAATCTATGAAACGAGTTTAAGGTCTTAATTATATCATAACATTTATGTGTAATGTAACATCTTCATTGAAATCATCTGAAATTAGATTCGTTTCTTCGTTTAATCATTCTTCTTCTGCTTTTTATATTACACCCTATGAATAAATCATGAGGGAGAAGCTAATAGACAAAAAGTGATCAGTATTCAGTATTTCAACAACATATCCACGGTTTCTTCTAATGTTTTATCAGGAATCTATCTGGAAGATTTATCGATTGCTTATATTACGTTTTTGGAGGAAGGAAAATAGAGGAGCGTTTGTTTTAATAATCGAAGCAAGTTTCCAAGGAAACTGCTCCTCCCTTTACGTTCGAAATCCCTCTTAATAAGTTAGCCACGGATAAAGGGATGTCGGATGCGTGTTACCTCACTTGGGCAGTTTCCGCTTGGCACATTTGAGAGCCAACTCAAATATTGATACCAAAGAAAGATGTTCGTTCGAGCGGTTCTCAAACTCGAAACGTCGGAGTCGTGTTTGCACGAGCTAACAGGCCGTTCTTGATTTCAAACTTTGATTTACCATCGGACGGTTGCGCATCCTGTTGCGAGCAAATACTATCGATCTATAAATCGTTCTCGTTTCTTTTTCATCGTTTCCCTCGAAACGTTGTTGGATTTATTATTGAACAAGAAACATTAGCGGTAAATGAGTTTACTATGGTGTATCGGGTAAATAACAGAAGAGGGTCGAGGTATGGTGTATACGTAATTAAATGTTATAAATTCTCTAATTAAGGGTAATGAAGTTTTTAACGTGAGTGTGTTATGGTATTATGGCGTTTATACGAAGCTTGTTACCGTGGAAATAGGACGCATACGGTTTCTCGAATGTCCTAATTAATCCTGTTAATTTTCGAAACTTCCAAGTGGATGTTATAATAACAGTGATATGGATATTAAAACTTGGGTATATGAAAATTGTTTTGGTGTTTGGGAGCTTAGAAATTTGAGAACTTAGCAGTTTGGAAACTTTGAAATTTGGGAACTTAGATACATAGAAACTTAGGTATTAGAAAGCTTAGAAATTTAGTAAACTTTGAACTTGGGAACTTAGACATTTAGAAACTTAGGTATTTGGGAACTTAGATACTTAGAAATGTAGGTAATTGGGAGCTTAGAAATTTTTAAACGTTGAACTTGGTAACTTGAACATTTAGAAACTTAGATATTTGAGAGATTAGATACTTAGAAACTTTGATATTTGGGAGCTAAGAATTTGGAAGCTTTGAAGTTGGGAAGCTGGATATTCAGAGACTAAGGTACTTAAGAACTTAGAAACTTGAATGTTAAGAAATTAAAAAGCTTAGAAATCTAATCAATTAAAAATGTAGAAACCTCGAAGTTTCGAATCGATCGAAATGCTGATAATTTAGAATTACCAGAGATCGAAATTAGAATAAAATTGCTACAATCCATAATTTTGGCGTGACCGTGAGTGTTAATCGCGTTTCGTCAGGATCGTCGATCAATGTAGGAGCTTAATTACACCGTAAGCGAATCCTACACAAGTGGTATCGTTTGACCAGCGATTCTCTGCTCGAGATATTTGACTCTCGTTCCGGCTCTAATGCAATTCATTCAGCTTGATATATGGTCCGGAGATTATCCCGATGGGAATTCGAAGAAACCGTCCCGTTATCGCTGTTGCAGCCCGAGCACGGATCCTCCCGTCTGACTTATGACGGTTCATACTACTGTGGATGAATCTACCAACGTACCGACCGGACCATTCGTGGTCCTATCATCAATTACGCTCTTCCATCGACCTGATACCTAGATAACGGGGGTAAATCGGTTTCGTTGGACAAATCAGATATCCGCTAGCAGCACTCTGTCACGTACTATACAAATGAGTTGGTAATTAATTCCTCTTATGAGAGAATCTTCACAGTTGTATGCTTAGCTACTGTGTCATGCTTAGAAGCGGCGAGATTTTGTATTTTCAAGAAGATGGACGATGTTTGAGGAAACTAAAAGGATCTTTTACCAGGGAACAATATGTTCAGAATTACTTGAGATGTAACTTTTTGGTTGTTCATAGTGCAACTATTAATTTCTATTTAATTTAGGACACTGTGTATCTCTTTTCAAGAAATTACTTTTTAAATACAAATTTTCAGAGAAGAGAATAATTTAGAAATACATTCGCTTTTTTCTATTTATGATGAGAGCTATTCACTTCACCGTGGTTCGAACAAAACCAGCCATCTTTTTTCGAAAGATTCGCTTTCACTGTTGGTCCATTGTTAGCGTTCCCAGTGGCTGATCACATTTGTCAGCCACAGAACAGACGCAGCTTCGTGGAAACCGTGTCGTTTTCGCGGTATTATGCAGTGGGTGTGCAACAGGGCACGGTAACGCAATTAGAACGCGCCGCGCCGCTCGCCATCGGTCCGTCATCGCGAACAATTCGCAATTTTCTCGCTGGTAGGGTGGCAATCGAATTACCGTACAATGCGATACGAAATTCAGGGACGCGAAACGCTCTGGTTGTCACGATTATGCTGCTCGTAATCGCGACATCAACGAGCATACCTAGCGAAATTCGCCAGCCGGTGACCGGCTTTCTTTCGACCATCAGACAGCCGAATCATGGATCTAAATCTAAATTCACGGTTGATCGAATTATTGATACGGCAATTGGTTCCGTTCGTTCGACAGAACATCGAATCTCTATTCCTCGCGAATATCGATTCTTTTGCAATATTTCGACGTTGCTTCTCCTCGTGATTTTATTAATTATTATATCGTATAGAATCACTGTACTTGAAAATAGTAATCAACCTCATCGATGATACCACTGAATCGATTAAGTCAATCTAACTCCGAAATTCGTCGGATAACAGCTTTTCGGAAGCTCGTTAAATCACTAGAGCCAGTGCCGTTCGTTCATTTGCGTTCGGGGAATTAAAATAAAATTGCCTTCATGAAAATTCAAGCGACGCTTAACGGTGGGTGAGGTAGAGATTTTAACGAGCAATTTACGCGTATTGTAATAAATGCGGATCGTTTTACTACGGGGCCAGAGATATCGGACAATGTCGATTTTAATGAGGTCGTGCCTATTTAACGACGAAATTCATGTATCTCTGACTTTTGTTTCCGCAATTTCGGTATTGAAATTTTAATAAAGTAGAAAATTAAATATCGTATATGAATTTTCATCTGTCGAGATTTCGATATTTCGATGGCTGTCTGGTCGACACGAAACATGAAAGGAAATCCGAGCCCGTGACGGGTACTCGTTAGATCGTCACTTACTTACTGGCCCGACAAATTATCTTGCTCACAATTCATTATTCACCGATCTCCCGTTAGTAGGGTATCACTTTTGTGCCGGCGTAACTTCACGGTCATTAATCAGATCTAATCAAGTGGTGGCGGAAAGTAACGGGAAACCGGTGAAATTAGTTTTCAATTACTCGATTAATCATCATTAGATATTCATTAAGGGGACGGTTCTAAGCATAATGTACGCTTAATAGGCGAGTCAATTCAACACAGGGGGAGAGAAAGAAGGGTTGGAAAAGAGGAAGGTAAAATAGGTGAGAACAGAGTTCAGAATTGTTCAAGTAATCTTCTGATACGTATTTTGAATAGAATGAAAATATTAAAATATTGTGTCAGAAGATTATTTAAAATAATCTAAATAATTATTTAGAATAATACAAACTGTGGTACGATTTGGTCGCCGTAACAAAAAATCTTTCAGATGAAAATTCATCACTATTAGGTAAAGAATATATTTTTTATAATAAATTAAATTTAATTTGAACGTTTTAATTTTAAAATAATTTTAGTCAAATCCCAAAAGAAAAAGGGAAGCAAAAATTAAATTTAAAAGAGTTACTAACTTTCCAAATCTTTCCATGACGTTTGAGCCACCCTGTGTTTCATTCATTCAATTGAGACTTCCCTATTGCCCGAAAGTACTATGTTCCGCTGAAATGAAACCTTGTAGCTAGAGATACACGGGTGCAAATGCCACAGGTTTATATCGTGCACTTTTCTCATGCTCGTACCATGGAATTTTTCCACGGGAAATTGTTTACATGCACGCTACAAGGACTTTGTATTGAGCCTATTGGAGTCTTTTCTTTTTTTATACGCACCTGAACTTCTAAGGCATGGTAAGCAAATATGAGGCCAAGCAGTATCACAGTAGACACAGAGATCAGGGTTTTCAGTGCTGTCGAGTAAAACGAGGCCTGCAACAAATAAAACGTCGTCCTCGTAAATCCCAGTTCCGTCATGGTACATCGTTTTTATTCTACGAGCGTCGAAATTTCCCTGCTCCCTATATTATACGAAGAGAAAACCACAGGAAAGAAAGAATATATTCACGGATATGCTTCTTTCTTTAAACTGCACAATTGTGTTCTAAAAATTCATCATTCCGCCAACTGAATCGAGACATGGTATTTAAAGTTAAATATCTTCATTTCGAAATGGGCAAAAGGTAATTATAAATTTCAAATTGAAACTGCGAAAAAATAATTCGAATCATTCGTTCGAAAGAACGAACACGCTGGTCGTTATAAAAGCGTTCTTTTAGTTTTCATAAAAGTTCCTAATGAGTCCACCGACCAACGAATTATTTAAAAAATTGTTTCTAACGTGTTAACACGATCGATACGCGGCACGTGAATAATTAAAATTGTGCTCGCGCGTTTGATGATGCAGCAACGATGGCCGTAATTTGAAAACACAGTAAAAATGGTATTTCTTACTAAAAAATTCATATCGTCACGTAGAAACGGACGGGCGACGATTAATCTTTCTGAATGTATTCAATTTTCACATTTTATCTGGGTATTAGTATCGTAAGATAAACAGCGCAACGCTTCAAATAATAATTCTGAATAGAATGATTGTGAACGAAGGAGATTTCACGATAGAAATGATTTGAAAAATTGAGACAATTGAAACTGCACCGAATGAACTTCTGTAGTAAAGTGTCACGATTACCACTTGTCCGAAACGAGTAAGGACAGTGCTCTGTTAAAATTCTCCCGAGTGCATTCCCTCTAAAAGACTAATTAAGACCGCGACGAAGAAAAAGGATGCACACTCGTAGATGCAGGATAATGAAAGATCGAGATGGTTGCCTAAGGACACTTATTGCCGGCTCGTAAAAGTCGAACGGGAGTCACGCTTTTACCGGTCACATTAAATCGTCTTGACCGCGTTTTCGAAGCTCGTAAAGTGGAGCTGACACTCCAACTATATCCACGGGAAAATAAAATATCACTGCCCCGTGTCCTTTGCTTTCTTTCGCGTCATTTCGTTAAAGGATCTTCGAGGATTACGAGTCTAGAAAGAACACTTTTATATCCTTTCCTTTCATGACTACTCGTATTATAAACATACAAATTATCCAATTTCCTCGATCACAGAAAATTCATTGGTGGTTCAAGAAAGCGGAAGTTCCAAAAGGGACACACGTCGAGGATTGTTAAACCTTGGATGAAGAGTCCTCGAATCGCTCGAAGCTCTTTGAGCAATGAATATTCTCTATGTAATTAATTGGCCAACATCGAACCGAAGTTATTTCTTAAACGAGTTTAAGTTCATTTCTTGCTGCTATTTGGATACATTGAAAAATGATTATAATCCTTCATTGCAGAGATCAGCGATATTAATGTTCTAATTTCACTGTTCAACAAGTAGTAGGTACTAGCATTTAGTGGCCAGTTTCCGGTTTCGTGGTAACGAATCTGTGGTTTTCATAATGGTCGCTAGTCGGTTAATTAATTACATGTAAGAGGAATATAAATTATCCACAAGAGGGTTGTGTAAAGCGTGCATTTCGGCTTCCTACGATCGGTGCTATTGGGATTCGAATTTAATTGAAATATCGCTTGCTGAATGAAGCTTGGTTGATGATCGATTCAATTATGGCAATCTTAATGATTCTCGCTTCTCTTTAAACGCTTCGAAGAAGGAGGAACACCTTGTCGTTGTGTAGTACGACGATAAGAGGAATCGCTTGCAAAGGCAGAGGCGACAGTTTTGGACGACGACCAAAAGGGTTCTCGTTCGTCTCGTTGACAATACCGCGAGACGTAATCCGGTACGTGCAGAAATCCGCTTCTCGAATGAACCAGCGAGCGGGGATTATTGATTTCAAATGAAATACAAGCCGGGGAAATGGAAGCTTTGTCGCTTGATAACTGCTTTCGCCGCGACTGTATTGTCGACGAACGGGGAATTATTTTTCAGTGAAACGCTTCGATTTCGGCTGACGTTGTAAGGAAACGCGAGGTCAGCGTATTTCGAACCGATTTTGGCAACATGAACAATGAGGAATTGTTGTTTTGCAATATTTTCCATCGAAACAATACCTAACAGCATTGTCATTCATTTTTCTAATTTATTTTCAATTGAAAATTGAGTAACACTCAACGTGGGTTATTTTAGTTCTGAACAATTCAATTCATACGTTACTATAACTGTACAAATTCAAGAATTACTCAGAACTCTGTCTACAGTTCTGCAACTCATATTTATGGTGTATACAGCCGGAGCACACACACATTGTGCAGACGGTTATTTTCAACGCTGGTGTTGCTTGTATATCACGTTTGCAGAAGGTTCAGGACCGAGATTAGTTATTGTTTCCTTCGACATTATTGTTTGCCATCGACGTGGCTCGAACGAGCCCGTCATTTGGCTTATTAAACGATCGTAAGTCCCTGAGTGGTTCGATATTAGTTCCGTCATTCCGAGGCGATCGTTTGGTAAACATGACGCGTTATTAATTGTTCTCCTTCTGATAGAAAAGACGTATTGACTGTATCTTAATTGAAATCTTGTCAATTTTAATTTCATACGAATCTTTTCGCAATTACCAGACTCTGTTAATTTGAAAAAAGATATTTCGGATAAAAGTATTATAAAACGTGTTTTATTGATTGTTAATCGGATTAATAGATAATGCGTTGGAAAATAGACCGCGATTCTGGGATTTTATTATATTAATTAGGTCGTTTACACTGGTCGGTTTCATTATCTTTGTTCTAACAGAAACAAGCACTGTATCTCATCGGAACACAATAACGAGCAATAATCGGGTTACAAATTTATTGTAAAATACCGAAAAGAGGTCGTTGCATAATTTTGACCGATGGAATCAGAATAATTTCAAACAATCTTTATTTTGCAGGGTTTTTTTTGAATTTAAAAACTCTCAAAAGTAAAAGGATTTTACCAGAAGTGATAAAATTCTTCTAAAAATGAAGATGCTTCTTTTTATATAGTAATGCAATTTCATCGAGATTTCATATTGAAAAAAGAACATTCAATTTCATCTAGATGGTAGGCAAATATTGGATGAACTTTGTCTGCGGAAATTCGGAATTCACTCGCCGATATTCATATTCCGGATATTTCGAAGGTTTAATTATAAAAGTGCAGGTGTGCCGATGATGTATCGTGGCCAAGTCGAGATTTAGTTAAAAAATGAAAGAAGAACTAGGAAAATTAAGTGCGAGAATACTTCACGAAGGCTTTAGTCGGGGGGAAAGTTGAACCGCTTCCAGGTAATTATCAACTCGTTAACATGGCCTGCGGCATATTCTTCATGAACTTTTACCTGGTCGTGCGCGATAATTGTAATTTACTTCCGAAATGTTGCTTCTTGCATCGGCGATGTTAAATTGAAAATAATTAAACCGGAAACTTGTGCTTTATTTCACTGAAATACAATTTGAAACTAATTATCAAAGGAAGTAACTATTTATTAAAAATTTTATTCTAAGTACTCATTTTATAAGTTATCTAACACTTTGTAAGTGACACTGTTTTATTTAATAAAAACTCTATTTAATAAAAGTAGAAAGTCTATTTATGCTTTTCCCTCAGTCCCAATTTCAGTTCCTTTAATCAGCTGATTTGTAATTCAGGTGGAAAAAATTAGATGGGTTATGGGTCATACGTGTCGCGTACGTGTCAACGTTTATAAATAAAGACATTTGACGATCTTCGGGATGCATGCCTTTAAGATTCACAACGTTTCTATGGCGACGGTATGATCTGTAGCTGCGCATGTCGGGTTCGACCGTAGCGTTCGGTTACGCCCTTGGAAATTAGTGGAATACGTCCATTTGGTCATTGTTTGTTCAGCCAGTATTCACGCCACGAAGACGAATCTCGATTGTTTGACACGCTGCTATGAGAGATCCTCTAATTACCTACCCTTCTTCGTTAATTTAAGAGGGGATGGTTAAAGGCATTCGTGTTTGCCTCGACAATTAACTCGATTCAATCGTCCTTTGATTAATAATTCGTGTACTAATTAGTGGAATGCAGCTACCAGTGGCTTATACAGTGTTCACGTTTATTTCCAGCTGTTAATTTAACACAGTTTTCTTTATTTCTTTTTTTACAAAAAATTGTTGTCTTCTCATGTATAGATGAGTTAAGTCCTACATTAAGTGGCATTTATTATTTTTTCTTTCTTAAACTATTTTAATTAAAAGTTTTTGTAATTTTACGAAAGATTACTCTCGTTTAAGAAATCTGTATTAATATTTAATTATAATAATTAGTGTGATTAAATGTCGTAAGAGCCACTGGTAGCTATCACTATGAATTCAATATGATTTATGCAAAGATTAAATTGAAAAATGGAACAATGGCATTTTAAATAATTGCAATTATGGTGTCCGACTATACACGGTCATTTCCACTTTCACATTCAACGCTGTTAATGCATACAGCTTAAATAGAGGGAGAAAACGAAACGCAAGTAGAATAGGTCCGCGTTTAGTCAGACACAGTTGTAATCAATATGACAGAAATCGTATACCCTTGTGGTTACTGATCCTCGAATTATCTCGAATGAAGATCATCAGATAAAAATAACTCGTTTCATATATAATCCCTTGAAAATGGTAGCAAATGAATGTGAAATATTTTATTCAATTTCAGAATAAAAATGTATATCTGTCACTTTGAAAGGGTTATTTTTCAAATGACTGTCTCGTTGTGGGGGGATTCAACGAGGGTAGGAAAATAAGTGTGCAGAACATGACATATTTAGATCAATTTTTTTTTTTGCTTCGAGCTGTTACAGGCAATCGCATGAAATATGATTCCCAGGGAAAATGCTATGAATAGTTTTGTCGCGGAAACGCAACGCCATGGAAACTTTAAATGATGGAGGACGTCGAATCCGGAATTTTGCGATCGGAGATTTATGCCTCGTGTTCGAATTGTAAATTGAGGTTCATCGAACACCGTTATTGTTAAATATTTATCGTACCCTTTACACTGGTAGCGTCATATTTTCCACTGTTGTAACCTTATTGAATCCCTGGAAAATGGATCGAGAATAATCTTCCGACATCGTGAGATCATTGTATCACGTTTTATCATGTAAAATAAAATTCAAATTACAATTCAACGATCCATTCTCCATCGTGTAGACGTAATTAACGTTAAGTACTATATTACGGTAAATGTTTAAATAGAGAATAATGCATTATGCGATTAATTAGAATATCGAAGATGATACGTATTTTTATCATGGCGTGGATCGGTTAATCTTGTTACACTGAAATAATTTCCCGCGGGGCTTCGATTCGAATCAAGGATCGTATTTTATCATCTTGTGTCAGCTCGAGCTTCAGGAACATGTTAATCCTGATATAAAAAGATCTTCTTGAACCAGAAAATTGTGCCGAGTGCTGGAGAAAACTAATGATTGATCGTGATGAGATTACTATCTTAAATATGCCAGTTTTATTTTTATCCTCTCTATCGAATACTAATTAAAATTTAAAAATCAGAAATTTTCCAACATTTATTACTAATTTTTTATCACGCATGACAAGGATTTCATGGAACGTGTAAAGAAAAACGTCAAAGTGTTAGGAAAAAACGCGGAAACACTTGAAAAGTTATTTCGCGGAAAGGAAATCGTAGCGATTCGATCTTCGTTCGGATATTACAATGCAGGGAGCAATTGCTTGCGACATCAAAGGGGCTGCTACGAAAGAGAAGTATGCAAATAAAAAACATGCACAGTCCCTTGCTGCCTTTTTCCCGGCGTAGGGGAGAGAGAAAAAAAAGCCGCCAGCTTATTTTCTTTGACATCGTGCCTCGGAGAGAATGCACGCACGCTGTGGGGTTATTGCATGAGATGAATGAGGAACTTCCAGTGGAAACTTGGTTGCACGAAAACTGGAAGAGTGGCTGCGTGTATGTCGAACGAAATAATAGCCTGGCATTTGAAAGGAATATCTTCCAGGATTGCTTTTGCAGAATTTATGGATGTGCATTAGGGAGTTCCTTCATCTGACGAAAATTACATCCCCGTTTTTATGAGAGTTCTATGTTGCAAAGGATATATTAGAGGTGCGCGATATACAAATAAAAATGTTACGTAAATTTTAGAAATTTACCGGCAAGAAATTTGTTAGCAGAAAATAATCGATTCAATCGGTCATTCGAGGAGAACAGAGAAAATTTCCTACCGGGGGATAAAAAGCATTTGCAGAAAGTTGGAGCCGGCAACGTTTTCTCCTCGAATCTACACGACGATTCGCCAGCTGAAAATTTATCGCCGCAAAAAGCTTTATCGCCGAGCTGGCTTAATCCTCTCCGATGACTGGCACACCGGAAAACACTCTGGCCTCGCGTACACGATAAGAAAGCGCTTCCGGCCGATTCCCTCAAGGACCATTTCCACGTTTGTCCAACCACTGAGACGAAGAAACGTTCCTAGAGGAGATTGAAACCCATGGAAGAGAACCTTTGTAATTCGACAACGAAGACCTATGGAGTGTATACAACCAGTTTTCTTTTTTATCTAGTTAACCCATTTAATCCATTTTCAAATAACATCATTAACAAAATAATTATCAATGATTACACAGTGATACGGGTGAAATATCGTCATTGGTAATCTACACTGATGCATAATTCAGGGAAGATTAAGTTGTATTAAATTTACAGATGTAATAGGAAGTTTAGAGGTTTAGAGAATTCCATTTCGTGTTGTTTCATTGAATTGCGGAACGTTTCGGATAATTAGTAGATGAAGTTCTAATTTGTATCCAAGCTTCATGATAACCGTGATAGATGGAATAAATTGATTTATGTTACAACTGGTCTTTATTTGTTAACGTTTATGAACGGTGGATACCGTGTGCGACTGAAAATTATAATTAATTTTAATTGAGCAGCTTAACTAGTCAAATTGAGTGAATTTCATTTGTGATTTTAATTGCACGCATTCGGAAATTTAGCAAATTCGTGTACATTGGTCTGTTTCGTTGGCTAGTAATTAATTAATTTAATCCATTAGTTGTTGACGGACATATTGTTCCAGGTGGGAATAGTTGATTTGTTTAAAAATTTTTTGGATTTGAGTGAAATCTAAATAATAAATATTTTATAAAACAATAAATTATTAAATGTCTAAAATTGTTTCCTGATTTCCTCTGAAAACAAAGCTTCTGTATTCTTTATTTCAGACATTCGTCTTTATAATCGGTTCCCGATGCGAGATAACGTTATGGAAACCAGACTTTAAATTACGAGAGGTTCGATTTGAAATTACATCGGACCAGAAAGCAATCCAAACGTTTTCTGAATTTCTTGAACGAGAATATACGCTCGCCATGGGAGACCGCCCAGTCTCGTTTTGCCGTCTCAGCTCTTCAATAGACGTACGATACACCCGGTATCCAAAATCGTAAATTGTGGACCACCCTTCGAGCCCTTCCAGGTCAGCACCGTTTAAATTGCAAAACAGAACGCCAAGTAATCGCAATGAAACACGGACACTGTGAAATCTGTTACAAAAGCCAGGGAAAATGTGAAAAAAGCGAACGGAAATTGGAACAGCTAAAAAAGATACGATTCTACCGTTTTTTACTTTTGTGTTTCATCGAATTCCTTTTTCACGTCAGTATTGTGCTCCTTGGGATAAAACTGTGTCCGAAAACACTTCTTTGTACATTTCAAAATTTCTATAATCGAACATTTTAATCATAGAAATTACAAGCTTGATATTTAGAAATATATGTGACAGAATATTCTACACTCTAAAATTAATGTAACTAATCTTAATTAAAAAGTTTGATCAAATTTTCGAAACATTTCATGAAACTACAGAAATTCTATTACGTTTCTAATCCAACCCCCAATGAATTGAAGCGTGATAATTATTTTTTCCATTTCTTATTTCAAACTGAAGATAGAAAAATAAAAAGAAGGGAAAAAGGAATCGTGTAATCTACACTTTAGACTACAATTTCAACAGTTTCATCGGTACGATCCATTTCGAAGCAAGGATTATCCTCTCGTATTCGCTTCTACTCTTTTTCCCCACGATACTCAGTATTGCGTTACGCGACAAAGAAGGGAAAAGGAAGAAAATAGGAGGGAAACCAACAGAGCTTTCTCATTTCGATTTCACGTCAGACACGTCGGTTACTGTGGTCGATACAAGCTCCGACTTTTCGCCAGGCTTCTCGTTCGATGGTCTACCCTTATAGACTTTGTACGTTATGCAAGGATTAGGATCGCCGGATGCCGGTGTCTTCGTTGTAGTGGCGTGATAAAAATGGGTCAGAGTGCTTTTACCTCCGGCTTCTGATACGGATTAAAGAACGGAGCCGATGCGACGACGTCTTATCTTCGACCTTTCTCGCGAAACTCTATCGAACGAAAATTCAGCATCACCCTAACGAGTGCTCGAGATTATTTTTTTACTATCAACCTTAATTAGATGAAAATTTACGAGACATTCGTGCAATGCCAATGTTAATTAAATTCACTCACAAGGTTTAGTTATTTTATAGAGGTATAACACAGAAATGAAAACCACAGTGTGAAAATATAATTTTAATTTCGAAGTTTCACGTTAAAATACGGATTCTCGGGCTCTGTTGTACTGAATAATTTAAGGGAACACCTTTTTTGAATTTATCGCTTCGACGAAATGAGATTCGTAACGTTGCCATTAATTCATAAGGCTGATATTGTTCCTCGAAATTAATGTCGCTTTTATTCGAATAATTTTCGACCAGTTACAATGCCTCGAAATGATCGTAATTAACCGTAGAGTATTACGAGTTCGGCTACAAACATTAAGAGGAAACCCCGTTAACACGTAGAATTGTCAACGTAAATCACTGATGTTTTATCTCAAGGTGTCAACTGAAATTTGTACTCTTACAGTAGCAAGAAGCAGCGACAAGAAAAGAATTGTTGCCCTGGTAGAAGTTAGCCGATGGGGTTGAAAAATCGTGGAATCGCGTAGAAACAAATAGAAAACCGTCTAGCTTGGCAACTCGTGCGATCCTGGCGCCAGAAGGAGATCGGAGAGATACACGCCAATGAGCATGAACTAGTTACTTAAATCTACCTCCACCCCGTTTGTCATTGGCAACGGTCCAACGATACGTACCGCATGTGGCTGCCACCAATCTACCGCGGTTATCTCAGGAATTCCGTATAATAATACGTGTTACCCGAACTTTCTGCCTGGGAAATCGAATTTCCTTTGATTCACTTCAGCCAGACGCAGCGAACGGGTTGAAACAATTTCTCACCGATCGATCTTTCGACTAATGCTGATTCCTCTTCTCCTCAACTTCAACTTCTTCGTAGCAAGAAGTGTCAATATAAATGGTATAAGAAATGAAAGTTACGAAGAATGTTACAACGGTGAGATATTAATCTTCGTTTCGTCAAACATTGTCACCGTGTTAATTGGCGAGCCTCTACTCTCAGATTACTCTGCAGCAATTAGCTAGTTTCTCCTTGGGGGATCTTCTTCACGCTTGCAGTTCGTTTGTCTGCCTTTCAGCCTCTGTTTTTCAACGTTTGTCAAAGTCGAGATACGAGTAGGGATTTTAGTGGTCCTCTCGCATCTGGGACAATGTCAAATAATTATTAAGCTACCTTAATGACAGTGTGAGTTTTTAAGCGAGATGATCCTTACGGTAGGTGTGAAAGCATTTTTCGGAGAGAAAAACAGAGGGTTTCTTCGTTGGCTCACTGTGTGGAACGACATTCTAATCTACTTCATCTTGAAAGGTTTCTTTCATAACTGACAAGCTTCAGTTTGTAATAACATTAGTCACCTGTCGTAATTATGAGGGTGTTAAACGAATTAGAGAGCCAACAGTCTTCGTGTTACCAGAATAGCGGAATTAAGAGAAGCCGCCTACTAAGATATTCGAATATTTGCATATATAAAATGATCGAATCGTTTCTCGTGAAAATTAAAATTGAAGATGTTTGTTAGACGTATATTAGATAAGGGTGGAATTGATTCTCCCGATTGCTAGTTCCATCCCTTCGAAACCTGTTAATTCTACTCTAACATGGCGCACGTGGAAGACCGATATTATCGTAGCATTTGAATATCGACATCGCCGTCCCGTATCACAAGTATTGGCTTATCTGGCAGAACGTAATATCGGGAACAATTGCATCGAATTCCGGTATTTAATTATACAACAGCTTCGTGCCAGTGAAACTGCACCAACAACGGATTCCACCAAAGTATTGTGCGACGCGAGCAACCCTTCGGTTCACCCTTTGTACAAAACGCGACGTACCGTAAATTAAAATTTCCTGTTACTAAATGAAACGTCAGCCTTATATAATCACCATACGAAACTCGTAACACGACCGTTAATTTTATAAAATTCCATAAACGATAAAATATTGCATAATTTTAGAAATTTTAATGTTGTGAACATTACTCGATACTTCACTTTGTATCATTATTAACTTACTTTTAATACTTTGAACAAAAGAAAGCAAGTATCATAAAAATTCGACGATCGTTGACTCCTTTTTACTTTTAGTTTTCCCTGTTTATACCCAGACGAAATCTGTGAGTGACATTGCAAAAAAGAGGGAAAAACTGGAGCCGAGTGAAACAGGACGCGGTAGAAATTCCGATACAGTGGAATCTTTCCAGCAAGAAAAATGATACATGGCGTTTTCTTTCCTCGACTTAATCGGTAAGGATGTATCGTTGAAATTCAGATGCATCTATGATGGCCACTCGAAAATAGTTTTGTACCGCACAGAACGAACATTTCAGTCGTTAAACAGATTGCCGTACACTGTTTTGCAATGTAAATCGAAGCGCAGAGAATTAGAACCATTGTGTTCAACGCGATATGGAAATTTCATAATTGCGTACTGATAAAAATTCATATGTTCCATAGTTTTGCTTCATGGTTCTCTATAGGGTGTTTCCAAATTTTTTTCTCTTCCGTTCAGTACAGCATCGAGTAAAGTAGATTTACGATTAATAAATTTATCTTTTGTTTTCAAGTATATAAATATAAAAGACGAAGAATATTGTTCCAATTTTCTTTAGTTTCTCTAGGAAACGCAAAGGAGCAACGATCCCCAAAGCAATGCATAAAGAATGAAGCTCGATGCGATCGACAAGTTGTCGATTTTCGGAATTTCCTTCTCAGAATATACTCCGCCGTCCCTCCCAATATTTGCAATTCGATTCGTTCAGTATATAACAGCGCAACAGCGAGAATTTTCGAATTCTTCGAAAAGCCACGCGTTGCCAACCAGCGAATCTGATAACCGAGAGCAGGCGTAAATATCTCGACACGTTACACGTACAAGATATTTTATCGGGGTTCTAGTTACGGTAACAGTACATTCTTCTTCACTGACACACTTTCTACATTGTGTTTCTTGACATTTTACCCTCTCATTGTTCCAGATTCGATCTATCTCTCGAATCTGAATTCGTTAATCCTTTTTCTTCTTCATCAAACACCGATACAAATCAACTAAAAGTCGAACTAATTAATTAAATTAATAGCGTGAGGAGCAAATTCTGTCGTTACTTAGAAACATGACACGTGATTGATTAGCCTATCGGAAACAAATTGAAAGATTATTTTAAGAAAGACACCCTGTATAAGGGTTGCACGTCGATCATGCTTCCCCGATATGTACGATTTGGCCCAGAATCCCGTCAGAACGTTCACGGTTTGAAAGAAAGGGAGCAATCGAATGCATCCCCTGGCCTTCTTTCCGGCGAGCACAGTCGACAGTCTGAAATATTTCTCCAAGCCCCGATATACAGGGTGCTTAACGATACAACAGAAAAAAGGCTAATATTCTTTGTTAAAAAGCGAAATAAAAATATAGAACGCAATTTTCCCATACGTGGCTCTGTTTTGGAGAAAATCAACTTTGAATGTACACTCGAAATTCGAGCCCTTACATTTTTTTATCAAAAATAAAATTTTAATCTTTCTGATCGCATCACCCTGTATACGAATATTGTTAATGTATTCGCTGCTTTCTTGGCACGATCTCAGAGAGAAGATTGCAATGGTCAACAACGTAATTTAGTCGTCAACCAAGGCGTTCCTCTGCTCACGCTAGATTTAACTAACCCGATGGGGAATGGGGTGATTAGGGGATGAATGGGCAGAGAGAAAACGGCTTCGTTAAGGTTCCTTTCGAGTGCTCGCTAAAGGGTACGTTTGAGCGGTACGAAAAGACGACTCAGGGGGGGAATAAACAGGGCAATAATTTCAGACGACCGATTCGAGGGACGTTTGTAAGCTGAATTATTCGTTTTCCGGTAGTTTGCAAACGAAATCAAGCGAGATAGTAAGAAACAAGATGTTCGGTGAAGATTGACCAAAACAGGAGGCGTTCGATCGCGAAATGATCGTTGGATGTAAGTTTTATCGGTTATGAAAAGCAAAACGTCATGTAAGAATAATGTTCAGCCAAGTGAAACGCTTAATTGATCATTTATAAACGATACTGTTTAATTCACGGTGTAATAGAAAATCTGTAGCTAGGTAAGAAAATGTCAACTCTAGAATAACGTCAGAAAATGAAACAATTTTCTCACCAGATGATCACGCGTGACATTTAATTACGATTCCAAGTTATGGCTTAATAGTAATTTTATTCTGCTCTCCATTCGCTTGTTGGCTGGTTAATCGAACGAAATGCGAACACCTTTGAATTAACACGGAAATTACGGGTCGTAGAGGAAAATGAAAGAACAAAGGTACCATTGTTGTCATCGACAAAAGGTATAAAGCAAGATGCCTTGGTAAAACCAACGATACTTCTGTTTAAATCTACTTTTCTACAAAAGTATACTGTCGTTCCGTGTTAATTGCAAACTTAAAAGGGGGAAGTTTCCTTTTTTCCCTAAAAAGGTAAAACTAACTTTGGAGCGTACTTTATAAACATTTGCAAAGTCATTAGCTTATTCCGCGTGCCTCGCAGTTATTACCTTTGCCAAAGACTCGGTCATTTTGTTTGCAGGGTTTATAACGTTGTTTGTTGATCATTCTGAAATGTTTTGCGGAGAGTTAACCACTCGAATGCAATTAAAAGATTCAATGTTTTGTTCGAGGACGTGATGGGAAAAATGTACCGACTACTGTTTCGAAATTCATTTTTCATGCACTCGCCTGTTAAACGGTAGATAAACATTTATATTTTATTAGAAAGGATCAGCTAACTCTAATTCGTTTATAAAATCTCAATTAGTGCAGAGCTATTGAAATTCTATTTTTTAGAACAACTCTATCTATCTAACGTGTCAGGTCGTTCTATAAACTATGATGTTTCTAATTTTCTTTACGTTGTCACCATTTAATGTGTCTCCAATGTAGGTCATTTTGTAATTGGTTCAATTTAAATTCAGTGTTCGCACAATCCTAGCGTGTTTTGTGCTTCCGACGAATTGTTGAAACGAACTTCCACGAAACTCATTTATGAATTTACATCAAAAAAAAAAAAAAACAGAATGTAACCGTACGATCACTGTAACGATCAATTGGTCACAGTTTACTACGTGATTTATATTCGGATCTTATCGATCGCTATCGATGTACTCGTAATTAGCCAAGGATCGATTCGAATAGAATCGAATTTGCTTAATGTTGGAAGCGTACATAAACAGGGGTGGTTTTCGTTTCGTAACGTAGGGAGAAATGGGTGTTTAAGCCGTCGTTCGCTGCAGGCTGTATGCTAATGTACTTGACTGTTGTGCTTTCTATGATAATTTTACGCGAGAAGGGCACATTAGGGTGGATAAAAGTAAACGGTCTAGGAATTTCGCGGAGTTCTTTCGCTTGATTGTCTTTGATTTCTTTTAAAAGAATTAATGCTGTGGATTTGAGATACGAATCTCAGAAAATGATATTCCTACTAAGGGAGAGGGTTGTTCAACTCACCTTGGTGTAGACACCGGCGCTGGACAGTTCGTTCTCGATGACCATCACGATGATACCGAACATGCCCATTACGAGCGCGTAGTCACTGATACGTTTCCTCTTCTCGAACAGGGCCTTCCGTCTGCCCAGCCGGTAGCCGACGTTCGGTTTGTGTTTCGAGCCCGGCCCTATGCTGCCCGAATGGCCCTTCACTTGACCACCGCCGGCAAGCAGGCGGTCGTCCATGTACCGTGGGTATTCGGAATGGACGCCAACGAGGGCGATTCCGGCGTCCTCACCGGTTCCGGTAGCAGTCGCGCTACCGCAACCAGCACCCCCGCCAACGCCCCCGGCGATCACCACGCCACCCCCACCGGCCACGCCGCCGCTGTTCTTCATCGCCCCCGGGATCGAGAGTGTCGACACTGGCTTCCGCAGCTGCAACAACAAATAACACCTTTAGCACTTCCACTCGACTTTGCAGGACCTTTTTTTTAGGGATGCAGGGGAACATTTCCTGAACAGATGCGATTTATTACATAGAATTTGATAAAGTTTCTTATATGGTCGAGTTGAACTACTTATAACAGTTAACTTGTATTTCTGCCGACTGTAGGAATCCAAGATATCTCTATCTGGGTTTCTCTTATTTTTCTTGGTAAATTTCTGGGACAAACGCACAAAGAACGCAGTTTTCATGGCACGTTTTAATCTTTGTTGTTCTACTTTCTAGGACGATTGCGAGTAGAATCTCTCCCTTATGGAACTTAGTCGCGGCGATTGTAGAGTAGAGATTTTCTGCTGCATTTTCAGTGCATTTGAAGTTTTCGAATACGGGAATGTTTTAATATAGAGTAACTAGAAGAAACGTAGAATACAGTCTACCTGATAGGATTCAATTTTCGTCGCTTCATTTGCAAGGCTAATCATCAAGACGTTCTATCTTTGCAATTAACAGGTTATAGCAATTTTCTTCAAAGTACGAAGTTCCCCTTCCTGGTACATTTTAATTTTCTCTGCTCCACTTTCAAAAGCGATCGTAGAACGAAAAAGTTAATGGTTCCTTCTATCATTGACCTGTACTACTTCCGATAACATCAGATAACGTTCCTTTTGATCTGCTCGAGCTTTTGAATTCTAACGAGAAAATTTCGGTATAAACAAGCAGGTGCCTGTATAAATACGATGCGCGCGGGACAGTATTCAGTAAAGGCACAATTTCAAAGGAATTATTCCGAGGGGCGGCTGATAAAACGGAGCGAAGTCGTTTCGACAAAAGGATTCGATACGTCTCGTCGACGTTGGGGATAACGTTTCGCAGAAACGAGGATCGCGCTGAACGAGAACACGGTTATTTCAACGGCATCAAACCGAACGAAGCTTTTCTAGGTTAATACCGCCACGGTTTGTTTGAGTGGAGGCATAAAGTACCGATATCCCGAAGGATGTAGGAACGTGTGGCGGAAGAATGTTTAGTACGACGTAACTGGTAGCAGTAAGCGTTTAAAAAAGCTTCGAAGTAGACGTTTTGACATTAACGAGACTGCACAAACTACGTGAAACGTCATAAAATGAACAGCCAAATATAGGCCACCCTTGAAAATTAATCCCTAACCATATCATTTCTTTTTGTTGACTGCCGTTCGTTTCGGGAGCCTTAAAACTTGACAGTAAAACTCGAGCCAGTCTTTCGATACTGGTCAATAAAATTATCAGATTCTTATGGAAACAGAATATGCATCGTGCTAGTGTTTATCGAAGTATAATTTTGTTTGTTTTCTAAAAATAATCTATAAAATTTAATAAAAGCTTCTTAGATAAATCTGCTGTGATCCAATGAAACACGTAACCAAGGATGATTTGATCCTGGACCGTTGAAAATTCGAACGACCAAAACTTACCAATTGCTGGCTATAAAAATATTTCAGTCTATACCAGCCGTGCAGCATTCGATCTCGTTTAAAAGCGAAACAGCACCGAACGTGAAATTTACGAGAGAATAGAACAGAAATTCCAGATTTCACCGGGCCGTTGAAACGTTAAAGGAAAACGATTTCCTGGGAAAGTGGAAAACCGTGGAACTTAGGCAGCAAGTAAGTTGACGAGGGGATACATTGTTCACGAGCGATTCTTCATTCGGGTTGGCCGGAAATCCGGTCAAGGAGACGGTGATCAGTATCGTTATGCCTCGTGGAATCTCGATTGACGAAGATCGATCGTGGTCACGGCAAATGACGAATAAAACCGAAAGTTAACGGTTCAATTTAGATCCAGATTTTCTTTTAATGTACCAGTAAAATGAAAGTAATAAAACGAGGCAATTTGGAAAAGGTCAAAAGTTTGACTACAACGAAAATAATCAGGAAACTTATATGTAATTTTATGTCATCGAATCGAATTATGTCGAAACACGAAGTCATAAATATTAATTCAAGCAATTTCCCGCAAACCATAAACGAACGGAAAGATTCATTTCACAGGACGTACGATGAAAAATTGGTTAAAATTAGGAAGACCTTGCTCGTTCTCGTATCAAGATTTATAGCCTAAATTAATTTCATTACACGTTCGAGTAAGCTCGTAACTTTCCCGAATTTCTAGCCAGTTTAAAAAGTATATCCCTTCCGGCCACTGTTCGCAACACGTGGAACGAAATATTTAACGCGACTCGCGAAAGCATCGTTGGCCTTTTAGCAGAGGGTGACATCGTCGTGCACAAAGGAGCTTTCGTGGCACAATAACGAAGGCCGAAACCCGGCTCCGTTCGTGACAACGAAATCGACCAACAAAGGGCGCTCTACCCGCTAAATTGCATCTCTGCATGGTTAAAATGTCGACGCGTGGCGGGAACGCGTTTAACGGTGGCACCGCGACGCGACGCGGCTTATTCATCGGCGGAAATTGCGTGACTCCGATATGTTCCGGGCGCGCCGTCTAACGGGGTTGATTCATCGAACGATATATCGCGACTTTCGCCGCGAAAATCTACGGGTAACACAGGCGAGGCGAAAAATTCCGTCTAAAAGCGTGCCGGAAATACGAACTGGAAATAGAAATACAATCTGAAAGCGTGCTACCAGAGAAAATTATAGATGTCGGGAAACGTGGCTGGAGTAAAAATGGTAGGAAAAACTACGAGTTGTGACCGAAAAGTGTTGACATCATGCCTCGAAAATCTGTATCCATATCAACATACGTTATTTGTCTAACCAAGGGAAGAAGGTTGACTGACGTTGATAATATTCATAAACGTCGCGATAGAAGAGGGCAGCATTTATCTAAAATAAACCTGGAGTCGTTTGATGACGGATGGTTCACAATGCAAATTGCTCGGCGAGTAATCCAAGTTTTAAACGTACGACGCACGGAAGTAAAAACTTAATTCCCGGTGATGAATTTTCATTCGGAAAGTAGCGCAACAGGAGCACTTAAACCCTCTCGTCTGTCCCCCTCTGTTCCTCCCTGTTTCCCGCTAACGAGTACCAGATGCAGCTGCGACTGCACCAAACCACGCCCCGCAGATGAAACTTCATTTAGTCCGAAGAATATCAAGCTGTTCCTTTTAATTTCGCGCGTTTCAATTACACTTCTACAGGAGAATCGTAAACGTCGCGACGATGGACGCCCGTGCAAATAGCGCGTCACGTTTCCTTGAAAATTTGACGCGCGAAAAAGTACCGCGACTCGCCAGGGAATTACGTTCCGAGCTTAACTTTCTTACCGAGACGGTAAAATTTCCTTCTCCGGGTTCCCGCCTTTTAAAACATTTTCCAGCTGCGAAAGCGGCAAACCGTAAGAGAAAAAAAATATACATCAGTGTGCTATTATCGTAGAACGTTGCCTAGAATTTTTAGAAATAACCAAATTTTCGAGTAGTACTTTTTGTTTGGACCAATTGTTGAGCGTGGAATTGAATTTTCAAATTTATCTCAACGTTGCCGGATAAAACTGTTTACGTACGGTGCTGGAAACCGCTGGAAATACTAGAATGCTCTTTCAATTTGAACCGTCGGTGATCCGTTTGAATTCAGAGAAATAAAACGAAGCCACGAAACGAACAATTCGATCCAACGTTTAATCCCGACTTTTCGCAGCATGATTAACGTAGTTTCGAGTTACGGGAACCTACTCTCGGTTATTAAATCGAGGAACTGTACATTCGGTGAATCGTAGTGATCCCGGAACAACATCGCTGAAACTTTCTTCTTTCATTCGAGAACACGCAATTTCATCGAATGCGATTCTCGTTCGCAACGAACGAATATTTGAGATTGAATTTCTCACTTCTCGCCGTTTATCGGAGTAGAAATAGAAACATCCGTGTCGCGTCGCGAGGTCCCCTTTTCTTTGCTGCGAAATTTAAGGAAACATTGTTTTGATCGTATTCGCGCTAGGTTGAGAAACACTTTCAAAATCATGCTCGCGTGCTACATAGAATCTCGCATCAAGTTGTGCTTATATAAATAACGAATTAATTATTACGTAGATAAAGGCGCTTGATATAAACTTTGCTGATGGAAACTTTTTTAATCTGTTTGGGATTAGAAAAAAAAGAACACGTTATTTATAACGAAGGTTGCATGATTTGCAATCATTTTCATCGATATTTTCGTAGTTTCAATGTTGCAACATGTAAACCTTTTGAAAGTTGAAAGAAGTTAATTATACAAGAGTTACAAGAAGTTGTCTAAAAAAAATTTTGGAAAATATTGATGTTTATAAGCGTAAAGACAAGTAGAACAAGAATATAAGTGTTCAGTGAAGTAGTATAAATCCATAGATAGTCAGACAAGTAACTCGAAATTGAACAAGAAAATATTTCTGACTTTCGTGAAACTTATAATCGTATCAGGTGATCACGAAATGCAAGTGAAATGATTTTACATTAGTCGACCTGGTGACCTTTCCCTTTGAGCAGAGAGGGAAGAGGTAAGATGAGTGGTGATATTGGGAAAGGACAGAAAGGAGGATACAGAAATGGGGATGGTAGTCATGGTAACCGTCCCTAGAGACTACATCTGCCTTAATCTAAACCTTGATTGGCTAAGGTGATCTTAAACTTGTCCTCTCGATAAAGTTTCTCACCTTAACTCCAATTTCGAGCGGTTCACGGTTTCGCGAGTCGAACGACGCGATGGTACGCGAGAACGTTTGCGACAATTTGAAGAAACGACAAGCAACCCTTAATCGATCCCGGTAGCAAAGGTTGCCCTCGATTCCGTGGGGTATCGAGTTTCATTGACGAATAAAACTTAGTGGAACGTTTCTACACGGAATTTCGTGAGGACGTAGAATTTTCAAGGGGTTTCCTTCCAAGAAACTGCGACCTCGTTCGGCCTCTGCCAAGTTTCGATGACATTTGTCGGCCCGTTATCGTTTCACAGAATCGAGCGAAGATTCGGCTGAAGAATTGAATTTGATAGCGCGCCACTGCGGTCGTAAGTTTCTCGATAATGAATAAGGTTAATTTGTTGGAAGGAAGGAAGTTATGGTAAAGCTTCAACGATGTCGAATTTCCTGATAAGGGTTTAATTTCTCTGAACCGATACTTCGCACGTCTAACTGAAGTTCGTTACGTATAAACTATCGTAGCTTTAAGGGTAACTTTAATATCGAGTTGAAATTGTTCTGTAAGAAAAATGATTCCAATTGAACGCCAGTGATAAACGTGTTAAACTTGCTCGAGTATTAGGAGAAGGAAGAAAGAGAGAAAGGTATCGTAAATTTAACGCCACAACATTAAGTCAATCGCCGCTCAAATATGCCACCCATTTATCGGCAGCATCCGCGAGTTTCACAACTTCTTCCCTGACCGAAATTTCCGTCCCACTTTCAGTAAGGGTAATAAAAGGCAAACTCCGGGTAAGCGTTGGAAATCCGGTTAGAACGATGCCTGAATATTGTGAAGATTATATTAACAGTTTGACTGGTAATGTCAGGTACACGTGACGGTAATTAATCTTTCTATAACGAACGAAGTACGTGTCGTCATCTGTAAAGAAAAATAAATTGAAGTGAAATTGTGTCTATGGTATTAATGGGGACACGAGAAGAGTCAACTGTAATTTTTCTAGGTGAAGTTTGTAAATTGTCAGGCAAATGGGATAACACCACGTGTCATCAGGCAAGTAGAACAAAACCGTATATGATTAAACAAATGTATAAAACCGTAAGTCATTAAAGAAAAGACGAATAAATCGGTATGCGGCGAGACAGGCGCATTAGAGGGTAGATAAGTATAATAAGTACATACATGATTAGACATGGTTACATTACAAACTACATAAAAGTAAATGGTACATACAGAGTGTTCGACTAGAGGTGAGCATCCTTGGAAGGGGTGGTAGCTGGGGTAATTCTGAACAACGTTTCCTTCACCAAAATGTTCGTTAAGGGTTAGTGTTTCAATTATTAAATTATTAAATAATAAAATAATAATAATAAATAATAATAAAATAATAATATTAAATGAATAATTATGAAATAATGTAATCAGAGCATGCAGCCGCGAGAGTATTAGCTACAACAACCGTGCTCGACCGTGGTTGTAAACAAACTACTCGATTGCGTCGCGCTCGACTCGTAACCGACACTCCCGAGGCTGAGCCTGCGCGATCAAATTGCTCGGCCTTTCTTATTAATAATTCAAAAATTAAGCCTTAACGAGCATTTTGGTAAAGGAGGAAGTTGTTCCGAATCATTCCAGCTACACCCTTTGCAAAAATACCGACCCCTAGTCGAACACCCTCTATATAAAATACTCTAATATAAACTTGGATTCTAAATAGTCATTACACGACTGCAAATTATCCAATAAAAATTCTGCACAATATTTATAGCAGCAGATGGTTCAAAAATTCATAACATGGCTGATTAAAACAGCGATAAATTAATGATATACTTTATGAAGCTTATAAAAAGAAAAGATTTAGTATCATTCCACTCCATGAATAATTAACACCTAGCAAAAAACGACTGAAGCTAATTATCATTCGACAAAGATGTAGCGCTTCGCGATATCGCGATGCAAAATATCAAGATATAAACTTATTAGAATATTCGTTCTGTGGTTGATTAAGTTTCGTTAATTATGCACCACGAACGTGGTTTCGTGGTCGATTCCAAGACGTAGCAACTTTTAAGAGAAAATCACTCTAACCAGTTTCAGGAAACGTTGGTTAATTCACTTGGTTGCTTCATTGAATTAGTTTCAAGGAGCGAGGTTCATCGTGTTAATCATCCAGCGATTGTACCACCTTCCCGTCGTGCGTTCTCGAGAACCTTTTTAGCTTCGCACCAAACAGATAATGGAGGGGTTAAATAGAATTTATGGTATCACGTTTGCGAACAACTCGCCCTCAGAATTTATACCACTGTTGGTGCGGATCGTGAGAGAGTCAGGGTAATTTGTCAGGGATTAAATAAATAAATAGATGTTAGTTTAATCGAGAAAGATGTTGTTCATTGGTTTCCAATTTCTTTTAAACGATCTCCAAAGGATTCAAATATTAAACTCTACTTCTTTATACATTTATTTTGTTGTAATTGAAATATTTGACTTCTCTGCCGCTTCATCATTTGGAACTTTTCCTTATCCCCATCAATTTCTTCGGCTCGAATGATAGAAACGGAGATCCCAGGGATCGAGCTACAAGACAAAGTCGGCGCCTGGCAGAAATTCTTTCAATTCACACAACATTAAACATTCAACCACGACCCGCTGAGAGGTATCAGTACGCCAAGGCACGTACTGGCGATTTCTATTCAATTTCATTCCGTTGCACGACGATCAACCTCTCGAGCCGCGAGGATAATCTCGCTAATGGAAACGAAATGTTCCAGAAGGACAATGCTCTGTCTCTAGGAAGACAGAGAAGTATCCTCGATGACTAATTATTCAGGTGATAGGCTCGAGTCGATACGATTTGTAAACATCGTTGACCAAAATTATGGATCCATTTTCTTCGAGAACAAATTTTATAATATACACGAGTGTGAAGTCCTAAAATTATTATCTGTTCCTCGTTAATGATACAAAAATTCCGCTTCTAAACACGATGAGATATGATATTAAATTTCGTACTCGTGAATTAAACGCACGTTAAATACGATCAAGAGTTGGATATTTAACATCGTTTCGATAAATAAGGCGGAAAATCGAGGTCGGCGCACGTCAAGGCGGAATATTAACGCGATACGTTAATACCTCTCATTTGAAGAGGAATTCCAATTTCTATCACGCGTTGAACAACGAGATTCACGAGCGAGTGTCGCGAGCGATATCGGATTATTTCCGTTGGAATCGTTCGACTGAAATTCCGCTTCGATCTAGGATGTCTCAATAAACGACAGGATTTCGCGAAGGTTCGCGTCCGTGAATATCGTCTCGGGGATTAAGGGGTTCTCTTCGTCTAATTTTATGTATATATTCCATAACCCATACCGAATCCCTTTTGCATTTTAACGCCGGCAAACCAAGTTCCGGCTCATTGAATTTTGACAGGCTTTTAGAGGGTACCTTTAGAACGACGTTCTTCTACGACTCGTGGAACCGCGATTATTAAGTTTCCTCTCTTCACCGAATCCACGGAGACCATGTTTTTTTCATTATCGATGCTGCACACGTCGAACACGTATCCGTTTGCAAATTTTTACCCAGATATTTACGACTCATAGAGGGTTAAAAATATTAAAAATTAACTCCCATGATACGTGTATCGACTAAAATTAGCTATTGGAATTTCCAAACGAGATTTTTGTATACCGAAATTATAATATTTAAACGATCCGAATGAGAATCCATTTAAAATTAATTTATTCCCGGTAGAAATAAAATGAATGAGAACCAGCATCGGAAAATTGAATCCAGTATTCGAGTAAACGAGTTCAGAACGATCCATCTGTCGCGAATTCAATTTATAAAAGTTCGATTCCCATGAGTTGTGCCTGAAGTTTTCGAAAATGTTACCGAATTTTGTCTGTAAAATTCGGTGAAAAATGTAGCCGACATTTCCGAGTGGAAAATATTTTCAAATCGATCAGAGAAATTACTGTTGAATATGGTGGTTGATTAACGAATGTTCAACCGAGTGAAATTAACAGGTAAATAGCAATTTCACGAATTTCGATTGATTTGCGAAGATACGCGAAACCGGGTATTCAATCTCTGACACTCGGGTCGTTTTTCAATCGGAAAATTCGCTACTGTTAACTGGTATTTTCGTTCGAACGTTTTCCAATTACCGGCTTCGCGTTCGAATTACCCCCGATTATTTCAAATATTTTCGCGCGTGAAAAATCAATGCAGCCAGGTGCGATATTGTCCGTCGAATAATTCCCCAATATTAACAGCGTCTATAGATTAAACCAATCTATCAGTGTCTGTGTACAACTTGCAATTTTTTCGCAACGTATCCTTTTTTTACACAAAAATATATTTGATTACCATTTAATCATCAAATATAAGATAGGAAACAACTCTTTCGTGAAAGTCATTAATTAAAACAATTAATTAGCATGAAATTCATGCTCCACATAATTCGACGGGAAAAAGAATTTCAGCATCGAAACGAATTCTTTCTAGCAGAAACGTTAAACACCGCGTATCGCGAACGACTTTCTCTACGTGGTATTTCATGAATCTCGCGAACACCGCGAGAATTCATTCTGCGAATAATTTAATTAGGGATGGTTTTAAAGCATCCTAGAGTACACGTACGATATTATATCCGCAAATTATAATAAAACACAGACTGTAAAAATCATGCCCCACGATATTACAATCCTTGTGCTTTATAATTGAGAATGAAAAGGTTGAATAATGAGAAATTGTTTAGTTAATTATCATAACATTATATCCAATTATAAATTATCATGGTTAATTATGCAATAAATTTAAATTAATAACAATATGGACTGAATACAGTGAGAAAGAGAGGTGTTTAAATATCGTAACTGTCCGAATTTATAATGAAGGATAGACTGCTGGTGCAGTCTGATTTATTTCTGACCTATACTACTTGCACAGAGAATTCTATACTACTAAATGTTGTATTCGAGTATCTAACTTTTATGTTGTCGCGTTCAGTTTCTTTACTTTCAGTGATCAGTGTACTACAATAAGTGCCATTAAAAGTGTAATAAAATACAAAACAGATGTTTTTCATCTTCTTACACGGTATTTATCATATTCAGAGCAGCGGGGTGGGCAGAAACTTTTGTTCGAAACTCGACTTAACAAGAAACTCATTTCGCAAGAAGTTGAATGTGAGACGAAGCAACATGTACAATACCGATAAAAAGTAGAGAATCATTTATCAAGAAAGATGTCGAGCGAAATCCTTTCAAACCTATCCACTTTTCCCTACGTTCGAAATCTACCGAGAAATAATTATTATTCATCGCGACTGGTGTCACAAAATATAATCTCGAATAAAATGGTTTCATATTTTTCACCGACAGCCAATTCGTTTATATTTCCGAACTCGTGCCGAATCGTTCCTACACACCATAAACAAAAGGAAACCGATGCAGACATCTTTATTTCTTCTGGCATAGAAGCGAAAAAGCAATTAAAAAGGTAGATCTAAAAGCTACTGTGCCATGATACCGTCAATATTTGCCTTCAAAACCGACGTTTCATCTGATATATCGTTGCGAATTTAATCTTGCAGCAAGTTTTCGATATTCCCGGCACGAATCAAAGAAAAGCCGGAACAAAGATAAAACTATTCGTGTTTTGGCTATCGGTTCGCGCTTCCCTTCGCTCTGAAGTGTATTCGCGATGGGATTATTTCACCTTTTATTCTTACAATCGAGAAACTACTTGATGGATCTGAACGTTAGACGAAACATTATTGTTACTCCTCGAATAATGATGGATAGAGGAACGCTTTCTTCGCGTTCTTTCACATTTTACACGATTCACCATCGTTAATAGTCTGATGCGTGTGCTCGGTGAAAAATTCATCCGATAGCTTTCTTTTCTTTTCGAGTGAGAAACAGTATCCATTGTTACATGCAAGTATCCCTCTTTTCTATCGAAGGAAAGATCGTCTAGTCACTTTATCATGCTCACAGTTCGACTATTCTTCTTTTTCAATTATTCCCTTTAAGGGGGATTTCATTTCCTTTTATTCTATTTCTTTGAAAAAAAATTTCAAATAATATATAAATATAAACGAACAAAGTTGTACGGTTCCTTTGTGAAAAAATTGCAAAGGGAGACTGAAAAAGTCAGGTCCATGCTAGAATAGCTTTTCAATGAATGAACCCGTTACATCGGGTCGAGTCAACATTGCCAATTTCGAGGGTAAATAATTAAATTGAGTAAGCTCTAGTTTGACAGCGAGAATGCTCTACGTAAAGATCTCGCGGAGGTTGAGTCACTTTCATCGAAATCGGACGGGTGCTCTTTTCACAGGAAAGCGTTCTTTGATACTGGCAACGGGCTGACGAATCGTCGAGCTGCTCGCGAGTTAATTAAGTTTGTTCGGTACGGCGACGATGAGGTAATCCACGAGCTCGGGAAATCGTTTTAATAACTAACCACGGCCAATTAAACGCAGAATAGCCCGAGGGTTTCGTTGGATTTTTGTCCAGAATTTCACGCGATCTTTCGCGCACGATCAATCGTCGAAATCGTAGTTCGATCATGCTTCAAACGGCATCTCTCTTCCCCGTCACTTTCGAGCAAATGGTTTAAGGTCTAAGAGCGGATAAGACAATACAAAGAGGGTCCCTTCCTGAAACATCTGCTGCTTTTGCCAACGAAGGCTTCAAGTGGATTTTTCAGTGGCCTTTGTCTACTGTTCACGAATCTATTGATCCTGCTACTTCAGCCTGCATCGATCCTCGTTATTTTAGTATTGATATCAAGGTAATATGTATGAATGAAGTTATTCATATTTACTTAGACGTGTGCGCCTTTCAATGAATAATAGATTATTAGAAACATTTGTTTCTCCAACAATTTACTCGGTCAATACTGTGTTAAAATTGAATGGAGCTGCCGTTTGAAGGTTGCTTATTTATTGTTAATTGATAAACGATCATTTATTAAACGTATTTCAGGTAATGTGGATTTAGCGACGGTGGTTCAACATAAATGATAAAATAACGAGAATCAAAGTCTACGGAAAGAATAATTATACTACTGCGACTAACGCGTAGTATATCTTCTCCTTATTAACTTTTTCTTCCTTCATTTTTCATTCTTATTAACTCCGACTATATTTTCTCATTAGACTCGAGAATCCATCCTGATAACCAACGTGTTCTTAAATGAACTTAACGTGACACAAGAATTTCATAAAAAAATTTTCACCGGAAAAAATCTGTCCCCTTTGATTATGTATGTATGTTGCTCTAGAAATACCTTAGAGAATTAAACAGACAACATACCTAATATTTCGGCGATTAATTTTATTCGTGATGCACTTCGCTAAAAATCCTGCGATTTACGTTTCCTGAAAGAATTGATTCCCAGAAACACTTTCGAACTCACCCCTTTCACGATCTACTCTCCAGAACACATTGTTCGCGTTTCGAGCGATTGCCGTTTTCGAAGGAAACGAAAAAGCATTTTCACGAAACAATACGCGGTAAAAGTAAGGCGCCAGGTTGTTATCGCGTTGCACGAAACAGACGTTACCATCGGCGGCCGTTTTTCCGCTGACTTTTTCCGCACGAGTTGGCCGCCACACAATCGGCAAAGGCCAGTCCCAGCACGGTTATTGTGCCAGGGAATATTGTGCGAGTCCCAGGCCAGCCTCTAATCTGCATACGAATGAAATCCGTTAGCCACGAAAGCAAGCAGCCCCGCGAAAAGGGTAAATAAGAAGAAGGCCTCGTTTCTCTTTGCATCTCTTTGTAACCGACCCTTGTCTGCAACCCCTTCGTGTTGCACTTGGAATATTTAAAATGTTCTGACAATTTCTTCCGTGTAATTTCGTGCGCGTGCCGAAAACGATGAAAAAGTTTATCATGGCTGTGGTAAACTATCATCCGATCACAGCAATGTAACAAATAAAGCGTTCTAGTTGATCAGAAATTCAGAATTTTTAAGAGAAAGACTCGTAATCCTACGTTATACGCGTGATCAGCCCAGAGCAGTGAAAAGAGTCAACGCTTTGTCAGACATAGATTAAGATTCCTAACAAAGGTTTGATATCGACAAATTTTTCATCCAGTCTTGATATTTTCTCTATTGTAATGTTAACATTACATCGAAGAACGTCTTCTTCGTGTTCAATAACAATTTTATACACCTAATCAGTCTAGAGCAGTGAAAAGGGTCAACGCTTTGTCAGACATAGACCAAAATTCTTAACAAAAGTTTGATATCGACATATCCAGTCTCGATATTTTCTCTATTATAATGTTAAAGTTACATCGAAGAACGTCTTTTTCGTGTTCAATAACAATTTTATACACCTACTCAGTCTAGAGCAGTGAAAAGGGTCAACGCTTTGTCAGACATAGACCAAAATTCTTAACAAAAGTTTGATATCGATAAATTTTACATAAAGTGTTAATATTTTCTCTATTGTAATGTTAAAGTTACATGATAGAACGTCCTTCTTCATGTTCAACGATAATTTTCTATTCCTCATCAGCTAAGTTAATAAAAGTTTAAATTAAAGTAGTGTATCCCGCGAATATCAAGAGAGCGTCAATGTTCTTTAAGAACCGCATCCACCAAGTTTACTTTAAAGATTGATCAAAGATGTTGCTTAAACTTCTGTCGAGGCAAGCATTCAGAAACTTCGGTGAACATTGGTCGTTTGCGGTTTTGCAGAAGTATTTCCAGAATTCAGAGAATTTTCATATCTTAACTCGAGTTAATCGTAGGAACGGTATACAAACTTAAGGATGCGATTAAAAATAAGAAAAAGAAAAGACTTGGATGAAGAATATCGTAGAAGCATTTCCCTATTTAATATGTCGTTTGATATGGCTGTTCGACAAGAATGTTCCAAGCTGTCGCGGAGTTTGTGTATTGTCCTCTTTGCGGTTTGACTACACGGACAGAAGTTTTCTCATAAAAAAGTTTCGGGTTGACCCCCTCTGAATCTACCAAACAGGGGCGGGGTATTGGTTTTGAGCAAGATCGAGACGTTCAAGAATATCTGATAACGATGTAAGAGGGTGTGCTGTTGACTCTTGACTACATGAATTTTTTTGCATAAGCTTCTGAAGGTACGAAACAGTGTTGAATTTTATTATATAAGGGTGATGTGGTAACTCTTTCTCAGAAAACTCACCCTTACGCCTGATGGGCTCTCAATCTCGGTATCGTTCGTCGAAGATCAAAGGAAGCCGCGATAAAAGGGAGGCAATAAGCTTTAATATCCTCGAATCCCTTTCTAAATGCTCGTATCCAAAGTAACCGAGGGAAGATTCCGTAGAACGATCGCGAAGTTTGACCGAGGGCGGAAGCTGAACGAACTTCTGTCTAACTGTCGTCAGCGAGATCTCGTCGATAAGAGGTAGACATTGTTCCCGCGACCCGGTTCGTATCTCGAGCACCAGTGAAAATGATAAAACGTCCCAGTTGTCCGTTAAACGTGCGCGAAACTTCGTTCCACGAGCTACCGTCGAGCCGGGACGTGATCGGACTCAGGATTTTAGGCCTGGCTCGCAGAATCGAGGCAAATTACTAAAAAAACCTTGGCACACCACGCGATTCCTCTTTAAGACACTGACGATTCATCGCGGGAACCAATCCTGTACCGAGAACGTGGAGGAAATTCGGAACGATCGTTCCAACGAGAAAATTGAACCAGAGGGACGACGGACAATTTTGGCTGGATTCGAGGATTTCCAATCAATTTTTTGAAACAGATTGATAATTAAAAGAACGATGCCAAAGATTTTTCCTTCAAACAAGAATGTACAGAGAGGAGTGTTGGGTGACACCAGGGTGCTGGTCGATTTAAGCGGAATGCGTGAAATTGAAGGAATTTCATGTAAAACTGGGAAATATTTTCCAAATATTTTCAAGAAGAATGCAGCTGATAAATTCTGTGCTTGTAATTGAATACAATTGCGAGCAACCGTTGTAGTTGAAATTTTCAAGAAAATCTTTATTCTATTTCGAAATTTCTACTTCATTGGCGATAGGACACAAGGGTGCAGAAAGGAAGCTGAAATGAAAAGTGGAAAAGTTGGGTAAACACTTCGGAGGAAGCATCCAATAGGTCTGGCAATTTTGAACGCCGCTCTTTTTCCACGGACACTCGATTCTTTTTGATGAAACCTTCTCTTTTCGCTAGCTGATGACATCTCGGGAAATGGACTTTCCCTACGATCGCGTCGGCTAACTTTGCATTGCCAATCTTTTTTCCCTCCTCGAATTTAATACTAGAAACACCAACGTTGTATATCCTATCTTTCAATTACTATAAAAGTATTACTGTTCACTTTCATTTGATTCAATTTATAAGCATAATTCTGTCCACTGGTTATCATAATTCTTTATTTCGCCTTGTTTCGCAGCTCCTAAACCCCGAATATTTTATTATCTCGCTTGACGTTCCTAATTTCTCAACATTTCTCCCCTCAAATATTTCAATTTCCAATTTTTCACCCCACGTATCTCGAGACCTTTCATCTCCTCCCTTTTATACAATCTTTAGAAAACGAGACACTTAACATTTCTTCAAGGGAGCATTCATTTTTTAAGAAAAAACAATAAAACAGATTAAAATGAGAAACGAACAATTACTTGAATTAATTAGTTACTGAACCGACAGTGATATAATTACAAGCGTAAAAGACTCAAATTGAATTGTCCACGTCGACAGTTTGTATTTTCCACAAATTTCTGCATCTTATAATTAAACTAATTGCAACAGTGGAAACGTAACACAGACCTTCTCAGTGACATTTACGTCTGTCCGCGTAGCTGCTCAAGTCAGGTCGGCCACGGCCGGGACGTCGCTGGCACGGTTATGCAACTTTGTTTGTTTATCGCCAGGATGCACTTCACTAAACGTACCGCGTCCCGTCAGCTGCATCGCGGCGTGTAATCGTTCGTCACGGTTTACTGAATCACTCATGTTTAAAAGGTGTGTTCCTCACCGTTCGTAGCTCGATCGAACGGCCGCGCGGACGATGGCGCGCGGTTCATCGAACGGTCGATCAATTTTCTGGTCGATAACGATTTTCGTACCGTTCGAACGCGTCCAACGTTACAAGATACCCTAACGTACATCACTTCTCCTCGAAGCCGATGAAAGCTTGCGAGCTTTGTTTCTTCATCGCGAATCACTCGCGAGCTTCTCTTTCCTCTTCGTCGCAGGCTGACTTTCAATGTCAGCTTTTCGAATCGATCACCAAGCTCGTTATCTACCTCGGCATTTTATTAATCGTCGACATGAATGATGAAAAGCTTTTTTTTCTTCCACCCTCCTTCGCCTCTTCTGACTTTAATTTATATTTTTTCTTCGAGCAAAATTTATTTCTGTCAGACCAGACGAGCCAAGAGAGTCGGTGACGACCGTGATAGACGCCTTTTTATCTTGTGCCACTCTAGTTATTGATCGACGATGTTTGATACAGAGCTCGTACGGATAACACGTGTTCTGATTATATTACCCGGGCTGGTTTACGAGAGAAATAGAAAATATGGACAGGATTGTCAAACGATCGCACAAATTCTGACGTATGATTTATGGAGAACGATTGGCAGGTGATTTATCGTGACATATGTACGGAGGACGATGTGTATGCTCGTCATTTGAATACTTTCGTTGCTTCCGATGATCGAAGGCAACGTTTCAGAAATAATTGCTTTGCAACTTTGTAAATAATTTCCGTGTATTAATCAAATTACTATCACTGTCGCTTAGCCAAAACATTATTCACGGTTGATACATTTTTAAAAAGATATCGAGCAACATTTTTCATTTAAGATGAAAAAATAATAATAACAGATATTCGTTGATCAACGAGAATGAAGAATATAGTTCGCGAATTCGTTTCTTTTTTTTTTTCAAACGTGTGCGAAAATAAAGCTTTTTCTTCGTCGCCACCGTTTTTTATAGTATCAATGCTCGAACGGAAAATTGCGTGATACGGACATAAATTGCCTTTCAACGTGTCGTTCTCTCTTTCGTGTGTCGGATCGAAACGCTATCACACGTTGCACACACTCGCAGCCACGTATGTGACACCCTGGCCAGAAGATTCCACGGATTAAACGGGAACCGCTTTTAAAATGTGTAGTCACGCGTTCGACGAACGATGAAAAATTTACACCCGGGGAAATCGTTACTTGCGTATCGGAAAATGATCCTTCCGTGAACTGCAATGTTCATTTCGCGCGATTTTTCCACCCCTATATTGCGTGCCTCTTCATTTTCAAAAATTATTACAATTTTCGTTTCACGCAATTTCATATCGCTCCTTCGCCGTTGCAATATATCAATTTACGTTCAAATAAAATTTTGATATATAATTTCTTTGAATATTCAAACTCGATACACGGCTCGCAGTTTTTTACTAACAGATATTGGATATTTTATCAGAGTTAATTCAGTGGCGGATGTGTGATCAGTTATTTAGGAGAAATAATATGTCCAAGAGTTTTTAAACGTGTATCCCCTTTTTTAAAATAAAATATTCAAGTTAAATTATATTAAATTGAAGGTTTGTTGAAAATTCTACCTTCAGAGGTATTGTTATTTGAATAATTCCGTTTCGTTTATCCGAGCATAGAAATGCAAATGTAAAAATAAAAACGTAACTGTTCCAACGATTTTGAAAGAGGAGAGAAAATACAGTTACAAAGCCACAATTATTCTGGCATTTAATTAAAAGGAAAAAAAGTAACAATAATAAATCATCAGGTACAAATCACAAGCAAACAATAATATCCAATGAACGCAATCATCAATATGTTTCAAAATATAAACAATAAATTATCTCAGTGCTGTATCCTATTTTGTTTCTTTCTTTCGATATAAGTTAATCATCTCTGAACAATATTTCATCCGGCTGATGAAATCACGGCGCGAAAATAATGGATGAAAGGAGGAACGATCAATCCGTCGTTCGTTCCCGAAATGTGGGGGCTGTCGGTCGTTGCACGTCGCCCGTAAAAACGGTTTTTTGAATTTTTGATCAGCCTTACGAATTTTACTATCGTCGCCAGTGCGACGATATCAAACCGTTTTCAGGCGACGCGCTCGTAAATTCGTTTCTGTCCGACCGACGATTCCTCTTAATCCGTCGTGGTTTGCTCGACCATGCAGTCATCTACAAACGAACCAACAACTTGGCTTATCGATTTCACGCGACGCTGTGCAAGGACCGTTAAAGAAGCTTTTAACTTTGCATAGATGGTTGAAAATACAAGTGCACCGAGATACCTTCCTTTATTCTATATTTTCAACCGATGCTAGTTAACACTTTGACCTTACTCTATTTTGTATTTCAAGTCCGTGAATTTTTGAAAAATTTTATACAACACAGAAACAATATATCTTCGACGTTTTCCAATTGGCAAGTTTGACGAGCTCTTATTGATTACTTAAAAATTTACAGTCTCGTTTCGGGTGGAGAAAGAACGATGAAACGACGAAAATCGTGAAAGTATTAAGAGCAAAAACTTTCTCTGTTGTATGAAACAAAGGGAGAAAAAAGCGGTGGGAAAAGTCAGAGTTCAACAAGGGTGAACAGCAGAATGCCACGGAGGCGGATTTTTTGTACGTCTGCCTATTTTTGTCGAGTAAATCAAACTGTTTGTCGTAGGCGTTAACAGGGCTGGACTTCCCTTCGTACGTTTCAATCGCTTTGAAGAATCGACGTGAATCATTGGTGAACAACATCCTTACTGGAATCGGGAATCAACGCTTCTCCTTCGGGGGAGCGTAAGAATCCATGCAAGAGAAGGATTCGAATCGAATATTTTATTGGATGAAAAGCGAATTGTCCGCGAGAGACGCCGAAGGGATTTCCCGAGGCACGACCACTCGTTTTTATCCCAATGGATATACATATATACCGGCAGAGTTCTTTGCGCCATCCCTTTTTCGTTGAACTCTTCCCGAGGAATCCCGGGGACCATTGTCGTACCAGAGCTTCCCGTGTTATTTTCAGTATTGACGTTTTTCTCTTGTGCTCGGATTATTACCTCGCAACTTTTTCTATCAGATATTTCACGGATACGTAATGTTTCTTCCACTTTTATTGCTCCGATATGCGTTTTCATTATCGTTCCTATCTCAATCAGCGATGTTTCTCTGGGGATTCTTTGAAAATTTTAAAACAATTCTTCATTTGTTCCTCCATCTTCTGCTAGTATCTTTTAAATTGCTTCCTTTCGTTTGATTCTATATACAAGTTTCATGCGAATTTTGGTATTATTTCTACTGAAATATTACTGAATATCATGATACTGATAATTAGTAAGAAACTACTAGAATCTAGTAATTTATACAGAGGAGAAACTGGAAGATTCTAGGGATTTGAATCTAGGGAGCATTCGAATAGAAAGCGAACACCTTAACCATTACGCTAACGAGGCTTCGTTGTTGCCTCCTTCGGTTTTCTGCTATATAAATAAGTAAGCAAGAACTCCCGGCAAGCTTCTTCTTATTTAACTGAGAGATTCTAAAATCCAGCGAGCTTCAATTGCTAATAAAAAGTGGAAGACATACTTCTTTGTAATCTGGTTAAGTAATGAGAGGAAAGCCACCTTTCCTATTTCAACGGAAACATCGCAACTAATGAAGGGTTAGCCAGAGCATCTTGGTGCGTCTGCCTCCTAGAAATTAGGTCACTGATTAGAATGTATATCTCCTGTAATCGCTTCGCTAATATTAACCTACTGAAAACTCATTAGGATTTTCCGTTACTCTGCAACGACCGTACAATCTCAAACATTTGTAAGTACATCTCCTGAAACTCTTGTAAATACAGAGAATTGTATTTCCCTCCAGAGTGCAGGAGGACTTAAAGAACACTCGTTCCCCGTGTACATTTAACTAATTAAAGGACAATCAGATAATTGGTTTAAAGAATTTAGTTAATCCCTGAATCCTCCTAAGGAAGATTCTTAATAAAACAATAAAAAAGAGGATTGAATTTATCTTACAGGAAATGATATCTTAATATGCATTTCTTAAAGAAATTAAATACACTCATTTTTAATTGTTTCATTAAATAATCGTTATATCAAACACCTATGAAATAATGTAAGATAGACCACTGTAAAGTCAATTTAATTTCAGAATTCAACCTCGATGTTAATCAGTGACATAATCAGGAGGAGCAGACATATCGGTCCTACTTAAACAAATTACCTTCGTTACCAACGGTATTTTGTCGATCGGAAGCATAAATGATTATCCAGCGTTAACTTAGTCATTTTTCCAGAGTCTGGCTTAGAAAATGTTTAAAATATAGGGTGTCACGCGATGAAAAACGTATCGGTAACTCGTTCGAATCGTTGCACTCGTCTCGGTTCGTTAAAGTTAATGTATCTTCGATACATCGATATCGAGCGACCGCCACAAGAGGAAGCCCGCGACCATTAGCAACGACGGTAATTTTACTAAAATCAGCTCGAGCTTGACGTTGAATAAACATACCCATACCGTCCTACCATGTACACACACGGGACAGAGAGTTGCAATATCGCCGAAGGCCAGTTACGGTTCAGCAATTAAGTTATGTAATGCAATGACGCGGCCAGTCTTGATTTCCTCTAAATCACAGGATTTCGAGACCTTTATTCCAGACGTTCAGCGGCCGAATTTAAACGACCCGTCAACCTTGATCGAGCTTTAAATCAATTCGCTAAACGAATTCGCGATCGTTGTGGTTTTACAGGTAAATCTGGGGTTCACTGAAATAATACCCGTCGTTCGAGGCCGATAATTAAATAAAAATAAGAAAAAGAAAGAAGGAAAATAGAATACATTCAGGGTAACTGGATCATGGAAATTTCGCTGATCTTCCCTTCAGCTATTATTATATGGTATCTCAGGGTACGAGTAACGCTTAGATTATCTTCGAAATTTTCCACCATTCGATTTTGTTGTAAATTTACGTCCACTATGATGTAAATGTATGAAAATTTTTATTTATTAAGCGGATAAACTCGAAGCGAAAAGAAATCAGAAACATTATTAGTGGAACATTGCAATAATTCGATAAATCTGAGCACAACTAATTGAAAACATAAATAAATATAATATTAACTTGAATTCTTGGAAAAATGACAGGAAGAAAGGTTTGAAGAACAACCATCCTTCTCTGAGTGACATTTTTCAAGGACCCTTGGCAGCAGTTAAAACACAGCTCGTTAAAGAAATGGCTAGTTAAGCAAGTTCATCAGGAAATCATATTAATTATTCAATAAAGGCCGGTTGATCTTGACTTTCCTGGTTGCCGCCGAGAATAAAGCTTCTTTCAACCAGTTTATTAATACCCTCGAGCGAACAGCGTGTCATTTCAAGGTTCCGATCGAAACGAATCGAACTTTCGTGTCCCCGCGAATAATTGATGCACTTCTGGCGCCCGAATTCCTCGCTTTGTCTTTTAATCGTCACTCGGCAACGAATCTGACTTTACTAATTCATTCGATTAATTCTTAAAACACCTCGGCATCGTCCGATATTCATTTTTCTCTCTGTAACATTTCGACGAAATTAGATACAATCGAGGGTGGCATCAAGCGTGAAATTCTCCTTCCCCTTTTTTATAACTTTTTTACATGGTCGACTCTAGAAATTTCTGATCAACCATCGCCGGTGTGTAGCGTTCGAAAATCATTATCGTCCTTTAACTTTGTCACTCTCATTAACACGACAGACGAGACGTCGTACCAAACATCGTCTCGGTTCTATCACGGTTGTCACGTTTCGGAAACTAGCAAAATTCCGGCGGGAGCAGTTACCCTCCAGGGAATCGCTTCTCCGACGAGCCTGTCGCCGATTTTGATCTACCTCTCCCGTTAACAGGATGGGTATCGAGAATCGGTACCGAGCATCTTGTCAGTTCTTCGCGCGTGTGAGGCTTCAACACGGTCCGACCACATGTCCGAACATCGAGAAACGAAACGTGGTCGCGTAGGAACCGGAAACGGCACCGAGACACTGGTCCTCCCCGTCACTGATGGTCGATCTCCAACGGTTCGTGCTTCCGCAAGCCGATATTCCCTTCATCTTTTCACTGACCGATCGTTGCACAAGTTCACTGATAACATCTGACCGGAAGTGATTTCGCGCATCTGTCGACGGGGTAACAGGGAACGGGGTATTGGAAGAGAAAGAGCAACGTAACGAAGAAACGTAGAATATGAAAAAGGGCCGCGCAGGAGGCGGCAAGGATGGATGGAAAGGATGATAAGAAAAAGTATGCGCCCTTTGAGGAGAACACGCACGCAGTTGTCGGAGTAACCGAGAGGGTGAGGCTGATGCTACGTCTCGCGAGCGACTCGGCTGTTGCTGGATGTGGAGATGACGACGCGATGCTGGCTAAAAGAGCGAAGGGAGAGGGTGGAGGGTAGGGAGGGAGAGAGAATGAGCGAGGCGAGGCAGCGAGGCGAGGCGGCGAGGCGAGGCGAGCGAGAGAAGCGTCGGTGATGAGCGTCCGCCCGCTGTGACGCTCCCGACAGGACTGCGTCGCTCCCCATTTATTCCTCCTTTCCCTTCCTCTGCCCCGACTCGCCGACGCTTACCGAACCAGCCACCCTCGCCCGACCATACCCCGTCAACTACTTTGCCCCTTGCTCGCCCTCCTCCCAGCTACCCCTTCTTTGTGTTCCTGCCCTCTGTGTACCACGTACGTACACCCATGCAACCCCTCTATCACTCTCGGCTCATTCTGTCTTTCGTCTACGAATCGCTCTGCTCCCTTCCGCTTACCATCTTCTCGCTACGCTGTCGCCCGCGTGTAAACACATCTGCGTGCCGGCTAATTTCGGTTATCGCTCCTCGCGGCGTCCGAATTCATCGGTTCAACTCTGTCCATATGACTGTTCAACCCTCGGAGGGTTGATTAAAAGCGCGCGACAAGCCGCTACACCGTTTGACTTTTCGTTCATATTTCAGTTTTCTGTTATAAAAGTTTTCTATGGGAAGATAATCACATTTGGCAGCAAAATAGTAAATGAATAAATGAGTAATCGTGGAATTGCCAAGAGTATTATTTCCATGGTTTTTAGTTTGTCTTTGTACCCTTCGTTGGGGAATGCCAGAGGGTGTGGTGCGTCTGAAGAGATTTCCTTAGCACCGCGGGGACTCTCGATTATTGGAATTAGAATCTAGGGGATGCTCTGTCTCCGTTAATGAGACGAAGCCCCTTTTATTTTCTTTCGGTAGTCGCTGCAGGGCTCGACGGTGAATCTTCTACGACGAAAAATCGACGGGGTAATTCGTGGATCTAAGGGGTGGTTGGAATTGTACAAGCAGTCGAGGGGATTCGATGAAATTATTGGATTCGAGGGTAAGCTCTTGTAAATTTGTTTCGTACACTCTTCTCGGCTGGATGCTGATTTAATCTTTCGTACCCCGAACAAATTCAATCTCATACAAAGCATTTTTCTTTTTCTTTCAGTTCGAGTAACTTCGACAGAATTGGAGTATTATCTTATAAACCCCATAGAAGGATTATGATTAATGAATCATCCAATTGATACCATGTGGTATTTCAATAAATACTCGAAATCCATTTGATAAGCTTATATAAATCAACAACTTTGTTCCTTTTACTCTTCGAATGTTTCGAATCCAATGCCATGTTCGTTCGATAAATTAACACGTAAAAACTTGCCTTCCCTATTCCCGGTGCAGTTCCAAACACCACCGAAAACTTTTCTCCGATATCGTAGTCGAAGCACGAAGGAATCCAGCGACAAGAACCGAGCATCGATCGTCGCCAGCATCAACATTCGAATCAGGATCCTTTCTATTTAATCCTCTTCCCATTTAACTTTCATCCGCTCTCTACCTTTCTCGATCAGTCGACAGGTAAAACAAATCGAAGGATTATAAAAACGTTCTTAATTAATAGAGCATCATTGGCAGACTGTGTTTTGCTACCAGAAGGTCAAATTTATATTTAAGACATTAATCATCCCCATCGCTCTTCTTTGAAACATTACACCAAGACATTTATCAAGGACTCGATGCATCACCCGTTCGGGGTCCATTGTTTCAAAAGTAAGATGCATCCTCGAGGAGGTCGTAAACGATCGGCTCTACGTCGATTATGTGTCTTGACGTGGCAGTTTGCTTATCGAAAATCGCTACACGTTGATCGTAACTACTTACGAAGACGTAGTTACCCACGTCTATGTCGTAAGAACTGATCGATATTAGAAGAGATTCCGGATAATCGCGACCACAGGAATTTGATAAGGTGACCAGTGGACGATACTCCATCGATTTTGGCTGGACAGGGGTCCGGGATTTACGTAAGCGATCAAATTAGCCTTTCAGTGTATTTAGGCTGTGTATAATTTTTATAAGGGTGCGTTTGAATAGTGATTCATCCTCTTTCTTTCATAAATGACAGTGGGAAATCTTTATTTTCAAATTGACAAATTATAAATTTAAAAAATGCTACTTTTAATTTTCTTCTCGTTTATAAAGACGAACAGAATCGAGCCAACAACCTGCAGAACGTCCGAACGTGCAAACGACGTTGGACGTAAATTCGCGTATCAGGAAATCCGGCGGAAGTTCGTGACGACAGCGTGAAAGGAGTAGAATTTTCGGAAGATGTAAGCTCCGAGCACAAAAGGGAAGTATAAAGAAGAAATAAATGTGACTCTGGCTATCACTGATGGAATTCCTGCTAATCTACTATGGCAAAAGTTTACCCTTCAAAAGATTTGCGTTTCTCAACGTGTGCACAGGCTGCATTTTCGGATATCCAGACAAAGGAACGATGAAGAAGTTCCAGACGAACGTCAGCAGCAATATTTCACGATGAAACTTTCGCCAAGATAGATCCTCGGTACTTCGTCAATGACTATAATGGCCAGCCATTTTCCTCCCGAGGAATGTTTGCTCTGTCGGTTTTTCAAGAAGAATCTCCTTCACCACACTGTTTCCCTGCGACCGAATCGCTTAGGGGATGAAATTGGAAATTGGAAACTCGTGATAAATAAGAATGGAACAAAATCTGGGTAATGTATTGGATCGAATTAAAAAGAAACAAAAAGAAGCTACAAATGCTTTCTTTTACGAATGATAAATGTTGATTGCTCGATGTAAAAAATAGAGGGTTTTACAGTTCGAGAAAATCTCAAGTGAAATGCAGGCTTCAGAGACGCAATAAATTCTTTTTAATTTATTCTCTTGGCTTTGTCGAAAGAGAAAGGTGTTAAACGACGGTAATTTATGAGCGTAGAAAACGTCACGCGACGAAACAAAGGAGATTTCACGTTTCCCCTCCGAGCTACGAGTTACCAGCCATTTCTCGATCGATCTTTCAATCTGCCTTCCTATGGCCACCGCGTGAAATGGTAATTCACGGTTAGGCTAACATCACGCGATCAAGGGATGGGGGAAAAAGGTTTCGCGATACTGTTGAACATCAAATTACCGTTTCCACTCCCCCTCTTTAAATAAGCTTAACCCAAAACATTTCAACGGTCGTGTGATAATATACTCTTTACCATGGTTTACCGATTTCATTTCGTGACTTCTACGACAAAAAGATTCATGATATTTCGTGAGTAAAGGTCGCCATTTACTGTCACGTGAAAACGTACCTTAAACGAATATAACGTACGTTCAAAAAATGAAAACGATATCAAAGGAGAAATATTTCCCTTGAAAATTTCAATTAATATATTTTGCACTTCGACAAATTTCTGTGGAGTAAACAGGGGTATTAATTAACTTGACATAGCAATTATCTATTAATGAAAAAAGATTCTGTGGCTTGTCGATGAAAATTATTATTTACTTTTTGTTCGAAATTAACGAATTTATAGGTCGTAAAATCTCCGGGCATCAATCATGATTCGCTACATAGAAGATTACAATTCCTCGTAAAAAGACCCCAATATTCCATATATTCACCACCCCTGCTGTCCGCCCTCTACAGCTTAATCCTTTCCCATATGTTGACCATACGACGCCTCCTCGTAAACTTGAAATCGTTATAGGGGATGATTTTCTTCCTTTCGGGCAGTTTGCAAAAATCTGTTCTCATCTTTATAGTCAGAAATGTAAATTTAATATTAGTACAATTTGGAACTTGTAGCAAGGAAATCAAAGGGATAGTTTTAATTCTAAAAAATTTTCCACGTGAAATTTGATCCGAGCTTCATAAATGATCTGTTCAGATGGCGGAAATGAAAAGGGAGGGCGAGTGAAATTAATGTACCATGCTGCCCTTTGTCACTTTTTCTCACTCTGTAACTCGTTTTGTCGGGTGCAATACATTAATTGCATTATTCGTGCAATAATCGACCCTTTAATGTGTACAGGTATCAAAGCTCGATTTTGCTCTTCAAAAAAAAATTCATCCACGAATCCTTTTAATTTACTGCAACCACCCAATTAACTTTTAAGCTCCATTTCATCCTGGTTCCTTTAGAATCAAGCTAATTTTTCTTGAAAAATAAACTAAATAAGTTTCTAACTAACCCGACTTCTGTTCCATTTAAGTATTTCAGACTCTAGTCCGCAGGAAATATTTCTCTTTCGTCCTTAGTCGCAAAAAAATTCATATTTTCTTGCGTATTTTCGTACACAGCCATAGTTTCCGTTCTTTCCTGGCAAATCTCGCGCTATCTCGACTTCACTTCCGTCTTTACCCCGTTTCATCGACCATTCCCCGTTCTCCAGCGTAAATATTGAATCGACGGATGCGAGTTCTCGCAGTTGCGTTTCTGGATCACGAAGGGAAGTCTTGAAAATGGTAGCAACGTTTGCCAGAGGAAAAGGGCAAAGAAAATTTGCCGGACATAGATCTATAAATCTTGGGACACGGAAACTTTTGGGCGTTCAGGGTCTGACGATAAGCGATAGTCGCCCATGAATTGATAAGAAAACAAGGAGATAATGTATCGTGACCACTGATGATATTCTTTGACTTAGATATATCGTAATCGAGGGAAGGATGTGCGTAGACAGCAGAAAAAAATTGTCCAAATCGAGATTAGAACTTTGATTAATTTTGTTTCTGGATCCCAAAGATTAATAGCAGATTGAGTACAAGGTAAAAGATTCATAGATAAACCCTATAATTTAACGTGGAATTATATTTTAAAGATCGAAGGATAAAAAGTATTTCTATTAAAGCACCCTTTCCTATTTTATTTCAGCCTGGGGTAATCCTGCTAAGGAACGTTACCAACATCGCTATTATTTGCAATTTTGATCAAATTTGGCAGCTTTATACAGTCATCAAAGATAAAAAACAGCGTATTTCTTCTTTTAAACGTGGTAACTCATATTTAAGGGGTGAATTCTTGGAGGGTAGTGTCCAAGATGCTATCAGCAAAGTAAAACAACCCCCACAGGATTATGCTTTCTAACCTAGTCTTAAGAAATTTAGTCCATTCTAAATAAAATTTCATAACTAAATACAGCTACGCGGTCGAAACGAAGTTATCAAATTAGGTCGATTTGCACCTCATCCGTGCTCTGAATACTTAGATGATTATTACAGAATATTGCAGCTAAGAAATTGAACGATAGCACCAACTAGAAAAGTGTTAACGATAAGATCGTGTCGCTATTGTCATTAACATTGACTCGTGGGTTTGTTGAAAAGTGATTGCGAAGCGTGTAATTTTTCTTCGTAATCGCAATTCTAACCCGATGGACTGATTCTGCCAATAAAAGCGACCGCGTTAAAGCAGTGTCGATCGACCGGTCTGATAAAAATCGCGACTCGCATTGTATCCCTGAGACGTGTTTCACTGGTCCGAACGTTTTCAGTGAAAATAACTAGCGAGAAAGCGAGCTGTCGTTCCTCTGAATCGACAATTGGCAGGTTAAATTGGTGACAAGATGCATTGTGTCAGCAAAGAGACTGCAATACGGATGATAAGGGTAGCTTTGAAAAAGAACAAGTTCCTGATGCGAAGTGAATTTTCCAAATATTTTATATTCCCTTACGGTTTTCGTCCGAAGGATCGATAAAGAACAAAAATTCCTCGAAATCATATGCCAGTCAGACACCCGTCTGACCGTTCACGGACCCATATCACTTGTCTGACCACCCACGGTACTATTCTACTCGGGACAAACTTTACTGTTCTGCTCCATTTTTTTGTGGACACACCGTGTACAAAATATGATTCGGAATGAAATTCCAGTTAGATATTTGTCTACCCACTCGCGACCTTATCGAGCGTCTGATTATTTACAGTGTTATTCTACTTATTCGGTCGCCCACGGTCGGATTTCTCCGTTTTACAATATCGGCTACAGAGAATACAGTTCGAAATGAAATTCTGGCCAGACTCGCGGGCAGGTTCAATCGTATTTTCAGCAAATGTTTAACCGGGAATCACTTTGAAGTTTGAACAAACATCCCTATCACATGTACCAATATACATTCGGATCAAACGTTAGACACGTATCGGAGGGAAATCGCTTTCGAGTAGATATCCTTCCCTTTGAAAATAAGCATCACTCGACCCGCACCAAGGTAAATCTACCGTTGTGGACATAATTGGACGTGGTGGCCGCGTCCTTGGCCAATTAGCGTCACTCTTAACTAAAAAACAACAAGGAGAAAACAATAGGAGAATACTGAAGAAGCTGGAGTGTAAAAAAGTTCTCTAGTATGTTCTAGTATTCGACGAGTGGCTTATTGTGTCGTGTCCTCTGACAAGAACACTGGTCATATCCTTCTCTTCTTTTTTTCTTGGTAATATATGCTTCTTTATGTAAGCTGATACTGTGGAAGCTGGATGAAAAGAATGTAGGTTATGATGATAATTTGATACAACGTGACAAGATTTATGACACGTTCAGAAACTCGAAAAGTTACAAATGCCAGAGAAATGATGTAATATCAAGTACGGTTTAAATAGTGGTCGTTAAACAATGTTTATTTCTTCGCTCCAACGACGAAAGAAAGATTGCATTATGTTGCGCTGAGTTTTAAGTTTATATATGAAACTTCCGAGAAGAACTTTGAAAGCATCCCGAAGGAAACTTGAACAAAGGTAACAAGCTATATTAAAAACAACCTATCCAACTGTCAAACGCAAAGGAATTCAACGATCGGTGGGTCCACTGTGAATTGTACGTCCGGCAGGAACGCGAAGAATTTCCGAAACTTTCATGAAGCTTCTGAGGAAAGGAGGGCAAATTTTATTCTCCCCTTTTTTCTCATTTTAACTCGTCGAATCCTTGTATCACCGGAGAGAAAACTCGTAAGCATTTAAAATATTTATTTTTACTGAGAAGTGAAAGAATTCGAGTAGACCATAATCTACGTAACAAATAGAAAACACTCGATCGAAAGCACGACAAAAACATAAAAGGATCTTCATTATAATCTTCGACGAGTCAGCAAACTTTATCCAACCCCTACGCCCACGCAAAACATTTACTCGCAATCTCCGAACGAGAGGTTCCATTAAATCAAGAGAAATGTCCGAATACATTCGAAAAATAACAGTACACTTATTTCCATAAAATGTTTACCTTCCTTTCTATTCAGCGCCCCTCTTGCATATATCCATTTCCCCGAAACACGATTCTCCACGCCCTGAAATAGCTACTTTTATAAAACACCTTTCTCCCTCTATGAACGCCGTAAATACCAATTCCCGAGACGGCCCTTCATTATTTCCCCTTCGGCCATTGAATTGTCTCTCTAACGGGCAAAATTTTTCGCAGAGACCCTCTTACGTTACCCCCGAAAACAAACAAAAAAGTCTCACAAATTTCTAGCACGTTTTATTCGATAGATTTGGTAATTGGTAGAAACAACTTGAATATTCCCCGAAGCATCGTAAGGAGTTTGTACCAATTCAAAAATTCCATCGCTCTTCCGAAGAACTCGAGGACAGGGGTCAAGGAGCGACGAAAGTTGGACGAAAGTTAATTCCAACAACGCTGGAACGTTTACGACCCTCGAGACAAGGTGAAAAACGTAGCTGTCGTTATCGCGGAGATGATAAGCCGAGCCACGAAGGGTGCGTGCTCTCTCTTAATGGGCAACGTGATAACCGAATTCTATGGAATGGAGGAAACAGGACGATCGTTTTCGCTTGCGTTCAACTCGTAAACTCGTACAAGGTTAATTCGAGAGTGAGAGAGGCTAGGGTGCCGCGTGAATTTCGGGTGTTTTTCAATTTTACGAGGATATACGCCGTAAATAGCCGACTTTCGGACCTGCTGGATACCTGGCCGCAGATTTATGTCGGCTCCACGTGTCCGCGAGGCTAAAGTAAACCTAATGGGCCGAATGGCGTGACCCATTCATGGGTTTCGCGAGGTACGACCGGTTGTTAGCGTGATTAATATCTCGTTGCTCTGCTATATGTATGTCGTAGGCGAGATGAATCGCGTGTTACCACTATGTTTGTTTGTTTTTAAGAAAGCACCTGGATCAGTCCTTCACGAATAAATCAAGATTACGTATTAAAATAAACGAATCTCTCTTGTAAATTTATTTGGTAAATACCTTAAAAGTATACAACCTTTGTATTCCTCCCTTTTGAAAATATCAAATTTTTATATATCATCCATCTCTTATCATAAATAATCATATAAGAACAGTTTTTTGAACGAAGCTTCTCGGTTTGAAAAATTTCCGAATCTCCGGGAAGGAAATATCAGGAGGTTGAAAAAATCGAGACCTTCGGCATGAGTTATACGATTCAAATCGTGGGGTTAACGCGACGGGTCAACCGTGACCGACGAAATCGCTAAAGCTTCTTTGCAGCTCGACGTATAGCAGGGAAAAGGAAGGAGGATAGAAAAGAGCGCGGGAAACGAAGTTCGCGAAACAAGGATCGAGGAAATCGGTCGTGAGGGAGAAACCGATTCGAAGGGAAATTCGCTCGCGTCGTGGGACGAATTATTTTCTTGCAAGCACCGCACGGTTCATCAGTTTCCGATCGATCGATTCGATAGGCGAACAGCAAGCAACGCGGAACGATGATGCATCTCCGAGTAATATATCATCGAGGCTTCGCGTGACACAAGTTGCAGATGTAACGATTTCGCGCTGGTTACATTTGTCGCGCATCACAGCTGCACGGTGAAAGAATTAATTGGCCGTCGTGGCGTTTCCGCTCGACTATCTTGACAGGTCGCGTCGCTTACGCGGTGACACGTTTCGCTTGTAAGCTGCGAAGTTTTCGCGTTGCGTTCACCTTGCGGTCTTGTTTGAATTCTGACGCCGGAAAGCTGTCGGAACGACGAATCCCACGTTTCTTCCTTCACAATTATTAACACCGCATGTTGCAGGTATTTTGTAAGGGTGCGCGAGTACCCGAAAGTTTGTCGAGTTTGAGTCCCGAGTTCTTGATATTCTATTCTATTAGGATGATCAGTCAGATAGAATTGAAATACATCGTTATTCCTGTCGCAAATAACCGTACATCGGTACGGAGACTAGTCGAAATTGGTGAGGTCGGGTTTCCTTGTTAGTCAACGAAAAGAAATTGATTTCCTTGAAAGCCTGCGGGCCATCGAAGGAGCCCTGCCGCGGAATGGAAAAACTTTTTTAATAGAGCAACTTCGTCGAGCCCGCTCCGTGCAAAAGCTGGATCGAGTAAATTGTTAGGGATTATAACGACACGTGAAGATGTTTCGAAAGTTTCCCCGCGAACCAGTTGATACGTAGCGCATTTTAACGAACCGTTTCGTTTCTGATCCTTCGGCAAGTGATAGATATCAACGATCAACGAAACAGGCTAGTTTCTTAATCTACGATAGAATTTTTATCTCTTTCTAATCGAACGAAATAAAAGTATACGATTGACAAGGACTATTATACTGCAGTATTTAAAAAGAAAGGAATACTTTTGTACTTATGAAAAGGACGAAAAATGAACTTTGATACGGTCCACCTAAAGAGCATTAAAACTCGACACGACATTCGAACAAAACGGGTGCAACACGTGGGATAGAATACAGGCTATTATATCTGATCAGTGACTCGGAAAAATCAGTGAATTCATTGATTTAAAGAATTACTTTGGTATCTGTTGATTCCAAAGTTTTTCCACATTTTTATCCGTTCAAATGAATCCTGAGACTTCTATTTTTCAAGAAGGTTCAATATAGAAGCTTAGTAAAGTGTGTTATTTCATTTTCAATTTTTAGCCACAGCCGGGATATCATCCGTAATGGAATCTCACTCTGAATACGGATTTCAAGATCTCTTAAGAAAATAACAGCAATTCCGTATATTTCCACGTCGCAGGAGGAAACGTCGATTCTGCGAGCACAATTATCCTAGCAGGGTACGTGTTAGAAGTAGCTGAGATTTTCGCAGGCCCAGGCGGAATCAATCTTACTGAATAATTTCCAGCAAAATGGTCGCGTTTCGATTATACTCCGTCCGGGGTGGTGAACTGCCGTAATCGCGATCCCCTCCATCGATTTCGTCGTTGAATATTTCACGCTGGATATGCCAGCCACTTTGTTGAATTCCCATCGATCAGCTCGCCTAGCTGGTATTATAGGTAATACCGAACTCGACTTTAAGGCACATCCACTTAATAATTCATCATCCAGCTACTTCAATCGGCGACTTCGATAAATCCCTCGCCAGAGGTTTTCTACGTTGCAACCTTGTTTTCCATAATCGAAGTTTTCTCTGAAATCTTGGTCGCTCGAGTAATCAACTTGATTAATTTTTTTAATTCAATGCGATCAACAGAGAGAGTTCCAAAAATAGATCTAAAATTCGGTTGATTATTTGAACGTGACTTGATACGAAGGTGGATAAGAAACTCTCTCCCAAGTGAATCGTGCCGTTCCTAGTCAGACCGTAATACACGGTACATTGGTTTTGACGAATGCTAGGGAACACGATTTAAGATGTTCGCTTAGATATACCGAGTTCTATAGCTTCTTACTGTATGCTAATATAGCTATGTGAGCAGCCTTGTAATTTTCAATACAGCTGTAAAAAGGTACAGCCGTTAGTAGATAAATCAACGCTTAGTCAGACAGCTGCAAGGTACGGTTGTGGCTGTTCGAAAGACAAGATTAAACCCTGATAAAATACTGCTACCTACATTAGTTTACTATATTAGTATCCTACATTCTCGCTGTTTACAGAATAACTATTTATTTATACTTCTGAAAAAGTAATCCTAAAAGTTGGAAATATTAGTTGTAATTAAGAACTGACGTTTTAAAATAAATGAACTAACCATAATTCCCTTGAAATATAAATTAAGAGATATTTTTTTAAACTGCAGAACTGCCACCTCAAAGGGATTCAGTGAAAAGAAATTTTTCCTTTCGAAATCAACAAGTACCCTTCAAAATACTTGAAACCTCTCGAAAGTCCATTTGAAATTACACCGGAACATTTTCCCACCCGGCTGTGCAAAGTTAAACCAATTAACAAGTGCAGACCGCTACAAAGGGTTAGAAATACGCGGTCGGAGTGTTGTTTCCCAGCTTCCTGCAATAAGAATGTTAAATTGCCCGTTAAAAATACGAGCAGCTTTCGCGCGAGCAACCAGCTACAGAGATTTATTCGATTCATGGGACGCTCGGATGTATTTTAACTACAAGTGTCGCGTTCACGTTGGAATGCAGAGCGGAATACAGGGCGAGCATTATCCAGCGTGCATGTAATGGAACCTGATGCAACCGACGTCGTGTTCAGTCGTTTCAGTACCCCCATAACCGTGGCATTCGCTGACCAAACAGCCGACATATTGCGTGTACTTTACGGGATGATCGGGACATCCGGTGTTAATTTTTAATCCCTAAGCATTTGCGGCTACGCTCTCGCCGAGAATAAAGGACCTGCTGTTTCGCAGCTGATACAAGCTTCATTTTCACAACGATTACTTCGTTTTCCAATTTAACCATTTAAATATTGAATTCTACTAACGACGTAACAGTATTCACGGTATTTCGAATCTTCTCTCTCTCTCTCTCTTACATTTTTATTTTTATTTTTCGGTTGTATTATTTTATAACGAGGAGCACGTGATCGGTACAATGGCAAGGGTGTTAATAATCATCGGAAACACGGGACTGTGAACGACGCACGCGTTTCTACGCGCACAATAGTGTTGTGTTTTCCGGTCAGCCGATAATATATCAGAGGACGTGTCAGACCCAGGCCAGCCTTCTATCATCGGTGCAACAATAATGCGAACAGACGAACGATAATAACGAACCGTGTCTCCATTATCCACGCGAGTTGCCTGACAATTTTCTAAAACAATTTGGATTTCTAATCAACCCTGCAACGAGGAAAAGGGGGATGTTTTCATTGCAATTAATTCTGTTCGGTATCACTTTTTGACAGGGAACTTTACGAATTAATTTGACCAGAAAGACGAGAAATTGAATCAGCAATCGAAATGATCGAACAGAATCAATTAATTTACCACCCTGAAGCGAGCAGACAAAAAAGAACGAACAAAGTTAGTCCCTGATAAAGTGTTCGAGTTCCGGCGGATGATGCCGGGAGAAATCGTTTCCACGATGCCTCTGTCGTCGTGGCATCGTTCCCTGAGGTAATAATCGTGGAGTAACTGCAACGACGCGACGAAAAAATAAAGATGGTCCGCGGCCAAGAGATTAAGCGAGCAGAAACGGACGACTGCGAGCGGAGAGGAAGAAAGATGAGGGATAAAGCGAGAACCGTGAATCCTCCTAGCAAATAAAGGAACACTGAAGAGACGGGTCGTCGCTCGATCAGCTAGAATTTCGTCGCGCAACTTGAAACGGAAATGGAGCCTCCCTTTTCAGACACTTGTCTCTGATTCTCTCTTCTCGACCGACCTATCATACTATTCCTTTGACAATTTTCTAAAGGAAAAATATAATTTTGTTTTATAAATACGTAGAAAAATATCTTCTGTATCTTTTACAATTTTCAAGGGGACTTTCCTTAAAGTGACTTATTTTATGCTTTTACTCCAAAGGGGATTGAAACCGTATTGAGTCAAAAATGAAATGCTACACCATGATACCTTGGAGAAATAATAGCGGAAGAGAAATTCTAGGAAAGAAGTATCCTATATCTTTGATTCTATTCAACTCTATTTTTTCCACCCTCGCAAGACCGCCAATTGCAACATTAACCCTCTGAGTGCGGCTGTTCGCGATCTTCTATCGTTGCTTTCAAACGCCACCCCTATTAAGCAACCGCACCCTCATCCCCCCTCGTTTTTTGCTTCGATCCACCGACGGATGCCTCTGAAAAGTTTTTTATTTCTCGGCTCGAACACGGAACACTGGATTTTATCCATCATCCCACACCCTTCTTCGTCTTATTCTTCCCTTTTTTCCCCCGGTTTAAGCATTTCCACAAATTCCCTTAAGCAGCGCGGACCTCGAAGTTTGTCCAGCGTAAAATTAGGTGCCAACGAGAGAGATCAAACGTCCTTTACAAATTATTGTTTAAACATATTCTCGTAGGAAATTACTAATTTTCAAACTTGCAGTTGGTCGGAGTGAAGAAGAGAAAAAAGGAGAGAAGATATACAAACGAGAAGTTCAGTTTACACGAAATTATAATGAGGTATATTACCGGCTTCTCTAACGCAGCATGCACGTTTATTGCACGCTAGACGGGCGGTAATTTCAGTAATAGACTGGGAACACAGATTTTATAGAGCAATAACTTCCCTTGATAGAATTATCGAGATACCGAGCGTGATGCGCAGCTAGGGGCTGCATATTTGTGGTGCATTTTGCAAGCAGCACGCATCAGCACTGATTTGAATGGAAAGTTATGAGATTGCTGCTCGTAATATTCGCAAGAAAGTCGACCGCAATTCTTGCTTCATTTCTACCGTTAGTTACAAGATACTCTGTAGAAATTTGAATACGCGATCAGTCCATGAAATGTTTAATTTATTTAAACAATACGTGCCAGTGATTGCGAGCATAGCAACAAGGACACGACAGGAAATGATGCTCCTCCGGTTACCCTAGAAAAATGATCCTGAAACGTGCTTCAGCAATGAAACGAGTACGAGACGTGTCCTGAAAGCCTACACCTGTTCAGATACGTGTCGTCTTCGTTCACCTGAAGATCCACGAAATATTCCATTTCATAACTTCAATCTTCGATGAAAATTAATGATCCTGTTAAATTTACCCGCGATAACACGTCCATGAAATATCTGGCCGACTGGGCCAGGTGTTAATTGGCCGATAAAAGTGTGTTTCTAGAACGACACTTCGTTGATGGACAATCGTAATTCTCTTATCACGTTCCATGGTTCGTTGTTTTATGATCCATATTTGGATCGTGAAATCGTAAAGATCAGCGAGAGGAACGGGAATTACCTTAACGTTGACCTCTGAAAATTTTGGAAATGTACAAAATATTTGGTATTGGAGTAATTTGGAAAAAGAGAGAGAGAGAAATTGCTTGACTGCGATGTCTCTAACGGCATTCAATTGGGGAACAAACCAGCGCCGAGTTTGTCCTGTTTTTCTTAAAATATTTGTTCAAATGTCGCGCAGCTGATTTGCCCTCCTCATTTACCGTCGATGGAGGGCTGAAAAACTTTTGTTTGACCGAATTTACAGTTGCTTTACGAGGAAACACAGTTTTCGAACAGTAATGCTTGTTACATTTTCGTGGAGAACTTTTCTTGATAAATGGACCAATTGTTTCAGACTTTCTGGATAAATCTTACCTCCCATAATTTCGGAGTATATAATACCGTGTGCTTGGCGTAGTAGTAAATCATCATTTTGCAATTATCATGTTTGCAAAATTTTCTTCCATTCAATCTGGAATTGCCGAGAAAATTCGAAAGAATAAGCACTGATATTTTGTGACCGACGCGTTGACAAATTGACTTTGAATACGCGAGCCATTACTCCCAGCTGTTTTCGTTGACACGTCGACTTTTAAATGGCCATCCGGGGAACAAAATGCTGGGAGTAAAAGAGCCGGACCCCCTTCGTCCTGGAAAAGCTTTATCCAGGTAATCTCTCTCGTTATGTCCAGGAACTTTACGATGTCCTTTTCGCGTCGGTGGAATAAAAATTCTCGATCGTAAAGCCGACGGTCGCGGATGGCGAAGTCGGTCGCACAAAGCGCGAGCAGAAAAGGTGGCACAAAGGAAGCGTGTTCGAGCAAGCGTGGCATTAAATTTCTCAGTTCCTGCCGTTGCGCTCGAAGAACGAGTTTCGCGATTTTCCTACGCGTAGAAGACACGCTGTTCTGTCTGTAAAACTAATTACGGATCCACGTGGAACTGGCGCGAGCAAGCGTTTCACGATAGATCTCGAGCGGAAGATGAGACGAGACGGCTTGGAACAATAGACTTTTCCTACGAATGAGGAATATATTATTTCTTCCGAGTACTTTGAATATTTCTTGTACTCTACTTTGCAATTCTTGCTGTTCAAACTTTTCCGCGAGTCTTCTGTTTTGCATAAATAATTTAAAAATACTTTTTCAACACAAGTATTTAACAAAATTATAGGGTGTTTCATGCAATTGGACGAAGCTACATTCTGAAAAACAGCAAAGTGCAATTGCACTTAAAAAAAAAAATCAAAATACATAATTTAATTTTGCATAAGTCGATTGCTTGCTTTTGTGCCCGCTGTAATAAACAATATTAACACTTTAAAAAAAAAATATATAAAAAGTATCTTTCGAATACCTTTTGTAATTTAAAAACTGCACGAAAGCGTGAATAAAGCCGTAGAGATAAGAGGGTGCTTAAAGGTAGGTGTTATTAAAAAAGTTAAAATATCCCATAAACTATATCGTTTTTTTTTAATATAACCGTACCACTTTTATACGTAGGATAATCCAAGCAAACGATTTATGCAAAAGAAAAAAAAATTATATAATTCCATTAATAAAAGGGGTGCATTTGCACCTTGCATACGATGCGAATTCAATATTAGTCTAATCTGCACGATCCTGAAAATTCTAATAATGAACATCGCGAACTTTGATCATTTTTTTTTTGTTAATCCAGAATGCAAATTATGTGATTGGTGATAGAATTATGTTCACGAATTAGTGACAATACTTTCTAGCGTGATGGTGTGAGGCTAGTTCTATAGGTCAGTGACTCTAACTACATGGTTCGAACATAACCGCAAGTACGCACGATAAAATGCGTACTGCATTTATATCGCGAGTACATCGACTGTCGAGGGTAAAGTTCGAAACGACGACACAATTCGAGAACGATTTCAAACGAGAAGAGGGTAATAAACACGGAATCGATCCTCCGATCGACCAGTCACCTTTTCTCATCGAAACGAAAGATCGTAACGTTTTATTCCCCGTCGCTTTTGATTCTGCACGAATAGAGATCGTATGGAAATTGAACGTGTCGTTGTTTCCATCTCACCGAGGCTTAATTCTTTTGGAACAGTAATTTCAATTTGAATTGATTGACTGAAAGAAACGATTCAGGGATTAAACAATGAAATACTAAAGTAATCGAATTTCCGATCTGCTCTTCTCTAAGAATCGAGTTTTAAACTGAATAATTCTGAAGAATTAGAGTTTCAGTTAACTCGTACTTGGAGCAAACCCAATTTCAAGTTGTCCGATATTCTTAATTAATTAAGTCTTCAATCGCCTAGACTACAGGTCGTTCAATTAAAGTTTAACTTGATTAACTAGTTTGATTCAGTTTGCTTAAAAAATGAACTTGACCGGTTATAGCATATTGGATCCCTCGATTAGTATTATAGATACTGGCTAATATTTTGAAGGCTATACTTGACACATCACCATTATTACAAAAAATATTAAAAATGAATTCTATTATAATGTTTTGAACGACTGAGACTCGCTTTTGCACCCTTTACCTAAAATTCAATATGCATCTCATATGAATCATCCTGTATAAATCTGAAAGAAATAAAAAAGGAAGGTTCCAAAAGAACTGAGCTCTCAACAGGGTATGCGGTAAATGTCCGTGCTTGTGTACGATGCAGAATATAATAATAATAATAATAATAATAATAATAATCGTGTAAGGGTGGTTTAAATAGATCAGGCATATCGTAAGTATCGTGCCCACCGTCTTGACGTAGTTGACGGTCTCGGCAGTCGCCTCGGTGAGGGCTCTTCGTAACCGTGATCGTCGGACCTGCGACAGCGTACGTGGACAGAGAACGACGCCTTGGGCGCCCTGCATACCGGAACCAGACCCAGAACCGGAAACGGCGCCGAGTATCGTGGCCGTGGGCGGCGGAGGTGTCGTCGGTGGCATTGTCGTCGACGACGATTTGCACCACCACGGGAACTGGGCGTGGTTTTAGCACGTTGTTATTCCACATAGTATTCTTAGCATACAGGAGGCGCGAGGGTGGTTACGAGTGCAGTGGTTCACAAGTGAAAACACTATCTATGGTGGAGGGTTACGTTGAAATCACCAGGGAAAAACCTTCGACACTGTTTTACCGATACTAACGTTCAGAATATCCCCAAGTATCATAACCATTGCCCGTTCGTTAGACTCTTGTTATATTGCCTTTTCACCATCGTACCATACAGCCTTACCCGCGGCGATATAACGAGAGTCTACTGTATTCACGCGGAAAATTTTGGTCTCAGTACCGATAAAATAGTATCGGTAGCACGTTTTTCCGGTGATCTCGATGAAACCCATTGATGGTTCGAATGAGACGAGACAAGGTGTTTGTAACGAAGGATTCGTGAAGGTGATCGATACTTTGGAAGAGGAGAGAAAGCGTTCGTGCGAAAGTGATTGTAAGTCTGTGTAGTTATGGAGATATAATTTAATTTGAATTCATTCACTGATTGCTTTGGTTCGTTGATTCCGGATCAATCATTTCTCGAAATAGTAACACACTGGCTACAGGATTCTCCATAATCATCGATCAGAATTACAAACACCTTCTTCTGGACCTTGTAGTTTCATGATGATCAATCTATCATCTACCAGAGTACCGAGTTGTCCTTGTGAATCATTGATGTACAAGGCGATTCGTCAACAGACATGACTTCAAGCAACTTGTGAACTACTTGAAAGATATTTCCAACAAAAGTGGAAACATTCTTCATATAAAGTATCCTCTATATATGAAAATTTATAAAAGAAAAAGATACTTAAATAAAAAATAAAGAAACCAAAATTGAACAAAAAATAAAGCAATCACCCCTTAAAACGGTACAACATTTCTGTTCAAAATTTGCCACGAAAACAAGCAATGTTACAAGTAATTAAAAAGAAAAAAAAAATCATTCGCTTTTCAACGAATCGCCTTGCAGGGTCGTGAAAGCCAGAGCCAGCAAGATACATAGACAGCCAAGAAACGAATCCGAAAAACGAGAAAATCTAAACTCGATTATCTCGTTCCTGAAGGAATCATTCTCTCGGCCAGTCTTTCTTTACTCTTCGAACCCGGGATAAGGGTGGTGTCCACGTAAGCGATGGCACTCGATGATTCTTTCTAAATCATCTAAGCCTAGCACTACGTTCGGCGCAAAACTACCAAACTAGACTAAAAGGGACACGGTTTCGGCTAGAACTAAAGATCACTCGGGCTGAATTCTGGGGCGGAGCCAGGGGGGTTGGAGGGAGAGTGTTGGCGAACAATCGAATGAGAAGCTAGTCGAGGGTGGTTCGCGGTTGTTTTTCCGGGGGGGTGCAAGGTGGACTCCGGTGGGGTTGACCCGGTCTGCCAGCAGCTCGACGATGCAAAAGAACTCTGCTAATGGATGATGCGAGCAGATGGCGCGGCAGATTGATGATGTTATTCCTATCGCGTTCTACTTAATGCTCTACCTTGCTATCTAAGGTTGCTGCGGTTATTAGAGATGGGATCCTCAATACTTTCGAATTTAAGGTAATGAGATACCTTCGCATTGAAATTTCCTGGAATTGGAGTTCGATTTTAATCTTCCCTTGAATAAAAAACAATACAAGAAAAGGAGGTCCTCATTTGCCTTAATATTTCTAAGTTACTACACCTACTTCAAACGACAAGAATATTAGTGTTACTTTCAAAACGAGTTAATTCATTCAGAAATTAGTCAATTAGGTGAGTAACCATCGAGTATTAAGACGAACAGAGTGTCTCCATTTCCATTGCTATTTCTCTTAAGGAAGCCTACCATATTGAAATTCATCCCATTTCTAGTGGACACTTGCTGGTACAGACGGATACATGGGAAGAGAATGAAAGAAATTTTCTACTCTGGGATAGAAGAAAGTTTATGGACTAACGGTGCTGTTAAAAGGATGACTGTGTCGTGTGGAAAGTTGTATCGTTGTTGAACATTCGCTGGTTGATCGTGGATACCTAACTCTAATCTGGTCGAGCTGGTCTGTCGGACCACCAACTCGATAGATGCTAAGCCGATTGGCTACTACTAGCTATGGCTTAATCATCGTTGTCGAGAAGCTTTCGCTATTTGCTAGAAGTGTTTGTATCGTTTCGAGAGCGTTCGATCGATGGATTATTAGAGTTTCCATGGGGAATTTGTTTCGAGAGAGAGCAATATTAACTATCGTATCTGTGTCGAGTGGAATTTTAACCATAATTCTCCTGTGGCGTTTTCTGTAAATACGATTTGTTACATACGATGGATTAAATTCTATATTTTGTTAGATATTTGGAGAACCTATCGTTCAGAGATTTTATTACTTTTTCTATTAAAAATCATCTTCAGTAATATTCCTCGCAATTAGGGTTATAAATCAAAATATTCTGCACCAGAATTGTAGATTTTCTTCTTTTTTTTTTTAATTAACCATTAAGAGCGTCATGAAAGCTGTTCGAATTTTATTCTCACTCATAAAGAAAAATCTCATCTAATCAATTACCGAAGAGAAAACAGAAGGGAAAGTACCTTAACCAGGAAGGATTCATCAAGTTTGACAAACATAGGAACACTTCGTCGAGTTTAATCTCCTAAAGTCAACTGGAAGGTCGTCCCCGCCCCAGGAAGTCAACCAAAGAGATAAGCATCGTTGTTTCAGATACGTCAACATGACGAATCGAGAGAAAACGAAAAGAGGGTTCGCACCGATAGACCACTCAAGTGATAAAGGGGACGGAAAGGTTTCTCTTGCGGCTACGACTCGACTTTTTCCTCTGACAGCTGACTGTTCGAAACGATATTACTTCAGCTCTCTCTTTTTTTCACCTGAGATCCTGTATAATCGAGGGCAATCGAGGTTAACGACTTACCAGACACTGATATCACCTTTCTAACGAATAGCTATCGAAAATAAAAGTTTTTGCAAACCCGAATTCCAAGGGTGTTCTTTTCTATCCCTCTGTCTTCAAGATATTTCAGCTTTTAGCGAAGAAGAGGAATTGTGAAAAGAAAATTTAGAAAAGCTCTAGACATCATTAATTTTTCTCAAATTCTAAGCATTTGACTCGCGAAGATTGTAAATCTGGGAATCAAAGTATTTTGCACACTAGGAAGAATCGTAGGAATACGAGAAGGAGCAGCGTGTTTGGAAAATGGTGAAAAGTTTTCATACACAGTTTTCCTGACCCAGCTCGAATCCTAAATATTTGAAACTGATGCTCGCCCGTTCCTGGAAGTGCAATACACGCGGAAGTTTCGCAAACACGACGACGTTTGCCGATGATTTTTGCGATGAAACATGTACGAGAACGTTCGCCAGCTGACTATGCGAAAAGTTGAAATGTTAAAAAGAATCGGACGAATGTCTGTGTATCTCGTTCGACTCTTTTCAATCAGTCTAACTTTTGAACTTGTGATTCAATTTTCTTTTTACAACGACAACATAAAAATCTTTTCTTTCTAAGCCACAGCCTCTTCGTTTACATTTTTTTCTTTTATAAACTAAGTACCCGACAAATTCCATCAACGAGAACATAAAAATCCCTTTTACACGAGCTGGTGTGCTCTCGAAAAATCCTATGCAACGAGCCGCGCTGTTCGAGGGGTATAAAAATGGCTTGAGAATTAATTATTAACAGCTACAGGGGAATACAATTTCACCGGCAAGGCTCGATCGAAAGTAGTCTTCGTCGGTAACCTTCGACGCTGAATTATTTCTCGAAGCAAGGATCGTTTCACGAACCTTTAAGTTTGTTAACGCGTTGGGTCATCGATGAACGATGTCTCGAATCATTAGACAAAGTAATTTTAACCTGAACAACGGATGAAAAGAAATTTCGAAAAGCTTCGGGTCAACATTTCAAGTGAAAGTAATCGTTCCTTTCTTTTGATTGTTTTTCATTGACGATTAAACGACTCCTTTCGTTTTTTGTTTCTCTTTGTCCGTCGATGAATGCCTATCGGGACGCCCGAGGATAAAAGAACCAACTGGATGGAACTGCCATTTATTTTTCTCCGATCCCTTTTAATGAGAGACATTCAGCCGGGGAAAGGGAAATTGATATCGACTTCCTCGTCGTCAGCAAATTGCCAATTCTCGCTCGTTATATTACCTTGGCAGTAAACGAACGTTTACACAAACGAATTATGCTGTTGATACAAAACCCTGTACATTCCTCGCTCATTTTATTCGATAAAATGGTAATTCGCAGGGAATTAAGTAGATTAATTGTTGATACACTGAGTGGTAATCAGGTTTAACGCTGGAACGACGATATCTTTTAAAACGACGATTTCATCTCATTAAGTATCAACATAATATTTCATTTTCAATTTATCTTCAGTCGATGCGATTTCAAACATAGTCCATTTTTGTAACATCAATATACTTAAGTATCAGTCTTAAATTAAACACGATTGACATCGAGAAAATTTAATAACATTTAAAAAGACAGCATAAAGAAAGGGTTGCTGGCATCTCAAAATTATCGTACAAGGAACATCAAGAAGGTACATTGATATTTCTTATAAAAAGGGCGCAAACGAGTATGTGTATGTATATTGTGTGTGTTTCTGGAGAATTTTGTGAATATGGGAATAATCGGTAAAATGTACTTTTAGGTGTTTAACTCGCGGTCGTCATTAGTGAAGGGTAGTGTTCAGTTCTTGAAAGTAGTAAATTGGAATTGCTTGTTGTAACTTTATTAGAAAAAGAGTTGGGGACTACCTTGAAACGTTTTTGTCCGACCTCTATACGACGTAAAGTTTCTTCACGTTCTCAAACTTTACAACATCGTTTATCAAAAAAGAAAAAAGAAATATATAAAACTTTTTGATCTGGCGAAGTTCGATTAAAAGTAATTATAAAAAAATATACTTCTCAGATTTTGTAAATTTGTTAGGTGTTGAAAGTATTTTTTATACAATTTACATGAGATCTTTACTCTATTCTTAAAACAATTTCATAGTTTCATAGTTCTTTTGAAGCATAGGTACCGACATTATCGAGACACGTCGTTTGCGTTTTTCATCACGAACGAAGGCGACTCGAATAAAAATCCAATCGGGATCTTATCGCGCCTAGGATACGCCTAGGAGTCGCCTTTAAAAATATCCCGATAGATTTCACGGCGAAGACGAAAAAGAAGTTGGCCGATGTGGGGCGTGCTTGAGATCGTCTGCACGCGATAAAAGCGTAAAAACCGCTGTCCTTGCTTTTAAAATCCCGGATCCCATTCGCTTCATTTCCCAGGATGCGCTTACACGGACAGGAAACACGTGTAACGTTCCAGATTTACAAGGCGGATGCTCGTTATGGTCGCGTCACACGAAAACCAACCGGAGATTCTTTTACTTTCACGCACCGAAACCTTCGCGATTCCATGTCGACGTACAATTTAGCTTTGTTATTTGAAGGCAAGCTTTAAGAAAGCGTCGAAATGAGTTTGATACGCGGTCGAAACTTTTTTAACTGAGTTATTGCGGTTCAAGTTTTTCTTTCAAAGCTTTATTTAAAAAAAAGAAGGAAGTTTTCCCTGAACTCACAGTCCATAGTGTAAAGCTGTCTATCCGATATTAGTTTTTTAAAACAATACAAAATTTGTAATTCCTGTTTGATATGTTTGATTTCATCCAAAATTTTGTTTATGAAATGCAATGATTATTATGATAACGATGTAATAATCATTTTTATTAACTTTAGAAATTGATTTTTATGGTTGGTAGATTGCATTAGTAGTGCACTATCGAGAACAATTGAAATTATTGAAATAGAAAAGGTAATATATCCATTAATCAGTCAAAACGATTTTAAGTAGAATAGGTCACTCATAAGTCAGACGAGAGGTTCGAATACAATAAAGTGATCGATAACCTTCCTTATGAAAGTCATAATTAATTACCTCTGACATTTTGAACGAGATAAACCCTAAAATTAGCTCCACATAATTATTAACAATTAATTAATGAATTATTTAACAATTTAATAATTAGAGATTGATCAATTTCAAAGACTAACTCTAACATTTAGTAGATTATATCAGCAGCACAATATAAGAATACTGAAATTTAGGAAACAGCTTTCCAAGAACAATTTTAAGTAGAATAGGTCAGCCATAATTCAAGCCAGACGTTGGAATGCGTGAAAAAAATCAATAACCATCCATTCAAAATTGAAAATGAAAAATTCTTGACTGCTCTAACAAGACAAACTACAAATGAGCTCTATATAATTACTAAAAACATGACAGTCTCATCAGCCTCGGGAAGATTGAACGTCCTAGCCAATTCATCTCGAGATAAAGCAAAATTAACAGACACCACCCGGGCTCTAGTTGATTCAAGCCACTCTAGAAAGCCTCTTTCGACCATCAACTAGAAACAGGGATAAAAAAAGAAGTAGAAGAAGAGAGCCATTCGTTGCAGAAAGGAAAAAAGTTCCCAATTACCCCTCGTGTCACGGCTGCACGTCGCGAACCTTGATTCCATGCACGACATGTCGGAGCATGATTATAATCCGTTGGCTTCCGGCCAAAATCGCGTACAAAGCACAGAGCCCCTCTTCCATCCCTTCGGGCATCTATACGAGATACGAGGAGGTTTCGTCGCGCCAAGGAGAGATAATTAAACTAACAATGTCGAGATCTCACTTGCTCGCTGCTTCCTGCCTGCCTCCTCTTCGCTTCTTTTGCTCGCGCCTCTATTTTTTTCTCCTTTTTTGTCCCGGATCTCGTTTAATGACGACGGGAGATCCGTTTCGTGCTCGTCAAGGATCCCCACTCGGGAATAAGCAAATTACCACTTTTTTATTTCGGGACAGCCGGAACAGCCGGACGTACACGGACAAAAATTTTCTCGTCACTTTAGACTTTTCTCACTATTCCAAACTGATCTAATTTTTCTCTTTCCTATTCCATATTTTAGCAAAAATATATTCACAAATTCTAGTAAGTCGAGAGACAAAAAATTAAGAGATAGTTTGAAAATCATTTGTCAGAAATATTTTCTAATTAAGCAGAATTTTGAATGGCGCCAAAGCGCTTGATTTTAAATAGCTTTCTATCTATCCCAATTAATTGTCTCGAGTAGCTACGTACAACGACTAATCTCATTAATTAAACCATGATTAAGTCTTGTACAAAGTTCTGGTGTTTCCCTGTGATCGATCACTCGTGCAAATCTCTACGGAACTCGTGTGGATTTTGCGATTTCTAGGTGCACATTCCTCTCACGATTATCTTTCAGAAGCGAATCATTCTCTACACACGGTGCCATCTACAACGAGGAACGTTACTAGAAGCATTGTCGTCGAGTCTGATAAGCTTCTTATCATAAGGGGTTGCTTCTAACCCTCTTTATACGCGTCTGTCGGTATCGAGCTTCTATTCTTCAAGGGTAGCTTCCAACTGATACTTCAACCCCTTGTTAGGTGGCAGCACCGGTTTTACTTCGACGATAAATAAGTTTGTTCGTGAAACGAAATTTTTCAAACTTCTACATTCGAGAGAGGAAGATTCTTTCTAGTAATAATTAAATAGAGGACCACTGGTTATACGCGTAAATGTCTTCAATGGCATTAATATTTATAATAGTGATATAAGGAAGGCTTCTAGATCTACCCTTGGTACAAAATATAATATTCTAGAAGCATGAAATCTATATTTTACCCAATTTTAGAAATTTTAGAAATGGACCTACGTCTTAGTTCTGAACTTCCAAATTCTATATCCTAACCCGACGAACGGTCGTTCGATCGCACGAAAAGTCTGTACTCAGGGAGGAAGGTAACGGAAACGAAAGAGTAAAGAAAGGAAAGGGAAGAAACACCGACGGTTGTTCGAGCGAGCACGCGTGCGAAGCAGACAACCAAGAACACCAGGATGCCGGTGTTTCGACGGGCTGTTCAAACACGGAGGAAAACACGGAATGCAACCCGAGTTGGTGCAGCAGGTACGAAACGTGTTCTGGAACACCGATCGTATAGATCATCAACGATACAAGCAAGATAGGCAACGACACAGCTGAGCCTAACAACAGTACGTTTTTCGCTTTCTTCCTTACCGATTTCGTGAACTCGCTCGCGCGAGGAAAAACCTGGACGCTGAGATGAACATTCGATATTTAATTTTCTTGAATTTTAATTTTCAAAGTAAACGAATGAATAACTTTGTAGTAAATTAAAGGAAACTGTTAGCGTCCAGGTTCTGGTAGTATGCACATCGCGATAAGCTTGTACAAAGTGGAAACGGACATTGAACACAGATCCAAGGCGAAGGGTTGCTTGTTTGAACGCAGTGGAGCGTGTGTGGAATGGGCGAAGGGTGCATGACAAATCCATTGTTTGATCGGTAACGGGGCTTACCTGTCGGAATTGTCGAATGCCGCCATTGATCCGCAATGAATCCGCGGCGATGCCAGCAATTCCATCTCCTGGCTCGCGTAGCTGCCGCAGGGAGGCAGCACTCGGCGTGGTGCCTGCGTGTAGAGGGCAACAACATCCGGAACAACAGCACGCGGACGCTTCCGGTTGCGAGCTTTGCCGTATTATACGAGCGCTCGGCGACGTCGTGACGAGAACCGGCGGCGGGGGTGCCTGACAAGGGCAACAGTGGTGGCCGCTTTTCACGCTTTCTCTGTAACATAAATCGACAAACAGCTGTTATCGACAATTGTCGATCAACAGGAATTCCGCGTGTCGCCGAAACATTTCCTTTTTGCCGTGTTTCGGAGAAAATAACATTTCCAGTAATTCAAGATCCTTGAAATTTCAGCCAATTATTTGTTGCAGTGATTAATTAATTTTTGAATTCCAGTTAACGTCTAATAAACTAAGTAATATATAAGGATAAAGTATTCTCGTCCGAATTATAATTTAAAATAATAAAATTAATTGCCTTTGACCTTCTTGATAGTATGCAATAACGAGACTATGGAAAGGTGCATCAAAGTAAATTTAATACGAATATTAGTGCTCGATGACGCGACGACATTATCGCGGACACATCGATCGCGTTTGGTCGCTAATGAAATTTCGTCTAGCAAACAGAAGACGGCATTATCGATTCCGGCATTGGTAGTTAATTATCTTATAGAACCGGTAAACACGTCGAATGTCAATAGAACTATCGCCAACAATACACGGAGCATGTAGGTAAACTTGCACAATAGCCAGTAACTCTATATCGACGAGTTTCATTGCGATATATCATATAGCCAGGTGTATTACGTATTAACAGGTAACTTAACGAAAAAAATGGTCTCTTCGAAGTATACTTAGAAATGCAATATCATCAAATTCGCGTGTCACCTTCTTTTGCATCTGAGAGAACTTTTCAAACACTCCGCAAGAAAACTTCCGTTTCTCTCAACTTCCTCTAGAATCATGAGAAAACCGAGACACTTCGTTTACCCAGGCTGCTTCAATCCGTGTCTAAACACTCAATTTACGAAGCAGACGTTGCCCAAAGGTAAAACCAGACGTACAAGAGAGACCATGAACGGAACAAAGGGGAAAAGAAGTGGAGTAGCTCAACGGTAGAGAAAGGCTTAGTGTGAGCCCCGACGGAAGTACTTAACTAATTCGATTTTACTCGCGGAATGTGCTCGTCTATTGTGACGGCGATGCTCTTTGTTCAACGTCTTTGTCGAACCGAGTGCTCTTGACTTAGAACGTTGCTAATGCAGAGAAAGAGAAAGATGGATGAGAGGGAGAGGTTGAGGTCGTTGGCAGTTGGTTTCGTCGGTAATAACGCAATTAACGCCAGCTAGTTGGCCTTTCAACCGAGGTCTTCGAACGATTAACCGGAAATCACTGACTTGCTACTTCTGAGGAAGAGTTCGTTGCTTCGTACTTTGTTCATCGATCGCAATTCACTCTTCTACCAGAGCGTATTTGCACGATTTAAGCGCTGTCGTAGGTGTTTTGCATGGTCGTCGATTTAAATGTAATCGAAACTGCAATCATCTGTAACGTTTACTTCCTACGCGTCACCTATTTTCTCTTACGAGCTGTGCGGGTGTACTGTGTACTCTCTATTTCATTTTTTGCTCGGTTTTATAGGAAATACAACATACGTGGGTGGTGTGAAACCATTTGTTCGTTTATTCTGAATGAACTGATGCGATCGATCTTTCATCCGGATCAGTTTGTTTGCACACGATTCAATTATAATCGCTTCGTCACGTGGAACGTATAACGAAGTGAAGCTATGAAAAATTACAACATTGGAATAATAATTTTTGTAGAGGTGAAAAATGTTCTGGGATTTGCACGGGTCAACTGTGCTTTTTGACAAATTTGAAATATTTGACACTTCGGTGTCAGTAGAGTTAATACTCTACTATTGTCAAACGTTCAATTCGTAAATCAAGCTGTAGATCTCAGTATATCACGGATGGTTTGCCTCGTACGTTTCAGGGACAATTCGGCTCCAATTAAAGCGGCATTCGCTGGTCGTTTCGTTAACGAACTAACGGCGATTGCCTGGAAATATTCGCGTCCCTTGTTCGTTACCTTGCATAGTTACCCAGTGGATCTGTAACTGGGAGCAATGGAAAACGCGGAAACATTTGAGAAGCTAGACAGCAGGGAACGTTTCGATTTATGTAACTGGCGAAGTTTCAAAGTTCAGACAGAATTTCGAGGAATCTCAAAGAAGGATCGCAACAGAATGAACTGTACTTTAATTGTACCTACTTGCGATACAGCCTTTGAAACAGAAGAGGTTATTTAATAAGAGCAATTTAGTCTAGTTCCATCAAATTTGCTTGCACTCGCCTCCTTTTTCATTGGTAGTCCCTGGAATTATTATTGCTAAATGGAGATTGTGTTCTGTCGAGGTTGGATTATATTTGAAGGTAGGAGATGAGAGGGATTAACCTTATTATATTTTGTATAATACCATTGTATAATACCACTATTAAAATGAAAAAGCTTACTAAAAATATTAACAAATAGGTAATTTACTTTGTACGTAACATTTATGTAGACTAATTTTCAGTCTCGTTCAGAATTCTCTTCATAAAATACTATTAACTGACTTAAACCGGATTTTATGTAATTAAACTTTGCAGTCTACGAAATCCCTGAAAATTTTCATGTACATTCTTATGCACATTATATTAAAAGGACACGAAAAGGGTATTAAGGACATACTTCCACTTTGAAAGACTACAAGGAAAATCAATTGGGAACTATGCTTAAAAAGCTTTTGAACTTTGATAAAAAATTTTAATTTTGCAACCGAAAAACGCATGAACAATTTTTCAATGATTAGTGCAGCAACAATCAGATTTTGATTCACCTCCTTTGTGTTTAATAGTTCGACCGAATTTCATGCATCCAAAAAGGGCTTCGTGCACAGTTTTCAACGCAAAGTGTTAAGCTCCGACCCCGTTTCGAGATCCAGCAGGATCTAGCAACCCCTATTGCAGATACTGCCAGTTATTTCCTATTTCCAAATCCGTGGCAACCCCTATTTCCTTGTATATCGCGAAACAAAATGCCACGCCATCGGAAGAAACTATGCTTCGAGATATTTCGGGTGAAAGCGGTTGTATTACAGCTGACACTTCCTATACCGTGAGAAATTTGCAAGATGTAATTAATAACGTAGAAGAGGGGTTGATGGATGAAGGGTAAATGAGATATTTGGATAGCAAGTGCTTCTGAATATACGAGGTAATGCTTCGTAAGGTTGAATAGAAACGTATGTTGTACTAAATAATCGCTTTTACAACTTCCTGAAGATGCTGTTTCACGTCTGAGAATATTCAAGTTAAGCTGACGTTTCTGAATATAACTTCCCGTTTCCTATTGAAAAATATTAAAATTTTCTTTTCTACGAGCTTTAACGAAATATTTAATCGCGTTTGTCGTTAAAAATAGAAACCAAAAGACTACCAGCAATAAGAAAGTTTTTCATTTCTTGCATACGAGAACAAACATCCTCGAGGCGTAATAACTGTCAAGCGTAAAGATCATAAAGTTTCCACGCGGTGGTAAAACTGTTCGAAGAACAACGAGCTAACGTTATTTAATCTCTGGTGATTTACGCCCGGCCAATAATTTATCCGGTCGTCGTAGTTGGGTTCGTTCGAAGTCACCGATGCGACACGCTACAACTCGTCGGTATATACAAAATATCCTAGGCCCTATTCTTGGTTACATTGCCTCCATATATCCTTCAAGGGTCATCTCACGCGGCCAACCGAGTGAACTTCTATTTACGCCACTGTATCTCCCGATTCATTCTCTTACATTACTTTTCACCCTTCGCCGAGGAGTCATCCTCGACACGACAAAGTTGGGTAGAAATTTTTAAACATAAGACCGACCTGCACGGCACGAAGGTGCAGAATTCTTTATTTCCAGAATTCTTCTTGCACGTCTGGTTTGTATGTTTTCAGAATTCACGGCTTAAGAATGCTGCTTGGAAATGGTACTCTCAACGATAGAATCGTAAATCTGGCGGGAGAGCTAATACAGTAACAATGAGACGTAAAAATGAAAGGTACAATCCAGTGCCTTAAGACGCGATAAATCAGTGACATTTAGTATAGTGTCTAGACACGTACGATCCGTCAGGATTATTCTTCTGACAACGATGCAACCACTCGTCGAGCTTAATGCTTCGTCAAAGATTTATGGCCGGAGCGTATTCAGGGTGAGTTAGAACGCAGAAACTAGCATGGAGTTTTCATGAAATAACATGGCTATATTACAAATATAGCAATCAAAACAGAAACCAAAGTAGCCTAATGAATTAGGATCTTCTGTAAGAAGACAACGACAGAGAAGGGTTAGATTAGATTTCCCTAGGAAATGAGAGGCTAGATTTAAGGTCCCCCGAGACAGGGCACGTTATGCATGGCGGGGGAGGTTCCGGTGTAATATGTACAAGATCCCGGAACTTCTTTTCAACGCCCAAGTAGATTGCCGTGAGATTTTAATCAGTAAGAATCTGACATCTCCTCCCCTGGGGTATGTCAGGGGTCTTATACAAAACTTTCCCACATTAGAAAAAAAAAGATTTCTCCTACAAGAAATTGCTACATAACGAAAGAGAACCCCGTCATTTGTTATTTTCAAAATTTAGATCTTCGAAAAAATGCCACTTACCTAGAGACGCTCCTTGCCAGGTGCAGCGCCGAGGATGGCGCCAAAGAGTCCCTGCGATCGCAACGACACCTGTGCTGGTGGGAAGTTTGCCTGGACCGATAACCAGCGGGTACAATCGGTTGTTGGACTTGCGTTTGCGGCTGAGGTTGCGGTTGTAGCGGCTGTAATTGAGGCTGGACCTCACCGTCGAGTCTGCAATGTAGCTCGATGTCCGGTACCGATCTGGTCGCCGGATCCTCGGTGGTGCCGCTCTCCTCGGAGCCGCCGAGGCCCGAGACGGACAACTGGGGCGAGGCAACCAGAAAGGTTGCTCGATCCTGTCGCGTGAGCACCGGCTTGCCCTGAGACGCCGCGGCAACCACGACCGGAGGGGGTGGCGCCCTGCTTAGCAGGGCTGCCGTCTCCTCGCTGGAACCGTAATCGGTACCGTTCCCACCCTCCTGAGAGCCGACATTGCCGTTCGTGTTCATCTTGCGGCCGGGTTCTCTTCTTCTGTCGCGTCACGTGGCCATTTCCTGGAACAAACACGATACCAGTGGATTTATTTACTTTCATCCTTGCAGAGAAGATTAACGAAGATGAATTTTCGGTCTTCTAAGGTTCGAATGGTGGTTGAAATAATTTAGAGTAGAAACTTTGGAAGAAGGAGACTTATTTAGATTAATGATAATCTTCTTTGAAAACTAGAGACTAACTCTATTTATAATTAACGAAATTACCAATTTCTATGAATAAACGACCTCGAACCCAGTTCGTGAATACCGCAAACATTTTTCCAACTTCAATTCCTCTACCTTTCACACGCGTTTCCCGAATGTGTTGCTGTTGAAAAGCTGCTCAATAAGCATCGCTCGTTCGACCAGAACACCCACGAAGTTTGAATAGGTTGCTATTTACATACAACCCCGTTTTACTTAGCTTTGTATCTGGATTCGACACGTTCGCACATCCTGGTAAATAATTGAACGAGTTCGCCAACGTTGTTCGCTCGGAAATGTCAAGACTTCTAACCTTTGGTACGTGCGACACCCTGTTTATTCATAATTAAATTACAATAACTATCATTCCGATAGAAGATCATAAATCTGTCGACATTTATTTGTTAGTGGATGAAAATGATAGACTGGAAAGTCGCGTCGCTGTCTGATACGAAATTTCTACATGCAAAAGTTTTAAGCTTCCACATAGCAGCATTTGCATTTTCTCGACGAGGAAAGTTATTTTCGTTCTCGATGGAAAAGTAGACGCAACACGGGACGGTCACAATGCGGATAAAACATTCCCTGCTTGTTTCTTCGAAACGATCGGAGAATTCTGCCTCGTTGTACACATTAATTCTTTAATGTCCGGATTTCCTCTTTGCCTCTTAGGAAATGATCGATTCTGATTGCGTATAAAATACCACTAACACAAGTTTCATTCGATCGAGTCATTAATCAATTTTCCTTTATCACTGCCATATTTTTGGTGTTCTATTTTACGACCGATAAGATTTTCACGTTTTCCCTGATTTCTTTCAAGATATACAACTATAGGAAAACTTCCTGGAAAACTTCCTAGATTACTTTCTTGCAAAATACGACCTCTCATATATCCATTGGAAGCGTACAAAAGCTCACGCGATCTTATAAAACTACACGAACCTCTTTAAAGCAAGGAATGTAGACAGTTTGGACTAGAGGACGTCTGCTCGAACTTTTTTCTTCCTAAATCTACAGAGAAGTAGATGTCGTTGGAAACAGAACACGTTGTTTCACGGTGGTTTAACAAAGCTGAGAAAAGAAGAACTTCGTCTGCTGTAACTTCGTTACGAGCTTTTATCTTGCAACCGAGTGCAATGTCGTCCCTAATGTTCCTGAATTTTTCAAACGAATTCCCGATTGTGAAAATATTCTCCCGATATGAGAATTCACAGCGGGGACGAAATAAAGAAGACGAGGCACGATCGCGTTCCAATTTTTCGTCAATTCCATCGCGTTCGAAATTCGCGTGCGGTTAGCAATCGGCAGCGGCGCAAATTGCGCCCGGTTTGAATCGTGCCAGCCATTTCGAAATAGCTAACTGTATTTTTTTTATTCAGCCTGTGGAAACGAAAAAGACCAGCGGGCTGGCCGTCTGTTCATCCATTATTCCTCATTTACGTTCCGTGAATTGAAGGCAAACACGAATTTCATTTCCATGATTCTATGACGTTGTTCGCGCCCGTAGTTAGAAGCGACCATTTTATTCCTTCCCTTTCGCATGTCTCGTGTAGAATATCAAAACAAATAGTGAATCGTTATATGAATCAAGAATATATACTTTCGTTTAAAAAAACGCCATAACTTTACTATGGCGGAGGAAATAAAAAATGGTAATGGTACGCATCCACAAGTGTTTTATTGAAATAAAAGCTCTCAATTTTTTCCCTACTGTAGCCATCTCTTTGGTGTTTAAAAAGTTCTATTAATCATACAAAATATCGTCACTTTTGATTTTTCTATAGAAATCAACGTTAAGAATAGAATAGAAATCTTCCTATCGTCGAATACGACATACGGTGTTCGACAAAGGAAGAAAAGATGAGCGTAACGAAAGAAGCCCCGCATTCACCGAGACAATTTCCTCACCTTTTATCGCGCACGGCTTCGCAGCAAAGCCCCGGAAAAACGGTTACGCGCAGGAATGCTTCTCCTCTGTTTATAATATTGTCACGACGAAGCCGTACGCATTAGCGTCCGGGTACTACCAAAGCGTGTCGCTCGTTTGCTTTCGAGCCTATCCCGTCACCAAAATAGGTTCCCGTGTATTTGCTCAAGTGTTCCAGCTTATACTCGAGCAACTTCGTTAAATGGCTCGTGGAAAGCTCGCCACGGACCGTCTTTGATCAGACTTTATCGGTAACAGATGTTTCTACACCTCCTTTCTGATCTTCAACTGAACTGATCGATTCATTCCTTTATAGAACAATTTCGTTTCTATTCCTTTGGAAGAAAGGATAGTATGTTGGACGAGATGGTCAGACTATTTTTGAAAACTTTAATGCTACCCTAACAATTGAAATTTACAGATTAAAATAAGGATCCTCCGGTAAGGAATCTGACGCGAAAATTCAAGTCGTTAGAAGCCTCAGCCTCCTAAGGAGGCTCGTTCGTAGCCATGGGTGACAAATTAATCGTTGAACCAGAGAATCGGCGCCGCTTTGATTCGCCTCGAAGCCAATGGCAAGAGTATTCTTGGAGGGTGCTCTTGCAAGGCATTATGGAACTGGGACACGTAAACGCGAAGGACAAGCGTGCCGGTACACCCGGTTTATTCGTTCGTTGTCCATTAATTAAAAAGCTTAAAGCGCGGCCTTCGTTTTCGAGCGGTTTCGAGAGACGTTGATCCGCAGTCATTAGCAACTTTCACGTTTCACCTTCTTTGTAAATAGACTTGAAAAGTACGAATGATCCTTTGCAATACAATTTCGTAGCTTTCGTAAACAAATGAAGGTAAGAAGAATTTCGAAACAGAACATCGAAAGTTTATAATTAGATTTAAAAATTAACCTTAAGATAATAATTAGTGCCTCGATGTGACTTACAATAAAGAGGTAGGTATGGTGGTTGAAGGAAACCTAATGAACGAGTTCAAATTTCTCGCAAAGAAGATTTATATCCTCAAGTATGCTGTTTGAAGCTCTGTAGAGATTAACTTTCCACCGTTGGAAATGGAACAATTCCTTGAACTCGGCGCTCAAAGATCCGTGACAGAGCTACGAACACAAGGTTTGGCAAAGAACGAAACGTGCCGGTAATACGGCTAATGAGCACATTCCACTGGCTTTCAGAACTACTAATTAGGTATCATTGCTTTCGTGCCCGTGTCACGTTTCGGTATAATAAAGATTCGATACGTTGATGAATGCACATGTCCCATACATACGTGACTTGGGAATTTTCAAAAAATTTCAAATCTCTGCTTTTTTCGATCGACCGGCTCGTTCCGTTCGAACTATCGAAATAAAATCCTTTTCAGCCATTCATGGACAATAAAGAGAGCATTGTTCCAGGGGTAGATAACGGCAGTCACGATCGTAAAGTAGCCGTAGACGAGGAACCGGAAGTAAGGGCAACGGAATTTCAAGCGATAGCACGCAACACAGGTGTTGCTGTAACAACAGATGCCTCTGACCGAGTCTCGTGATTAGATAACAGACCTCGCCTCTGTAATATGTTCCATCCGATCAATAGGAAATCGACGATTGTCAATTGGAAATAGAGGTTTTTTTCGAGCCATTCGGGTCATTGAATCTATAGACGTCCTTGCTATCGAAAGAATTCAATTTTCATTGGAAACACCTTTTTCCATCTCTTCTATCTTAACAGTTAAATAAATATAATTCTACAAGTTAAAATATCATTGCAACTGGTGAACAAAGGTTCACGAAGCAAGTACCGCAACAATTAAACCGATCAAATATCACCGTTTCTATTGTTCACCATAGTGGAGGCAATTTCGAGCAAACACCATCTGGAAAGATACCGATTTCAATCTCCGTATGGAAGTTCGGTTCTATGGAATTTCGAATGTGCAATTTAGCGAGCATCTGCCGCTACAGGAATTTGCTCTAATTAACGTTCGCCACTATCAAGGATCAGTGGCACCTAATTAATGCGTTCTAATACCGCGAATCGCTTGCAGCCTCGAATGTTACGTGTTCCAACGGTAAATAACAATTTCAATTAATCGACGACGAAAATATTCGTGGGAAAATTTTATTTCGATTTTATAAAACGTATCGGATGTAAGGAAAAGCGAGGGATTTTTGAAATTAATTTCGCGTGGGAGTTTGTCTCGATTGAAATAGTACGTTTCCTAATTCCAATGATTAAACTTGGAACGAAGCTTGACTTATAAATCAGATTGTATTAATTGTAAGTTAGATTTAGTTTCCGTTCCTGTGCAGCGAACTATAAGGAAACTCCTATGGATCCTTGTGCTTCCAAGTTGCAAACTTTTGTATTTGCATATCGATGTTTCGAGAATATATTTCATCTGTTTCTCGACCGTCTATCCATACGAGTATCTGTTTCTAATAATTAGCGACTTTGTTTCATTTTGAGTATAATAAAATTTTGGTTGTTTTATCATTATGCTCGTACTTACTTCTATCTCCATAATTTTCCATGTTTTAACACGCTGAAAGCACTCTAACGTGGCTTGATTATTTAATTTGGAAACGTTCCGTACGAGTTTCCGGTCGAGACGAATCTTCGGCAACTCGTGCCATGGAAGCTAACTATTCGCCGGAGCATATCAGGGTATTAATATTTCCCGGTCGTTTAAAGTTTCCGCCTGTCGATACGCGACCAGCGTTCTGGTAAATTTGCAATTTAATTTCGAGCTGATTTGAATTTACCGCGAGCGGCGCGAACCCCAATTTCACCCTTTTTCAACCCGCGAGAAGATCGTTCTTGCGTGAATTTTGTAGAAAAGACACGTTCGAAGCTAGGATTTCGCAGATTCATCGGCCGTGAATTCGAGTGTTATCAAAGGTTGATTCGATTTCTACGTACCGATTTCTACGGATGAAAAGCTGTTACAATAAAAGAGCTTAGCCAGCTCTTATAGAGTGTGTAAAGAACGGTTACAGGAAGCACGTACTTGTGCGCACACGCCGATCGAATCTGAATAAAGTATACTATTCTCGTTACGTTTATGGATGAACGGATTAATCTATCAAAAGATATCGATCTGTCGGTAGCAGCGCGATTCGATTCGACGTTTATTGGCCAATTGACAAAATAAAGTTAATTGCAACATTTCTCGACATTTTATTAATATTAATAATAAAACAGATATGTTAATTATTCGAAATTCCATAACGTAATAATTAGATGCTGCGTTCATTATTACTGAAAATGCTAACAAGAGATGATATTTAACACGCATCATTAATCCTCCAGTGACACGATTCTCACATCGGCGTGTCGCGTTTAATCATGCGGCCAATTAAGCCGCTCAATTAGACAATAAAATAATAAGGGGACAGTATGGTCGAACTTTCACCTAATTTGAACTAACGCCCTAGAAAAGCTCTCACGGTCAGCAAAGTTGCAAATCAAGCGGAAGTAACAGGTCGATCGATGACTCGGTCGAGATGAGAAGTATTCCCGTCAAACCGTGCATAATCAGCGTCCATTAACTTAATTAAGTGACACGGCGGACATAAAACGAAGCCCCTTCTCACTTGCGCTTTATGAAGCAACGAGGCAGCCTGGCCCGCCTCTAACCAAATTGCGTCATTATTTTCAACGGTGCCTGTTATTCAGTAGAACGAGCTCGTAAAAATTCATCGATCCTTTGTCACCACGGAACAAATATTTCCGGTTCGATCAATTTTTATGACGCAAAGTTAAGGATGCATCCGCCGATGGTGAGGTTGCTAACATTATTCACGGAGACCATAAGTGCTCCAGAAAGTGAAATAGGATCGTGTATTACCGGCAGGGTGGAATATGATTACACGGATGGTTAGGCAAGTAGATTAGCACCATAGATGGGGAGAAAGTAGAATAGGCCCATAAGTGGTCAGAGGATTGGAAGGGAACTGTAGGTGGCTGGGCAAGTGGAATAGGACCATAGGTGGTCAGACCATTAAAAGAAGATCGTAAGTGGTTTTGCAAGCGGGTAATACCATGAGTGGGCAGATAATTGGGACTACGGAATGTAAGAGAAATACGTATGATAAAACAGTAGGTGGTCGGACAAGTAGAATAGGGCAGACCAGTAACGATACTAAAAATAAGGAAAATAAAAGATAAATCTCTGACTTTGAATTTCAGTTAAATTCTAAAGCGTCGATTGGAAAATTGTCCCCCATAAAATACCACTCGCAAATTGAAAAAAAAAAGACGTAAACCAATAATCTATCAAAGTTGTCCAATCAAATTGTCAAGCTGTCAAACAAGCATGGAAGGTGAAGAAATAAACGCGATTTTTATTTGATCGCCGACCATCTGGAATAAGAAAGGTCCGATTTAGATCCAAGCTTAATAAACCATGCGTCAAAGCGGGCCAGGAGACGGCTGCCGCCGAAAATACGTCGGTGAACGAATCTTAATCGAATCAACGTCTGTCAAGCGTTGTGGAGCATCGTACGGCGCGAGAAACGAGGCTGCATAATGCAACGTCGTGCCGGATGACCCGGTCGATCATTTCGTGCTTCCGTTTAATTGGAAACACCGAAAAGCTTTCCGTGATAATATTCCCGTGACATCTTGGCACGCGATATCAAAAGAAGGATTGTTATCCGTGGAATTTCACGCTCGAAATTTCTTGCTTGCCTTCCTGGAAAGTCCCTCATTAACGAGTTGCCAGTTCATTCATGATTCAACGGAAGACTTTGATGAAGTAATGCGGTAACAAAACCGCCATTGCAAATTCCACTCTTCCTTCGAGACGAAAGAAATAATACGAAATTCGCGTTTAATTAAAGAAATCACTGTGGACCATCTTTTCAATTATCCACGTCGATCCTCTACATTCTTTCCTATGTACCTCAGGGGACTTTAATTAAACGTTTTTCGTTCGATTCGAATGCATTTAACGCTCTTCGACGATGCTCTCTGTTATTACAAGACCGTTCTACTCTTCCTGTTTTTATTAAAATATCCAGTATTTGTAATTACTCCGCCGAGGGTAATGTTCCAACGGAGAAGGAGAATATTCGGTTTCATTTTCGAGCTCGGTGAAACTGAATCGGACCGAGTGTGCATTCGCAATATTGGATCGAAAAATGAGCAAGGTATCCGTGACAAAGCTATTCTGCTCATGGAACACGGTGCTTTAGTTGGTTTATTTTGCACGATGCAATAAAGCAAATGCAGCTGTTCCACTGATAATCCAGTATCGATTGGCCGTCTCCGAAATTTTATCTATTTGTTCCAGAGTATTATTCATATTATTTTTGTCTGACAATTTAGCGTCCCTGCTCTACTTGTCTGACCACCCACTGTTTCTATTTTACTTATCTCGTCAAATATTGACTATTCTACTTATCCGTTCAGAACTTCAATCCGCTTCGAACGAAAAGCGATAAAAATATTCATGCAAAACGAAACACGATAATTGCATAGTAAATAATATGACTACTCTAACAAGGTGTAACCTAAATACACACGTTTTTTTTTCTCTCGATTCGTTAGACGTGAAAGTAAAATATTATACTCTACTGTTTTTATCGAGAAATCCATTAGCAAACAGAATCCTCGAGGACTTCAACGTCGACAAAAAGGTTCTCCATCTTCTGCGTACAGCGAAACTACTCTTTCAAGATTACTAAACGAAAGAGACAAGAAAAATGTTCAAGTATCGTGAAAATTGCGACGACACGGATATCTTTTAATTCAGCCGTTTCTGTTTAATGATCGAAATCCTTGTAGCTAGTTTTTAACCGAAGTAAAAAGGTTAAGCAGCTTCTGTGCCTTTAGAAATTAATTATACCTTTTCAATCGACGACCAAGTCTGCCCGCTGTACTCTACAACTTCTCTTATCAAAACTAATAAAAATCTGAAAAATTCACTGATTTCAAAGAATTTTCAAGCTTTCCATTATTAAGAATTTCCATTAGCCCCGTGTTACATATAAAATGACCAAATTTTACATAATAAATGCATCAGCAGAAATTGCAAAATGTCCAAGAAATGCAACCTTTTGCATTTTACATGGCCCTTTAATAAAAGAAAAGAAGGAATTGAGCAATATCGATTCAGTTTCTCAGGAAACTTGCGAAACTGATGTTTCCTCGTTACAAACATTACAGTTGCATTACGGGCACGATATTTTCCAAAGCTTTCCACGAACCGAACCAGACAGCAGCCACTCGTCTCGCGACTACAATGTGTATGCGCACTTTCCGACGAAACTATACCAAGCCTCCTCGTCGAGAGCGGAGAAAGAAGAAGAAAAAAAAGAAAAAGGGAGCAGGGAAAAAAGTAGGAAAGAGGACGCGCGTGAAGGGACCGCGAAGAAAGAAGGCTGGAACAGCACGAGTGCCACTCCTGCCGTGAAGAACTTGGAATTCCTCTCTACGGGGTTGCAATTTCGACGCAGTCAGACAGTATCGTTGCCATTGTGGAGAGAAAAATGAGGAAACAGCGATATCGTTACTGGCTGATGTCGTTGCACCGCAGGAACTTGTATAAGAAACACTCTGATAAGAAAACTTCCGGTCAATTTAAAAATAATACACAAATTAATTCGTATTATTCAAGCTCTAATCTGTCTGTTTTCTTCCATAATACAGGATATCGCGGTAATCATCGTGCATTCGGGGAGGAGTTGATTTCTCTTGAGAAAACAGATCTCTATTGTAAAATGAGACTTCCATTCTCACGAGCACACAACTCTGCTCGTAAATATATTCCAAGTAATCTGTTCGTTTCCTTAATACTTTAAGAACGTCGGGAATGAAAGTTGCAAGAGTACCGACGTACGAACGAATCTCATTAACCCATTAACTGCCAAATTTTTATTTTTGATATTTTTATTTAACATTTTATTTAATATAATCCTATGGCAAGTGATAAAAGAAATATATATATTCAAATCCCCATTTGGGGATCGCGGTAGCTAATGGGTTAATAATGATAATGAAGTAAATCTAATGAAGAAATTATTTATATTTTCTACCATTTATATTATATTCTCTACCTTTGGAAAACCCATTTTTTGTTATCTTTTTTACTCTAACATAAGTTACACCCTTATTACAGTCGGAAAATAAATTGTTCCGAGAGAAAAATCTTCATCGAGGTACAGAAAGGATAAAGCAACAACAAATTATCTCCCCCTTAACAAATATAGAGCCGCGGTTCAGCCACGGTTAAGCAGCGTACCATACGACTCCCAAGCCGCATTATTTCATTTGAAAAGCCTTCTTCTCGGACGTTTCGCTTCGGTTCGTTTCCATCGGACGAACGAACGGAAACTATCCACGGGCGGCGCGGTTCACTGGTCGATAAAGTGTTTGCAGCACGTTGCCTTCGCTGGTAATCGATCGAGGTGGCCATAGGGCGTTGCAGAACTTCGCTTCTTTTCCAGCCGCGACGAAAGTGGAAAAAAAGCACCGCTTGAAAGGGTTTGCTAGTGAGAAAAAGATTCCAAGAAACGTCTGCGTTATTCATCATGCGACGGAAGCTTGTTCATCAAGAAGAAATTGATAAACTTTTGTTCTACGACGAAATTAGGTAGATGATTGTTTAGAAATTCCGCAATTCGTTGAAATTTATACAATTGGAGCGTTTCATAAATCGTCGCGCTTTTACGACGGAAATCTCGCCGAGAGAAGACATTTAGGAAGGGACTGTGATTAAATCATCGCGAAACTAGCGTGATTTAATTGCCTACGGAATAATTCTACACCGAGAGGCGATATCAGAACAGTCTGAAGAGTTATGAAAACTTGAAAATTCTCTGCAACGAGTGAATTTTTCAGATTTTTATTAGTTTCGATTAGGGAAGTTATAGAGTACAGCGGACAGAATTGGTCGTCGATCGAAAAGCAACGACGAAAGTTCACGGAGATTTGTGATGGTCGGTTCGCGCGTCACGTAATTCGTATGTCGTTATTTCAGGAGCGCAACGAGGCAAAGTCTTTAAATAACAATCGAAGTGGAATGACGCAAGTCAAACTGACTTGATGACACCGTGCACTTGCTACGTTTCGCACCAACGATCGCGAGCGAACGGCTTTCGGGCAAACGACCCTCTTATTTCGATCCATTAATCTGGAATCCAAGAAGTCACTGTTCTGTTACCGCTTCCTCGTATCCTGATAAATCTCTCTCTGTTCTTGCCGATGAAACACCATCAACTGACTCGAAATCCCACGATAAACTAAGTCGTTCGAGGCGAGTGTAATTTTTCCGGGTATTTGAAACACAGCAAACGATGTATAAATCATTCCGGATTTATCATGAATGATTATATCGTGGAATACACGATAATACACAGAAGCGCAGGAAAATATTCAAATTTGCAGTAGTAATTAAGAAGGCGTAATAGCATACATATTTCTATTATTTTAAACTATCATTTTTCTATAAAGTGCAATTACAGGAAGGATACTTTGTCTCTGAACATTTCGGTGGAAGTTTATCTTATCGAAATGGGATATTGCATATTGTCTGGTCTAAACGAGTTAATCGAGTCCTTGAATTCGCGATTCTTTGGTAACATCTGGAACCAATGGCTTCGTGCAAAAAGATTGTTTCAATGTTTATAAAACGCAAATCGCTGGTTTTACGAGCGTTTCATTCAAAGACTCATTCATTCCTCCGAATTTCTCAACACGACCAAGTACCCTCTCGAGCATTTGGCACGAGTTCAACACGGTTGAAATCTCATTTTTCAAAGTTTACCGCATCGACGATCGCATGTAGAATCCGCTTCGTTTATTGATTCTACTGGAACGAGCGTGCTTTCTCAACTTGATGATCTTTCGAGGCCTAATGTAGCGAGAGTCGTTGCACTTTCGATGCAATCGCGAGAATGAAAAATTATTTTTTATAAATGAAAACAAAAATATTATACATCATTAACGTAACACGTTCCGATCAATAATTCTAATAATAAATAAATAGTAAGCGTAATAATAACCCTTTTCCTAGCAGAATTGATTTATGAAACGAAAAGGTATTTCGGCTATGCAAAACTGCAATCGTTTGTGACAATGTTAACGCAAGAATAATCCAAAACTGTTCTCCTTTCACAGCTTGTGTTTCATTTCGATGCGACGAATCAATTGAAGCGATGCATCGAAATAGGTGAACGAGCTCGAATCCTCGATGGAGAAATCGATCGTAGAACTCGTCCACCTTGTATACACAACATGCACTACACAGAGACACGTCTACTTTATTGACTAATTAATGTCTAGGATTCCGTTGTCCATGTCCATGATGCACAGCGTTCCGTCAGAGTCTATCTGGAGACCGACTATGGAATTAACCATCGAAGGTTATTTCGATATTATCTCAATGAAATGACGAATTGAATTGCAAACAAAGTTTGTGCAAATTTTCACGTTGCAATCGATCCATCGATCATCCAAAGCCTCGCGGGAGCTTAACATTTGCTTTTACAATCCTGAGCGTTACTCTCTCGAGTTTATAAATAGGGACAGGGATGAAATTTCCGAGAATGCTTTATCATCCGGATCCTGGGCCCGGCTCTAAAAATATACCGCCTCTTGGCTATGCGACGCTTTTATTCGCTGTAATAACGTTTCCGTCGTCGGATCTGTGCGCGTATCACAGTCAGAAGAGCGTTTCTTGCTTGCAGAATCGCAGCTAGTACGGTACGTGTCCTAGACATCGCGTTTCGCTCGTTCAACGACAAACGCCATTCCGATAAAGCCAACTTTTCCATCGACCATTTCTTTCTTTTCTTAACTTCGACTTAGCTTTTCCTTTGAAAGGAATCAAGTTGAAGAAATTCAGCAGAACGTCCAGGCTTTCTGATACTCATCGAAATAAAAGGGAACTATTCTATTAAATTACTGAAGCCTTTTGTCTTTTTAACCGAAAGCTCTCTGATCGCAAGGTTATATAAACTTTCAATTGCTTGCATCATTCATGGTCATGAGATTTGTCAAACATGTGACTAAGAACAGGTGGCAGGAAAAACTTCGCAGCTGTTGGCAAGCAATCCGACAAAGTTTTCCGAACAAATTCTCTTTTATCCGATTCAATTATAGAACCGTTTAACATTTCTAGGAACGTTTAAAACGGAAAAAGCAACGAGTGTTCAACGAGTAGATGAAATACTAATTAGGTTTAACATTATACACCCTGTACAACGCAACGCGTCATCGTGAAACATTTCAGGACGAAAACGTCCCTCTAAAATTGACCTAACAACGTCCAAAGAGCTTCCATGCCCAAATTCGGCCATGCAACAAGCTTCCAACTGAAGTGCACTCATCCACGAGGCTCAGCTGGCTAAAGGTCAATTCCGACGAAACCAACGAGCACTTCATTTTCGAGAGCCACGTGTCTACCGGGTCAGAAAAGCCATCTCCTAAAAGAGGAACCAGAAGGTAACCATAAACGAGCGTTCCATCGGTAAACACCATCGAAAATCTGATCCGAGGACATTTATATCGACTGTACGCTTTTCCTTGAAAATCTTCTCGTTTCTAAAGGTGTTCGTAGGAATCGATCTCAGAGAAAAGGTCAAATTATATAGAGTATCATCCTTCAAGCTATGTTCTGTGGATTTTCACAGAAGACCGTGAAATCAGCACTCGACACCTTTTCTTTTCAGCAACATCTTGTCCAGACGACAGAAGGGGGTTGCGCGGATTCTCCAGGACAAGCAAACGGAAACGAGAACACAGTTGGTAAATCCCAGTGAAATGGATCAGAAATAAGTTCGCGGAGGATCCGGATGGACGTTTATCGAGATTTAGGTGGATCAAAGAAGACGAACGTCTACCGACGTCGAATCCAGGTCGTACGATGGAATGTGAAGCAACGACCTCGTTGGTCAAATCTCATTTTTCTTCGTGCCTTCGAATTTCCTTTCGACTTTCCTTTGACCTTCCCGCTTTGGCGGATACTTTACGACGACACTCGAAGCAATACAATTGCTAGCAAAATGTGAAAGTAATAAAGATTGAAGAGGACTGTCAAGTTGACCGACACGTTACAGAAAAGGTGAAATGAAAAATGGACAAGGTTAAACTGGTATTCCGTTAACTTTTAGGGATACTCGAGGGTCGGTTGAACGGTTGGTGGTCAGAAAGTGTTCGAAGGGACGAGGGATTAAAACGCCAAGTCATGTCGACGCTTCGTTTGCCGATTCGAATGCGAAGATCTCGTTTCGATGGTTCTCTGGAGATTCTGGACCGTCCGTCCGTTCGATATTCAAATTCCTTCGACGAAGCTGGTCATCTAGGCTACCAAGAAAAATAAAGGACTTTCCAGAGAATGGAGAGCTACGTTTCCCGCGGGACGAAATGTAAAGAGACGTCCCAGGACGACGAATTTCGTCGATGTTACCAAGAAAATTAAAATCTCTGCGATGGCTACTCTCAACTAAACTATTTGCAATTTCCACGAAGGATATTCTTTTATACTTCTCAATTAATTTTCTTTTTTAATTAATCGATTCTTTTACTATCCTTCATGATAACAAAAATTGAATAATAAATCAAACACGACGGGGTACTTAAAATTTGGTCTCTTTGTTATCAGTTTTACGATCCTGTGAACGAAATTCGATCTTATCACCATAGACCAATTTCACGCGTTCGTATTTGATCTGGCTACGGATAAATAGAACGATCGTCCCCTCGAAGGGACTGGCAATAAGCCTTTTCAAGAAGTTACCTGCCTCTCGGATCGAACGCGACGAGATTAATGCAATGAAGCGGTCGGCTCAATTGCCAAGAACTAAATCCAATCAAGCCTCCATCTCTTTCTCTGTTGATCGATCGGGAAAAAAGCTCGATAACTAGAGAGAGGGGATGAGGGGGTGAATCGGGGGATGATGATCGTTGCCTAGGACACGATTGAGAATAAGCAATCGCCCGATCACAATTGGTAATCACGTTTTCTGTTAATGTATCAAATGACCATCCGGCTAATTGCTACGATCATGTAGCTTATTATAAAACTCGTTAGAACATTCTCTTCTTTTTTTACATTACGATTTTTTTTCTTTTTATAGCATCAATATCGCAAGTTTTTTTACAAGAATCATGAAAACTTTTATTCTGACATACTTGTCAGTGTAGTGTGAAATTTATATACAGCTACCTCATATTTTCTTATAAAAGAAATCCACTCCTTTTTAACATTTCACCTTTGTTGCCCGACGTAAACTGCATTTATTCTCCTAGTATTTATAACGTTGTTTCGCATCAACATCGGCTGCAAGCTCGCCAAAGCTCGCTGAACCGAGTTTCGCGATAAAACACGGGATGAATTAATCATCCACCAAGGAGCGTTCGATAATCGATACGGTGCGAAATTTTTTTTCTCGCATATTAGTATAATGAGCTTCCATGGAATCGAAAATTAACGAACAACCGACGCGTTAACGGAAGGAAATATTCAACGGACGATTAATTTCGGCATCGGGCGGGGACTGATCGAATTTCTTCATCGATAAATCGATGGAAATTGCTTCGTACTTGTTGAAAATTTCATGGAACTTCTTTCCGCCGTTGGAAAGAATCGCTTGGAATCATGAGAATTCAATCCAACACTCACGTGTCTCGTCCATTCGATCAATAGTGCCTTGTCGTTTTCACGAAAGCTTTCAAAAAGTCACCGTTTATTTATTTATTTATTTATTTATTCGACTGACTGTCCTCTTACATACATGAATATATAATATCTCATACGAAGTTATTTATTTGATTCACCCTATGTATACGATCAAAATGGTCATACATCACGGATACGGTTTTCACGCTCCAAAGAAATTGAAAGTTTCTTTACCATTTTGCAACCGCGGAATCCAGGTTTTTGCAACACACCCGACAATGTTATACGAGAAATGAAAAGACATTACTCTGTCGTCCATCGCATATCCCCGTTGCGTTTTTCCTCTGGCACGGGGACAAAAAGGTACGCGTGGAAAAAAAGGGGCGAAGAGGAACGAGCCAGCCGTTCGTTTACGACGTCTGCCGGCATTTTCGCGCCGCCCTCTTCCTGGTCCGCGTCTTTTGTGCCTTTGACTCTTTTCGCGAGCACGAGGGTGTGCTTAAACGCCGGCCGTATGAAGCGTTGCTCGCCCTTGCCGGGCGAAAAATCGCGTTAAGAAGGGGTGGAAAGAACCGCGCGTGTTTTCGCGACCAGCCGTTCCACTGTCTGCTTGCTCGGCCAACCGTTTCGTGGAAATTTCACGGGTCGGCTGAAATATTTATATTCTCGTTTGCTTGGCTCGCGTGGCACAGCGCGCGGACCAACGAAATTTTTTATAACGCGACCGGAGCTAAGGCGGACTGAAAAGAAGAGGCAAACACCCTTAGTTTCGCGAGCAAAGCGTCTGCTTCATGAATCTTTTACGCGCTAGTTAGGAATTATATCGCGTTCAATTCCTGCTGGAGAGAATAATTGAAAGAGAAAAAGATGGCACCAGGGAGAGCGATCGATACGATGATGGATCTTATTTTGGATGCTTTTTGCGATACGCTAACTCGTTTCAGAGCTGTGATGCATTTTTTTAGAGAGTATTTTTGTTAACTTATTTTGGTAATTAATATGATTATTTAGTATATTTCTCTTGAAAATACATCGGGATGGAGACGTCAATAACACGGATAAGGGTTGCATCTCCACGGTACACGCGTGTGTGGTTCGAGAATAATAATGCGAGTACGGTCAATCTACTTCCGCCACTCGTGACCCCAATAATCCGGAAAATACGTTTCGATTGAACGAACCCAAGTACCGACCACTTTCGATCAGCCAAAAGGACAGATACCGGACGAGTTAAAGAAGATCCGTTGAATTAAAGTGGCTCAACAATCCTTGACACATTTAAACCATTTATTTTCACCTATGCTGCTCGCGTTGGTCTAGTGAAATAAATAAAAAAAGAATTGAAACGAATTTTTTTTTAACTCGTTGAATTAAAAAAATATATTGCACTCGTACGTCCGGTTGTACGAAACGTTTGGAAAACTTTAACGACAAAGAAACTTTCACCTATTCCGAAGTAACGTCAAAATCGCTCAGCACGAAATACTGTAGAACGATGTTCAAACTACGAAATGTGATTACGGTAGGAAGTACGTTAGGTAACTCGCAGCGAAGCAAAGTTAAAGAGCTGAACTTAATTTCTCGACGCAACACACTGCAACCAGAAGAAATCCAAAAAGAGACTCGTTGAAAATCCACCCAGCCAGGAATTTCAGCGAAAATATGAAACGAAAATGGGAAACAAATAGCAGGATCTTTATTTGTTCGTTACATTCCCTTCTATCCGATACAAGTTTTTGCAAAGAAGACGAATGTATACCGAAAATCTCTTGGTTTCATAAATTCTTATTAGTAGCGACCTTCTGGTTTTCTTTAAACCGGAAATAAAAATTTCACGTGAAATAATGAGAGTGCAAGAAAATCCAGGTCAGAACGGTGAAGCGACCGCCTCGTCGAATTAAAAGCTTTTGAATATACGATAAAAGGAAGCTGAATAAGAATCAGAAGTGATCGTAAAGCAGAGTAAATAAGTTAAACGAGACCTCGGACCCTTGATGAAATAATCATTTCCATAATTAACGCGGACGTTTATTATTAGTAATACGATCACTTGATTTTTAATTTAAGCTATCGATATACTATGGTTATTATAGATGTCTAATTAGCAATCGATATGTTAATTACTCCAGCAAATTTTGGAAAAAAGAATTCATCCTCGAACCCGAATTATTGTCGTTCCCGTAGTATAAATTCAAAAGAGAAGAAATCAGCTTTGTTTCCTCTTTTTCTGCTCGATTTTCGTGTTAATAAGCGACGTTAATAAACGAACAAACCTTTGATGTTTCAAGATGATTGGATTGTATCGCCTGTGGAAATCATTAACATTGATTGCCTGCTGTCTTTTAATTCAAACATTCCTTACTTTCATTCAGGTGATTGTACATTGAATCATGAACTTTCGATAATTAAATTTTTCATTTAAATTAATTTGTCTTCTCAATATCTTGCCTTACTTATTTTCCAACACAAAAATGGCACAGAAGTTCGTTAAAACTAATGAAAACGCCTGTGCTGGTGCGTCGCTCTGAATTAAACACGGACCACAAAGATGACATTGTTTAGAGAAAAAGCGTGAACCGTTTGTTCGCGGAGAAAGCAGCGTCGCGTTGAAATCACCGAGCGCAAACACTCGCGTTTCTACGGCTGAAAATATGGTAGGAATTGCCGGTAATAAAGCAAATTACGCGAAACGTTCAATGGCGAGTTAACGCGGACAATGCACACGTCCGGCGACGGAATTTCAAAGCTGCCAACGTGTTTTCTCGTGAATTCATGACGAGGATAAAGCAACTCCCTCGCGCGAAATTGCTTCAACCCCGACACGTTAAGTTTGGATATTAAACTCTTCGCGAACGTGAATGACGAAGTTACGTGACCAAGGACTATCTGTAACTTCGTGGATTACATACTTTTATCGTGAGGAATTATTCATTAAAATAGCTTCAATTATTTACGCACAAGGTGTATTGGTTTGGATGATTTTATATTCTAATAATTATACATCAGAATTTATTTTTCATTTATTCGATTATATATTTCCGCGGGGTAATTAAAATTAGAAAATTAATCGTAGATCACGACACGAGGATTTCACGCTAAAATTGCATTTCTCCTTCGAGCTAATTTTATTACCACCAATATTTTCTCTGCACAGAGACGCCTTATTGTTTGTCAAAAGAAAGAAAAAATCCATACTCCGCGAAGCCCAATTAAACCACTTGAGAGGCGATCAGATTATTAACACGATTTATTGATTTAGTTTAATGTGGATCACGAGCTATTCGAAGAAAAGCGGTTCTCTGGCAAGAAAAATTTGGTTGTTGCGTCTCTTAAAAGAAAGGATGAATAAATGAAATTCACAATGTACCTCGAGCAATGGTTTTACATCCAGGAACATGCACCAGAAACAAGCTACCACTTGCATAGTAATGGTCCGGCAAAAATTTAATTCAGTTACCGGAGTACGGAAGACTGTGTTCGTAAATTTTTTATTTTCCAGGCTGAATGACAGCTGAATTTTTAATAAACATACATAAGAAACTTTGAAAAAAAAGTCATACATCTCATTGCACTAGAAATAAAATAAATTCGTGTCAAAGGTCAAGCCTAGTATTTTATCCTTTGACACGTGTTTAATTTTTGTAACAAAAATTAAATTAAAAATAAAATTTCTTTTTCTCGAGCCCAGAATTGAAAAGACCGAAAGCGAATTAGTTAATCGAGCGTTTCCGTTCGTAATTTGTCCGATTCAAGTGTCTAAATGCAAGAGAACAAATAAATTCTCTACCTAATCATCTCTGATGGTTGACAATTACATTTAATGCGCAAAGAGACATTTACTGTCATTTTGTTCGCGTAACATCGAGCAAGGACAAACGATTAGTCAGATAAAAGTAAAATGGATCGATAGAACGAACGGTGGCAATCGTCGCTCTTGTTCGCTTTTCTTCTCGCTTCTTGCTCCGTTGAAAGACGAAATGAATAATAGAGAAGGGAAAGAGAGAGGAATAGAGTGAAAATCGTCGAATTTCAGGACGGAATGTTTGCAGTGACGAGGCAAACACGCGATAGACGAACTCGAATTCGATAGACCCTTTGCTTTTGTTACTCTGTTTTCATTGAACGCTCTCTGAATCACGACGAGGGATTCGTTCCCGACGTTTGCACGAATCTCAGCCTTTTATTGCTTTTCTTCATTTATTCTTGAATTTTTAACACCTCACCCGGCTAAGTTTTCGATTGGAATTGAATTACTTCTTGCCTGTTGGATAGAAAGTGAAAGAAACGAGAATCGATACTAAAAATGGCAATATAATGGTTTATTTTTCTAACGATACTTTAGTGTACACTCGCGATTAAATCACGCTTTTCCAGATAGAATGGTGATGAAATCGCATCCATGATATTTATTTATGTTTTTGGATTGATGCCGAAAGGTTCGAAAGAGTTTCGCATCGTGTAAACGCGTAATTAGAACGGGAAGGGTGGTAATGAAGAGCTCCGGTCACGAAGAAACACCAACACGCGACACCGTGAAAATTGACTTTCATAATTAACACTAGTCATCCGTAATTTGCGTCACGAGGTTAAATAATGGAAACACGAGCGCACAACCACGGAATTGTTTGGCTCGTAGGTAACCAAGTCTGCGATCGTAATTCGCATCCGTGCAACGTTTCCTCGCTGCTAGAGCAAACAAAAACTACTTTCCTTGTTCTAAGCCAACGTTAACACTGATTTTGCATAATTCATGCGAGCAATCGATACTGATTGCTCATTATATAAAATGACACGACGTTACGACATAACAATAAAACATTTATCGTGAATTCATTCCTTTATGCAAACCTTCATGCGAACTATAAGTGAAAGATTTATACGGTTCTGCATTTTCTTTAATTTTTTAATGGGTGCTTCTGCTTTTGTATTTCATTATAGATTATTTATGAGCCTATTTATCCTATTCATTGGCTGCTTAGAATTCGAACAGTGGAAATATTGGAACTTGACCATCTTTTTCTTTTTATTAGCCGCAGGGGAAATACAGTTACGTACGCGCAGGTTGATCCCTTTCGCATTATTCGGCTAGGGAACGCCCGGGCAGTGTAGGACTTGTACCACCCACGCCAAAAAATTCGAGGTAGCACTCTATTCACTAAAACCCCTCCCTCGTATGGACCGCCGGTATCCTTTCAACGCTACAGTTATCCCAGGAATACCGGCGTAGGAACTTGACCATCTACTAATATTAAAACACCAATTACTATCCATAAGCTTAATTATCGTTCATATTAAAACTTTAAATCAAGTTTGAGGCGGCAATCATCGATAAACCCCAGCGAGCGTGTTATTGACATTATGTAAAAACGAGGAACAAGTTTCCACCCCTTTGAGAACAAGCGTCTTGATAAAAGGAAGCGCAACAACTTTCGCACGATAAATCTATCGGCATTCCAAAGTTACATACCGCGAGATTGACGTTGCTAAGGGGAATTGAGATTAACGAGGTCTGATAACAAATGGGGTTAGCGGTGATATAGCTCGAACCGGACGAGAGACGACGAAATACGAGGGTTGAAGAGGGTGCGCAGCGTTTAGAGACAGCGAAGAGAGACGGCAAGTTAGATAGCATGTGGGAGAGATAGAGTGAGACTAATGATAACAGGCAGGAAGGACATACCGAACGGGAAATTTCAACAGAATGAAACCGACTGAAAAAGCGACTACGATAAAAGGTAGGTAAATATAAATCTCCTCGAGGAATAGTGAAGTTGAGAAAAAGAGGGTGCTGAAAAGTAACGAATAGGGAGATAAAATCTGGAATACAGTTTTCAGACTGTTGCAAGAAATGTAAGATTCAAAGAACACTAAAATTATGATAAATTACAGAAAAACGTAATCTTTGTTACGAACTCTATTGGCACGAATTTCACGTCTAATCTACTTTGACTTAAGACTGAACGATAAGGGTGGTTATCGACGCACAGATCATCGATTCGTTCTCATTTTTTTTTCGTTCGACATCGTCGATACGCTCGATCGGTTCTTTGCTCGACAAAATCACGTTCTCCGCTACTCGTACGAGTTCGTAAAGGTAACTTCGAGGTTGTTGAAACGATCCACGTGAAGAGATAAAAGAGCCGATTCGAGTTAATTTTCTGATAATCCTGTTATCGACAGCCGTTTCGTTAAGCCGAAAAAATATCAACCCCCGAGGAAAGGATACAAATATCTTCTTCGATTTTCTTCTTGATTACTTGTCACAGTAAAATTTCGAAAGTATCTTTTGAACAGCGCTTCAATAAACATCGTGGAGTACCTTTGCGTCAGACGATACACGCTGAAAGCTCTCTGAAAGTTTCTTTGGCCTGGTTCTTTGAAATCAGAGAATCCACGGACGTGACCGGAATCGCTTCTTAAACAACACTCCTTTATCTTTACAACGATCGCATTATCTTCAACAACCTTGTGCACGCCGTTGTAGCTTCAATTTCATTTCGCGACACCAGATTACATCCGTACAATCCACGATACTGTGCGTTCAATTACATCGAACGAAATCAAGTTTCCCGCGGCGAGTTAAGCAACGAACAAACGAATGTTGTTTCATCCGCATCGTTCGCAACCATCTTAACCCGTTTATCCTCGGTCGCCCGAGTTCCCGTGTAATTCCGTGGAAACGCGGTCTCTGCTTTTGTTGCACGTACACAAATTTGTGGATAAATTGTTTAAACGAGTTGGAAACCGTGTTCTGTGGTTGACGAGTCGCTTGGTTGAATTAGAGAACCGAGTTAACGCGATTCTTCTTTAAACGTTAAACTATGAATAATTAATTTCCACGTTTAAGACTTCGATTAGTTACTTAACGTTACGTAAAGCTAGTCTCCTCTGCTGTCTCATAAAATTTGACGAAATTGGTAGCATGGGTCATCGATGACCCCCACGGTGCAGTGAACGTTCACAGGCAAGACGGAAATAGAAAGTTTACGAAATAGAGGGATGCATCGACGCTCGGTTATGTAACTGAATATCCGCTTTCGCTAAAGTTTCAACGTTAGGTCCGTTAACACGCTGGCATGCATCGTCCGGTTTATTTGCCGGAGTCAGCATTCTGCAAGCTGTTGCGCTCTGCAGAAGTGGAACTCGGATCGTACTATAATCGCAATTGAACACGGTTAAAAGGAAAATGAACAGCGCGTATGAGTAGCGAAAGTTGTACGATTGAAAATTGATAATTCTCCGAACAACCTCCTCGTCGATATAAAAAGAAATCAAAACTTCCTTGAAATATGTGATCATCGGAGTGTTAATAACGGACAATTTGGAATTTTCGCAAAAATTGCGGATTGATGGCAGCTGTTCTAGGAATTACCGTACACTGGACTGCACGTATCAGATGGACGAGTTTAGACAAGTTGGAATCGGTCCATCTTGGACTAAATAACTTTCATTGATTGACGCTGACGTCTTCAGAATGTTAAACAGTCGGCCAGCAAAGAGGCCTCAGATTCTGAAATATCGAATTTGCTTCGATCTTGTCTCTGATTCTACGCTCCGTCTACCTCATTACGGATTCCACGGTCGAGATAAGTGGTGAGAAATACTGCTTCTCGTTAACATAATTTAAAACGGCGTCACATAATTCTAAGCTTTCTTGACTTTCGCGAAGAAAATATAACTCTAACTCTCATCACTCGATTCGATTGGCTAAAAAAAGATTTACGCGATGAAAGAATAGGGGTTGGTGCAGGGAAAATAAATTCAAAGGTACGTCTCTCAGAAAAGAATAAAGGTTTATAAAATTGAAAAAGCACAGAGAATGTCAGCTTTTTGCTTTTGCGTTCAATTTCTGCGGTCAGCTGTTTTATTGTGAACAACGATTACAGCTCTTTGAGCCGAGTTCCAAATGGAAAGTTTCATTCGAATTGGAGTTTCCAATATTCAAGAATAAATTTAATCCATTTAGCGATTAACGAATATTCGTTTTCTTTTCGTGTTTCCCTTTGGAACAGTTTCGATCACCGTTCAAGGGTGAATTTACGTTCTGTAAACGTTCATCGGATAGATTCGTTAAAAGGCATTACTCAGGAATTCGTTCTACCTACGAAGGCGTGGGATCGTACTCTTTTATTGGACGACCTATATAACCTGACGACCTTAAAATACTCCTCCACAATGTTTTAATCTACCGATATGCCAATAACTTGATGAAGTTTCTACGTTTTGAGTACTCGTTCCGTACGATTTCACGATTCTGCGAACTGCATTGAACATGAATTTCACAGCTCCGTTGCTTTTGAAATGCAACAAATTTGAGAGATCGGCTACGCTTCAGCATCAACGATATAAAATTGCACATAATTTGCCCTGAAGAAAAACTGATGGTGTCGTAAATTCTATCGTTGAGACGATAAAGTTAGATGAAGTACCTTTTATAATACAACAGAAACTAACAGGAAAATATTTAATCGAAAAGTTGATTAGATTCTATAGTATCTTGAGGTGAACTTGAAGGGTTCGGAAAAAAAAAATGTGTCAGAATGCTTGAGCATGACGGTGGGAGTGAATGATCCGTGGAAAATTCTCATTACATAGCATAATTGAAAAAAGGGTATAAAAGATGTGGGATTTCTAAAGATATCCCGTCGACACGTCGCGTAAAAGCTGGTTTTTACTCGCCTCGTTTCGCGACCGCTGATATTTTGACGCTGAAATCGTGATCCCCCGGAGAAATAAATGGAATTTTACTGAAAGTGTTGTGCGAGCCACAAGAATCTCTTCCATCGTGTCTGTCCCTGTCGTTTCACGACAATCTTGGAGGATCTTACATCCAAATTTGTTTACCCAGACCGTAGACAAACATCCCTGTCGTTGGGTCGCGCGATAATATTTTCTTTAAATCATCGATTTATTTTCAATGAAAACAACGAACGCTGAATATTTCGAAATCGAGTTTTTCCACGATAAAAAATATGAAATAGATTGATGGTTTTCAGAATGATGTAGTTTCACTGGATAGCAGAGTATAATTGGTCGAAAATTCTCACTGTTTTTCAATGGATCGTATTTGTTTTTTATTACCTTTGTACTCTGTATTTGGAAAAATTGGTTGAAAATATTTCCAAAGCGCCGCGTATACAAATTTTGATCGCTCGAACGATTTACGGATTATGCAGCTTCGGATATGACATTTTGTCCTCCGTCTCCCCAATAATTTATCCATCCCCTTCCAAAAAGAAGCGGATAAACAAGCAGGTAAAAAACAACCGACACAACTTTCTCATCATCCCGGACCAATGAAGCGTACAAAAATATCACGGAAACTTTGATCGTTCAAACAGCGTCGATTCTAACATTCCCCGAGGCTCGTTAGCCGACCGCAGGTTACAACTAACGAGTTTCAAGGTTTCCCTCACAAATCATGAACGCGACCTCGCTGGCAGGCCTTATTAAAGCCGCTAATAAGGTCATTCGTTAGCCCTGGGACGGGAACAAGCGTGCTGAAGACGTTTTCTCGGGAAACTTCAGCCGTCTTTACGCGACATCGAGGCTTCTTCTTTTTGCAAAGGATCTCGAGGGTACGTCGATGGTCCCCTCGTAAAATACCACGAAGAGACGCATATATTTTTACGATGTATCTCCCTTGCCACCGGATCTGATGATTCTGATCGACGGAAATGAGTCCGCATTCCAGAGGAAACGGAGAAGAATCATGAGAAAAAAATAGGTAAAAAAAGGATCGTTCATTCTCGAACATGACTTCCAGACTTCCTTCCGACGATATCTTGCGAGAAACTTCCTAATATTTTATCGGGAGACGTGCGGCAAACTGCACGATGAATATGGAAAAAGGGAAAAGTATTCGCGGAACGGGAGACAAATTATTTTCAGTTCAAATAGAAAAGAGGTAAAAAGCAGGAGGCAAACGGCGAAGTAAATTTCCGAGTTTTTGTTAGCCTTTAAACGAGGTGAAAATTTTCCTCGCTGAGTCGAGGAAAATTATAATTAAAGCCTTTTAGTCGTGTTCCTTTGCGAATTAAGAGTCAACAGCTTACGGACGTATCGCTTTAAAGAGGTGCGTTGCCTCCTACTTATCATCAACTTTCATGAATGCTTATTTGCGCTACCTGTTAATCCTCCAGGGATGATATTAGGTTAGACATTGAAATTTCTAAAAGAATGGCTTTGGAAATAATAGCTGAACAAGTATCTCTTACCACTAACCCCTATTCAAAGGAGAAATCTAATTAATTCAACATGGATGCAGAAAGCACGTTATATAAACAGCCATCTAATTACGAAACGTTTGAACGCATATATATATATATATATATATCTAGAAATGAATGAAATATGTATGTTCTGATCGCGCTATCTCTCATTTGCATCGTCTTTAGACACGTAAAATTCGTTTCGAGCTGTTTCAGCAGAAACACGAAATTAACTGTACATATTACGAAAATATTCGCAGCTGAATACATGTAGGTTTACCTCGTTGCAATTCTACCAGGTGAGAACAATAGCCTTAGAGATGAGAAATTACAATTTACACGACAGAACGGGGATTAGTCGTGTTTTGGAAGAGAATTTCGCGAGCGATGTTCGTGAATCATCTGGCAAGATACAAGGGTATCGATCGTGGAAGAACGGAAACGGATGCTGCGAATTCCGGTCGCGGTATAGTGATCTTGAACTCGACCACGGTTGTTCGAATTCACGATGGAACTTTTCACTCATCGATTTATCCGTTTTTACCCCAAGGCCTACCCTGCGTTCGTTTATTTATAATTCCCTCGACTCCCGATGCAGATTCCACGCGAGACTTTCGCGGATATTTTTCTTAAATGATATGATCGATGATATCATTTGTTGCTGGTAATTTTAAATAAATTATCAAATAACTCGAAGGTGGTTGCAAATGACAATACAAATTAGGATTATGTAGATAGAATTACAGGAGAACTAAATAATTTTAGTATGGTATTAAAATTGAAAAAAAATAGACAATTTGAAATTTAATATTTTAGTTGAAATTCACAAAAATTAATGTTTCAGATTATGACTCTGGGAACAAAAATACGAGCCTCCCTGATAATAATTAATAAACGAACGAAACGTATATTGGTATCTGTTTCATCCTCGTTATTAATTTACGCGTACCGGCTGGTATTAATAAGCATGGCACAGGCATCGACGCTCTTTCAGCTCGAATGAACCCAGAATTGCACTATTTTACCTGAAACACGATATTCCCTTGTAACGTTTCCATAACGTTATCGTGCAAATAAGTCGTATATTACAAAGTTAATCGAAGCGCCATGTAAGTACAAACCTGCAACACTTGTCAAGTGGAATAAACACGTTGCAGTAGATAATTAATAAGCCGATATTTATTGAATGAATTCAAAGTAACATCATCTCTCAGAAGAATGTATTTTTTTAAATTCATAAAAAATACCAAACGTTTCATTTTGATATATTTACAACAATTAACTCTATAAATGTAGATACAACATTTAATCGATTAAACGTTTGTAATATAACAAAAATCTCATTGTGCGAGTTTCCTTTTTGACTTTAATTCGCGAACTAACCACTTGCAAGTTAGTACTCGAGAGACGAAGAGAAGAAAGAACGGAACAGGAAACAAAAGGTTTATGTATAATTCAGACAACCTGCTATTTTTCCACGACTCATTTGCACGTTTATATTCCTAACCGTAGAAACCTAATAAATTTAATTCGAAACGAGGAACACGGTAGTGCTCTGCGCAACAAAGCTTCTCCTTGATTTACATGTTCTGCTCTAAATAACGAATCCACTACGTCTCTTGTTCACTTTCTCGGAGTTTCGTTTACGACATGTTTATTTATTTCTATGTAGATCAATTTCAACAGAATACCGAAGTTAAACATACGTTAAATTTCAAGCAGACGTTTAAACGAACTATGTCTTTGAAAAAGAAGTTTCGTTTGCATACGACGTTCCAATACCTTCGAGCGCATATTAAAGATTATGGATAACTCATCGCTCCAAATTGAAAAAAAAGAATAAGAAGCAAAAACTTGGAAAATTCCACGATAGGCCTGGCCGAGCTTGATCGAGGATTTAATTCCTAACTTTCCCAACGACTTTATTGTCATCCCGGTCCACTTCAAGCGTTCCCTTTTAGCTGAAATTCAATCGCACGCGATCCTTTCAACCGCGAGCAAAAGATCTGCAAAGGGCTTCGGAAACCGCTGAAATCTAATCAATTTTCAAGAAAAACGAGAAAAGTGCTGCTCCGACGAGAATCGAATGGATTATTAATTTTGATAGAACATGTACTCTTTAATCCTTTTCTCGTTCACTTACATTCTGCTCCAAAAGATTCGTGATCTGTTTCAACCTATTTGAAACTTTTGCGGGGAAAATTAGCAGGATTTTCAAAATTATCATATATTGGAAATTCAATTCACGACCTCTTCGCATATTTTACTCCGAAATCGTGGAAATTATATCGCAAAGAAATTATCATAAAAATGATTAGATTATTGATCGAAAAGGTACATCATACCATTGAAAATTTTTACTTTATTATTTTAATAACTGTTATTCATGAATATAAACTGTAAAAGCAGAATGACCTCAATTTTTAGATTACAGATTATACTTTGTATTGCAAGTAGCAGAGCTCAAGATAGTAGAGTGCATAAGCCACATCGTGTTACAATGATATCTTCAACTGTGATTAATGATCACTTCCACCTTCTAAATCGTAAATTTCAATTCGTGGGACTAATGAATCGCGGGTTCATTAAGATTTTTCGATACGTCCTTGGACATTGGACGAATCGCGTGAAACGACATTAACGATTCGAGGCGTTAAACATGAGCAAGGTTTTAACAAGTATCATTAATCAATGAGATTTTATCGAGTTACGATGAAATGCAAATTTAATGGGGATGCTATTACAACGTCCCGTTGAATTAGATTGACGTTGATCGAAATGCAACAATGAAATGGCAATAGAGTATTCTCCATATCAATGCCCTGATAGACGTAATTTAAAATTATTTCAAATAGTCAATTATCCTCTCGATCGTTCTGATCGTGATTAAAATTTTTAATCACTTCCTTCTAGTAGATTTATAAAATTATTTCTATCGATGCAATAGGAAATATTACAAAAACAGGCTGGAAGTTTCGAAGAACTCTCTTCAACTATCGCAAACGAACCTTTGGAAGTAAGTTGAGAAGTCGAGGAGCATTGATTATTTCTTATCTCGTTAGAACTCACAAAGAAACCCTTAAATAATTCTACTGATAATTAGAGAAATTCATTTACTTTCAAATTGATAGACCCTTTCAAATGAAAGTCCGATTCCTTTCATACCCGAACGAAGATCGATCTAGCTAAAATGTAGAGCCTGTAATTTCCGCGAGAAGAAAGCTCTGAAAGTTCAAAGAGTCAAGTTAAAAGAATCAAGAGCTTCTTTTCGTCTCGACGTACGCAATTTTTAGGGCTGAAACAACAGAAACCCTCGAAACTTGTAGCATCAAAGCGATGCTATGTTTCTCGAGGATAAGACTAGAGGCACTTTGAACTTTCTTCTATAGGATCAGCGACATTCTCGCTCTCATCTGCTCTTCAGGGTGCTTCGAAAGTCCTCAGCAATAGCGGAGACCTTCTGCATTCAGCAAAAAACCATAGCTACCAGTGCTGGGTAAAAATAAATCGTCCCATCTTAAGCTCTGCACCCTTGCTCTCTTATTCTTTCTCTCAGACGTTAGCAAAATTCAATTTCTTCCATAAGACGAACACAGAGTTGACTGACAAAAACGTCATACTTTCTTTTCCTTTTCTTTTTTTTTTTTTTTTTAAGAGAGGAAGAAGAAAATCAAAAGTCGAGTCACCGAAGAGGACGTGATTTTTCAGTTTTCTTATTGCAAATAGAAAATTCCTATTCCCAAAAGGCTACTTCTTTTCCCGATCAAAGACTTCAAAAATGATAAAAATTCCTTCTACTTAAAAGCAAAAAGATCTTTCTCTTGCTTAATAATATAGCTAGTAATTTTGTTTATTTTTAGTATACCTGAACCATACAACAGCGATTGAAATTCTGTAAATTTCAATTCGTTCTCCGTTTGATCCTCACTTTTTCCTTAGTCAAACGTCACAGAAGTTGTTGGGCCGTTCTCATAAATCCAATGCAATGGATTTCCATAAATCTTGCCGCTTTCTATTTGCTTAGAAACGCACAAAGGGACACTCGATCCTATCAATCCTAAATGGATCGAACCGTAAATATCGTTTCCATTACAAACATTTCAGGAATCCTATTGGATTTTCCAAAGACTTTTCTCTAAGCAAATGTTGGGAACAATAGAAGCGTTCTTTTATTATAAAGGGTAATTCGTAGAAAAATCAACCCAGGGTAAATTTGATTTGAGATTTCTCTGTTTGCATTTGGTTTATCGGTAACCTAATAATAATCGATGATACTCGTTATGCTAGGGCACGATTTCGCGATTAAAAGTCAGCTTCCATTTCGCCGGACGTCTCTCCGGATGAATAAAGTGAGCCACGTTTCTGTCAGCTTTGCTCGCGAATGCCACGTTTACACGCATCCCGTGGGATCCGCTTAAAATTGTTGCTCTCGAAGCTCTTGTCTGACGTTCATAAATTCAACCTGGTTCAATTTAAATGCATACGCGTGTTTGCATCTATTACTTTTCATTATTTGATCTGCTGCATACCGTAATTCGTGTTTGCGGAACGTTCGTTTCGAAATTCGGACGGCTCGTTTAAAAATCTAATTTAGAGACCGGATTCTATCAAAATAAGTGATTTATGATCTAACGATTAACATTTTAAATGAAAATATTACCGAAATATGGTAACTCTTTCATTATCTACATCTCTTCCGTCCTTTATACGTACATATTACGCTTATAACAGGGCGTATCTCATTTGCACGAGATACGTGGCTCGATTTTTGAAAGCACTTTTAAACTTTACGGCCCGGTCAGCAATAAATTCTGTTCTGGAGGTTGGAATAGTAAATTATAAAACTCGCTTTTATCTCGCGGAAGGAGGATGATTCTCTAGCAGAAGCATCGAGAATTTACCTATGTTACGCAATGTAAAGTTCTATCCATCAACGAATTCAATGATTCATCCACGTTCGAAATTTATTTTTAACCGGGGGAAGAAAAATTAACTCCGTTGTTCGCTTAGCTTGCTTTCATTCTACGACGCTTGAAATATGCGATATTTTTTTCATATTGTAAAATGATTTATTTCTGTAGAATATTAAATACTAAATTAGTAAATTCCATCTGTGAATTCAGAATAATCGAGAGTATAGAAAATTTTTGTGCTATTTATAAGAATAATAAACCAAACGTCGAATGGGCGGTGTGAGAGCATATTTTTGAAATACATATGTTATCCTATTTGGTTTTGTTTGAAAAGCAAGCAATATGTCGTGACGCACGGCGTATTGCAGCCATACCGCGATTATCTCGCCACAGTTACAATGTGCTTTCGCTTCTTTTCCAAAGATAAACAGAGCTTTCAACGTTCGTTGAAGAACGAGTGCGCGTGTTAACATCATTTCCCGCGCGATCGTGTTCGAAACGTAAAAAACATTGAAGCGTGTTTACAGAATGCTTAAACTCAATTTCGAGGTCTACCGATGAACCGTGGTTAAAAAAGAAAGAAAAAAAAATAGAAAAAAAGAACAGAATCGATTGGCGAATAAATCACGACATTTCAATACAGAAATAGAACACGCCGAAGTGGTTGAAAATAACTTCGAATGTTCATTACAATATTTCATACCACTTTTACGGTGAGTAGGTATCGCAAAAGTTGGTTGAATAAAAAAAAACAAATAAAAACATAATTAAAAATATCGATATTCTTTTTAATCCTGGAACGCTAGTGGCCGGGTCAACCATAAGTCAGACTTAAGGAAAATTTCAACTTTAACTTGCGATCCAAGGGTGAAAAAAAAAGAAACAGTGTTTCTAACAGGAGCCACAAATAGCCCTTTTCATTCTACAGGACATAAATCATTTTTAACGATATCGAATCTCGCCGGTTATTAAAATATATTATAAATTGTAAACTTTGACAGGGTCGTTTTTGTTACAAACCCTTCGATTCGATGTAAGAAATAATTTTTCTTTTAATGGAATATCGAAGTTCCCTCGTAGAAAAAAGAAAGTTTATTGTTCGAGTATTTGTTATTATTAACCTACGAGATATCTTTGATTGGTCTAAAGGGAAAACTTGAGAAAGTTGAAAAGTTCGATCAATGCTGAGAGGATGTTTCCCGTAAAGAGAGAAGCCGAGGGAAAAACGAATTACAGGGTGACACAATGAACGAAGGAAACAACAAAAGATCGGAAGTTCCTTATTTTAATAAACAGGAATTTTGAATTCTATTCCGATGCATCGGTAACTTTATTAGCTTCACTCTTTTATACTAAAATCCATCGGTTTACTTGATTAGGATATAACAGACCGATTCTTAGAGAATAATTTCTGCGAACAACTTCTTTTGTACTTTTATCTCCACCTTTTCCCTGGTATAATGATGCGTTCAACTTCAATTCGCGCGAGTTTATGTCCGCGATTAGTAATTCAACGTTCGTCAATTTTCTCCTCGTTTGGTAGTCTCGATAACTCATCCCTGCACCTTTATATCTACCCTCTCCCCCTGTATCAAGAATAAATTTCCTGGGAGCAGGTCATTTCTTTCTTACGGCCAACGTTCTTGGGAGAAATGTATTTCGTTCGCTTTATCGTTATCACGTCCCCTTTTAGGGGCTGTAATCCAACGAATAAAAAGTTCATTCGTTTCACTTATCAATATATCTTCCTCTCTTTCTCTCTCGTCGAGTAGCGCGTAAAAGTTGCTTCACGTTGAATTATCCTATTTCTGTTCTATTGTATTACCATCAATCCCCCCTTGGAATCTGTTAATCCATCACGACTGTTTTCGCACCGTTTCGTATCTTTTGTATTATGATAACGATGCTTTAACTGTTCGTAACTTCTACGAGACTGATACAAGAAAGCGACAATAAAGGAAACACGATTTTCATTTATCATTCGCAATTGAAAAATGATATCCATATTCTCTGTGTAACTATAAAGGTTAGCTATAAAATCTCTGTTATAATAGGGCCGAGCGGTGAAACGTTAAATAATGCATTTCTTCGCCTTACGTTCGTGCAGCTGGATAAATGACATGTTTTCAAGATCGTTTGCACTCTTTTCAGCGTTAACCACGCTACATGCTACGCGCAGTATTTCATTGCTAGTTGCATACGTGGCGCAAAAGCCTTATCTATCCGTGGCGGTCGTTAATAAATTCCAGCCTCTTTTCCAACCACTCTTGAAGGACATTAACCCGAAAACTGGCCGCGATAAATTATCCCCAACTAAACGGTTCTTAATTAACCCACCCTCGAACCCCGAAACAGAGGGGCGCGTGTGACTGACAGACATGTGTACAAGGTGGTCCATTTTAATCTAAAGATCATCGATTTAAGCATCAAATTTCCATGAGAATTTTCATTACTGCGCTGGAAACCTATGAGAATTTAACAATTGTTACGCAAATTTTAATTATTATTTCAATCAATTGAATAGATAGTTTTTGTGATGGATTTAAATTTCATTTGTTTTGGAATGTATATGTATACAAATGATTAGATATGTCGTTAATGGACCACCCTATATACTTTCCTATTTTGTAGGAATGTATTGATTCGCCTAGCAATTTTATCTAGCTCGGTATCTGCTATCAGATGTAGATTATCACAACATACAGTGTGTTTTATTTCTACTGAGTATTTGCTTTCCTTAAAATAGTTTACAAATAAAATTGGAAATCATAAAAACGATGCAGTTTTGAGATCTGACCAGAAATATTACATGACCAACTGGACTACACAACGTGAACTGGACCAACATTCATCCTCTTATCGTTAGTCTATGCAAAGTGAATATGTTAAAATTTAATTGCACCTTCCTCTGGTGAGATGCAATAATATGCAAATGAAAAGCTACTCATTCCAATTTTGAAACGCGTCAGAACGATTGAAGGCGCATTTCCATCGATCAGTTTAGCCAATTAAAAGAACCAAGCTTAGTATGACGTTCTAGAACGCATCAAAACTGCACGCCAACGCGAGCACACACGAAGGTGCGTGTTTTCGTCTGCGAAAACAAACGCGGAAATTAATTTCATGCAAAGTAACGCGGCTCGAGTACGCCACGAGGTGGTGATCGCACGAAACGAAGGATCAAGAATCGAGCGCGACCGATAGTGCGAGTAGACTGGGGGGAGGGGGGAGTTAAGGCGGGTAAGAGGTACCAACGTAACGCTCCAAAAAGAAAAATCTGTCATGCGACCCGACGCGGTTTATTTTTCCGGGCAAAGTCTCGCGTGCCAACGATGCCGTTGGCGTACATTGAACTCTTACCTTAGCGTCCCTCTGCATCGAGTCAACTGCCAGCCACGTTCATCGGTCCGCGAAACAACGTTTCTCCGGATGCATCTCCACTCCTTCGTCGTGACGCTCAAGTCCTTTGGGAGAACGATCCTTTTCGTGGTCGTCTGTCACTCGGTTCTCACGAATTACGCGGCAAGATACAACTTTCTGACAACGCGTACGCACATGAAAACTCACAACACTGTTCGCCGGCTTTCCACTAGAACGCGTATCTCCATCGAATGGCCTCTCCCTCCCGGCGTGTATGCAACGACAATTTGCCACGTGAAACGAATCGCGCAGTGTGTTTGGATCGCGATAGAATAAAACACCGACGAGAAACAAACGGAGAGGGAGAGCGAGAGAAGAGCACGCGTTTTACTAAACCAACCGGCCGACAGGACACACCACGATAAACTGAAGACGAGGGTGGAAAACGTGGTTGCCGTCGCGACCGCCTCGTGCGTAGTCGGCCGGCTTCGGTATGTTTCGTGTAACGCCATCTCGCTCGGCCTTTCAGGGCCTTCGCACTCGTGTCGGCGCCATTCGGGTCACGTGGCATCTGTGGGGTGAACGACGCGTCATTGTCTCTCTGCTGCTCGCTGTCTGCTTCTACTTATTTTGTTCTTGTGTGTGATAAAAGTGAACGAATTGACTTGGAAAATCGTGACAGTTGGAAGGAACTATCAACGAAGATATGTACAGGTACTGTGTTACGTTAGAACTTATATTAATTAGTGGTAAATACGATTTGTTTGTGTACATTGCGTGCACGTGCGTATGTGCCAACCTACCAATTTATAAATCAAGATTTCACGCGATTTTTACACGAATCTATTACCAGTGTCAGATTGACATTGATGTTGATTGATCTTGTTACTTTAAACGCAATGTGGTACAAGTTATACATCATATTAAGACAGTTTGGTGTATTGGCAAGGAGTTTCGAATCGTCCATGTTTGTATACCGACTATACGCATGCGCGCCAATATTTGAAATGAAAGAATTCGCTTAACACGTTGCGGATAAATACGCGATTTTATACTTGATATTAAATTACAAATATGACAATACTGAATTTTATTAATGAACAATACTGTAGTTTATTAATTATTAACGTGAATATTGGTTAGGTAACTTCGAATTAGATATATCATACTACACCCGTCATGAGTAGTCATAAAGATTATTAATCATAAAAATTGCATTAACCACTTAACGTCCAGGTACGTAATATTACGTTCACATGCTTTTAAATAGGGATCTTAAGTGGTTAAATTACGAATTAAGACTTTCTTATTTCTCTTTACGAACCGTATTAGCTAATCGAGTTTCTACTTTTAAACCCATGTCATAAAAACTTCCGCCATAATTTACGGTTCTCGTAAAAATGCTATCCCGTAATATAGATAAAATATGAACAAATTTAAACAATACTAGCAAACTAATGATCTTTGCACCTTTCGATAGTTGCCGATATTTTGCAAATCTATCGTTATGCAATGGGAAAAAACATTTGAAAGCGATGCACTAGACGTGTACTTTTTACCGTTTCGGTTTTATGGAAATGAATCGCCGTATTTTGAGGCACGCGTCACGTATGCTTTGCTCTAACGGCTATTAATATTCGTTGGAAAACTCATGTTAGAAATATTAACTAGAGTAGCATTATATCAGATTTAAGAGCCACTCTGAACGATCGTGTTTCACGGTTATTCGTGGGCTATATTCTTCTCTTTTCATCGCGAATTATTCGAATAAATAACATTTTGGGATGAAACAAGACCGGAAGTCACGTGATACCGAAAGATTTCCCGATAAACTAAGGAAAGCAGCATCTGTGCGAAACGAGGTTTGCCAGGATTTCTGAATATACTAAATCTGTTAAATCAACTCGTGTATATCTACATTGAATTCCAAACACATCACTTTGGGATAAAGTTCCATACGTTTAATACTATAAACCGCTTGTATAACAAAGCGATTAGAATAATCTGGTTTCTTGTAATCCTCGACAAGATGATTCGCTCAGATTTGTCGTGTATCTGAATACGCATACGGACTGTTGTTGCAATAATGATAAAGCTGGAAATTTCTCTTGTGCGAGACCAAATCGTTTCTGTGCGAGCTATTGTTCTCGTAAAAATCTATTTTCAGAATTAATTAACACGTTGAACGACGAGCCAGTTTTGTGTAAATTGTTCTCGGTATTGGAATGAAAATTTTATTACGTGATGAGCATTCTGATGAAATATTATATAAAATGATTTTATGTTGCAACGCATAATTGCAGAAATATTAATTTAGATTTGTTTCGCGTAATTTTTCTAAAATTGGTATCGTCGGTTAACGATAACTCCTATGGCGTTTAACGTGTGAATAGATATCTGTAATCCAAATTTGTAAACACGAACGGCGTGCCAGAACTTCCGAGAAATTAGAAATGTTGACAAAATTGAAATATCAATACGAAGGTTCGTGTCGTCACGCGATGTTCTTCGCGATATTACTTTTCATATAAACATGTACATCTTCTCGCAACTCTCATGATTTAAGATTTTAACGTGAAAGATATATAGAGAACACTTTCATGAAAGATGATAAAATTGTGTATTAATGCAATTTTGTATCGAACAATCTAGCGGTGTATACTCGAAACTTGCTGTTTAAACGATGAAAGTGAGAAACAACCATCCCGGGAGTAATTCACGGGTGTTAGCTAGTAAACTGTGAACTAATCGTTTATAATAACTACAACTTTTCCGTGGTGAAAGAATAAACGCGAAACGACGTCGGGAATAATTGAAGATAAAGCGTCATACCGAGGAAGCTTTTATCTTTGAAACGGCATCGAGTTTCATTAAAGCAACAACATTCTCGTTAGAACGCAAGAACTGTCGTGAAGAGCACTCAAAGCACTCTCCTTGGAACCGCTTGTAAACAAATTATAAGCTTACCGTTTTCTTGACTACGAGCACACCGGGACGATATATCTGTTTGAACGAAGTTTCTGTAATGATTAAAAACTTTTTCTAATTACTTGGCCTACAAGACGTTCTTGTTTCTGAAATATTTATCAGAAGTTGAAGGTAGATATTTGCAAAGAAGTATAAATCCAAGTTTCGTTTGATAATGACTATGAATTATGCCAGGTAATCGGATTTCACTTCTGGAAAAAAAGGGTTGATGATAACTTCATGATCAACTTCCGATATTATTATTTCATTTAAATATTTTCTATTTCTTTTGTTTAAGAACTGATAGGTTCTAGAATTTAGTTAGAAAAATATCAGGGATTAACACCCCCTCTTAAGACAATCGTAATTTCCAGTAAAAAATAATTTTTCTCCGTGAACTATGGCCAGTCAGACATGCTAGAGTCGAGAAGGGATAAAAGACAGGTATTCCATGAAATCCGTGAGCAAGTTTTATCGATATCACGAAACACGATCGTCAAACTTCGAAGCGACCTCGTTTACAGGCTGTGTACGCGGGACTCCCCTTTCGTGACAAGAGGAAGGCGTGCGAGTGCTTGGAAATTTGTCTTGCGACGGAAGCTTTTTCAGGACGAAGACTCGTCACGACCCGGATGTCAGGCTTCGTACAGGGCGAACCTTGCTCTGCTAGATTGTCAGAGACGCGAAACTTGTGCCATTCTAACGATCAGCTTGCACACTCGTCTTTATTTACATTGCCATTGTCTTTAGTTACAGTCAAATATTACCAGATAATCTTCCAAATTTCTTTATTAGCCAACCTGTATCTAAAATTGAAAATCTTGAGAAGGGGGCTATAGCATTTAGACTTTCTGTCACTTTTGTACAGGCCAAACGGTAAAAGTTATCCAAAAAATGCTTACGCCATTTATTTAATGGGTCAAAATCTCAACGAATGGCCGAAACTCTTTTTTTTTTTTTACCACTTCCGGTCTGACCGGAAATGGCCGAAAAAGGGTTGGCTCTAGAGCGAATCTCGCTTTAGTTCACTTTAGCTTGTTTTTTAAACAAATTCTGTTTCCTGTTAATCGTTTGATTAAATTCATAGGCAGGTGATTAATTGTGACTGTCTAATATTTTTCTGTTCGAACCACATAAAGATGTCCGCTGTCGTGGGGCATTTAGCCAGGTGTTGTAAGGCAAGCTCAAAGAGAGTCGTCGTGGTTGCACAAAAGTCGTGGTTGTCGAGAAGTAGCACGGAAGAAGGGACGATTTATGGTCATTAAATAATGCACCGAAATTTATTCGGTGGCTGTCGTTCCAGGAACTCTAGGCGTTAAATTTTCGAGGCACGAACGTGTGTCTGCGATTGCGATATTAATGGGCAGCGTGTAATAGGGATCCAATAGCTGGCCGTTCGCCAAGCATCGACTCGCCGCCTCGTTTCATCGCGAAATTCCTCGACCCAAGAAATTGCACGAGCTTCGTATCATCGTGTGTTGGCCAGGCTCGATAGTTTTCACGCTACGCGCGATTTTCACGCGAACCAAACGTTCCCGAGAAAAGGATGTTGTCGGAATGGTTCGCCTCTTATCGTTAATCTTTGCGCATCGGTTCAATTTTTCTTACACCCTTATGCTTCGGTTCACGAAGGATGAAAGTAGGTAATACCTTCCTCTTTTATCGCGTTAGCTACCGTACACTCCTCCCGCAAGAAGTTTCTCAAATTCTTTGAGGTGGTCTGTCTAAAATTTTCCCCATAAATTAAAAGCGAGGATCCCAGGCAAAGTAGTGGCATAAATTCTACACGGGCTATCAACGACTCGCTCACTGATAATTCTGTCATAAATCCAGACCGTGGTTCTGTTTGAGGAGGCGAAACGAGGGGGTAGGAAGATTTCTGGTAGAATCGTAGGCGAAATCTCGACGTTATCGCGGAACAGGGGGTGAAACTTTTCATCGGGCCAGGTCATTGGCCGACAATCGGGAGATACTTGGTCGGATAAAGCACGCGATGGCATTAGGAGCGAATTTAGTCGACGTTGCAGCGCATGCATTCTCCGCTTGCATTCGCGTGACTCTCTGGCTCTGTAATAAGTGAATTCGCTCGGTTGGCCCGAAAACTTGGCTGACAAACTCGTGGCAACGGGTGGTGGGCTCGTTCAACCCCGAAGTATGACCGTTTAACGGTACTATTTTCCCCCCAAGAAACCCGGTTTTTCGACAAAACCGCATGCAACTATGGATTCGGTAGCGGGACCGCATGCAGGTTCGCGTGTATTAACTTCTTCGAGCTCGTCCAATCATTGATTCGACGCCGGCCATTTATTCGATCCACCTTGCCCGCTGTTTGAATTTAATACGCACGAGCTTGATGCTCGCCTAATGAGATTCGACTAATCTAGAGACGTTGCTAATTGCTTAACACTAGTGTTTTGTATTTATTTTAGAGATAGATGAATTTTTTGTGTGATTTTAAATGGAGAATGGAATACTCTGAACGCTTTATATTTAGATTTAAAATTCCAGTAAATTTCGCACATTTCTATCTCGTTAGGGAAGACAGGCCTATTGACAGGAATAACGGGGATCTATAGACCTACAGCACATCTGTTTCCCGCGTTTATACGTCAGTTGGACCTGATGGATTCGTCAAGAATGTCGGATAAAAATAATAGAGTACCGTGGCGGAGCAGGCTGTTACTTCTCGATTTTTTATATGTATAGCAAAATTCAAAGACGTATTTCGATGTCATTGGCTCGCGATATCGATAACCAATAATGCTGATTAAAGAGCCGCTCCGAAAGGAAATATAGATACGTAATACACGTTTCATGAAGATATACACTTCCTATCGTTTCTACTACCATAATCGATCAAACTATATACCGTCCAAGAAATTGTCAGAGGGTTGCAAATAAATGAAATATCAACTGTGCGAAACATTTTTCATTATTTCATGGAAATCTAGCCACTTTGTTTCGCATTGCCGCTCGTTGTGCCTCTTTTTCTCAATGTTAATACACCCTTCGTAAAACCTTCCCCCGCGAACGACGGATTTGTTTCAAAGTTAATACGAAAGTTAGGTTTGTCTTCTTGTCTTCTCGTTTCGTCGTCGGAGTTGCGTCTCTATGACAGCAAAGAAGATTAAACTATACTTAGAACCGTTTGCTCGAGTTTAGCCGTAAAAAGGCTTATGTCACGACGTGACAGAGATACAGGGCGGCGCGGAACGTTCCATGGCTTGCTCGTCGATATCGTAAAAGTGACTGGATTCGTTTGAAACGGGTACAGACCCTTCGGTCTAAGAGAAATAAAGATACACCGAAGGTATAAATGTTTTCTAATCGGTACTCTGTGCTCCACTGAAAGGCTAATACCTTCGAAATTAGAAGAGATTTAATCGCCAAAATATGTAAGGGTGAATGCACCCAAGCATCGTTTTATTCGCACTAGAGTTAAGAAAAGTTGAGTTCAATAAACTTTCGACCGAAACGGTTGAGTTATTGATCTTTCCATTGCGTCACGTTACCTCTTTTCCACCTGGTCGCTCGTTTATTGAACTCGCGGTTTCCATCACACGGATCAGCTAAAAGAGAAGAAGCGTTTGCGGTGTCAGAAAGAAACAGAAGCGTTTTCGTTACGATCACGTTCCAGTTTCTTTTATTTCGAAAACGGGATCGCGGGACGAGAAAATTTATGTCGACTGGCGATAACCAGAAGCTTTTGTTATAATCTGATTAATACCGGAGCAGCTAGACGATTCGTATTCGCTAAAAGAGTTTAACGCGATTTGATAAATGGGGCCGATTTTGTCGAGCGATTTAAAAAAAATAAAATGGAACAAAAGCTGTTCGCTTGTGCACACGAAATCACGATAGACGTCCGTGTAGATTTTCAAAGGAAGCATTCGTGTCATTCGAAGCGAATATTTTATTTCACTTGACAGTTTTCAAAAGTTTCTTTTGTTACGAATTCGTAACAATCTCGTTTCAACGTAAACAATACATTTCATTTTACAATGTTAAGCTGTTGTAAACTAAAATAATGAGGTTTCGTTATCGGAGAATTTTTCTTGTCGCTTCGTAATCTACGAAACAATATATATTATTTTATGACCGTACAATCAGAACATTAAATTATACGCTTCTTCGACACCCTTACCGCAATCGTTGGAGAACAGGGTGACCTATTAGTCAGGCTTACAATAAACAGCAGCCGTTAATTGGCGAAATTGGTCGTTAACCAAGCGACTCCATTGCGTTGTCGCGCAATTAACGGTGGCCAAATGGCGTCGGTGTTATCGCGCGAAGTGTTCACAATCGATAAATTCTTCTATGGAACGACCCAATTCTCTTATCTGCGATCATTTTTCATCCCGTCGAACCGTGGCCGTTTTCTTCAAACGCCGACGATACGTTTCACTATGTAGCCAGGGAACGCGTAGATTCCGCACGCGAATAACACCAGCAGCAACACGCATATCAAACAACATATCACTCTCCATTTGTAGTAACGGCAGACCACGAAACGAAAGGCTTTCCACGGATTCCGGAACCAGGAGTACGACGTATCCGGTCGGCTATAAATTAAACGAAATAGGATTCACCTGTCTGTTTTGTTACCGTGAAAAATATTCGTCGATGGTGTTCGAACCAGGATTAGCGAAAACAACGTACATACCGGCTTAATTATGTAATAGTGATTTAACAGTGGTTAATGTGTTTTGCTTTAATTACACCCTCGTTCGAACAACGATTATTCCGTTTGCGGGTCAACGTATTTACGTGGGTGTGAGTGAGTACAAGCAAAATGCTTTGAAATGGATGCACCGAGCTTTGGAGTTAATGAAATTCTTGGAATATTGATGATGAATCACATTTTGCGTTCGATGTTGTTAAATTATAGATAGAAGTAAAACTCTGATAATTATTGCAAACGAATTTCGTGCATTGTGTTCAATTTTATTTTGTTTATTTAACGACCTTAATCGTTTGTACACGGGATAAAATATAAAAAAAATCAAATATGAATATAAAACATAATATTTTATTTTCTGAATTGAAAGAGTTAAAGATTGTTTTATAGTTCATCACGTTCAATATCTGTAAATGAACAACACCGTGCACATCACCGAAAACCAGACACGACTAACATGTGCAACGTGTACGTATCGTTGCACAATGGCACACGGGTTAATTTTATCCTTCGACCTTTCCTTGCTCTGAAAACGTTGAGCATGTAATCTAAGCAGACAATTTGATCATTCAAATATTGCCCGAAAATACGACTGGTACGACGAACAGTTCGAATTAACTCGTCCAGACTCGAACGAAATTATCTGATTATTACCGAAGCTACTCGTAGTTATACAGATTGACGATCAAAATCGGGAATTAATCCATTTAAGCTCGATGGCGAACGATATCCACGCTAATTTCATTTGCGGCGGAATATGGTATCAAGCTACGCCGAGTTCATCCTGTTCGGGTTTTATTTCGATCGCACCACGATAACCTCATGGAGAACGTTGAATAAATAATATTACGCTCTTGAAATATGCACCTGTAAGTCACTTAGAGATAATTGAATTTCGCGATTGATTAGTTGGTTAAAATTCGAAAAACCCCAGACGCGGTAATGAATGAATTGATAAAGAAGATTTAGCGAAACTCAACGTCAGACATTTCCTCCTGAATTAATTAAACTGATTCCATATTTATGGAAGTAAAGGATTAATAGATTGTATGCATATAGAAATGCTTCCATTGTTAGGTCTTTATAGTGCTTTCTCGTTTAATATGCTGACGTAGAGCTTCCTTTAATTAACGTACTTGGGTGGAGGAAGATTTTGGGGTGATTCTCTTCCTTTTCCTGCTGGCTGCTCGTCCGCTTCCTTCGCTCGCAGTACTGATATTTCTAGTTCAACTTTGCCCTGAATAGATACATTTGCATCACGTGAGTCTATTTCAGTGTTTCACGAGCCTTTTTGTGAAGAAAGAAAAGAAATTCTGTTTGAAACGTACAGATGGTACCCGTTCGCGTGGTACCAGACATCATTCTAATTACGATCATAAATTTTTGCTCGAACGAGAAGCTGTTTCTTGAATAATTTGTGAAATCTATTCAATTTAACGTACACAGAGGCTGCAAACAGAAGTTGTCGGAAATTGAATGGAACATTCGTTCAATACTCACCGCCTGAACGTAATTTCCGGTGGCAACGCTAAGAGCAAACGGCCACCAAGCTTTGATCCGGGTCATTTTAAACAAATCGATCGTTGGCAGATTGGGATCGAGCAGTTTCAAAGTGCAGTTCTTCGAATTCGAGCTTCCCCGTGGCATTCTCGCCAAGTCTAACGTTAATGCGCCTAAAATCGATGGACCGTTGGATTCAATGAACATTTAATTAACTTGGAAAGTTTAACCACACACCGAGAAAGTCGTCCGAACTGAAATGGTCGCTGTCCCAAACTTGTAGATTCAATTTACATGGCATCTTCTCCTCGATTTCATTACCGACTAATATGGATGTTTTTCTACGAACGATCATAACGCGTTCACGCTTCGAATACGAGACTCGAAACACGAATCTCCAGTTAAAATTACCCTCTCCGTTTAGGGAACTATAATGGATATCGGTTTTCTGGTAATCGTCGTAGAGGAACCAGCTAGAATTAACCATTAGTAAAGGTGGTTTTAGTTTTGCCAACTGTAAATATTTCATTGGAGGGGGTGTGAATTTTATGTGTGTGCTCTTTCTTGCATTATTAAAGAGTAGAAATGTAAGAAGAAGCTTTTCAAATGTCAAAATTCGTAAGAAATCTTTGAATTCATCCTACAGAATATTCTCGTGGGAGTTAAGGAATAAGACTCTATTTGCCGATGCCATTTTCGTACGTACCCTTTCACGTAAATATCCGAGCACTTTTCCCCCGTAAGAAATTGACTTTCAACGAGTGGCACATCCTCGGTATTCCAAACGATCACGCGAATTTCATATTCCTCCGGTACCGGGGCGGTAATGTCTACCGGTGGCTTCGCTGGAAGTTCGTCGAATTGAAACATGTCGATCCAAAGTTCCAATTTACCCTGAAACATCGATCGAAAACGTGGATCGTGGTTGGAGAACAACCGATAAATATATAGACAACTGAAGGTGCTTTCAACTTAGTCGAAACCGACGATGCAAAATTCCATTTATCATTCTTCTTTGCATATTTTTTGATGGAAATATAGATAGAATCTTGATGCATACAAATGTGCAGTTCCGCGAAAATATTTATCAATTGAAAAATTGCAAATTTCAAGCAAATCATGTTTCGACACCTGCTCGAGACCGTATTTCGCGGTGTTGAAAAGTGGTCGTCTCTCGAGATGCTCAGGCACCAAGGCGCATCCGCAAATAGGAAAATCTTGCCATTGATGAAGCACCCTTAGCGCCATGCGTTCTTCCCTGCCTGAATAAGAGTCATCAATCACCGATAAGGTATAAATAGACCTTGCATCCAGGTGATTTCTCATTCAAGTTCGAACTATTTATTTAAAAAAACGTACTTGTCGCGTCCTGATCCTCGACAAAGGGGAATCTTTTTCGTCCGATTTTCACGTAATCTTTGCCGAACTCCGGCGAGGGAAGATTATTTTTCTTACAGAGTTGTTGAAGTATCTGCGTCGGTTTCTCGCGATCTCTCCATGCGTTATAACCACCGATACTGTAGCTGTTCGATATACCACAGGCAGCACGATGTCTACTATAAAATCGATTCTCCAGATCGATTTTAGTTTCTCCTATCAGATCATCGCTCGAAGTCACGTCGTAATCCCATACTTGTATGGTCAACAGGTAATCCCGAGGAAATGTGGCTTCTATCTCGAACAGTCTGTAAATATTCGGATATTATCAAATTAAAACCACTGGTAATTAAATCTGTTCGATTCTTCCCTCGTAATTTCAGACTGTAATTTATTTAATTCAAAACATTTTAATCACGAAACTTTATATTTCCATGAACAAACTCTCCAAACCTTTTTCTCGTCTCAAAAATACAGATAAGAGGATTACTTTGTAACGCATTTGCAAAATACAGCACTTTCGTATCTGCTAGTAAAAAGCAATAATAATAGAATGAATAATCCGTACCTTCCGAAAGTAGGATTCAGTTGGTTAGCTATGTAGTTCTTCTTATCGTTGATAAAAGTTTTCCCCAGATTGATGCACAAATAAGGATCTGACTTTCTGGTGAGCGGATCGCTAGGCTGCAAATTGATACCTGGAAAGAGAATCGATCCAGCGATCGGTTTCACACGCGTATGAACGCTATGAAACTCTTACCCTTTACCACGTATAACCTAACCAGAAGTCTGATGAGCTCGGGTGGCGGATAATCGTCGCACAAACCATTAACCGCGTTTCTACCGCTTCTCGTTTTGCACGGTAAATTATCCGGATGCGGCCAACGATACACGGCGATGCGTCCCTGTGAAAAAAGGAAGTGTACAATTTTTCATCGAGGAGAGGAAAAAGTAACATGGTTTTAAAAAACGAACATGTAGTGGGTCGGAAAAAGCATTAAGAGCGTTCATCGTGGCAATTGGAGGGAAATTATTTGGCCTGCCAGGAGATGCGCGGAGATTCTATTTTCTCGAATGGAGAGAAGACTGTCTTTGCGTTACAATAGCGACGTTTAATTGTTTGGAAAGCGGACGCTAGCTTCCTGGCTGTCTGCCAGATGACAGCAACTCGTTGAATAAAGTTTGAAATTAGGAAGGATTCAGAGTTATTTCGAATGTAGTTAACTTTGTTCCGAGCGTTCCTTTTAAGCGACGGATGCACTTCAATGGGGGGGGATTTTTGTTGGACGTGGGATCGTTAGGGAGCTGATAATTACTGTCTCGCTGATAAATTGAAGATACAAAGGATGCTTCGTTTCTATAGAAATTTATTTTCTTACCGATTACCGCAATCATCGGATTTATGCTATTTTCATAGCTGTTCCAATTTCGCAAACATTCATATTACCCGAGTAACAAAATTATTCTCTGGAAACGACAAGTTGATGGCAAACCTTGAATTTCCCAACATAATTGTCTCTATCGTAAGCAGGATCTCCGCTCTTCTTCCCACGCCAAAGCTCGAACGTTCTCAGACGATCCTGAAAGCCTGCAAACTCTGGTTGCATCTCCAGTTCACCGTCGTACACCTGTTTCCCGTCCAATGAGAGACAGCTGAGCTGGTGAAAATTCTCTAAAGCGTCGTACCTTGAACGTCGCCGGGAGCTCGCGATCCTCCCGAATAAAGATGCCTAACTGTCTGCTTTTCTCCTTCTGCAAACGTTTCGTTTCGCTTACATGTTCCGGAACAGTTTTCCTCTATTACATGCTTCTTCCTACCTCTACAGAAGCATAATATTTGCTCCACCAATCGAGCGACTCGTCTTCATTCTCCGAATGCGATTGAAATTTTTCTTTCTTTCTCTTCTTCTTTCTACAAAGTAGTAATTCTTTCAGGGATCTTAAAACTTTACGAAATTTTGACGACTCGTCGTTTGCGGTCATTTTCTTGTAGGGGATCAATTCTTGGTTCTCGTCCTTTGATAGGTGATAGTCGATCGGTAATCGTTCTTGAAAAATGAAAATTGCTTTTGTGGTGAGGAAAACCGAGTCTACGCGTAACATCTTAATCGATGAATTCATTATTATGATTATAAGATCATAATAGAGCGTCAATCGTCAGAAAAATTCATCGATAAATCAACGCCTGTTAATTTTAGCCCAGATTCTAAACCATACAGGAAGGCTAGCACATAAGTACGTGTTTTTCGGTCGTTAAAAAATGTTTATATCAAACCGAAACTGATATACGAACTTTAATTACCAAACTTCACGGTTACACGCTGAATGAAACCGTATTTTCCATGGCGTTATTAACTCTTAAACGAGGCACTTGAAACATTCGTGGAACGTTCGTTTTTGTGCGAAATAGTAGTTCGTGAGAATGAAATAAAATAATTGTTAAACCGGTCGAAATATAATCTTCGAATGAAAAATCAGAAATGAAATCTACGTTGAGACTTACCTATCGCAGCGGACTGTTTCTTCGATCGTCGGCACTTCATGATCGATTTCGACTCGTATATCTGCTCGTCGTAATGCTCCTCGGTTATTAATTGCTCCAGGAACACATGGATGCTCGGCACGATGCAAATCCCAGCGTATTTGAAACATCCAAATCCTCGCGAGTCGTACGCTTTTATTGTGATTGAAGGATAATAGATATCGAGCTCCGGCATGTCCTTTATATTCGGTCGCAACGAAAAAAACTTGATAAAACATTCTATTGCCTTCAACTTTTTATTTCCCTGCAAAGTTTTTTCAAAAGTTTCAAGAAAAATAATCATTACCAAGCTGACAATGATGTGGGGCTCTTCGAAGTTATCGAATTTCTTAGCATTTTCCATCACTTCCGATTTTACATTCACTCCTGCGCAATCTATAATAATCCGAGGTTTCATAACCGGCCAATAATAAATCTTCTTCATGTCACGTACACCCCAAAATATAACTTCCAGTCTGTAGTTCGCCATTTTTGGCCTGATATCCGTTGGTATGTTGTAAATAACATCCTGTTCCGAGGAGTCCATTGACCTATCTACCGATTCATCGTCTTCTACCTACAATAACGACGACAAAGAAATGTAGAAAGTCAGAATTAATCTGCGCAGAAGATGTCAGATTGATTCTAGTTAAGGTGAGGGACGTAAAAGGCTGTTTTCCGAGAGGAAATATTGATCAGTATCGCCTGTCTCACCTCTATGAGCTCGAATGCAGCGAGCACTGAGCCGCTGCAATCCCTTTGCGATTTAAATTTGTACCACTCGAGTTTCGGAGGGAAATCAGGCGGCGAGTAAGTTTCCTCCGCGAGTTTGACTAATGGGATGGCTATGCATCTTCCGCAGAACTCCTTGTTGCCCTGTCAATTTTAGAATCGCGAACGTTTTCAGGGCGATACGTTAATCCACTTTTCGGAAATCTCGTTACTCACGCATATGTCCTGATCAAAAGTCTGCAAAACCACCCTGGGAGGATTTAATTTAATATGCTCTTTTGTTCCGTGCACGGTCCTCGGTGGCAGTATTAATGTTTGATCCCAGAACGGATCGAGAGTTTGTTTAACAACCTGAAATATTTTTTTAGAAATGTACAAATAAATGATTGTTCATTCAGTCAGAGATTACGATTTGGAAGATAATCATTGATAAGGTAATTTGTTTGTCTCGTTATTTTTAAAACGTTCCATGCAGAAAAGGAAAGAAGAAGTTCTAGTAGCTAGTTGCAGCACTTGTTGGTGATCGAAGGTGAATTATCGACATATGATGCTTACCCTGGTCGTGGCCGTGTAACCGTGAAACGCGACGCGTACCAGCGGATCCAATAAGCCGGATGCATCCATCCCAGGATCAAAGCGACCTTGGAATATGTGAGCTCGTAATCGAAATGCCTGCAACGCAAGATATCGTGTTCTCGACAAACTGACACCGTTTCGTTTCAAGTACTTTGTCCAGGATTACTCTGATCTCTGTATCTCTGGATACTTCCATTCTGGGTTACTAATGTTAGCCCGATTGTTCGAGTTAGCTAGATCATTAGACTTGATTAGACTTGGATAGGTCGTTAACATTGAACTGGTCGATTAGAAGGTCAATACTATTGCAATTGCTATTATTGGCTTTAATAACCCTAGTTTAGGATCTTAACGTTGGAGTTGCTGATCAAAGGATCAGTGCTATTGACAGGGCAGGTTCCGATGTAATTATAATTCAATATTATTGAATTAATTAAAATAACTTAGTTTCATTTCTCGTGACGAAATTCCCAAATTGCAAAATTAATGTTAAATGAAACGACGACTGAGAATGGTACGCGTTTAATTGCATTTAGGAAGGTGTGTTCGCTCAGGGACTACTTTGCCATAGTTTCAAATTACGTTTCGCATTAATGTTATCATAAACACGCGTTTGTTTTTCTTCGAATTCCAATCCCAGGTGAATGTTAATATAATTAACTATTTGAAACCACGAATTTCTATATGGTTTACGAAAAATCTATAAAGAATATCCAATGCCAGGTTCAGTTCGCATTCAAACATCAGAAGTACCTGACTAGTTAAAGAAAAAAAATCCCCGGAAAAATACACCCTCGTTTCTGCCCTGTATCTCTCGAATGCGTGTTAATTAAAGTCGAGTATCTCGACCTTGCCCCGAAATTTCAGCAGTAGTGGAAATTGTCGTTACCGTGGATCGAGTGTACTCGAAATATTTCGGGAACGAGTCGACGTAACTTTCGTGGTCCACCTCGTATCCTGGGGGGATCGACGACCAACATGCACCGATGTATTTCGCGTTGCCAAGCCATAGAAATGTTTCCAGTTTGCAGGCTACGTAATCTGCCTCATCTTCGTCCCACGGATTCCTCATGAACACGTCCACTTTCCTGCCACACTTGTTCCCTCTCTCCGTCTCCTGTTCTGAATAAATGATCTCCTCTGGCGAGAATCTGGCGTACGCCACTCGCTTCGAGCCGGCTATCATCCAAATGAAAACGTCTGGCAGACTGTGCTGAGGCTGGTAAATTTGTAAAAGCTCTGTATAACAGTTGAAGAGATAGACACGTGCAAAGATTGATGTATGTTCGCGATCAAATCAGACTACCTAGGAAAAATAACGATTTAAAGGAAGCAAGAAATCTGCGAAAATAAATGTAAACTTAAAGCACAGCGTTATTTAATTTTTTCTTGCTTCATAAATGTTAAAATGAAAAACTTCTGGAAGTTAGTGAAATTTGAAGGAAACTTGAATCATAATTAAGTCAAAAGTTGGATCGTTTAGCCTGTAATTTTTTATCTATTATTGAGAGAGAAAAAAAGAACGCAAAGTTGGTTAAATTCGACTTACGTCTTCCTGAATCTTCTTCAGTTTCTTGAGGTACTGGTACGCGTGCGACATCGCGATCCTCGTGTAACGATTGTTCGGAAGCTCTCCGTTGATCTTGATCCTCATCAGGATATCCTCGATCTCTTTACGGCAGAGATTCACGCGATGTCGATCGAGCTTCGTGGTGCCACCCTGGTCGCCGTACCGTTCCGTGTCCAACGTATGCAAATAACGGATGCAATGATTCTCCAGGGTACGAATCGTTTCGTTGTACAGTTTATAAACGTCCGGTTGTTCCAATGTTACCAAACCATCCAGTCTCTCCAACTTCTGTTCCTGTCGACGTTCTACTTTGAGCAAGAAACTCTCTTATTTCCTTGCGCTCGGTGAAAATTCACGAGTTTGCAGGATCTATGAAATATTTCTTCGAAATTGGTGAAAGTTAAGCTGGTCCGTGTAACGATTTCGCGTTAACGACCGGCTTGGAATTTTAACGCGTCATTTATCGAATTTCCGACGAGTTCTTGGCTAGCTGATGTAGACGAGTTTGCGCGCCGTGAAATGTCTGTTTAAATTTTAAATACTGCAACCAGCCGCCTCGGGATGAAGTTGGAAACATTGGATCGCCGGAAATTGTTAACTCCGATGAGTTTTAGATTGCAAATAACATTTTACGTTGAAGCGAATTTATGTTTATGAGGTATAAAATGCTATTGCTAGAGAAATTAACAAAATACGATGTTAAACGTTAAATTTTTGATTGTGCACCTTCGAAGGAAGTTTAGAACGTTTGTTTCGGAACTTTTCAACTCTCAATACGAAATAGCATTTGAAGTAGCAAGGCCTGTTTTCCAAGCCACTCGATATTGCAATTGGTAAACGCGAAATTGGTTGAACTTACAAGAAATTCAACGATGAAAGCCAAACTGTTACTATTGTGCATCCTCCACTCGAGATTGGGCCACCAAGATCTGACGTACAAGCACGGCTTTCTCGAGCCAAGAGGCAGATAATTATATTTGCCATCCAGGGACCCTGTAGTTCGTGACACGGTCTCGCTGTCGAACTCTGCTATCGTTCTGTTTCCAGCTGAAAATTAATCGCGTGTTAATTAGGGTAACCGCCTACTCCGTGAACTTTGTTAACCCTTTGAACTCGTGTGCTTATTTCCAATTGTCACAGATTCACGTTCATTGTACGCTCGCGATCAAATTGAGCTTTCTTAGGGAAAATGGAGATATAGGGGCAACAGGAATTTTCAAAATTTTATTTTTCTGATCTTCCTCCTACTTCACGAGTTAGGAAGCCTGATTCAATCACGAGTATACAGGTGATGAAATTTATTAGAAGCCAATCAATACGATACAAATGATCACCAGTGCAAAGTGTTAACAAGCGATCGACAATTGGAGGCTAGTTTGAGAGGAAGTTCAAGTGGAAGTAGGGGTTCCGAAATTTTCGACTACTTGAATGGAATTGTTAAGGATGGTATCCAGGAGAATCCAATACCGTCGTTATTGTCGTCGAAGCGTTGGCTGTGCGAGAATTGTCTATTACCGGCGTTCCCAAGGCTAACCTCGAAGCTTATTGATTTCCATGAAAATCTTCGCCGATCGATCATACTCGCATCGTAGAGAACAGCGACCAGGTAATATTCCTCTGTTCTCCATAAGCTTTTCTTTGAAAAAAAAAAAAGAATCATTAGGCGGTATTAATGGTCGTGGGATCGATCCGAGGGTTGGGTTCGCTTGTTCCTTGACCAAAGGGGCGGAGATTTGACCCCTTTCTTTAGTGTTCAACGTTTAATAAGTTTCACTCGGCGATTTTAGCGAACTTAAGAAATTTCTCATATAAAAGTTTCATTTCGACAAAATTTCAAAAATTAAAAAGTATCCGAAAGCGAAAGTAAAAAAAAATAGAATCCAGGGTACCTCGATGTTATATTAAAATAAATCGTCAAACGAATTTCAGATTTCTAATAAAAATCGTTCGAACGAAATGGTCGAATATAAAACGAAAAACACCTCTGAAATTTTATCATAACTCAGATTTTCTCTCGTGCAATAAATTTCATCTACAAACGCAGTGGCACATGGGAAATTGTCAAAACGATAAAGGCAATCGTGCAACGAATTGATGTTCAAAAAGGAAATTGATCGCGATAGACGTACCTCGATGATGGGAGGGGTAGGCTCTGTTTCGGCGCTGATTCCGGACGACGCTTCTGGGTCATCCATTTCAGTTTTTAGCGAGAGAAGAAGTCTACCGCGATAAAATGGCAGGCTTGTGGAACACTTGCCGAAACAGCTGTTCTTCTCCGATGATCCAATACCGTAAAAATGAAGGAACGATGGTCCGTAAGTTGGCAGGAAACCTGAAGGAATTGATGTAATACGTCAGAATATCTTACACCTTACATCCTACATCAGTTTCGTGGTCTTTTAGTTTTCTTTATCGTTTAACCAAAATAATTCTTACTATAAATTGCTAACAAAATCGAATCTCAATATTTGAGGATCAGAATGATGATCCTTTGATAATATTGAACTGGGAATATAAAAGAATGTATATTCTTCGCTTTACGTGAAGGGGGTAGCTCGAAGCGATCATAGAACGGAGGAAAAAGAAGATAAATCGGATTCGATAGGATCGAATCAACGTTACACAACGTTAGTTGCATTAAACACGGACGAGCTGTAGAGGAAATAATTTAAAGTCTAAATAGAACGGAACAAACAAGGCTGGTTAATCAACGTTTCGTTTGCAGCTGCCTGTTTGAGTTTCAGTTTACCAACCGTGTTTCTATCTTTTAATTTATCCTGTCCTTTCATATTTTTTTTATCTGCAATTTCGCCGCACTTTCGGTACATTTTCGTTCCTTCTTTTATTATTAGCAATGCTGGGTAGAAATTACCGTATTCCCCAGAATTTGATAGGTGGCTGAGATTCAAAATGCAGGAAGCCACGACGCAGGTTCGACAACTGTTGACACGATGCTTGATGGCGATTCTGACGCGTTGACAGAGGGATGGAAACATTTCTCTGAATGTTATTTTCTCGTTGAATCTCGGCTCATAAGTTTGCCAGGCCTCGCTGGTCCATCCCTGCGATAATTAGTCATTCATCCCGACTCTCGATCATCGAGGGTTAAAAATTTCTTTCTTTTTTTTTCAACTTACTTTCATTCCCGCGAACGAAATCTGCACGTACGGATTAATATTTTGGAAGTCGTTTTTCACGCAGACGCTGCTCATGTCCGGTAAACCATCAGCCCGATAAATGGAAAAAATATAGCGAGCTCGTTGCCGGAACGGCATAGATTCACCGCCGATCGGCAACAAGAGATTCCTGTAATTGGTCGAATCTCGATTAATCGAGCGGTTCGCTCGCAATTTCGCCGGGTACCGAATCGATTTAGCCCGACACGCGCCACGAGCACCATGTGTTAGCATTAAAATGGATACCGGAAATCTACCTACGTTATTACCCTTCAACTAAGGACGCAATATGTATGTAGATGAACGGTTACGCGACGGTAGTACCTCGAAGATTAAAGACGAACGCTGCGGTTCGCGGATTCTGATGCGACCAACGACGAGTTTCGATGAATTATTCTTAGAGACATTAGTTTGGTACTCGTAAAGAGACCCTCGGGTAATGCTATCTTGCGATCAAAGTTAACTGCCGCGTGATTATTCAATTTTCTATGCTGATCTTCTGATTCAACTCGAATTTTCCAAAGTTTGATGCGAAAGTTAAAACGAAGTTGCCAGTCTTTGAAACAACGTTCAGTAATAATAATTAGTGTCATTTTTGTTGATAGATCGATAAATTTATTTTAAACGCGAATCTTCTGCAGCTATTTAATATTTAGGAAATGACTTTGTGACAGATTTTTTCGAAGGAAATAGCGCATAAGTATTTATTTAATGAACCACTAACTGAATTTCTTAAAATAAATTTATGAGAGTCTCTGATAATTCTACAGTTTTATATTAAATATTGAACATCGGAGTTAAAATAGAAGTTGAATTTGATAAATATTTTCTAAGAGTTTGATGGGAATGATTATTCTTCGAATATCGGATTAATTCTGGCTCGACTGATGTAGAGGTAGATTTTAATCGAGTTTGCAAGGATTTATAACTAGCTTGTCAAGTGCTTATATCGATCTCGAAGACAGAGAGTATAATTTAAGCGTTATACCGAAAGTTCTTAACGGTCTACTTCTATATTTTAGATATTACCCTTCGATGTCATCCTCACCCTCCGTGTCAGGATGTACTCTCAGCTTCTCCCCTTTCACGTTAATTGCTATATTGCATTTAACGTAACCTTTTGGCCCTGCTGCTAGATCCTTTGGATTCGTCAACATCGCCCATTTATGGTAATATTGACGATCTATTGAAAACCATTAGCAGATTTGAGAATCAAAGAGGAATGTTAAACATTGACGACCCCTAATTACCTGGCTGCTCCCACACGAGCGCTACTTCAAAACTTGTGCTGCCATGAAATTTCAGCCGTACGAAATGCTTTAAATATACAGCTATCACGATTTTCGTGCTCAAAAGTTCTTCCAAATTGCAGAATAAATCAAACACATAGTACTGAAAATTAGGGTTACGATTATTTGAATTGGAAGTGGAGAATTTATAAAATTTTCAATTAGAATAATTATTCTATAACGTTACTTCTTTATAAATTGGTGCATCAGTTCTTTGTCGAATCATGGTTTTTCTTTTTCGATTGCCCACTTTAATCACAATAGTAGGGTTTGCATTTTGGGGTAAATGTTTTGCCCCCAGGATAGTTATGCAAACTTGATAAGTGCTTGGCCGAAATTTCCTGGGACCCATCGTGTTACGATAGGCTCGATGGCTTATATTTAATGCACTACGCTTTTGTGCGACGTGTTGCCCGCTTGTTCGACAAAATTCTCGAGGTTATCGGTCTATAATTAATTAATCGTCGTTTGATTACTCGATTAATTCATAATCGATAAACAGCTACGAATATATATTCATAGGATGTAATTTTTATTTAATAATAATAATCGTCTCATTAGTTACAATGATTTCTTGAAAGTAATCTAATTTACACTGAAACTTCCAGTGATATTTTCGTGATTATTATTAAAAATACACGTTTGTTTATAACTTTATGTGCGCGTTTTGAAAATAATATCAGTAGCGCCGTCTAGTATTTTACTGGAAGACTAACGATACATGCAGTTCCATTTCTTCTTTTCTTTTTTTTCTAAAAGTATAATGCAATTTAAATAATACCAACTCGCATCGTAAAAGCGTTAAATAAAATTGGTTGCAAACTTTGCATTTTGAAAACGTGTAACAATGTTGGCTACATCGTATTCTGTTTTGCCCGCGTCGGAAATTCAGGATGCTGCTCTAAAGAGAACTATTTTAGCTGCCTCGGGACACGAAGAAAATCAATTAATCGATTAAATATAATGTTCCTGAATTCTATTGTGTTCGAAAAGTCAGGTACTATAGGAAAAATAAGGAAAATTTATTTTTGAATGCTTTATTTTTATCAGTAAAGACTAAAAATCACTCATTTTCCAGAAGAAGAGATTCCTCTGTTGGATTAATTTCATCGCATTCCGTTAGATAGAGGTAGCAGTACTTTTCTCAAAACGCGTACCAATATTTAATAAAAACATAGAGAAATAAGATTTTCAGCTTGTTAAATTAACATGTTGAATGCCGTGAGGGTCACCGATGACCAGCATCGCAAATTACACATACCTGAATAATTAAAAAAAAAACGATAGAAAAGCATTATTTGAAATAATATTGCTATCGTACAAATAATATAAAATAGCAAATAGAAAGCTTGAAATTTTGACATTTTTAAATTAATTGTTCCTATTCTTAAAAATTAAAACTTTAGTAGGTTTCACAATAGATGTCCACTGCGGCATTCAAGTGTTAATCACTTTATATTGACACGATGTTTTATTTTACTATCATGAAAATTAAGTAATTATAGAATTTAAAAGTTGTATAGTCGGGGAAGGAATTTAACCATAAAAGAGCAGTAATTAATACCAATTTAACGCAGGAGTAAATTAACTTCTGAAAAGCTCGTCTACTTTTTTATATAGTAAATTAATATCATTTAACAGTTTCAATTAACGTAAAAATCTGAACATTCCAATGTCTATAAATCGAAAATAATCGCAATCTGGAGGATCATAGTGGCCACGAGTATTCATCGGGTCGAATTTAATGCTGAATTCTCGAAAATGATTTTTCCGATTTATTGAACCGGATAACCGAATGAATCCAATTAAACCGGCCCCAGGGAATTTTCCAGGAATCGTGTCTGTCTGGTGCGCAAAAATCAGAGAAATTCATCGAATTTATTTCTGTCTCGCGTTAAAAGTGTCACCTGACAATTTCGTTGCTGTAATAAACTTACAAGTGTAGTAAAAAACAATAACATGTGATTTTCAATTTTTATTTTCTACGTGATTTCCTTGGAACGATAAAGAACGGATGTAATGGTTGTTTTCACCCTCTATTTTGCGTCATCATCCCGACTGTCAGGCACAAGTGTGTGCTTCACATGTCAATTTGCGTAGCGCCGTGTAAATAAAAAAAGAAGAACGGTGAACGCGATGACGGGTCTCAACAACGTTGCTCCATGATTGTCACAACAACGACTATCGATCGACTATCGAAATTAGTGCACGAGTATCGCGACTGCACCCTTATATTTAGTCAGCCACAGTTTCGCTCGATGAATTATTCATTATGTGTTGGGTTGACTTCCCTAGCGTTCGATTGCATTAAAAAATTACAAAACAATAATATGTTATTGAATGAAACACGCGATTTTCTCGAATACACTCCTGATAGCTGAACATATTATTTTTTCACGATGACTTTTCTTTCAACCGTACATCGTTCTTTAAAGGACGCCTAATGAGCGTACAATTTTTCTCATTAATTTAATTCAACCCTCTCATTAGATAAATATCTATAATAATTTACTAAAACCCCGTATTTTGATAATTTATAGATTTAATAATTCAGAGTATTACACTCTAAAATTATTGATTAACTTGTAGAATTTTCGATAGGTGTCACGAGATTTCTTCAGACATATCCTCTAAAAAAATGAAAGAAAAAGGAAACGGAGTTAAAGTGTTTTACAAGTGTTGATCTGAAAGGAGACATTTGACGTGTTGCAATTTGGATAATCGTGTCGGTCGCGTGTCACACTCGATTACCGCCATTTGCAGGCCAGATTTCGATCGTCACGGAAACGTTTTTCCATAATGATGTCAAGAATCATGGTGTATCGGTGACACGCGTCGTTGATATCGCGGCCAGATAAAAACATCTCGCTCCACCCCCTCTGTTGGCTAGGCTTTCCTATAGGGTTCTGCAGGAAACATACGGCCAGAATAACGAAGGGCGGGCGTGCAATTCAGAAGCTATTATAGGCACGCGGTTTATTTCGACACGTGTCCTTACGGGGCTGAAATTGCCGTCGTTTGGTATCCTAAGTGCGGACTTCCGACGTGTAAGCCGCAAATCGCGTAGCACGTTTTCACTAATTGCGACGCTGATTTATCGTAAATTCCCCACTCCTCGTCTTTCCACGATTCAGATTCCTTGGAATGAAAATGTGGTTCTTCCAAGATTTTTTATTTCAGTTTTATTTAGTCAGCACCTAGCTTTTTTTTTATTATCAAAGCATCATTCTAAGAAATATAATTCATGAATTCTTGTTAAAAAGACAAGTATTCCTCGCTAACTATGTACATATGTGACGTTTTTAAAAGGAAATGTACTTTGCATTTAATTCTGTGCCCAAATGCACGAGCGTGTGAATCCATTCCAAAATGACGAAAATTATTACCTAAGCATCAGTAGCCAGTAACAACGTCGTGAAAAAAAAAACTATCCTACCGAGGGGATGGGGTAGATGCAAAAGAAAAAAGCACGAAGAAAGAGAGAAATCGTGTACCAGCACGTATTAGCGGTGGTGGGCATGTAAGTTAACCCCGGTAACTGGTGGAGGACACGAGCGAGGAGCGTGGCCCCTGTGGGGGGTTACGCCATTGGGGGTGTTCGTTATATTCCGAGTCCTTTTGAAAGGGTCACGTGCCCGTGGCGTTCCCCTCGAGCCGATATCGTATTTGTACAACACGCATCCATTATTGCAATCCGGCTGTTTGTGTGTTTAGCGCGTCCTTTGTACGACGATCCATCGGCTTTGCTGCCCTTCGCGTACGATTTCTTTCGCTGGTACACCACCCTCGCAGCTTTTCGCACACTTGTCCCGGCTTGTGTACGAGCGAAACGCGCTCGGGCCCGGCCCGTTATATTGTGCCGTGAAACAATGAGAGTACTCGCGATCGGCGGACCACTCGACGGAAGAGTAGAAAACGAGTCGGCTCTTTCGTTTCGCCAGATCACGTGGGAAAAAATATCCTCTCTTTGGAGGGAATATGGATACGGTATGGTGCTTCAGAACGAGCATGAGAGAAGTCATGTTTCATGGGTCTTTGAGAATTTTTCTGGGATCAAACTTAATTTCATGAGATATTCGGGTTGGTCCATATGGGTTAATAAGTTATGCTTCATAGAAAGGATTGTATAAAGAAAATTTGATGACGATTTTTATAATACATTTTATTCAACTGCCCACTACTTTAAATGGATAGACAAAAAAACAAATCTTAACACTATAAACTTCTTAACTAAAAGAAACTAGTGCAAAGTTTGATTCGGCTGGCAGATCGGAGCAAAGTAATTCGAACGATGCGCTCGAGTTGCGCTCACCATGGGTGGCTGCGGGCATTTCGAAGCAAGCTCGATCCTCTAAATAGCGGAACATTATCCTATCTGGCGCGGTGGAGGAGGTGCGGTGTGTACCTGCTCGGTCGGTCGGATATCATCCAACTTGGGTGCACGAGGGCCAAGCCACGGCGCGCGGTGTCGTGTCGAGGTTCGAGCGTGGATGATGGGATGACGGACCGCGGGCGTGTCCGAGTAGCCGATAGCAGGCGCGTGATCGGGAGACCTCCCGGGGCCGACCACCCTCGAGGGGCCACGAGGGTCGACTTGTTAGCCAGACACAACGGGCTCTCGAACTAACGGACCGCTTCTCCGGCGACGACAGCTCCGTGCCGACAATGTTTCTGCCAGAGACCCACAACCGGGTTCTGCTGGACGCTTTGCATCGGCCGTCTGCTCGCCACTTCTCTTCGTATTCCACGGCCTCGTGACTCTGCCGGAAGATCGCCGATTCGTTCCTCTCGTATTCCAACTGGCGAACGAGACTTCGTTGGCGACGTTTTGCTCGCTTCCGCGGATCTTTGCTGCCGATCGAGCCAGCCTTTCGTTCGATGGCTATTCAATACGAATCAGATCAACTTCAAGGTACACTTACGAATCCGAGTTTTACGTACCTGGTCCTTGAATGTCAGGCCATGAATGTCATTTTCCTCGGTGTCAAGTTTATTTCCAACTCAACTGTTTTTCATCTGACTGAGAAATAAGATTTTCGATCGATCAGCTGATCAACCCAGACGTTGGGAAAGGACGAAATTCAGCGCGGCATACCGCAACGACGATCGCGTCGATCGAGGTTCTCTAATCGAGATCGTACTCCGGTAGTATTTTTCTTTTTTTCTTTTCGACTACCGCACCGCTTGATTGAGCTTCGGTGAAAAGCATTCAATTTATACGAGAGATATCTTGATCGGAGGGCGAGCGAAGAATGTACCTTCATTAAGCCCGGGTTCGACGAACACGGTTTCGCTTTCGCTCGAAACCTCGAATAATAACATTTTTTCGTAGAGGGCCTAGAAGCCCACGGAATACCTCGAAAATTTGTTTAACGACGCCGGGCCCCTTTGAAAACACTGGGACCGATCAATGACGACCAGATAGTAATACATCTACCGGTGGCATCTTGAAACTTCACCGCCGCTTCTGAAACTTGTATGTAGTTCACATCCTATTCAAAAATCGAGCTAACGACCGCATTAAATTATTTTGAAAACCTTCGTTCATCAACCGATGGTTAGGTTTCTGATTGAGGCAAAATAGCGACAGGGAACGGACGAAGATCTCAAAAGGACCATCTTACCTTCATTTTGATAACTCTTCATGTTCTGGTAAACGGTTAGGATTCGAACGCTCGATTTCGACGATGAATTCGATTCAGACATCGAATACCGTACCGAACGGAATATCTTAGGACACCGCCCACAGGCATGCTAACGAAGTTTAAGGTCATTATCCTCGTTTTAATTAATGACCACTCTCGTCTTCTTCCGTCCGGCCTTACTCTCGCTCTCTGTCGTTTCTGATGGTAATCGCCACCTCCTGTCTTCCTTTTTCCTTTCGTTCAAGTACACGAGACGTGGGTCTTCTTTTCCTTCGTTTGTATTTGCAACAGAATAGATTCTAGCAAAACTTAGCAGAACTTAGAAATGTTAGAAGATGAAAAAATTATACGAACGAGTCGCCTCTTCACGGAAGGCGACTGGTCCGAAAGCTGATTCGCACGATGGTGAGTGTTCGGTTTCCGGTTGAGGCCGCATTTCACCGGGGGCCGGAGCGGTCTAAGCGTAATCAGCGCAAGCACGCAAATTAAAGTCTCTCCCGTCAGTCCCGACCTCCCTTCGCGCGTCCCACTGACCTGATTTCGTTTCCACGCGAAAAAGAAAGGAAAAAAGGAAACAAGAAGCCGACGAGCATCGAGCAGGGCCACGTCCGGACAAGCAGCGAGAAAGAGGATGATGATAGAGAGCGAGTAAGAGAGGAGGCGAAGGGCAGGAAGAAAGATGACAGAGGGAGAGAGAAGAAGGAAGAGCCAAGGAGAAAAGAGAGAATACTCGAATGAGCCCTGAACGAAGAAGGAAAAAGGAGCGAGAAGAGAGTAGAAGGGGTTCAGAAAGAGACGGAGAGTTTTAAGGGAGCGAGTCGAACGTAGAGCGGGAAAGAGAGAAAAAAGGGTCAAACTCGTTTTCGTTTTCGTCGCTAATTAGACTCGTTAACCGCCTCTCTTGTGGCGTAGCAGGCGTAGCCATAACCGGGCGACTTCTCTTCGGCTCTCTCTGAGAGGCCGCCTTGAAGCGAACGGAACGGCCACCAATGTGCTCGGAGGCTAGTTTGTTCTCGTCGCCCAGTCCTCCAGGGTGCGTTCGCCTTGATCGCCCCTCTTGGCTATTCGACATGCGTGCTGCACGCGAAATTGCAGCTGCAACACTCGGCTCCGACCCCTTTCCGCCTCCCTCGTCCTCTTGCTGGTGGTGACCGATTGCTTGTGTGCAACACGCGTGTCAGGGAAAAGCTTTGAGCTACGACGCGACCCTGGTGCTCTCTGCTGCTGGTGGTAGTGGTGGTGGTGGTGGTGGTGTTGATGGTCACGGTGGAGTTCGCACAGGATAGCCGGTTATCCGCTGATACTTGTAACGCCGAAATTACGTCGGCAATATGTCGTTGCGATAACGACACAGGTGGTCGAGTTACGTGTGGTACACTTAGGTCTCATTACGTCCCGGAGGACCGATTCGACGTCCCGATGACACCCATGATTGTATCTGTAGGTACATACGCTTTCGGGATCACGGTTATCCCCTCGCTTGGTGACGTTGACACGGGTGTCTCGTCGGTTCGGTGACGATCCCTTTCGAGCCACACTGACGATACCTGCTGGTACACTTGACCTTGTTACACCTGGAAAACTCCAGCTCGATGTAAATCATTGGACGTACACTGGTATCGCTATGATCCAGGACATCTTGATCCTCGTCAGAGCCGAATAGATGCAAAAATGACGATACACAGAAAAAGACTTGTACGATCGAGGGAAAACGTCAGTCGCCGGCTGTCTCGACGACGATGATGATTCTGAACGGCCTCTGTCACGGACGGTTGATCGAGTCCCGTAGACTCGTTCGTGAAACGACTCGATAACGATCTCGTCAGGACGCACGAGCTCGTTATCTTGGACAGAGTAACCGGTACCCGTGAAGAATCCCGCGAATTAACTTTTCAAACGGTCGTATTCGATGCGTCCGGCCAGTCGTTCGGTGCACGCGGTTGCAGCAACGCGTAATTGTCGCCTCTTGCCAGCTCCTTAGGCAACAATCGCGCCCACCTCGCGGCCGTTGTTGATCGCATCGCGATTTGAATTTCGCGGATTCCACGAACGGTTGAATCTGGTCGGTGGCTCTGGTAGAACGAGGATTCCTCGCGATCCTACCGATCGTACGATAGCGGAGAGGAATGAAGCACGCTTCGATTGACTCTGGACGTGGACCGAAATCGATGATCATCGAGAGAAAGATTACGAGCAAAAGTGGCCCTCCCGTGCGGGACGGAGACGAAGAAACGCGGGGATGATGAAGCGAAGAGGGAAAAAAGAAAGGTCGTCGAGGTAGCGTCGCTTGCACCGTGACAATAATTAATCACGTCGCCGATAAGACGTCGATGCTGACAGACGCGGATTGCTTTCACGAAGGGAACGGCCCTGTATCGTCTACCTCGAGGGAAATGGTTATGCCAGATCGGCATGCCGGTTCGTCGTGAATATGGCGAGACTAATGGTGGTGGCTACCTGACGGAGAAAAGGAAACGTACGAGCGGAAAGTCGACGGATCGGCGTTACCGATCTGGAAAAGTGACGGGTCACGCGTACGTCCTGGCAGTAGCCTGCTGTCTCTTGTGCTCTCGAACAAAGAGGAGATGTTTCTCTTCTCTTTACAGAGGATTGAGACGCTCGCGGGCTACCTGATCGCGCGGATACAGGAACGATAGAAAAGGAGGAACGATGGAACAGCGTACCGGAGGCTAGCCAACCTCGGTCAGATAAGAATCATTTTTCGAAAGGGAGCCAACGCGTATGATAAATGAACGGCAAGCCGATTTTCCAGCGGGACGTCCTTCAGCGAATCGATGGATATGAAAAATGAACGTCCACGCGTCGCACGACGCCGCACCGTATGTATGTGTGTGTGTGTGTGTGTGTGTGTCGGTCAGATTTTTGCCCGGAAACCGAGCGAGGTAAGATGGAGCTGCGTTTATCTGGAATACGATCTTCGCTTAAGCGTAGATTACATTGTATCTTTGGTCGCGGATGAATGATCTACTGCAAATGGAATCGCGTTTTTCGAGCTTCTGAAATTGCATCTATCCGACGTATCGATAAATTATACCGGAGAAATGATAATTTACGACGGACGAGTCTGCTTTTTCATTCGGATATTCTTCAATTACTCGGTCGAAGACGTTTCTGGTACGATCTGGAATAATAATGTCCAGTCTGGCTGATTTCAGTCGCGACAACCATGAACTATAATTTCAGCTGTCCTTGACGGTTGGTACGCGATCCACACGATACACCTTATGTGTTTCTTACATAAAGCGGACATTGACGTTCGCCATGGGGTCTAATACTCGCGGTGGGCGGCCATATTGGATCGTGATATGGGCCCGCAATTAAGGCCGAGTAGGCCACCCGGACGAAGGAGCGCGATAAGCTCAGGTTCAACGTCTCAGGGCTAAGCTTGACCTTCTTGGACCCCTGTTCGCTCGTTGCGCTTCCCAAAGCGGTCCGAGCTCGAGGTTAGGTCACGATTAAGCGCTGATTGGGTGGGCCTAATAACCGGGGACCGTGCTGTATGCAGAACTTTCACCGAGAATACTTCTCTCTTTCTCTCTTCCTTTCTGCTGCTTTTAAAGAATGACTTCGCGTGGCCGACCCTTTTACAAGCAACGACCAACCGTTTCGAGATTAATCTTATTATAAATTATGCAACGATTGCGACATATGAACAACTCAATTTTGAGCCCATTCGTTAGGGATCTTATTTATCAGTAGGAGAGGGATGATTTTGATTTGTTCAATTTTTTTGAGTAATTTCGAATCATTGACAATACGACACCCATAGAAACGCTACCTGGCTTACCCGAAACTCTATCGGACCCAAATCAACTTACTGTCGTCGAGTCAAGTAGAAAATCTCAGAGTTCCAAAACGACACACCCCCGTTGATCAGTTTTTGACGGCAAGGAAAAGAGCGAAGGATGGCTCCTTGGTCGGGTCCAGGATCGCGACACGGGACAAGGACAACGGCGAAGCTCACGGGTCCTTCAACCGTTGTCGCTGGCTGCGATCAGATAAACGAGCGAGCCTCCGCTATGCAAATTCTAAGCTTACTAATGAAGATTAAGAACGCTCCCGGCCAACGTAGAGTTCGCCTCGTTTCGAAAACACGCCGCCCCCTCTCGCTGTTTTTTAACGAACCCTCTGGACCCTCTCGATCACCGTGATTCCCGCAAACCGACCTACGGTTGCCCCATTGTCCCTGCGTATCGTTTTAATAGCGTCAAACCGGCGGACCTCCTACGGTGAAATTTCAACGACTATGAGGTAAAAATCTATCGGTCGAACGGCGCGATCCGTGAAATCCTGGGATCTCCTGTGGGGTTACGGTAGCCAGCCGAGATTATCATCTGTGGAACGGTAGCGGTGCTATGAGGGATTCCCTCTTAATAGCTGGTTGAATATTTCGGGCGTAACTGCTCGGTGCCGGGCATGCTCGACCGTGTCCCTTTCGTGGAAACAGCCGGTGGATCCGATCATTTAGCAATATTTCAACCACGTCCCCCGCTTCCACCCGTACGGGACCCTAATTTCGTGGCGCGAATAGGGACGTTCCTGCTTCCAGGACCCGTAAGGCTCGGTGTTTTTTTCACTTAATGAGAGGGAAGTAGAAAGATTTAAGGGACCGATCTAGCTGCTCGGAAATATGGGAAGCTTGAAAGGCCTCGAACAGGTGACCGCTAAGGTGGTCGATCTATTAGCGGCGGACAGAAAGGAATTTGATAGAAATACGGAGAGATTTAGAGGATGATTTCGTTGCTTCTTTTTTTCAGATTTAATAGCTACGATTATAGAAACGAAGTTTTTCTCGTTTCATTTTGGACATGATTTTTTTTATCTTTTAATCCTCGTAGTTCGAGAATATATATTTTCGAGAAAGAAAAGTTTCATTCTTCGTTCGCGATCCTTTCTAACGCACCGAGCGAAAGTGAAAGGGTCAAGTTGATCGACGCGCGGTTCAGGCAATTTCTCTACCGCCCACGCAACGGGCCCAATTAAAAAACGTCGATAATTCAAAGCGTGGAGAGTGTCTGTTACGAAGAAACGAGCTCACTCGTGCTGCTGCACCGACGATGAGACGTTACTTTACTACGGGCCGAGTCCGCAGCTGGAAGGGATCAGGCTAATCCTGGCGCAATAATTACACCCACGATGGAATTTATTCGCGGTTATCGCGAAACAAATGCAGCATCGTCGAGCAAGAGGGTTGGCTTGGTCCTTCTTCTAAGCGGCGCTAAAACCGCATCGAGAAATTCAGCCGCAGGCTGCTCCGCCATCGATTCGTTCCCCTGCGCCAGATGAATCACCATAGCTGAACTTATTTCCACCGGACCCATCCCATTCTCCTCTTCTGATCCTCTCTGGTTTTCGCTCTCTGTCTTTGTCTCTGCGTCCGGTCTGACCGTTTCGCTAGCGGGCCCGGTGGAGGCGCGCGAGGTGATAAATCACCGCGCCATAAACAACCAATATTTCTCGTCGAATGTTTACCGAGTACGCTTTAAATGCCTTGTTAAAACAAACCTACGCCCGCGCCAGCAAGCTGGACCCTTTTTGCCCTTCTTCGGGGCCCCTCTAACGTGGCCAAACCCGGACGGGTATATATCACGTGGCCGGCGTAAACTCTCTGACCCCGCGCGAAACCTCTCGGCGTCGATGGAAAAAGTCGACAGGGTCCACCGGCCACCTCGGTCGCGTCCTCTTTCGCTTCCCACGACCGATTTCTTTTTTCGCGTTACCTTCTTAAACTCCTTTTCACTTTAAACCGTCTATTTATAGGTAAAATATAGAAATTCGTTTTTATACGGTCGATCTCGATTCCAAAGAAACGTGTAAAATACACATCATTCATCTCTCGCTCCTCTGGCAGCATCCATTTAAGATTCTATTACTAAATTAAAATGTGGACGGTTATCTTGACTCATAAATAATCTCACCCCACGCGAAGGGAATTCATTCTTCGACTTCCATTCACTTAATCGTCGGGGAACCGCGTAATAATCGAAACTATTACGTTGAAAAACATGGACGACCCCCGCCACTTTGTACAAGACCACGACCAGCGCAAGCAATTTGAATGTTAATCGAGCCTGTCGGCTCCGTTCGGGCCTCGTTTACGAGCTGTTTAGAGGTCGATGATCGTAGATCGAGGCGTCCTTCGTGGAAAGTTCGAAAGCTGTTAGGAAAAGGGAGTCGATAGCTGGGCGTATCCCGTAGCTCAGTGGTTGATTGAGTTATTGCGCGTTAGAAAGGAGCCGAGTCGAAAGTCTCGTGGCCGTGCGCGGAGCCGGTTCAGAATGAATTTCGGGCCTGACCACGAAAGGCAAAGGCGAGATGAAATTAGCGATGAATAGCCTGCTCGTTGATGACCTACCGCTGAACGAGGACCTCGTTGGGCGAAAGGTTCGTTTCGCTACGCTACATTAAGTATCCTGAAATTTGTGCATTCGTGAAAGCTTTAATCCACGAAATTTTCGAAGTAGAATGAATTAAGGATCAGGCTGGACAGTCGGCGACGCACGGACCTTAAAACGGCAATCGTTCCAATTGCTATTCAATAAGATTTGAGTTTTACGTGTAGTGGTTTCAAGAATTCCATCGACCCGATCTGAAACGAAACATTTCCAACCTAACGCTCCCATCAAAAAGCATTTATATATCTATCAGTTTCGTCAGCTACGATTGCGGTTGCTAGTCTAAAAGAATTGTTAAGGTTTCACGTATTGCCCGAAGAATTTCGTGGGTATCTGATTTTCGAGCCGCGCGTAGAACAGGCGATAACCGAACGACACCCACGTGATTTATTTCGCGTTTCACGCGGCAATAAACGGCTGATTAAAAAATGAGAAAGATTTATCAAGCTCGTCCGCGGGTGTACCGGTCGCCTAGAGGCACGCACTCGTGGCCGGCGAGCTTCGAGACCAGATACAAGTTCGCTTGAAAAACACACTGTAGACACAGCGGACATGGCCACTGGCGGGTTATCAACCGATCAGAAGTAAATCTCTCGACCACTGTCAGCCAGCGTTCGACAGGCGCGATAGTGAATTAACTCCCGGAATAAATGGTGAGTGCCTCCTAGGACGGGATTCCATTCACGAAATTTCTCGCCGTTCGTTGCGATAAGAAAAAAATCCGCCTACTTCGTGGAAACATTTTGCACGCCTTCTTTTCCTTTCCTTTCTTCTTGCTCCTTTGTTTTTCCTTTTTCTGCCCACTTCGACGCTGAGCTTCGCTCCTCGTACCCGGGATCAGTGATCTTGATAAACGTGGACAGGAAAGGCGGGACTTTGCTCGTTCACCGTTCCCTCCTTTGCTTTACCTTCTTGGGTCGCCAGAGCTTCGGAACTGTGACGATTAATTTTGTAGGCGCAAGTTTGACGAGCCGACAATGTCTTAGAATGCTTCGCAGGTGAATGGTCGGGTCGATGGGAACGAATTTTAGCCTCTTCGCGCTAATGAATGAATATTCTTCGATACTAGGGTTTATTGATGATGAAATTCAAAATGAAAGGGGAATTTTCTTTAGCATCGCAAAAAGTAACTAATTTCAAACTATCATGTTTATGAGTCAGGCGACACTTATGATGATATTGAATTAATTTACACGTCTGATAGTATCAGTGAAAAGTTGGCAGGCACGGTAGCCACGTACGAGAGAAAAACTTCAATTTGCATCGGCCGCCATTCTTCAGCTCCTTTGAATTCCGTCGCTATAGCGACCTTTGTCCGGATCGTGCCACAATGGCCACTATCTTCTCCCTCGGCTCTCCAGTCTTCCTGGAGAAACCGTCGCAAACAAAGAATCCTCCCTGCACCCCCGGGGAGAAAAAGGGCAAAACGGCGAAAAAGGTCGATACACGAATAAGCGATGCGCCGCTTGGATAATCCGAGAAAAAAGACCGCGAAACGTGAACTCGCAGTGTGCCGCAACCAACCAACCAACCAACCCCCTTTTCTCCTCCTCCTCGCCCTCTTCGATCGTTCTGATACCATTTGCATGTGTATGTACAGGGTGGATCGAAGTGTAGCACGTTTTTGGAAAACCGAGACTGTTGCTTCGAACTTTGTCTACTCGATTCTTTTATTCATTAACCGTTTTTCAAAATCTAAAGCTACTTAGAATTTTCTTAATAATTAACATTCGATGCAGAACGCTTTTCTGAACACTATAAGGAACCTCGACTAGAAAAATGATTGCACAGGTGTTCAAGCATTAAACCATAACTGCCATTGCGATTATTCCCTACGAATAACAAGTAGCTGTGTACCAGTTATCTACAACATCTACACAGCTGATTGTCACGTGGAATACTGTATGCAAAACTTGGTCCATTCACACTTTCCACGCAAGTGATATCGTTCTTGATCCTTTACTTAAGATTACATGTCGCTTCGAAACAGTTGCTTGGGAGATTTTATTCGACAGCTTGATGTAGTTTTCTAGATGACACCTGAGAAATATTTTAGGATCAGTTATCCTTCGAATTCCATCGTTGAATTTGCTTTCGAATCAGCATCGAGAAACGTTTCACTGTTGATGAAAAGGCAAAAATGAAAAAGGTAAAGGATATTCAGACGCTTTTGAAAAGCTCGAACGAGCTAGAAAGCGGATAGCTTTGGTAGGACGGGGTGAGCAAACGAGTGGTTAGCCAAGGGAGAGCGCACCCTTGGGTTGAATCGCGTCGCGGGCTGAATTTACGCGGCCGATAAACCGTCTGTCCGTGATGCCGCGTAACTTTCGCGAAATATTCGGCGGTTCCAGTGGAGAGAGGGTGGTCGAAAAAGGTGGTTGGGATGAGCGGGACGCGAGGATCGGTAGAGACGACAAAGGAAACAAAGCGAACGGCGTGACTGCGGTGGCCAATGGGAGTCCCGTGCGAGGGGACATCGGGACCGAATCAGTTTATGCGCGACAGGTTCTGGAAAGAGAGAAAAAGAAGCGGAAAGGAGAAAGGTGGTGAGACGTCGGGGACGTCGAGGGGGATAAAGAAGAAGATAGAGGAAGAGAGAGCCCAGGGGCCAACCAGACCGTATAGTTTGCCAACTCTCCAACCTTCTGGTTCGCCGCCATGGAGAGACATTATTTACAACGGTGCCTTTGGTAGACAATGCTGGCTACCCGCGGCCATCTTTCGTTCCTTTTCTGTTCTCCATATGCAACAGCATCTGCTCCGGCCATCCCATCGGCTTCTCTTCACGGTCCGTGAAGAGAGAACGAACAACTCCACCTCTGCACGCTCTCACTGGCTGATCTCCTCGTCGTCTGCGCTCTGTTTTGCTTGGAAATAGCGTCAGTAGACAGGAGAAACTTGCGCGGCTCGCTATCATTATCATAAACTCGCGGCCGAACATCGGCCGACCGTGAAATATATCGGGAGACCGAGCTTCAATTTCCCATAGAATCGGGGACCAGCCCCTAGCGTTACCTTGGTTCCGCCAACTTTCGACGAACCCTATTGTCCTACCTCCCCTTCGCTCTAACTCTCCGAATCTATGGACACGCTCGACTTCTACGTACGTTCCCTGATCTCCGCCTGGTTCTACCTTCTTTTGTCCATCGAGAGACTCGCAGACTGTCGTTGACGAAGCTTTAACGAGGCGATTGCGCGACGAGACCGAACGCCAGACTACCAGCTCCCGTCGAGCGTTATCCTTGGAGCGTGCAAGCTGCGACGACGAGTCGGACGGGTTTCTTTGGCCGACTCTCCTTCCGACCGAACGGATACGCTATGATTAGCCAGGACATGGCCGAGACACGCATCATGCTTCCTGTCCTGTCCGCGTATTGCAGATCTTATCGATCGGTCTATCCTTCAGCGCGAGGCGCTGGTGTCGTTCGTTCGGCAGGTGCATCATCCTTGGGGACTTTTTTGCCCCTGGTGAAAGCTCGGCCAGCCGCGTTCCGTGCGATTCCTCTGGATCACCTGGTCGCCGCGACGCGACTCGGCCGACTTGTTCACCCGTTGTCCAACGTAATTCGTCCCCTCTAATTAAAATGCAATTTCTCATTCGGCTGGGCGCAAAAGGAGGGCGAGTCGGTATCAAAGCAGCCTTCAGCTGTAACCGCCCCTTTTTACCATTTAACCAGAGGTTAAGGATGGGGAGGGAGGACTTCCGCTGCCGGTAGGTCCATCTCACGACACACCGATGGAACAGCGGCCCGGAATACTGGTTTTCTTGCGGGGCCAATATACACAGGTAACGCGTGCCTCTGTCACCCTGCCGGCAGCCATCTGCTGTGTCCCAGTCAGCTTCCAACCAGGCGGGACAAGACGGGACGAGGCAATCGAATCTACCGCGGGACTTATCGCGAACTAAGTCGGAACGGAGCAAAGCGGACAAGAAGGAAAGGAAGAAAACCAGATACAGAGCGAAGACGCGGTGGACGGGTACCCTTGGCTATCGGCGGAAGCGTAGGGTCCAATGCAATGGCGGTAGATGCAGCGGTAGCAGCTGGCTGGCTGGTTGCCCTTCTTGCAGTCAGAAAACGAGAAGCGGTTTCTTCTCTCGCGGAGGCCAGTCTGCGACATTCTTAGTTGAAGTATAAATTCGAAGTTGTTTCTTGAAAATTTTCATTCCTATCAAAGGATGTCTTTGTATTTTTTGAAGCAATTTTAAATTCAGTATATCTATAATAGGGTGTTTTTTCATAGATGATGAACGTACAAAGGCTTATTAAAATCCAAGTGAATAGATACTTTGGGTGGTACTAATTGAATTTTAAAATTTATCCACATTGTAGTATGGTTATGTCTAGTGTAAATGGTCAACATCTTAAAGGGTTAAAGGTTTCTGAAATTTGATTTTTAATCTTCAATAGCGTATCCATAGTTGACAAGTCTAAATTAGAATCCAAGTTTCGACTTGGCGTGCCTGTGTGTCGAATGCACTTCTGCTTGCCGGAGACAGTCGCGTATATATCGAGTTGGCAAGAGACGATTGCCGGACCCTGGTTGCAAGAGCAGCCGCCCCAATAAAAACTCTGCTGCTCGAGGGCCTCTCGTTGTCTCATCTTCTCTTCTAGCCCTCCTCGTCCTCGCGACGGCGACCGCGTTACGACGAAGGGCGACTAAGAGGAAGGTGGAGGAGAGAAACCTCTCTTCGTTGCCTCAGCCCTCCCGTTTCGTTCTCCCTACTCGGGCAACCGGGCGCGGTCCACGTTCCGACGTTTGACAGAACAAAAGACTATCGACCGTGCCCGTGAACACTGCCGAGACCAGGCTTCCTCTTCCCTCGAAAATAGCCTTCTGCTAGCCGATTCTCCTTTCCTCTCCCCGTCGAAACGTTTCAACAGGGTCCTTGCTTTTGCGCCCTTTGAGGGTACGTTGAAAATCATGGATTTTGACTGACATATTTTTAGGAGGACCTGTATTCTTTGCGAGGCAGTTCAAGTACCTCGACGTTGAATTCGCGATAGGGAATTTACTGTCGCTTGAAAACGTACCCTTATACCTTGTCTAGGTGGTGGTACGCGCGCGTGCGCTACCATCATCTTCGATCGGCGCGTGAACAAGTTGGCGATCCATCCACAGAGAAACCATGATGACTTCCAGCACGAACGGGTACGCGCGCATCGACCGCGTACAAATTACCGAAAATTGGTCCACTTTTTAACCAGGTTCGACCGCTTCGACACCGGATACCGACCGGCTACCGTTCGAGATGTCTTGCGGCTCGGTCTTTCCAACGATCCCTCTGCTGTACCGTTCTCCTGACAGTCGTCCTTTCGTTCTTGTTTCAACCGGCTCCTCGTCGACTGATCCGGGAATGCGACGATTTGCGGACAGCTCGAGCCCGCACCGGGACTCCTCGGTCCTCGGTTTTTACGTTTTGCCGAATCATTTCGATGATCGTCGACCAATTTAATTGTAGGCCAGCCACCAGTTACGAGCTGGGCTAATTGGAAATCCGTCGGTCTAGTCTCTCGAGTTTCTTAGGAACGTGTTAGAATACCTATCGAAATGCTCACTTTTCAGTGATTTGTTTCATTACCCGGTAAACATTCTCACGGGGAACGAGGTCCGTGGCTCCCATGACCAAATTGCCATTTCTTGCTACGCGAGAACGCCCCCTGAATGGCGGCCTTGATCGTCAGAATGGTAGTAATCAAACGGTAACCGATTTAAATCTGGGCGGGCAAATTTATTAAAGGACCTTTTGCTAAGTTAATTCATCAACTCTGTAATAAACCATTGTAATTAATTAAAATTTTGTATTTTCCAAAGGAACATCTTTCCAGAAATCAGTTTTTGATCGCATTCTCTTCGTTTTGTCCCAGTATGCCTACACACGAGTAAGTGCACCGGGTTGCTTCATTACACTTGGACGCCCTCGCGTGCGACTTAACGACGCTTAACTAATTAACGTAAAATTCGATCGGTCATGGGACACGAGAGAGAGCCCCTCCTTTGCTTTCCCTCCGCCACTCTCTCAAGTTGATTGTGTGTACCGGTGGACACGGACAACCTGTTACTTGATCCTTTCTCTCTCCGTTTCGCCGTCTCTGTTCTCCATCGAAGCAGATATCACAGCGCTATCTCGTCGAGGTAGCTGGTGTTAAAGGTCGTCCGATTTCCACGGACAAATGAAGTTGGCTCGGCCGTGTAAAACACCTGTAAGAGATTGTGTAACCGTGGGCCAGGCAAATTAACCGTGCCAACACGCTGTCAACGATATTTTTGCGATTCATCGTCACTACACCAACTGTCGTTCGATCACCTTGCGAACGTGTCCGCGCGCGGAAACATAAATTTCCGGTTTGTAAAGTGTCGATTTTAAGGGGCAATCGAACGAACGAGCTTTCAGATCGTAACACGAAAGGTGTTCGTTATGCGGCGGGCATATAATACAAGTAAGAAGCGAGTGTATCACTAACGAAGTAAATTGACTCGATTAAAGTAATCTGTGATTATTTTTCATCGCTCGATTATTGTATTTATATGGTGGCGATCTCGAGATCGAGAACATAGGTGAACGATAAGGAAATTCGCATTGATATTTTTAATTTGATATTCGACTTGTGTTTTAATCGTTCCCTTCGTACCGAATCAATTTATACGTCTCTTCCATTCTTTGCTTGGTTTACAAGTAATTTGCGACTGGAGCCCGTTCGTATGTGTGCGGACAGAGAAGAAGAGACGTGCACGTCCATGAATTTCGTGTATTTCCTTACCTGTCGAAAAGCAGTCGCCGTTCGGGCTGCCTTTTACAGAGGCGACAGCTGCTTCCAGATTCAGCTACTTCGCTTTTATTAACGATCACGAATCGCGAGCAATCGTTCTGCGCGCTTTATCTCGTGACACTGTTCGAAAACGAGACGTCAATTCGATTCGACTCGATCCCCTTTTTCCAACTGATTAACCCGATTTCTCGAGATATTGAATAAAATGTTTCTTCTTCGAATCTTCTTTGGTACGTGATGTTTTTAAGAATAATGGCCTGACAGCGGTGGTAGCAGATTTTACATCGAGGTTTTTTAAATACTTTTACATTTATCGTCTGAAACTTTCCCTTTATTTGTCGAAATATCGACTGGTTAAGGGGTAATAGGCATATCAAGAATTTTCTTTGATCCGTAGAAAATATTTGCTTAAACATACGCTCATGAAACTCGCAGGGACTAAGGTGATATTTCGAGGTCTTGGCGGGTACGGTGGGGCCATTGTATCCTCTCTGGCGCTCATTAAATATTAACGAGAGCCTCAATTTCTTCATTTCGTTGATGAGTCGCCGCGCGCCATCCGAGAACCCGCATATAGATTGAAAATTAACTTATATGAGCGCCGACAAAATATATATATACGGCGTACGGTGAAGGAGCCGTATATACCGCGTGTTGCTGCACTTATACGACTTCAGGGCCTACAATTTACACGAGAGGTTCCTATGTTGGTATAACCCCTAAGTAGAAGATCTTATTTCTCCTTTTTCTTCCGCCTCTCGACCTTCCTCCTCCATCGCCGCCACTTCTTCTTCTTCTTCTTTGAATCTCTTCTTCGACGAGATTCACCACCACGCTTGTTCACGCACGAACGCGAAATCCTTAAATACCTAATTCGATGCTAATTAGAAGTCGCACTTGCTGTTGGTGGACGATTTCAAAGCTGTTTGCTCGCGTGTGGCGGAAACAGCAACGATATCCCTGCTGGTAACTCGGTTATTATTGATGCTTTAAGAGGAACACAGTCTTGAATGAATGCGAGGATATTCGAAAGGGTGATCCCTCGACGCGGAAGATGTTTGGTGAAATTCTGCAGGACGAATAAAATTCACGTTTCATGGGGATACCGGTCAAAGATTACTGTCAGAGGATTTTTAACTTTGTCGAATAGATAGAACCGAGGCGGTCTCGTTTTCATGCCGCTCTATGGGGTCTCTTTTTGGCTGGCTCCTTGGACGGAACTTAATTTGCGATTCAATTAAGAACGGCGAATGGACAGGACGCGTGGGATCGACCATCCTCCTGTTTTCAACTTCGATTTTCGAGAAAATGATTACTTTTCTAATTTTTAAATGTTTCTCGTAGCGATATGTATTTAATGATTTATGATAGGAATGGAAATAATGCGGTCAGGTGGTTCGCAATAAAATTCATCGTTTCCAAAGTCCAGATGTACGTAACTATTTATTATACGATAATAGTCGCACTTCGAATGCAGCACATTAATTTTTATCTATACAGTTTTACATAATTGGTTCACTTCTTTGTTTTTTAATCGCTTTATTATTCTTAAGACGCTGACGTACATTGAATCATCGCTATGCTACACATGCCTAACACGCGACTGTTTCGCCACTCGCCGACTAAATGCTGACTATTTTCAACTATCGACTCGATCGTCGTCGTCGTCGTCGTCGTGGCTGTTTTCTCGGGGTGTCATGTCGCAAAACGTGGAAAGAAGTACGAAAAACTCTTGCTCTGTTCTTTAATTGACGAAATCTCGGATCTGTTCACCGGTCTGATAGGAATTTCACGGTGTACACGGAATTCCATCGTGGAAAGGGTGAACGATCTATTCGAACCTGTCTCATCGCGAATAAATATTCATTTCTAAATACGATGTATATAAAAAATTATAGGTTCTCGTTCGTTACAAATAAATTTCTTCTTTTCATCGTAGGAATCCTCATTTCCTATCGCGCGCACAAAGAACGTGTCGCAATTAGAAAGCAGATTGATCGTGTTCGTTTCGTTCGATTCGCTGTCCATCACTTTGCTACACATCGTTTCGTTCTTAAGAAATCGTTTCAAGCACCAAAGGTAGATCCAGAGAGAGGCGACGATGGGGATCGGCCTTCTCTTAATTCAGAAAATTAATTTCTGTTTTTATCGAGGTACTTTTCTTCGGATATAGTCAAATAATCGCTACTAAAATTTCGATTTGTTCTACTTGTTCTAAGCAAAACATCTGGATCCGCCCCTGTCATGCATCATTAAGAGTTCTGCGTGTTCTTTCGCTGATATACACTTTTTGTGTCCGTCAGTGGTCGAATATGCGTATTCCATGCCGATCGAATCCAAAGATCGTGGTGTTAAACCTAATAACAAGCGTTGGAAAATGAAATTCATGTTTATAAATTAGCAACGAGTCGATTGTAGGATAAGAAAATTGTTCGTAAGTAAATATAGTCATCGACTTTGGATTCGCTAGGCATCGTAGAAAGAAAGAAAAGAAAGGAATCTCGCATCTTAGCTACGTATGTACGTACGTTTTTGGCACGAGGAGAGGAACGCCGTTTTACCACACACCTGTCGCAATCGTTCGTTCGCCATTTTCTAGTCTGTATATCGTTACTCGCGTTATCAAAAAATGTCTTCGTAACTCGATCTCGACTAAAGAGAAGGAGCGAAGCAGCTCGCGAGCTCGTTGCCGCATGGCAAATGCTCTGTTACACCTTGGTAACTTTCGTGGAAATGAATTTTCCTCCGTTCCAATGGCTCATACGTTACGTTACATTTGGCCATATCGCGTTACAGAAGGAAATCAATTGTTTCCTCTCGTTGGTCCGTACGGCAAACGGGCTCGCGGTCTCGCTAACGAGACAAACTATCGCCTAGTACCTTTGGTAATTCGGATGTGCATGGAACTATGATTATTATCACCGATCGCTTAAACATAATCCGTCGCAGCTGAAACGCTGTCTTACTAGCTTACGCCTGGTCGTAGAGATTTAGAGCCTCGAGATCTACTTCCTGCTGAGCATTTTCTCGCCTCCCGTATTCCTTTTTCTCTCGGAATAAATTTAATTCCAGCAATTCGGTAAAAAGCTATTTGACATATTAAATAACGCGATGAAAACAGCCTACAATTATAATAATTCAAATCTTGACTGTTTCATTTTCCAATTTCAACCTTCCATTAAGTATCTTACGAAATGAACCCTTCTTCGAATTACAAGTGGCCTTCGAAATCTTTCAATTAAACATGAAATGCTGTTTAAACAAAATAATAGCCTCCTGGAACGATCTATTCGAAGAAGGATGAAAACGCAAAGTTTCACCTTGATTCATCGGTCATGAATCAGTTGATTACTCACCAGGAAAATGATCGGACGCTCTACGAGTATCTTCTACGCGCTGTCCAAGAGAGGAACCGCTCTGAATGCAACGCGAAAGGAAAACGCGAGACAGAAGCTGGATCGGGTGTTCTCGAACGATCAACGTAGGAAACGCGAAGGAAGATGATCAGAAACAAAAGAGAAACAAACGGATCCTAGGAGAGCAGGATCTTCCCTGAAGGACAGCGCGTCGAATGTCGATCCCAAAGAAGGACACGGGTGATCCTTCATGCAAGATGGCTGGAAAGGCTGCTGTAGCTGTCTTCCTCCATCTCAAGCCGTCGTCAGTAAAGATCGGAGAAGGAAACCTGAGAGGAAACGCCGGAATGTAGGTGGTGAAGAGCGTGCAGCTCCTCCATCGAGGTCGACGGCATACTGTTGCTGTCCCCTAGGATGCTAGCAGCCGGTCCCACGTTTGGTGAACCAGCCGTGTTCGACGGTACAGGTGTACCTGGACACCCTACGTTGCTACTCGTCGTGTTACCCTCCTGCCTCATCATGTTCCGTCGCCATTTCGCGCGAGCGTTTTGGAACCACACCTGGCACACGAGAACCGTGTCTTTCAGAAGCTGATGATTCTGAATTATCTTAGCCATTCGGGGAGATGGTTTGTAATATTATACTTAAATTTAACTATGAACGACGTTAGCCAAGTATCGTGAAAATAGTAATAATTCATTGAAAAATTAATAAGCTATTTCTAGCGAAGAAGCAAAAAGAAAAAAGTTTTCAATATAAAAGAATAAATGATCTCGTTATCGATTTAAACGATGTTGGAGTCGAGCTCGGACCAGGGGGGGAAGGAAATCGAGAACGAAATTTATTTCCCACCTGAAGCACCCTCTTCGAGAGTCCCGTCTTCTGCGCCAGTTGCTTGAGGTCCTTCGCGTCGGGATTCTGATTTATAGCAAAATAATTCTTCATCGTTCGCAACTGATGGTGCTTGAAGCTCGTTCTCATGCGCTTCGTTCGTTGGCTCTGATGCACAGGCCCTGGTGAACCAACAGACGCTTCGTACGCTGCCAACGATTCCATGGACGAAGACAGTTCGGTAGGATGAAGGAGTTCTGAAACAAAGTACCCTATTTCATCGAGTACTACTATTTCTTTTCAACTTGATACTTGATTAAAAAAAAAAAAAAATACAGAATAGACAAGTGAGAATTGCAAGAATATTCTATTATCCATTACTCTATTCAAAATCTATTTCAAGCAACTTGAGAATCTCCCAATTTCAATAATCAACGAAATACATCTGAATCGTGAACTTTATTATCGAAAAGTCGCGTCTTCGATCGACCACCATCGACGAGTAGAATCGTGTTTCGATCCCGAACGATCGATCCAATCCAGCGAGTCGTTCGTCAAACGAATTTCCGGGCACGTAATCGCGTAACGTCGTTGGTCGAATAAGAGGAGGCAAGTCGCGTCGAGGGAAGGAGATCGGTGCAAGCGTTCGGTGCCGTTGCAAGTTGCAGTTGTTGCGCGCCGGCGGAGCGAAGGAACGCATCCAATAAATAAGACGACGAGGGTAACCATTGAATTCAATCGAGAGAAAGAACGGGTTCCAGCGACGTTCGTGGACAGCCGGCGGCGGCGACGACGGTGCCGTGGAAGGGAACGGGGCAACCGAAGCCAGAAGTAAATCCCCGAGCACGTATCCGCCATTACTGTTTATTGTCCCGAACTTCCATTCCCTACGGACGACGACGGGCTGTTCTCTCTGTCCATGGTTCGCGATCCAGAAAAGAGAAGAACCGATTCCCGTGGACGGCCACACCGCCGTTGGAATTCGTTTTGCCGGGGTGAACGACACGGCCATTTTTCTTTCCCTCGGATCGCCGGAAAAACGATCGCTCCGTTACGATTCCGCGGAACCGGACGACACTTTTGGATGTTCTTTGATGAACATCCAAAGCGCCAGTCTTCAATTTTACTGATCCTTGAAATAATTTTCATTTACTTAAAATAATACTGTGGCAGTAATCACATTTTCCCTCGAAAGGTTGCTGAAACTCGGGTTCGTTCGATTGAGAAACGTAACGCTTTCCACGGGAAGCAGCTCTATCAATAAACGCGAGCAGAGCGGATCGTCTCTGCAAAAGGAATACGCAAGTTTTTTCACGAGGATGGCCTGGTTCCCAAGCGAACCCGCCGCACGGAACGAGGCCGATAGAAGGATACTTTGGGTAGGGAGCAGATTGGGAGACGTGGTTTTCGTGGTTCAAGAATGAGATTACAATTTGTCAGGTCCAGGCTAGAGGAGGAAATCGCGCGGATGGCTCGGCTGTTCGAGGCGAGGATCGTCCTCGTTCCGGCAAGAAACTCACGCAGGCGGCATTACAGTGTTCCGCCGGCCATTTCTGTTGCCAGTGGCCACGTATTGGCCACGGCAGCATTCTTTTCCGGCCAGATCGGCCAATCGATGCATCTCGCCACCGATACCCATCTGTCACTGTCCGTTGGGCCCCTAGCCTTTTCTCCGCTCGCGACCGCCGCGCTGGTTACACGGCACGTCCGGTGAATTCGCTCGAATCGACTTTCGTCCGCCTCTCTTCCGGGGGCTTCGGTGGATTCTGGCTAACCTTTTGTCTTGTCACTCGCGTTCGCTTCGATCAGTTTTGGATTTGAGTAGAATTTGGTAGAATTCGGGGGGTGAGTTTCGTTTGCAATTTTTGGAATTTACAGTGCCTTTTGAAATATTTTATAGCATATCAATTGAATTTTAACTAAAATCATATTTTTAGCTTTGAAATCTTCTTTTTAAGCAAAGCGAAAATACTTTTGAACGGAGAAACGACGGGCTGTTATCGAGTTCGCAATTCCAGCGATTCATCGAACGCGTCGCTCCAGCGGACGTCCAGACGGAATAGTTCGAAGGGAATCGTCGGTCGGGACAAAAAGTGTCCCAATTATATATAAAGACAATAAAAGGCGAGCCAGTCGGCTGGTTCCCAGACTGAACAGACAACGCAGCGCCCAACAAGCATCTCTTGGACGATTTTATGGCTGTTGATCGTAAATTCTTGCCGCTAGTCTAAAACTCATCCCCTCTTGGTCGATTATAAAATAACCGAGTCGTTAAACATCAGGAAACAAATCAGAAGAGAATAGAACGAGACTAATAATCCACCCTTTTCATTGTAAATTATGTATGGTGTATGATTGATCATCCACCTTCCCACCCTCGGTTCCCTTTATTTCCTTCATGGTTCGATTTCGTTGGAAAGGAACCATGGAACGTCTTCCGGCATGTTTAAACGTGGGCCAATTAAAAGCAAGCCGCGATACGACATTTGCCAACGCAAGGACAGACGCGTTCGACGGAGCGTATTTATTCAGCTCTCGAAAAGGAAAACCGTTTGACCGGCTGGCACATGTCCAACCGAACAGGACAAAGAGGCGCGGCAAAGTCCGCGTGGCCCTTGTCGAGGATCAATTATAGACAGCCGGCGAAATTTCGCCGTGGAATTCCGCCGTGAGTCGATGAGAGAACGGTTTAACGAGGCTAAGGCCGCGTGTTACATTGAAACGATGACAAAAATTCTCTCTAACTAACGCGTTTCCATAGTTGCGTTCACATTCCGTTGTTGCGAGTCCTGATCTCGGGCGAAACTAAATACTTGAATCATAATCTATTGCCTTTTAAGTTTGCTCAAAATTGTTTATAGCTTAGAAGAAGCCGTGATGTATCAGTGCTCTTTAATGTGGGTGCTATATTGCTTTAGAATCCATCGTACGGGTATTTCGCTTTTTAGCACCCATCGCTCTAACATCTTGCGCTTTGACACCCATCGCTCTATCATTCATCGTTTTAGTATTCTGCGTTGTAGCACCCATTGCTCTAGTATTTCGCGCCCTTACAGGCATCACCCTAGCACCCATCGCTCTAGCATCCATTACTCGCTGCTTACATGCACGCGATCTGAAGCCGATTCGCATCTAAACCCGCGATCCCTGAAAGCTTTAGTAAATATTTGCACACCGAACGAACCAGCTATTATGCTCATTGCTCGACAAATAATACAACTCCCTTGATTCGCGGAATGGAAAGTAGAAAAGAGAAGTTTGAGAGAGAGAGAGAGAAAGAGGGTGATTCGCACGTTGATAGGTGCAGTCTCGAAGAGGAAAGAAAGAGAAGAGCGAGCAGGGAGCACCACGTGTTCCCATGGTTTTAAGAACCGTGTTTGAAAGTGCACCAAGCACACCCCCGTTTACCATCCGGCCCAATTATCCCTCTGCCAACCCCTTCCATCCCTCTCTTACGTTCCGCGTTCTTTCACCACTGCCAATTACACGTATTTGCGTATACGGGGACGCGGAGAGGCGAGACTGGATTCTTGTGAATTCTTTATTGTTTCGACTACACGACGGAAAGAACAAAGGCACCTGGCCGCGTTTTTTCTTCCTTTCTCCCCTGGTTTTTCTTCTCCTCGTCGTCGCGGAATCGATACACGGACTACGATATATTACGGATCAATATTTCATTTAGCCTGGATCGATCGTCGCCCGTATTCGTTAATGGTTTAAATTCATAATTAAAAGAAAAAAAATAAAGGAAAATAATGTAAGAATTTACTCACCAAGAGCACCAGCAGCGAGCCTCATCGTGACGGGTAATTCGGAACCGGTGACCTCCGATAGCTTCCTCTTTCTGGGTCGACCCTTCTGCACCGTTGCGGAAGATGCGATAGGGCTCTGCTCCGCGGCGCTGTAATAAGCCGGAAGCGGCGACACCCCCGGGGATCCGATGTCCTCGATGTTGCTGGCTGCGTTCCCATAATCACCCGCGCAGCACAGCAACTCATAGTGGGGTCTTGGGACCGACCAGCTCGTCATTCGTGAACCTTGCTGTCGAGTATTTCAGTGGCGACCCTGCGTTATCCTCCGAGTTCGATGAACGCGCGAACGCGGCGGTCTCGCTCGCGAGAGGAGACAGACGATTGGCCACGCCGGTTTCCGCTCGATCGGATCGATCGGATCGATGGAGTCGGCTGAATCCAAGCGTTCATCGCGGATGCTTTTCGGTCTTCGTTTCGCTCGATTTTTTTTTTCTTCTCTTTTTTTCGTTGCTTTTACGGAGTGCGCGGAATGGAGTCTCTGCCCTTATTTAACGTTTGCTACTCTTTTCTTTTTTATTTTAACCCTCTCACCACTTTAAAGTCACATATATTTTTTATTTGAAATAAAGTGTTATCTACCTGATCAGAAGGAATAAAATAATGCTTCGTTTCAAATAATATTTCTGTAATTATTAAAGTTGGTATTTCAACGCTAAAAGGATTAATATGATCGAATTCACGTAGTTTAGAAACTTTCATTAGTAATTGACGTGATTAGAAAGTAATTACTCGAAATTTCTAAATATCTTTCCTGGTATCTCTTCTGATAGCAAACCGTAGCTACTGTCCGTTTGATATCTCTTTCCACGGACATAAATCTCATTGGCAATCGAAGTTACTTTAGATCGAATCCTCTCGACTCACCTCCGCTCGTCCCATGATTCGCACGATTCCCGTGTTGATCGATAAACGCCGTGGATCAATGATAAATCGACGATCGAATCGATCGAGCGGAGAGGCACCGCGACGTCTTTCCCTTTTACGAGAACGCGCGTCGAGCCCTCGACTCGATCCTATTTCACAAAATAAACCGGACATTGAAGACGCGAGAGTATGGTCGTTAGTCGATGATCGCGCGGAAGGAATGATTGAATGCCCTAAACGTCGACGCGCCTCGCGTTTCTGTCACTCTCGTCATCAAACTCGTTGATAACAAAGAGACGGCCTTCGAAGGATGGTAATTCGGGCTGGTGTTTCTCACCTACAGTAGACCAGACCGTCCCTCTGCCCGAAATGGTCGCCCTTGTTCAATGGGGTGCCACAGGAGGCGCACGTGAAACAGGCCACATGGTAGACCAGATCCCTAGCACGCATCACCAGCTCCGAGGCGGAAATTCCGGCCCGGCATCGAGAACATCGCGACACGGCGAACAACCTGAAGACAGAATTCACCAAGAAATCCACTGGTTAACCCTTTATACCGTACAATTTATGTAGAATGATGTTTCCTTAAATTATCATCGGGGGGGTGGTAATTACAAAATTTTCATTCTAATATTCATACACTTCAGAATTCAAATACTTGAAACGTTCGAGTGATTTAAATTCAATTTCTAATCGAAAGAAATCCTGAAAAATCACCTTCCATCCTCTAACTAGCTACCGATAGAACGACTCAACTACATCACGCTGGTATCTGTCCACCAATCAACCCTCTTAATACCGCGAAATCGCTTCGATTCCCTCCGGCCCTTCTAACCGAGGCGAGTATGCATGTTCCGGGTTCCTCGGAGGAGCTGTAACCCGTTCTCGATCACGCGTTCTTCGTAGAAATCCCCTAATTACAAAATCAACGATCCCGATCGTCTCTCGAATTCATCGATCCTTGCCTCTCCGGAGGCACACGTGACCCCCGTTGTTCGTGACTATCGGCTCGGACCAAAATCGGAGAACAATGCCGTTCCCCTCAGCGAGTTTTTTCTTCCTTCGATACTACCATAACGTACCGGAACAGGGTGTTACAGAAGGAATACGCGGATAGGTAGGGATCCCTTACGTACTCTGGTATCGGCGGGCGACGATCGAGGCAACGTTACAGTTTCCGAAGCGCGAAAACCAAATAGAGACAAAGGGGTTTGGCCTGGATATGGATCGTTGCATATTGCATGGGGGAGCTGCTTGTATTCTTCTCTAACGAACCAACAGCCTGCAGGATCAACGGGTCTGGGGATAGGTCTACCGTGTTCCACCCTCGCTTGGAATCCCTAGCTCCTCTGTCATTCGATATATCGACGTAGTAAAAAAAGATGCTCGCCATATTGGTATTTCAAGATTATACGTGCTGGTAGCTAGAATCACTTTGATAACTATATTTCTTACACTGAATTCTAACAATGAAATTTTTCTATGACGTTAAAGTAACGCTTCTGGTGAATTCCAAGATTTAAAATGACAATTTGAATTGTCAAAGGTCCCTTTGTAAACGGGACAGCACCTATCCATTATTTCCTCGATCTTCCTTCAACGTGCTGTCAGAAAATGGTTTCAAAGCACTGTCTTCGCTCGAAGAATTTGACAGCGGGCCAAAATCTGATCTGTCAGACATTTGCGTCAGACTTCGAGCTAATTGTAACGTTTCAACAAAACCAGCGCGACGTTATTTCCTACGCGAGTCAAAAATATAACGAAATAAAAGACTTTGACAGGGTTGCAATTTTTTTGTATGCAAATGTCACGGTGCGACAGGTTTTTGTTTCAATTTAAACGACAATGTAATTATATCGCGTTCTACGTTTAAAAGTGAGAATTGAGATATTAAAATGAGAATTTATAAGGAATGAAATTAAACGTGGTCGTTACATGAAATGGTAATCAGATGCAGGGGATCTGTTACTGTGTTTTTGTCTATGAAAACCGCATTCTCGTTGCAATTCAAAGGGCTAAGTTACGAAGCTACTAACCAATGCGACAAAGAAACTATTCGTTGCATAATTCTCTGTATCGTCGAAAGCGTGAGAAGGTGGTTTCTTGTCTGTTTTTTCTTTCATTGGAATCGTTAAATCGACGAGCTTCGACCAGCGACAAGCGTTAAATATTCAATCCTTTATGAATTATTCGTTACAGAAGCATTCTTGCACAACTTCTCCAAAGCTCGACTGGTCTCGTGAATTAATCGATGAGAAAAGTGGAAACTCTTGGAGTTTCAATCTTGGGCAAACTTGTTGTTAAAATATTAATTCTTACTATAAGTACGCTTTGAGTCATTCTGACCTGGTACCTAAAGAATTGTTATATAATTTCACTGCACTAAGGTCTTATTGTGTTTCTGCTGTTCTTGAGCATTAGTTTCCTATTTCTTTTAGAAAAATGAGAGACGATCGAATTTCTAATTTGTCCTGTTTCAATCCTATGATCATTGTCCTTGTCCTTCATCAACCTACGACCGAGAGACTCGATGGAACGAAATAATTAAAGGGAACAGAAGGAAGGGGTGTTCGGTCTAATATGAGACATTTTTCTGGCTCGTTACAGCGAGAAAGATGAAACTAAAGACACGTGCCATAACGAATGTAGTGTTTTGTGATCGAAACGTTGCGAACACTATCATCGGTTTGTCTTTCTTCGAAGATTATATGTTCTCGATTACTCTTATCGGTGAGACTAAGTATATCAGGAATTTTTCATCGCTAAAATTACCTACAGAGAAAAAATGAAATCTTTCGGACTTAAAATCAATTAACGCGAATATCGTAATTACGATCGGCGTGTTGCGAAGAAGCAAAGAACGGAAACAGCCGCGCAAAGGAACGATCCAGCGAAATCGATCGATCGAAACGCCGTACCGGCACGAAGAAAAACGAAGTGTCATCCGGTGGCTCTGGAAATCGTGACCGCGTGTTTTTATCGCGGCGAGTATATCACCGTGTGGAATTTCAGATCCCGGTTCGGGTGCCTAGCCAGCGGGGCTCAGAGTTGGCCATTAGTAGACATTTTGTGTGGTCCGGGCGAAGTTTTGAGCCGACCGGGCGCTCCTATGCAAATTCGCGGATACCCCAATAAATACTGGAAACGGGAAGCCGTACACCCGTTCCGGAGAACCGGGACCAAAGAATCTTGCATTAATCCCTAGCGTCATCCTGGTAATTCGACATGAAACTACCTGACGAATAGCTACATCCGCTTTGTTTCGTACGGTGATAGGGTTGAAAATCAAAAGAACGTAGAAAAAGTAAGTGAAGGGGTTGAAATAGCGAAAAGACACCACAGAAATGATCCGCGGAAAGCAAAAGTCTCGAGATACGGTACAACCCTCCCCGGTACGTTTCTAATCCTCTTACAACTACTACCACTAACCTATAATAATCCTCTTTGCAGTAGATGTTGCCATCCCTGGCGAAACAGGTCAACTCGGCAGCCAATGGTACCCGACAGTGGCAGCAACGTAAGCAACCACAATGCCACGCACGATCCGCGGCCCTTAAGTACCATCGTTCGGCTATCTCTCTGCCGCAACCACCGCAGCCAAGACTTCCGTCGCTGTTGTTGTTGTCACCGGTGGCAATCTGCCGATTGCTGATCGCACCATCCCCTGGAGGGGGTGTGCTGCTACCACAGCCGACTTCCTTCAGCATCTCGACTCGAACCGCCTCTGCCACCTACGCATTCTGTCACCAAGAAACAACCTGACAGTTTATATCACGATGGGTGCATCTTTCGGGCACATCGGACAGAGCAGATTTCCATAAGGTATCGTGTTATTAAAATTATGTTATAAATAGGAGAATTCATTAACGCGAGGTAACAATGGAACACTTTCCAAATCTCCCAATAGTTTGTCCCCGAATATCACGGTGAAAATTCAGTAAACTCTAAACTTTTTTCTCGACAATTGGGAGTCCTGAAGAACGAAGGACTCGTCTACTCGGGAGCAAAGGCTCCGCATTCATTCAGGGCACTTCTCGGTGGCGGCGCACGCAAGAACCGATGAATGAAAACAATTCGTGACTGCTGTCCCGTTAATGAATGACTCCCAGTGGTGGTGGTGGCGATGGTGGTGGTGGTGGCTCTCTTGGTTTCGAATCGGCCGCGAGCTAATTAGTAGAAGCTTGCGGATCGCCACAATAACTCAACGTCCTTTACGAGCACGGGCCGCACGTGATTTCCGTAAGTTAAATGGAGAAGGTGACGTCGTCTGGAATCAACTGTACACCTCGTTCTACCAAGGTGACGCCGTTTTGCTGGCGCGCTTGTCACCGGACGTATTAGGCCGAACGTGTGCCAGCTGATTTACAACTATTCTCCTCTTGTTCTTTCTTTTCTTTTCCTTCTTTTCTTGTTCACCTTTCTTCCGTCCTTTTTTCACGGAGATTTTGGTCGAGCCACAGAAGGGTGGTTTATGGGGTCGCTCGAACGCGAGCCCGGAGAAGAGCTGCGAACGAGATCGAAACGCGAGGTATACGCGGATCGTGATCGAGTTGTTTCTACACCGATGGAAATAATTAGAGGATCAGATTCTTGAACGATTTCAATGAAATTATCAACGAATGCAGCTGGATACGTTAAATGCCACACGTATATGCCATTTGAATTTTCATAAGAGTCTAATCAGAAATATTGGTATTGAAATAATAGCAACAATGAAATATTAGGGAAATTATTGGGAAGCCATTGGTGCAAATGATCCTCCAATTATATTCAGTAATTTCAATTCTTGTTAGGGGTGGTGTTCTATTTATTTAGGAATAAAGAGGTGAAATTTGATTAAATAGAAATGAGATTCATAGTCGTGTCAAAACAGAGCACACTATGAAATTTGATAATCCAAATTCCTCGACACTTCGAAGTTCTAATTGTGTCAATCAACAAACACAGCGCGAACAATTTACAGAATATGGTGGCGGATAATTTCATGGATGTTTTACCGTGAAAATCTTAACGATCACCTACCTGAGTGTTCAGTTAATCAGCTGGAAATTCGCCGGGGAATACCAGCGACTCCGTCGACGTCTTTAACGTTCTTTTCTACTGTTTTCTGTCGGCCGTCGCTCGTTCGTTGCCGTCGCAGCGATCCTGCACCGTGAGTTTATTGCACCTCGAATCCGATTATTTCCATCCGAACGATTGCAACGACCCTGAACCACCGGTAACAAGGTTTTCCAGATTGTGAATATGGGTGATGGTCGATCGCAAGATCGAGCTGTTTTGAGATCCGTCGGAGAGCGTCGCGACGTTGAATGCTTGAGACGAGAAATATTGGACGATCAAAGCGGATTGTCTGTCTCTAATTGCGAAGAGATTACTAATTTCAACTCCTCCCTTGTAACTTTGCTAAGAATATTTAAATGAAAAGAAGAGGTAAACGTGTACGTACACAAATTCAGAAGTGATGAAGCACTTTACCATTTCAAAATGATTAATTATCGTTACAGTAAATTTTATACACAAATCATCCTAATTATCCCTGGCCTAGTGATAGATACAGTGTCTAATTAATGTGCATGAATATCCTTTAAAGAACACTCGAAATTCACACAGTTCTAAACGTCTTCATATTCTACAAAAACCAACCATAAGCAATTGAAACACCTTTAAAGAAAGTCTAAAATCATTGACTCGAAGACCCCATTGCGGTTAACCACTACCATCGATACTTCTCAACTAAACGACCACACTCCACTACTTTCGAGGAACCATCGGATCACAATGTTTCCACTCGAAGAACACTTTCATCCTCGATCGTCCAATGTTTCTCGTTTCAACCCTTTTCGAATGTACCTGTCTGCTCCGGTTCCCGATCGCGGTGCTCCGTTAAGTATCTTATCAGCTGGTACCGTTGCAGCACGTTCTCGCGCGAGTCGAGCGACGGAAGCGGCGCGGCGCGATGCCGAATCGTATCGAACCGGAAGACGCCGCGAGACGCTCCTCTTTTTTCGCCGGCGAGGGTAAAATTGTGCGCGCCACTGGAAGCGGATAAGCTCGTTGGAGAGTGGCAGGCAAGGGAAGCTGTTCTCCGTCGGCGTAATAGTACGATCCTGGGCTGGCCATCCAGCGCCAGGGGCGGACGTCGTCGAGGCAGAATAGAGGGGTTGGCCCCCGCGTGTACATCGCACGGGGTGGGGTTTTCCACGGCTGCCCTCGAGGGGTAGAGACGTCGCGTCGCGTCGCGTCGGCACGTCGGCGTTTGCGCGTTCACGAGCCGCACGTCCGTCCTCGTTCCTCGTCGACGGCGACGCCTGCCCACAGTCGAGCTGACGCATCGACGCTGTAACCGACGCTCGATTGGGGATGATGGAACGTCTTGAGTGTTTTCGGGTTGTTCAGAATTCTAATGGACTTGAAAATTTTTATAGAAATTGCAAAACATTTCAGATTGTTATGTTGATCACCCATTATCGAGCTCCTTCTTTACCTTAAGCAATTAACATGGTATTATTGAAGAAAATTCTCAAATTTTACCTATATAGTTGAGTCTCGGAGCAACCGAATGACAAATAATCAGCGATATTAAAATCATCGCGAGGACACGTTTTTCGTCTGGGAATCGTGGACGGGATCGTTGCTGGCCCGTTTCAGTAACAATTTGTAACAGTATGCGTGAGTGACACGTGACTAACCGTTCGCGTGTCACGTCATTTCTCTTTTGCGCTCGCGAGTGCCTCTTCCCATTGAGAGGCACCGATTACAAATTAATTGAGAGTGAAACGCAAACGCACGACGAACGCTTTGAAAACGACGTCGCGTCGCGACGAGACGCTAATCATGAATAATGAACACCGGCCCGCAGTGGAACGCTTAGGAACATTTCCAGAGGTTCGTACGATAATTTTCCCTGATTCTCGCTGATTTCTGAAAGTTTCATCGAACTCGTCCAGTCACGCGACGAGAGAAAATTAATTATTGCTTTGTGATCAAGAATGTTGCATCTTCGTGAAAGTGAAAATCGGAAAATCGTGGTAAAGAGGATCTGAAATGAAATGAAGTTGAAACACAATGAATAACGATTTCTATTAGACGTATAAAGCGTCAGCTAAAAGGGGTTAACTTGAAGTGAAACTTCAAGTAACGAACACGCTCTCGCCAAGTCATCTCGCCTTTCTGCTCTAAAAACAGCTTCTGCCGAAAGTAGCAGTAACGACCGAAATCGCGCACCAAGTTCGGAGCGGAACCGAGCCGATGCACCTGTTTTTGTTCTGCTTCTCGCAGAATTCAGGAACAGATTTTCTCTTCCGTTTGCCCCTCTCGATCACGATCGAATCGCGACAGTTAGACGCATTGTCCCCCGCGACCAGTTCTGGATTCGCCTCTCCACGAACGACCGACTATATTTGGCACGGTGCAACGCGACGGAAATTCATCGTCCACCGCGACAGAATCGTGTCTCTGGAGTGCTGCTACTCTTTCTCCCTCGCTCTCGATATATCCCATCAGGTTCGTTAACCGCCTTCCCGGCACAATCGCAAGGTTTCTACAAATCGAGCCTCGCTTTTTATGTGCTCTTATTGCGAAGAGAGTTGTCGTGATTGTTAGTGGACAGATAGGAAATCATAAAGCGTACTAAAAACACGAAACAATAGAAAATTAGTTGCGTCCTGCGAGTCTGAGTAGATCCAGAAGTCATCGTCTAACCGAAACGTCATCGTTTCAAGAATGACAAAAGATTCTCAGAATAAACAAATATTTTTCGCGAATCGTGTTGGTCGCCTAAATGTCGAGCTTAAAGGAGGTCTGTCAGAGCCGTTCGATAAAAAGCAATCATCCAATAATTCGAGCCGAGTGAAATTCAATTGAAGGCAACGAGACAACGCGGCGCAGTGGTCGCAACCCCGTTTCTCCCTGGTAAGGAGCAAAAAACCAGCCAAGACCTCTCAATCAACGTGCTCTTCATCCCCCTAGTCCGCAATGTTCGAGAAGTAGGAGCAAGAGAAACGTAAGACGCTCGAAGCAACCCTATCACGCGGAAGGGTGGCCAAGGAAAGGCCTGTCCCGCTCGAAGACTTTAGGGATGCGGCGTCATATCGATCAGGGACTTTCGAAACAGCCTAGCAGAGGGACGGCTGAAAGCAATATTAACGAAGAAGAAGACGAGTACTAGGTCTATCTTCTCTCCCTCTCCTACAATATCCCTCTCTCTCTCTCTCTCTCTCTCTCCTCCATTCCCTCTCCCTGTGTCCTTGTTCGATCTACTGGAGGGGAACACGAAGGTACACTAACCCCAGGTCCAAAGCAGCAACCTCTCTCCGCTAGGCGCGGCCTTGCGACGCCCGCTCGATAGAAACCCAACCGGTTTCAGCCAATGGGGAGACCGGACGAAGATAAAGCCGTCGTCCGATTGGTCGACACGCTATTCAGACTGACACCGTGCTGATGGGAAGCGGCGAGCCACGCCGTTTGGAGATGGAACTGGTCCCGCCAGCATCCGTGGATCTGGCATCCGTGCCGAGAACGAGAGTCATCTGGTGGATGCTACAACACACCGTCTTCGATGCCGATGCGTCCCGACGAGGATCCTATCGAAATTGCTGACCGGACATAGATGTCGAATCGACTTTAGATCTTGAAAAAGTTTTACATGTCTTGGAGTTGCCCGCAAGTTGATTAAAAATTTAAGTCCATCCTTCATCCAGATTGCACTTGGTATAATACCAAGATTCTCCTTTCGAATCGCAACCCAGAATTTGGCTACCAACACGAGTTATCGAGACGAGCGATCGAATGAGTCAGCAGGACAGGGACTACCTCGTCAAAGTCATCATCGACAACCCCCGTCAAAGTTTCCCCAACGCGTCATCTCCCTACCGGACCCTATAATCCCAGCGGAACAGAAGATTAAACCCGATCCTCTTCAACTACCTACGGAACAACGATCGTGTCCCTGCGACTAAGGAATCGGGAAACTTGTAGCTAGGTCACAGAGCCGAGGTCTACTGGTCGTTGTGCTGAGCCGATCGCATTATGTAAAATACGGTGCGCCGTTCGCTAGGTTATCTGCCGTTGTAAGAGTAAATAAGTGCAAAGATATAACGGTTAATTTCCGTGTTAACCGCGTTTTATCGCGACGTCTATCCGCGGCGAGCCGCCCAAGCAGCAGGATACCCCGGCTCTCTCTTGCAGTGTGAATCTGCCGCGGTCGTCGTTCCACGCGTGTCTCTACCGTGTGCCCGCACACCGGTGCATCCGTGGCTCGTGTGCGTGGTGTACGAACACACGAACACACGTCACTTCGAGTGGTCCCTGTTTGATCAGGGAACGTGTGTTCCACGCGGTCTCGCGTGTTACTCTGCGTTTGTAAGCTGCTCGAGCTTGCATCTCGCGCTGAACGAGGACGCGACGAGAGCGGACACGAGCTGCGGATCGGCTGAGAAAGGGTGGGACGGAACGAGGACAGGGAGGAAGAGAGAAAAGGTGCGGTGCGTGTGCGCGTGCATCAAGTATATTTATGTGCGGCACCGTCACGTGGGTAAGGATCGTAGATTGCGGCCGGGACAGCGGTGTTGGTGAATGAGGCTGACGTGGATAAATGGTGCGTTTCCCCGCGGGAGACGTATACCCGGTGATCTTCCGGGGCCCCTTGGACTCGGTACAACGGCCGATCGGTGGTGCCAGGGCAACTCGAGGAAGCGAACCGCCTCGAATGCAATCGTCGGACCGATTGCTACCGCGTGTGCGCCGCCGCTCATGCCTGACCGTGACGGTGAAACCGCCTTGGTCGTCGATGGGTGGCGGGTCTCCGACCGCTCGTCGGAACTTGTGGGAAAACGCGAGGATCTGGTCCATAGAGCAAAAACCGTCGGTACTTGAAAGAAAAAGAAATACGGAAGCGCAGAAAAAGTCTGTCAAACGGTTGGTCCTGTTAGACGTGACAGTTTTCAAATTTATCTTTCTTCCTTGATTCAAGGAAAAATAGAAGAATGTCCTTTGTAAAGTATGACGAAGATACTTTCTAACAATCGTAACGCAAAATATTGCCCCTCTTCGCTAGTAAATCACATTATCCTTCACATCTGTATTATCTCCCAACAAAGTAACAAACCGTTACACGTGGCAACGAGAAGGGAACGTCTTAATTAGAAATTCTTGAGCAACCTAGGAGACTACGTATATCAGATGCTGGAGTACTTAATTTATCTTCCAAAAATGTCCCCTTCGAGAGAACCGTCAAAGTCTAAATCACTTTTACAGAAGGAAAGGAAACAGATGGAAGTATAGTTGTTAATTTTGTATGATGTCTTTGATGAGAAGTTGAGAATGTTCACCGGTTCTCCCGAAACGTGTCCATGTGATCCGAGCAGGTGGTACTGGAACGATGTTGGCCGAGATATCGCGGCGCGAACACGCATCGTCCGACACGAAAGCCGTAGGGAACTATGCTTCTCTTCTAGAGTGTGAGATGCATTTTTCAGCTTCCATTTGCAGACAATCGACGCCGGTAATCACGGGTTGGGCGCCGGAAGCCGAGAAGATATTCGCGCGCTCGCGATCAGATAACCCTGCACTGCCTTCGCCTGACCTGGCTGCCTACCTTGCTTTCTTATTCCTCCTCTAACCGCTCGTCCCGGCCTCCGTTTCGCCTGACAGGCCGGCATATCGCCAGAACAATGAGGCGACGAACTTAACAGGATCCGTAAACCGCGAACTAAGGGGCCGAACGCGGAACTGATCGCTATTCTGCTGGATGTTATTCGTTGTTCCAACAAGATGATCGCGTTTATAAAGCGACAGCTTTAATTAGATTTTAAGGATCGCGGTGGTGAACACTACTCCTCGTCAAGATTTAAAGAAGACTCACTAAAATTTCATTTATTTCTTTTTTTTTTTCAATTATTCAATTGCATTGAACTTGTAGTGTTTCGTTGCTCGTTTCCGGTCTTTGAAATCGAGCCATACGTTAACTATGCCGACGCAACGCATTAATTATCCAGTGGTAACCGTAAACCAGCCTGAATGTTTCCGAATTTCCTTCCCTCGAGATGCAACAACCGCTAAAACGCGATGTATTTTAATGAAATTTTTAAGTCCCCTTGGAACACGTGTCTTCCGCTTGTTATTTATGCAGGAAATTGCGGCAGATTTCGGTAGCTTAATGATCAACAGTGGTGCAAAATCGAGGGCACAGAATTAATTTGAAGGAAATTGAAACTTGAAATTATGCTGTTGTCTGTATTAATTTGGTGTTCATACAATTTTCTCTACAATTCTCTGCAAAAAGTTATAAGCAACAAATCATTCGGTAAATAACGTCCGAACTCCCAAACCAGAACATCACACCAATTACCCTCCTCGTCAGAGAGATAAAAACACGAGGAATCATTGGCGAACATCATTGTATACACTTACAATATTACGGCAACGCTTCCGAAGCGGAAACGGGACGAGCAAATGAAATTATAAAAATTCCATAAACAGACAACACACGCTTTTTTTCCTCCTGCTCGTAACTCAACGGCATGCCTTGTCTTTCTGTACGACCGGCGCCGTTAACCAGCCGCCATTTATCAGCAGAACGTAACGCAGCTTGGCATCGACTATATTTCCTACTCTTCCGTTTAAGAGAACACGATCCTCCCCCGTTGCTTTTCTTTTTCCCGCATTTTCCTCGACGTAGAGAGCAACCCTGAGCCTTGTTTCTCGCCGACAATGTTCCTTTTTTTCTTCCTGAAGACGCGCGAAAAATCGTGCGGCTAACGCGTTTCCTAGCCCATAAAATACGCGCTCTTCCTCCGTTTTTTTTCCCGCCCTTTTCCCGGCATGAAAACGCGATCCGGCCGAAGAATGAAATTCTCGTTACTCTTACGATGGGTAGGTTCGGTGTCGAGCATCCGGCGTCGGCGCGATTTATTTCAGCTTCCGTCTTTATCGTCGGCTAGGATCACCAGGTGAAAGAGGATATAGACCATAACCGCTTCGCGTTGGCTGGCTGCTTTGCTCGCCTCGCCTCTTGTATCCTATTATACGAATACGCGAAAAGCATCGCGGACAGGATAGGAGAAGGGAAAAAAAAAGATAGAATGACGAAAAGGGAATAAACGCGAGGACTCATTAAGAGGCTCGATGATAAAGTGAGTTATGGCACTCGCGGGGAATCGAGCCGTTCTACCAAGTGTGATTGCAACAGTGTTTCCGCCTTGTTGAGTCCGTTGCTTCGTTATTTATGCGAGCATCTTGTTTCGAGTAATATCTAGCTGACCCTTGAACGAGAGCTTGTGCAAAGTAACCCTTTCTAAACGCTTCGAACAGAAAATCTAGAAACGAGAATAGAATAACACGAGTGATTGGGGATAAAATTTTTGTTATTGTTATTTTTCTCAACAATTTGGATAATTTCAAGAAGTCGAGCGACGCGATAGCCGTCGTTAATGGCGCGAAACAGTAGGAAGGGATGAATCGAACGTCTTAGGAATCGACGAGTAGGAAGGCTTGGATAAACAAGTCGAAGCCACCCCGTTAAGCGGGTCGTCAAAGAGGACAAACGAGGATGTCGTGTGGAGGAAAGTTGACGCGAGCCAGGGTGAGAGGCGGCGTTTCTCTGATGTGTCGCCACGAGCCTCGTTTCACGTCTCTGGGCAAACAATATCCTGACTTACACGTATTTTTGGTCGTTCGAAGACTCGTGGCACCGTGTTATTTCTGCGACGAGGGAAAACGATTTCGAACAGGCTTCCGCTATTTTCTCGTTTCGTTGACCGTCCCAGTGGAAACGGACGTGTGTAGTCAGACAAGCCGTAATTGCAGTCATTCTTATATAAGGAAGCATCGTAGACAGATGAAAAATTTGCATGTTCCTGTTTAGCCACTTTGGTAAAACTTGAGTCGATAATCGTTAAAACAAAAATTCGGATATTCGATTAATATCGTGTTTAAATAATAGCGTGTATACACTGAAATCAAGTAGGCTTTATATTTCTATAGAATATTGATATCGAGGAACATCCGAAAAGTAAATTTCAGCAAATGGAAGTTTTAATTACGCGCAGGAAACAACGTAACTATTTTCCAAACAGTCAACCCTTCCGCGTTTATCCCATCAGAAATCGCACTGGACATTTTTCAAGTGTGTTTACGTTCCACTGGCAGGTCCCGATGCATAATCCTGGTCGCAGAATGGTTCCGGAGCGTCATATCCTTCGGCACGATTAAAGGACCGACGACTTTAATCCTGGACGAGCGTCCACGGGCAAGGCTGGAATACGATTCCAGCATAAAGCGACGACTTTATGGTTATTCGACGTACGATTCGCTGACGGGTTCACTTTGTGGAAGACAACGGGAGGAGAAAAGGGGAATAGGGAGGAAGACGATGACGAGGAGGAGAACGAGGACGACTCACGAACGACGACAAAACGCAGCAGCCACGCCGGTTTTGCTACCTGAATGCTTGCCCCTTGTGCGAGCTTTCTTTCCTCTAACGGGTGGCTCGATACGAATCTACTATCTGGTATTATATCTAAGACTTTCTAATGAAATACAATTGAATTTTAATAACTTGAATTTTTACAGATAAATTGCAAATACAATGCTTATTCTAAGATAGCTTACATATTTATTACGAGATTTCATGCAGTGCACATTGTTTGCTAATAGAAAGAAAAATAGCATTGCTAGTTTGAATAGATTTATTAGAAGGTTCCTAGGTGAGTTAACTGCGCGTTAATGAAACGCAACGTGTGGTTGAAGTATATCTTAGAAATGAACATCTAACTTCAGCAACTGGTGTAGCCATGAATCAAGTGAAACTTCACCATTTGTCCGTTCGTTCCTTGAACGAACTTCTCCTCGTTCAATGATCCAATCTTTCTAAATATATTATTGTTACTTTCCAACTTGATTTCCTCCTGCCTTCAAACTCGTTCTTAATGTTTCAACGGGTAATTGAATATTTATTAACTCGGTGCTTCGATGCAACCTACACTTCGAACAGTTTTAATATGATTGCATTTGAATTTATACATTGTACAGTTAATCATCCCTTTTGCAATTCCATTGTCTAAAAGTCTAAACCATCGAAAACTGTTCTTTGTCTGCAGAAATCCTCGGCCAATTTTCCTCTTCCAAGCAAAACCAAAAAATCCTTACTAACAAATGGAGTGCAAAGATTTTCAATAATGAAGGAATTTTGTGATTAATCGGAAGAATCGAAGGAATATCAATGATATTGAGATGGTACACCCTGTAGAAGGGTCTGAGAAGGGCCCTGGGTGCGAGAGGCGTAGGCCACGAAGGAACCTGGCGCGCTGGCAGTTGATGTGTGGCCATTGTGACGGAATTTTGATAACGACAGAGAACGCCATGGGGTATCCCGCGGCGCTACCCGCGATTCGGACGTCGGACATAATTCTCGTAAAATTCTCGGCTTTATGGTAATGCCCTTGTCTACGTATCGCCGTGGCGCACCGCGTCAGCTTCGAATTTTCTCCCTGAACCGCTCGATGATTTTTTCTTATCGCGATCGACCGAACTGCTGGATGATCTTCTCACCGGTATCTTCGCTTTGTGATCGTCAGGGTAAGTACTGAACTTTACAGTCTTTCGATATGACAAATTTTTACTTCCAATAATTTTTTTATTTTTTATCTCCACAAAATTTATTTTGAAATATGAAAAATTAAATTTTTTTCGTCGCATCATTGCAAATATCTGAAAACTCGTACAGAACTCGTTCTAATTAACACCTTGTACGTATATTTGAAGTGAACCCAAGTTAAATTGGGAAGAAATCGTAAACAACAGATGTGTAATCTTTCGTAAGAGAAACACGAGTACTTATGCTTGATTTTTTATTAGAGTATCAATGCCGTCACGACATTTTCACACGAGTTACCAAATTTCTCACAAGGTCCCGTCCGTGAACAGAGTCGTAAGACGGCAGATAAAAATCTCACGCAACGCCGGAAAGTCCGCGTTCCTAGCTGTCTTGATTCTCGGTTTAACCGCGAGTATCAACCTCATCTTTATCATCGTGGTTATGGCGTCGCCACGGGACGCCGTCCCATTCGAGTTCTAGCCTCGAAGCCGGGCTAAACGAGTTAAAGGCTAAAGATAAGCGCGACTGAGGTTAAAGATCGCCATTCCCTTGTGTTTCCATTTTTCCGACCGAAAAAAAAGAGTCAAATGGAAATCTATGATTCTTCTTGATCAGTTTATTAATTACAATAATTACCATTTTTCAATATTCGACCAAACGACTGAAAATATAACAAAACACAATGATAATTTACCTACTAAAATATATCCGCAATTGTACCAACTATATGTATCGATTCGAAGATGAAGAAAAAAAAAGAAGTTGATTGATTTTCAATGAAGACGTTTAGACGATAATCCAGCCGGGCTTTTTGCTACCCCGTAAACCCTGTCGATGTTTCCACGATCGTTTCCCCTTGCTCTTTTCAACGCTGGAAAAATCGTTGGCTGATTAAAGGGTCGCTTAGTATGCGTGGTGCAGGGCCACTGATAAATAGCTCTGCTTCTTTCGTGTTCGCAAAAAGCCCTCTAGCGCCACGACCCATTCATGCCGCATACGAAACCATATGTAGCGTTGTCCTCGCCGTTACACTTGCACGAGATTCCAGACCCAGCAGTCTGTTGCTCGTGCAGAAATTTACATTCCTGGTCGGATACTCTGAGCCCGTGATAAATACCATTTTCTTCCTCCTCGTTTCCTTTTTTTCTTCGGGCGTACACCGCTTGCATCTTTATTTTTCATTGCCACGATAGCTCGAGGGGTGAAGTTGAAATTTATTGGTCGATGGAAACGAAGGAAATTGTATTACTCCATTTGAGTCGGTTGAAAAACGTTCGATGTGGGATTCTTCAAGTTTTCTGAAGAACTTTGTTAAGGGGGATGTTATTCGAGCGTTTAACATCGATTTTGCTTGTTTTCTGGGAAATTCCTACGTTAAATGATCATTCGAAGATCGTTATTCCTTAAACGGTAAATTTCTTCTTGATGAATCCGCAGATATATAGAAAAGAATGTGTATGAAAAGCATTTCAATGACATTGACTTTGATAGACACTATATTTATCGACACATTTCTACATTTTATTTCACGAAGCGATTGCATTCACTCGCGTTTGCCACCACGCATAATGAAATGCCATTGATGAATACAATGTCAGGAATTTCAAGGTGTCAAGGGGTAAATAAATTTTCTGAAAAAAAAATACTACCAAAAGAGCTTCTAATAACGTCGAGTGGTTCATTTCTCAGCGACGAGTGAATGTTCGCTGATAACCAACGATGCGAGGAGCTTCAAAACGTGGAAACAAGGCGGTGAACAAAAATAGTGTTCTCCTCTCGTATTTTCTCAAAGCATCGTGTCGTTGGTGCTGCGGCACTTTGAAAAAAACGGCTGGAAAGTCGTAGCGGCTGGTTGAAAAATCTATGCTTCTCGCGGAGATGAAAAAACAGAGGGTGAGGCGGAGATACAAAGACACGGACGATGAGGGGGAAGAAAAGTATCGTTTTCTTTTTCATCTTCGTTTCGTTTACGATGCGATTGAAACCGGTGTCCCTTTTAGACAGGGCTAGACCGTTATAGTGCAAAGTGGTTGCGAAAAGGGGTCGAGGGGTATGGTGAGGTATCATCGAGACTAATAATTAAAATGCATCCGGTCGAGTAATAAAGCTTTTAACGATGTGCGTGCGCGACCGATTTTTTGTCTACGTATTTGTCGGCCTTTTACGATACAGTTTACTGCTTATTTAATTCGTCCCTTCTGCGCGATCGATTTAGTTTTGTTCGGTGCTCGACACCCTAGACGCGACGACCAGCGTCGCTCTACGGTTCTGGGAAATACCGTAGGGGTTGAAAGTTGATTCGTGAGCGAATAAAACTTTCTGTTACAAATATTAAATTCTGGCATGAATGGCGGTATGTAACTTCTGCATATTATATTTCAATTCAATTCGAATGTAATACCTTCCATGAAGCTATGTAAAATAAGCATGCCTCGCATAGCCTAGGGCGGTAATAACCCGTGTTACTAGAAATATCATCGATTAATTTATTTTAATCTCCATCAATTCCATTCGCTACTTTAACCTACCGTAATTGAAAATTCTTTTCATTTCTTCATTTTCTAATCGTATAATCAAGTTTCTGAAAGCTACATCGCGCTCAGCATGTTGTAATCAGTTTGTTCAGAGAAAATGAATTCCTCTTACTTACCTGGCTACGCGGTTTAATACATTTCTTTATTTTGCCAGTCCTGTGAACGATGCTGCTGCTACTGCATCGCGATTATATTCGTTCCTGTTCGCGTAAAAAGATCAGGGTGAGTCCGGTACGGCTCGCGAGGGATCTCTCGGTTCCCTTAACGACCGAACGTCGTCCATCGACGATGCGATTTCTAGCTAAACGGCGGGATAATTCGTTCCACGTAGAGATAAAAGTTGGCGAAATCGTTGGACGAGGCTTGGCTCGAACGATTTCCAACAAACTCCGAGAGAACAGTCACCGTCGATAATCTCGTTCGGCGAGTCGTCTTTTTTCAACATCCTCTCCTCTACCTTCCACTCGTGGCGCAGCCTCTGCGCGATTTCTTACCGACGCGTCTCGAAGGATACGATAAATCATCTCGTTTCTCTCGAGCATTTTTATTTGACAGCAACAGCCATGCAACGACTTTCCAAAGGCTACGTGCGCGGTGAATCAATACCCGTGCACCGTATCCGCCCTCGAGAGCTTGTCAGGTGTTCCCGATAGAGCAGCTTATTAAAAAGCTGCTCTCTACACGCTGATAGAAAGAAATCGATTCGTTCAGTCTTTCGTGGGAAGTATTTTTGTTTTCGCTGGAAATTCTCCTTTTCTTTCGTTTCTTTTTTCTTTTTCAAGGGGATGAAACGAAAACTTTGTCACGCATGCGACAGATTTCGAAACGTCTAAAGTCTGAGACTAAAAATGGCACTCGATTATATTTCATAGTACAAGGAAGAAACACGCGGAGTCAGCGAATTAAGTTGCCAGAAATTTCGCCGTGTAATTCTAGCGAAATTCAATCGCGCGATAAGCAGCGTGTTGATCAATCAGCATCGCTCGAAATCATCAAGAACGACCCTTTGATGATCTCGCGAGAAGATCACCGGGCTATGCAGACGCGTTTCCGTGGCGCTAGTTCTCGCCCTTTAATTAAAACGAGCCCGAGCGCGCTAGCCTGAGAAAGAGGGTGCGAGATCGAGCGAGAGGCGGATAGATGAAGAGAAGAAGGGAAAAAAACAGAACGAGACGGAGAAAGGGAGCGAAAGGAGAAAAAAAAAAATGAAGTAGAAGGAAGAGGGGGAGGGGCCGAGCAATAATTACTACTGGGCTCACAGTTTCCAGGCCCGATGCCGGCGAACGGTCGTGTAAAAAATCTCAACGCCACCCACACCGCGAGTCAGAGGTTAGTTATTCATGCGTCAAGGCGCCACCGTAGAAGTTATTCGAACCAGAAGAGTGCCTAATGCGAGGCCACGAAATCCTGAACACATCGTGTACCGTATGGTTTATCAATATGGCGGTGAAGAAATAAAAAGAAGTCTAATGAATCTTACGAAATTATTGGAACTGTCATAATATACAGAATGTTTGAAACAACTGGGCAAAAGTACACGTACAGTTGAAAATTGTAGCGACAGTGAAAAAATTGAAGGGGTGGATCGAATCACACGTGCACCTCCCCTGTTCCGATAGGGAAGAGCGTGCAAGACTCATACATGGCGACACATTGAACGTGCACACGCGATGCACCGCACTGTAATTGAACGTATCGCCGTGTATCATTAGCGGAGGACAGGTTCTCTCTCTTTCTGTTCTTCGTGTCCACGGCTGCCACCCAATTACACAATTGCGTATTCCGGGAAACTGTACGACGGAACCGTAGAAACCGACCTACAGCGACTACAGATTTTCGGGAAGCACGATCCGTGGCCCGGCATTTTGGTCAAAGACACGCAACGACGATTTTCGAGTCGCCTACAGTCCCAACGGGCTCGCAAATCAGTAAACAAACGGCCAGAGGGGATTTTTTAAGAAGCAGTTGAAACAAAGTCGGCGAGATAAGAACAGGGTGCGGCTGTGAAATTGACTAGGTCGAATTGGTGAGACTTGTCAGGAGCCCTTTTGCGGGTCACGCAATGTGGGTCACGGTTCTTTTTTCTTTCCGATTCTCGAATCTGTCCGTTCGGACTTCTTGGATCGAGCGTTTCCGGAATTTTCGTTCGTGACTTTGCAACAACGGTTCGATTATCTTTGAATTTGGTTATTCAGCTTCTGAAATTTTTCTACAACATCCTAGCAATTAATTCCATCGAACAAATTACTTCAAGCTTATATATCCATCTCTTCGAGGTTGTTCTTTCATCCCCGCTATCCGCCTAACGAATCCTGAAGCTACCCTGGTAGCAAGGACAATCAGCGTACGTCGAGGTCCCCGGACGAAAAGCCTGATCAGAATTACCTCAACGAACATAAATAATCGTCGGTTGGTTCGAACAGGTTATTTACCATGGCCGATTCTTCTCCGATCGTTTAACCATGCCCATTCCCGCGTCCTGCCATCAATATTAACCATCGAACACTCGAAGCTAGACCGTTCCGTACGCTTTCCATACTACTATTCCCTCGCAAACGTTGGTCACACACGTGTTCGACCGGCAACAACACGACGGTATTCCGTACGTGTGTACACAGGATACGCGTTCAACCCCTGTCAGCATCCTCGCAAACAGGAATATTTAGTGATAGTCGCCCGGAGCAAAAGCAACGGACGTTAACTAATACACGAGGCCGACTGTGGGACATAGTGACGTATGGGCCTCGGTAAATAAACTATTAATATTATGGTAACGTCACGCATTCCTATCCATATTGGTTGGCTACGGGTCTGCGAGTTGCTTGGCGCCTGCAACCCTGGAAAGAGAGAAGCAACGGAGACAGAAGGAACGGGGAGAAGGAACAGGGCCGAGAAGATTTACAAGCCGAAGAACAAATACGTAAATTACGGGCCGGGGCTAATGGCCAGACGAGTACAGAAAGAGACGGACCGATCCAGTTAAACGGCGAATGGGACTTGGGTCCGGATATCGACGCGGCGAACCGATCGACCGATACAAATGTCGTGAGTGTTAATTAATTGGAAATTCAAAATCAGAAGCGACGGGTCAGTCAGAATTTCACTTGGTCACCAGCTGGATATTGTTGTAAATGTTTGATGCTCGAGTAAGCAGCAGTGGCAGGACAGTAGGACATACCGATGACTGGTGACCGATTGCTGGACCCAGCAAGGAACCAACCTCCGGTCGAAGGAATTTGCCGAGTAATAGCTTCGAGCCTCCGACTATTAAACTGCCCGGTTTATCGTCAACTTTTCTCCAGCCGTCTCTGTTCCCTCCTCTCGTTTCACAGGCTGGTCAACGGGGCAGGTAGTCGTGGTTACAATCAACGTGCGTGCCCTCTCACCTCCTTTCGTGTCACCACGGAACCGAGTCGAGGTATTAAAAGGCAGTTTAAGAATGACTGGACGATGACTCATGACGCTTCTGGCATCGACGAGGATTCCTCCTTTTTCCTACCGCGTCCTTTTCAACCTGGCGAAGAGTGGCGTCCGGAGGTGGACCTATACGGTACCCGTTGACATCCTCGCCAGTATTCGCCAGTCATCGCAGGACCTGTACGATGACGGTTGCGATTTCAGCGTCGTGAGAGAGGAATCTCTGCGCACGGAAGCTCGAGATTGCCGATTTTCAGTCGCGAACAAGACTCTTATCGAAGATCGAGCTCTTTTCGTCTCGCTTCCATTCCCTTTTCTCTTTTAACGAAGGGAAGAAGGTAATAATTTATGTTTGCCGAGTGATGAGATAAATGCCTTTTCGGGATTCTCTTTTCTATCTTGTTTCTTTTTCACCTTGGTGGACCTTGCTACCTTCGTGAATACGATGATTTTCAGTTCGAAATAGAAGGGATGGAAATATCAATCAAAGAGATAAAAGAGTGTACGAGTGCAATGACTCTGCATTTTTTGCAATCTTAACGTTATAACAAATGTTATTGAACGATTGGAATACAACGATAATTCCGAAGCATGATAAAACCGATAACTCGTATCACTCTTGTAAAGCGATCCAACAGTTCCAGAGATTCGATCGGTTATCGCTGGTCCGAATCAGTATCGGTACCTGCAAGTAAGTGTCCATGCTGGTAAATGACCGAATCGAAAGGTCCATTTGTAACTCGGCCGGATCGTCTTCGGCTTCTCTGTCCGATGATCCACATCGGGCTCCCTTTCTCCATGAGAATCAAAGAGAGCCGACTTCCCTTATCTCGCTGCGGGGTCAAAACGTCCTGGGTAGACTCGAAACGAGCTTCACGACGGAACAATGACAGACTATCCGCTTTGGCCACCGTGTACCATTGTTCTTTGATCCAACATCCCTTCATTTAAAATCAAGCCTTGTTCTTGCTCCTCGTACGTTTCAATTGTTTCAACTTCCTTACTTGTGAATTTATTCTCTGTTCACAAAAGAAGTATATTTATCGAATAGTCACGCGATAGTTCAGAAATGGTATCCATTCTATTCTAGACAATCACGGTCCACAAAACACCATAAGTTAATTAATCAAATTATCGTTAGCAATGAATCAGATGGAAGCATATTTGGCGAATCGATCACCGTTTACCGAAAGTATTTCAGCGAGGTACGAAAGTGACATCGCGGGACCAGAATCGTCGTTAATGCCGATCGGCATCGCGTTGCAGCGAATCCGGTCGCGTTCCTCTCACCGTTCAACAATGTGGCTACCTTTCATCGCCAAACGGGGCACCACCTCTGGGTGCCCATCGATTCGAGGCTTGTCACGGTGTCCCATCGTTGCTCGTACCTGTTTCGAGCGGATATCGGTCCCCTTGTTCGATCACGGATGCCGCGAGCGTTCTCTCTAACGTCACTCCGCCTCGGTCCAGTTTCCTTAGAGCCGCGCTGATTCATTTGGAATCGTAGGGTTAGCTCGTTTTCTCTCTTCTCTTTTTTTTTTACTTTTTCTTGTCCACGGTTCGTTTCGGAATTGCCGGGAATTTAGAACGTTCTCTCGACGCATATAGGAATCGTGGTACGTGACGTGCTTTACGCTGTCACGAGTTACGCGCTCGCGTGTTGCGAGGCTGACAGGTGAAACCGTGCCTTTGAAGGATTTCCAGATAGAAAACGCTCGAATACTTTGTTTCCTCGTTACTCCACGCAATCGAGAGTTCTGATTCTTAATATTTTTCTACGACCATCGTGAGTTTTGAAAATACAAGTAGATTAAAACTTCCCTTATCATAATATTCGAATAATTTATAATTGAAGTAATCGAGTTACAAATTCAACAAACATGATTATGAAAAAAGCTTCCCCCAAGGGTTTAATGTAGTTCAAAAGAGAAAATGTAAAAAAAAAGAGAACAGATTGAGGTAGAAAAAAGCGTAGCACCGAAATCTCGCAACGTAACCGCGACAAGAGGAGGCTAACGAACGACACGCCTCCGCTTTCCTCTCCGTCGGCGACGGGATCTACGCTCCCGTCAGCTCGACCGGGACCGAATCGTTAAGGCCATTATGTCGCGGAATTAAGACGTGAACGCGCGGATCCGCCGCGTGAACATTAATCATTTCGAGACACCGGTGATTCTTGCTGCGCGGAGGCAACCGAACCCGTCCATTGTGTTGATCGCGTCGCTATCAATGCCCGTGTGATTACCTGCCGCAAGAAGACATTATTATCCCGCGAATCGGTCCTACGAGCTTCGTCGATTGCGCAATGAGGATCAGCAGGTGGTGCGTAAAAATGAATCGATGATTTACTTGCCGGTAAGAAAGAGGAAGAACAAGGAGACGGGTTGATGAGAGGAAAGTCGAAGTGAAAAGTCGTTCCATTTATTTTTTAAAAATAAAATTTATTCAAGTATTCGGCAGAATGACTAATTTGGAATGAAAATTTTTTGAAAAAATTGCTTCCAGTTTTGGTATAACAGTTAGAAAGGGAGCAATAAGTGGGCACAGGTAAATGGAAAAAAATGGGGGCTCGACACAAGGCAGAGGGCTGATGGTGCAGGTGAGGTAGCGAGCCAGGCTAGGCTGATTAATGATGCGCAATCAAAGTCAGCGTCAGAGGATCAGCAGCGGGTCATAAAGGCAGCGTTTAACATCGCGCAATGCCTCATCATTCCATTGCTATAAATCAGTCTAAGCGGCCCTCGGCTCTAGAGAGAATGATATTTTATTCTTTTTTCTTCACTCTTTTTTCTCTTCACGTTTCACAGTCGTCTACACTTTCCATACCGAACGTCAAACCGTTCGGTGTATTACATCACCTCGTTCTCACGAGTTTAGAAATAATAATATTGTTGTAACTTGGTGTTCGTCGGTGACGAACGGTTCATTCGAGATCCTCTATCGAAACTGGTAGCTCGTTAACCGTGAATTGGCCAATTTCGGCGCTTCTGTTCGTTCGTTAAAAATGTACGCAGTCGATACACGATTTATTATGGTGACAATTAAGTTACATTGATAAGTTTTACAGTATGCTGCTCAGTGATTAACGAAAAAAACGAGAGAACGTTGAGTGGGCTGCTAGAGAAAAGACAAATTGAAGTGTTTCTATAATTTTTTAACTAATAATAAAATCTGCCCATCTCGATTGACCCTCTCGATTATTCCCGTTCACTTCTTAAACAAATCACCCTTCTCTCGTACCACGAGTCTGTTTACTCGACGGATTGAAACGTGTTTGGCGAAATACTTAATCGCACGCGAGTAGTCGTCCCGCTAGCGTTAGTAGATTCACGGGTGCCCCATGTTTGTTTGTTGATTTTGCGATCGCCCGTCATTCGTGTTCGTCAGGGTGACGATAATCCGCTTTCATCGAGATCAAAAGTCATCTGTAATTCGAAGACATCGATGTTTCATTTTAAATCCATCAAAAATGGTCGTAATCAAGAAACTTCCAGATTCCAAATCTTATTTATTTCTATGAAATCCAGATCCATCATTCCGGTCGAAAAATTCCCTGTACATCCAATTAGATCCGTAAGAACAATTCCAACTGGTATTCGTCCAATGAAAGCCTCGCATTGTTCCTCGAATCAACACGTCTGGGGAGCGTTCATCGTTAACGACGATCCTTGGTGACACTTCCCGGCAGGTGTTCCCATCCTTCGAGTCAGAAGAAGAAGCTCGCGAAGAAATACAGCATCGAGAAAAAAAGGCGAGAACGAGGAGAAGCGCGTTTCCGAGGAAAACGGTATCGTCTTGGTCGGTTTCAACAGCACCAGGGTAAAAAGCAGTCGAACGAAAAGGAGGGGGTTGTTCGGAGGGAGGTAGAAGAGCCAAGCGATTCGTCACAGATATTATTTGAAGGGGCACTCTATTCCTCTCTTTTTCTCGAAACACGGTACAATACAAGTCAACACGGCTGTCTGCGTAATGAAGTACTTTTCTCGAGGGTCGATTCCGCCCTAACAGAAGAGGAAGGGGTCACGGAAGAGGGCAAAGGGGAGCTGGTAATTGGGGGGTAGCCCGGTCTAACCCGCAAGCCCCAGTAGGGGCCACGAGAAAACCCCTAACATATGCTACCCTTCGCGATTCCACTATCCACCTTTTGTCCCCCTCCTTTTTTCTTGCTCCTTGTTCGCTACCGCGCTAATCCTGTCGATCTCGACGTCGAGGCCCGTGTAATAGATAAATAAAGGCTCAGCGAGTATGGTAGTGTTGGAGGAACAAAAACGGACGGGCAAAATCTGTTCCAGCCACGAGTGGGTATCCGAAGTGAGCATCGTCGAACGGTGTCAAGGGTTTTCAAGATTTCCAGCTGCTTTTCAGCGGGGATCTTTCACGATCTCGATCGCCGTACTCGAGAGGATATTTCGTAGGGTTTTCAATTTCTTTTTACCTTTTTTCGAAACGAATAGGTTTGTTTGTATTCGATATCGATTTATAGAATCACGGATTCAGCTGCGCTACCCTTTACCCGGCAATTTATCGCCGCGTTTAAACTCGCCCCAACCCTTCACCGCTTCGTGATCGCCGCCATATGAAGACATCCAGAAAATTTATATGCACCGCAATCAATTTTCATCCAGCCACCCTGTGTGTGCTTTTTTTTAACACTTTTAACACGCCGTCTGTCGTGGATCGTGATCCTTGACTCCTTCAATTATCGTCCATTGTGCGGCTGGATGGCTTAATTGCGCGAAGGGATTTGTTTCGGTGACGGGGATGGGATTTAAACGTTATTTCGAGTACTTTTCATCGAAGTGTTTGTATTTGACGTACAGTTTTTTCTTTTTAATTGAATGTTTCAATTGTAATTTAGTAATTGTAATTGTTCATTACTTCTTCCATTGAAATTAATAGATATCTTATTAATCAAAATTAAAAAATTCCAAATTCACCCAAGTATGACATACGTTACTTAACATTTACCACGTTAATTACGCCCACACGGGAAACTAGAAATCTGAAAAAGAAGGAACCGATCGATCCCGTGACCGGAAACGGGTCTTATCAGCCCGAGGAGCCGGTGCACAGTTTCCAATGGAAGTCGCGTTCACCTGTCACATCCACGTGACTGTCAGGACTTTTCTACGCGACAGCGAACCTCCTCACACCCGTTTCGTCCCGTTTTTCCTGGCCACCCTCCCTCCGGCTACGTCCACGTCGCGTTTCCACGTGACTTCCATGTGCTCGTTAGCGTCGGCTTTACGTGAAATCGAGAGCGTCGACGTCAGAGAGGGCTGCGCCACGACGAACAGGAGGGTTGCACGGGCTAGAGTGTGGGGGAGAAGAGGAGGGTGAAAACGGGGCGAGAAAGAGAGGGGAACGTCGGCGAAGTTCCTCTCTAATTGGGGTGAAACGACGACGACTACGACGACGACGAGGACGAGGAGGAGGAGGAGGAGGACGACTGGTGGCCGGGGATAAAATCGGAGCTGGCGTCCTCTTCAAGCGCAGACCCTCTTCTTTGTGACCGATTGCGTGGCTCGGCGAACGGGATTTTCAATTCTAGCTGCCACCACTGTTGGGCACGGAAGAGGCACTTCGATCTCCGACAGGATGGAACGCTTGTTTCCACGAACATCCGCTCGAGGATCGAACGCTATCACACTGGCGACGTTCGCTTTACAAGCGGGACAGGGCGTACGTATCTGGAACGATGGACGAAACAAGAGGATTGGGGAGATTGAATGGAAAAAAAATACTTAGGATTTTCTTTTATCGATCTTATTTATTTTATATGAACGGTACATTCGCTTGGTAACTTCCATTGGAAATTCGTAATAACTTAAAGTCGCAATATTTCCATAGAGAAAAAAATACTCGTAGGTTTGCGAAGATCGATCCTGTCTGTCTATGTTTACGCGTTCAATTTTTCAGCAAGGAAAAAAATGAATAGATCGATGTTGATTCGATAACGCTGTTTTTTTCGTAGTAGCAGAATCTACAAAAGGGATGCACAAAGTCAGTAGCGATTTACGATGTTCAGCGGCGGATGTTTGCACAGCCGAGCGAAGCGAGCCGACGCGAAAATGAGCATAATATTTGGCCGCGTAATCAATCAATTAGCACGAGCAGCGAGCATCACTGACGCGCATTAGTTTACCGCTGACTGGCCACCCTGGTTGCGATCAATCGAATAAACAACCCCTCGTACGATCCGCTTCACCGATGCTCCGAGAATCCTGCAAACACGCTGAAACGTTGCCGGTGGTAACCACCAGATCCTCCAATCAACTGTTGCAATATCGTTTCTGTACACAAGGTGAGAAAATTTCATTGAGAAATTGATAGAAAGTAGTCGGCATTGTCCCCGACTTTGACAGCGGGGGTTGTTAAATTTCAATTTTTCATAAATACCTGGTACAAAAAGGAAGATCTATAAAACTGTCAGCAATATTTATCACTTAGCTCATCGCTTTCATCAAATGTCAACATGTTTATAGTTAGCTGCCGGAGCTCGATGACCGGGCAATAATTGCGAATCGGGGTGCAAATCGTTACGGATGAAGGAATATACTCACGACCCCTACAGAGATTCGGCCGCCTATTTATAAACACACGTCACCCCGTGTTACCCGACGGTGCACCTTTTGTGGAGGCCGGCCTCTTGCTACAGAAAATCGCTGTAATACCTGAACCCGTCTCGTGATCCTCAGGCGTTTCGAGGATGCCTGATTTGCGGCGGTTAACACGTGGACCTAATGCGATCACTTCCGCTATTTATGTTAAATAAGGCTCGCTGGTAACGGTGGTTGATTCCTTCTTTTTCTTTCCTACGATCCCTGTGGTCGTAACAAACGAGCCGAATTCAATGAATGGAAGGGGTTGAATAATGCTATTCCTTTTCTTTTTTTAATTTCGTTTTGATTCTGTGACACATACATGGTATCGACGTACCATAAACTGCTCATTAAGGATTGGAACATTGTAAATGTACATTTGATCTCATCCTCAGATATGCGGCTGTCCGAACGCAATCATTGACCTGTACTACTATTTCCTTCTGCATACGGTCAGTTAACTTGTAATTTATACCATCATCTATCTCTCTTCCAATAGGAAAGATTATTTTCAATCATATTTCATTCTTTAATTGGAATTTTAAAATACCTAAACCTTAAAATTCTTTTGTCTTAAATTTTCTGATATAAATGAAGGGAAGTTTTACGAAACATTATTACCTAATTTAACAAACAAACAAAAGCATCGCGAACACTTTGTAAGTCCACCCCATGATACTTTAGCAGACATCACGTCCATATTGTAAACCCCGAAACACCATAGTAACCACCCCGGGGATGATCCCTACCCATTCGTCCAGTTTTCTTTCTTTCTCTCTTTCTTCACCCCGAGCTCCTCTAAAATGTTAATTCACGGCGTTTGTTTCTCACGCACGCAGCGTGGTGCAACCGACGTAGGTCGTATCCTTTGAAATGCTCCGGTTGGGTGTCCCGCTGGGACATAATAAGGCGTGTATCCATTATTTCCACGGCCGATAACCCAGCCAGCCACCTACGAAAGCTTCGCGAATCGTCGAGGGTTAACAGCGAAGTCTGTGCCACCCTCGTCCCCTTTCAAGGCTTTCCTTCCATTTTCCTCGCAGTTTGTTATTCTGAAGGTCTCTTTTTAGCCGTGGAAACTCGACACAGCCTGGTAGTCTTCTCCCCTTGTCCCTCTACCCCTTCGAGTAACCTCTTTCCTCCTGTTCACCCCTCTTCTTCGTCGTCTTCTTCTTCTTGTGTATATGTTTGTCTCCTTTCGCACTCGTTCTCGCTCCAGCACGGTGGCTCTTCAAATCCACTCACTCCTTTTTTTTGCTGTGTAGATTTCTGCCCCGCTTCTACCCACCCTGGCTACGGTAGTTCTCACCCTTCGCTCCGTACAGGCTAACCTTCCTTACGAAGAATGAAATTACCTTCGTTACGCGAAACTCCGTTCGCTCTCAACCCCCGAGACCGATTCCTCGCCTCCCTTTCTGTCCTTCGTACCCCCGAACACACCCCCGTCACGAACCTCCTTCACGACCCGACCGAACGCTATATACAGCGTTGTACATACGTCTACAGGGTGTCCCACGCAATTCAGATGAATTTGAAATGGAAAAAATGTTACAAGGGAAAATTAAGTAGCTTCGAACGGTTTAATGAATCCTTTCAAAATTTTCGAATAACAATAAGCGTGTTTCGATACAAATATATTGGTGAATTTAATGAAATTTTGAAATGTTGCAAAGAAAATTATTTTCCACTTGTCGATTTAATAAGCTGGTGCTTAAAGTAAATAATAGCCCGAAGAAATCGTCTTTGAAAATTTTAGAAATTGAAAGTGAGACACCCTGTGTACACCAATACGTATCAGGACACGCGGTATTATGTATACATGGCCTCGTACACGTCAGAGGGACGATTTTATTGCGCCATTTTTCCCACCCCTCTTGACTAGAACTCTCCTCGGGGATGCTACGAAAGTAATGGCTCCTTCAGAGACCCGCAACTCAACGCCACGTGACGCTTTGGATTTATGGTCACTCGTATACTGTCAGCGTCGTTTTCCTTCCCGTTTTCTTTCCCCTCTTTTCTTCTTCCGTGTTTCACGGTTTTAAGAGCAATCATCATTTTAAGATTATCTTTTCCAGACGTTCTATGAACGTCCACTGACTCACGCCCCTGACAAACTGTGTTCTGTACATGCAGATCTAACCGCACCTGGGGGTGTCCGGAACCCCTGAAATCATGACCCCTCGAGAACAAAGGCATGTCCAGTATTCTATTATTATAGATTCTATTATTATGATCGTGTATCAATGAACTCCATTCATCTTGTCGGCGAACAGATAATAATTCTGTTGCTGGTATATTTACCAGCAACAGAATTATTATCTGTTCGCCGACAAGATGAATGGAGTTCATTGATACACGATCAATTGTGTTTCGAGGGGGGAAATCGCAACAGCATTGTCCGACGAAAGGTACCTTGTCAAATCTGTTGCACAGAGATTCGCTACGCGATGCTTCTCTCGTATTAGGGTGAGCTGACGTAACGAGGGGGTGATAATCGTTTCCTACTCATCCACGAAGTGTATGGGTTTCTTGTCTACCTATCGATGATCAGGCTCATCAATGAATTATCCTTGCTATTTATTCTGCTTCACTTGCAACGGAGACATCGAAAATATTTTATTTAAAAAGAATTCAATTTCCGAATTATAAGAAACATCTTCGTGAAAGAAAATATTCAAAACATAAGTCTTCGTGTCTCTCCCCTTCATCTTATCTTAATTGAAACCCCTAAAAAAAGCAATTATAGCTAAATTTCCCTACATATCAATTCCTCTTCCCATACGAAACCGACAGAAAAAGAATGGTAAGGCCAGAAATAGCTGGCCATAAAGCGCCTAATCGTTCTGAGAAACGGGTGTCGGTCGCGGGGGTGTAACGTTTACAAGGACGCCGGCGATGCTCGCCGCTTTTGAAAATAGCTCGAATTCCGCAACGTGGGCCGGTTCCTTCCTCCACGCGTCATTAGACGTCATAGTTGAAGAGGGCAGAACAGAGGAGGAAAAAAGAGGCGGAGGATAACTCGTGCTCGGTGCTTGCACGACGGTTCACACCCCTGCAGACGTATCACGTGTCAACCACGCAACGATCTGGCGCCAGGGCTCCTCGGCTTCGTTTTCGGGCCCCTTTCAGGACCGACCGCAAAAATCATCGACACCCTGTGAAACCCAATGCACTGTGCAGAACCTTCGTCGCACACGTGCTCCAGATTTGACACCGTTTCCTTGATCGGAGTCGGCTTTCCTTGTTGACCCGGAGAAAGACGAGGGCGTGTAGGGAACGAGACGGAAACAGGAGGAACATTGCTTTTCGTGTTCCGAACGACGTGAAACGGGATGCTGAAGATCGGCTTGCGATGACGAATGGACTCATTGATGACTCTGTTTGAAGATTTTTCTTTAGCCTTTGTTCATTTATTTTGTTCAAGGCTGGTAATTCGAGGTCATTTTCTTGATTACCGAAGATTTAAATGATTCATCAAGAATTACAAGTAATTTTCGATAAACTCCAGAAGATCCAAGGTATTTTAGAAGCGAGGGAAATTTGTCAGATGATAATGAAAGGGGTGTAAGAACCATTCGTTCGACGTTAGACGAAGTATTTGATCGCAGGAAATCGTTAGAACCCGGACGCGGATCGTTGCGTCTGTTGACTTGATGCCCGCCGGACGTACGGCGCCTCCACCTCTGGCCAGCGAACGGATCGTAAAAGTGAAACACGGAAAGAAAAAAGAAAAATAACGAAGAAACGCCCACTGTACGGCTTGCGTCGAGGAACGTTTCTTGCGACCATTATTCATAAAATGCTGGATGCCTCCTCGCCATTTACTGCGCTTCCTTCCTACGACTCGGACTTTCTACGACCCTGTCGTTTCGTTGAGTTTCTTCACTAGCTCGCGGTTTATTCAACATTTATTTTACACGCTTTGAATTTATTAGATACTTGCGGGGAGAATTTGACGTTTAACACTTTGACTCGCAATTCTTCAGTTATAAACCATTTTAATATTAATTTCAATCGTCAAACCTTCTACCTCTGTTCAATTTTCTTTAATACTCAACGTTCACTAATAATTCTCTTCTATTATCAGTAGTAACTAAATTGGCAACAAAACATTGACTACTAGTGATAGTGTACGAATTCTTTCTACACCCACTGCAGTCGTATACTGCGCGAGTCATAAATCATGGCGCAGAGATGTCACAAATCATACACTGTGCGTATAGAAGCCCATCAAAACGATACAAGAAGTGTTTCTCGACAAGACAGCAAAAACATACTTGGGTATCACCTACTCGTAACTCATCGGGCAGCTTACTAGGGATCGTTTCGCGCGATGGGTGAAAAACTATCATGAAAATCAGCGAAACGGACAGGGGTTTCGAGAGGGGTCAGCGATCGAGAAGGGCGCAGCAGGTGTTCCGGGTTGATTTTACGACATCCTTTGACCCGGGCTAAGCCGATCGGAATAAGTTTTCCGGTCGGCGAACGATATATTCCTTGGTCACGGCACATAGGTGCTATTTCGACCGCTGACCAACCGTCTTCCTCTTCTTCTTCCTCCTGCTGCCTAAACCCTTTCTTCTTCGGCATCCGATTTATGTGTGGCCTCGATCGAACGAATAACGATCTGTAAAGAGGTTTGTAAAGTTGGCGGGTAGCAAGAACCCCGTGGTGTGTCGGCCTCGGCCCTCCCTGTGTGAGATCCAACCATCGGGCAGGCTCGCGCCTTGTCTGAAACTTTGTTGAGACTCGTTCGTCTGGATTCATTTCGCGCCTCGCCTTCCAACACGCTTCGACGTGCTTTTGTTAAATCTTTTAATCCACGAAGGATTTTTATACGGGGCTATTGATGTATTCCACGATCGTAAAAGCTTTGGATAGTGTAAGTATAATAATACAGGGAGGTGAAGAAAATTTGGAAAAAGTGGAAATTATAAATCTCCGCGTCGTACGTCGTCCAATTAGAAGAAACGTGCCGTTCTTTTTCCCTTCGCCCAGTGCCGTTTGGGAGACAGAAAACAAGGGGCTCCGTAGACAGCGCGAGGGTGATAAGGAGCAGATCAGCCGCGATAGCGCGACGGCTTTGTGTCGTCGAAAAGCGACGGGAGATCATCGATCAAAGCCTGGCGAATATGAATGGTTGCTTCGTGTATACTCGTTGCCAACGTTTCTCTCTCGTACATAGAAATTTGCAAGTCTCTCTAGAAAGAGAGGGCGGAGAGGGTTCGAGACCACACGCAACTCGAATATTCTCAATTCCGCTCGACTCGTGTTCGCCTGAAGATGATAAGGTACGAAAATTTGCTTTCCGAAAGGATTTCACGATGCTTGTTCGTTTATCTTCGATTTTTAAACGAATGAAAAATGAATGAAATTTTCCGTTCGAAGGGATCGGTAGTCAACGATGGTGATAATTTCTCAACAACCACGCGATACTGCGTTTAGAGGAGAACAATCGAAAGGGAAGCTTAACCCAGTTCGATCGTTTCTCAAACGGTGACGTGCAAAGTGCAGGTCTGACGCGAATTCGCGCGGAGGCGAGCCGAAGATTCGCGTGAAAAATCGTTGGTAACCCCTGAAAAGGTGGAGGTGCCGGGCCATTTTCTGCACACCCACGCCGCGTGGGCCACGAGACAATCGCCACCTACGAGGCCATTCTTCCGTGGCGGGCCCGCATGAGCGAGATCGAAGATTTACGATTTTCTTGCCTTATGGCCAATTAATTAAACCGAGACGAAGAAGGATCGCCGACCCGGTTGATCGTAATGATCCCCAAAGACGGTTTCCAAGCCTTCGCTAATCGAGGGGACGTTTTCGTTTCGCAATCTCGAAGTTCCTTTAACGCGTAATACTTACTTGTATCTAAAATTCGAAATAATTAAAAAAAAGGAAAGCGAATGATGAATATTTTTCAAAATGAAATTTCCTCCCTTATTCCGATGTCTCGAGCAAAAACTGTCCATAATAAATCTCGTAGCAACCATCCATTCTCGACACGAACACCGATGTTAATTACAACGACCAATGAAGAAACACTACACCCAATATATCCGTCTGTTCTTAGAAAGAAGAAAAAAAAGGAGAACGCTCTAGATCAGGATAGTTCGGTTAAATCACGGTCGACGAGTTATTTCGTCCGGCCTTGTGGATATCAGACTGGTGGTATGATCGCTAACTGGGTGGTCCCCTAGGAGCCGGGTATTCCTGTAACTTCCTCAATGGAGCGGCTCCTTGTAGCCGAGCTACATCGTTTTCGGGGATCGTCGAATTTCGGATGTAGGCGCGACCACGTCTAAGCGAAGTGCGAAAGGTCCGGTGACGACCTAATGAGCAACAAACCCGGTGCCATCTGGTCACCAGCTTCGCCTAGCTTCGACGTTGCTCGCGCTCGCGGGAAATTAATGTACCCCGAGGATTAATGATCCGACCCTGTTCCCGGAATGGGAGCACCGGGTCCCGGAGATACGATCGTGTCGAGTGAACCAGTGATTTCTGTTTTCAGACACCAAGTTGAATTCTCCAAAGTAATAATTTAACGAGTGTCCTTAATAATTGTCTGACTAGCTGGGTCCAGTTAAATAATCCCAAAACAAACAGGGGTTTGTAAAATAAAAGAAGAAAAAGATCAGCACAACCATTAGTTGTCGATTTAGAACGAAACAATAAACGTTCGGTCGAAAAGTAATAATTCCTGAATGGTTTTGCTCGATTTTCAGGATCATCTTCGAGCGGAATGAATCGCGGCACACCAGAAACTGACCGTATGCATATATGTATGCAGTGTGTAACGAGTTTCGCGATGATTTACGTTCCCCTGACCCCGTGAAACTAATCTGTATTTGTTTATTTAGTCAAACACAGTCCGTGGAAGAGTACCAGGCACCCAAGTCCGCTCCTCTGTCCTCCCTCATCCCGGCTGTCTCTCTGTTCTTCTTCTATCCCTTGACTCGTTTCCTTTCGTCTGTGTGTGCTTTTTTTCTCTTTTTCGCAGATCTACACCGTGATTTAGGGTTTCGGGTTTCGATGCACTCGCCGGTCCGTTGTGTTTACCATTCCGTTGAATTTATTGCCAGCACACGAAGAAGATAGCCGGCGAACGAGCGAGAAAGCAATTGGATTCGCACTCCGATTTCGCGGCCGACTTGCGATACACCCTCGACACGCTTCGTTCGCCAAATTAGAACCCCTCGATTCGTGAACCGACTGGACAAATTCCTTTTATGTTTAACGAACATCGAATTTTTTCAAAAGCGTTTTCGAAGAAATTTTTCACCTCTCATAGAAGAGCTACCAGCGGTTCCGTCTACCAGGTGCAGCTAATTGATCACCAAATAATTCCAGATGAAGAAATCTGAAGGGTTGAATCGTGGAAAAACGAGATGGGGTATTCACGGTTCGATGATCCTTAAGCATTGATACGCGACACTTGGATTCTCTAATAATCACGTAATTACCTCTGTATCTTCTACGGAAGTGCTAGGTACACTGTTGCGAAGCAAACAACGATCCAAGATAGAAGTAATTTATTTTTGGAATAATTCGATTACTAGACGGGGGGGATACAAAGAATTTTAGTCGATCGAATTTGCCGGAGGAATATTCATCGATATTCTGATCACGTGTGCCGCATCCCTGAGCACGCATCAAAGCTCGTGTTGCGCGCGAGCCAGGCAGCAGGGTGCACGACGAGGGGGTGGGATTACGTCGTTAAAGCGGTTACAGTTCAGCGAACTGTCATCGAGGATCGAGCAGGTCGCTCGCTACCGATGGTTGTCGCACCTGTGTCGTACCCGTTGTTATCCTCGCTTTGTTGCGTCGCACACCGGCTGAAATAACACATCCGAAAACACCACGTGCGTCCACGCACATACACGCGCGATACTCCGCTTACTAACGAGCCACGCTCGGCCTATAAGCTGCCAATTAACGGCCCATGAGAGTCCCGCTACGAGATTGGCCATCAATTAATTTGAATACTGCTCCCCCTCAGACACCACCCCTTTTGAAACCTGCGTCATCCTCGTTGACCATGTAGACTCCTGTTGTTCGCGAAACAGGTGGTCCCGTGCCAATGGACCCCCTCTCCGATAACCATCTATTTGAATTTAGAACGAATTTGAAAAATTAAGGACTATTATCTTTTTCACCCTTAAAAATTAAAAGCGACTGCTTTCGTTTGTTACCTTTGCGAATAAATCTTCGTCGCTTATACACCAGAACAATGCAAATCCAAGTCGATGATGAAGTTATTACTCATCGGAGAGTATCGATTTATGCAAAGGAACTTTAATTTCAAAGGTATCATTCATCTTCCAACCTCATCACCTATCAATCATCCGACGAGACTCCCATTGGCCATTCTTCTCGCCCACGATTCACCTCGCGAGAAAACAGCGCATTCAGCGTGGAACGAGATGGAATATTTGAGCGGTTACGTGGTCGGAATTATCGGGCGAAGGAAAGAATGGTCTCGCCTTGATGGCGACAGTCGACGGTTCCTCGGAATAATGCATTTCAATTAATTAGCTAATAAGCTGCCTCATTAGGAATAAATGGCATCAGCGTTGGTGGCGATGCTTGGTTACGTCACCTGCATTGATTTTGATTAACTATTATTGGAAAAGACGCGTTCACATAAATATTGCTTATCTGAATAATATTCGGTCGTGTGACACGTATCAAGTTGTATCTTAAAAACGATTAAAGACAGTAATAAAAAAAACGGAAGATGAAAAGTTCTGTCTTGATCTTATTAAAAATAAGAAACATACTATTTCAGGATTGAAAATACCACGTTCTTTCCTCGATTTAATTTTGATTTCATTTTAAAGGGTATTTAAAGCGGATCGAAAAATATTTTCATCGAAGATATTCAATTTCGTTTCGCATAATCCATAAGCAAACAGCGTCGAACCGCTTAGCTGACCGTTGTCGGCGCTTCGTTTTCTCCCTTTACAGCAATTAACACGTTAATTTGACTGGCAGAGGCGTGCTGAACCCCGGACCGTGATAAAGGAGAAACAAACGAGTAGCGTCCGGTCGCTCGAGTTCCTGTTATAATCCTTGTTACGGTATCTCGGGATTCAGCGACCGGTTTCTCAACGAATCCATTTCGATTTTCATACGTTTCTATTGCCCTGACTTCGCTTATCGGACGAGCCTCGAGTACTCGTAAAACCCTGTATTTACGTAACGACCCGGCGAATATTATTAATCGTTAATTAAACCGGTACAAAGCGGCTCGATAAGATATCGTTGAACAGTGCTGAACTCACAGGGGGCTCGAGTGTGCCAAAACGATTGGATTCATTGAAATTTATCCGCTAAAACATCTAACCACCGGCAATTTTTATACGGAAATAGTTTGTCAGCTTTTGAATGGAAAAATAATGTAACGCGGACGTATGATCTATTGTATCTATCTAAATGAATCAATTGAAATGTTAGTTTTTCGGTACGTTGCTTTTTCCTTCATTTGTTAAGTAAATCGTTGTTTGTAGATCGATTAGAGCTGAAGAAGATGAAAAGATTCTCGTTTGAGAAAGCATGTAGATAGTCACGAGGGCGATCCTTCTAACAAATACGCGAGGAACGAAACAACCATGTGTGTTCATTCGGGACTCCGCCTACCGACTTTGCTGTGCAATGACGCGAATATGCATCCTCGTGTTATCGTGTAAGAATTCCGAACGAATATCCACTTTGAAAGTGAACTTTGAACTTTGGTCTTAGCTTGAATTTCGAATTTCTCCTCGACAGTCCTCGAATCGTATACCTTCAATATAAAATCGTCAAAGTGAAATACTTCAAACAGTCGCCTTTGGAAGACAAACGCCGGACACAAATTATCTCAACTTACCCATGCGAATTCCTGAGGAAGACGTCCCATTGCGTCCACCCACCCCGACGTGTAACGCAACTCAGCCAGCTAATCGTCCATCCGGAGCGACGCGTTCCCCGACGTATCTTTCGAAATAAAAAGAAAAGAGAAAAAAAGGTAAGAAATAACCAGCTCGATGTAGCAGGCACGAGTTTTGCTCGCACATGTACCGTGGCGTGACATCTCGCAGCTATTACGATGACTCGTGGCGGCAGGTGCAACATCGCTCACTGTCCCACGCCGATATATTCAAATAGCCCGCTCTCCGGGCTACCATCTTGAGCGATGTTTCTCCTTTTTCCTCCGCCTTTTCGTACACACTTGTTCTTCTTATTCCTTTCTTACTTTCCATTCCTTTCTTTCTAGTTGTCCCCTCCCGCGATACGCCGTTCGTCGCGCGTCGCCTCTTTTTCGGCACGCTCGTGAACCGCTAATTAGCGCGGACTTTGCGCGCCGCGTGGATCCGTGGAATCCGCTCGGTTGTTTGTCACCCGCGTCGCGCCCCCTCGACCAACCTTCCACCCTTTTCTCTCGCCTTCCGTCCCCGGGACCTTCTCTTCCTCCCGTTCGGTTTCTTTGCTCCCCTTCTACGCTTTCGACACGATCAAACTTCCGACATCTTCCTTCCTTGAAAATTTTCAGTCCGCAAATTCGCAGGAACAACCCCCTGTCGATTCTGTACACAAATCTTCTTACGGAAGGAGTTAACGTTTCCTTTGTTCAAGTAGAATTAATTATGGTTATTTCTAATCATTACGATTAAATATGTGAGACACCTTTCGTTTCGTCGCTATTCTGCCTCGTTAAAAGTTTAACGAATCAACAATGGAAGGATACTTTTTAATTTAATTTTGAAACAGAACGAGGAAAGATAATTAATTTTGTGCAATCACTGTCTTCCATGATTAAAAATTGCTGGACCTGTTCATTAGCAACCATGAATTCAATTAAATAATTGCAAAAGCAGATAGATCCTTTTTTCTTTCTATCAAAGTATATGCGCGTTTTGATTTTTTCACGGAAAACAGTTGGTTCGCAGACAAAGAGCGAGCTCTTTGAACGTGAAACGAAAGTGGAATAGGGTGAAAGAGGAAGCGAGCGTGGCTTTTGATATTCCGTCAGGGCGATCTTCACGCCCGCGCCTTGAAGTCTGAATTATTGGCCACGAAGAGCGGCACCCCTTGTCGAATGGTATCCGAGCGTGACGCAGGGCGTCGAAAGTGCTCGGTGGCAAAGAGAACCGGCGCCTGGATAAATCTTACGAGACTCTAAGGACGGTTCTTCTCCGGAAGACGGAAACTGTTCGTTCGCACTACTACAAAATCTGTCTATTTTAAACCAATTTTCGATACTTTGATCCAAAGAATACATCACAACCCCGTGCTGTATTTTAATTTTTATAAATAACTAGTAAACCGGTGCGCAAATTGAGCACCGTGTCCAATAAATATTTTTGGTATATAAATGATTTTGTCTATACAATTAACGAAATTAGTCGATTTCTTGATTGCAAATATTCATGGCGTATACATTGTTGCTTTAAATATGTGCATCATAAATCCTACTCCTCATTGATGACCTTTGACCTTTTTCACTTTCGATGACACATTGATGAAAATGTTTATTTTTTATTTATCACCCTATCGGGACGACATTGGGGTTATCATTTGGTATTATTATATAGGATGAAACAAATCTTCCTCGCCGTCGCAGCGACAAAATTCAGATAAAGTACCTCTGTAAGCCCTTCTCATCTCTCCCGACATCCTTTCGAGTCCATTCGCGTAGTTGACTGTTTCGGATGGAAAGCGGACGAGAAGAAAGAGGAAGGACAGAGCCGTAGGATTCAGCGAGGGAAAAAACTTCGTCGCCTGCCGAATCCTCTTGTCGAACGGTATTCGAGCGTATCGCGGGGCGTCAAAAGTCCTCGGCGAAAGGGTTGCGGGTGCTCGGCGTGTTCAGAGGAAGCGTTTCTGAAGGAGGACCACGGAAACCGTAGACGAGTGAGTACCCGGACTTCTCCAACCGAGTCGTGATAACCTCGTGAACGCGAGAGCAACGGAGACACAGCGAGAAATCGAGAAAGAGAGTGGTTCACCGGGGCGTGGACGAGGAGGCTCGGTAGACTCGGTGTGGCAGTGAAAGAAAAATAAAAAAAAAAAAAAAAGAAAATCAAGGAGAGGAGTTTAATGAGCGAGTAGCGGCGAGAAATAATAACGTGACGAGGTTTATATACAAAAATGGGGACGCGAGGAAAAGGGTGGAAGGGAAAATCTCGCGTTGTCGCGCTTCGTATTTTCGTTTCCGGTGAAATGCGACCTACCCGATAAATTGGGAACGAAACTCGACGATGTCGTTCCCTGACTTCTCGTTACCTACGTTTCCCAGCCGACGACACTGGAAATAGAGAGTATACCACGAGATTGCCGTCGTCGAGAGCCTTCTTCCCGATTCTCAACCACCCAGATACTCGTGCCACCCTCGAAACAGACATTGTTCGATTGTCACACGATTTTGCTTCTCTTCGCGATGTCACTGTTTCCGTGTAATTTTAATGAAAAATTGAAATTCAAGTGCGTCGATATTGAGGAAGCTGATAGGTAGTCATACTTTGGATTTTGTTACCAATTGATCATAGTGTAACCAACTCATTCAGTTAGAAATAATAGATTAATTAGAAAGTACGCCAACGGCCTTAGCCACTTAGGCTATACCGGTACCCGTAAGATCACCGAAGTCAAGCTAAGTTGGACACGGTTTCGCTAAAAGATGGCTGACCGTGTGCTGTTGGCGACAAAGGAACAAATAGCGAACAAAAAAGGCTATAAACTCTCCAAAAGAAAATAAAACTGTCACTATCAAAATAGATAATTTTAAAGGCCCTAAAAGGAAATAGGACTGTCATTATAAAAATAGAGATAGTTTAGAGACTTTGATACATAAGAGAGTTGTAATGTTCTAATAGCGCAACAAACGAAACAAAATAACAATTGCTCCTCTTATTTATGTGTACATTCCTGAATCTTTTCCTTCGGTACCTTATGCTAAATTTGATGCGATTTGAAATAATACGCCTGGTCGCGTCAACAGAACTCGTTAAAGTGGAAACGAAAAGGAAGAAAATGAGAGTAAAATCGTCGGAAGTTTTCCATTACGATTTGAAAACACACCAAAAGAATGGTTGTTCATAGTCGTAAATCTTGTCGAACAAAAAGTCGAAGCATTTAAATAATATGCAAAGAATAAGCGCGCACAGACTGGACACGAAATGATCGTTTCTCGTCGCGATGATCATCGCTAACACGGAAGATATAAAGATTTGTATACGAAGATACAAGAGAAGATAAGGCTGGTATATTTGCATATTGCCTATGAATATTTATCAACCGACATATGAATTTGTTATTCTCCCGAGGCATCCTTTTTTCGGAATAATGAAAATCGTACGCTGTTTCGGCATTCTATTCACGAGTGAATTTGATTCTTTTGCAAGTTGACTTGCGCTAGAAGGAAATTTTCAAAGATTTTTTATCAGCCTTCTAGTATAGAAAGCTCCAGTAGAAATGGCCGTACATGGTCTGACACCTTGTAACTGTATGACTAACTGCACTAGTGAAATTGGAGTTAAGTAGCAAGACGTATAATGAAAAAGTTTTGAAAAGCGTACCTAATTAGAAATTATTAAAAATATGGCCACTTCAAATTACTAAGAAAATAATATTTCAAAGCTCTAATTTTACAGTTTCTAAAATAAAAATATTCTATTTTCAAATTATAATTAGTTCATAATGTAATAAATAGAAATGCGGTGTAGAGGCTAAAGTCAGGAAGCAAATGGCGCTCAAAAGTTTGTTATTTTAAGTTTTTTAAATCCGTCGAAAAACTTGGTCGTTGCAACGTATACCATCGATAGGCCAAGGTTAACGAAGCCGCAGGCAACAGTCGAGGGTTCTCACATTTTGTTCTCACGTGGAAAACAATGCCGGGAATCGTGGCAGGAATCGTCGAACGATAAAACGTGAACACAGCTCTCCGTTCCGTTCGCATTCGAGGACCGTTCGTTCTCGGGCCCGATCAGGCGTGATCGAGAGACGACCAAAAGATTCCTAGATCCTTCGTGGCTGATGTCAGCTCTGCTCACTGTCCTCTGACCGGTTCGAGGATCGAGATGTCGATAAAGCGAATGATCGATGTTGGCCAGCGAACGACACCACTAGTGGCTACACATACGAAAGACTGGACATGCCTTTGTTTTCGAGAAAATCAATTTCTCTGGCGCGCGCAACAATGTTGCAAAACGCGCAAACCGGATCGCGCATTTTGCAACAATCGAGGAATACGCCAGGGATGTATTGTTGACCGGGCTGAGGATAAAGGCGTCGCCCCTGACACGGAGGTCATGGAGGAGGACACATTAATTACTTCTCAATATGAGAAGTTACGCCTAGAACGAGGTGCGAACTCCTCAGTCTTATAGCGGCCGCCGTGGGGTAAGGATCAAACTATCAAACGTACATATACTTCTAATTTCCATTCGGAGATTTCATCCCTCTTTTGGACATTGTCCGACTACTCCCTTATTATTTTACCTTTCCTTATGAACCCCGTCTCACTTTTTCCAGTTATTTATTATATTATCCTTCTTTCTGAGCGAAACCCACGCACCCTAACTATTTATTATCCTACTCCTCTTTATGGACCAAGGCCTCCCTTCGTAGATATTTATTTCTTCATTCTTTTTATGATCCTTACGAGAATTACCACTAAATCACTATATCTCCGTATTCCTTGTATCCTTATAGCACTGCATCCCTCATATCACTGCCTTCCTTACATCTCCGTATCCTTTACATCCCTGAATTCTTTATATCTCTCCATCCTTTACATCTCTACATTCCTTACATCCCCGAATCCCTTATATCACTGCATCGTTTACACCCCTGCTTTCCTTACATGCATCTCTGGTATCCCTGCATCACAGAGAAAGAAATCGTGCAAAATTTAGTTCAAATTTTCGCCACGAGGGGACGCTGCTTTTTCGGGAAAATTTTAGTTCAAATTGTGTCCACCAGGGAGCGCTAAATTTATTCGTACTTTAGTTCCATTTTTTGGCACTAGGGGGCGCTGTTGTCGATAAGGGAAACAGGGTTGCAAGAGGGATGTAAAGGATGCACACGGGAGTAATAAATCAACCCGTTCGTCCTCCTGATGAGTTTATTCAATAAGCTAAGAAGATGAATACAGCAAATTAAATGAACGTAGAAAATTAAATGTATGTTTAGGAGGTAGATCTGCACCCCTCGGCGGTCGCTATAAGACTGAAGGTGTTTCACTTCACTCTAGATGGAACGGTTAACAACGATGCCGCAGCCAGCTACCTTTCCTGGAATCGATGCCTGCAGATTTTTTTTTTTTTAACGTGGGGAAATCTTGTATAAGACCCCCCACCGACATCTGGGGGAGGGCGGCGGGGGAGTGTCAGATTCCTACTGACTAAAACCCCACGGCAACCGACACTGACGCTAAAGAAAGGCTCCGTAATCTTATGTGTATTACTCCGGAGCCTTCAACGCCTGGCACACAGGTGCCCATCTCGGGGGAGGTCCAAATTGAGACCTCCCCTTGCTGCCTACCCTGTAGCCGACACCGGGGGTCGCACCCGGTACCGGCTTTTCCTTGGGCTGCGTACAAAGGCGCCTGGAGCCCCCACTCCCGACGCCAGCGGCCCTGATGGCCCCACCGGTTTTAGTGGTGAAACCATCATTTCTAATGTTGAGAGAAGGGCTGGATCACCCCTTCAAAACAAAGACATATCTAGGCTTGTTGGATTTGTAGTCATTTTACTTCGTGAAACACCTTTCGACGAGCCTGTCCATCAAAAGCTCTTTCAACTTTCTTTGAAATTTAGTCGATTATCATGAGCTTTTGCATTTTTCTCCCAGCAGCTTATGTGTTATAATTAAAGTATGAAATTTGTTTAGTATTTGCAATTATTAAATAGCCTCAAGGTATTTGAAAATAATTCTAATGCAGGTATTTTAACCAAAACATTCAGATGAATTTGAAGGATAAACGCTACAAGAAATATCTACGATCTTCCCTTTGCTCTTGTTCCACAAGAACAACTCTTGTTGATTCAGGATTTCGAATAATCTCAGGAGGAAATCGTGCACGCTGGAAACATGTCTGAGAACAGAGAACATGATTCGAGTCTTATGTGGGTGTGTTAACGACTTCCTATAGTCTTTTTATCCTCAAATACTCTACGATAGAAATTAAACCTTTAATTTTTCATTTCAGATTATTCTATTATTCCCTACTTCGTGAATTAAAACACCTTCGGAATATTAGCGTAGATACTAAACTTTCACAAAATTGCATTCTTTCGTCCAAAATGCAACTGCAATTCTTTCCTCCCATTGATCTAAGATCTGTATCAATTCAGAAACGCAACGAAATAATCTCCTTTCGAAATCGCAATTTGTTCCGTGCGTCAGCCGCTTACTCAGCGGCCATCATAATGCAGGTAAATGCATATTGTATGCAACTTGCATTCTATCTTTTTTTTATACCTTGCATTTCCGTTATCCTTCTCCGCTTATTTCGTTATCCTGTTGCCAGCAATTAATATTTCTTCGATCTTTCATCATCCGATGAAAAATTCTTGAGAATTCTCGGCGACGTGAAATTTAAACAGAGATATAAAAGTTCTATATGTAAATAATGCAGCTATAAATTTAGCATACGCATATTCTCGGAATATTAAAACCGAAGGATATTCAGCGTTGAAATGGGACATAACTCGTTCTTCAAAAATATTCAACAGTTTAAGGATTAAATAGTCATATTCCGGTTCATTGATTATCAATCACAGTTACTTGAAATATAAAGCATTTCTTTGCAAGATACGAATCTACCGACTCGTATGATTTAATTAACATAACTCGATTCCAGTTCTCAATCTATATTAATCCCACTAACCAGATGGTACTTCTTTAAGAACCAGTATGTTCGCTCCTGAAACTTTGAATATCGAATATCAAATATCTCGATGATGGTAAACATCGACATACATATATATGTATTACATTACGATCAACTAATAATTAACATAGTTCCCGAGTAAATATTTCCGTTTTGATTTTCAATTAACCAAGCATAGTGAAAATTTATCGGTGAACGAGCGAACGATCCGTTATCAACGATGGGGCAGATTTAATAAGACTAAAATGACAGAACAGGTGTTGAAAGCGTATCCAGGCTGCTCTTGAAGAGTCTCTTCAGCGACGTACTGTCATTAAGCCCCGTTAGAAAGTCTGCTAGTAGAAAAATAATGAAAAATAAAGGAAAAGAAAGGAGATCGACAGTTGGCGTACTTGAGAAATTTCTTTCTTTCCGCGAATGATAAGTCGAGCGGAACGACGATCCAGAATAACGTAATTCGGATTGGCGTGCGACTCGTAATTTTAATTTTAACGTCCACGCTGGTTATGCGTAACAGGCTCGTTAAATTATTACCAACCTTGCTAGCCGAACCCTCGTCCCGTCGCTTTCATCACGGACCTACTTTTACGAGCCTGTATGTACGCTCTTGGAAGTTTCATTCTTTTATTGCACTTTGAATTTTTAGCATGCACTTTTATCACTCTTATTCGTGAAACGAGATCAACTTTACGATTGGATCAGACTGTGTGGAAAATGAACACGTTCTCGACCGTGTCATTGATGTACCGTTTCGTTCCTATGCATTCAGGTGACAAATTTTTATTCTAGACCCATTAGAGTCTATATTTTCTTAATTAGTCTTACCACTCATTTTTTACGATGAATCATGTAGGTAGTTCATAAAATTATTTATTTCTTAAGTGTATCACGAACGTGACATTACGTTACGAAGCAATGGTGGAGAAGGTGTTAAAAATTAGACAGAAGGATGATCGAGTCAGATGGGAGGTGCCTAAGAAAAAAGTCGACAGAGGCAGCGTGTATATTGTCAAAATATATTCAATGAAAAAATCATCTTGTAAAATTAGACAATCCGTTCCGTTCGTTACAAGGATATCGATAATAGGAGTGATAATAATAATAATAATCGTCGTCATCATCATCATCATTATTACCTTGCCTAACAGAACCGCTACCGAATGCAATTAGAATCCCTACAACCTATAGCGGTGCCTTAAGAAACTCGAGGAACGTCCTTTATTTACAAACAAGTACGTGAAATTACGTCAAGGATTCGCTTTCGGGCGCGATTCGAGCCTATCACTTGTCATCTTCTATCCTCTTCAATCCGATTTCTCGTTTCTTTCATTGAGCAATAATTAATAATAATTACACGTCCTTTTCGCGATCGACGCGCCCGAATTTATTTATAAATAATATATATATATATTTATTTATTTATATATTTATATTCATATATTTAACTCGACGTTAAAACCCAACGTTTCGCGCGATACGAAACACCGTTAAAGTATCCACTTTTTTCATTAACGATTTCAATGACTCTTCGTTGACGAACGCGACACTCGAACACGCACGTACCACCAGCTCGTTGAGACACGCTGGCAATCAAATTAATCGAATCGTGTCGAGACTCTCGATACGATTTTTCGTCATCCAATTCGTCCGACGACAATAATCATCCGCGTGTTATTTCATTCGGCTGTAACGTAGGCTTCTCCTGATTAAGGGTGAGCGTAGAGGCAGGAGCCCATCGTTTGTCTGAGCTCTTGGAACTTCATGTTTTTACAAATAAAAAGCATGGATAAACGAGTCGAGTGACGGAACACTTCTTCCTCTACGCTTGTTTTTAACTAAGAGAAACTTAAGTTGCATCCACGATGATAAGGATTTATATTCCCCTCGGCCCAATCGACCTGAAACGTTGGATTTTCACACAGCACTGGTAAAGTTTGTAACCCTTAGCTAGGCTTACCTCAGAACGCTTATAACCAATAAATAGACATCGACAACTAATTACAAACGCATTCGTGATGGGCGACATCGGAGCACCCTGTCATCTTCTCTCGTTCCTGTGTGTGTGTGTGTACGTGTACGTGTACGTGTGTGGTTGATGTATCATCAAAGTACCGTCTTCATCGTGTGTCGCTTACAATAAATACAACGATTCCTATTCTTTCAACTAATCATCCGTTATGGTACATCCACTCTTCGCCGCGATCGATACGAAGAACACTTTTCACCTTTGATCGTTTAGCACTGGGTGCTTGTCGCGACGAAACCCGACGCGGTCGACGAGCTTTGCCGACGATGAAAGGCCTCACTTCAGGAACCGAGGCTCTCGTCGTGAAACAACCGAAGGCTCGCGAAGAAAACGTTTCGTCGCTGTTCGCGACGACGCTACTTCTGCGATTTGAAATTAATCACAGCTACGCGACCCACCTTTTTCGAGAGGAACGTTGAAACGCGGATTCACCGGATTCGAACAGTTCATCGTGTCGCGGTTCCCGTTTTCGCGGCGTGTCTCTCAGCGAATTCACTCGATCGTTCTGGCCCGGAAACGGAAGTTCAGGGATCACGCGCAGTCCAAGGACGCCAAGGATGCAGGACTGTGCGGTCCGCCCAACATGAATGGAGGGCTCATCGGTGGACCACCGCTTCCGGTGCTGTTCCCATAAAGCTCAAGGTCGCCAAGGGAACCGCCGTCCACGCTGCCGTCGCACTTGTCCGATTTCCCCTCCTGCTTCAACACCATGCGCCGCCATTTTGCGCGGGCGTTCTGGAACCAGACCTGCGAACACACGACCGGACGACACGGATTAATACGACGGGAGGAAAGGCTCGCGATGTCTGCAAGGGAGGATTCGTAGTTTCGAGCTCAGTTTTTTTTTCCTTTTTCAAGTGTTGTTAATGTTTGTGTAATGTTATTGAGATTTTTATCAGCGAGCCCACTGCGTGGATGCACTTGAAGAATCATTGCGATGCTTTTTTGAAGTAGAACTTGTGCACCTTTTAGGATTGCAATTTTCAAACCGTATAATTTCACTTTTCGGTCCTTAGAATTAATTCGCAATAGATAATATCCGAACGAAGAAGGCATTCGAAAAAGAAAGGATCTTTCTGAAAAACAAACTCTTCCTCGTCAAAAAACGCATCGTTTTTTCCTCCCAAAGAATCGCGACGAGGGTAGAATGGAAAGAAAGAAAAAGAAAGATGAAGGACGACAGGAGAGTGGACGAAGGACCAAAAAGCTCCTATGCATCTTCATCGACAGGCTGGCAGGGCGCGGCGCGGCGTGGCGGGGCGAGAAGAGGATGAGGTGGAGAATAATTTAAATGCAACAGAGCACGCGTAACCGGCCCCGTCAGCCTGGACCCGCTAGGATAGCTACATCGTCCGCACAATGCAACGATATATAATGCGACGACACACGGTCGACCACTCTGTCCCCTCTGTCACCGCTTTACCCCTGTTCAACGATAGATAAAAGATGGTCCCGATGCACGGATCCCTGGCGTCGCCATTTTCAAGACAGTCTCCTCCCCCGCGGACTGAAAAGCACCGCAGGCTTCCAACCGACACAACGCGGGCCTCCCCTTCGCGGTACGAGCGTGCACCAGTGTTCTTTCCCTCCGATGAACGAGCGCGGGCGCGCGCGTACCTAGGTGGCTTCTCGGTTTAGGTAGGTGTGTGTTTCTGTTTCTGTATAGGTTGGTAAAGGTGGTGGTGGCGAGAGGAGAGGAGAGGATAGCGACGACGAACGCAGCCGCGGCGAATGAGCGAGTATTCGTGCGTTTCGCGATCAATATCAAGCAAGATGGCGACCAAGAACCCTACGCCGCACCGAATACAATAGGCAGCCTCTGTCTCTCTCTTTCTCTTCCTCTTTCTCCCTCTGGCCCACCAGACGACCCCAGCCTTTCCTCTTTCTCTGCATCTTCTTTGGCTGCTACCGGCGCCATTGAGTCAACGCGTCTGCATGGACCCTGATGAGACGGTCTCCACTTTCGAACGGAGCAACAGCGAAGATTTTTCGGGATTTTATTATTTTGAAAAAGAACAGTCAATTCGATGGAGGTCTTTCGTGAAGAATGAAAGAACAACCTAATTGGTCGTTCGATAATTAACCCTTTCTTGGAAATTCTAAGACAGCACTCTAATGAAATATCCGAGAAAAAGAATTTTAATTCTCCATAAAAGAACTAACCACGCAGCTCGGGACAAGAAACAATTGTTACTTGTAACAACGTGATCAGAGGCGAAAAGACCGGTAGCAGTCATCGAAAGCTAACTGATTCGCCCCTGGGCCGATGATGATCGTCCAGATCGAACGTCGGTCCAAGATCGAATTAAAGCGCGCGAACGCGAGATGTGAACACGCAAGCGGTTCCTAGGCCGTGTAATTTAACGATAGTGGGTTAACGAGGGCGTCCAACGGTGGCAATGGTGGGTGCTCGTTACGACAAAACTTCCACAGCCGGGATTTTGAGTAGCGGCGGATTGACGGAGGGCCATAATTACGGGGAAAGGCCACAGAGGCTCGTCGACGGAAATATCACCGTGGCCCACGCGGTTCTTTTACCTCAACGCGCCGCCGGCAGCACGCACTAATTGGGAGAAGAGCGCGCGAACGCAAGCAACCGTGCACCCGCGTCCGCGCGTTTCGACCGCACGTGAATATTTTTATAGGAGCTGCCAAGCGGCGGCACGGTGCGAGAAAAAAGGAACAACTATCGAACCACCACCGGCTATCCATCTTCCAGCCGCGATTTTTCTCGGTGTCTATGGTCTTTTTTTACCCAACACTGGAAACCTCTATGCTGTGGGGTGGCTTCTCTGTCTGCCCGCGCCTCGACACCCGGTGCATGGTTCCTTGCTACGTTGAGACGATGAATATCTACGAAAGACATCTTCCAAGAAACGTTGATCGAGCTGGACCATTTGCAAAACCGATGGGATTGGAAATATTGAAGATCGATGATCGGTTTTGATTTTAGTTCCTTTGCACGAGTACTTTATAATTATTTCTGTGTTATTTAAAAATGTATAATAATTTTAGAAGTGTACAATAATTTCTAATGAAGGATCAAAAGAAAATTATGAATTTATCAATGACAAACGTCCCTAAGAAAGATCCCTTTGATTAACGATCTCGTGGAATGCTAAACGGAGTTAAGAAAACAATCGACCCATTTATCAGGAAACTGTCTGAAAAACGATTCATCGTGCGGACGGAATCGAAAGGCAGGATCTCGGGAAAGCACGACGGGAAGAAGGATTTTTCCCGGGCTTTTCGCGCGCTAACAACCCCTTCTATCTTTAACCCGCGACCGAGTTGTCTGAGTGTTTGGAGGGCCGCCGAAATAAACGTAACACGGTCGCATAAATTCCAAAGGCACCGCCCGAATCGAACAACACGACCGAGCGCAACGATACAATCTGTCCGAAACGGCGTCCCAAAGGTCTTGGGGACACTTTTAGCGTCTATGAAGGGCGTCATGCGTCATTGACGCCGAGCACTAATTGGAGGATGCTGGTGCAACAGTATGCACACGGCTACATTATTTCTTTCTCTACCAAAAGTCGGGAAAATTTTATTTTAATTCGCTACGATTAATAATCGGTAGATATTTAATTATATTTTATCTTAATTTAACATCGTTCACAATCCCAAATTACTAAACGATAAATTATAAAACCATCCCAGGATAACAAAAGAAGTTGACACTTAAGAGAAGAAAAACAGAGATTACAAATTAGCGAACATCGAATTTCCATTGAAAAGCGATTCGAAGCGAGCGCACATTAATTCCTCAGCTAATTTTCCATGAAAGAAAAACGCTGGTGCGGCCAAAGGAGGGAAAGCATAAAGTTAGCGCGTATCGTCGTGAAACCATATCGGATAGAAAACAAGCCGGTCAATTTAAAGTCTGAAACGAAGAGAGAGAAACTGGCACGATTGGTGATCGAAGGAATCGATGCTTACCTGTAGCACCCTTTTTGGCAAGCCAGTTTTCTGGGAAAGTTGCTTCAGATCCTTCGCGTCCGGATTGTGATTGATCGCGAAGTAACTCTTCATCGTCCTTAACTGGTGATGTTTGAAACTCGTTCTCATTCGTTTTGTTCTGCTGTTGGAACCAGGTATGCCGGGAGTCGCTGGCCCCCCTCTACCAAACGGCATATCTATGTAGTCCGCGTTCAAATCTGCAACATAAATCCCCAACATCCGGATTATGCGTCTTAATTAAACACCGGTGTCGCGGGTATTTTTGAAGCCGCCCGTATCGGACTCTGTATCAGCCTGGGGGATCTTTTCTCTCGTCGAGGGTTGGACCCGGCTGGATTTATACCTCGCCTCGAACACCGTTCGTCTTTTCGATACCACCAGCGTCAATAACGTGGTAGCATTGTTACCAAAATTCCTGAAGAAATTATTTCGGTATTTCGAGCTGATTCGGGACGATTACATTCAGAGTTATAAGGTAAGAATTGAAAATTCAAGAGTGGCCACCGTTCTTTGTTAAGAATTCAAAGTCGACACTTCTCGAGTTTCATTGAAACTTTCGAATCAAGGATCAGTGATTCGAAATCACAGATATCCTCGTCAATGACGGAGTTATCTCGGCAACAATTGCAAACTCTCAAGACGAGTACGAAGAAGCGACGGATGCGGCAATGCGGCTGGACGTGAGTCTAACGTTGTTTGATGTGTATCACAGCTCATTAGCTCCTCGAGTGCAAACAAGAAGGGTGATAGCGTATGCGAAAGACCAGTGGATACACGGCCAATTACAACTCTATGCAGCAAATAGTTTGTAGGCACGATACCTCATTCCGGCATATACCTATCTTGTCCTCGAGACTTTGCCGTCCTACAGGATAAAGGGACGCCCGATAGCCGATGCCCGGCTCGATAAGATCGAGATCGATACGGTATCGCGTAAAAATCTGGGATAAGCGGCCTTTTTTTAAACGTCCTCTAAAGTATCCATGAACTTGCTGAATAAATAGCATCAGAAAATTTCAAGAAATTTTAAATTAATACTTCGTATATAACCCTCGAGGATCTTTGAGAATGAAAATTTTCTGGAAGCAAGAAGAAACGACTTGAAAGGAAAATAAGAAGCTGAGGAAAGCATCGAGAACTCGAATGGTACAAGAAGCCTGACGACCTTGCCGACGAAACGGTCCAATCGTCGAAGCAGCCCCTATCAAATTATTTTATTCCCGACGATAAATTCTCGCGCCTCCTTCGGCCAGCCTCCATCGAGCAACGCGAAAAAGAAGAAATAATCTCTAGTCATCCGAGGATCCGTGGCGTCGGGACATCATCGTCCGCGTACGCAAGCGAGCCGAGGCGAGGCACGATCTTTTTCACCGAAAAGGGAAAAAGAAGAAGAGAGGACTGGTCAGGGTAGACACGGCCGGTGGTTCGTCGTGGCTCGTTTCGTCCTGCGTGGCCCTGTGTTCCCACGGTCGGTCAACAATCGAAATGAAGTTCTCGAAGTGGTAGATGGAAGCTGCCGCGATTCGGCCTGGCTCCGCTCACTCGCCCACGCGCGACACGTACACGCTTTGTTGGAATTGGATTCGTGAATTTATGTCGCGGCGACAAATTTTATCAGGGTTCGGTGGCAAACACCGAGCGCCCACGCGCGCCCGTAAATCACCCTCGGGCGTAGCGGGCCTGCTCGCTTGCATTCGTGTATCCGGGACACGCGTACGCGCGGAGGATCTCTGACGGGACCGCGGTCCGTCGTGTAGGAATTTTCGTGCTGGATCGCGATCGCCCCATCGTGTCGGTCCAGCCGGTGCGCTGGAATAACGAAAAATCCTCGCGAAAACGATCCAGCTGCGAAAGGGTACGGTCGATAATTCACCGCTTGGCTTCCTGCGAGTTCGCGCCGCTAAATCAACCGCGTTACGCGGATATCTCGTCGCGCGATATAATTAGAAGGAACGCAGGCGATATCTGAACACGAGCGGACAACTTCTTTCAGGTAGCCGACTGTTCTCGGGAACGAGAAGGTGCTGTGCGCCTTAGTTGTTACATTGGGATGCGATTCAAACCCGCGAGGTACAACCCTCCATCAAAACCATCAACTTTAAAATACCCTCTTTGCCTGATACGTAGAATGTCGAGCAATTTCATGAATAAAAATTTTAAACTTTGTCTTTTTCACTCACCTATATTCGCGGTCATAGCCTCCAGGTCCTTAGGCTTCCTCTTTCTAGGCCTGCCCTTTTGTCTGGGCGGCGGCACGACTGCGGCGCCATTGAAGTACGGTACTTTGGGGGGTGAACCGGCGTCGGGTACCGACGGCGTCGACGGTTGAAGCGGTACGGGGCTCACGTGACTGTGAGGATGTTGCGGATGCATCGAGTGATGGGGATGAGGGGGATGCGTGGGGTGATGATGATGATGATGAAGGAATTCCGGCGAGGGAAACGGTTGACCAGGATAATGGGGACCTGGCGGATAAACCGGAACAGGTGGACTTTGGGATGGATGTAACTCCGCGCCCATTTCGTAGTGCAATCGACAGAGCACCGCGCCGTCCCTCATGCCAAAATGGTCGCCTTTGGTCAACGGAACGGCACAGGCCGCGCAGGAGAAGCAACGGACATGGAAGACCAGGTCTCTGGCTCGCATCACCAGCTCGGAGGCTAAGATCGCCGCTTGACATCGGGCACATCGTTTCATGCTGCCGAACATTCTGAAACAAAAATAGTTAACAATTAGTAATGGTTAATAATCGAACAATTTCAAAGTTATAGAAACTCGTGAGAAACAGTGCCTCTTGAGAATTGAATTTAAGACACTGACTACCTGACGTCTCTTTTATTCTTCCGATTCTTCTTTTTTGAAATTACCTTGATCTGGAGAGTCCAAGTTGCAAGACTATCGTGGATGTTAAAAAATCCTAAGCAAAAGACGTCGTTCCTCGAACGTTCTCGCGGAACGGTGTCCACGAACGACGGAGGAGGTGTATTTTTTGAATCAGACCAATTAACGAATCGAAGAAATCGAGCAACACTCGCCGACACCGGGATACGCACGGGTGGAATCGAACGAGCCGACGCGACGCGACGGCCATAACAAAAATAACCAAGAAATTATCGTAACCGCGGGATGCAACAGGCGGCGCCCATTTTTCCATTCACTTTAAACGATACAAACACATCCGCGCGGAGAATGTTTCCCATCGTCCGAGATATCCTCCGTGTCTCCCCAGATACGGTGGTTCCGTTAAATCGAGAAAAAAAGGCCACGGAGTCAGATAAACCCGGCGACCGACAGAGAGATGTCCGCTCGTAGCCGCGGAAAGAAGAACAGAGACACGTTAGAGGAGCCGGTTGATATCGCAAAGGTAAGAAGGGACACGTATGGTAACCGCGGAGAAGCAAAAGGGCGGAAAGGGAAGGAATATACCGATGCAACGGGCGCCGTGACATCGCTACTGCATTAGCGGCACCCTGCAGTCTCCATTACCGAAGCCGGTCGACTATCTACCCGACATCCACCACGGCTACCTACCTAACCACCTATCTCACTCTCCACCTACCAAATATATTGCGTCCCCTCGCAGCCGTACTAAAGAACCTAGATAGAGACGTGGCCGATCTTATAACCCTGATGTCGTGTTGCATCCACTCCTGGCTAGCTGGCGTGCCGCCTTTAAATATGTGCCATCCCCGTTTCTTTTGACGCTCGAAACTGTCGAACGAAACCTAGCCATCCTCTCTAAAACGTTTGAAAAATTTCACCACCGACGTTCAGAGATAAATAGTTCGTTAACCGTTGCGATCCGTGCCGGCATACAAAGGGATGAACGTAAAAATGTCGAACTTTGTAAAAGGAAATGTTTTTCCGGATAAATTGATTCTCTTAAATCATGTCGGATGAAGCAGATATCGATCGAGCTAACGGGGGAAATGATGGAAAACAAAAGGAGGATGTGGTTACACGAAATCGTACACGCACCGTGGAACAACGATCTCAGCAATTGGAAAACGAGAAAATGCTGAATAAGGATCAGATATCGCGAACGGGAATACAAGCCGCGAAGCCTCCCCGGCATAACGAGTTTCGTTGTTGCAGGATGAAATAACGATTCCGTTCGTTTATGCTGTTCTAGAATTTCTCGTGTTTCAGTATGCATACGCTCGAAAAGGAGTAATATGCGATCGATTTTAATACAGGAATTCTATTAACCTTCGAGGGCCATAAAAATATTTTCTGATGCACAGCAACCTAATTTCTTCCACCTCTCTCACAGCCTTATCGATATCAGGACTACAGGCGCCTGTCTAAATTGATTCTCTCCCTTCGCGTCACGTCCGACAAGCATCTCCGATCGAATTAGAAAAATATTCCATTTTAAAAGCATCATCGACAAGCAAACGGTCCCATTCAAGTGTCCAGAAGAGTTAGCGTGAAAGCTTGTCGACACCTCTTCAGCAGGACACAAACGAAACAACCTGAGCAAAGTAGCCAGTCATTCGGCACCCTGTCCTCGAGCACTGGGTGTCGAGGGTCCACAACGAAACAGAGCCATCAAACTCGAAGGGATTCGACCAGGTCCCTGTAAAACCTAAACCTAATCTAATGGATTAGCCACGGCTACGAGTCTACAGACTGCCGAGGGTCTCTTGACTCGGGACACATTGTTATCGGATGTTGATCCTATTGACAGGACCCGATTCTGGTACACACAATGGTTGCGGTAGTCTGGTTTGCGCCCAGCAGGATAAGACCTCGTACTTTCACCTAATCGGATCCGTTGAACCGTGTTGGGTAATGGACTTGTGGCCTTCTTTCATATTTACACGGCAATAGAATACTTTTATGGAAACTTTTCGATTTAACAGTACTCGGTATTATATGTAATTTTCGAACACTTGTTGCTCAACACTAAATGAAATGCTATATACTTGTTTCCATCCTTGCTTATCTTATCTCAAGTTGTTTGGTAACTCGATCCCGCAATTGTTTCGAGCGTTCTATAACCAAAGATCAAATTACACCGGCAATATCAACAGGGAACCCATCGTAAAACCATTGGAAACAGCATCATCGAAGGTCCTGGCAGCAAGTTTCTCGCTTCGTTAACCCATCACGAGTTGGGGTTAGGCCCGAACGCCTCGGTGAAGGGTCCCCCGGGACCAGGATCCTCTCCTTTGGAGAGGGGGAAAAAAAATTCGAGCCTGAAGAAAGGCTGGCTAAAGAGGGGTGCAAACGTTGTATTTCGGCAATTCCTTACTCGTCGACCGTGTCTTCGTAGCCCGTAAAATAGAGGGCTGCCCGTCGATGGATGAATGAACGAGCTTCGCACGACCGGGAATAACCTCATTCACGTTTCCATCCGTCCTTCCTCGCACATCCGTGCTCGCAGGAGGGGCGGGAGGACGCCCGCAGAGTTTTACAAGATGCGCCATATGCGATACATTATTATACAATACGAGCCGCGTATTCTAAGCGCGACCGGCCAGCCAGGCTTTTCAGTTCGCTGTACCAGTTCGCCACAAAGAGTCGGAAATCTTTTATACGCGCGACTACTCGCGGCGCGGAGGACCGCTTGCCGCGCGTTCGCACACTCGGGCACCCGTGGAGCACGTGGATTGCCCCGCTCTTTCCTCTTTTCTTTCCTTCGTCCGTGAGCTTCTTCTCGCCGTGGACCAGAGCTCGCTGCTTTCTTTCGTGCTCCCTACGCTTTCTTTCCTACGCTCCTGCTCGCGAGGAACCCACCGACACGCGAGACACCACACGAATTCTCACGTCTCCCCTCGAGAACTCCTGCGGGTTCGCGCGTCTTCATCCACGACCGTTGGATCAGCGATTTTTCATTTTGAAATAAAACATTTCCGAACATCTTCCTAAGTCGGCATCAGTGAAGACATAAGCGGATCGTTTATCGGTGCCTCACATTAATTAACCCATTCACGGGCATCTCAGCCGGGAAGGACAAGCTTTTATCGTGGAAATAATAATTTACAGCATCGCGAGGCCGCTCCGGTTAATCCCGCCACGGCGCGGCGAGGACACCGGTTTAATATACGACACAGAACGAACCTTTAGGACATGCGCTGGTTGACTAATGCAGTAAGAACACGACACGAGGAACCGACACGCATCCCGAATATTTTGAGCGATTTTGAACAGGTTCTGATTTCATATTTTCACAGAGCTTGATTTTGAACCCGTATAACATAGGGTGGTGCTGGTATCAGACATGTTAATATTTGAACTTCCGTTCACCATATATTCCATTCAACTAAGTGTTTCTACAATGTTAAACCCTTTCTTAGAGCGAAGTACGTAGGAATATAATTTTTCAACGTCTCTGGTCACGGAAGACCGATCTAACGTATCGCTTTATTAAAACCAGCAGCCGGAAGCGCCGGTGAGGTCCGCTGAATGATCGCGCAATCTCGTAACACAGCTCGCTCACTCGCCTCGGCTCGCTGCATTTTCTCGTCGATTTTCTCGTCTGCTCGCTGGTCAGCGTCCGCGCGTTTCTTTCCTTCCCTTATTTCTTTCTTTCTCTTTTTTTTTCTTCATTTTATGAATAATGTAGCTACCGGCGGATACGCTCGCTCTTCGCGGAGGACACCGGTGCGCGTGGGACGGTGCCGGCAGCGTTACCATTAATCTAGATCACGGCATTACATTATCGTTCGCCTTCCACGGTGGCGTTCCCTGTCCGCTGGACAGGCCAATCCGATTTTCTCCGCGTTACTGTCATTCCCAGCTTTGTCGCTTCGCGCCTTTCTCCCGGCTTTGCCATCCCGGGAAATTGTCAGCCATATCGGTATCCATTTTAGCGATATCCACGGTTCGCTTTCTTATTTATTTTTCAAATATCTCGACAAAATTCTGGAACGTCATCGCGGAAACGTGTATCCGTTTATTAACGCACAGGTTAATAAGAATCCTTGAATCTTTTTAGAGGAGCAAACAGCGGTCGGAAGTTCCCTCGAGCAGCTGGACTGAACGAATGATTTCGCATCCAGTCGATGATGGATGCTTGAACGTTAATCAAAGCTCGCTCGAGGCTATTGGTTCGCTCGAAAATTCAAACCGTGCGGCTCGAGACTAATATTTCCTAAAGGGAATAAAACCGGGGACATAAATTTGCCGTTGTGCACGTATACGGACGTGTCTGGCCATTTTCAGCCGAGTATCAATTCGTAATCCGCTCTTGTTCCACTTGTACCCTACGAACGTGACGTTCGGACGATTCGTTAGGCCGCGAAACGACAATCTGGATGAACAAATTTTCCATCGACGGTCGCTAGTACTGGTCGAAGCGACGATATTGCAATTATACCTCTACCTAACACGGCACACTTGCGATTATATGGACTGTGAGATATATACTATGTATATACATTACGTAACATGACTGGCTGGTTAAAGTTTTCTCAACGATTGTTTGCTGCACCGGTGTTGGTGCTCGATTAACATTTAAAAAGCATTTTATCAGAACATCAAGCGTGACTTTTTCCTTTGGATAGACTTCGGTTGAGACACCCTGCTAATAGGCGACACTTGTTTCGATTCTTAAAATTGGTGTTAATAAGGAGAAAAAGACAGGATAAGGATAATCTTGGAATAAAGTTTCAAACGTAAAACATAAACCTTAAATTTCATATGACAGGAAACGTGTTAAAATTGAAAAGAAAAGATTGTCTTCGGACAAAATTCACCTGATCTAAAACGAGAAGAAAAATAATAAGACGACCTTCGGAACGTGCTACTCTTAAAAGCAATCTCGCAGCAGAGACTGGTTATCTTGGTTGAAATCAAAGTTTAATCGAACCGCCGCATCACGTCCTGTTCAAGATTCGCTCCCGAAGAATTTCAATCTGTACGTTTTCCAACGAGCGACTGACCACCAGCCTCTGACCATCGACCATAAAATCCTTCCCCACGATGTAATAATCACGGAATCGCCTCGCGAGCCACGGCTATGCCTATCTAGCCGAACCGTCTAATCTGAATATTGATCTACGAAGAAGAAGTAGAAAACGGGAAAGAGAAGCGGCCAAGGAAATATAAACTCGACGGGAAGACACACTGCGTCCTGTGATATGTGGGGTATCTAGCCAGAGGGTACGTAGCTCATCTCCGCCGACGCAATAAATATGGACGATTACAATGTTGCATGCTTGTTAGGGTGTATAGCCGCTTCGGGACATGCAGGGACACTTCAAATTTACGATTAAGCCTTGTGTGTTTATAATACTAAAGGTATTTATTAATTGAGAGAATAGTGTATCGTTCTGATTAGTACGTGAAAACAGAGAATTAATGTCGTTTTCAATAAGGACCAGTATCAGGGGAGAGAATATTTGCTGTTGAAAGCTGGAAGATCGTTCTAAGCTTAGAAATCATTTCTCACACCTACTGAAATATACTTAGAACCAACTAAAATTGAGATAATATGACAGGGATGATTGAAAAATTACAGCATCCCTTAGAAATCACCATTGAAACCCGTCCAAATTTCCTCATACCTCATTAGAATCGATTGAACAATTAAATTATTGTCGCAATGGGATTGAGTAAAAATGTCGAGTTAGAATACTCAACCGATTGCAGCAAGTACGTGTAGAAATGTATGGAGCCAACGAGCGGCCCGACAATCTAACCATTCATCAGACCAGGACCAAGGAGGTCCGCGATCCGTGGAACAGGAAGGAGAAGGCGAAAGGGTTGCGGAGGGCCGAGGATCGCAGTAACCCGATACTTTTGCAGGGATGGTTTATGTGGTGACACTCGCGATTCCGTGGTAGACACACGACTCGCAGCGACCTTGCGGGCCCTGCAAGATAGACCCCCTGCCGAGCTACGCCGAATCCTCTTACCGAGTAACGATGAGCAACGGCCGGGACACTCGTAAAAACCCCATACGAATACCCGGACAGGCGTATGGAGAACGGGGTTTATATGCGCGAACGTGTCGCTGGCATGCGTACGAATTAAAGTCCATGGAATTTTGATCTTAACCTGGAACGAGTTCTTCCAACCAATCGAAGTACATTCTGAAATTACCCTGACACTGGTCCACGGGATGACATTATGTTTTTCTTTAACGGATTTCAAGAAATTTAACTTTCTTTGTGTCGTAAGAAAAGATTCTTAAAATTACTGCTTGATTATTTAATTTTTCAAGCGTTGCTTTAAATTCAAACCTACTCCACAATCAAAATACGAATAAATTTCCTGAGTGACTGTATGTCCACTTCAATTAATTACCTTCTCAATCACCGAACATTGTCCAACGCGATAAAAGGGATAAAAGGACACGATCGAACGATGTACTCGATCCTGCATACAAATTCGAACGCGACAAACAGAATTATCGTTATCGCGGTCGGTGCCTTGTGCGAAGAATTATCAGGAATTAATACCAGCCGGCAACGACGGTTGAGCAAGAAAAGAAAAAAGATTGAGGTGACGGTAGTTGTAACACGAAGAGTGGAGTGACTCCTAGCGGGGCGCCGTTGCCAGCGAATCTGATAATAGTGAGAAGGTTTATCGCCTCAGCGAGAAGCTATCATTCGTGTTCTCGCTGCGTTCGGTCGCGTCCTGCGGCTGATACATGAAGTGTCCTGCGCGCAGGTGTCGCAGGACAAATACGGCTGGTCGTGCTCTATCTCACGCAGGATCTACAACATCGTGATATCGCGGAGATCTCTTTTTTAAGATCCACCGAACGTATGATTTATTTACATCGCTCGCGTATTTGTTTTCTTCGACTTGCCGACAGGATTGATAACTCTTTGAAGAAAATTTGGTTAATTTTCCTTTAAAAGATTGATCAAATTGCAAAAGAAAAAGAAGAGACACCTCAAACGGATCGACTTATCCTATCATCGATCCTCTCCAAATTCCCTAACCGACAAGTAGTCGAAAATCGTTCACGCGACACTTCCTTTTACCAGAAAAAAGCTCTCGTTTAACGAGCCTTAAAGCTGATAAACCCGACAGAGAAGCAGCTGCTATTACGTCGATGGAATGTGGTGGTCCCCGAGGGGTATCTTGAAAATCGCCCCTTAAAGCACGCCGACCGACGTCCGTTTCTTCTTCATAGCCTCTCTAATCAGCCCTCCCCTTGTCCCTCCCGGCGTCGGACAGAGGTTGATTAGACTCGTAGCAGAGATAACTGAACGTCCATCGAAGATCCTCTCTTATCTGGCCTCGCATCTACTCCGCGTACCCCGGAATTTCGACGAGTTCCCGGGGAACAGCCGAGTCAGGGACATAAATATGATAGAGTCATGACCTGGACCCGGTATCCACGCACGGTAGACGACACACGGAGCCGCTGGTGTCTCGCACCGGGTAACATAATACGCGAGAGCACAGGCCTCTCCTCGCACTTCTCGGACATGCATCATCGGTAGCCATCCCGATGTCGCAGTATTTTCTCGGTCCCTTTCTTAGATCGTAACACGGTTGAGGCACCGAGTTATGTCCCCCGGTTCGTTATCCTTGCCAGTTCACCACTCGCGTCCTGATTAAACCACGGACGGTGGGTCGCTAAAATAGCGATTAAAATGAAAAATGAAACGATGGAACTAGCTTCTATTAGATGCGATTTACTGTTAACTGTTTATTTTCAAAAAGAAATTGCCATTGCTCTGTTAACCCGCTGACAACTTCAACTCGAAACTCGTAAAACGAAGGAACAAAAGTAAAAATCAATTGAAAAGTGATCAAAAAGCATGGGACACGATCTGAGGAGCAGGTTGCATCTATTTTCGTGAGAATCTTTCGTACGGACCGGTCGTGGTCTCGTGCTCGTCCTTTTTCGAGCAAGGATTCTCGCGCGTACGACGCGAGCAGGGGGTTCCAGAAGGGCCGAGAGTCTGCGCGGCGCATCTTAATTATGAGGGCTAAATTATGAGCGAGCTCCCGGCGCTGAAATATTTGTGTGTTCGCCGGTCGAGGGTTATGGCTCAATTACCACTCGCTATTTCCTTTGCGAGCCGTTGATTTAAGGCGACCACTTCCTGCGCCCGAAACACCGACTCCGTCCTTCGCGAGAAACTCGTTCGATTCACGGGAACTTTTTAAACGAGACACCGTCACCAGCGTTTGATCTCGCTCGATCTTTGAGAAATTCGACCCTCTTTTTCCAACAATTTTAAATCATTCGCGACGATTTTCCGCTTCCTGTAGCTTTAACAGTTGATTGACTTGCTCTTTAAAGAAAACTCAATGAAAATGGGCTATTTTCAAATTTGAACCAAAAAATTGACATAACAAAGGATGCGATACAAGCCTTTACTTTAAACATTTCGTTATCTTGAAAGATTACATTGTCATTTTTCGTGACAACTTTACGCTTTTTATTTTCGAACGATGGTTACCGGTCCGGTAACGAGCCCCGAAGGAGGACCAGCTCTTCTCGCGAGTTTATCATCGACGAATTGAGACGTTAAGCGGGAGATCGTAATCGAAACTTAATGCGATCAGATAGCGGCTAATTGCAGTCAGACCACTTCGGTAGTCGCATCGAGAGGAAATCGTAAAACTTGAGCGCACGGTGTCGAGCTACACGCACTCTCCTCCTAGTATCGTAATCTAAGCTCTGCGATCTTGTCTTTGGCTGGCCGTCGCGCGAACGGAAAATTTTACGGTCTTCGAGAGATTTTCATTTCCTTAAAGAGGATGCTGTGCACCTCGGGGATTCCAACGAGGATCGTGGTGAAAAATATATGTTGCTAACGCTTCTAGTAATCTTACTAAACTTGCTCTCCGGATTAACTTAACTGCAAATTGCAATAAATATAAGTATCCTCGATGTACTCGCTATTGGGTCTAATATTGTTTACGACAAAAAATTCAATTCTCATGTTTTTGAAAGAAAAGATTAAAGGATAATTAATAAAATCGTCGCGTTCTAATTGAGGAACCAACAGGCTTTTAAAGGTGTAGCCATCGAAATTATGGGGTTTGCAGAATTCTGAGACGATCGGAATCCCGAGAGGGTAAAATGAAATCCAAGAGGTGACATTAAGTCGTTAGACTTGTGGAAGTCGCCGGATGCTCCGGCGAACCGGTTCAAACGAACATCGCCATTTCTACAACGAATAAGTGAATTTTATGCACTCATACATCTTCAATCGGGAAAATATAAACACATTCCGTTTCGTGTTGATTAATTTTCAGATGTTAAACGTTGATTTACTAGCGGCATAAAGAGTCGATCACAAATGTAATGCTCTTACACGATGCATTACTGCACATTTTATTTAAATATCTATCATTCGTTCAATGGAATTAGAAAACGTCCAGTTGATGACTTTTGCAATTTTATATTCCTTATTATATTTGACAATACACTTAATAATTTCATTTCTCATAGGATCGTGACAGTGACTGTCAAAGTGTTAATCCATTCTTTAGGAATTATTTTTCAATCCACAAGACAGATTCATACGAAACCACGTATGAAGTTCATATGCAAAGGCTCGACGATAAATTATGCGTGTCCAGCGTCCCACGTGGCGAGTTTACTCGATAAATACCGAGTTCTTGGGCCTCGAAAAGCATCCAAGGTAAGAGAGAGACGAAAGACCAGGTTCCAGCAATGATTTCGACTACCAATAGCGAAAATAAACCTGTAGGAACATACGTTCCGGCAAATCCGATCCGACGTACCCTTCGGTACTCGGAAAACGCTGGTAAATTTAACGACCCCTCTTTCGTCAACCCTCGTATCACGCTTGAAAACACGCAGACGCGTCTCCGGATATAAGACGACTTCAATGCCAACTTAGACATTTCTATTTATCACATTTCTAGCGAGCTCTAATACCTGAAGACACTTCGAAGTTACCTATACCTTTCTCGATATTTTACCTCAAACACCGCATACATTTGCTTTGAAAGAATCTCTTCGGAAGAGACTCGTTTCAATTCTGAAGCTTAACAGGTCAAATGGTCGGCGCCCACGTAACGAATTCGCAACGAAATTGCCCGGCGTGGGCACGAAATTCCAAACGGCCCCCGAAGCGAGACGGGTCCCGAATTAATTACCATCCGGCATTGAACTTGTCCGGGTGTTCTCGCGTGTGCGAGCTCAGTGGCGCCCCCGTGGAAGCATCGGCGGATGCTCAGCCGAGCTCGGATCTTGTTGCGGGTAGTTCATTAGTCGCATTAGAGCAATTTATCAGCGATCAGGGGTCTGGACACGCTTCGATTGCCGACACCGTTCATATTAACAACGAATGGAAGGCCGAACAACGCGTCCGACTTAGAAACAACCAGCGATCCTTCAACTGGGAGTAAAAAAGGAACGGAACAATCCAGGAAGCTCTTACGTGCAACGATCTCTTTACGCGCAAGCAACTTTTACAACGGAGCCACCGGTCCGGGCCGAACTAGCACGCAAGCTGACCGTCCATTTTCGACGTTGCATACGTTCCCATTTACCTGGAAAGTGGGCTCATTAGGACCCTCTCCTCCTGGTTGACACTGCGTTTGCAAATGAATACCGGAGCACCTGTGCCGACTTAAGTCGCCGTTGCTTCCCCCTACCCCATCCTCTTTTCGCTAATTACATCCTGTTCGATGTCAAAATATCAAGATCCACCGAGGGGACAGATAAGTGGAGCCCTCTTTGTTTCTTCTTTTGCCGAGACCGCCATCAAGGGACGAACGCTGATAAAGGAAGATAACGGGGAAAGCGAGACTGTGTCCCTGTAGATGGGACCGATTCCGTTCGATCTGCTCTCAACTGCTACGATTCTGATACGATGGGAGAAAGTATATCCGAGGAGGAGGTGGGATGCTGCGAGTATACGAGTTGATAAAATGAACAGTGTAAATATTAGGACAGTAGTTACTTAATGAGATTACAGAGAGAATCTGCATATGTCCATTTAAAATCATGAAAATTCAAAGGAATTCAGCCATCGCATCTACGATAACTCTACTAGAGCCCTCAGCCTCTATTACCATCTCTATTACCACTGGATATTCCCAATTTCTCTGAGCCAGCTAACGTGTTAACCGAAAGCACACCTTTTCGCAACCAGACATCTCCAGCCATCATCATCAATTGCCCAGGACAGGCATTGATCGCTTTGGTAATTCGATACAAGAGATACTGGACGCATGAACGGGTCGTCCAGTTGAATCAGTCGGGCGAAGTGCAGGCGTTAGAAGAAGCAAACTTTCCATCCAGCTTCGTCGCTGCTGGAAATAATTCCTTCGGAACGAGTGGCGGGAGTTACGAAAGGGTGTCACGCGAACGCAGGCTGTCTAATAACCAGCGGCGACAACAGCAACAACAGGAGATCGCGCATGCGAAGCAAAGAGATAAGGGTTTTCTGGGCCTGAACCAGTGTCGTGACGGGATGTCTGCGTTATTCCGTCTTGCCCGTCACTCTTGTATGACGAGGAGAACGACTGTACAGAGACCGGTACCGGTTCGACAAGGGAACCATGCGACTCGCGTGCAAGGGCTGCTCGACGTGTGAACACGAGCTCCGCCACGCCTTCTGCTTCGACACTGCGCCACGTCGCGTAGTTTCCAACAGACGAAACGTCGCGGTTGCGATCTTGAGGAATGCCGTGACGCTTAGTTCTGGGTTGAAGTTCGCGTTCTATGCTCTTTTTGCTGAACGATAGCTCTGAAAGCTTCGCGGCTCAGGTGAATCCCCTTGGAGCTTTTCACCGACGTCAAAGAGCGAAAATAGAAGAAGAGAAAATTCCACCCTTCCGCCTCTGTTTCAAAAGAGCTTCGTGTAATCGTGGAGCGCGGCATTTGCATCTCGGGCACGAAACGACGAAATCATCGTGAACCGAGCGCTCGCAAAAGCTTGTGGGGGGCTCGTCTTACACAATCGCATCAACGGGAAATCTAGGCTCTCAAATTTCAAGGTTTAATTTACAGGTACCGGGCGAGTAAATCACGGGAATCGCGTAAGCGCATCGCACCAGCGACAAATTTATTCCTTTTCCTAGTTGGATATCGCGTAACGCCGACACACTATCCGCCGTGAACAAAGTTCCTGGTTGAACGACAATAGAAAACACGGGTCACTTTGTAGGGAGACACAAATTTCATTCTTGGGTAATTCAAAACGGTTTCTTAGTTCGATGGTTTCTCTCCGACACCCTGAACAGTATTAAGAGAATTAAGAAAAAGAATTTCTTTTAACGTTCTTTCAATCCCACTTTCCATAGTTTCATGTAGAAATCTCTGTCGCGAATTCTAATCTTGTCGCAGTCGAGAGGGTGTCTTGACTGGCGCGTCCATGTTCGCGCGATAAAACCAGCCCCTTATCCCGAGGGATCTCGAGCGTGGCCTACGAGATCGGCTGACGCGATTTTCGAGGCATACCATCGCGTCCGAGGGCGAGTTGAAAACCGCGCGGACCAGAAAGAAAGAGTGCAAAAAGAACAAAAGAGGCCTCTGTTTGCCATCCAGCTACCGAAATCGTAAGAGTTAAATCGTCGGCTGGCAAGTTAAATATCTAAGCTACCAGAGAAATTGAAACGAGAACGATCTACAGAAGCGAGGTCAGAGGTTAAAGAGTAGGAAAATGAAAAAGAAGAAGAAGAATAGAGAGAAGCAAGTGCAGGGGGAGAAACATCCGGGGATGACGCCGCGCCGGTCTACCATCGAATGACGTCCGTAGCTCTCTGCAACGTGTATATCGTCCGTCGCTCGTGAAATGTAGATCGACGGTGATTTACTTATCAAGAATCGACGCTTCGCCGGAGGTAAATGGTCGAGTCGTGACCATTAGTCCACGGACTGGCCAGTCCCGTACGTAGCAAGTAGCCGTGTGTGCGAATCGACCGGCGGGGGAGTACGCTAATATCCGCGCCGTGTGAGGCCTTCCATGACCCAACACGATGTTCCCCTGTCCCTCTGCCGACCACCATCCAGATATTCCCTGGCGAAGCTTTAAATTATTTCGCTCCACCGATCGGCTACAGACGATCGCAGGGACGAGCGATCGCGATGACTAGAGGAGGCTTGATAGTTTCATTCCCGTGCTGAGTCGGTGCTGGATGATTTATGGGATTCGCTCGATCACCGAGTTGGATAGTGTTGTTCAGATCGAATGTATGCTTTTCTCATCTTTCTTTTTAAAGCGTTGAATCGATAACGAATGAACGACGGTAGCTTAATACTCGGGCATCCTTCAAATTTTTATTATACTCTGACAATAAAAACTGGTAAGGTACCTATAATCTAAAGTCCGTTTGTCGCCGACTCTCCGGCTACTTCTTATCGAAATACCTATTAGAGAAAATTCGGAAGTTTCGCTGCAAGAATGAAAAACTTGAAGAGCCCGTAGCTAAGTCCTTGCAAATTTCAACTGAAAGTACCGAGAACTCCCTGCGTCAGGGAGCTCTCCATCATAATTCAGCCTGTTTCTCAACGAAGTGTAAACACGTCGCGGAAGTTTCGTTCGAAAGCGCGCACTGGCTCGCCAGCTATTTTCATTCTAAAGGATTACGTCTTGGTAGACTGTTGAACGCGATGCCAGCGGAATTATTGCCTGTTCGTTTGGGATTAAAGTCTAAACCGGGCGCGAAATATGGCAAGACAGGTGATTTCCGCGTACCGGAGCCTGCGCGGAGGGCGCGATTGTTTCTAGGAATGGAAATCACTAGCCGTGGACGAGACGTGAGAGAATTCTTCAAGTTTCGCCTAAAGGTAAACCGAGGTGTCAACTTAGAGTTTCCTTAACGGAAGGTAAAAATCATGTTCAATCTACCATCGGAAAATGCATCGATGCACGTGCATCTATGGTTGAACTTCGCATTTGGTAAAAAAAAAGGGAGAATCCCAAAAATGATACGTCTGCTTGCAGACTAAAAACTTGGAATCAAATTGTTGCATAACTCATTACGGTTACTTGATCGCCCATAACCGCGGGGAAAGTTGATTAATCGAGGAATCGGTGATGTAGAAATCTGGGGAAAGGTCTGACAGAGGATGATGATCGCTCCAGTAAACGTTTTCCTCCTTGTTATGATCGATGAGAATGTTGATTATGCACCAAGAAAGATATAATAGTTGCGTTTAACATTGTTGACCGGTTAGGCATCTCGATTTTATAATACCTCGTTAAAGGAACAAAAGAGATTCATCGGCAAACATTGGAGATTTCAAATTTTATTTATTATTCATTTAGTCCGTTCAGTTTATCCACTTTTCAGATATCATTTTATTTGATACAACGTGATCTTTTGAGGAAAGTCTGAATGACTTACATAAATGGACCCATATCGCATTGTTTTCCACGCGTCAAGCCATTGTGTCAACGATAATTTTTTGTTATTCCACGCGCGATTCGTTTGTCGAGTCTCGATTAGCAGTTAATTTATTGTCAATCGCGTGGAAACGTCGTTAAAACGGACCCTTATCGTCGTGGCCGAACAGGCTGCTCGAGGTCTCGACATAGTTGCACGAAATGGTTTCAGACGACGAGCAAGCCTCTCCGAATGGCCGCTGGAATTACAGAAATTGCTGCTTCGCGCTTGACTTGTCGTCCTGACGAGCCAGACTATTCTCGGACCAACTTGTTACCAGTTGACCCCGTTACTCGAATTGTTATTCAGATTCTGCGACACGTTGCAACAAGGATAAAACATTTGGTAAGCGAAGAATAATGTCCTTCGATAAAGGAAATTTTCGAGAAATAATTATGTTAACGTTGAAACGACGTTAATAAAGTTGCGAGAAGAATTTGATATTGAAAATCATCAAGGTTGTACGGATATAGTTATTCCGAGTTAACGATATAAAGTTCAACCACAAACCACGGATATCCTCGGCAAGCATTGCCGATAAACGCCAGAGACACTTTACTTTGCGGTTTTGTTTAATTGCTTTAGCGTGGAGCATTATCAGCTGGCGTTATGAAGATTCATATAAATGCAATTATTAAACATTTTCCTGTTGTACAAAAAATTAGTATCTATATTACCCAGAATAAAGATTATAACAAAACTGTACCACTCTGTGTACAGTGTCACAGCGCTACAACCCCTCACATCCCACCCTCTGAATCTTGAAATTAACTCAATATCTAATTTTTTAAAGAAAAATCAAATTGACAATTTGTTGCTTAAATAACAACCCTAATGGTCGATGGTTAATCAGCGTAAGAAATATTGCAATCCACTCACCGATAGTAGTCCTTCTTGCAGTAAATATTTCCGTCCCTGCTGAAGCAAGTCACTTCACCGTCTAAACCCTGACGACAGTGGGAGCACTGAAGACACGCCGCATGCCACCTCCTGTCCACAGCTTGCAGGTAAAACCTGTCGGATATCCGGAGGCCACATCCGGCGCACACCACTCCAGGAACATCCTCGGACTGTGCCGGAGGGGTGGGTGGTGGTTCCAGTTTAGGAATGGCGTGCAAGTGTTCCGTGGTTTGTTGTTCTTGCGAATGAGTCTGCGGATGCAGGTGGGAGTGATGATGGTGATGATGGTGATGGTGATGGTGGGTCGTTTGCGGCGGCATGCTCAGGTCGCTTGGGTTCTCGAAATTGCTGTTGTTGTTGTTGTTGTTCCTGTACTCATGTCCACCTGGTTGACATTTAAACGATTGATCGAATGACTGGATGAACAATTTCTGTTTGAAGGATAGTGAAGGGATGATAATGGCGAAAGTATCGAAAGGAACAATTAAGAGTTTATAGGAAATTATTTTTGAAGAGATAGAGAAAGTTTCGAAAGTTTGGACCAGCCGGTTTATGGTGTGTCTTGTTAGCAAAGTGGAAAGCAACCAACCTCCAGGAGAATCGTAGTCCCTGGAGTCGTAGGGGGTGGTGGGTCCGTCGTAGCAGTTGTTGTTAGTGCCACAGTGGGTCTGGTGCAGGGGCGTATGATGGGGCCCGTGATGGTGGGCGGCAGGAGGACTACACGGTAAGGTGGTGGGTCGTGCAGCGTCACCCATAGACGCGGGGAGGCAGGGACTTAGGTCCCTCGCCTGGTCCACTGCTCCGGGCCCCCCCGCGCTGCCGGGCCCCCCTTGACGCCCCACAGCCAAGCCGCTGCCACGATCCTGCGAGCTGGCCGGCTGCTGGAACAAACATTCAATCGACTGCTTCAGAAATTTTTCTCTGCCGGATACCCTAATCACACTTTCATTACCTTGACTTTCAATGACCAACTCTAAACGAGAACAATAGTTAGATTGGGACCTACTTACTTTAAAATGAGTGGATGATGTATGTAACGTAGAACTGAAAGTACTTCTCCTGATCTTGTAATCACACAGAACACCCTTATATTAAGAACCGAGTATCAGGCTACTCGTTACACACAACTATCATTGGTTGTAATCATGATATCTAAGCGCCAGTATGTCAATTCCTTCGATCAAACCATGGACACGTTATAGGGGGAAAAAACAGAGTAAAGAACGCGATTAATTTGTTGGAACAAAATCCTCGCACCTTCGCCCCATAGCCACGAGAAGATGAAAAAGTCGGATCACGAGAAACCAACGACCAAAGTGAATCACGCGGTGAAAGTAATCAAGGAGTATCCAATTAAAGGATCGAGTAGAGACAAAAGCCGTCTAAAAACGTCGCGTCAACGGACACCATAGGCTATCCGCTGAAAACCTGTAATCCCGAACGATCGAGGTGAAGAAAAAAGGCAGCTCGGTAAAAGTAACCGACGACAGGCTCGAACCGAACAAGGAGAAGACACTTTCCACGGCAGTCCACGAGGAGAGACTGTAAAGGACATCGTCGGAAGACGTAGCCGCGCGAGGATACCTCCTAGTCCGTCACAGGCAACCGGAATAGGCGAAATAGGACAACAACCTAACAGGCACGAAGACCAAGACGAAGACGAAGACGGGGACGGTATCCAAAGTGACAGCGGATTACGGCTCGGTTGACATCGGCAAAGGGCAAGAGGGCTGGCTAGAGGAAAGGAGAAAGATAAAAGAGTGGCATGCTGACGGCAGTAGCCGCTCGCCTCTGATGGATGTCGTAAGGCGGTGTGCGCATGCGCGCCACCCTATAAGGTGCCCGGAGCCGACCAATCCGAGTCGCCGCCGTGTTTCAACTGTCAACGCGGTTGCGGCGTACCGCGGTGTGCTGGAGACATAAATTACGTGGCGAGCTGCCCTGGTCCTTTCCTTCTTCTCCCTCTTTCCGCCTCCCTTTTTTCCACTAACCTTCTTTCTCTTTCTTCGCTACGATATATACCTCTTTTCTTCCTCTTCGTCGTCTTCTTCCTCCTCTTCTTCTTCTTCTTCTTTACTTACAACCCTTTCTTCTTCACTCCCTTCACTCCCTTCTCTCTCTCTCGTGAAAAACCAATGCTGTACTTTACGGCACCAGATACCGGTATTTACTGCGCCTTAGCCGAAGCGGCACGTTTGCGATCGGCCCCAAAGGACGGTAAACTTTCTGTTGCCCGATTGTCGTAAATATCGTTCGACGGTGATGTTACTGCTGACGAATTTAAACTTGAATTCCATCGTACAACCCGGAATTAATTGTTCCTGCGTTGCGTCGTGTTGTGCTTTGGGCAGCCATCATTTTGTACACCCCTGATGTCACAAACTTCTCAGATGTAACATGACTTAACCAGATTTTACTGCATTCGATACGAACCGATTCGAATCAATCCCGATTCGAATCATTTCTCAGATGTCTGTAATTTGAACGGCCCGACCCGAATCCTAACTCAGGAACCCATAATTTCGAGAATTCGAACCACCGCAACCCGATGTAATTTGATCCCAGCCGAACTGAAACTAAGGTACCCGTAATTTCGGTAATCCAACACGACATGACGCGACCCGAACCCGAACCTGCCCCAAACTGGACTCGAAACCAAACCCGACCCAAATCCGACCCAATCTGATCCGAGTCTACCCTAAGGTAGTTGTAACTTCAGGAACCCTTGCGCTTCTGATTGGAATGAAATTTTTGGACGATGCAATTTGAAATAAATTTTATTCGTCACAGAAAAATGTCCCTAGCATGTGAACCATCTTTTCCCTAGTATTAAGTACATACATTCGCTTAAGCAATTCATCGATAACGCGTAATGCAGTGGCAAGCTGTTCTCCACCGTGTGAAACAGAAAAAGAACTTATCGATACAACGATCTTCGCATTAAATTCGCATTTCGGTTGCGACACAAATACCAACTCTCTGACCATCTAGTGTGCGTTTTTTTTTTTTTTTATTTATTCCATCGACATCGTTCGATTCATTCAGCGATAATGATGCGCGCGAGCCGCGTAAAAGAGATCGATATCACAGTAAACGTGGCGGTTGTCGAGTTCTTTAGCGCGAGGGAAAACTAATAGAAATTGCAAAGAATCTCTCTTGTTTGTTTGCTACGATGGATTTTCACTGTTACGCGAACGATCGGCCGTTGTCTGTTATGTAATAAACCGGGTCGTTGAAAAGAATCCTAAGAACGCGCGTTTCGTCGTGTGTCGACGGTGCTCCTGGCGTGCAACCTATCGGGAAACCGTGGCTCGTTTCCTTCGAAGATCATTGATTAAGCTTCGATTGGAACTTTGATTGGGCGACTTTCTTGCCGCTCGTATCTAGCTGAGACACCCCGCGGTGGTGAACTCGATTCAACGTACGAACGTGTGATTTTTGAACGAGCTGACTCAATCCGGCTAATTGGTGTACAGGTGAATTAATATCGTGAACAACGACGATCTCGTTCGGTTTTATTTGGTGTTAAACGTTAATATTATATTAATGCTTATTCGGATATGCAGATATTTCCTGAGGCCATTATTTTAAATACCATTTCATCGAATTTACTTTCCAACGTTTAAAATCTTGGGATTACATAAATTTTCAAGTAATTACGTATAATAACAGGGATTCGAGCGCCCTTAATTTAAAGATTTGCGGGTTCGCTGTAGCCCCAGAATCTGGAGAAGGGTTAATTATGCAAAGTGGAAAACTTTAATGGAAAAATAAAACATCCGTATTCTGATTAATCTTCGCTACGGTGGTCAACGTGTTAAATACTTAACACAAGCTTTAAACCTATCTTTTGTTAAAGAATTCCAATTACCATTATGAAAATCATCACAACAGACGGTTTTTATCTATTTACCCGTACGATTCTCGTTCAGAATTTACTTTAAGATGCATCATGCGCTCGCGTTCTAAAAGAAAGGGTGGCAAAAACGTTCGTGAGAAACGCTCGTTCCGATGGAAAAATGGAGGCACAATTTCCATTCGTGACTCGAAGAAATATCTCTTGTTCGCATTCGCGGCTGGAGTTTCTTCTTTCGTTGATGCTCGATACGGGAGGGAAAGGTTGGGAAATCTCATTGAACGACGTCGAAAAAAAAAACGAGAAGCGAAGAAGAAACGGCGACCATGGAACAAACTCGAGGAACATCTTCGCTAGCCACAATGGAGTGTTAAGAAATGCACCTTGCCGTTGGAAAAAACTTACATTGTTCCAGTGATTCACGGCGGTTAATAATGACATTAGGCTGAGAAGAATAAATGAAAATACGGTTCACTTTCTGCACGATGGATCGACGAGCCCTTATCTTTTAACCGGTGAACGGTTAAAGGGTCAAGAAATTAACCTTCAGAGGGCGGACCATGGAGAGAGCCGGAATTTTCCCTGAGAAACTATTCTTCTCTTTATTTCCAGGAACAAGAAGAGCAACGTACAGCATCCCAATCAAAGGAGAAGGAGCGTTCATTTCCAGAATTTTTCCGCGGTTTCGTAAGCGTGGCCTGACGATCGATACGGGTATCCCATAAATTTCCCACGAAACCCCGATCGATCTTCAACGAGTCGAGCCGCGGTAGAGATCCTTATCCATCTCGAGAGTGGACCTGCCAGGGGGCCGGTGCTCGGACTGCAAAACCGACTTTCACCGCGGCGAACTTGCACAAGACTCCGCCTTTTTCATTTTCGCGAAACGCGAGGTAAATAACGAGCGCGGAATCCGCCTGTCGCGCGGGATGCCAGCACGAAAACTCGTAGAATGCCGTCAGAAATGTCGCTCGACGGCCGGTCTAGCCGATTGTACCACCCGTCAACGCTCGAAACTCTTGCGAGATATCGAACATCGAATTCCACTATCTCCTTCTATCGTTCACCCTACGTGTTTCTCTCTCCCTTTTTCTTTCTTTCATTCATTTGTCTTCTTTATTTTCGTCGCGTGGACGCGTTGCGGCGAGCGATAACCGCGTGATTCGCGCCGCGACTTTGGGACTCTGATAAGCAATCGGTGATTCATCATTGCGGCGGTTGTTGATTAGAAAATTCGTGTACAGAGCTGATGACTGGAGCTGTCGTGTCGAGATAGGACCATTTTTAACACGTTCGCAACTGATCGTGAGCGTGTGTGCATTAGGGTGAAATGAAATGTAAAGGCGGAGTTCTTTTTTATTTATGACTTCTATAGGAATGGACGACAAGTTGTCTTTTATAATGATATTTAAGAGGCTGAACCACCTTAATCAGTTCAGAAATATTACATTTTTTGTGAATTTATTTGAGAAAAATTTTGAAAATAAATCAATGAAAAACCAGTCACACAATTTTGATCTTTTCATTCCACCCTCGGGCTCTCGCGAAAAGAACACATCCATATAAATGTTGAACTTTCCGCAAACTTCTTTTTACCGTAAATAACCATATATTTCTATCGTCTTCGGAACGGTTGCATTAAAAAAAAAAAAAAAAAAAAAAAGAGCAGGAAATTCGCGGAGATCGAGCGTCCACGAGTCTCGGATCCTAATAAACACGCGCGTCCCATGCTGACCGCGTATCAGCTTCCCTTGGCCAGCCATGATAGTGATAACAATAAACAGCCTCGTCCACTCGGCTGCAGCCTGTGGTTTTCTCTCTTAAAACGCGTGGGCGACGCTTAACACCGCAGAGAACCGATAAACTTGCTCGCTATCTGCACTTCTCCGCGACGACCGGCTACTACCAACCGGCTCGACAAAATATTGGAACCTCGGCTACTTCAGTGCTACTGTGCCACCTCGATTATTTGGCGACGATCCGATAGAAAAAAAGAAATGTAAAAATATCATTGAAAAAGTACTGTCGAGATTTTCTTTGCAAAGAAACTTTGAAATATATTATCATAAGTGAGAAAATTGTTTGATATTTTTAAATTTGCATTTTTATTAGTCGATGATCGTTACAATTATACGTAACACTCCAATCGTTACGAATAACAATTTTCGTGTACCTAGTGCAATTTTGCATGTCATCGAAGCCCACACACGTGCTGCTAATTCGATGAATCGGCAAGATTTCAAGGAAAATTGCAAATTTTTCTGATTGATACCTCGCAAACAAGTCTGATGAAAAAAATCGGTGGAATCGAGGCGAAATTGACGTATTTCTTGGCTATGGAAACGAATACATGGTTGTCCTTGCTGCACATCCGGTGCATTATTGCATAATCATCAAAGGATCGAGCTGCAGCGAAGGGAAGCGATTCGATTGCTTTGAAACGAGAAGAAGATAACTGATAATTGGAAAAAAATGACGAATTTCTTGAATCTTGACTTCCGGGCAATTGGAAGAAAATAATCTTAGCTGCCTTGAGATTTTTCTTATCGTTCCTCACGATGAACCCGTCTTTTTTCTCCATAAAACGCTTCAAATTGAATAACTTTGAGGTAATGACGTCGCATCGTGTTCTGATATAATATCATTGCTACGTTTTATTTTTTAACGACGTATCACATCTTGAAATAAGAGTATGATTCCTTTTCTTCAACCGTAAGACCAGCAAGACCGTAAGGCAGCGTGAACGAAACGCGATTATTCTATTTTTAGTGATTCACAAATTTCGGAGTTGGGATATCTACGGAATGTTATAAACTATAAACGTGAAATTTGATTACAAATTTGAAAATATTTCCTTCTTATAATTCTCACTGCGGACAAACTCCAAAACAGTTTTCCCCAAAATCTAAATAAAAATGCAAAACCTTTGATCTTTTACAAAATTAAAATAAAAATTCATCTTAATTACACAGTTCAAGGTAGCGTGTATTGCTCCAAATTTATTTCTAAAGATCAGCAGTTTGAAGAAAATGGAGGATGATAAAACGAAACGTTTCAAAGGAAAATGCTGAGCATCTCCCTGTAATGAATCAGTGTAGAGGCACATGGAAAGCGGCAGCCACGAGAAAATAATTATTCGAACGCTAAAAAGCGAGGCGATGCAGAGACACAGATCAGTCGCATGCCGGGCAGGCCAAGAATCGCGACCTGACCCCGAGATATTGGTTTCCCTCCTTCGACGGCCACTTTGCGTTCCGCGAAAATTCAGATCTCTGCCAGCGTTGCGATTCCGTCGCAATTAATCGTGTCCGAAACGCGTTGGACCCGCTGAAAGAATGAATAAACGTCTCAGGGTGTCGCAACCGAAGGATATTTTCAATATTCCCTACCCAAGAAAAGATAAAACGGAGCAGCGAATATTTTAATATCCAAAACTCAATTTTCTTTTTTAATTTTTCATGAAACTGAGCTTTCTGTTGCACCTTGTGCGCTTCACAAATAATCGCGGTAACCTTGAATGACGGTGACTGTACCAACTATGACCCAGACCGTCGGCTCGGAATATGAACAGTCGAAGGTTAAAATATGGACAGTTTTCCATGAAGAAAGTATCGCGGTGCAATAAATAATACAAAGAGCGAGGCGGTCAGTCGCGTATTAAACATTCGGGCCGCGATGACCGCCGCGACGGCGGATATATCTTGGCAGGGCCTGCTAATAAATAACGCTCTGCACAAACGGACCACTATCACGGACAGACACGTTCGTGCCACGACGCCCTTATCTCATCGAAGTTACAATAATCACACTCTTCGGACGACCGAGTCCTCGGCTCCACGCTGACGCACGCGTCCGCACCGCGCCGTGTGTATGGAAAAAGATTGAAAAGCGTCGTGAGACTAAACGACGCCGTATCGTGCCGTGACGTCGGTAATCGAACGTGATTGAATAGTCAACAGATTCGAGTAGCTTGCTGTGTTATGGTTCGAGCGAAACGTCAAGCTGTCAAACGGAGTAGTCGGAATGATGGTTCGAGTTGATTATACTAAATGACAGAAGAGAGAATTAGAGTAATCAGAGAAAAGTTTCAGTAAATTGAATTCCTGTGGAGAAGGATGGAAGGAATTTAAGTAGATTGTGCTGGTGATAGGAGAAAATTGAATAGTAGATTATAAGAGCAGACTTCGCATGGTGATTCGAGAAGAATTTGAAGTTCAATTTTATGAAGTTTTAACTAGCTAACTAGAAGCTAAATATTTTTTTTAAATTCCTACAACTGTCATAAGTGAATCGTGTCATTATCAAGCTCTCTAAAGATAAGAGATTAAAGAAACGTCTGAAAAATCTTGCTACTCGCAATTCACCCAAAACTATCTTGAGAGATTGTTATTTATTTTCGTTTGGCAGTGTGCAGACACCGTCGCGAGATGAATTATTCGCGCCCAAAGGCGGTGACGGCGGGAAAAATTAGTTGCGCAAGGAAATCGGTGCCGTGCCGGTTCCGTTCGGATGACACGCTCGAAAAAGCCGCGAAATATCATTCTAGTCGGGTACGTACCGTTTCACGCGATAATATAATCGCGCCAGCACCGAACAGCAGAGATTACAGAACGCACGGCGCCTCTGGACTTTACACGACAGCTTTTAATCGGCCACCATTGCCTCGGTAAACAAAATATTTACGTCGTGATTTTTCACGAAAATTGTATGGACAGCCTGAATCCCTTGCCATAGGATTTTTCTAGCAACCGTGTCCGTCAGAGCTAACTATCCGCTGCTGCAATGTTAAGATAAATAGGGAAAGTTGAAATATGCATACTTTGTATTTAACGAACCTTGACCGTGCAAATTGTAATTAGAACTGAACTTATAATTCAACTGTATCACAAATACGATCCAGCAATATTGCATCACGACCTCGATATTATAAATCAGATAATTACTTTTAAGAAATATTTAAAAATTGATACTTTCACATGTTTCAAGAGATATTAATAACCGAAATGATCGAATATGATCGCTTGAATTACTTAATTACATAGAATTAAGTACAGGTTACATTTTTTAGTATCCAATATCACTGATCATTTAAATATTTATAATATCACCGTATCGAGAATAAATTTGTTTCTCATAAAATGCTAATTGATATTGAAATAATCGATTCTTCATTGGAAGAAAAGAAAATGATGACGGTCGTTGAAATTCTGGTTTAAAAATTCAACAGGGCGGGTTCAATTTCATACGAGATCGCGTGAAAAGCAGCCTTGAAACGGAGCACCGTGCGTTTGCATGTAGCCGTAGTTAATGCATCGGTTCAATTAGCAGCCGACGCGGTGACACGGAACAATCAATTACGTTTGTTTACAAGGTGTACCCGTTAACGGCGCGACCATTGAACGGTCGTTTAAAACGAAATTAACATTCCTCGAAGATGAACGCCGCGCTCGGTGATCGTACATTGCTCGACGACGCTCGAAACGCTCGCGGAATGGAAACGAACGTAGCCACTGAAAATCGCGAAAGCACGTTCCATCGTTTCATTCTACAAGATATCTCCTTGAGGAAGTAACAGCTTCACTATTGTTAATTCTGATAAATTCTCTGTATTTTTGTTTATAAATCGCGTCTTTGTTTTCTCTTTTAAGCATCACTGCCACGGCTTTTTATTTACGGAGTAGATAATAATTTTAATAGGTATCTGAGCATGGCGGACAGTATGAATTTTAATTTTTATTCTTGCTTTTAACTTTAACTGGACTCATTTTGAATCAACATAAGAATCGTCGCGACGGGGAGCAATGCAAGAAACGATTGAAAATACACTCTCCGGGGGTGAAACGAACCCTCGCGTGTCGCCGTCCATTACACCATAAATAACAATATTCAAAAGTTTACCAACTTCACAGCAATTCATCAAATCGTACACCCCGTTCGCACGCAGCCTGTCATCAACAAGCCCTTTTTCTATCGCCCCGCGGTTCGCGATCGAGGAACTCGTTTCAATCGTGCCGGCGAGAATATATCAGCCGGGCGTTACGACGCTGATAAGAGTCGCAGTCGTAGAGACCGGTCGCGGCTAGCAATATCCCAATTAAAGTATCACGAGCAATAAAATAATCGTATAATCTAATCGGAATTTGTTTCCGTTAACAGTTATAATCCGACTACGCGTCGAAATTAATTTTCAATTTGAAATGTAGTCCATTGATAAATTCAGATCTACCTCGTGAAATATTACTCGAGGATCCCTTACATTGTCGTCAGAGATGTCGATAAGGTCATTCAAGTGACCCTATCCTTCGTTACCTTGAGGCATTCTAAGAAAGAAGAAGTCTACTCCAAACGAAAGTGTCTCATCGTGAGAATACAAAGGAGCAAAGAGATCAAAGTGTTCGGCAAGGATCGCAACGTATCGCGTGGAGGAACCCTTACGTCAGAAACGTCGATAACTCTAATTGTAAGAATGAAGGCAGCGGAGACGGTCGAAATGACCCCGCCTTTCGTTACTTTGCGACATTCTGAAAAAGAAGCCCCCTTGAAATGGAAGAGTGTCAGGTGGCGAGAGTAGAGACGCGGAGAAGATGAAAGGGGTCGGGCAAGGATCATCATCCACGGATCATCGAGGACATCACAAAGGGACGTAGGGCTGTTGGACGGTTCGTCGTGGGTACACGGCCAATGAGCAAAGAACAGAGAACAGAGGGATGACACTCACCCAGTGCATGCCGGTAGTAGGAGGGGCGCGCTCCTCATACACTCCCATCAGGGTGGCTGCTGTCGCGGGGTAGTTCCCGCCGAGGGTGCGCGACGCCGAAGCTGCTTGGGGGGGAGTCCCGGGGGATCCGCTTGCCGATAACGCGGAGATGGCGTCCGCTGCGCAGGTTCTCTTCTTCTGCCTCCTCTTCTTCCTGCTCCACCACTAAGCGGCTCGCTCGACCCTCTCTCGCAGTCTCCTCGACCCGACAACTTTTCCGCACTCAACAACGTCACTAGCAACTCCCTTTCCCGTCTACCTTTTTTCCCTCGGTCTACTCTGCCGCGAGGATACCGGTAATAGCGATCGTTGTCCGGCACCAGGGTGACCGGCGCCCTCGCGGGCACATTACGCTAAAAGAAAAAAAAAAAAAGAAACAGCCACTCCAAAGGCTCCAAGTTACTTCCTCCCTGCGTGGAACGGTACCGAAACCCCTGTCAATGTCACGCTGCTCCGAAACAAAGTACACCCCTCACTGCACAATCACTGACAGAACGGACAGGGTTCATCGAAATGGATCGGGCACAGTCCGGGATACAGAATCCGGTCGCGAAATTCCTGGTCCCATCGTCGGAGCCGGTTGGAACTGCTATCACCATGCACTCTAAGGTAGTCGGACGATCGGAACAAGCAACACCCGGCTAGTCCGCGCACCTGCACTCAAATAGCACTGTTGAGGTGTCTGTCCTTGGAGTAGCGACAGAACACGAGGATCGATCTCAGTTCGTACCGCTTCGTAAAGAACGACCGGACGCGCATCAGGCCCGTTTCATGGCGCATGTGCCCCGTGTGACGGAGAACTCGACGAGACCCGATCCGACCCGACGCTAGAAAACGAGGTACGCGCGACCACGGTGCGCCACAGTAAATACAGACCCGTCTGTCGAGCCGAAGCCGCGATGCGGAGTGAGGGAACCGGCACAGCTGCAACTGGTTCCAACCAGAGACAGCGCCGCGTCGCGGTGGAACCGTGAAAACCTGGCGTCACAAGGTGGGGCGGACACGATTCCTCGTAGGACGGCCCACCGACACCCCCTCCTAGTTCCACCGAAGAACAACAGGCACCGCCCATGTACAGAACCCAAAGCTGTCTCTCCTTCTCTGGCTCGTGTAATCTGTCTCGCCGTGCCTTGTCTGGATACCGTGACTACTTGCGTGCTCCACGCTGCTGCTCCAAGGAACCCGTCTGCACCAGCGAACAGCGGCTCCTCTGCGGTGCACACTGGCGTAGGCAGTCACCGATCGTCCTGCAGTAGGTGATTCGAGGTGCACGCACGTTTTTTTTACGCGTCATCGAGATGCGTGTCAACCCTCAGATGACATCGCTCACCTACCGCATAAGACATACGGTGTATGGGAGGCGGTGGCAAGATCGAGTAAATTGAAATGCGTTGATTAAGGTTTAATCAGAATCTCGACAGGCAAGAAAGTCGGATTGTTTTAAATACCAGATAGATAATCCATCTAACCCAATGATCTACATTTTGTAATCCAGATAACTCGACTAACCTATTTAATCCACCAGCGGAAATGTAACAGAATTCACTTAAGGAAATATGATACCAATTATAATGTCTCTTAACAGCAAATCGATCAACCGCAAAATGACAGGACACCAAAAAAAAACGTGCTAAACGGTCTAACCATGTATTGTTGCGTCAAATTGACAGAATATGTTCGTACCCGGTCATTACCCTTATTACGTGCATATTTCAACGGAGGGAAAAAATCAAGCTACTTAACCATCTGGCATTTGCATGAACAACCAATTTGCACGGAGGCGTTGTGCCTTTCGTCACGCAAATGCCGTGGGTCCGTCGTTTAGCGAGGAACCTTCTCATCACGAAAATGTCGAAAGGGTTGCGCTGTCAACGGTAGTAAGGAAAGGTGCGGAAGGGAAAAAGAGGTTCGATTTGTCGATAAAAATCGCGTGGTGAACGATAGCCCCAAGGAGAATCCAGAAGTCAGCGAAGCGGTCAGTTGCATCCGGCCACGCTTTCTGCGGTCTCCAACGGGCCCTGGGCCTTTTTATTTCACTCTCTGGAAAGTCGATTCGGTGGAACAGTGGCGGCCTTCATCTTTTTGCCCCGTGCCAAGCCGATGCCTTTGTACACGACATTGTTCGCTCGGCCTTTCTGTCCGAGCTCAGAACTTTTTGGTCGGGATTTTCTTCTTGCTGTTACACAATACCATTGTCTCGCTCTGGTGTCCACGACGGCCAGAGATCGTGCGTTCTTTTGTTACTCGATCGAATCGAAGGATTAGTCGAGTTTCTATTTCGTTTAACCTTTTTCGAATATTTTTTCCCTCTCGAATTGGAAATTGACTACAGTGTATCGCAAATTTTCCTACGTTATTTCCTTCTTTAACCCTTCTTCGAATGGATGATTGGTCTCTGAGAAAATCACAAAGAAGACTCGATGATGGGGAAAGAGATCGTCGAAACAGTATGGAAAGGGAAAAAAAGAAAAAGAGTGATACGACAGGGAGGGATGCTGTTAACTTGACGTGTGAGTATTAAACACGCAGTGACGGTACAATGAATATCGGCGCCCTATGGAGAATGGGGCCCCGCCCGTTGAGAACCCCCCATGAGAGTGGGACTCGTCGAGACCCCGTGAAAAGCCCCATAGAAACACGGAACCTTGCGTCTCTGGGGTTGTTCCGTGAAACCGCTTATACCTACGGGATCAACGTAACCGGATGAACTGTTAAAATTTGTGTTTCGTTCATTGATAGGTACACAATACGTTGCAGGAGCGTTAGAACGCGTTCTCAGTGTCCCCTGCCGATCTATTTGTCTCGTTTGAGAATAAATTGACCGATCACCGTGGAGCGGTAATGGTGTCACTGATATTTTTCGTTGAACAACGAATATTGTAACGATTCGAAGGGATAACAAAGGCTATACAAGGTTTTCAATAATAATAACTTGGTTGGAGATGTTTTTAATAACGTGCTATCGAGTTGTGGAATTCTTCTAACACATTGTTTGCTCTCTGTGAAATTTGAGAGCTTAAACTTGAAATTTTCTTAGAGATATTTAAATATGTGTGGACAAAGTATTTGAAGAGTTAACCGAACAACTTTCCCATCGCGCTGGATAGATGATTTTAGATCAATAATAAATGCGCGTTATAATTTTACGAAATTACTTCCAAGACCCTTTATAATTATGTAACGGTTAAATCCAATTTGTATTCCACAAAAAAGTAGGTAAACGTGTTAACAAGAGTGTAACGGCTGGAACAAAATTCCACGAGTCAAATATCAAAGCGAAAAACAACGTTACACTTATCTTACTCTGAACAGCTGTTAAACAAATTTAAATCAAAAAAAGCAGCAACAAACCTTGACCAACATTTGAGCCGCTCTCTGAATTCACGGACTGTGAGTCGCGATTTTCATCGAATCATTCAGCTCGAACATCAAAGCTTGTCGAGTAGCATAATGGTGGGAGGAGCGTAACAATTTCGCCGTGAAAATCCGCTCGCGACTTCTGTTTCCAGTAAAGGCAGCGCTCGAGCACGGCGAAGAAACGGGAGAGGAGAATAGAAGGGTTGGCGAAGGGAAGGTGGTGGTAGATGAAATTAAACGGTGCTCGAAACGAACACCGAGTCACAAGTTTCCTCGTGCTCACAGGAAACTGCATTCCTGTTCAAAACCTCGTGCAACGTCGGCACGCGAACGAAATAGAAAAGCGTTTTTCCAACCCCTTTGTCCCGGAATTATTCGAGTTGGCTCGCGATTCAGTACACACGCGGCTCTCTTTCCGTTTTCTTTCTGCCGCGTCGTCATTTCCTTTTCTTCGGGAAAACGAGCCAAAGACCGAGGAAACACTTGCCAGCCGGATTGAAACCCTTCAGTTTGGAAATTTAAACGTGCTGGAATGGCAAACAAGCGTATTGTGGCGTGGCTGAAACGTGGCTGTTGGAAAAGTGATTTTGTACGCGCGCTTGTTTTCAAGAGGGTGGATGGGATAGTCATTTTGTACGCTTGAAATAATTTTCCCGCTCCTCAGAGATGCGTGGAAATATTGTTCGCAAAAGTTACGCAATTATTATAGATATGTTATAATTTTTGTTGGAATGGAATTTGATTTTACAGATTTCATTTTCGAAACAACAGAATCTACTTTACGAAACTTACTATAACAACGGAATCAAAGTCGAAACGTGAAAACGAGACTTAACATCTTGCTAACGAGACCAACGATCCCAGCATGAAACTGGTCGAAAAGAAAACGGACAGAGGGTTGTCCGAGGGTGAGTTCTGACAGAGAGATCGTAAACAAAAGAGCGAGAAAGGGAGTAGAGGAGCTACGAAATGCGGCAATTTTCGATCGGAGGCGGTCGTTTTTCACAAAGCTGCAGGGGTGCAAACCCCTAAACGATCCACCCCGTGCTCATTGTACGCATTGTCGGGGGTCGTGTCTCGCCCACAAGCACGCGTCCAACATGAATGAGCAAAACGGGCTGGTTACAGGCGTACGATCGACAACGAGCTTACAATGAAGGGGCCTGTTCCTTCGTTCTCGGTCCCAGGCTCTGCTGGAAAATGTTTCTTCATTGTGCCAGCCGGAAATCCGTGTCGTTCCACTGGACAGAGGAGGTTAGGAAACACGCGCTGATCAATGGTCACCGTGGGGATTACAGGATTTCGTTGATTCTCCGAGTGGTCAGTCTTGGATGGAAAACGAAAAGTGGTGATTCCTTTGTGGAATGAACATTTTCCAGATGTTGGCCATTCAACAAATTCGAGCATTTGCTATCCCCGCTACATCGTATAGCTTGCCATAATCCCTGAAATTTAATGGATTTTATAATGTTTCGTACCTTTTGCTTCCCCTTTTTAATGAGACTTCGTTCAAAATCGTGGAAATTTGGCCAAAAATTCACAGCAGCAAATGCGTACACGCGAGATGTTCGCGGTCGTCGAAGCGGCAACGACACGAGCTCTTTCCCTTCTTTTATTTTCGGCCCTTTCTCTTTCTCTTTCTCTTTCTCTCTCCGTTCAGGATTACACGTTGGCGGAGAGAACGCAGGGAGAAATGAAGAAGCCAAGGCACCTGAGACCCAACGGCAACGATGCCAGTGCCCCTCGTTTTCCGTCCTTCTCCCTTGAAGGCGGTTGCTTAGGGTAGCACCGACGGATATCCTCTTACCGACACGTGGCCAGCACGTGCCCCTTTGCCGACCAGTCCTGCGAGCTACGCGGAGAGGGCCCTTCGGGGCAAGCCTGCCCTATAAGGCTATTAATTAAGCGAGATTCGGGACACGTCAGATTTTTCGAGTCTCCACTTGCGCGAAAGAGTCTTTGAAATTCGGCACGGGGGATTGTGCCGTGGGTCACGATTGTCTTCTCTTCTCGATGCCCTTGTACCATTTTTCGATCATTCTTCCGTGCTCCTTGGCTCGTGATAAAATCGTTTCGATGCGCGTTGTAGGAAGAATCACATAGGGTTACTTATGGAAGATCTTATCAAAGGCTGATTTCTTTCTTTTTTCTATACAAAGAAACAATTGAAAATTTTGATTTAAAAGGTTCTGCGTGTTAATTTTCAGAGTTTCTTAGTCCAATAAAAATTCGACTAGAATAAACTTTAATTCCGGTTGGAAGATTAAAAGGATTAAAGTAAAGGGGAAATAACATTGAAAATCTGATGAACCGTGTCTGTTGCAAGTCGAGCATTGGCGAGCTTGACGGTTTAATCCTCCGTGCAAAGCAATACTAGACGTTGACGAGAGTCGTTCTGACGTGTAAGGGATACCCTGTAAAAAAAGCTTCACTCTACACCCTGCAACGAGCTCACGTGTGCCCTTTATTGTGGGAAACTCTCTGAAAGCTATCGCCCACCCGTTGCACTACGTCTCTATATTTTTCTAAAAAAGAAGAAACAGCAATCCAATTTGTTCTCGGAAAAATGGAAAAGAGTTTGTAAAATAAATTTTGGAAATCCTACATATCTTTCCAAAAAATCTGTCTTATCAAGGAAAACAAGAACGAGAAATCACGACTCACTAATTATGAACCCTCGAGGAAGAGAGGGTAAAAACAACCCCGTGATTGCTCGACATTTTATTATCCGGCTTATCGCTAGAGGGTGGCCGTTTTCCCAACGTGTTTCGCCTCCATAAAAATCTCATAAACAATGCGATCAACCCCCGTTGACGCGGCTCCCTCCTGCCCTCAACCCCTCCTGCTCTCGGGTTACAGACTTCCAGAGTTCATCCATCAAGGCAGAAAAAGCCGGTCTAATAGAAGCAACATCACTGGCAGCTCGTGATTGATAAAATGTCATAGTCGTTGAACGAAATCCAACGATGACTTTAAGCTCGCCATATAAAAAGCAATATTTAATCCTTAGCGAATGATGACGCCAATGACGATGCGATATACAGTAAAGCCTAGAATTTGATAATTTCTATAGTAATTTAATAGAAATTATAACTGACGAATTACGACAAAAGGAGTGGTTAAAAAGTTCACCCGCTTCCACTAACGATAAAACCCATTTAACGCCGTTTATTAGCGGGTAATGACGAAGCATTGTACTCGACCGAGGTCCAAGAAATGCTCTTTCGACAACAAAACGAATGCTTTCGACGCTTCCGTCGATGAGGGTGCTTAATGGCAGGGATTTGACAAATTTTCCACGAGTGTTTAAGCCGTCGCTGACACCTGGATCCTAGGATTGCAGGTGTTCCCTCGGGAAGACCTCCTAGAGATCACCGGATTCAATGGTTCCGAGGGTACAAAAGGGCGTGACGACACACTGAGCGTGTCAAGGGTAAACGGCTGATTTCACACAAATTAACCAAAGCGTGCCCACTGTGTCCCTTCGAGTTTGCTCGGATAATGACGAATCTACGAGCTGTGTAAAAGGTTCCGGCGACGAAGACACGACTGAAACGCTCGATTTCTATTGCTCCTTTTAAGTGCGTTTAACGCTTTGGCTGCCATAATTTTGTACTTATAGGAAATTCCTTCTTCGTATACGATTTGTTTAATTATTTAACTAAATTAGGTTTTCAGGATCTTCATGGCAGTCGGTGTTTTTACGTAGGTATATTTACTCGAATTAATTTGTACTGACGATTCATAGATTCCTCGATTCTTGATTTAAGCGGCATGCCGCAAGATAGATGCTTCCGGGAAACGAAGCAAAGTCAGAATTCAGTCAAAGCACGGCTATCTGTACGGCCCAGATGTTCGGGAGTCTGTAGTCAATGGCCCGTGAACCAGGAGACGACTCAGATAAGGCTTAACAGCGATTCAACCGCGAGATAAACGCAGCTCGCTTCTAATCCCTCGTGAAAGACCCGACGAGTTATTGTTGGTATCTTCTTGGTTAAATCCAACAGACCTTTAGAGAATTCTATCCCATCAGAGTATCGAAAGGATTGCAACTTAGAACTATGCTAGGAATTTTACCTAACCATAGCACGTGTTTCTATCTCAAATAATCATTTTATACCAATTCATAGTATCACGACGTAGGAATTGCAGTTCTCGAATAATAGAATCAGAAGTAATTCAAACGTGGCCAACCTTGTTAAATGTTAACATCCCAGTTATTTATCCATTTCGTAGCATGCGACAACTTTTTCAATTACCGTCATAGTTATCCCATAAATATTTTCCACATTCGCGCTTGCAAAACGCCCTTTAAAACAGAACGTTAATTGAAAATTAACGCAATCGTCATGAAATTTGAAGTTGATTTAACTAGATAACAGTTGTCCCGGTAATTGGACGTTTTCAGCGAAAATATTATCGATCTTCTGGCGCCTTTTACGTTTCACGGCGTTGGCAAAAATTTTCGTTTACCTGTAGGAGGAAAGGCAAAGGGTAATTCGATGTTTGTTCGACCATTGTCTCCGTTACGAAGTTGAAGAGGGTGAAACGTGCATCCTGACCTAAGAAAATATTTAGACGGCGCCTAGGTCGGTCTACTAATTTTTGACGAAAGAAAAGCGCGAAATGAATGACGGGGACTGAAAGTTTTTCTAAGATCTTCTTCAAGAATCGCGATAAACCATGATGCTGTGACAGCGCACAGGTTAATCTTTTCGAAATTTGTCACAGCTGTCAAAAACTGAAGGGAACTCGGTAGCTTGTCTGAAGCGATAAAAAAAATCACGCGATTCCGCTGTCAGCGAACCGCGTAGATCTCAAGCACTATGTTGCCGCGATAACCTCGGATTTTTTCTTCGCTCTTCAAGGATTCGAACACCGCCTCATGCTTTCTCTGCATTTAATTTACTGGATCGTAAACGTCGCCGAGGGAACAGAGGTGGCTTCCTCGGTTCGAGAATTTTTCGAAAGTAATGGACCTCGTGCGATGACCGTATGACATCGGGTGAAGAAAAGTAACTATCGCACTGACACAATTTTCTTAAGATTCGACACACACGCCGCACTTTGTCGCAAAGAGGATTCAAATTAATTCGAAAGTCTTCTAGAAAATAGAAAAATACTTCGAGAAAGTAAAAGGAGATAAAATGGATGTTGTACTAAGGCAGCTGTTGGCGCCACCTGTACAAGCATCTCCACCTCGCGACATTGTCGATTAATTAAAATAAAACAGAAACATGAAGTAAGTTAGTCAAATGATACAAATGAAGAGTGAATGTGAAGAATACACGTAGTATATTCCTTTTTCTTAAAATAATTCATAATCCCTCAAACGAACCGTATGGTAATATTCAAATTGGCCATCTTGGTATGGCAAACTAGCTATTCATCCATCAATTAACACAGCAAGGTTAAACATTAATTCAATACAAATTCATCTTATTTTGCCGTGCAAAATCTCAGTTTTTCCTGTCGTGCCAACAGTTACGCGACATTGTATACTTAAATGATTTATTGCCACGTTAGACAAGCATCTACCACGATTCATCAATTGTCAACGCTTGTAACAAAATATCCGAACGCAAGTGTACAATATTCAATTATCCCGGTAGCGCATGTCAGCCCAATAAAAGCAACAAGGCGAAAACGGCTCGTCCTAAAACACGACCGACAAGAGTCGTGCTTCTGAGACTCTTCCGCACGAGAAGCGTTCCAGATCGAGTTCCAATCGTCCCCTATCAATGGTATAAAACCTCGGTAGCAAGATACGCGGCTCCCTCTCTCGATCGATCATATCGGGTCGGTCGACAACGAAGAATTTCCGTGGTATCACCGAGCGGCTCGTTGGCCGTTGGCGAAGATCTCCAAGGGGCCGCCGAAAGGAGGAACGATCGGGACAAGCCGTCGTCGCAGCTGTGCTCGCGATGCGGTCGCATAATTTATAGCATCGGTTGGGTCGCGCGCGCGCGCTCTCTGGAGGGCAGAGGGGAAAGGATGCGTTCACGCTGAACCGATGAGACGCAATAAAAAAAGGAGCGAGAGGAAAGAGGATAGAGAAGAACATTAAGATACCGACACTAGCTGGCAGCAGTGACGGGGGAAAGGCGCGGTCTTTCGAAGAGAGGGACACGAGGGACAAGCATTCTTTATGCGTCTTATCGGGCTTATCAAACGGTCGGTAGTGATGTGACTCTGGCCAACTCGATGCCTTGCTTCCAGCTATATTCCTTTCCCCCTTTCGCCCCGTTGCTCGCGCCGTCTAGCGTGTTATTTACGAGCATCAACCAAGCGAAGGGCACGGACTAACCGAGGAACCATTGCCTTTTTGTTTCGAAAGCTTACTGTCGCTGAATTTGTTTCTTTTTCATATCATTATTGCGAAAATTAACCCCCTACGATAGTATGTTTACCCTTGGGCAAATAGTCGCTCAGTAATTTAGCAAAACCGCTTGAATTCGAGTATTCATTTTTCTTTTATTCCAATATATCTGACAAAGCAGCGTTCACTAACGTTCACCAAAACTGAACGCCGTTCATAGGCGATCAAGCCGACGACTAAAGCTCGACCGAAAAAGAAACCTCCTACCCGATACTCCTCGAGACACGATCCATAAATCAACGGGCAGAGAGCTCGAATCGTTGTGTCCGGCTCGGTTTATTCGCTTCGATTATTTATCACTTTCGCGTCGATGCAACCCCGCCACGTCACCGTTAATGCAACCGTCCGTGCGTTTACATTGTCCATCGTGTTTGGCACACCTACGTAACGTGGCTTAGCCGAAGAGGAGGAAACGACTAGCTCTAACCCTCTTCACTCTCGAGGGGCTGTAGCCGAAGCTGGCGTTTGATTGATATACGGACTGTTAAGTGTTTGCAATAACCGACGTTTATATCCACCTCTAATACATCCAGCCATAAATAACCAGCCACTTCGAACGCCTGCATCAGCCACGAAGCTGCAAGAGACGAGGGAAGAAGGTCGAAGAAGAAGGTGGACTCGCGAACTGCCTCGAACTGAGACATTGAACAGAAGTTGACTTTTCAAGCGGACGATCATTGCTCGATTTGTAGATGATAGACTTTGATCTGAGATCCGGAGAATTGTTCTACTTTTGGCATTCTATTTCCAAGAATGACATTCATTATCTCGCCATGTTTATAGATCTAAATTCAGTAAACAAATTCGATGTCTTTTTATCACGTTTAGTCTTGTATATTTCATTTCATAGGACGTTATTTGCGAATTCACTTTCAACACTATAAATTGGATCACTTTTATGAGTACTAAAACTTGTAAGTGAATAATAAAAATTTTAATTGGATGTTTTATCCGGAGCCTTAGGTGAAATTTCAAAATCAGTTGCATTATGATGCAAACCGAGTTCAGTAGCCGATGTTAAAAGCTTGCTGCTCGTCCGAAATTGCTTTTAATCAAATGTTACGGTCGCGACGTGGCTGAACTGCAATTTACGAGAGGTCCAGGCGCCTGAATGCTCTTCAAGGACCGATTAAAGTCGTTAAGTTGCGAAAGAATGATAGGCGAGACGAGTGGCGGGTATTTTTGCCTCTTCGGCGCCGGAAATGATTCGGTGATTTTTAAGGAAACGGCGGAACGACTGACACGGTCACCATCTGTCGTCGGTTTGAATCCTCCGACCGTCTTTGCTGCGATAATTAATTTCTTTGACACGGTGAAAGATTAAGAAATGTCTGATAATATTAGATCATGTCCCATTTCACGTGTTTCAAAGAAGATTCTTGGATATGAGCATCCATCGAAGTAAGAATCATTCCTTGACAGATGAAAAATGCCCAGGTGGGCATTGTGTTGCCGGTAACGTGAAACCTTCTGCCGTTCGAGCATAACACGGTGTCTCTGGCATAACACATGGCACGAGTCACGGCGAACGAGCGTGATAAACATGTCATGGTGACCGGACCCCCTGTAGAGGGCCAAGAAGAGGACCAAGTGAGTTTGATGCCCTCTTACCTGTTCCTTAGCTATCCTGGCCACCGGTAATATCGGACAGACCTGCTTTCTTGAATCTTTCGGTTTCCCTTAGGCCTGTTTGCGGAATCCTCTTTTACACCTGTCCTTTCTCGCGACCTTCGTTCTCACGGTAGTCCCTTCATTCTTTCTTTCTGTTTTTTAACGTTCATTCAGTGGTGAAATTTGAGTTCTTTCGAATACGCGGATCGAACACTTCTAAGACGGATTATAAATTATTATAAATAATAAAGTTCGGTGCATTTCGTGGCTCGGTTTAACAACACTTTTGATACTTTATTTTTTATTTATATTATTAAAAGAAAAAATTGTAGACGTGTCAAAAAATCATTACGAAATCATTAGTTATTCGCTAAAGGATATGTATTCTCACAATATGATGTAAATTACCTGTGAATATAACACATCTTACCAACGAATTGGATAAAAGAGAATATCCTTTATTCCGTTAAATCTTGTCCAATTGGATAATAAAAATCTTTGACACATCCATTACACAGAAAGCTTCATTTCCATACCAGTAGAGAGGACGCAAAGCGACCAATTTTATCGTATAAATTATACATTGCTATCTTACACGTTCATTTACGTCATTTTATAGGATCGTATATCTTTTGATCGCTTCACAAGTATGAAAGCCGCGATTCGTTTTCTGAGCATTAACTTAAACGTCGAATTTCAAACGTTTTAGAAACAAACGTAACAGGTTGTATCTTTTAAAATTTGGAAATGATTACTGAAAAATATAAGAATATCAAGAAAACAAGTAATACTATGAAGAAATATGTAAAAAAGACATAGCATCTATGGATAATCTTAATTTCGGGTCACACAGACTCGAAGATTAGAATTGCAATGAAAAATGTCGAATGCAACAATCCAGAAAATCATTCTACCGCGACGAAACTGTCCCTTGATCCATGAAGAAGGACACGATCCTCGGGCCCGCTAGCTTGGAATTAGATGAAGATTATTTAAGACCTTTCCCAGCCACTTCCGGCTGGCTGCCACGGTCTTCCGGAAGATTTACGTGGCACATTGTTTCGTAATCGTAAGCAGCCCGGTTCTCGTCAGGTCAGTGAACACTCGCACGAATGCTATCAAAGAGGATGCTACGAGGCCGACGTCGGACAACGGAATCAGGGAGCCGGTACACCCTGGCTGGCTGGATAGCTAGCGGTTCGTTCAGATCTAGATCGCAGATTTAACTGCAAATATTAATTAGGCTTGGGCTGCGCTCGTGAATCCTAACGGATTGCGTCACTCTTCGCCGTTGAATTCTACTTCTTGTATGGTTCAGTCTTCACGAAATCCTCGAGTTACTAACGAAAACAGTGCAATACCCTAAACTCATTTTAAATAACGTTAATATCATATTAATTAAGCAAAATACGTTCTCCTTCAATTTTGATAAATTGCAAAATTCATTTTGAGGACTAGTTTCAAAATTTTAGAAATTTTTCATTTTGCTTAAAAATATAATCTTCGCACAAAATGTTACATTTGAAATAAGAAAGATGACGTCTCTGCCTAGAGGACTAACGATGACGCCAAAACATCAACCCCTATCAGAAGGTGTACATTCGAGCCGCATAGCGGCGTCGTCCAAGGACGTAGTACATAGTCTTAAAGACAACTTAGCTGGCATTCGGGTCGATTTGTTGAAAATAATCGTGCACAGGATACTGTCCACGTTTATATACCACCGGTGGTATGTCGCGTAGCCACGATTGGAGTCAGCCAGTTACAAGCGGCATCGCACCGTACCCGCTGCGCTAGCAGCACGTCAGCTCGCCGCCGCCACGAAATACGGCAGACTCATGCAGGGTTTCTCAAATTCCGACGAAATTAAACGACACGAGATGTTTCGAAATAAAATTGCAAAATTTCCTTCCATGGAAAGTTTCCTAAGACGATTATTTGATTTAATAAGCGAAATCGATTCAGCTGTGAATTTAACGATAGGTGTTCGACAGAAATTGATACCACACTCGATTGACATTATTATTCATGTTATTTCGAACATTGGAAGTTTCGAATGGTCACCGCAGCAATTGTAATCTATAGAAGGGTAAAATATTATCGTGGCCTAGACTAAAGCGAAGCAAAAGACCCGTTTGAGTATCACTGGACAATTGGGACCGCATTCCCGGGCTGGAAACCGCAGCAACGTTTGAAGACCGCATTTGGAGCGGCCACGTAATGCAAAGAGATAACCTATATGAAGAGCTGTCGGTCCAGGCCGGCGGCAGTATAAGCCGAATAAAATCGCTGATTTGTTGTACTGCCACTGATTCCGATTCCCTCGCGCCGCCACGATGACCAACATTCCGTGGCTCGTTTATAGGCCTTCCACGTCGATCACCGATTCCCTCGAACACCGTCGATGCCGATTCTCAAAGGTCCTTTAAGGACCCGGCGAAAGTTTCGCTTCGACGACGGGAAAACACGCGGCTACGCTTTATAGGATACTTAATCAGAGGCCTTATCGAGTGGCGGTGAAGTTAGATACACAGAGAACGAGGTATCCATGTCCGATATTGGTCGAGATATAACCGTGCATTAGCCTGGCCGCGTTTTAACCTCTTCAACGTGTCATTGGCTGTTACGCGATCAACTCGATTTCTCAAATAGATATATCGACGGAATTGGAAAGCGTTTGCTTTCGTTATTTTCTATAGTTTTTGGTTGTCCCTTGCCGAGGACGACGGTGGATCGACTTAAGCGGGGAGATCCATTTAGGAACGGTGTGTTACCAGGCATCGTAAAAACCATCGTGTCGTAAAACGACATTTTAAAGTTGGAATTTTGATGGAGAGATCAACCGATGCGATGGAACGACACGTCGGACGGTCAGTCAGTTTTCAATCGAAGAATTTAAATGCCATCGGCTCTTTGTTTCCCTAATTTTCGTGCAACGATATAGTATTACTTCTGTTGCTGTGTCGATTTTGGAATTCAGTTTTAGCGCCCAAATTTTCGCGCATCCCTTAGCAATACTTCCCCAAATAAATAAGACATCAAGATTCTGTTCGACTTTCGAAACCTAAATGGTCGCCAGAACGTAGGGTTGCTAGGTCCGACGAAAGGTTAGCAGTCGGATGTCATGCGTTTAATTACCAATCAGAGACGCCAGGATCGCGTGGTCGATTCCTCGCTCGACTCTTCCCTCAGACCGGAACTCGTAGCTTGGTATTTATGCGTGATAGTCGGCCGAACGCTTCGTAACACGTACACAGGTTGCAACACGTATATTTGTTACAGTCGAGCTGATACGTGTTGCCTCCTTTTTATTATACACTCTCTACAAAGGAGTGTACGTAAGTTTAACACAGGTGTTCGTGCAAGCGTAATCAGATAACAGATCTCGATCCGTCGATGACAGGAACACGGTATCCCTGGTGGTAATCGGCCTGGTGCTGCTTTCTTACCAACGCCTTCTTCGTCAACCGAAATTACCTTCTTCCACTTTTGTTTCACAAAGTAACCGTGATCTTCAAGGGAGAAAAGGAAAGTGATTTCTTTTCGAAGATTTTAGTTTAATCCCTTGAATTTATGTTACTCCTAAATTTTAATCGAATCACCATTGAATGCTCTCTGCCATTCGAAAGTTAACATTATATCCACATACAATACAGGATTAAAATGAAAAATAATGCACTGCTGCACTTGGAAGTTTCATTGACTCGAGAAAGGAAAAGTCTGGGGAAAAGTGTATGATTTAACGGAAAGATCGTTCGGTCGATTTTCACGCGAAACATAGAGGAACGGGAACGGATCGCGATAGAATAACACGATTTGCTTGCTTATGCAAGATAATTGTTTTCTGGAGTGAGTTATATCGTGTATCTGACCGTGCTAACTTGGCCGTGGCAGAATGCGGTTAATTTTTTGCTGCAACAAGCTTTCGTTTTGCAAATGGAGCGACCATCGGTGTATAAGCGATGGAACGGGCCGAAATGATTACGATCATTCTGTCTGGAGACGATCCAGATTTTCGTTCTTCTTCGTTTCATCGTACAAATCAATTTATTATTGACATTAAATCAACCAAGTCCATCGGAATGATTCTTTTCATATTTCTCATTTGAAAATTATTAATATTCCAAGTAAAAGAATTTATAGTCTTTAAATTCCTTAAACTTGTCGTGAGATAATGCCGTTTCCCTTTTATTAGGAAATGGATAAAATGGTAGCTAATTGCGAGCATGTAGACAAACACGAAGGCTCGTTCCCGGACAAGTAAACGTACATTAGCCTTTATCGCGACGACATCCGGCACATAAGCAATAACAATTACGAGGTATCGCTAATTTTATGCGCGAGCTATCCCTCATGCCCGCGGAGGGTCATAAATACGCGCGGGTGGCTGAGTCGCAGTTTACTAGACCTAATTCGTGGCATCCCATTAAAGCACGGGGCGAACCGTGTCCCTTATGGCTTCCTTGCATGTTTCTCCGCTAGCACACAATTTTAATCAGATTTCATTCCGATACCGTTCAACCTGGCTACGTGTAAACGACGTCGTACATTTCGAAAATACCATTTGTTAATATTTTAATCATTATCCTTGATTAATTGTAAAAATCCATACCAAGTAAATTTTTATATAAGAAATTTAATTCTTTCTTAATTATTTCACATGAGAACATTGATTCCTTCAACATCTAACGGATAAAACATTATTAAAATCATTTGATTCGAGGAAATCAGAGTTCTAAGGATATGTCCATCCTGTCAAACAATGCCGTGACTTCTTCTGTTCGTATCGTTTGCGTTTAATTACCGGAAAATTTCACGATAGTGGCAGTTACCGTATCGAATGTGAAAGACGGTCTGAATCAAAGTAACCCTGTCTCGCCGACAAAGGTTTGCAAATGCAATTCCACGGAATTTTTCTATTCGTATTACTCCCCTTTGTTTTTCCATCATATCAATGAACACGAGATGTATTCTAGGAAATATTCCTTTCTTCGTTCACGTTGACTTCTGTATTCCTATTTTCTACTCTTAATTATTGGAGTATGGATGCTTAATTTGCAATGCCGATCAAATAATGGGGGGTTAAAATGATTGATACTACTTATGATTTCAGCAGAATTGCTCTGAGAAGGTTACTCTGCCTATTAATTAAGGAATTTCAGATAGAAACTGAATAGAAGATTTTTGTACGTTTTTTGATACCATTTCACACCCTCGAGGACGTTCGAATGACGAGGAGAAATCTCGTTACATACGTAACGTTTTCCCACGCACAGCCCCCGTGCATATCGCTCTGAATTATTATACGCATACAGATCAGTTGATACAGCTACGGTAAGCATAAACCAGAACACACTCGAACACGTACGCGAAAGTTGCTCCCACAAAACTTGAACGAAACAGGGCTACGCGTACACGAGTACACTTGCATTATTCTATCGAGGGAAGCCACGCCGGAGGTGTATCACAACTATACTCGCTTCCTTCCACATTAAATCCTCAGCGAATCGCGAATATCGCTGTTGAATTACCCTGAGACACGCACCGGAACTCTCTGTTCTTTCCCGGTGGAGCAACAACCAGGCTTCGTGGGGGTGAGAACGAGACTTTACGCTGCGTTTAACCCTCTCACTCTCCTTATCATAACAAATTTGTTAACATTATTTGTTTTTTAAAGAAAAGTGGTCGGTATCGAGTAAATAAATAATAATACTTTAGTTAACTTTAATGCAAATTTGAGTTTCAATATTTTCTAAACAAATTATTTACTTTATGTTTGAATATCAAGGTAGATTATTTAATATAATTTCCGGTTGAGGCACCGTAGCTTAAGGGTTAATAAACGTCGCTTACGTCTTCTAATTAGAAAAGAAAAATTAAGGGTTTTGTGTTACATTTGAAGACTTCTTCGTCATTTTTTTATCGTAAATAGGAATGAACTAGAAAATAATTTTCATTCGGATGAAATACTAAGTTTTATGCGCAAGGTTACAGTCGTCCTGCAGCTGATGCGAATTCCATTAAAGTACACGAGTCATTTTATTATCTCGAACGAACCACTAATGGAATCATCGAAGCACAGATCTGTGGAATTGGGCGCAAAAAGCATCGAGAATACGAGATGCGGAGCTAGACAGCGAGTTGCACTTAGGACGCTCGTAATCCTTCGTATTTACGCTGGCTGTTGTTAATAAAATTGTTACGTTATGCTCCGACATTCCCACGTGTGCGATCATTGGCTCAGGGTGAAATAGAGAGAGAAACAGAGATGATTTTTACATAGTATCTCTTCAGCAAAGAAGAAATCGTGCCGGTTGGAGGAGAGAGAATAGTCGCATGACGATCGTGTTTCGGCTAAAAGAAAATCAGCTGGCTAGACAGGGAAACGTTAGGTGTGTTTACCATGAAGTAACACCGCGCTTTACAGACGGTTTAATTACACGCTTCAGCAAAAGGTTGATGCACGTTTGGTGGAAATCTCTCGAAAATTATGCCCCGGCAACACGCCAACGACTTTAGGCACATAAATTTCACGGCGACGCACGGCTACGATCATTTTTCATAGCCGATACTTATTCAGAAAAGTCCGATTCGTTGACCATTCATGAAAATCTCGTTCATTTCTTCTATGTTTCTCAACCGACCTAATTGTCAGCAAACATCGATGCTTCAAGGTTTCTTTAACAACGAACAATTATAATAACTGTCTCGCGTTTTATAAATCACAGACGACTGAATTGTAAAAGAAGAAAAAAAAGGCATTTCCCAAGAAACAGTCCGCGAAATGAAAATTACCCTGCCGTTCGCGCCACTCGACCACGCGCTTTGAATTTCAATTGTTCGCGTGTCGATGGAAAAAAGAAGCGAGGGAAAAAAGGAATAGGAAGAAGAAACAGAGGCGAAGACCCGTTCGCGAACATCATCCGGACTTGTTTTCCGCGCAATTACGATTCCTTTTCCGGCGCTTAGGCTCGCCAGTGGCAAGGGCAAGGACTGGCCTAATCACAACTTAATTAAACACGTCGCGCACGCGCTCGCCGCGACTCTCATTCTTCCTGAACGAAGACGAAAAAACGAACCGTCGACTGACCGTTTCTGCAATTAATCTGATAAGCGTGCACGCGTAAACAAGACTGTTGCGAGTTAACTTTCTCTACGAGGCGAACGTTTACAGAGGTCACAGCCGTGTGATCTATGCAAGATCCGAAAGATATGTCTTATTGTCGTATGCGTGAGCTCAAACCGTACGCTTCCATCGTCTTTTCAACGAACAGAGAAATCTTCCTTTTACAGTTAGCCCTTTTAATTAAATTCAAAATATCTATAAGAAAAATTCGAAAATTTTATCTATTTGTAGCTGTCCAAAGATAATGCACTCCCATACATGAAAATAGCTAAAAATGATACAATTTCAATCTCCGATAGACGCACCATTGCAAACCACTATGCTTATGATCGTAATTTCAAATCGACCCATGACGTGTTTCGTTTTAAAAAATCTTTTAGCACGATACCATTCGAGGAAGCGTATCTTGAACGATTAAATTCAAGATATTGCAGATAGCTATCGATGTACGATGTAGAGCAACGTGTTGGTAAATCGATCGCAGAGACATCGACATTGCTACAGCTGCTCCCATAGGATCCCCGTGACTTTAGGAAATTGCACGGCAAGGTAATGCTCGTGTATGAGGCAGGCGTGGCGCGTCACGGTGAGGCAGGTGCGTCGCGATGCGCTACGCTAAGCAGCATCGAGCCATCGAGCCATCGAACCATCGACGTCTCCTTAATAGGAGGCTCTGGCTTTATGGGCCACTTTGTATGGGCAATTTCACTTTAATGCCTGCGCTTCATTTGATCGGACGAGTCCCGTGAGCTGCCGATTAAATACATGTATGCAAAACATGCTGCTTTTGTTCCTGATGCCATGGCTGTTCTCTTCCTTGTATCTCTTTTACTGTTATCCCTGACTAAATTTGCTTGAAATTTATTATTTATTCCATTATCTGTTCTTACGATGGATTATTATTTTTCAATATTTTTATCCATTGTTGTCCGAATATCGTGGTTATATTATTTCATCTTTGGACGGCGGACCATGGAGAGAGTCTCAGTTCTAAATTTTGCACCGTTCCTCTGAAAATGAATCTTTCAAAATCCAGTCTTTTTCCTTTTTCGCAAATTCATTGTAGCAAAATACTCGGAAGAAACAGGATATACGATGAAACAGGTTGCAGGATAGGGAGAGAAGGTGACGCGGCGCCATTTCTCTTTGAGAGGGATGGGCAGCGTGTAAAGATCGCATGCTGCTTGAACATTTAGCATTAATTGCATATCGGTTTTGGCAGGTGGTGGTTGCCAGTCATATAGGATAAACATCTCCACTCGTTGACCGGAACCTGTGCCATAGATGAATAATTATGAACTTTAACGAATGCGTACGCACATATACGTCCCATCCCGAAAACCGCGTCGAATGCTAGACCTCTATCGATCGAAAATCAAGATTTATCGCTGAACAAACCGGTAGAAAGGTGCGTTTTCAGCTCGTCGAGGCGAAAGGGTTATCCGTCTTCTTTGTCTCGAGTTTCGAACGGAAATGATAGCGTAAATGAGTTGGCAATAATTCAGGGAAGCAATTCAGATTCGAACAAAACAATGCCCTAGTAATCTTGACAAATATTCACTCCCTAAAATTACCCTTAACTCGGATTCTCAGCGACCTTAGGTATTTCTGAAGAATCTATCTAATCTATCAAATTCATTTCCGTTTGGATTCCACGGCTAATGGGAAATTAATCGGCACGATAGCGATGCTCGTCGAAGCTCGAAGGAATTCACGATACATTGTCCGGTGATCGACGAGGTGTGCTTGAAATAATGGTCTCGGGGCTGATGATTGGCAAGCAGCTGGAACAGGAAACGGTGCGCATGCAACTGACAGCGAAATGAACGTCTCGGGTCGGACGATACGCGCTTCAATTATCACAAAGGCACGAATCAAGGAAACGGCATGCCGCGGCACGTCGGTTCGACATGGTTTGCCGGATCGGTGCCACGGGAACTTAACGAGATCCCGGATTTTTAATTAATGCAGTTGGCACATCGAGAGCTGGGAACGAACTGCTCTTCGCTCCGGCTCTTTATCATGAGAACCACGAAATAATGCCACGATTATGTATGCGCCGGTATCTGCCGCGTGAATCGATGATCATCATCAAGTTCAGAGTATCGTCTCCGCTGATGAGCTCGTATGCGCTTCCTAAGTCGCGAATTCTTAGCGCTTTATGGATTCATCAGGGTCACATTAGCGAGCCGGCACGATGAGATCCTTACGAGCCTGATAATTTATACCAGTTGGTGCTCTTATTGAGTGGGAAAATATGAATGACAAATTGAATGGGAGGGGAAACATATGGTATTAACAACGTTACAATTTGCTAACTAATTGTGAGAAAATCGTTGTCTTGTATACGCCGTTAACGCGCTTGAAGCATTAATTTCTAATTTGTAGCCCTCTGTTTTATTCTGGAAACGTTATTCATCGCGAAAACGGATGATTACATTAACGATGACACAGTTGCTAGTTACTAATTATCCATTATTATTTTAACACGTTTTTTTCGGTTCCATGATTCGAGCGTGTTAACAAGCTGTCGGATACGTGTTAAAATATTTCATTATCATTTTGTATTGTGCCATACCGATGAACGCATTCAGTCATAAATAATAATTGGATAGCGATCGTTACAAATCGCTCGTATACTTTCGAAACTATCAAGATTGGAGGATTTTTAACACTCTCTAGAGGTTGAAATTTTTAAATATCCATGAGTAATCATAAATTTCCGATAATGCTACCGCCTTCTAACTGATCCAGAGAATTTTAGGGAACGTAACGATCGCGCACCCCCCTCCGTTAACTTTACACCCCGATAATCTGCGTGCACCGTTTCACGCCTTGAATCAAACTTTGTTTCGCAAGCGGAACCGTTCGAACAGTGATTTCGTGCACGAACCGATACGAAAGATACTTTTCCACGAATACATTACTTAATAAAATGTTAAGCTGTCCGTTAATTATATCATGCTGGACATGAGCCTATCTTTCGCCAGCTTTCTCGCTCCTTCCGTTTACATTTTAACGGTTCTCCACTTCCTCCCGGTCTCGATCGACCGGTCGTCCTGGACTCTCCTCTCTTCGAGGAGATCGAGGATCTAACGCGCATGCGCGCACGATGGCGCGCGAGCAAGCAACGCGGAGATCGCGCAACCACGCTGCCTGCCGACCGACCAGCCGCGCTTCACGTGTGATCTCAAGCAGAAAAAAAATGGTCTGCCGGTCCCGATAAGATCGTCTGGTTAAAGCCAAACAAACTATTCCATTAATTCGTAAAAGAAGAAATTTTTCGCCGGCCGGTTTAGCGAGCGAACGAGGAACAAGGAGGATGAAGAGGGGGAGGTAACGTGCCGCGACCACTTTGTCTCTGTTTCCCCTTAGCATCGCTCGTGTAACACCGTTCTTTTCTATTCGCTTAACTCACGAATCTTTATCTAAACGAGCTTAGTCAGCGGCTGATAATTATTCGGCAACCGGGATATATAGTTTGCACACCGGATACGTCGGAAAGAACAGCGCTCGCCACGGCAGGAAAGCGTAAAGATGTATGCGCCGGTGTTTCCTTCGCTTCGTCTACCTTGATAGAAAGGGTGGAAAGGGAGAGAATGAGATAGGTATAACCTGTCAAAATACACATGAGCCGTTCTGACACTCCTTCCTGGCCCCGTAAAATACTTTGACCGGTATATCTTGTTTTGATCGCAGCCTAAATTTTACCAGGCGGCAACAATGTGATACTGCTTTAATGCTCGAGCGATAATGGCCGGGTTTTGGCCGTTAATATTTAGAACAACGGCGAAAAAGTGGCCACGTTATCGAAATTCGAGGGCGCAACAGTGACGGTCCGCTGATTCCCGACGTCTCGTTCGCTACTCGCTCGCGATACGCTTGTTTGACTGCCAGCATTAACCCCTTAACGCACGAGCCCGTGTCTCGTTGATACCAACGATTTATTTAGTGTGACCGTTGAAATAATATAGTAAACGTATCCTCGAAATTTTCGTCGGAAGAATTTTGATGAAATTCTCAAATTGAATCTGTTGCAAAAAAGAAAAGCCTACGGATCTATCGTATTTCTCAAATAAATTTTTCCCTGCCTCTACCGATGGGCGTCTTCCATCGGTGTAAATCGCTCGATGACCATTTCAACGATCTGGTATTTCGTTGAAACGGCTACCACTCGTTATAGATCTGGTAATCCGGTCGTTTGCAGGTTCAACCATGAAAATGTGTCCCTCTTAAATGTCATTAACGCCGGCAACCCCGAGCACGACCTTTTTCACTCGGATACCTATTGTCGCGTGCGGATAATCTTCGTAGAGAAACGGGAAAGTGCAGAAGCACGCGCTAACCATTCTACGCCCTTTCGCGGAAAGTCTTTGGCCGAGAAACGAGCCGGCGAGTACTTATCAGACCCGACAAAAGCGATTATCGCCAATAACCGCGTCACCAGGTGGCGAGGATCGGTTCGTCGTTCGACGATTTGCCATGAGTCCAGTTTGTACACGCTGGTGCAAGGTTTATTAGGTTGTTAGGGAAACCTTGAAACCCCATCCGTTCGGTTGCTGAGCCGTTTCGACCCGAGATTTTCCATCGATACTTCCCAATTAGGGGCTTTACTTACAAATTGCCAGCAGTAGGCGAACGCGTTGGGATCGAATCGTACGTTTGACAAACACGTTTGTCATTCTGTTCGATCGATAGCAATAACGACTCTATCCTGAATTCATTTATCAGCAGATCATCCGCGCAATCTAATTTCTCCTTTATACGTGCATCTGCAAATACTTTTTCACAGAAAATATTCCAAAGAATTTCCAAAGAAGGTCTCAAATTCTTTGACTATAATAAAATAAAGTCTCTACTCGAAAAAGATTAAAAAATGCTGCTACGGAATATACTCATGAATTTTGCAACACTTTCTCTGAACCATCCTCTTACGGAACATTCAATTAACACGTGGCCCCCTAAGTATATTCCCTCCACCTTCCACAGTTCTGAAAAAGTCTGGACAAGTACGTACGTTCAGATTAAAAACTGTAACCTCATCAGTCCAGGCGAGTGTAGCGCCACTTGACCCGTGAAACGCGTTCCGGGTCAGTTGGTAAACTGGAAAAAAAAAGTAGTGAACAAGAGGAACGAGTCCGTCACCGGGTCACGTCCACTTCACTAACCCATTTTGTGACTCAAGTTTCTCCTACGGACCCGGTTCGCGTCCCTGGCATTCCGTCTACCTGACGGAAAAAGTATGTACTCTTGCTCGGTACAAAAGCGAAGGCTTATTGGCCTGGACGGCTCATCAGATAGCATTTAACCGTGGCGGTCGTCCGACGATGAAGGATCTAACGATGTATGTGTGAGTGGGCATAGGTAAAATGCCACGCGACCACGGGGCCAAAGTCCCTGTCGACCTAAAAGCCCATAGTTCGCACTGGCCCGTAGATGTCCGCCGGATAAGACGACAACTTGAATTATATTCCAGCCGGTGCACCGGGTACCTATCCGAATGAGTTTCGGCCCCTGAGATAAAGTTAATAGCTTTATTAACTGTGGGAAAGCTGGCCACACCAACGGACCAGTCGTGTGCTTTTCTTTTTTTCTTACACAGACCGCTTCAACGGTCAACCGAACAGCTTATTTTCCCTACTCAACAAAAGTGCACATTCCTACTCCATGCTAAATACCTAACACGTTCCACTTCTGTGCATCGGCAAAAAATTATTTTTCACCAAAGAATTTTTCAAAATTGAATTTCGCCCAGCATTTTCTATACGAATATCCCACTCGTACGCCGAGTGGTAATTCACGTTTGACCAAACCACTCGAGACATTCCCACCAAAAAAAAAAGGGGCCAGCGTTTCGAGTACCCGTCGAGAGCCTCCCTCGGCTACCTGCATTGATCACGATCGAAAGCTTTTCCACGCAGATCCTTCGATGCGATTGGTCCCTATCCGACCGAACCGTCTGCTACCCGCTAACGAACCGGCCAATCCTTTCGCAAACCAATATTCTCACCCTGTCCAAATAAAAGAAGTCGTAGCCTGACCCGTACGTGTGTGTCTACACACGAAACAAACTGCATACGCGCGACACATCAGCGATGAATCGATACGGCATGAAATCGAAGGGTGATCGAGATGATAGGCACCGGATCGATCTTATCAGTTTAGCGCGTAATTACGCGTGTTGGGCACACATAGAGTGGCATTGTAAGCGTGAGGAGGCCACAAGATGCGAAGATAATAATCGCTTGAGGATCGTGGACGGGTTGCAGAGCGAACAGGGCGAGTCGCTGCTTACAGGCTGGAAAATCAAGGCTCGGGGCAAGTCCGATTGAATTTCCTGTGGCAATAATTCTCCCTGCTTTTACACGGGCTACGGGCATGTCCCGCGCCTTCTTGTAAAGGGGTTCAAAAAGGCGGATGCTGTTAGCAGCGCAATTAATATCGAGCGATTAAAATCGTACGATCAGAGTGCCGGTAACCTCGTAGGTGAAAACACCCTTCTCCTCTTTTATACATACATATAGACTGGAGTAGGGACTGTTTACGTTGCTTTACGCGCTTACTAGAAATCTTCTTTTTTTTTTTTTTGCCGATTTGATGCAGTTTTCGAGTTGGTCTTTCGAAATTCACACCGTAACCCTACTGCTTTCCTGAAATCAAGATTTCAATTGTTCCCTCTTACCGTTACGATCAGATACCGCGACACACCCCACATATTCGGCGATACCGGGGAACGAGGAGAAAGAATCGTCCTCGTGCAATTACGCGAAATTTATCCGGCGTAACGTCGTCGCGTTCCAGGTCACCGTAACGATATCAGTTACGCAAACGTTTTATTAACGCGTTACGTCGTACACTGACGGTATTAACAGCGGTGCTCCCTCGTCGCCGTGGACGTCTTCGAGCGGCCATTATTCCAACAAGAATGCCATAACTCCAGAAGAAAAGTCCGCTACGGCGACGCTCGTAAATTAATTTAGGTAGCATCTAACAACCGTCGGTTGTTCCGTTCCGAGAGGCCGCTCGCACCGGGACGTGTTAACCGCGTAATAACTCATAAATTCCGTTTCCTTGTTTTACGCGACCGTGTTCGAGTCACTTTGTTAAGGTGATCATTGTCGCGGTACAAGAAAAAGCCAAGAAGAGCGGCCACGGACAAACTGTTCGAGAGAATTTTACCGTTTTATTCGTTTATTGCACCCGTTGAACCTATCCGAAGGATATACGACGGCGACGATGATGTTACAAGGAAGGATCAAAGATTTTTCGTTATAAACTTTGATTGCGCCGTTAGGGGTGTGAAAGTTCCTCGAGGAAATTGAACACGATGATGGAGAAGTATTTACGAGCTTATCGGATCATCATTTTATTTGACTGTCTTTCAAAGGAGTTTTTGACCCCTTCAGAAGATCCTTCTTTGTTATTTTTAGTTTTCTTCAAGATTGTCTGATAGCTAGATTTTAAATTCATATTTTAACATTACGTCACTTCTTCTTCGATTAATTCAATTTCCCTCGCGAAATTTTTCACTTGTTCACAAGATGGTTCTCCCTTTCTTTTTTCTGTTTATTTGCTTTACGATCAGTCATGTGTACCTAAGATTACAAATTTCAATCTCACCGGTGCGTGACACGGTGTTACATTCATGATCGCCCCTCGAGAGACAATCCTTCCACCCCCTTCTCCGCCCGTTCCTTGTCGTCCGTTTATTTTAGGGTACGAAGTTAGTGCTGTGCACACAAACGTTTGCGGTCGTGTTTGCTCGTAACCTATGGGTAGGCAACGTAAGCCAGTTTGATGCTCGGTTGCTTCGATCCTGGTAGATACCGCCGGGTGCCTACCCGACAGGGGTGACTGAATAATACGCCATGATTATACGACCGACCCTGTGGACGAGGGAGACCCAGGTAATTCCCTGGTCGAGCGGGGTAGCGGTAATCTTCTCTAAAAGTGCTCGTTAGTTTTGCTTTTTGCATTTTCGACCCGCTGCTAACGCTCCACTCTTGCAATTGCAGGGGTGGTCCGCGTCGAAACGCACCAAAAGACATCCAAAAGTAACCGTGATTTAATATGCGAGAGTAATTGTTAAACGAACAACGTGTAACCAAGAAATTGTTAAAATAATTAATGACATTCGGTGTCAACCATAAATGTTGTATGCACGTTCGTTAATTAATTTTTACCTCTTTCTTGTTAAGCTATTTTTATTGCCGATTTACTTCTTAGATAGGCGAAGACAAGGCGTATTAAAGGCACAAAGAGGCGGAACATCTCTGCGACGAGACGCGTCATCGTCAGTGTCCGCCCAGCGTGGATCAATCTTCGTAGATCATCAGTGTAACCCGTTAGGTGACGATAACGATGCTTCTCCACCTCGTTGCTTCTCAAGGTTTCAAAACAATTTTTACCATTACTAATAGAAAATATAAGAATCCGTTAATTACTTTTTGAGTTCCTGCCAGGTGAAATTTCAAATTCGCAATCAGAGACATTTGATGCTCAGCTCGGTTAGCATTTTTCGCAGAGAAAGAATTTTTCTCATTGTGCAGTATAAAGAGGAAGAAAAAGCGAACGATCGAGGGGGATGGTGGGGGAGTTTAAAAGAGTCCGATACGATCGAGCGCAACGGGAACCACGATACTTTCTCCATCGTCGCTTGTAACACGTGTCTCTTGTCTCTATTCCTCGGTCCGGCGAGTGAAACGAGCGAGAACGCGCAACTTGACAAATCCTCCCCGGCTTCCCGTATTTATAAACACTCTCACGCTACATGAATTTAAGCCACCGCGAAAGAACACGGTGACGAAGCACGTCCGAGAGAAGCTCTTTCTACTTACTTACCAGTGGCGGGTATCTTCTTTTTCTCTCCCTCCATAAATCACCCAGATTTCTCTTCGGTTCGTCTTTTAGTTACGAGATCGTACGTCTAGCTCGGAGATCCTCGCCACCTCGATCCAGGAAGTCTCAGACGACGTGAAACTTTTTATCCGTGGGAAGACGGTGTTCACGGTCTAATCTGTGGTTAATTAATTCTTTCTTCCTCGCTCTTCTTACTCGCCCGCATTCTTATTCCTTTACCTCTGTTTGTTTTGTTTATATCGTGCAACTCGAGCGGAGAATTTATTAGACGCCATTAATTAACACTCCCTGCGTAAAAATATTATCAAGGTATTTTGATATCTTAGAATTGTATGAACAAATTATGACTCGTGTAACCGTGAAAAGTGTAATAGGAATTTACCTTGTGATATTGGATTTCTTGTGGCGTTTTAAGACAGCATCAGGTACGGGTGGTGGACAGCGTCCTTTCGAGTAGCGTTGGCATGAAAAATCTATTTTGGGGCACTTCGTATATATAATTTCATCTTGAATCCGGGAAAATAAGCTTCCTTGCTAAATAATCCTCGAGAATTGGTAGAAGCGAATACAGTAGGTACGAAAGCTCTCCTAGCAGAGCTTGCTTCATCTCGGAATAGACCCAGGCCCGAGAACGGAATAGCGAGTGTTCGAGTGCGAAGGAGAAGCTTGCACCACCCTCCGCCTCGTCCCTTTTCCTATCGGGGAGGCGGGTTGGACGCGTTTGAGCGACTCGATTCCGCGGCTACGACCCTCTCTCCGTACCATTCGCGAGTACCTCCTCTCCCTTTTCCTTCCCCTCTGCCTCTGTCTCGCTACATCTCAGCCGTTTTTACGACGCTTTGAGTCGCGGGCGTCGCAGCGGAATGCGCTAATGAGGACTTGGCTACCGTCACACTTCCCCCTTCGTCGGTGCACCCCAACTGCAACACCGGCTGCAACCTCCGCCACCGCGGGGATATCGTGCGTTTTCCTTTTTTCAAGCCGACATCGCACACCGGCTTCACTCTCTCTCTTCTCCTCCTCTTCTTCTTCTCGATGACGTTCGCGAGGCGATTCCGCTTCTCGTCGCGTATTGATATGTGGCTAGTTAAATTTGGGCGTGACGCCGTATTTCTGGACCCCCGGAGAAGACCCATTCTCGACTTTCCTCCAATTTAACGTCACAGTTCATCTGTGTTGGTGGATTTTTATTATGGTTTCAGAATTCTTCGGTGAAGAGTGATTTGGAAAAACTGAAACAGCCAGAGGGCATTAAAACTATGACTGCCGCGAGAACCATCGGTGTAATTAAATAATTTATAAAGGGAAAGAGGAAGAAAAATTGAATAGTGTTGATACAAAGCAAGTCTCGTGTTTGTTAGTCAGTTCACGCGTTGAATAACGTTCGCGAAGCGACAGGGAACTTGGTAACGTCGCATTTTTCACCCTTTCGCGACGAGGAGTGCACCACCCTATCCAGGGTTAAGAAACTTCCTTTTCCAAGCGTACGAAACCGCGAGGAGGGGTTCGAAAGCACAACGCGACTGCATCGAATGCAACACTCGACGCACCTTTAGTCGAGCAGCCGTGTCACAGGGTGAAATCATCTGCACGGTTCTCCAGCATACGCTGAATAACGAGCTTCTTCTTCTTCTTCTCTTTTTTTTTTTTTATTTTTTTTTCCTTTCACTTTTCGACCATATCTCGTCTGGCAGTGTCGCGAGGGGAAGATTGCGAGACGAGAAAAAAGCAAGGAAGTGCGAGTAGTCTCTTAATGGTACTACATTTTAAAGTGCGCGGAATTGAAATAAGAAACGATTCTTGTCAGTTCGATTATTTCATGAAAAGATATGAAATTTATATTAACAAAATTTGCCACTGATTATTTGAAATGAATTAGATTGACAACAAAATTAATTATTGTCAATTTGTAGAAAATATTCTGGTAAATATCTAATCTTTTGCAACGAGCTGAAACAAACGACTCGATTCGAATAATAATCATGGTTCATGGTTCATGGTTCATGAAAAATCATGAGTGTTTACCGTAGAACCACTTCGAAAAAATGTTACTTACAATTAGTAAACATCTATTACTTTACGCCACTCAACAATTCTTCCTTGTCTCGTTTCACATCTTCCTTACAGAACGAATGCCAATTATTAATTGTATTAACATACAGTTTATGTGGTATGCAATTCACAAGGATCCTTGAACGAAACAAATACATAAATGCAAGATGAATGAATTGAGATAAAGAAAAGAATTTCGTTCAATTTAACCCAGACCGTCATGATAAAACTGTTTCTCATTATACCTTTGTTATTTCTCTCCTTCTCCGTGTCTCTATCAAAGAAAACTTCGTTGTTTTTAATTAATATATTGCTCCAGAAATGCAGTAAGTACATAACAACAATTTGTTCAGTATCAGTAGTCATTGTTTTGAAATATATCGAGATCAACGATGATAGAATATTGCTATTCTTTTGTTTATAGTCAATACCGTGAGCAACTCAGCTACGTATGCAGTGCAGTTTCTCCTTCTCTTTTTTTTCATTACGGTTTCAATAACTTGCCATGAAAATGCAATTTCTTAGACGCGTTCAGCCGGGAGTATATTCAAATTTATGTAAGCAGCGTGCAACGGGATTGGCCGGCTTTTCTGCAACGTGCTTTCCATGTCGTGTCCAGGAGGATTACGGTCTGCTTGAGAAGTGCAAATGGCCACCGGTGTAATATATTAATGACAGAAAAGCGGCCTCTCCCGTTGGCCGGCGCCAACGTTCTCAACGGCACCAGGAAAAATTTATAATTATTATTTCACCGGAGGTCCCGTTTATGTTTCACAATATTACAACTCGGTGTCACTGTTATTTATCGACGATAAAAACCTGTGATCATCGGTGCATTCGATACAAGTGTTTGCATCGCGAACGTCCTCCTACTTCAGTCTCCACTGTAACAATCGTACCAAAGCCAAGGAATAATTGTATTTTGTAATCCGTGACGTTTATGGGCTCTCGAGAAATTGTTGTTACCGTTTACGAGGTGAAGACCGGTGAAATGGTTATTTTATAGCTCTGCTTCGAGTACAGGAACAATATTTTACACGATCATCGATGAAACATTTTCTTCCCATGAAAAGATTAATCCTTTTACTACGACAAGGTTCTAACGAGAAACCCTCAACATTGTGCAAGGCGACAGTAAATTGTGACTTTTGAAAAAGTCATTTTACTATCGCGACACTTGTAACGTGCGAGGACCTGTACGTACATGTGCTCATTTAAAGGGTTCTAACAGAATAGTGTTACATTAAAATTCTACAGAGAACAGCGCAGTGCTATTGTTACCGTTTGACAAACTTGAAGAAGCTAATTCAAGAATCAAGGACAAAGTGAGGTGAAAAAGTTGCATAATAAAAGTGGGAGCACCGGCGGTCGAGTGTTAATTGAACCCGACTCGAGTCCACTTATGGCAACCGACTTCGTTCTTAATTAAACCATTGCAAAGGTTGTGGCGCCTATGGTGCTGCTTCCTCCATACCGCAAAAAAGGCAATCAATCCCGCTGCATCTACATAATGCCTATTCAACTGCAGCGTTCCCTTCTTGCCGGATTCACATGTGCAGCTTTTCGCGGGAATAGAAGGCTCGCGGCGGTAAAAGAATCCCATAAAAACGGTCGCACGCCGCTTTCATGGTCGTGGCAGAACTTTCCACCAGACTTTACGCGCTCTTCCGCAAACAAACGCGTTGAAAAACCGCCCGATACGAGGCTCAAACAAAGCCTCTACCATCAGTTGGCGGCGCCACATTCGCGATGCACGGCAACTGCGCATGCACGCGCGTGTGCGCTTTTGGAGGGAAAATGGAGATTCCTAACCTTAAAAGGGAGAAGCGTATAACGCTTAGGAAATCTTTTTTTGTCGCACTGCGCGTACACCGTGTACCGTGGACAGTTATTGCGACGATCCAACGAAATATTTTCCGCTCCGGTTAAATAGGACGTTGTAAACCTTCGCTGCCCTCCTGGCAATGTTGCACAGAAGAATGTTGAAGGGCTTATCTCTTGACAAACTGTGGCGCTCTGAATCCCCAAGGCGAGTGCATGCACTTTTTTGATCAGCTGATATTCCGTCGAGTTCAGCAGCAGGCGATACATTTTCTTCTACCTCTTGCTGCCACGTTGCAAACGCGGCCGGATGGTGGTCAAGGATACGAGAGCTGGCCAACTATATCCTCGTCGCAACCAGCCAGACATGCCACTTTGTCATGGCGTATTACGCCTAGGCTGGCGGCGCCTATGCTGCTGCTTCCTCCCAAAGGCGCCCATTACTCGGCTTAATGCGCCGAGTTGGCTCATTTTTATGCGCACGATACGCACCCTGTGCACCGAACGCCAGGCATTACACGGCTTACCGCATCCAACGACATGGGTGCATGCGAAATTTACGAGACAGCACGTCCGACTTTGCTCACCTCTGTGCTCCGCCGCACCGCTCTCGCTCTCTCTGCTGTCCTTACGTTTCTGAACGAGAGGAGCATCGTTTAATCGCCTGCATTCGCGCCTGATTTCAGCGGGAAATCTTGTAGGACATGGATGAGCATCAGGACGAGAATACGATGCCGTTTGAAGTCTTATGTAGCTGGCTAAATGGACTTATTCCTGAAACCTTCTATCAACTGGTATGATGGCAGTCCGTGGCACAGGAATCTTTCAGTGGTCTTCATCACTGATAATGAGCCTAACACATGTATAAGATGCCTTAGATTTCTCAATAATTCCACACATGGCCATCGGTAACTACCGCCAATAGCCTGTTAAAACAGAAGTCTCCCTTCGGGATCGGTGTCTTCCAGTTTCTCTACCATGGTATCCGCATTCCCAACGATTCCCGATCGATGAAAGACCTCCGATTCCACATCCTTCTCAGTTCTTCACCAGCACCATCAGAGAGTTCTGCGCACACTCTGGGTGTATTACCATATCAGCGTATAAGCATTGTTTCCCGGAGACGTGTAGTCAAGGGTCTCCGGTTGCACGGCTGCTGATCGGATCAGGGCCTGGTTGTCGAGCCACAATGGGCAAGCTCTTCTTCTGCCTGTTCCTCTTCTTCTTCTTCTTCTTCTTTTTCTTTTTCTTTTTCGTCGTTTCACGATCGCGACTGCACCACCAACTGCAGATGCTAGTTGCATGTCGCTTAGCTGTAAACGCATGGTTACCTGGCTTCGATTAATATCAATCATCTCGATGACAGGGTGATTAACTGATGATAAGTCAATGACAGAAAGTGATAAAATTGATTTTACTGATTCTAAGTCGAAGGGGATGTGTTGTGGATCGAGTTTAACCCTTTGGTAATGGGAATTATGTATACACAGGGTGTTCCAAAAGTGCAATTATTAATTAACCGTCCAATTTATGTTTTAATTAAATTACTTGGGTATTTCCAACACAGATAAAGAATTTCTTGTGATTGGACTCAATTGCAATCCATTGCTATTCAAATTCAGTGAAATCTATTGAAATGACAAGCGTAATTCGATATAAACGAAAGAATCGTATCGGCATTAATATTTCATGGAAAGTCACGTGCCATCGACGATCTATTTTCAATTCAATTAGCCGCTGATAACGGTCGATGAGTTCTCTTTTTGTTCGTCGGTACGTCGTATCGATTACATTATAAATACGTATTACGATAGGATGCGTGCTCACCACTTTGGTACCTGCAAATTAATTAATAGCATAGATAATTTATGCGTGACACGACGGATCGATCGGCGGACGATGATAAAAGAACGGTAAGTAAGGATCGTCGGAAGCAAGGTCAGACCAGTTCGTCATTAATTTACAGCTTGCAAAGGGGTTGATAAAATCGTTCGTTGCTGAACATAAGCATCCTTGACTTTAACTGTCCTTTCACAGGCTGACCGTTTAACACGTGCACACACCCCTGTCTAATTAATTTATTCTTCGTCGTTCACGATCGTTTGTTAATTAAAGCATCGATAAGCTGGAATTGCCCTGGAAACTGATGTAATACAATAATCTTTTCCTGGGTCAATCAGGAACTAAACTTACGAAATACATGCAACGATGTTTCAACTAAAATTAGACAGTAAAATTTTAATAAATAATTGGTATTGGAATATTTCTGTTATTCCAACAAGGCTACCAAAGATCACTCGAATATAAATGATAATTCTGTAGTGTAGAAAAATGTTGCTGAGTTAAAAATTGCACGGGTAATTTTCGGTGCACGTACAAAGGAAACCAAAAAACCGGCTCTTGGATCGATCTAGATCTGTCCGACGGAAATGCATACGTTTCTATGATATACACACATCCGGCGCCACGCCTCCTCGCCTCACCTGCTTCATGATGCCTCGCACGATGATGGTAATAATAATAATGCTCGTCCGCATGGTCGCGGACGAGCATTCATAACACACATCTCGAGGCACGTGAGCGATAACGCGAACTTGTAGTTAGACAGACCGTTGTGTATAACGAACCCCCTTCAACTTTCCAAACTGTTTCAACAGCCTTCTTCCTTTCCACGCGAAATCCGCCCCTAACAGATCCTTGAAAATCAAATTCCTTTTCTCCCTAAAAATTTATTGGATCGCTGGAGAATCCGACAAAGATGAATCCTGGAATTATTCTTTTAAAAGAAGACCATTTCATGATGGACAAAAAAAATTTTGAATGTCATACCGCCAATTAGTAAATCGATCCGATTTATCGGTTTCCAGGTAACTAATTAGCCAGATTAGCTGATTGAGTCTCTTTTGCAAAATTTAATATCCTCGTAAAATGTAAATTTAGTACACAATATTTTGAGCTTCTTTTCTATTTTGATCAAAAGGACTGATAAAAATATCAATAAATATACTGAAATAATGGTGCTCAAATTTCTTCCTTTTTGTAAGACTGAAGATATAAATAAAAAACAAGAGAGCGATATTTTTTTTCTTGAAAAAGTAGAATGCGTGACTTCAGCCAATATTCAATGTAACAACGAAGTCAGGAAGACGTATTTTAAATTTTGTATAAGTAGATCTCATCCTATTATCTTCAATTGCTGTGACTATAAAGATGTTCGCAAACGGAAGTGGTGCGTTCAATGAATTCTGAAGAAACGACAGGATATTAAAATATCAAATATTTCTTTTAATTAATCGAATTAAACTTTTCAATCGAAGCATACCCGACGTCAAACAATCCAAAGCCTTTGAAATAAAAAAAATTCAGGGGTTGCAACGGAGTTAACGAGCAACAAATTAAAAAAAAAAAGGTATAGAAACTAGAGATCAACATGGACGAATCTGATCAAAGAGGCGGCGAGACGGGAACGCGTAGCGGAAACAACGATGGTCACGCTGTCACCCCTATGGGGCTTACGGATCCCACGGCATTTTCCGGACGAACGGCAAAGTTAACAAACGTATTCACATTTTCGTTCGTTAATCCCGCCACGAAACGACCCCGTATTATTCCTTCCTCTTCTTTTTTCCCTGCTTCGAACAGGCCACTGCCAATTTGTGGGAATATTCTCGATGCGAGGCGAGGAAATGCTCGCACATCCTCGCTGTTGAATCGCGAGAGGGAGGTCTTGTTGGTCCCACGAGAGCTCCTCCGCGCGCTAGTTACACGCGAGAGCACCTCCTCGCGACGAACATTAAGCAAGCGTTATAACAAGTGACGAGCCGATTCGCGATCTTTGCTGTCCCACGCGCGATTCCTCGCGACTCCACAAGCAACCCCTTAGCGAACCTTTTATGATTGTCTAAAAATTTGGAGAATTTTTAGGAAATTGTTTCGTAAATATATTTTGGATCGAGGAGAAACATCACTCTCTCTTTTTTTTATATAAAATCCAAAATATTCCATACCAAACTTTTCCAACCCCGTATAAACTTTCAATTGTGTTCGTTTCCACAGATCTTTTTATTTCAATCATTCAATTCAATCGCTTGTTTCTCATTGTTCTAACCGTTTGAATGGGATTGACGCGGATGGAAATCGTGTTCGACGAAACTCTCATCTATTTTTCCGCGCGAACGGATGTCGGACAAACGCGAACGTTGTTTCAACGCGAGATTAATTCACCGAACCGTAGAGAGACACATCGTTGAATCACAACGAAATCCCGTGGCGTGCGATTGTTCGCGTTTCAATCGGGCACACGACCGATCTCCTGAACTACATTTCACGTTTTGCAAACAATAAAACGCAACAGCAGACCGCTCGCGCTTACACGCTCATAAAATTCTAATCGAATGCAACAAAAAGAAAAAAAATTTCTCCCGTGCTATTCCACGGTTAATCACGAGTACGCCGTGTTTCGAACGCATCAACCTACTTGCAATTAAAAATCAAATCGAAATTGGACGTTTCGATTCTGCTTCGAAGACGAACGTCAGACGAATCATTTTCGTGGATAAAAATCGCATCCGATTGTCCCGTTAAGCGCACGGGGATCGGTCCCGGGAAAGAATTCTCTTTTCCTTTTTTTTTTCCACGGAGATGATGCTCGCACAACGATAATCGGGCGTAGCAATCGTGCGACATTCGCGATGAAGAAACTTACTGAATGAAAGGAAACCGGTGGTGGTTCACACGAGACCGGGCACGCACGTCTCTCTGCCTGCCCGACCATTTACCTTAAAGCGAGGCGATTTCCTTTTGCGCGTTATGATCCCACACAATGCTGCCCGGTACAACCTATCTGTTAGATTATCCTTCTGTACATACCATTACCTCGACACGCGAGCCGACAACAAAACGGACGGCCTCTGACGATCAGGAAAAATTGTTGCTGATGATGCCGATATACGGGGTGTCTCAATAATTGCATCTATGTACAAAATTTTCATCAATTTAGTCACGACGCACCTTGTGCGTCTTATACTACGTATCGCGTTCAATTCATGACGCGTGTGCGTGTTCGTTAGAAAATTGATAATTAGCGATAGACTTATCATTACGAGTGATGGTTAAAGAGTTACGATCGGAAGCAAATTAATGCTCCAAAGAAAATATCATTTGGCAATGTTATTTTCAAAATCATCAGTAGAAGCTGGAAATGTTTCATGGTTTTAAATTTGACTTTTATCGGGCAATTCCAACGGAGAACCTGTCCCCGAGGAACGAGAAAGGGAAAAAGAGAGACACGGTGGCCAGCTCTTTCGCTACACCGCCGTACTTCCTGTCCAATCACGACTTTATCTGTCTCTGACGAATGCGTGCCAGGCGCTAGCCACCTGAGATCCCGCAGATACTAGGAAAGCAGACAACGAAGAAAAAGGTCGTACCTGTTTCCACGGGCGTGTTAACAGCCGAAACTCATAAAGACGTTTAAAGTGGCCCGCGAAAGAGAGAGAGAGAGAGAGAACGAACGTTAGTGTCTTCTTTTCCACCAACGCCTTACCTTATTCGATTCTTCGGCGTCGCCAGACACCCGACCATTCGAAAAAGGCGGCGACGGTGAATAGGCTGTTCACAGAAATTCTTGTCTTGTCTTGTCTTCGTGCACGGGCTCATTTTTATAACGAGATCGACGCCTCGAAGCTTAGGAACATCTTCGTTTGCCTGAAAATAAATGAAACATGAAAATTCTAACATTGGTATAAATAGGTAGGGTTCAGGATGGGTTTGAAACCTCCCAAACAATGTAAAGAATTGAAGTATTATAATAACAAATTTTTAATAAATGAAGAGACACCTTTCTGCTATTAAATTCACCCTTTGAAAAAGAACTTTATACATCGCCATCCTACATTGCCCATCGAATTTCATTCCAAGTTCGCGTATTAGCGACGCGTTTACAGCGTCCTGGACCGACTGGACGCGCAATTAAAAATTGATTTACAACAACCGTCGGGTCGCGTCGTCATTAAGAACGTTCGAGGAAGGCGCAGCCGACAGGCGTGCAAATTTCACGATAATTGGCGAACACGTCGCTCGCACGCCGCTAATATCACGATGGAATCGCGGTGAGCGAATCGATCAGCGAGCTTTAACGTCGCGGATCGACTTCGGTGTAATTTGTTATAGACAAGATCTCGATAAGTCCCTCCGTGGTTAGACTGGCCACCCTTCGCGCGATTTTATGATCTTGGATCACCTAGAATCTCGACCCAGATACCCTAATCACGGGATCGTAATGAATTCGACGACGATTTGTCCTTGCAAAATTTCGCTCTGAAAATTTTGAAAATTCCAATGGAAGTTGCTTAAAAACTACCAAACGGACGGCAGTACAGGATTCTCGAAACTTTCAGAGTGAACTATCTATTAACGAAGCATAATGAGCGCTTAGGCTTCCTAACGCTGAATTCGTCCGTAGGTGTTCGGTCCATCAGATTACGAGCAGGAACGAACGAACGAAATTTCGTTCGAGTCAGGGTTTATCGGCGTGATCAAAGGGATCGCGATACGACATTGACACGAGACCCGGCCCCAATGTCGTCTCTTTTCCATGACAGCTTCGCTATCTTGTTCTTTTCCTGGGACGGTCAATCCCATTATCTTGCTCTAGCTGACCTGCTAGCTGGGCGTAAAGTGGGCAGTTCTGTTCAGGAAGCATCTTCGATCTTCCGTCCTATCGATGCCAGGTACTAGTGAACCCTTCGGGGAAGTTGGACACAGATTTGCCGTTTCAAATTGATATTCTGACTTTTCAAGATCGTAAAGAATGGTTCAGAACTCGCAAGGTAGAATTGGGCATACTGAATATTGGGCATATAGTGCATTGCTGGTACCACCTAATTCATAGAGATGAAAAGGCTAGGAAGAACCTAAGGAGAGTTCAGGTCTCCTTAGGGGAGGCAAACTTAGCTCTTCCTATTTTCCCACAGTACTAGAAAAAATTATGGTTGATAATATTCAATACTAAAACTTCTTTAATCACCAACGACAATTCTACGAAACGATTTGTACATAAAATCCGGCCGGATAAATAATTTGACGTACGTATAATTGAACGTTACAGCGGTACGTTCACGAACGAAAGAGGGTAACAACGTGGTCGTGGTTGGACCATTCAGAATACGAGTTGTTATCGAATTATTTCGAGAAGAAATTGACAGGCGGTACCAAAGCACAGTGGTTAGGGGCCTTCACTGACAATGTGAATCTGTAATTAGAAGAGTGCCGTCTTCTGCTGCCGTTTCTCCTCCTCTACAATTCTTTTTTTCCTCTGTTTTTGTTCACGTAAAACCTCTTGCAGCTACGTATTATCGTCTTGAATCAACAGAACCGAAGCTAAGCGGTTCAAAAGGGAGATGCTGGTCAGGGATGAGTAAGGGGGACTCATCCCTCTGGCCACGAAACCAGAAAGATGGCACGAGAGGGACTTAAATAGTAGGTCTCGCTTAATAACTATGGTCCCAGGGCGTAAACTGAATGTCATTGCAGTAGATTCGATCACGTGAATCGGCACTGACACTGTAATACTGTCTGCCCTTTTATTATCAGATTCGTGGAAGAAAAAAACGAGCGAATTTTCCAATACCGATTTCTTATTCCACGCCACCGAATACAGTTCTCTCATCAGTTGAAACAAAAAATCGCTTTTGATCGTGGATACAATGAACTACCAAAATTTCACTTGTAGAGTGTTAAAAAATTACCTGTAGAGCTCTACAACGTTGGACATATCACCAAAAGTCGATGAAACCAATAGGTTAGCCAGCCTTCGTTGTTCATCAATCAGCGCGCAGCTTAAGTGATAAGACGCGTGGAGTAAGAGACTACCTTCCACCGCCGCCGCCAATCCACGACCTTATGCCTTAAAAAAGAAAAAAAATGAACATATGTTTATTTATTAATATAAATAAGCAAAATATTATCTGGAATAGTGTTAACAATGTCAAGTTCTGAAATTGAACCTGTTATGCCATCTAGGATACATATAAGCAACTTCGATGACTTCCTACATGCATTGCAAAACCTCGGCATATAAACTGTATGTGTTTTATGTTATATTTAGTAGATCCAGTGACTACAGGTGTATTATAGTTATTTAACGTATAAAATTATACAGTTTTAGTATATACGCAAAATATGTTACGATTGTCTGTAAAAATTAGTCGAAAATTGTTGCGTTCAAACAGAGATTTTCAGGTAAATCACTAACTCCTACGGTTATGATCAAGGTGCAGTTCAACTTTTTCACATTCACAATGAATACATTTTTCAGAAATTAAAAGAATGTAAATTCAGTCGTCTAGCTCATAATTCAACGAATGTTTTTTTAAGAAACAATTCCTTGAACAATGTTTATAAACATTCAAGAGTTCATAGAATTTTTGTCGTTCGTTATCAAAGTACAGTTGATTCATCGACGAAGACAACTGTACCAAGCATATCTGCACAACAGGCAGAAAACACAATAGGAAATGTAAATGTAAATGCCACAGAAGTAGACAAAGATTTTATAAGCGAAATACCAGGTGCAATAATTTGATACTTGCTCTAATAAATATTGATACAAGTAAATAGAAAAAAGCATGTATAATACTTATGTATTTTATATAGATGTACCTGTACCTCCTCCAAGCGAAGAACTAATAAATGTTGTTACTGAGGTATTACATGCAAATGGTGAACCTACATTTACAAGCTTAGGATTAGGTGGTTATGGACCAGTTGGAATTATGCAATATTCATTAGAATTGTTACATATTAGTTACGATCTACCATGGTGGGCAGCAATCACAATAATTACTGTGATTGTTAAAGCTCTATCGGTACCACTTGTAATAAGTTCAAATAAAAACAGTGCAAAAATGCAAAATGTTATACCACAACTAGTGGCATTACAAGAAAAAATGACAATAGCAAGAAACTGTGGAAATGAGATGGAAGGTATGAAATATATATTGCAATATATTAACAATGAAAAATTAACTTTACTTTTATTTTTAGTTGCTGTCCGTTCTGCTGAATTACAAACACTTCTGAAGAAGAATGATGTCTCTCTGTTACCAGTTACAAATGTAGTTCTTAGAGTATGTATTCCAATGTATTAATTTTAAATATTGAAACAAAATATCTGGCAATTCAATTAATTGTTAAAATTTCTTTTTAAATGTTTATTAGATTCTTCTACATGTGCCAGTATTTATGGCTTTGAGAGAAATGGCCAATTTACCTGTTGAAAGCTTAAAAACTGGTGGCCTTTGGTGGTTTACAGATTTAACTATTACTGACCCATATTATTTGTTACCCTTATTTACCAGTGTTGGATTGTTTTTAGTTACTGAACATGCATTGAAATCTGCTAGTACTCTGAGTCCACTAATGCAATATATGATGAGAGGAATACCAGTCCTTACCTTTGCATTTGCAATCAATTTTCCAGGAGTAAGAAACATTTATTTTTTTTTTTATTGCTTTATGCGACCATTCCTAAAATTTGTTTTTACATAAAATATATTAGGCATATATTAATAAAACATATTGTTCTAGGCTATTTTATGTTACTGGGTTCTGTCAACTTTTATGACTGTGGTTCAAAATATAATTTTAAATGGCCCAAAAGTTAGAAAATATTTCAATATTCCACCACCGAAAGTACATAAAAAACAAGATGACAGTGTTTTAAAAAAGAAAGGCTTTATTGGAGCATTTAACGAAAGTAATTTCAAATGTGTATATATATATATATATTCTAAATATCACGTAATTTGTAATATATGTTCATTTAAACATTTTTTTCAGCATTTACTAATTATAACATATCTCGGAAATTGTCAAATCGTCTTCATGCAGACGAAATGCAATTTAACGCAGCGGCAAAAGGTCCTTTGAAAAAAACATTTAAATATAATCCTGTGACAGGTCCACCAAAGGAAATATCAGTTAGACGAGTTGTAGCAACGAAAAAATAATATTTGCTATTTGTGTAAGTAAAAGTTATTTGTAATTTAAATGATTGTATAATATACAATCTAATAATAAATAACTATAAAAAATATTTCCAATAGATCTTTTTACATGGTAAATTCATTGTTTAATTAAAATATCTATAATTTTAACATGTTCCTTACATCACTGGTATTTAATTCCCACACATTGATTGATTACCTCAAGTAGATGTTTATTTTCAAGAGCAGCAGCTACTCTTTCTTTGTCAGCTAACTGCTTATTTACTGCTGCTTCTGACTTATGTGTACCTGGTGTAATTTCTACGCTAACTTTAAACCTAGATGGTAGAACTCTTAGAAGTTGTACCCGAATTGATAAACCAATTAATGTTGCCATACTACAATGTGGTATTGTTGGAGTAAACTTCACATGAACTATATTTGCTTTATTATTAATCTGAAATAAAACATATTATAAATAAATGAAAATTAAGATATAATTAATACATTTCGATTACCTCAATCAGACTTTGCTCCACCACATTTAATTCTTCCAATGTTAGAGGATATTCAGGATCATTTATGTTCCTAATAAGATCTAGAAATCAATCTTAATAAATAATATCATTCAATAGAAATAAGGTTATTTCCAATACACACCAAAAATCTCACGTGCATCGAATTCATCTTCAATATCCTCATCCTCATCCTGCACAGTAATTTGTCTCTCATCTATTTTCTTGTATAATTTAGGGTTAATATTTTCTAATGTATCACTCATTTTTCGATAATAGAAACATAATAGACGAACAGACAGTGTTCCGACCTTGTATGGTGCTGCACCACATGGCCAACTCGTGCAAACGAGTAGAAATCAACAAACGACATTCAAATTCGCATTTACAACAACACGACAACATCAATTTAAATTTAAAACAAAATAAGTATTGTAAGGAAGCTAAAAAAATACATTATTCTGTTTTCCTTCTTTTGTATATATTATTTGAACGTTTATTCTAGCATTGAAGTTTTGAATTACACAGTTATAAATTTCCACCAATGGTAGTTAGTTGCTATCCACTCGACCAATCAGAATCGCAGGTATGACTCAGTACGTCACTTCCCGTCGAAACTTCGTCGTGAGTGCACGCGTTGCAGTAAATGAGATTAAATCATAGTAAAATATTATATTAAATTGTATTCCTGGTGTCAAAAGTATGAAAAATAGAAGAAAAAGTTGAAGAGGAATTCATATGGTCTTCAGAAATGCGTAAGGTGACATTTTTTTACTCTTGTCGTGAATTCAACTTAAGATTGGAACCGCGTTGTCTTAATTATTTCCCTTTTACATCGATAATTTCTTAAGCATTATTGAATTTTCTTATGTTTCTGTTACTTTCTTCCATAATTTATTGTTTTAAATTATGAAAATTGATTTCCACGTTGTGATTTTCACAGGAGAATTCAATAACGTTATTCGTTGAGAATCGTAATATCTCGCGATCGGTTCGCCTACCAGCTTCGGTATCGCCGAGCAGTTCCGAACGATCTTCGTGAGAGGGTCACGCCATTCCTTTCGTGAACGTCTAGGTAATAAGACGTGTTGAGGTTGTTCTTTCATGCGGGGATTAGAATAGGTAAATACATACATACACTGAGTTACATTGAACTTGTCGCAGTGAATTTGTAGCCAACTTCACTGCGACAAGTTCAATGCAACTCATTGTACTTACGCATAGTTTATCTATTCAAATATTTTGCATGAATTATAAAGTTCGATCGTTTGTTAATCATAATCTTATTAATGTTGGTTAAATTTTATTTATATAAATTTGTATTTCTTCTTTGTTACAGATATTTGGTTGATATTGAAAAGACGCCACATGATACGACGCCATGAGATTTGATATGGTTTCAAACAAAATTCTGTAAAGAATTGGTAACGTTTTGATTTATTATAATTAACTGTTAATATTTATTATTCTTTTTCTTATTGAGTCGTGGTTAATTGTGAGCATTTTTGATAAGATTCCTAGATTACGATGTAATCTAGGATCAATATTCAATTTTAGTAATATTCGTGTTCGTTAAAAATATTTCACGAACACTGATATTTCCATTTACATATAACAACAGTATTTCCTTAACGAACATTCAGTAAGAAGAATGTTTTGTTTGTGTCTCTTCTTCCAGGAATTGTTGTGGCCGCGTGCAAGGCGGTCGGTAGAGTCAGTGCTTGAACGTACATGCTTACAATATTTTGGTTTTATCAAGGGCGAACTGGCCCTGAATAGAGTTGCGTTTGTACAATTAGGAATCACGCGAAAGTAGAGTCAGTGTTTGCTGCGTATTATAAAATATTTTCTAGAGCATCGCGGCTCTGATTTTTCTTTTTCCATCGCGAAAGTAGAGTCTCTATAATTGTTCGCCGGAAATTATTCACGGTCGCGTTATTAGTATTTCATATCTTTATTTTTATTTTTAATTTTTTTTTTTTAATTGCTCGATATATCCGGTATTAGAGTCAGTGCACCACTGAAGAGGAGTCTTGGGTGTTGCTCCATAAGGAAAGAGTGTAAGTATCTTATTGCTTTATTTAATTAATTTTAATTGAAATAGAATAATTTATAATTTCAATACTTGATAATTAAGAGTTCTTTTTAATTACTAACATTTTATAAAATCCAAATTCATATATAATTTTATTAGAATAAAAATTGATAATTTGCAAAATTAACCATAATTCTTTTTTGTTTTGTTACAGATGAATTTTTTTATTTTGCCGAGTTCCTGGACGGATCCTGATGGCTTTCTTCACGACTTCCGTCTTCTCCAATAAGGCAATCTCCTTCCTGGTTCTTGTGCATCCTCCTACTTACTTACTTGTTGTGCATCCTCCTACTTACTTACTTGTTGTGCATCCTCCTACTCTTGACTGTCGGAAGAAGAGTATATCTGCGAACGGTGAGTCGCATGTTTTATGATTCCTCTGGTGCCCAATCATGTCGTAGGACGAATGGTCCGAATCGACACGGGTTACTAGTTGTATACGTGCTTGGCGAGCATAGTGACCATGGGTATGATTATACCCATGAGTAGTAACATGTTTATTGTGTTTCATTTCATTTAGCACAGGCTAGGTCTTCTTGTACTTCGCATTTAAATATTATTTCTATTCCACATATTCCAATAGATATTTATGAAATATATGAATGCTTTTAAATGTTATAATAAAAGGTGGAATATGAAATATTTTAATACAGAAACAATTTTATTTAGTTTTTCTTTAACGGAGAAGTCAGATACTATCTGATTTAGTTATTTCAAAGACTCAAATCGATATAATATTGTTAATATAATATGTATACTGGATATACATATTAATTATGCTTTTACATTGATTTAATTACATTTTGTATATTGTAAATTCAAATATAATTCGAGAATTTTTTACGAGGAGTAAAGTTCAATTCATTTCATGTGAAATTGAACAATTTATGTGCAAGAAGACAATTCGTGACGGATAGATTTCTAAGTCAGAGTGATCTATTTCAACACATTTTGCGTATTCTTGAAAAGTTACTCTGAGGAGGGAGTCGCCCGAGGATGTTTTAATTTTTTATTAATTTTCACAATAAATTCTTTTTTCATTGTAAAGAATTCTTAATTAGTCATTTTGCTTTTAATAAAATATCAAATTCAATTTTGACATTAAATTCCTTTTTATTAGACTTTTGCCTTTATTAAATTAGTGTTGCGAGAAATTTCCGACGCGAGAGTAAATATGACGATGCACTGACTAGTATTCGGTGGGAATCCTTTTGGTTTTTAATCTCAATTCTATGTATTATTTAATTAATCAAATTAGTTACAAGGATTCCGCGGCATAAGACCGTGAACACCATCTCTGGGAGATATACCCATGCATTACTAGGCCTTTGCAGGCGCAGCTTTAGAATACGGAACACTTCCATATGTTACCATATTCTAAACTGTAGTCCTTTTGTCTATACTATGGGCGTCCGCAAATCTGACACCGTTGGATGCAACGTGTTGGACGGGCGGGTAGCGCTCTTAGCGAAGGGGTGCACTCTGTCCTGGCGTTACGACGTCCAGGCGGGGTGGGTGGTATGTAGCGTCTGGCGTAAGTCTAGGGGGCGTGAGACCCTTCGTTGCCAGCTGATATTAGCAGTGCACCATGTTTGCGTCATAGTTGCTCTATTTTACTTTTCAGTATTTGTTCTTAAAGCTTTATATTTACAAAGTCTAATCACTTTTATTAAAATAGTGAAATATTAGCCCGTTAGATGTTTATGTACTAATCATGTTTGTAGATCAGGATTTTCAGGTTTAATCCCTTCCGTGTTTATTGCCAAAGCCCATTCACGTGCCCAGGTGCTACTTGAATGGGTAGAGGCAATGGGCACGATGACCTAGTTCATAAGAATAATAATTAATAAGCGGCTGGCATTGTGTTAGTATATCGTGCACGACGTAATTTCCACATATGGTGTGTGTGTTTTTAGGCTGTGGGATTGCGTCGGTTTAATAACTTTTTCATTTACTTTTAATTTGAAATAATATTTTATTCAACAAGATGTACAATGAACGTACAAACCAAATAATATTATTACCATTACTATTACTATATTGCCATTACTATTACCATGATTATTACCATTATTATGAAATATTCTATATCAAAGTAGTTAATTAAATTTTGTAATTATCATTATACGCAATGATTGCTAGCCTTGCCAGACGATTTCAGTGAAAAATGGTACGTACCGTAGAGTGTGATGTGAGATGAAACTCGGGTGACGGAGGTGTCCCGGGACGTTCTCCCTAGTTTAGGCTCTTGCGCCCGGGTGGAGTGTATGGGGGTCGTGGAATGAATTTTTGTGAGAATGTGATTTTGCCTTTTTTAAATATAGCGTTAGGTAGGTAGGTAGTATACCTTCTGGTGTGTGTGATAGATTGTAAGTAGGTAGGGCCGGGACAGGTTGTCACAGTCTCTTGGTCGGGTAGTCGCGATTTCGCGTGATCAACCTGTACCTGGAATATATTTGAAGAATTGAGGATACCATCGATTCAAACGGAGTATACCGTTCGCCTTCGATTCTATCTGTACAATTTTTCAAATTTTTGGCGACTTCATAAGTCGTCATACGCGATCGCGATGGCACGAAACGCACAAGTTCTGCTCGAGCACGGCACGTGTGCACGAACAACGACTTATATAAAGTCCTTTTTCGTCCACGTGTCAATTAGAGTTTCGCCATTTTTCTTTTTTGTTGATTGTTTTTTTTTGTTTTGCGAATTTGCAAGTCTCGAGCTTTAGATATAAGTTTCAGGTGGGTGGACCGCCCGAAGAAAGAAGAGGCTACATGCCGAAGCGCCCCGACAAACTGTCTTTCAAGAGGGGAACTACTAATGATTTTGCATCCTTTTGCAAAAAAGGATGGGAAATCATTATCGTTACTACTTTGTCACTGTGCTCGCCTGTAGTTGTAGTTTTGTAATTTCAGGAGAAGAGGGGGCCCGTGACCCCCATGATTTTGGGCAAATCGCGTTTTCAATTTAGTGTTGCGAATATTGACCACTGTTCAATTTAGTGTTGCGAATGAATATTTATTACGGTTCAATTTAGTGTTGCGTGTGCATGATTATCGCGATTTTCATTTATACATGTATTAGTGTTGCGAATTTTAAATATCGCGTTTCCTTTTTACATTGCTTCAAGATTATTTGAGTTGATTGCTTTAGTGTTGCGAATAAAAAATTCACGGTTTGAGAATCCCCCTTTTTTGCATTTTAATTGCATGCCTCTTAAAGATAGCGTTGCGAATGACATTAGCGCGATTGTTTCCCAGTGTTGCGACTTATAAATACGCGATTGCTTTGCATTAGTTTATAGAGTTCCCTGTTAATTAGTGTTGCGATAATGAATATTCGCGGTTTGCATTAGAGTTGCGATATACGATGAAATGCCCAAAAACGATCCAGTGGAGTTGCCATGGTCCATAAGGCAGCTATGGACCAGCTTCCGTGATACAGCCTTGGATTGGCTGTACCCCTTTTTTAGATTAGTGTTGCGTCTTACAAAATTCGGTAGATTTGAGTAGTGTTGCCAGGCGCGTTTTTTCTTTTTTCCTTTTTTTCAGCTTAGCGTTGCGCATAATGGAGCAGCCTTCACGCGTACGCTTTTGCATTATAAATATAATTAATGAAATTAGTGTTGCGAATGAATTCGCGATTGTTATTAAATTTCTCCCTATTTTGCATTTATTAAATTAGTGTTGCGTGTAATTTCCGTTTGTTTTATAGGGTTTGCTATGGGATTGCTCTTATGGGCAGTCAAACTTTTCTTTTCAGGTTCCCCTGTACCCTCCCTGCCGCTGCCCCGCTCAACCTTTTTCTAAATTTTGAAACTTTTGAGCATTCGGATGTTGAAAATATTGTTAAATAATATATGAATTTAATTTTTTCAGAGTATTATTAAATACGATAAACTTTTAAATAGAACTTTATTCAAAGTTTTATTTAAAATGAAAATTCATTTTCTTTTATGATGATTGGTGATCAATTATTTCAAGGAATATTTGTTCATTTAAAATAGCTTATTAAATATTAATTCTACTTTATTTAAACAAACGTAGTGGATGATTGTTGTTTTCAAGTTTACGGAAAAGCTAATTAAAGTAATGTATCCTTATAAATTTTTTAATTCTTTTCCTGTAAATGAAAGTCCACTCGCGATATTTTCTTTAGTTTTACAAATTATAATAAACTTGTGCTATAAAAATTCTAAATCTCCCAATGAAAGTCTCGATAAAATCGGTTCCTATAGGTTCAGGCGGGCATATCTCCAAAACGACTGTCTATTCCTGTTTAGTTTGTTTCAGAAACTACTCTGGTGAGAACAAGAACATCATATTTATTATAGATATTCATTTATATCTCTAGATTTTTGTTTAGGCAGGTTATAAGTTCATGAGAATTTAGGAAAATTACCAAACTTTATGACGATAAAGTCAGGTAATTGATAAAGTATATATAATAAGTAATCTTAAACACTGCAGTGGTTAATTAGTTTGAATATTTTACATTTAAGGTAATTTTTAAGATGATTACGAGTGCTCGTATAGACTGGTATCTTTAGTATTTGTAAGTTGGTAAGACAAATATGCACTTGCATATTATCAATTACAGATCTGTAATCAGAATTAAAAAATGTTGAAGTATAATTAAGAAACAAAAATATGAGTAGATAAGTAGATAGGTAGGTAATAAATAAAAATAATGCTCCTTTTGTTGTTCGTTTGCACAACAGTCTAAAACGTTTTGCAAATGTGCATCAAGAGGATGATATTATTAAATAAAAGTAAAAATTTGCATAAACGGAGGGTGGATGGGATGAGGATAGGGCTGCAAAATGCAGTAACTTTCTCGTGATAGAACTCAGGCAATCAGTATTATTTGATGGATAATAAATTAATTATCTAGCAAATAATGAGCAAATTGGCTGTGAGATTTATGAGTTGTGTTTCTGTTTTATCTGTGCTGTACTTTTGCGGCAACTGGGCCTTCAAAATAAATGTAGATTTACAGAAACAAACTTATTAATAGTAAATATTTGTTAGTATTGTTCTGTTATGAAACAGAGAATGTAACACTGTATTTACCAAAAATGATTTTTTTTGGTAAATTCCGATTCTTGTATATGCTAATTTGGATGTTGTTTACAAATCTCTACTATTCTCTCTCTTTTTTGAAATAAACGTTGAATGGACATATTCTGTTGTTTTATATTTGTGATTTGTACATTTCTGGCAGTATGTAGGTATTTGCTGTCTTTTAGCTGTTATGAAGTTTCCTGTTTGTTAATGTTACTGTTGGCTATTCGCATTTTTATATCCTAATATGCTTTAAACTGCTGTGAAGGGTTCATCCCTTTTTTTGTCGTGTTATCTGATTTAAAACCCCAAGCACCATGGTAATGGGCTCTGAAAATGCAGAGATAAGGGAAACGTGGAACGAATATTACCGGAGATTATTTATATACATAATTTTCATTCGTTTTAGGGTTTTCTCTTTTTGGATGTTAGGTATATATTTCAGTATTTTCACAGAATGTATGTTATTTTCGGTTTTATGTATATTGATTTATATTTTGTTTCAAGTTTTAATTTTTCCTCTTCTTTCCCGTTAGTTTAAACGGGAGTAACAGATCAATAAATAGTTCTTCGTTGATGAAACGTTTATCGAGAAATGAGAAATAATAGTAAATCAGGTAAATGCAATTGCATACGTGAAACACCGATTACGTCTATATTTAGTACGAAGTAAACTACCTCTATAGTTGTTTTCATTCGCATTTATACACAAATATATACAATATGGATTACAATATATACGGCGTTAATACAATTGGTCACGTGCTCGTGTAATGCGTGGTTACTAATTGTGATCGAGTATGCAAACGTATATCCGGGCTCTTAATAAATATTGAATACCAATAACGTTGAGCAAATAGACAAATTATAATATTATTTGTAAACAAGTATGAAATTCATACATTTACTAAAATATATTTTTCCTGTGAATGGTATAATTACATACGAAAACTGATAAATAGAAAATTATATATTTAATAAATTAGTTTCGAGATGATTATTAATATATTCTTTAATCGATCATTAACTTCAAGAATTCGCATTCATAATTTCGTTATTTATATCCATAGATGAATGCAGTGTATTTACGCGTTATTTACAGAAATAATCGAGACAAGGTTTTGTATAAAATTACATCGTACCGATCATTCAAAATACACAGATGCAAAAGCTAATGGAGGTTTAATAATTAGGTGTTAGGCTTAATTTCATCCAGTATCTTAATCGTTTGAGTGCCATGAGTAATGATATGATTCAGCCAATTATTTAACAATTTACGTTCTAAATTACTCAGATTGTTGAAATGCTGATGTTTAGTAATGTAACATTAGAAGCGTGCTATTCATTGGTGTAACTAGATTTTTTCTCTGGAATGTATTAGTTAATTTGACTAAAAGTGTCAAGTGTTTAATGTCGATAAATTTTTACTTAGTTTCTTATTATGTTTTTTTAATTATTTTTGTAATTTTTTATGTAAAGGGATAGGCAGTGCATATTTTAAAGGTATCAAATACACCATAATTCCAACTTAGCTACACCAGTGATGTTAATATTAAAACTGATTCTCTGACACCTTAAAATTGAAGAAAAAGCAATCGAGCTGTATGGCATTCAAACGGTTAAATCATTTTTCAATTTTTGAACAAAAGTAGTTCTTTTAATTAATGTTTCTTACAATTAATGCAATAATTATCGTCGTACACATAATCTTTACTTTTTTTTTCTTATTTACAAGCACTCCTTATGAACATTGCTCGTGCATGTTCACCAAATTGAACGGAAATGATTCAGTGTCTTTCTCGCTGCTAATATTATTATTTGGAAAGCGTTCATAGCAGATTAATTAATTTACCCGCTTATATTCTATGGAAAGTAATATAATTTTTTTAGATCACGCTATCATGTTGTTTAATCGTTTATCTTCATAGAGATAGAACATTAGCAAAAATTACAAGTAATACTAATATGATACAGTTACAAAAGATATGAAATGAAAAGAGAATAAACAGAAAAAAACTACTAAAATGAAATAGAATCCATTTATTAGTTATTACAAAGTGTATTGAACAGTTTCCAATACAGATTTTTGGCTTGATTGCTAAAAACATTAGGGTTTTACAATAATACTTGTACACGAAAACATACATAAAATAAGCTTGAAAATTTAAATAATAAAAATCACACACCTTATCTTCAGGAAAATTAGTGGTAACAAATAAAAGTTTGAAAGATACCTCAGTAAAATGAAGTTTTACTAACTCAGGAAAATAGAAGAGAGAAACGCCGTTTTGAAATTCTAGACTAATTAAGAAAACCCATCAAAGGCTGAAAGATCAAGTTTTAATCGCATGCTAACGAGATAATAATTATTTGCATAAAAACTTTCTGAAATTGCATCTACTTTCTTAGTAGCTATTAAATTTTAACTTGCCGGAAAAATGATCAGCTACATTAATTAATTTTAGGCACACTTTTATAAGTTTGCGATATTATCCTCCGGAAGATAAATTTCAATACGATTGTATTCGGCTCAACTTTTTTTTATTATTGCAGTAAAAGAAAAAAGAGAAAACAAACGGCGAGATATTTTTCTGGAGGAAACGGATATCTCATAAAATGTATAACATTCATAGATCCAATATAGATTTCCTCGGTACTGAATTGTATTTAATTTTACAAACGTGAAAACCTCCTTTCGGCGATCTGTATAATTAGAATTCTCGTACACGAAATTATATACAGAATTCTCGTTTTTCTTTCTTTAGTCTGATAGGCTTTTTTCGTACGAAGGACTAGAAGAGCTACACAGGACAATTTATTTACAACTATAACATCTATTATAATTCTTTTTTCTCTCTCGCTTATTAGTCGTAGGTATGAATAATTTCAGATTTGCTTCTTAATAATCACATAATACAATAATGAATTATTAACACTTTAACGATCGCACATTTCACGGAATAATTGACTCTTGCGAATTTAAACTTCTTTCCACACTTAAATAGAATTATATTTATGAGTTTTAGTTTATGTACGCTATAAAATTAATTTTCCCTAATTTTTTAATTGTAATTAGTATTTAGATAATTAGATAAAAATTAGATAAAGAATATACCGGCCATCAAAGTGTTAATAGTCACGCGACACAAAATAAACATGTTTTATTCGTTACATTATTAAGCTTACAAAAGAATATTTCTCTTTTTTAAATACGACACATTGTTTTATGAATCAGAATTTTTTTTTATAAACGTTATTAGTCATTCGTTCCATGCAATAGCGAGATATTAATTAAAAATTAGGCCTAATTTAATTAGACGCGAACTTTGGTGTGCACACAGTCCCGACTTTCGTTCAATCAGGGGTTTTTTTAAAAATTATCTTTGGTATAGAATATATATTCACAGAACGATGAAATAGTAATTTAAATTAAATACTAATCACTTTTTCGACGTTTATGTATTATTAGAACGATAAAAACACCTGAGTGAGTTCGAAGTTTCAGTACGATTAATCGATAAATTAAACTTACCGACCTTATCAGCGTAAAGTTTCAAGTACTAAGTTGTTGCAGACGAAATGACCTACTTAATCACTAAACTTCCAACAACTATTAGCAGTGTTAAAGATAATGTTCATTAACCAAAGCTTCAAAATAATTAATTGGTTGAGGTTGCTTATTTTAATTGGTTATAAACTTCCTTTAGAATTTTCTGATTGAAGTTCATCAAATTAGTGTAGTATAGTACATTCATTAGCTTTGCTTTCTTCAAATATTGTATTCAATTTCCAGTAGCTTTTCCAAAGTATGCTATTGCCAGTAGTATGCAACAACCTAATACATAGACAGTGTCTTCTTTTCTCCCTATCTTTTTATTCGATTATTTTCATTCATTGTCGTTATCGTGATGCTTCTTCGGGATAAATAATATACTATTCCTTTGCAGAAATTGTACAGTTCACTTTCATCAAGCAAGTGCATTATCCTTCGTTTTTTCTAGATAATCTTCGTAATTTCGCCGTAATTAAATCTTAACACCGCATATTGTCGCAGTTATTTACACGTATTAAAATAACTACACATTCAAGTTACGTATAATCAATATATCCAATCGATCTTCTGCCTTCCCAGTGTCCACATATATATTTATATCTGTGTATTTATATCTGCATGTATATATATAAAGTTCCATACATCTTATTTATTTAAACAATATATTATAAATCTGACATAACACGAAGAGTAACAAACACAGTCTACAATATGACTCGAACTATAATACGATCAAATTTTGAACAGTATTTACACATCACCCCTTGAGCTGGCTTTCATTTCTCTCTCTCTTTATTTTCATATTTCTCTATTCCTTCTTCTAATCCACTCAACAGGTTCTACCCTAAATTTTTGGTTTTAAACCGCGTTCACGCTAGTTACAATACCGGTAAACTAGAAATTTCAATACAAGTACAAATAACGTTCTAAACAGCTCATACATGTGTGTGGGTACGCTTGTGTATGAATAAGTTCGTAAACAGGACTTTCTGGTGCAAACGATGAACATGAACGCCGGCTTAATTTCGACGAGGTTCACTTCTCGAATTTACGAAGAGACCACGCTTAATCTGGGCACACGATGTCTGTCGCTAAGTGTCCTTTGGTTTAACAAGACAGAAGGTCGAAATGGCTGGTCTTCTTGACAAGCATTTGCCAGTCGTTTGGGGCTTCCTTTAGGCAGCAACCTGAAATCAAATGTTTATTCCATCATATAGTTTTATAGGAACATTGATTTTTCCTGTTGAGAGTTGAAAATTGCAGCTATACTCAACAGAGTATACATATAAGAATTTGATTCCAAAGCATATTGATTATGCGATAAAAAATTCAGTTACTTACCTAGAAAACAAATGGTTACTTGAACATACTGACGAGCGCCAGATGCATCAAGATGAGGAAGATGTTAATTGACAATCGACTAGTGAAATTCCCTGTAACCAAATTACAAATCTTATAATAGAATCGAGCAGTATTTATCTTCTGAAATGAAATCTAATCAAGTTCTCTAGTGATCATAGTTATCAGTGCAGTATGCAATTAAATCCAGACAGACAATAACAGTATGCAAACAACTTTTGCATAAACATTCGTCTACAAAGAAATGAATAAAAATCCATTTATGCATTCTGAGTTAACATAAATCTTGTAAATACACTGATGATATTCATTAAATTCAATCCATTCAATAAAATCATTTTAATCATATTAAAAGAAAATCCGTGCTTTGTATCTTAGTACACGTGAACGGAAAATCACTGAAATCAATTTAATGGGGAACGCGTTAATCGTAAACATATACACCCTTTCTTCTCTTTCATTAACGTCGCAATTGCTATCGGCTTGCACTTTGCATAAATTTTTATTTTAAGCACTATTCCGGTTAACTGTTAATCGATACTCGATAAACACTTTGATGAGTTGAGGAAAATATCTGCGTACCGGAAACTACAGTCATGAATACCATCATTTCCCTTTTACGGACGTCATTAAGCTTTGATTACTATCCTGCCAAAAGTTGTATGATATACGACGATTTAATGTTACGATATTATGGCCCCTCGCTTTACGTGATTTTGATTACTTAGTGGTTTTTTTAAATACAATTAACGATCCCATAAATATGATTTATCTACTTCCTTAAACATAGTATCCCAGGTTATATCCGAACCTTTTTTGGGCTAAATACTTTTGACGAGTGTACCTTTGACCGCGAATGAAAAACACCGTGTGAATGGAGTCCGCGTATAAGGAGTACCGTGAAAAGCGAGGGCCAATTTAACTTGTTCGTACACCGGTGGTACTGTAAGTAAGTCATGGGCGGCTAATGTAAACTGCATGTCTTTAAATTAAGGGAGTGTGTCCCGCAAACTGTGCCGGTTCCCCTTTATCTCTCCTTCTCTCACCCCTGTCAGCAAAGGGAGTTCCCATTAGCCATAAGAATTATGTAACTCCCGTTCCTTCTTCGCCTAATTACTTTCTTATTTGCGAGCTTTCTTCTTCTACCTATAACTTCCTCCATTACCTTGGAAACCGTTTCCATTACTTGAAACATTTATTTTTTGCGTCGGGCTGCGCGATTTAATTATCGAATAAAAAAGGGAAACCTATAGTGGCTATAGGTTTGTTGGAATATTCCCAATGGCGTCTTTTTCATTAGAATTATCCTACCTAGTATTATGAGGCAATCGCTATAATTGGTAATTTTCAAGTAGTCTCAAAATTACGTGTAAAACAAATAGAATTACACATTAACTTCTTCAAACATCTCAGAATATGGCTTTTGAACATGTACGGTTCTTCAACTCATTGATTCTACTGTAGAATGCATTTCATATGGAAACCCTTAACGATTCAATTTTATATTAGCCATAATCGCGAACGTAGGAGGTAGTTCAAATTGAATACCGCTGATTCCGAGCAGTTGAGCATATGTATGATAATAGTTCACCGACGTTGCTATCTGATGCAAACGAGGTCTAATTTCCACAGTTAATTAGTGTACATTGTTGGCTGCATCGTGCGATCGTGCTAACCTAATAACGATTGCAAATTAAGTTCCGAAGTCTTTTGTCTGTGTTACGCATTTCATTTATTCCGCTCCGTAAAGCGATGAAGCAAAAGGAACTTCTTAAACAAGATTAATACCTATAAATTCATCTTTCTGCATGCAACATATTTGTGATCACGGTGTATTATATTCTCTTCTATTATACAACTTTCATCTCATTACAGAAATTTAATTTACTTTTTCACGTCCTTCGATTCAATTATTTTACTCTTTTCGAATACTTTTACAATCTTTGGGTTGGTAAAAGTTTCCGATTAATATTCTTCTTCTCGTCTTCGTTTCTCCTTTCCTTTTTATATATAAAACCATCTTCAATTAGAAATTTCATGGAAAGAAAGTTACACGCAGTTTCCTTTTGATGAGAGTCCCGAAACTTTAACGTATTTCCGACGATATGGATCGACGAAGTGCTTGATAGCTTATCACCGAGGAAATTCGTGCAGCAGTATGTAAGAGGAGAAGGTATCAACGCAACCTCAACTTTGGCTATTTATTAACGTGGCGTAGTAATGCCAGTTAATGAGCTTCAAGGGGAAATACCGCTTCTCTTCATCTTCTTGAATCAGAAGTTACGCTGTTGCTAGTTTATTAACCTTATCCTTCAACGACACTCGATCATCAGTGAAGAGATTAATCTTTCGTATCATCCCTTAACCTTTCTGACTTTTCTGTACACGCTACGTATTACTTTATATGTACTCTTTCCTTGGACAACTAATTATAAAATATTCATTCGGATGAGTATAAAAATGTTCGCATATCAATTCCATAATACTTTCAGTGGTTCGGCACTGACAAATTTAATGGCATAAATTTCGATGAATTTATTAAATTTCCTAGTGATTTTTTTATCATCTGCTTAAAATAAAAACGATGGAAGCAGGAGGGACTTAACATTCGTTTTCTTTTTTAGAAAATATTGATTTTCACTTTAGGGACTTTTATATAATTTTCTATTTCTTCAAAGTAAACTATTTTATTCTATGTATATTTCTAGAATAGGAGTTGTTGATTTTATCAACCCTCTTTACTAGTAAATTTATATAAACATTAATCCTGATAGAATATTCATGGGAAAAATGCAGTTACACTGTAAAGCAGGTTGGAACCATCTGGCGGTGTTTATTTATTTACTACGGCTAGGAGTTATGATGCGTTACCACTGCATAGGGTGCACAAACACTAGTTATTTTGATAGCGAAAGCATCGTAATTAGCGTATAAATATTTTACTGATCAATGCAGAACGTGGGTGTTAATATTGAGGCATATTGATACTGCAACTAATAATTTACTTCATAATAGTAAAGTTAATGATGTTGCAATAAAGTTTTGTTCAAATTTGTTTATGAACAAAGCTTTTGGTTCATCTTTCATTATCTCTACGTTTTTTATAGAGAATGAAATTTAATTTTATTACATAGCTGAAATATTGCAGAGGGATATTATTTTATATTAATAACGCGAAGGATATTCTCAATCTACGTTACACGGGTTAGGTATGAATTCATTTATAAAAGGAATTTTAGCTAATTTTTCATTACGTTTGAAAATATAAGGTTTATTAAAGTTGTAAAACAGAAATAAAAGTAGAGATCGAGTAAAGGGGACAGAATAAAATTCAGGGCGTCTGTGACTAACAGTTTAAAAATTATCAGAGGAATGTAGGTGTCTTATTATTAGAAAACAAGTGTCAAAAGTGCAATGAAGTGCAGAAAACACGATGCCAAAAACAAGCTGTCTGAAATGTGGTTCGTAGCGAATGAAATTTCGGGCTGAAATGAAATTCACGTGTACGATATTACATAGTTCCGTACTTAAAATACATTTCAAAAGCTTTTGCAATTAGGAGGCTAACTGTTTCAAAACAATCTAGATAACCATGTATAAGAATTTACGTACTGTTTCATTAGGAGATTTCATGTTTGTAAAATGGATAAAATTGTGCTTGAGTGCTTGTAGACTGTATACAGTGTATAAAATATTCGTTATTCCAGCCAAATAAGTAATTCTCGGGCTCAAATCATGATTAATTAAATTTTCTCGCTGTCGAAGTTTCTGTGAATAAACACTAATTAATCTTTGAATGAGGCAGCCGGATCTTTGTTGACCCAACATATGTTTTCCAATTTAAAATTAATTATAAATCCTTTTGCTTTTCTACTTTTAAAATACATTATTTCCTTAAATACTACTTTTCCAATGTATGAAGTATTTTGTTTAAAAATTTAGGTATTTAAAGGTGAAAGCATCATTGCATAACATGTTTCAAAAGACTGGGTCATGATTGATCTGACTGCACCACTCGAGGGTTATTTAACCCAAGAAAGAAATGTCTTTTACTAAACTGAGGTTACTTTAATATTAAACCTAAAGACATAAACCGAGGTAGATAATCTTTTGGAAGTTTTCCAAAACATCCAACTTTGCTTTAAAACTTAAATCGTTTTCTTCGGTACAAGTGAATCTCTTTCAAAGCCGAATCATTCAGCTCGATCAGTTCAAGAGAGTAAAAAACCACGTGCTTCTTGTCGCGTTCTTCAGATTCCTCTCTAAGAAACCGTGACCTCGAGGTTCTAAAGCGATTTTCAATCGTTCGAATCAGTGTGGAACGTATCTCTGTGTGTGTGTGTGTTGTATGTAAAGAGGATTGTATCAAGAAATCGAAATCCCGCACGCAAAATTGACAACACTATCGATCTTGTTAAAGTTTCCAAATCTCATGAACGATAGTGGCTTATGGTGGTGATATCGTGAATAGACGAGGAGAAATTTACAAGCCTTACCACCACCATTGCCAGTCTCTGAGTTGTCTGGCGCTTGGATCTCCATTTTGTGCTGTAGCTTCGTTGTTGCAGTTGCAGTAGTAGTAGGCGTTCCTGCACAATAAACACCACATATCGCGTCCATCAAGTAGTAAGCATAGATATTTTTTACGAACTGGGTAGTAATGTTAGAAACGGAGGCAGCCAAACGCGCTATTAGTTTTCACTGGATCGCAGCATTTTACATTTTGTAACCTTTATCCGGCACAAATTAATAATGAGCCCCTATAAACATGCTCATGACATATTCAGATGGTACTGATCACCGTGGTTTAGAAATACCTATTCTTGAATAGAGTAACTATAGATTTAACAGTTGGATATTTAAGGATTCCAATTGTCAAGTAGACCATCCGGATAAAGGTTCACTATATTTGATGATTTTAATAAGTAATTGGAACATGAAAAGTACATAACAGAGAAACCTTAACGTTTTACATTCGGGTCGTACGTCACAGCTAGGGAACAGAAATGATCTCTGATAATTTATACGATATTGAATTTATTTATATTTTGTAAATCACTGAAAATATGATTCAATTTCATGCATGTAAATGCACGATAAATTCAGCCATAAAAGTATCGAAGTGTAAATATCTATCTGATTTTGTTCATTGAAATTGATTTCGTTGGAGTTTCGAGTTTATTTTACAACTTGATTTTTCTGGTTAAATATTTTTTTAAATTCCTTCCAAATTGATTATCATTGGAATAAATGTACTAAAGGTTTCAGTGTATAATAATATCTTGGCAATTTGTACTCCATAAAATTGAAGTTTCAACATTTTTCATAATTATACATAGATTTTCATCAAATAGTAAATTTGTAACATAGTTTCCACTGCAAAGAGTCTGTCTGTTTTTAACTACAAATTATGGCTGATTTATACTCTTAAATTTAGAATGAATTTGTGTTATTGTTAAAATGGAGGTGAAGAGAATGAGGTGAAGAAAGTGTGAAGGATGAAAGAAACAAAAAAAAAGTTTCATATCTCTGTCGTGGCCTCGTTGAGAGATTTTATGTATAAATGGAAAGAATTCCTCTGGTGTATACAATTTACTTCATGAATTGCATTGTGAAATGAACATTAAAAAACTTGGATCGTTAGTCACAAACGTAATAAAGGACTAACTAATAAATCAAACAAAATCGATAAATAAAAATACAGTTTATAAACAAATTTAGTATACGCATGCATTCAAATATTCGTATGATGTTCCATTAACCTTCGAAGGACCGACTGAAAATGGAGATCTGATAGGCCGATAACGGGTTATTTGTTATCCTTAGTTGAATTTTTATTATGTACGTGTTAAATTTATTTTTCCAATATAAAATACTATCTACACGTACACGATGTACATAAAATATTATTAAACCGGTCAATAATGACTGTTTTTGTTTTCGTCGCGTAACATAAAAGGTGAAGATCAAAAGTGACCCAGTATCAACTGGGCGAAGGTTCACATAAAGCTCCACAAAAACGATTCTAATCTGATCATTATTCTAACCGCAGCATCGAGCGACCAAGCAGCCTTGGAATCCTCCTTAATTAGACGTTATAATTTATTATACACGTCTGCCATTATCGTCACAAGCAACGTCTTGTGTCCCTAAGATGACATTCCAACAACGACATTTAGGGCTCAAAGGGCAAGGTCCTAAGAGGATACCACACGTCAAAGGATCAAATAGTAGGACTGGCGTGTAGATCGCGTTTATTCACAGACGGTCAGGTATTTTGCGGTGAAACTTGTAGCCACGTCCTTCCTCTTGCCTGATTATCATCTTGCCCGGAGAAGGGTTTCAAGCCTCATTCGGTTGCAACAACTTACGGTGAGACGAAGGAAAAGGGCTAAATTACACAGGTTAAATTGCTTGTGCTTCCAAGCAGCACGCCTTGCCTATTATCGTCCAATTTTCTCTACGCGAACTAAATTTTCCAAGTTCCTGAAGATCTGAAAAACCGGCGCAAAGGCGTTGGAGGAAAGAGAAGGATAGAAAAGGGAGCACACCGTGGTGTCTTGGCTGAAACATGAGCCACGGTGTGACGCTTTTACAGGAGATTCTTCGTTAGCCGTTCGTTCCACGTGTTTGCCAATTTGCGCCAGTCTATTCGACGGGCCCGCGCGTGACAAGCATCGCGATTCGCTTCGCCAACTTTCACGGGGCTCGCTTATTATTGATACGTACTACTGCGAGACTGAGGATTCAGTGGAGCAAGTGTACGTAAACTCCAATCGACTGGCAATTAACTTTACGCGTTCTCTAACACGTCGAATGCCTTAGGGGGTTATCGGTGACACAAATTGTTGTTTTTTTTTTTAATAGCGTTAATATTATACTAATAATGTAAGGCAGCAAATTGAAAGGTTAAAATTTAAAATGTACAAATTAACTACCCTTATGTTTAATAATTAGAGTTTGAAATGGGTTCCAATATTGAATTTTTCAATGTAAGATTGCTTGAATTACATTAACTTCATCGCTTTTCTTTGTGAAGGAGATGAAGACCTTCGAAATGGCTTCGAGTTTCAAAATTAAAACCCATCGAAGTTTCAATTTTTATGAAATGACCTTCTTATTTAGTTTCTTAAAAAGGGAACAGGTAATCGCTATACTCTTCCGCGATTCTGAATTGAAGTTAGGAAATTACAGAAGTTGGATTTTTATCATTTTCACGAACTTTAAATTTCTGATGAAGATACTATGGATTTTCAGTTACGATATGATAGTTTTCATAGTTTTTTTTATCGAGGGAAAATTTACGCGACTGTAACTTCTATCATGAGAGTTTTATTAATTTAAAACTATTGTCTCGGTGTAGATAATAGATAGAGAGATTTTATAGTATTTTGTAAAATACTGTTACACAATTTTTCTGTCATTTAACAAATTTGTCGTTGAGAATGCTGCACTTGTACGTGTCATTATTTCTTGTTTCGTTTTATCACCGCTCTATGCGAAAAACTAATCCGGTCAGGACCGAGTGCCGGAAGTCCGTTACGTAGCGTCGCAATATTACCTCGTGGAAGCGGAAACGCGGAAGAGCGCTACGGTTTAGCGCGCGTAAAGATAGACTCGTGAAAAAAAGAGAAAAATACGTGAATTGCTGTGGCGCGCTGGTAGGGGATGATTTATTCGGTGACCGGAAGAAAGAAATCGTTTTCCTAGAATATCGTGCGACAGATTTTACACGAATTACACAGGGATGAATTTACAAACGGTTGATAACGTTTAGTTTTTTTAAACATATATAACACATTTACGAAACATGTATAGTGCACAGAGGAGACAGAATTACATGTATAGTGGCATTCAGAAGTTTGGAGCACGTTGTGGTTTCAAATACATGTCTTCCATTAAGTAAATATTTGTTTCACTCAAAATATTATTATTCTATAATTAAAATTACTTAATTGATTTCAGCTGTTATATTGTTGATTTAAATCTACAATTTCTGATATTAGGCTATGGAATTAAATTGCAAAACATAATATTTTCTCACAAAATATCTGTGATATAATTTAATTTTAGTCTTCAAGCATATTCACGATCAGTATAATTACAATATTTCTAATAAAACCATAGCATACTTAAGTGATAACCAGCAGTTCTCTACGTTTATCCTTTTCTTTTATTTTATACCACGACAAAGATCGAACATAGAATGTTTTCAATCGACGGACAGCGGAGAAAAATAGAGGACCACATAGAGATAGAAACAAAGATAAATAGGATAGATTAAAAGTACGTTATACTAACCGGGATAGTAGACGGTTTGCTGGGATACATTGTAGTTTGCCTTTGGTATACCGAGCAAGCATTTGACAATCGCTGCTTCCGGTAAATCTTCGTCCAGTAAGGCCATTCGTGATAAGATATCGTAGAGTCCATCGTCACGCAGCGTAACGCTGGGCTTCGGTGTCTGCTTTTCCGGTACACCCCTGCAATAGAAGCGACGTTTGCAAAATTATCATGGTCACGTTAAAGCCAAAATATCATGCAATATGTCGACTGAGCATGTTAATATTATTTCACCGACGTACGTTATGTTGTTGCTGTTGTACGCTTTGCGCGTTTGTCTTCGAATTGCTTTTAAAAGCATGTTTTCACGTGACGGTAAATCGGGACTTTTATTGCCATCACACGAAATTTCATGTCGCTTTCGTGTGACATTGAAAATGATAGCTTTTAGTGTCACAACACCATGACACTTTTAAGCTACCTTTTCACTTGGTATTATAGGACGAATTTTATTGTCGCGACGAGAAATGTTATTAAATTTGTCATTGTCTCGATTTCAATAAGTAATAATTTTCGAAGATGACGACCAAATAGTAGACTATTAACCAAATTAATGGTTTTTATAACTGGAGTTTTAAATATTTCTGTACGAAGGGTGATATAATGAACGATTAAAATGATAACGATATTTATTTAGTAGAGTTTAAGCTTCGCTTTGTCACTGTTCCCGCTTTGTACGTTTCAAGTTTATTGTTACAGATAACACGAGACTGTCTCACAGTTTCCATTGTTATCGTTGAGAGGTTTGTGAAGTTACAATAAGACTTTTACTTCTGTTTTCATTTGAACCCTTTTATCAGTCATATTTCCTCTATACATCTCGATTACTGTAATACATCCGAGTAAAAGAGTTTTTATTGTTACAACAGCTACAAGAAATATTATTTCTCTCGACATTTAACCGAAAGCATAAAAGCTTTCACGGTTATTACGTGTAGTTCGTATTGCCGGTACTTTCGACCACTTCTCTATTTTTTCGCCCTTTTTTTTTTATTTATCGTAACATCGTGTCACGTTAAAAATATTATGAATGCTGACAGCTGAATAACGCTTCAAAACGCATAAGCATTCTGAAAATATAATGAGCTTTTTCCATTTTCCTCTGTTATCTGTCGTGCTTGAAACGTACTATGCTTCTGTTGACATATTTCTTTACTTTTCATAATTGAGTGAAAAAAAATTATTACTTACTGATTTCTCGGAATATAGAGATTAACACAGTAGGGAATCCGTTTGGTTTAAAATGATAAAATTGAAGTGGCGAGAGAGACACACAGGGAACGATAAAAGCGATACACTATGTGTAGTCTATAGACCGTTTAATTTATTAAATGGAAGCAAAAATCTGTTTTTATCAAGATCTTGAAGTATCAGAAAATTGGGTAGTTCACTGTAGTGCATGCTTGAGGGGTTGGTAAGCTTTCTGGAGTACTTACTCGATGAATATATCCAGAGTTGGTTGTGGATATAGCCCTTCTGCCATACACGTTATCTCCACTCCATCCTTATCATCTATGGTCTTCTTTCTGTACAAAAGATCGAATTTGTCCCCCGTTGCTGGAATAAAAGAGAAGTTTCGTTTAATTCAAATAATGCAATCCTTAGTAATTAGATAAGGTTCATTGTTTACGAAATCATGAGAAGATCTTTCACAGTTTTTATTATAAGACCAGATTGCTATTTTTGATTATCTCAAAAAGCTGAAGAATATAACGTGGGTTATTCTAAAAAAGTGGAGTTTTAAACGGCTTAAAATTTATAAAATGAAAATAATATAAAAATTGAATTAAAATTGCGGCTCTCTTCATGGTCCGCCTTCGAGGGTTAATTGTTCGCATAGCAAGGGAAATAATATATTGAGAAAGTCGTGGAAGAAAATCAAGCAGGCGTAAAGAGAACAAAACTAAGGGCGCACACAAATGCAACTGTCAATACTTTTTACGTTACTTTTCTTGCAGGAAAGTCTGTGACATGTACGTTCCATTAGCTCTAAATCGAATCCTTCGCTCGCACCTGTTCGTTTTTTCCACATCTTGCGTTTACGGTCAATTCTAATTTAAACTGAACATTGTTTCAAGGAATTTTAGCTATCTACGGTGAAAGTCGGAATAAGGTGATAGCGAAACACTAGGTGGTATCTTTAATTTGGCGATTTTAGAAAACAACCGTAAAGGAAAATTAATTTTCTCCTACTTATTATAGCTTTGAAAATAAATAGCTACTGGTTTCTTTAAACATCGTATAACTTTAATTAAAAATACTTAAGCCCTTGTAAGAGAGCAATGTTTTCTTAGACTTGACAAAGATGCGGCTTGACTTCATGTTGAAATGAAACTTCGAGGGAAGAAAGAAACACGGAATTGCTTCGCGACTTGTACCATTCTAATGAAACAAGTTGAAACATTTTAACCGAACTGTTCTGCACCGTACAGACAGAAAAGCATTAAAATGCTCGAAAGTTTCAACATAGAAATTAAACGCATGTTTTGCACCACTTTTATGTGTTTGGACATTTGGTTAATTTTTCTAATACCCACTTAAGAAAATTTTATTTTACTTATTCAATTTCGACGAAATTTTCTTCAATTTTCTGCAACAATAAACAGAAAATGTGTAGCCTTTTCAATCTGATCTATTGTGTACTGCAAAAATTGCTCTACGTTGTATAAATATCCTACTATTTCAGTTCTGATTCAAAAAGCTTTCTCTATGCTCTCGACTCGTAATTGTATTCTTTGTTACCTTCATTAACCTCCTTTTTAGTCTGTGAACCTTGTTCGTCCAAATTTAAAATATCCATCACAATGACAATACATAATCACAATGAACTAGTTTCAGTAGGTACTCTCGTTCTCAGTTGATGTCAAGGTTAAAATTTCTTTTATTAGGGATGCTTAACTTCTAGGAGACCCTTTGGAACCTTGACTAGTAAGTAATTCGATTTGTTTGCGACACTTCTTCTAATGATATTCTTCCTTTTTTAATAACGTGTCAGAAGATAAACCAAACAATCGCTAACCCTGATAAATATCTTCTTTTGAATGAAAAGGTGTTAAAGTAAGCTCTGTGTCTGCGTCATAAAGCCTTCCTTGCATCATTTTTAACATCTGCTGAATTCCGTGTAACTTTTGAGATAAGAAAAAGAATTTCGCAATTTGAAATAGTTTCACCTCAGCGGGTAGTTTGAAACGTCAGAATTCTCAAGACAAGTAGGGGTCTAGTGTTGGAAGGTGAACTTCTCAGAGAACTGCCGCGATGGGCGTAACTTTTCCACTGGAGCATCGAAGAGCTGAACACGTAAAACCAAACAACCGGTTGGATAGGGTCGATGAATTTAACCGGCAGTGAGTCAATAGCGTTGGAATCAAACGGCGTCGAGCGATGTTTAACTTTTTCCAGTTGGAATTTTAAATTATCCACCTGCAGACTGCAAGTCGCGGTGCACAGAACTTTTCCCCTTCCCTGCCGTCAGTTACTCGCCTGTTTATCGGCAAACTAATCTGTTCCCAAGACACGATGTCCCAACTTCATCGCAGCAAATATTTATCATCTCTTGGGGAAACGTTTTGCTTTCTTGTTTGTCATCTTTGTCAATCAATGAAATATCTCTCTTTGGGTATCGGTAATTATGTGGTTATCCATTTTGTCGCGTGAGAATGCTTAGCAAACATGATACACGAAACTAGTATTGTTCTTGTTTTGTATGCATTATTTATGCGTCACGAGCTGATTGAAAGATGGATAAAGTAATTTGCTGAATAATTTTCAGCATAGTATAGAATCGATCAAATATTGTCAGTTCATAATTGAATTTTAATTAAATAACAAACAGAATAATGAAATGTAATATGCCAAAATTTGTTGTATAATATTTGCGTCAATCAACGAAATGTAATTAATTTACTTCATAATTACTTGTTACGGAAGTCCTTTAAGTAAACATCCAATTTAAATCGTGAATAAATTCTTCTGAATTGTACATAAACTAATTACAATGAGAAGCATTTTCTGATTATTACAAAGAACGATTCGATATTAATTAACGCGACGCGAATTATGAATGAAATTCAAGCGGACGGAGAAATAGGAGGTTGGTTTCTATTCGATCAAGTCGGCGCCTCTGTTTCGTGTCGCGTTGCAATTTCAAGAATTATTTCACGCAACATCACTCTACCTCACTGGACGTCACTTCAAACTACCCGGGACGTGTAAAAGTATTACATGACTTGATAAATATTGCATACTTATCGAGACTTATAAAACACGCGATGTACAGGGGATCCTACTCTAAGTTTCAAATTAAGTGGATTTTTCGACCCTAACCTAAAGGGTTCATTTCACCCCTTTGACGTAGACAATTGTATAATAATTAGACATGATTAATTCAGTGATATTAACCCTTTCGTTATGGCAAATATTATTATAATATAATTTACATAATAATAGTTTTCAAAAATTATACTTTCATATCTGTAGATCTATTCTTGGATGTCGATGATGGATGCCCGTGTTAGAAGTGAAAGGGTTAATTATCCAGAACTTAGTTCGATATGAATCAGCAGAAAAGATCGTTGATCGATGGTGATTTACCGTCATGCAACGGGATATACTTACAATAAACAACCATAGAAGCACTCGCAGATTGTTCGGCCGCGAAAGTGGATATGACGCACGTGTATTCGCCTGTAAGGTCGATGCCGGGCTTATTCAATTTCATGGCTCGGTACTCGGTGTACGGATCGTCGCTGGCTTTGTACTTCAGATCGACGTACTTCCGCGTGATGTCCCCGGCCAAGGGGTCCCTGCCATATATCCATTGGTAAGCCACTTCGTTGGCGTTGAAGAACCATTTCACGACTAATCCCTTGCTCGACGTGTTCTCGAGATCGTAGTCACAGTCCAGGATCACGTAATTGGTGTCGCCAGCCTTCACAGTCCCCGGTACGTTCACGCTTTTTATCACGAGCTGCCAGCATTCTGAAAAACCATAAAAAGAGCAGCGTTGAAAAAAAAAAACTGTCGGTGATCGATTCACGGGGAGGCGAACGTTTCTTCTTTCCTTTCTTCGTTTCCATATCGAGGGAAAATTTGTGGAACAGCGGTGAACCGCCGTGGTAGGAAAAACGAGGGCGAGGATTGTGATATCCCTTTTTACGACGGACGATCGACAACGAGGATAGGAACACAGTTTTGCTTTGATATATGGATAGTATACTTGCATACGTGTCGTTTAAAGATTAATCGTGTTCGGAAAAGTATGTTACCGCCGATTGTTTATTGGAATTTCAAAAGTATCTTTTCTAATTCGCTGCAATTTTTAATCACTATGCACTGGTCGCTTGATAGCATCGCTTTTAGAGAAGTTTGTTGCATTAACCAATAGCTGCACACGATTTCCTGGAAGCATCATCGTACACTGATGCATCTCTCGTAACGTTCTTCGACTGCATAGACAGTTTCCGCCAGATCAGAATCGCGATACCGTCCTCAATTATGATAAATTGCATACAATTATGTTGGACTCTGGCACGCTTCGCGGCGAGTTAGAGTTCGTATCTGGCTGATAAAAGGGTAGACGAAGGAAGGTAGACATGAGAATGAACGATTTGCATGCTACCCACTTAATCAACACTCACACCTTATGAACGATCCTTTACCACCATCTAAGGGACAGGGTCTCTTCGAACTGGCTTATCGCGATACGAAAAATGGTCGAATGTCATGCTCGCCAATATTTGCAGCGATAATCTCAGACTCGCATCACCCTTTGAAACAAAGCGTTTGGATGTTTAAGGACGACTACCACCGCCTGCTGCTTCAACTTTTGAGAAATTACCCATCAGGCTAACTTGGCCGGGCGAACTTTCAAAGGAAGAGACGTCGGAAAACTGTAATTTCGCGTGAAAGCTGGTGATTTTTATAAGAAATATAGAAGTTTTGTGTCTTCTTCATCCTTTTTCGTGTTAGGGGTGGCTTAGTCGTTGTCTTGCTATATCGGATTTAGGTGCTTACTATTTTAATATGTGATTGAAAAAAGGAAAAACATTAGTTTTAGAAATACTAACACGTTTTCTAAATTTTTCTTATTGTAGACATAATAACCCTCCAACGGCGGACCATGGAGAGGGTCTCCATTTTTTTAGAAGGATTTAGGGCAAAGTGAAACAGTTTGAATGTAATTAAAATTTATACAATATGTGTGACCATATGTTAAGCTGCGGCTTGGAAATTTCACTAATTTTATTATTGCCGAGTTTACTTCTGACGAGCCGCAATCACGTTCCGTTCTAATCATTCAACTTTGAGAAACAACCCGTTTTCTACTTATGTATTCGCAGTTTGTAGATGTTCAAGACCCTGTGAAACACGGCGAATGTAATTGCGATGTTCCTCTAATCATAGAGTTCTGTGTTCTCCTCTCCACTGCTCTTTGGTTCGCTCTCTTGCTATGATATTAGATGTAATTCTGAACAGAAACTATAATATGTTTGCACTATTTCTAATTCTAGTACACAATTCTAGATGTTTGGCATTTTGTTTTGAAATTCTTTGAAAATGGCTTATTTCGGATTTGTATTTTCCATTTCATTGATTCGATTGCTTGCGTCTTCGGGTAAGACAATCCCAGTAATTTACGTCTAAATCAGTGATACTGATAGACGAAACTTATCTCCTTCGATTATCCGTGAAATTTATAATAGAAATCTTGACGGTGCATCCCGCATCTTCGTTCCTGATTGAAACATACAAAGACCCGACGCAATTTTCCGGAACATCGAGAAACAGGATTTTGGAGTAGTGGCTTGTTTGCTCGTTCCCCCACTCGACCACTACCAACCTGAGAATTTATAAACGTATCTGCATACGCAATTTTCACGCTCAACCTCCTGGAAACGGGATTAAATTTAAGATAATGGTATGCTGAATATACATGAATTCTTTCTCTGGATGCAATAATAAATCAACTAAAACGATATTCTGATATTGATTCGACCCGTTCGGTTTTTATCGTTTCCTTTTGTCATCCTCCGGCGATTTTCCGTTGATTAAAAAATATTATTCAATGTTAATCATTAGAAATATTAATGTCATTCTTCGAACGATTATTATGCCGTGAATTGTATAAAATTTCGAATAGAACCTATATCTGAGCTAGGTTCTTATATAAATAAATAAATTTCAAGAATCTTCTTTTTATCTGAAAATTTTGTCAATAATTGCAATGTATTTTCAACTTTTTCATCCGTATAGAGGAACTAAGAGGCAGTGCAAATTTAATATACTCGGCTGTTATTTCCGCCGTATGTTTATTCTGGCTTGATGGAATATTGTAGTTTTCAAGCAAGTTCTCTCGTGCAAAAGGGACAAAATCGAGATTGGAAAAACGTAGGCTTAACTGACGGTTCAGTTTTCGATACTGATCTGACTTGCAGAGATCTGAGTAGTATTAAATCCGTTCGGCTATACGTATGTTTAATTCATAACTGTAGTTATCGATCAGTAGATATTTAGAAACAGCATACATTTGCAGACAGAGAGCATAGGTTAACAGTAGCTGCATCTTTCAGTTAGGAATACTTCGTGCATGTTTCTTAAACTTGAACATCGTTTATATCTGCTCATTGAAATTATATCGTAGTTATTAGTCTATTCTCTTTGTATTCTGTTCCTATAATATGTATATACCCGGTACAGCTTTGAAAGTTACGATGAAAAGTTTTAACCCTTTGAAGTTTGACATTTTAAATGAACAGGCAAAAGTATCAAATTAAAAATTTCAGAATAATTAGAAAAGTGATAATTATATGATGTAGTTTGCATAAACTTTCACACGTAATTTTCTCAGTAATGTTTTTTTATAATATAAAAAGGAAATACCAAATTACAAGGATCATTGGTTCCATAAAAAGATGTAGCTACTAAAGTATTAAGTGCATCTAATAGATCAGAAAAACACCGGTAACAGGTTGAAGTACGCGGCACTTAAGTCGGAGCTTATTAGTCCACGGAGGATCCGGTAATTTTCTTAAGTGTCTTAGCCCTTCCGGTATCGTTTATCGGGTATCGTATTTTACATGCGCTGACGGAACCAAGGCGTACGTCCGGATACGCTACAATTAACATGATTACTTCACGCGGTGGCGGTGGTGGTGGTGTCTAGGGTAGTGTAGCCGCAGTGTTCATTCCGTGTTTGCTCATCGTTGCCGCTGTGTACTTATCTCGATATGTCCACATTGCAACGAAGGAGCCCGGAGAATAGTTTATCTGCAATTAGGGGTTGCGGTGAGAATATTCTCCGGGAAACAGCACCATGACTGTTAATCCCTTAAGTCCTGGCTCGAACTCGGGATTGCTATCGGAAACGGGGCTGGAATATCCGACGGATGAAGAAAGTTACGACGAAAAGACGCAATATGACGAAGGTTTTCTTGATTCGTGCCGGTCGATCGAATCCCCTTTACGGACATTGGCTCGAATTTAAATAACGTACAGTTCGGCCAGCATCGAATAAGCCAGGAACAGTCGAATCCCTGCTGGAAAATTCTTGAAATAAATAGTCCGGGGAAATGATAAGAAGCGAAATGGATTTTTGGCGGAAGCAACTTTTACGGAGCTCCGGCAATATGGAAAATGTACGAGAAATTGTTTTCCGGTTATGTCCCAAGAAGATGTTAAATAATGGTTTTGTGGATTCTTAATGTGACAATTTTCAATCGGGTTTAAATCAATATAAATTTTAGTAGATATATTGATGATTTTAACACGATTAGAATATTAATTCTAAAATTGACGTACCTTTTCCATTTCAGAAATTTATGTAAGCTTTCCCACGGAGCACTCTGTACGTGCTCGAAAACGAAGCTTCTTAAAATCCATCTTGCTCAAGAATATCTGCTAGGTGGAAAATAAAATCTTGGCTACGTGCCTCGGGCTAAAGACACAATGTTTGCAGTTTTCTTGCTTGCGATTAGCAATTTTCACGCGATAAAAGTTTGCCCTGTTTATTGACCCAAGGCACGACGAATTCAATTGAAACATTTTGATCTTAAAAATCTAAATCTGCTTCGATTGTCACCAGCTTTCAAACAAGATTCTTGAAATTTCTTTGATGAATATAGATCAGTTGAAAGTATAAGGAAGAAAAATTGATCATTAGTATAATTTTCACTTTGTCCTTCACGAAGGAGGAGCGTAGTTCGTAGTCTGCATTAATTAAGGTCGCTAGTCACATGCAGGTCTCACAACTAGTTTCTGAAGTCGCTTCATTCCGCATTCATTCCTCTCTGCATTCAATTAAATAATTCTTCTGTAAAACCCGCCACCGGCTCCACTAACGAACTAGTATTCTTAGAAACCTGTCACGCATTTAATAGGTTCAACAGCGCCAGAATCTGAACTAAGAAAATTCATGACCCCTTTGTGTTCGCTTTGAGAAAATTTTCAATGGCTCATTTCTGTATTGACACGACGATAAATTTTTATTCGACTCGTTTTAAATGAATGTTACAAGTAAGTTCCTTACAATCATTGTATTCTTCAATTAGGATTTTAATAAATTTCAATAGCAGCTTTCAACTTGCTTCGGTTCCTTTTTTTCTATCGATAGGAATAATATTTTAAGACTGTTCAATGTTAATTGTAGCGTTTAATTGATTGATAACGCGTTCGTCAGTTGTGTCATCTCACGATGACGTTCGTGCTATAAGCACTAAATTCAAGAGACAATAATTCAACCCTTATTCCAAAAGTTTGTTCATGTCAAACTCCTTTTCCCGGAGTTTCCATGTGTCTGCTTAGCGTGTCAGCTTGCCATCTTGCCTGCTGGTCCAGTTTATTTTTCTGCTTTCCCTAGATGCTTCCACGAATAAACGCGGCTTGAATCTAGAACGAGTACGAACACCGGCAGTGGCTATCTATGATGCTGATCTTTTCCCGTCTAAAGGGTCGTATATGACTTGTCAGTAATTCAACTACCCAGTTCCATAGAACATTACCAGGCCAGATTAGGAGAAAAGCAGGAACTAAGGGTTCACCACGGTGAGCACATTTACATGGCATGTGCGAACCGTATTATTCCCGCAGACACGCTAATGTGCATTCCCCTGTATATTCAAGAAAGAGAGCTAGAAGAGAGGGATATGAGTTCCGTGCTTAGAACTGTGATTATATGGTTATCAACCCCAACGTCTTCATCTACCAGTGGTTCTCCACCCACTGGTATTATAATGCACTTTGATAGGGTGTAATAAAGTTGAGCCATTTTCTGCTGGCTCGTTCCTTTCGTTCCACCAGGAATTTTCTGAATACAACGATCTTTGTATCGTGTATCAGATATTTCTTATGTCGCTGGCGATTGTACGTTCTTCCCTAATGACGAATCGTGGATTGTAAGGATATTTTTTCAGTTCATAAGTTTCCAGACATATTTTGTATAACAGTCAGGTTAGTTCGCTCAGCCCAAAATCAAAACTCCTCACGCGTGGTCGTTAACCTAATCGATTTATAAAAGACACGTGTTTCATTCATATTTGGCGGATTCGAAGGAACGAATTACCTCGGCAAATTTTGTTTAACGTTCATTTTTTCTAAACGATTCAATAGTCTTTCATTTGTGTTGCACAAGTACAAAACTCAACTTTACTGACACTAATGAATATTCATAGAATGAATTTTTATGCTTTCCTTGGTGATAAGATCGAGTTTCATGCTTGCATAAATGTTTAATAAAACCTGTTTTATCGTAAGTCAAAAGCAAACTTTCTATGAAAAATGGATTCCTGAATAAAGATTTTCTTGCTAAGTCTTTTTTACAAACTTCTGTTGTTACTTAAACAACGATGAAAGCTCCTCCCTACAGGTATAGTTTAAGAGAATTCATTTTTCTAATATTTTTCTAATATTTTTATCGAAAAAGAAAAGAGGGTCCTTTTTAATCTACACGATGCTTTTACTTGCAAAAATTTTATTCAACCTATTTCATACCGTATTTATAATAGTATTTAGTAACACTGTTGTTCAAAATAAATTTTAATTTTTAATCCCTTAATTGCTGTGCTCTGAAAAAACCATCAGCATTTTATTGTGCTATGTTTTTAAAAATACAAATTTCATACATTGAAATAATTTTCAATATTTAATAATTCGATTGATTGCTACGTGAAATATTGCAATATTTATAATACTACATCAATTTCGTAAAATAGTAAATGTGCTTTTAGACAAATTGTCCAATATCTCTACCGAACTTCAATTAAGCAATTGTTCAGAACTATTCGATACAATTTTTATCTATGAATAAACACAGAAATCTTCAATTATTTTGCACATAGAATATAGAGGAACTATACTATTAGAATACAGCAGCAATCTACATCAATGCATTTTTAATCGCGCAGTTGAAAGCCCGTTGCATCGAATCGTTCGACGCTACAGCTTCGTTTAACGAAATAAAACAATACCAAAATTGTTTTCAGCAAATCGCATTTCAAACAGTCCGGCATACCCAGAGCCGCCTCTAGCATAGCGTGAATAGGGCACTTTTGTCTCGGGCCCTGCGTTTGAATACTTTCAAAATACTGTGAAATTAATTAAATTTTACAACATCCAATTTTTAACTCAAAATAAAAAATAAAAATTTAAAAATTTCTATTAATCTTGACTTTCGTCCTGGGCCTCGCAATCTCTAGAGACAGTTTTGACCGTAACAGCAACTCGTTCTGTAGAGTCTGTAATTTATATTCCGTGTTTGGCGTAGAATTATTCCGAAATCGAGGTTGTTTCGTTAAAAAAAAAATCTGCTTTCCAGTGAAGAATTTCTCGACCGTTTTGGGGTCTCCTCGGTCGTCTACTGTCACTTTCCTAGTTTGCGTTTCGAAAACTCGTTTCCATGCCGCGGGACTCCCTCGGTTCTTTATTATACTTTAAAGTCACGAAACGAACGGGTTAACGGCAGAAGAACCGAGGGGACGTGCAATTTTTATTCGTGTTGTATCGTTTATGGTTGTTTCGGGCGAGGTTCGCATTGTCGTTTCCGCTTTTGATGAGCAGAGTGTAAGCCGTAAAAAATTCGTAACAGTTGCGGTACACATTCCACGAGTGCATCATCTGTTTCGCTGTTATCATTTTCTCAGCCTTCTGGTTTCGCCTCTGCTCTCAGCACAACACCGCTGTGTTCCATTTTCTTCATTTAGTTTTCTCTCCTACTATCGTTGCATAAATTGCAATCTAGTCTCTGTTCATCCGACGTTACACACCGTCATAACTTTTTCCCCTTGTTTTCACTCTCTCAAACCACCGATTTCATTCGTGTTGTTAGATACGAGTATAATCCACATTGCAGATTGTTTCGCCAGTTGAAAAACAGTTGTATCACGAAATAAGGATAAAAGGATTTTACATGGTCTGATTTGCCCGGAGATTTCTCAAACATTTGCGATTTTATTTTTCATACCCTTAAGAAGCGTGGTACAATTAATTACACGATAGACACCGCAACAAAGGGGTTAAGGACAAGGCAAGAGCAGTAGCCGGCAAAGTTCATAGGATTAACATAGGATAGTAACGTGAGCATCATGACCTCAAAACTGAGATGGACCGTTTCAAATTTGATCCTCGGCAAAGCGAAAGCAAGAGGTGCGCATAATCTCGAGGACAGTGGGGTGGCGTTGTTGACGCGATAGGGTGTCGTTTGCACTCGCCAGGATCGCTTCCTTTTCGTTTACCCACCGCAAGTACCAGAGGATCCAAGCGTAATCTGGATCCAAGGGAATTGCGTCTTTAGGGAAGCCGAGGATTCGAGCCACTTTAAGTCTGACTCGAAACACGGATTTCTTCCCGCTCGTCGAAAAGCGTTTCTGACTTGGCTGAAAGCATTTATTGTTCTTCCTCTTGGCAAGATCGAAAGAGGAGAAACGCAATTCCGGCGCTGAATCAATAAGCACCATCTTTGCCATAGTTCCCTCTTCCGTCTCGCTTATCGACCGTTTCCATCCTTTGCTTTTTCTATTTATGCTCATATTGCTTTTATGTGATCAAACATAGTTTCTTCGTGGTGTGAAACAGCTCATATTAAAGTATACCGGCGGTGATTCAGACCTCTTGAATACTGATTTGAAATTCAAGAAGACATTACAGCGACAGGAAAACTGTTCAGTTTAAATGTGTCGGACTATATGGGGTCTGCTTTGATGGAGATTAGAGTTAAAATTCAATATAAATGCTATTTTAAATGTGGATGATTTCTTTCTATTTTCAAACGAGTTTGTCTGAATCGATGGGTGGGCTTTTAAGTGAAAATCTAAAATGTTAAATACCGTGATTAATTTTGTATATTAATATCAGCACGATTCAACATATAATATAGTTTTGTAATTAGACTCTTTGAAAGAGGTCACAATACCAACTAGTTCCATTTGCATGGTGAATTTTGTCAAGCTAGTAAACCAGGTTGGACCCTCGTCGTTCGTATCGATGGAAAGCAAAATTTGTTGATCGTACGTTGGTCAGGCCATAAAGAGATCATCGACCAACGTAAATGCAACGCGTTGTACACGCATTAGTTTAACGACGACCTGTTTCGATAATGCATCGCCGAATTATCGCTAATAAAACTGCACGTTGAATCGAAATGGAAGTGGATTTCATCGATTAGTTCATCCATTTATCATCGAGAGAAGCGTTTGATGAAACTGCATTGGAAACGATGCAATTTTTCAACCGTGGAACGATGTTTCAAAATATTCACTGATTGCATTAGTAAATTATACGAACGCGTTGTCGTTAAAGAAAAAAGGGGGCAAATAGCTTTCTAGCATTTTCAATTACATTTCTAATTAATCGTATATAAGTATCCTTATTTTATAATTGGTACTTGTGTTTTTCATTATTCTGAATATACCGATATCAGATATAGAGAAAAAACTCTTTATAAATTGTTTAGATTTTTCTTCTCTCCAATGGTTTTCATTACCGAGAAAAAGTTTCACCTGCAATTTACGATCACCTCGTACAGTTTGTGGTTTTTAAAAGGGAATCCAACTTACTATTTCACTTTTTTTTTTCCTCTTCCGTGAAACGTACATCGTGAAACTTTTCCCGTGTTCTCAAGCTTGTACCTCCATTCTACTATTCTCTTCGCCTTTCAGGGCTAGCATTCCTTTTCTACTTTCATTTCTCTTGCCTTCTTTCTGGCTTTTCGTTTTGTTTTCTCGCGTTCGTACCTTTGCCAGATTTTTGACCCCTCGAGACTTTTCCAAATCACTTTGCGGATCTTCTTCACCTTGTCTGAAACATTTAATGTTTCTTTGGCGGTCATCGACTTTGTCAATCAGCCGGGTTTTTTATGGTGTCGCTGGTTTCTGAACGAATAAAAAGTTTCACATCATTCTTGCTTTCTCGCGGACATCTGCTTCGTAAACACCATAATTTCTATCCTGCATGCGTGTAAATCTCGATAAATCACTACGATAAACTGTTAACAGCGACAGCACTTAATTCTACGCTCCGTTTACATGCAAATTCAGCCGTTTAGAATCACCCTAACTGCCAGTCAATGACAGATTGAAAGTGTTAAATCATTTCATCAGAAATGTTAATAAATCTTGGGAACAGTGTATACATAAATTCCTGTGAAATCTCTGCTACGTTCAAAAGACTTTGACGAAGGAATCAAAGAATTGTTGCAGGATATAAAATACTTATAGAATTACAAATATATATTGGCATAAATATAAATGATACTGCCATTAATATTTAGAAGTACTGATATAAATGATAAAAAATGAGAAGTTAAAAATAAAATTATGCCAATTCTCAAGTCGATACAAGTCGAAGACGATACAGACAACGTTCCATTTTTACATGTTAATAAGAATGATGAGAAATGATATCAATATCCATTGGATATCCATAAAATATCTTCTACTGATCAAGGTGCAGGATACTGCAAATGAAAGAAAATCCAACTGTGATATACTTGTTCTCGAAGAAGAATCGATAAGAAAAACTCTGAAGCCGCAAGAACCAAGAACCGTAGATAAAAGGAAGCGTAACACGTTTGCACTTCAATTACCCGTCAATCTCGGTAAAAGCTGATCTCAACTTACCGTTACTTCTCGTTTGAACCCCCCATTCTGATCAGCAAGGCAGAATCATCGGACATCGTATTTGCTTCAGAATTTGCAATTATTCATTGGAATAAGTTTCCATTCCTTATTGGAAAACTTATTAATGATAATACTTCGTAGAAGAGAAAACGCTGAAATGGATTGGAAAGGTACACGAGATGACCATTTGCAAGCGGAAAATGTCAGCAGAAAAAAAATGAAGAATTCTTGGGATATTTCAATCGTATTCAAGAGATTTAGATCGAATACTTAAACCGCGGGGAAAAATATCTAAAATATAAATGGAATTTTATTTTCCGGCAACAGTAAACGTATGAAACACAAACATAACTCGGTGAAATGCGTAAAAACCACAAAACGTATGCAATCTCTTCACGCAACAAAATTTACTAGGCAGTCTTTTGTAAAGTTTTTGAAGCAGTTAAAACTTTTATGTGGCTTGTCATCGTAAACATTTGCAAACGTACGTATACATACAATTCTGTTCAACGAAATGTCTGATGAAATCAATTCGAACTTTCTTTTCCTCCCCTGTCTGATATGATAAATGGTAAACAGTATTTTTTTATTGTTTCAAGGGTTACTTTAAAGCATTCGTTAGCTTTACGTCTTCTTTATGTTCCAATTTATGAGTTGCATAATAGAAAAAAAACGAGCGACACGTTTATCCCTGAAATACGCGCATAAACCGTGGAACTTTATTATCCAATAAACTTGTTTCCTGTTTGAATCATACTGTTTTTTCTCCTTCTCGTTTAAATCATATCATTCTAAGAATTTCCGTATTTTTATTGGCTTTATCGATGTTAAATTGTCACGTTGGATCTATATCATGGAATATTTCATTGTTGTTTATCGTGGCTGAATGAATCCACCATCCTTGCGGAATTGTAGAGTTTCAATTTTTTTAGTCGTAGAGGGAAAATTTCTGAAACTTAGTATTATCTTGGTATCGTAAAATGTTATCAGCTCCTGAAGATCTGACTGTGACATCTTATGACGCTTGTCAGATAAATAATTAGGGTTCGTTCCAAGAAATTACTCTTATCGCGAATTTTACGCATTTAGCTCTTGTTCTACTGCGATGTAATAAAGGAAACTTCGTGATTATCGTTTGTACACGAACGTATACCTTCCGTGTTATAAATACTATGAATGTTTATGCAAATCTAAGCTTCTGGAAGAGGATATTAAAAAAGAAATAGAATATCGTTGGAAGAAGTGTTTTTTTAATCTACTTTTAATTTTGCATTAAAATTAGATCCAAACCTAACTTAAAAGCCTCACCCTAAATTAAAGCAACACTGGACGTTTAAGATTTTTAATAAGATAAAGGGCCTGGCCCATGCTAAATAAATAGCCTAATAACGTTAGTGTCCCTAGGTCTCCAAATATTTGAAAACAAATATTTTTCAAATAGTCTTATTTATTATTATTTTATTTGATGTAACCATTTGTCCTTTTCATCTGTTATTTTTATTTCAAATAAAAGGTACCCAGCCGTGAGTAAAATTTTACACGTACCATGTTCGAATTCCCGTTTGAAATGGTCGAATAAACTTTGTTGCACACAAAAATAGCCTAGCGATCGTATCCATCGTGTCTGCCGTGTCGCAGGCGTGCAAACATAAAACCTTATAACACGTTGTTACAAGCTCGAAGCATCTCTCTAATTCACGAAATAACTTCTTTTCGTGCGCAATCTAACCGCGACACCATTGAAAGCACGAAATTCCTGATCCCCGGGATAAGCGAACGCGGCGACTTTTTCATGTTTCTTGCACACAGGGGTAAATTCTAAAGAGCACGAAAGTAATGTCGGAGTTAAAAGGGTGCCTGTTGTCGTCGGTCGATATTCACGAGGGACCAACCGCCACGAGAAATAAACCATAACTCGTGTAACGTCCCATAAGTTATGGTCCGTGTCGTAATTACTTCGTGCACTTTGACGTGACATCGATATGTTGGAAAAATGTACGACCGTCAGTTCTTGGAAACTTTTTTTTATCAATACGAGCTCTTGTACTATTCGCTGTTTGAAAGCAATCCTTAACCCTTTCGTTGCTTTTGTCGTGTACAAAGGCATGAAATAACTGACCAGTTAATGCCTGCTACACAATCACATGGCTATACGAAGTATAGTCTGCCTTTTTAAGTGATGCACAGTAGTCGCTCGATAATTTCTTGCCATATAATTTCCTGTTAGAAACGCCACGTGTTTGTACAAACTATTCATTTATGCACGCTCGTGTATCCGTGACATATAGGACAAATGAACTGTAAAGAATGTACGCCAGATAATTTTCTATTTCTTAAAAGGGTTCACTTCTAGAAGCGGTAAGGTTTCGAATTATCGAGCGGCGACTGTATCGAACCTTCTTACAGGTGCACGATTGGATTAAATTTTCAAAAGTAGGTGTGCCTTCTTTATCGCGTGCTTGCTCGCGTGGCGTTCCCGTAATTCCAACCGAAAATACGTCAGCAGAAATAGAGCGAGGTTATCTGAGGTGTTGCTTCTGTTACTTGGAAAGTGTATATTTCAATGTTGGTGCACATGGCACACAGAGGCGGCCAGGCGACCATTTGCAAGCTTACCGACTGGTCTGTACGGTTCAGGAATAGCGAAACAAGTATTTATAGCCTGCAGCCGTAGCGAGTGGTCGAGAAGCGGAAAAGGGAGGCATAAGGGTAGGAAGGAGAGACAGAGAAAGGATAAGGAAGCAGCGGTGTAACCGGAAGATTAATTGGAGACAGATCTGACTTCTGAATAAGCATGCACAGCTGTGAGCAACATTTTGCTAAAAGAATGATAAAAAAAGAAATTATGACGGGAGAATTCGGTCGCTTTTGTTTCGTTCTCTGGTTAAACGAACCTGCCAACGTTGTTTACTCACGAGAAGTCTCGATCTTAATGGGTGGAAACACGGCGAAAGGAGGGAGGGGTAACATTCGGAGGAGAAACTTAATTAACCGTGGGTTATGTTAAGTGTCCATTGGAATCGAGTTTTTATTTTGTCTCGTTTCAACCGCGAAATGAAACGAGCAAGTACATTTTTTTTTTTTTTTCGTAGGCTTTCGGTATTCGTTTAGCTAACAATTCCCTGTCTATTAGGAAGATCCCATTGGGAGGCGAAAGGGAAATCAGCTCTGTTTACGGTGGAGTTTTAACCCATTATGCGATCGCAAGTAATACCGATAACCTTAGGGCTCGAATGGTTTCGCTTAAGAGGCATTTTATTTAAAGAACTCGCTTAATTCCTTCTCGTTTAATCATGAAAGAAAGGAAGGTCTCTGTGAAATCTTGGAAGATATAACCTTGAGATGAGTTTCCCCTTTATTGTCTAATCTTCTTAATCCAAGTAACGTCCTTCCGAGTTATTCTTTTCTATCTTTACAAATCTAGTTAGGCAGGACATTCTGTACAATAAATGCAATTTACAATAATTTTTTGCGTTGAAAAGTTAATAATTTTATTCGAAATAAAAAAGTAGGTGTTATTAGTTACAGTAGCGAAACAACGGTCTTGTGAAATGCTTGCCAGGAAAGGTTACAAAAAGCAGATTCTAGCTATCAAACGTAAGATAAGAAGCGAATCGTAATTAGAATTCCTAAATAGAGTACAGTAGAATTGTCAACGAACTAACACGCTTCGAAAGCAACGATAACCGAAATAGACCGTGTACGTATGTATAGGTGCGATCTGTATACGTTCCAGGCAAGTTCTCTGGCAGAACCAAACGAAAATAGAGCGAAGCTAAGGTGGAGGAGAACGGAGGTGCGGGAGTTTGCCTAAACTTGGATCTCTGTTAATTTATATTAATGCGAGCACACGACAGTGTCTTGCATTAGCGTCTCCTAGATCCGTGAAAAGCAAGAGCTGCACGCTCGTCTGCAGCCAGTTTCCCATCCAGACATCGCGTGGCATCAATTATTCATTCCTACTTTGCGCGTATCAAAATCGAGCCAGCAACTCCGATTTGATCGCGATACAAGCTTCGAAGCTAGTGCTTTAATACGAGGGTCGTGAACCAGCAGCCAAATCGATTTCCACGGGTACATACTTGTCGTGTATAATGAAACGAGAAACGCACGAAATGAGTCGAGTGGTAGGAACTTTAGGGCGAACATTCAGGGGTAGAAATGCGAAACTAGGTTCTCTCAGGTGTTAGGGAAAGTTCTTGGAGATTTTTTTTTTTTTGTTTCTGTTTCGTTGAAATTTACACCACCAGTGGGAAGTTTGGAAAGTTTCCGACCCTCCCCTAGCTAATTCGTTGTTACGATGTAATTAAAGTAAATCTTAAGATATTTAATTTCTCTATATACTGACGGGTACATTCATTTCTTTATGAATGTACATTCACTATAATTTCTCGGTTCTTTTAATTAATAAGGAACACTTTCTAATTACGAAAATTCGTGCTTAATTAAATTTCATAGTATTTATCCATAGCATCTGGAGAAATTTTGTATTACTCGTAATGTGGTGTTAGTATAAGATAATTTTAAAATTTAAATTTTTAAAAGAAGGGGTAAAATAATTGAATTCAGAATTATGAAAATTGTATAGTACAGAATTTTGGTATCTTACAATTAGATGGAACAAATGAAACATCACACCTGTATTTTAAGGTCGGTTCTAAAGCATTTATAATAGACTTGAATTTAAGAGATTTCCACGGTACATCAAACGAGCTTCGTTTCGAAAAAATTGCTTCCGCTGCCTTTCTTTTCCTTAATTTACCGTTGTTTTTGCATGCACGTAGACTTCTCTGAAGCGAGCGCGTGTACTTTCAGTAGTAAAACAAAGCATTTACCGTCCACGTTGCAGTAGCAATGCAACACGGTGTTTCAGCAGTTTTTTTTACTGGTGTTCATGTTTTCAGCAGAATTAAGGTAAAATGGCAGGAAAACTTTTGTAAGATATTCTTGCCGAGCAGAAAGTTAAAATACATTTGTTAAGTTAATTCGGTCTGACTGTAATTTATCGCAGCAGCTTTAATAATTTGTCGTATAAATCTACATTTGTATTAAATTGCCTTTGTAATTAATGAAACAGCTCGAACACATTAAATCATTTTGTTCGAAACAGAAGAAATTGAAATAATAAAAGAACGTTAATTATTTTCAGTAATTTTAATTTGCAATAAAGATTTGTTTAGAAGTAACTTCGAATTTCTAAATAGTAAGTACTAAAGTTCTTATCTTACGAATGGTAGTTAAATAAATAAATTATGAGCATTAAATTTGCTTTAGAGGGTAATATCGATTTCCAGATAATGAAGACGTTAATCAAAGAAAAATGGAGCAGTGTAGAATGACGTGTGCAAAATTATGGTGGTAGCTTAAAGTATGTTTTTACCGCACTTCTACTGTATTTTTTCTTTTATGTAAATAGGTACAGGGTGAAATTTATGTTCCTCTTACAACAAACTCTTGACGCGTACTAACTTACACGTTTGGTAACACATACTTACAGACTTACATTCAAATGTAAATTTTGAAAAATACGTGCAATTCTTAGACCTTTATTTTCTTGGACTAATTAAACAGTCATAGAACTGAGGATTATAGTTACATTATAATTATTTTTATTTGATTTTTATTTCAATTCAATTGAAAATTCTCTATTAAATTTTCTAATGTTCGGAATATTTTTGAATCATATTAGTAGCAGGTACGAATTCTAAAGTGAATATGTAAAGAATATTTACTTGTTACGTGGTAACAAGTCACTTTTATTTATCTGTTTTATCATAATTATTAAATATTTGCATAATAAAACGCAATGTCAGAAAAAGACTATATAATTGAAAACACCGAGGACTAACTTTAATTAACTCTGAAATCATTATCATCAGTTAAATGACTGCGTTACGTGAATATGCATATCATTTACAAAACTGATTAACGCATAACAGTTTAAAGCCCTATCTCGTGATGATGATGTATGATAATTTTAATGGACTTGAATTTTGATGACCAGAACGCTCATTAGTCGCATTTTCGATTACCCTAGTTGTACATTAACATTTTCCAACATTTGAATATTGCAAAGTTATTGTCCTGTTTCAGGAACCCTGATCGTTTCTCTAAAATTGGTCAGTTAATTATTAAAATGTTTTCTGTGGTAGTTGACATTTCCTATTTCATTTTTAAAGAATCCTGTGGCAGTTGTAGTTAAATGTTGTATCCAAGTATCGAAAATTAATTGCGAAAGGTAGAAAGCGTGCAAGGTTTAAAGTGTAAAGTATTTCAAACGTAGGTAGGTACGAAATAAATCACAGACGCAATTAGAAAAGTGAGAGGCTTAAATGATTTTAAAGGAAGTATTGTAAAAGTCCTATTATAAACTTATCAAAGTGAAAATCTGTTGAAACCACCTGAAAGACTTGAAGCGTATTAGAGCCTTGTTTCTTCAATTCTCACAATTGTAAATGACTTTTATAACTCTATTTTCGCGAATATCAAGTTTACAACAATAACGTTTCAATTGACTTAAGTAGTTGCCTTTTTAGCGATTATATCACGATTAAGTACCTATTTACTCGTTTCTATAGTCCATAATTTATGTTATTGAGACTTTCTGTAATTTTTAAAAATATAAATTAATAATAGCAGCGCATCAAATTCGGAGAATTTTTGAAAATACGACGAAAGTAGGATTTTGCAGTAAATTTTTATCTAATTATTTTAATGGAATTTGGTGCATCAACACTTTTTTGATTCATTATATTCCACGTAAAATTGTTTCGATCGCAAATTGAAACAGAACAGCAGGTTTTCTAGCGTAAATACCGGCAACATTACACAATAGTCTTAGCTATTCAAAAAAGTAGAAATTCGATGCATTGAATTGCAGGTGTTTCATTTCACATTGGTAACAGGAGAGCACTGTAATGATTGGCATTGTTACAAAGAATTTTTACAGAAAAAATATGTTCTCTCTAAAGCTATTTTTTGTAATGAATATAAAAAAAGGAAACCTTATATTGTAGCTAACAATGCTAGCTACAATTGATGGATTGAAGGATTTTCAATGAAACCGTGGAATTTAATTTATTAAATTTTATTCTATCTTGAATAACATTCTCTTTAAGTGATCCTTAAATCTTAAATTGAGGATTAACGAATTTGACATTTAACGAGTTACTGTATTTTGTTTCGGATAGTTAATTTTTACAACACCTCAATATGTAGGGTATATTTTTGAAAAATTAAACACGTTAATTTTATCGCAATTCTACGGTTGTCTCTCAATCATTATCGTTACTGCTCACGTACCTTATTCGTCTTTTTATTCACAGCACGTGACGTTAAATCGAAATCATTAATTTTATCGGCGAAATTTTAATTTAATACAACATGAATTATTTTGGTATCATGCTGAAATGAATTTTATCGAAATTACTTCTCATTACAATTCAAATTCTTGATTAATTGCACGTTGAATCGCCTCATTCTACTAATGCAACGTGCAACTTATCATTTCCAAAATTCAACGTGACATCCATACGTTCTTCATTGTAACTTTAATTACGTAATGTTTATAAATTATCTTTTACATATATATGGAAAGTAAAATTGTAGATGACAGATTTTTAATGAACAAAACCAAAGCTTGTTTTCAGGAATATATTCTCTAGAATAATTGCAACAATCAAATGGCATGAAATTTGACAAAGAATGAAATGATAAACGAATATTATCACCTGGCTACGCTTTCTTCTTTTACCGTCTTTTGTTGTTCTTCATTACTTTCACTCATCCATTTCTCTACCTCCGTTCTTATTTCTTTCTCCGACTTTATAAATTAATCTAACTCCAATTTCTGCCTCTCTGGCTTTGTGCCTGCTTTTTTCTCCCTTCCCTCAACCTTACTTTCAGCCCTAATTCAACTTGCCTGATCCCTACCCTCACTTTCATTCTGGCTTCTTGGCCTTTCTCTGTATCTCCTTTCTGTTCATGGTGTTCAGTTGAAATATGTTCGTTCGTTGCCTTCAGAACTCGACATTCGTCAACGACTATTGCCACCCTCCTTGAATCGATACAGCGCTGTCGAAATTCTAATCAAATGTGATCGATTCCATTCAACTGCTTATAGCGAGAAGGTATTCTACTGTGAGGACTGATACAGAAGGAAAGTAAAATACTAAAAATGATTCTTCAGGTTTGACATTGATAGACTTATTCTTCGGGAAAATACTGATGACGATGAAAATATTGAAAACTCTTTTTCAGCTTTAGAAGCCAATTTTTCGTGGTATAATAAACGCTTTCGGGGTTCTACAGTCTAGAGGGAAGTCTTTCTGGAAAAAAAAGCGGAGAATTTATTTATTTATGTAACACAGGTACACATTCGTTGGCTGTCTAGACGAGAGGCGTTCCAGCTGGGAATTACATGGCGCAGTATTATCGAGCGGCCACTGTATAACGCCTTAACATATATACAAAAGTTTAAATTCGAAAATAGAAAAATTCACGATAAAACCTGTCTGTCTCCCTATGGGTTAATTTAAAAATGAAGCTCATAAGCTTCTTACGTTTATTTCAATGATTCGAAGAGTGTCAAATAATTCAAGACTAATTCCATCGTATATTATGATCTGTCAGGATTGGACAAACACATCCTTCCCATCGTAGCTCAGCAATACAAGCGACCGGGGAAAACAAAAGGCTATCTCAGCACTATTAACTCTTAGGGGTCGGAACGTTTTGCCAGTAGAAATCGTGAGCGAACTCGGATTACTTTCGGTTCGTATTAACTCCTCGCGAGGCGCCACTGTGCTTTCCCCCTGCCTGTCCCACAGGCTCAATTTAATTCTACAAAAGTAATTAAGAAAACAGGCACTACCTCAAATTACCAGACGTATTTCTCTTTTACGAGTGTTCCAGCCAGTTCTACCACTGGTATTCGAAATTTCATTTTAATTGTAGACGTTCGTGTAGCCAACGCATTTCGATCTTCTCTTTAATATCAGGATACGGTTACGGTGCAATTATAGTTAACGCCTGTACTGTAGAGTTGATTGTTATTTTCTTGTAATAGAAAGTGCTGTCCTGAAAATAATCTATTTTCGACCTCCGGGAATTAACGAGTCGATTGAAGTGTACATATTTTTAAATAGTTCCGTAGAAACATAGAATAGAAATATAGCCGTAATTGCTAGCGAAATATTGCTAGCGGAAATCTCTCGTCGTGGGATTTTTCTTTTTCCCTTGCCATCTACGTAACCTCGCTATTGCCACCATTAACCCGTTTGTGCCACCTATACTAATCGTCGCATAGTATGCACAAGTCCAATTAGTATATACAACTTTATACGGCGTCATTACTGACCAACTCCTTTTTCCCCTCTACCTTCCCCTGGGACTCCCTGGTAAGGGCTGTTGAGGGCATTTCTACGTTGACTGCTAGGTGTTATGGAACACCCTGTATATATGGGTAATTATTATTAACTCGCAATCCTCTTTAATTTTCTGCACCACCTTATGACTTATCCAACGGAAGGAATTCAAAGAGAGTTCTTCTTCTCTCTACAGTCTCGAGGATTCTTATTACAAACTCTTTGTCCTTCCATCTTGTCCAATTTTAAGAATACTTCAGGTGGTATCTGTCCTCTTCCGACCGTCTCTAACAATAAGGACATCGTGCTTCCTTTCCTTTTGTTCAATTTTGAGGATACCCTGAGACGTTCTCTTATCTTTTACTTCTGTTCAGTCTCGAGGATTTTTTGGACTCCCTACGCTCTTTCGCGCTGTCTTAAAAATCGTTTCATACTTTGCATTCTTTTTCGGCGGTTTTAAGGGTCTTAGGTATTCCGTTTCCTTCTTTTGTCCGTCTTTTGAGAATCTTACGAATTTTTCCTACCCTCTTTGTCCGACTTCGTTATTATGAAAGAAGATTACGCGATGTTGACGAGTTTTAAAATCGGATTTTATCTGATATTAAATAATTAATTAAACCAATGAAAATGAAATCTTGAAAAACAGAATCCAGAGCTCGACAACGGAACTCGCTTTTCTTCTACTGCAGGGAAAATATACGAAAAGAAGTGCCATAAATCGCAGCCAGTTTTTTCTCATTCTCCAGCAACCATCCCTTGGTAATATTCTTTCTCATTTCAATCCTCAACCCTCTTGTCTCGTCCCTTCCTTCTCACTTATTTGTATCCTCTCCAGCCATTATTTGTTTCCATCACTGCGCCCTTCTCTCGATGTCATCCTTCGTCTCGAAATAGGAGAAGTAACGCGTCGTTACAGCAAATTACGAGAAATCTGCAAGCTATGACATTTTCGAGGATATCACACGGTCCACCTGTCCCCGTACCTTGTGAATCATAAATGTCCTCGGCGACGTTAGTATACCCTTCTCTGTGTCAGGTGTCTATCGGATTCTTTTCGACAGCATTCAAAATCTAGAACCCCATTTAGACTCTTAAGTGACGCAGCTTGAGAACCTTAGTTGCCCGTCGATGAGCCGTGAATTGCATTAGCGATTCATGATGTACTTGAAGAGGGTCTCACGCTGAAAATATAGCGTAAGTATAGGGAAGGGTTCTGCTGCGATCCGTCACTCAATTTGCTGCCCCCCTTTTGTGTACTCGTTTCGATCCGTAGCTCGATCATCGTTAGAACGAATAACGTGAATTTCAAAGCGAATAAGAAGATATAACTTAAATATTATAGATTTTGATAATAATTTTGTGCACACCTTCCATGGTGAAATTCATTTTTTCCTAAAAAAAAACCCTTAGGTCGAAATTAAATATTTTTTTAACGATAGTCAAGCAATTTATGCTTGATTAAAAGAATTTTAAGGCCTTTTGGATATTTTTTGCATTCTAATGTATTTTTGTTGAGGTGAAATCAAATTACCTTTTCATCTGTATATTGGCAAGAGCTTCTATCGTTAACCATCCACGTATGTACATGTACGATTTCTGCAATTGCTGGAGGATTTTATTTACCTCGACGATATCAGCTGTTAAAGATCTCTAGTGAAAATGTAAATGCACCTACAAGAGCCTTCAGTGCGATCCACGAGTTCATTCGCAGTTCTCTTTAGACGATCCCTTTCACGTCTCTGACCGATTCAGTGGCTTATTCAACGAAGGGACGAATCATTCGATTCATATACATCGAATCAGGGCAAGATTCGAAAAGGCATTCCGATCGGATAGTCAGGCTCTTTCTCTATCCTCGCTACCCTAACCCATCGACTGCCAGCTTCGTTTTACCTCCTGTTCGACGACCTACATCTACAGGGTGAGGCACTTAAACGGGGCTATCTGAATAGCTTGCCTTCGTTTGATGATAGAGAAAAATTTATCAAAGCAATCTTGTTCTATTTCAAAGGTAATATAATCTGATATCAGTAATTTTTTGTAGGTAAAAGTGTAATGGAGAAACAAAATTTAATTTTATAATTTAGTTGTTTGTACACAGTGTAGATAGAAATGTTCAGAGTGGTGACTTTTGCCAAAGGGTTTTGATTCCAGTTAATTTCATTTGAACCAAATTATACTGAAATTTTTTATTAAAACTCAAGATCACTATTTTAGATATTTGTATTAGTATATATATAAATTACTTGCTGCCATAGTTAATTAAAAAAATTTTAACGTCAGATTATATTTCCCTTGAAATGAAGTAAGTATTGATTTCATTTAATTCTTTTTCTATCATCCAAAGCAGATAAGTTATTCAGATGGCCTATTTTAAGTGCCTTACCCTATATAAGGTATCAATCGACCGACATTGCTCGTATTTCTTTGCTTACTCAACCCCTATTTCCATATTCCTGACATTGCTATTAACCTATCTGTCTCTACGTTCTTATCTCTCACATAAAGTCTCCTTCGTGGTTTTATAGATTTCATTTGTTACCGGATCGTGCCTTTCTTACTAGAATTCCTCTATGCTATATTCCAGCTAAATTTCATCTGCTTTTGAATCGTCCACTTTTGTCTTCGTTTCATCGTTGAGCAACATATCGTATGAAAATCTCAGTAGTATGAATGATATTACCATTTTTCAGAGCAAGAATTTGTATGCCTCTTTGCCTATCTATGAATTCCTCTTGCATCTCTTTGTGCAGTGGAAATTTTCATATTACAATTAGGGAATATCCGAATTTGCATTTGGATATTGAGTTAGATAACTTGATATAAAAATACGAGTATAGTTTCTGACAGAGGCAATCCTTGGTTAGATGATTGCATGGTTTAGAGATTTTTAATAAGAAATTCATTTTCATTCTTGTTTCCTAAATTATACATATATTGTTTCTTGAAATACCTTTTTTCAATATATGAAAGCATTTCGTCTGGAAAATTGGAGTGTAAAATTTTAGTCGATGCAACGTTGCATCGTTTCATGGGTGTGGGCCACGATTGACCCGGCCTTTACCATTCGAGGGTTAACCATGCTAAAGTTTTTCAGGAAATCCCTGTGCTGCAGGCCATGGCGCATTGGCGCTCGTGGCTTGCCTGATATGGCATTGCCTGTTTCGTATGCAAGATGCAACAATGTTAATTCCGTTGCTATATGCAATGCATGTACTATGGTCAAAAGCCGTGCTTAAAGCTTCTAATTTCTCTGCGAGACAGAACACGATATTCGCGGGCAGAAAAATAAATTACACGTTCTGCGTCGGCGATTTGCATAAAACTGCACGTCGAACATTTTTTAATGGGTGTTCGAGAAACAGAATGTCAACGCTTTGATTCTTTAATTCTGAAATTGGAACGTTTCGAGAACAAATATATAAACAAGCTTTCTCGGGTTTTCAACGAAAAGTCGATAATTAATTTAATAAAATGTTCGGCGTGTCATTTTCGGTGGAAAAAAAATAAGGAATCCCCGTCGGTGATTGGATATACGCGAAATGTAATTGGCAAGTCTTAATTACAATACTGGTGGCGCGACGCGAAGCCGGTAAACTAGGATGAAACAGGGCAGCTAATTCGAGGTATGTAGTATCCATTCTCGAAATTGCTCCTGCAAAATTAAATAAAGCGAACGGGTTAGCGACCAGGAGACCAGCGACGCCAAACAGAGACGGTTTTTCGTCGGTACCAACTTTCAGACGGTACCTGTTACGTTGAAATCAAACCAAACAGATGCGTTAGAATACAGGTGGAAAGGCAACATCCATCGCAAAAGCAGTTTATTTTATTTTTCAATAATTATACGATGAATCCTCATCAATGAATATTTCATAGGAATCTACACAATCGTATTATGCTTCAGTACTCCCTTTGCATACGCTATTGAAATACATAGCTGCGATTTAGGTCAATATATACGAGTATATTCACCGATAATACGAAAGCGATCGAATGCGAGCTTCTAAACAGCTCGTCGTTTCCTGTTACACCGGACGTAGCCGAAATAATTTCTTCAGCCACGGGCATACTGCATGCATTATACCGTAAGAGGCATGCAAGCAAGTGTGCTTTGTTTCATTGTGCTTGGGGTAAAGGGTATGGGGTGGAGATGGAGGAGGATTGCTCCCTTGAGCTTCTTTATTGATTGTCGTATTATATCCTGGTATATCAGTGGCCATTAGCAAAGCGACAGAAATGAACAAGCAGGTAGTAGGAAATTGCAAACCTCTGTGGTACAGTACTGAGCATAGATAAACTTCCCTAAGGAAAATAATAATGGAGGGGAAGAACGCTACTGGTCTTAATATTTGAGAGTTAGTGCCTTTTATCAAATTCATTTTACTCGTTATTAAATGAACCAATTTCGCTTTGAAATGAATATTAATTGTCATTTGATCAAAACAGATATGATCTACGATGAACCGATGGATCTAGTTTAATGCTAGTAGCGAATGTGTTAAGTTCTGAAATTTTCTGTCGAATATTATCACTGCCAAGAAACTGTACCAAAGAGTAATTGCCATTTATCCTAACATTCCAATCGACTTTTCGCGAGTGAGAGAAAACCGCCACGTCACATCGCCTGGCAGAAACTTCGATAAGCCTTTAATTAGATAAAACTTTCTGAACCGCTACTAATTATCTCGCAATTCTCGTACGTAATTCACTTAAGTTTTCTCCCGTGGACCGAGCCTCGACGATCTAATTGGCCATCTCCAAGCTCGTGAACCATCGCGTAAACAATTTAAGAGTGATCAACAGTTTAACAAACGACTACTTTAACGAAACGACCTCCCTCGGTGGCAAAATATTTTTGACCCTCTTCGCCGGACTTCTTTCTCTGCATAATTCCACCTTATCCCCTTTCCTTTGACCGAAACTTTCTTAAGAAATCATTAAACTGGTATTATGAAAGTTTCGTCTCTCGTTGCACGACTTTCAGCGGCGGACACGCGCTTAGAATATTTTGCTGCTCTTTATCAAAGAGAGCAGCGTCTTGTTTGCATTGTATTACAAACGAACCATTGCTTTGATGTAACTAGCGTATGACAATAATATGCTTTTCTGTTTGGATATATTCTGTTTCGTTTCGGCAATGGTACAGTATCTTGAGATTTTCGTTCCGTTCTAATAATCCTCATCCGTGTTTCAAGAGAATAGTAATTTCAAAGATTTCGTGACAAACAAATTCATCGGATTAATTTTTTTGTCCGAGGGGTTGTAACTTTCGCGCGTTTTATCGGGTAAGAAATTCTAAAGCCAACTTTTCCTGCGAAAATGACAGAAATTTATAGAATTATCATCCGCCTTTCCGTCTAGCTTTGATTTATCTGCGAGCAGTCTGAAGATAAGCTCCAACGAGATGGACTTTCTTGTTCTAAAGTTTCCGTCGTGATACGAGATCGGATAGAAGTATGTATATATGTTCAGCATTGTGGACGAGAAACTCGTTCAGCCGCTTGTCGAGATCGACTTAATATTTAAGGCTCCATATCTCAGCGATATTACGAGCGAGAGGTATTTACGGTATCATTTCACAAGCGTGAAATTGATGTGTAAAACAGGGCGGATACGGTCGTTCGGGAAGCGAGATGCACGAAAGAATGCGCGTTCATGAAAAATTCAATTGTTCCGACTGCATCCTCCAGCCAAACTACTTTTGTCTTATGCATTATTTCCCTCCGCGCAAAGTGGAAAACTTACTTAAGATGATAATCTCCCCCGTGTCGTTCTGCATCTTTAACCCTTTCGTTGTTGAGGTAGACTATATATAGTCACATACAAATAAGGGAGCATTGTGCATTAGGGATGACTATAGCCATGTCCTATTAACTGGTCGCCGTGTACAGTATCGAGCATAATATGCCCTACTACTCGTATGTAAACAACCATAATTCCACTATAGTGACTTAGTAACAACCCTTGAATAGCAGAGTCTGGGTCAATCGAGAGCCATACTTACCAAGGATATTAAACCTAAAGTCAAATGTGTAATTTTTTAAAAGAAAGAGTAACGAGGAATATGTTAAAAAGCTATTAGAAATTTTATATTACAACTGAAATTAATCTTAGTTTACTTTCGAGCTGTTTTAATTTTTTTGCACCTTTTATCATTCACAGGTTTAATTTCACTCAATTTCTCTCTGAACGAATAGAAAATTTCGTTGATGGTTTAATATCGAATACGATGTTAAAAATTTCATTCCGAGTCAGAACAAAATTTCCACACAAAGAATACGAGAAAACTCGATGAAGTCCTAATTCTCGTGGACATTGTACCAGCAAACAACACTGAAACTTGGATCTCCAATAACTGCACTGAATGACAATTTAAATAAAAAAGAAAAAAGAAGAGGAAATGCAACTAGGAAACTAAATAAACAGGGGAAATCGTGTTAGCTCAGGGTTAGTTGCACCCATGTTAACGAAGCATCGGGAACATTTCACGGATTTAGATTCGTTGATTCCTTTTTTCTCTTCTCGTGCGATCACATGCGTCGCGTAAATGAAATTGAAACTGAAACTAAATTTATTCGCAATCAAATGATTAGAAAAATTAAGGCTCGTGATCAGATAGCACTTAATAAAAATAAAATATAAGATAAAGATGGTGTTAATACATTTTATTTATTTTAAAACATTGTTGAAAGTGTTTTCTCTATCGAATTCGCTGTCATATTTATTACATAACATAAATTTTAGAAGTTGATTCTCGCAAGAAGAAAGTTTTGAAAGATGAAACTTCATCTCATGCTTTCAACCTACTCGTTCATTCATGAAATAGCACAAAAATAATATAGCTATAACGTAGTTTGATTCGTTTTTACAAACCGCTAAAGTGAATTCAATCTATTTGATAAGCCGAAGGAAAGTTTATTTTCCACTGTCTGGAAAAGGAAAATTCAGAAGAGAAATACTGTTGCATCGCCTTTTACGGTTACATTGGTAAAGATATAATTTCCGTTTGCTCAAGTGACAGAGGGAACGATAAGTCGGGGAAACGAAGAACACGAAAAACGTGGCTTCCTTCAGGCAAGTTTTGATGCTTCTGGGCTTGTATATAATATTAAGAGCCGATACTTTGCTTTTGAACGTAAAATAAACTTTCCGAGCAAAGAAATTTCCGTCAAGTGTTTGTTGCTGTAGGCAAACGGCAGCAGTTACAGTTTCTGGAATTACATCCATCGAACAGTCACTTTAGAAAAGTATAACGTAAATAAAAACTGAAAGAGAAACAGCTTTACCCGATAGAGAAGTTTGTAGCAGAGTTGAGGTCTTTTTATTTAACCCTCGATCAGCGGACCATGGAGAGAGCCATAATTTTAATTTAATTCAGTACCTTATATTATTTGAATTTTCTAAATTCCACATCGTCTCTTTAAAAATTATTCTTTCAAAATGTAGGTAGATTTAGATTTCGTAAATTTGGGTCACGATTGATCCAGGTTCCGTTGTTCAAGGGTTAACATAAAAACAACAGATGAAAAGGACAAAAATAAATTACTCCAAATCGGATAAGAAATATGTTTATTTAAAGATAAGGATGTATACAAGTAAATTTCAAAACTTTATTCAGGTTATAATATTAAATTTCGTAAATTTAAATTACCCTATTTTATAGGATCATGAATGTTCACGACAGCATTTCGTAAATGTATGATCTGGACTACATGTTGTTTAGATGTTCAACACTGTTACAGAGTTCTCAGAGCGATGCCATAGGTGTAGTTGAAGCCACAACACGGTCCCTTATGGACAAAGTCGTGAATATTGTACGATAGGGCGTTGTGTAGTGTTTGAGAGTTCACTCAGAAAATCTTGGTTAATACGATGACACTTAACCTGCATATTTTAACAAGAAACTGGGAAGCTTGCGTTTCCACCCCATAATTTCCGCGTTAATTTCCGTTACATTAAGTTCCTTGAAATTAGAAAAGTAATTTCTTCTTTGTATCTTATATACACTTCACGGTTTTAATGAAATTTCGGTAGCACTAACAAAACATTTTGCCGGCGACTAAAAGTTTCGCGAGAGAAATGAGACGCCCGAAGGGTGGCACAATCCCTCCAATGTTTCGTCGTTCTTTCACGCGATAAGGAACAACTTTCCGAGAGAAAAAGAAGGAAGAAAGTCGCGTTAAATAAAAATTACAGTCTGTAAAAGATTTTCCGGCAGTACGTCGGGCTTCCCATTGTGCCTCGTCGTTCCTATTATTTTCGTGTTCTTAAGGAAATCTGCTCGACTCGGGCAAGATTGTCCCTCGCCCTTTCGCTTCGGCTCGAAACCATTTCTTTTTCTACTTTTCCCTCATTGTACGTTGGAAAGTTGAGAAGTATTCACAGTGTCTTGTAACGCCGTGTTTCACTTTGCACCGGGTTGAATAATTGCCAGATAAAGCGGCATGAAAGTTGTGAAGTTGACAAGTGGACCGTCGGATATATACCTCGCGTTCATAAATTCGAAGGCACAGTTTTAACTTCCATTTCATCGCGAGTTCTTTAGTATTCGGATCACGATATTACTACGATCTTTATTCCGAGGAACTTGTAACTTTACTTAATTGCATAGAACTACCGTGTGATTAAGATCCCTCAGGCCGGTCAACATGTTAATTACGAACACATATGAATATGAACGCGCGTTCAACTTTACCTCTCTAATCATTTTTATTTCAAGAAAACTCCACTTTTATAATCTCTAAACTGTTAATATATGCATGCAGTATGTTACATACAATGCTGAACGGAGTAAGCTATCTTGGGGTGATATGTAGGGAAAGGAGACTTTTGTTCTATAACGTTGTGATATTCGAGAGTTACCAATGCATTAGATCTACACGAGCTTACAACGAACTTACAAATGTTTCCGAGTAAACGGTTACACCGTAACAATGGATCCTCCTACCCCTATGTCACCTACTATGCTCGATACTGTACTTCAGCTTCCAATTCGTCCTGTATATTCTAAGTCGAATCTGACTCCTACGCGATGCACCTGAACATCCTTTGACTAGCGTCGGCAAGCCATGACCCATGGTTGTCAATAATTTGTCGATGATACCATTCCCCGTGCACGGTAACGGCTGCCGCACAGGTGAGCTCGACATTTGTTGCGGTCTATAATGTGACTGATGAAGTAATACATCATATTTAACCAGAGCCGCGCCAGTATCGTAGTCCGAAATCAAATTTCCTGCCACTTAATAAGATGTGACAAGCGGTCACGTGACTTTAATGAGAATGGTGCGCCTGTGACTATCAGGTCGTTTGTAGGTGCACAACGAACAATGAGGTGGTGGTGTTGTACGCCTGCCATTGGTTCGCGTGAGTCGCGTCATTAAACAAGCCGCTCTCTTGCTTTGCAAGCTGTGTACGTGGCATAAAGGAGGTACCATTACTGGCTGCTTTCTTGCGAGCCTCATAAAAAGTTGCTTTCGCGAATCGGATCGTACATCAGAATCTCTTATCGGTGACTGTTGATGTCTCGACTTAACGGAACGTTTTAGACATTACGGACAATGTGCATTTTTTTTTTAATGTTACATCGTAAAAGATACACAGGAATTTTGTCGTATACCGTAAAAAACTGTCAGAATCATGTTTTATGCACTCGGTACTGAATGCAGCCCGTGTCATAAACCATGAATCCCTGGACGCAGCATCACTAGGTCGATTCCAGGGATTCTTGAGACAGAAAGAACTTAAGAATGCGACGTCATTGTTCGTAGGAGGACAAGAAAATCTTACGAATAAAATATACCTCTAGGATATGTGTTAATAGAAAAGCATCGCGATTGAGGTAACAACAAATAGTATCTTATAATACACTGTACGATGCTCAGCGTTGAGCTCGTGTTCAATACTGTATTGACGTTGTGATTGGAAATTCCTGGATATGTCTTCATAAAAAGTATGAGTAAAGCTAACGTAAAACTCAGACCGTGGGTATATGAAGGGTATAAATTATCAAGGGTTGAAAGTTTGGTCGGGGTTTTCAGCATTCGTAAATTCAGCAGTCAAGATCCTTTAGAAATATAAATTGAATTACGAGTTCTTCGATAAATTAATCAATTCATGTTTCAATGTACCTTGCTATATTATCCTGCTAAACCTAATTGATGTACGTGCAAAAATCTTGTTTCGGTATGTACATTTTCACTTTGGTCGTTAATTGTTCAACTCGATGATATTATGCAAATATACCTTATTCGAGTATGTAGAATGAACAAAACAAATGCTGCCCATATATGAAACCCCACGAGATATTTAAATATTTCATTGGCCTGTTTCGAAAATGGGAGCAACATTTTAAATTCGTTGGAAACGCGGCGGACAGAATTTTTCGCGGATCCAATATCGCTGGCAGCATCAACTACTCGACAGCTCGGGAAGAAACATGAATTCGCAAAATTGCAGCTAATAGCCGGACTATCGGATTCGATTCGGGCTGTTTTGGCCCAGCGTCACGCGCCATTTCCAACAAAGTATCGGTGAATTGTTGGAACAGTAATCCCCCCGGGAAACAGGCTAGGCAACGGCTTACGAAAGTTCGAGCTGCCTAAAGTTTCCAAGCTTATTTTTAATTCACCGAGAGTTGTGTATATATCCTGGCTACGCGAGAAGATGCTCAAAAACGTTTCCGTTCTATATTCGCCGCCCTCGAAAGCTATTTACTCGACGTCATCGACGACAGGAACAAGGTGATTCCAGTCGCATTGAATTTACAATGGAAAATTTCCGAATAAATCGAACGTTCGCCTGCCTTCTCCGAGAAGCTTTTCCTCCACGGTGAAACTGTTCTCTCGGATCGTGCAATTTCTCGCTCGTCGACTATTTTCCTACGCCTGTTGGTGGATGAGAATTTTCTTTCTTATTTTAAATACAAAACAATGCAATTCAACCGTTCTAGGAAGTAACAACTAAAGTCGGAGAAAGGTGAAACGGAAAGAAACTTTAGAAAAGAAACGAAATTGCTATTTTAAGTTGTTATGAATAAAAATCATGATCTCCCTTTTTATGCAAAATTTAAAAAAGAAACAGAACAATTTCAGTATGCTAACTTTGAATGCACATTATTTTATTAAATTTTTATTCGAGTAACTAATGTGTCATTACTAATTTTAATTACAGTAAGAATTATGATTTAAATTTTTCATACTTCACTATAATTTTTAGTGTATTATTAGCTTCGTATTTTCATTAACACATAGAATATCAAGTGACAAAATATTTATTCAATCGTACTTAATTATTTCACTAGTTTTCTGTATTTTATTTGAAATTTGATAAGCACCCGAAGCACTTTCAAACTCTAGTATACGGTTAACAAAGTTTCAAACGATTTAACGTTATCTTGGAGACAAGGTGGTGCCAGAAGACACAGGAAATAGTAAAAGTTCGTTCCAAACAGGAAAATCGCTCCGACGAGCGATTAAGTCGAACGAGAAATAATCGACAGAACGTTTCACAAATTGATTAGCTCGAATTGAACCAATCCCCCTGTTACCAACCACTTGGAGGTTCTCGGCTCGGAACGAAAGCTTCGAGCGAAATGAAAGAACATCAACCACGAGCGAACCGCCAGGCTATAACTGTTTTAATTAGTTCAACGGGCTTCCATTCTCGCGATTCCTTTCGTCAACCCTTCGATACTCAATTCCATTGCAAAGAAAATTCATCTTACCGCAGGGAAATCAACCCTCCTCTTTCTAATGTACAGTGTGTCTGTGAAACAACAATTAGGTGAAGGAAAAGTTTCTAATTTTAATCCAAAACCACTGCAAATCAATTTTCCGCTTTTCGAGCATTACACTCTTCTGGAAATTTCATTTTGGACAGATTCAAATCTGTTTTGTGGATTCAAAAGCGTGTTAAGAATGTTAAATACAAGATGGCTGTGTCAAATTTCGTTATATTAATGTTTGAAGCGTTATACAATTTTCTGAAATGTAATTTTTTATTGAAAAGCTATAAATCTAAGCTTCTTCTTCTTCTTCTTACTTTTAATTTTTAATTTTTTAATTTCTTACACATGATTAATTTAAATCACTGACGAAATTGTGCACAGCTGTCATATATTTTTCAGTAAAAGAAAGATCATGTGGTAAAGGGTTAAAACAAAGGCTACCAGTTCTCTGATAAGCTACTAAAGGTACCCACTAGCCTTTTCCATAATAAATGCAATCCCATTGTTCGGTGAGTACACTGTTCCATTCATAGTGGACGGTAGATCCCCTTACCCTTCCAACCCCTTCATGATCTTAATTCGTAGCAAATATAACTTGTTGGAACTTGATAACAAGATACTATAGTGTTCGATAGCAAAGTTGCGTTAATAGGATCGTGATCTTTCCGCTACCAGCTAATTCAATAATTAGTGGAGCTAAATACACTAAACTATCCTACTAGATTAACTTGCACGTCAAGTGCAGTTTCGCTTACGTATCAAACGGATTTGATTAATAAGCTCATTACTGAATATTCAGCGATGGATTTCCTTTGGATGTTACGCAGCTGCTTATACAATACAATACCTATTTGCTCACTGATCAACAGACTGCTTAACGATCCGATCGATAGGTCAAAATTGTCCAGCGGGAAAACGATTCAGAGCTCTGAATGGGGATAGAGCGATGTTCATTTGGCATCATTATTGGAATGCTCATTATGTCACTAGCTATCTAACAGTTTCTAGAATTTATTTATTTGTTTACGTTACAGAAAAGAATATTTATTGAGAATAAAGTGTATGACATTTTAAATGTTTACAATATTTAAAGAAAGATATGTAGCTTCTATTTTTATTATACAGATCTCATAAAGATATTAATTTTCTATCTAAATTATAGAAGTTTGGAGTTATAATTTGAGTTAATACTATATTAAATACATAAATTAAAGAAAAATGACTTGAATTCTAACCTTTTGATATAACAACTCATAGTATCTGTATTGAGCTAGCAGTACGACATCATTAAAATAAAGTTGAATCGTCTTTTCAGCAACTTTATCACGATAACTTTTCATAAAGTGCAAACAAATTTTTCTTGGTACGTGTTGTTACCGTCAAGCTTTCTGTCGTACTTTTACGTTACTTCTTCAACGTAGGTACCTATATAGCACCGTATTATCCCCGTATCGTTCCTCGTTTCCACCAAAGCGTAGATCCACTTATCCAAACTTATCCGTAACTCTTCGACAAACTTCTAACGGATGCCGTGCACGTTTTCATTTGTAATTTGTCGTCGTTAGGTTCGAAGTGAAATAGCACCACCAGACACGTGGTCTTATTAAAGCTTTGATCTTTCTTTAGAATCTGACGAAAACTTACATCAAAGAATTTGAACAATTGGTGCTGAAACAATCAACTTTATAGCGCGATTCAAATTCAAACGCAACTTTAGTCGAACTTCTGCCATTACCGATACCAGTGACCATTTCTAATTTCTTGAAATATTCAATTTTTCATTTATCAAAATATTGGCGAACAGTTCATTGCAATTTTATTGTAACAAAAATGCAGCCGCATACCTTTAATAATTCTCTCTTTTAAAGGTGACTGAACAGAATGAACGTTCATTATGTTTTCAATCGATCGAGTAGCTAACTACTAGATTTTTAACAAAGAGGCATCACAATTAGGATCAGCCTGGTTTTATACATATATCATGTTGTTTGACACGTTGCGTGTTGCGGATGAACTCGAGTAACCTTTAACGTCAGGTTGTTTCGTTTTTACTCTTAAATGCGATGTTGCTCTGTTAATGTCACGATAAATGCTTAATCATCGCTTCGGGAAGAAGCAGGTTTCCACATTTCTGAGCGTAGCTTTACATTTCGCCCGAATACGTTCTCGTCGAGATACATTTTCAGCCGTTCTTTGTTTGTTCGGCCGTATTCTTCGGCTTTTGAAATTCTGTACGAAATCTTTAGAATTGCGCCGTCCGAGAATAGAGAATGACACGAAAGAGTTTGTCCTGATTTGTCCTGAGACCACGGGCTCCGGCATGATGAATATTTCAGCAACGATATTTTTGCTCGCGTACAGGAAGTCTCATAATACGTGGGATCCATTTCAGAAATTGATTCACCATTTGAGGCAGTACATACAATTTCATATAATTATATATCAAGTTCTGTGTTGTAATAATTCTTCTAATATTCGAAGTGGTTATTGATGTAAATACGAACGTTGCATTCATTTTTTAATTGGCTGTCGACGGGATCGATTGAACACGCGAAGGAGCCACAAATTATTCAGAGCAGGTTGTCTCGATGGATTAATTTAATTTGGATAGGATGAAATTGTGGACAGACTGTCTTCAGTATACGAGGTAGCCAATATTAAATCTCAGCTACAGTTTGTCTCGAGTAAACGGTGTCGCAGCATGTGAAACGTCTAGTAGCGTGTAGTCTAATTACGTCAATACTGAATTTCCCTCTGAACAGACAGTGTGTTGTACGTTCCGGTACGTTCTGAAGCTTGCCTCTATTATCAGAATTCCTTGACAACAACTGGCACGCCCGATCCGTCTCCAATTGCGTGACCAAAGCTTGAATAAGCTGACCACGGAATCGGATTCAAGCGGACGAGCTGCACTCCTCTGCGCTTCAAATTATGCACACCCCTTAGCCCGTGTATCGACAGCATGCATGTTGCAAGAGATCTAAAGGCGGATCCGTAATCAGGATAGACGTAACTAATCGTGAGCGGACAAAAGACATGGAAATTGTCCCAATGATTTTCTATTGTCACTATTTTGTATCGCGTACTTGATTGCTGATTACGCAAGTATAAATTACAGGATTAAATTCGCGATAATCGTAAATATTTGAAAAATGAATCGGAAAAAATAATCATATTTCTTGCATGAAATAAATTTGAACATTAGCATCGTTTTCGTACAGACACGTCCATACTCGATTTAAAATAAACTGGTCGAATTTACAGAACATCACGTTCAGAAGATTTCGAGCATCTAAATTCAGGGTACAAGTAATTCCAAAGTTTGAAAGTGCAATAGTTCGGAAGGTTCGATCTCCGGGATAAAAAATGCATCGAAAGTTATTTTTACGTTCTGATTTCTTCCTCAAAGGTTCTTTGCAAGCGAAATCAACAGAAATGAGATCACGAGAACTTCAATGAGAAGTTTTTCAAATCAGATTATACTTGTAACTTTAAAACTCTCCAATATCTGAATTTGCAAACAGATTTATAACGAATTATTCTAAAAATATATGAAGATCATAGGTAGAATTGTATAAAATATAGATTTTAGAATGAAGAATCAGATAATTAAGTTACTCTTTAAATACACAGGCGACATAATTTCATTTCGAATAAAAAATTTCGCATTCACTATTTTTGTATTTCAACCGAAATTACAGAAGCGTAAGAAACTAGGACAACTTCGGATATCATGCACATCTACCATTGTACGTTTTTTGAAACGTTTGTTTTCCACGATGCATTCTGAATTCATTATCTGAAAATTCCGTTCCGTGTTCCATTATCCCCGCGTGTAATTCAGTTACACATATCTCAAATGATTTTCCATTGTATCCCGTGAATCGACCGCATTATTTCAGTTTTCATGTTCCACATTCTGTGCGCCTCAGTTCCTCAACATTTTTATGCGAACAAGAAAACCGTCAAAATGAATGCTGGCATAGCGATCCAAGAGTTTGAAACATCTCCCTCGTTCGTTTTCCATTGCCTTTAAGAAAAATCATTCTCTCGAGCTCCGCGATCCTCCGCAATTACCTGGAAAATTGTACGATTTTGAAAAAAGAACCGTTCGCCAAGCATTCATTCCATCGTTCCCTCCAGTGCACTCATATATTTTTATGGGTTTCAATGAACATGATTGTAGCTGTACCGATAGTTCGTTCTCTTTTATATTTTTTTTTCGGAGGAACGTACCAAAAATGTTATTAATCTCGAATAAGTGGAAATAATATTATCCTACTATTTTTCTGAGATGAAAATATAGTTACTCAGGAGTTTAACTCTAAGACCCATGGTCCCAGAAATCTTAATCCGGTCCTGCCTATGACCTTTTGTATCCATGTTGCAGAATTACGAATCGACAAATTGTAATTAACGCGAAACACAATAGATGAATATAAGAGTATCTCATACAATTATATATCTTTTTAAATGTAGAATTTTAACAATGTAAGACAAAAATGATCCTTCAGTTCGCATGAAGAATAACGATGTTTTTAAATTGCAACTTTTTGATGGATGAAGATGAAGAGAAATATTCAGGATGAAATATTCCTGAAACTGGGACTCCATTAAATTGTTTGGTAATTATAACGCATAATTACGGCGGAAGCATCGTACATAAATTAAACCACGGTAAACATATAGCGTGCAGCTAAAGGAGATATCGATGGACATAATGAACAACGATATTTCACTTGAGCCTTAATTGCTCCTTCACCGTAAGAATCTAATCTAATAAGCAATAAGTAAAGTTCTGTCGAAGGGTGGGTACTAATTGAAGAACCTAACTGCATTTTAAATTCCTCTCGATCACATTTTAGGACTGATGGCGGTCGATAATTGCCGAGCCACTTCAAATAAAACGAGGGTTCGTATTTCATTTGAATTTCATGAACTATCACTTATTTTCATACTATGAAGATTATTTGTTAGGGAATAAATTTAATTAAATTTGAAGATTTAAAAAATAACTGCCACCGGTGTTGTGGTTGCTAAAATGATCCTCTTAATCTTCCTAAAGGAAGATCTATAAATAAACGAGGGAGAGAATTGAAACAAGTATATGCCTAAAGGTCCTTAAGTGTGTCGTGTCTGTTTAATGAATCATTCTGATTAACTGACGTTGTAAATTGTCGCGACAGTGTTTTACAACAGATTTAATTTCTACGGAAGAGAAAGGAAAGAGGAAAGGAGAGTTCATGAGATGTCTCCTTAATGGCACGATACAATAAACTTGGCGTAATTTTCTTGGTAAATTTGTTAAATTCACTGCCGACTGCTTTGGTCGTTGCAGCGTCAACGAACTCTTCGTAAATAAAAGGAAATTTAACAATTTCCCGCTGAGTAATGGGGGAGTGCGATCGATTTTCTGATTTCTCCGGTGCTGAAACAATTAAAACATTGACGTAATAAATTGAATCCTAGTTCTGGGACATTTGTAAATCGTTTAACGTTTCGTTTCAGAAGTTAAATAATGTTCTATGAAGAAGAAGTTGCCTCTCTCAGTTCTAATGGACCCGTCTAATAGTTCTGAACATAGAACATTAGAAAATAAAGTGCTTCGGCTTTCGAGTAGAATTATTAAATCCGTATCATTATCATTATTTTGCTTAATATAAGTTACCTTTGTACGGTTAGTTGTGCATAGAACTTATTTTCAATAAATAGACGCTCTCATCGTGAGATTAACATTTTGTCTACAAGCCTTGGCTTTAATAATGGTTTGAACATGCTTCAGCGTATTTAATATTAAATTTTCATAGTGTTCTGGCGTAATTCCATAGTACTGTTCTTCTATTCTTCGCCACAACGTCCATTCGGGAAAAATGGATTAATTTTACTTCTGATAACGTATTCCTACCATAATGTATAGTACACGCTTTCACAATTATTCCCTGATGAAAAATAGTTTGTCGGATTAACTTCTGATCGAAGGAAAGCAGCTTTTCTACGCGAATTTCTCGAATAATTAAACTCAATCGAAGTAATTCTTCCAATGTGATTGCAACCAGAAATCGCCGTTTTTATTGGAAACTTTCATCGATTCCTCAGTCGGTACTTAACTCTCGTGCTCGCATAAAAATACTAACATAAGTACTTCATTGTTCCTCTCTTAAGGGCGTCGTTACTTCATGTTTACCTTTCCATTTAATTGACTTGGAGCGTTCAGAGTTCGGCTTCTCCTCATAACCACCATAAATTTACTTAACGTTACCGAACGGTACCTAGGAGTGACTCGAACTCCCAAGTCTCATTAAACTCGAATCGTTTTCGGGATGCTACTTCGCTGAAGCGGCCAGGCCGCCCGTGGTTTTCCAGTAGCTTGGCGATCGTTATTCAACTTACATTTCATACTCGTCGATGCTTCATTGACTCGATGACATGAAATTTGTACGTGTAGTGATTTTAATTGCACCTCCCCGCAGGGCAGTTACAAATTACAGGAAAGCTAATAAATAGAGGTAGGCAATCTGCTTTCGTGTCGTCACGAAAATACACCGCCGCATTCGTGTACAGTTTGGCTGTAATGTTGACTGCTCTTGGTCAGGAGTAAGTGTACAGAAGGCATTTGCCTTTAGCTTTGGGAGAACTCTGACTGAGAAGTTAAGGAGAAAGCGAAAGGAAACCTCAGATGGGGTAAGTGATCGATGGGAAACTTCTTTCCCATATTTCTTTTTAAGTAACGAAAGCCCAGGTTACAAGTCACGTGATATTACATAGTGTTGAAAAAAATCAGTGATCTCGCTGCGTAATATCCACGTCTTGTAATAGTTGAAGTCTCTTTGCAAACTGTTCAGGCGTTAGGGAGCAATAGTATACGCTTGAGGTACGCGATCCTGGAACGTCTTGGAGAACGATCAAGTCATGAGTAAATCTACGAGCAGGACTACGAGGAAACTTAGTCCCTTGAAGTCGTAGAGCCGTGCAGAACGGGCCATAATGGAGGCATAATTGGATTTAGCGATATAAACTCGCGTTAGTCGGTGCTCGAACCCACTTGGTCGACAACCGGTCGGGTTGACGTTATGATATGTTCATTAAGCTGTCGCCAGATATTTCCGCTTATCAGCCGATCATCGCGTAATCGAATGGTTTGTTGAAGGAGAGAAGAATTCAAGGAGATGTTAATTCGATCGATCCACTGCTTGATGAACTGTTCGGGCGTGCTAACGACGCCTGGTCTGTCTGTTTTTTTCTCATTCATAGCATCGTCTCTTTCCCTTCATTTTTTTATCGAGAAAAATTTTGTTGACGTTGATAGCTAAGATTTGAAGATATGGAAGGAATGATGTTCATTGAACTTTAACGCGATTCGAAAACTTTGGATCGGAACATTAACCAATTTTCTTCATTTCTTTTAACTTTAACACAATTCAGTTCGAACAAAGGAAATTGAATATTTCCGAACGAGGTCTACTAAATATCGAGCTATGTTTTATATTAATCCCTGAAATTCCCCATACCGTGCGTATTTGAGTGAACAACTATAATCTTGTTGGGCTTTCTGCGAATCCTATCGCAGCTAACCAACGAGTCGACAGGGTAAAATGAATCTGCAGTGATAGGGCCGTGTTTAACCGTAAAAAAGCAGTAACAAACCATTCGAGAGCTCTCGTTCAACGTTGTTTCACCGTTGTTAATTGAATGAGAATCGAATTGGAGGTGCGCTGACGGATTCTGGTCACACTATTTTCGTCCTGTATTATTCCGCTTTTGTGCCCGGTTTAAAATGTAAGCCCAGTTTTGTCCACTCAATTTCTCTGCCGACGTACAGTGGTTTTTGACCTCATCCGTATGCCCTTTAATTTGTTCCGGTGTAATTGCTTGTTATTCTTGATTCAGCTTCGGATATCCGAGTCCATGTCCCTCTTGTCCATTCTTGACCGGTAACCGGAACAGATATCTTTCGTATGGTAACTCGAACCGTGATACGATATTTGTTCATTCCTAGGTACAGTCGGACAGAAATATATTCCGACATCGGTATAAATTCGAATATCGTACTTCGTTTCTTGAAGGAAATATGCAGTAAGAATGCAAAAGCATCGGTGAGTCAATTTTCCGTTTATAGAGGAATAGACATTTCTTCGCTACTTAACTTTTCCCTATCTCGAATCAAATTCAAGTTATAGATTGTTCCATTTGCGTGACTCGCTATCCGTACGTGTCTATATGCAAATCCATGTACATACGTGTGATGCACCATACATAGAAAGGTTGTTTAGGGGAAAATGTTTAACAGGAAAGTGGTTCCAGGTGAACCGATTTGAATACAAAGTATTACCTGATGCAGATATTCAACCCCACGACTTTTCTACTCGGAACAAGCCTTCAGTAACGTGAATACATTTGATTGATTACCTGAAACACAAAAAGCGTTTTTAATATTTATTAGTATTTTTAAGTTGTACAATGCGTGCATAAAAATTCAATTTAATTTATCATTCAGCATGTACGTGATTTAATTTATGCTCGTTTATACTTGTTTGTTGTATTATATTCAAACATCTCTGACGGCAATGGCTTTTATAAATACAATTTCGAGGAGGTAAAATCTCAAATGAAGAATAACTTTCTCATAAAATGGATGAAAAATTTCAGATTCGTATAAAGCACACCGCGCATACCCTGAATATTTCAAACTCTTATTACGAACATGGAAACCAACATAAAGGATGATGATACATTGTAACCATATCATCTCAGTATTATTATCGTTTTAAAAAGTTTAATTAAATTTCATGAATTCATTTCATTTTTTACATTTACACTTTACGAAATAAAATTTTTTCTGTTCGGAATAAAAATGGTTTTCAACGTAAAGAAAGATAAATTTAATCAGCTAGCAAAATCGAAGAAATTTCTTATATTATTTACTGTTTGAAAGTAAAATGGTTAAGTACTACCATTTTATGATCTAATATTAATTGAAGATTATAAGGGATAAACCTTGCTTTCAATTTTCTCTTAACTGTAACGCATTTAATTTTTATTATTCAACTGAGTTACTGATAAATCAATAATCGTCAAAGGTACGTTAGCGCGTTAAACGCCGCAGTGAAAACGGCCTCTACATCACGCTATCATCGTAATTATTCTGATTATGATCGTTGCTTTCTCCAATTTAAAACTTCACCTTGCGGTCTTACGAAATTCATATGGCATTAATGTAATGTTTCGTGCAGGTTGGGTATAATGTAATCCTGAAATATTATAGATAACGATGGGACCTTTTTGTATATTGCCGTTTTCACTGGATATCTGGCGCTTTTTACCTTTTACGTTTTGACAGAAACCAAGAAGGATCATTGAAGAACCTAATCTTAGGTTTCTTCTCTTACACTTTTTCTTATTAAAAGGAAGCCTACGTTGCACCCAAGTGAACATATTAGAGCGCCGTAAATAAGAAGTGGTAAGAAAATGAAATAACATACATATGGTAACTAACAACAATTTCCCTCGTTGCTTCATGGGAGTTGAGAAACGTCAAGCTTCGGACATACACTTAATTCGTGTGCATTAACTTGGCAAGAGGTGTTTCCCATGTAGCACAAAGGTTTAGGCAAATAAGTAACAAGTTTCCATGCGGGTCGCGAAATTTCATTTTCACGGTGAAAAGTTACCAGGAGTTTAGAGAGGGTGGGGGCTTAATTCAATATCACACCCAACGTTTCAACATATTCACATCTACTATAATAAGAACGGAACTGTTCACGAGCTTCGTCGCGTTGTATTTTAGAAACGGGATCGAGTTTTGTTCTTCTTGCACTCTGTAAACTCTACGGAGTCGCTGTTACATCAACGGGTAAAAGGGAGGCAAGTACTTACTTACGAATTTGTTTATAGAAAATGAGTCTTGACGCCACTTCACGCGTACTCGAGTTCGTAAACTAATAAAAACTTGGTGCCATGCTGTGTTCAACCGGGCTGATAAAGCGGATGGAAAAAAAAAAAATTGAGGAGAGGAAAGTGCTGAGAGGCGGTGGAAGGAACGCGAGATAAAGTGCTCGAGCAATGAGAGGCGATCGTAGCTGATATTAAAAATTATAATTAAGCCGGCGATAAAACGCGTAAATTGCTTTTTCTTCAATCGCTCGTCGAGGATTAACGTTCGTTTTATACTTTACTCGTTAGTCGTCTGAAAAATGTGCTTTCTACTGCTTTTAACTTCACTACGTTCTATTATTAAGTTCCACTTCAGATTTCAGGCAATTTTGTTGGGACGTTCAATGAGATTTGCATTACGATGTTAAATTCGAATATCGGAATATGGATGATTATATTCTGGAGATCGCTTAAAATAAGACGCGTAGTAATTCTCGAATATCGTATCGAAACCAGGGTTTCTTTTCCCTGTCGCCATTTTCTCTAGGGAGACTTGCCGTCCTCGCTACTGTACAGTCGGCTTTCAAAACCGCCTCTCCATGTTGCATTAATTTTGATTTCTCTAAATTAGATTTTCTATTTCTACTTCCATTAGTAACCAGAGAACCTTGCTGAAATTTCTAATTTATCTTGCAACTATATTGGAATTTGTGAATTAATCATTTTACTACTAAAACTGTGACACTCGGCTTAGTACTGAGGTTTTATTGATCCGTCATTTTCCGTGTTCATTAAGTAGTAACTTCGCAATCTCCTGTCCGTGACGTTCAGACGAGCCAAGAATACGGAACGATAGATCGCGATTAAAGAGCAAGTTATTGTCCAGTATTTAGTACAACTAGGGCGTTTAGTTGCGAACAATCTTGGTAGGGAATGACGAAGGCATTTAATAGCTCCAGCGATCCGTTTGCGTCACCTGATGGCACAAGAATCGATACGGTTATTTGCTGAGGGTAAAGCGAGGGGAGAAGGCATCGAGGATCTCGAGGCTTTCTCCACGGAGAAGCATCGATTTCTCATGTACGTTGACATAAATTGTCGGGCGAACGTGGAAAAGTCTCTGGAAGTTCCTGGATCGAGCTTACTACTGTTAATAGTTATAGTTGACCCGGTTCAAAGTTCAGATCGCGATTCGACTACTTCTACGACGAGTTTCAAATTGAAACTGGTTCCTAGAACGTCAAAACATCCTATGAATCTTGCTCCTTTTACAGTCACTCGACTGTTACTACTTTGGAAGATCTCGTTAAGCTTCACTAACGATCCAATGAATGCCAGTGAATTTTAATTAAGATTTGATACTAACTTGAAGAAAAACAACCAGAAGGAATTATGTTCTTTCACCTAATCATCAAAGTGAAGAATTCACGCTTAGTCTTAATTTTGATGTAATAACGACATGAATATAGATTTTAAAATTAATTTTCTTCTGAATATTTATTTATTCACATTCCTTGGCTTTCAATTGTTTTTCACAAGTGCCTTGTTATCTATTAATTTAGAAGTGAATAATAACCCATCGTCAGTCTCTGAAGTGATCTCACCGCATAGTACGTGCTAGTACAACTCAAAATTCCATCACAGTCTGTTTTCGAAGTATGTTCTAATTTAATAAACAACTTCGAATTATCGTATGCGTGTTATGAGTAATAGATTTACGCTTCACGAAATTCTAGCTATATGTGTTTGACATTAATTACCCCTTTGCGACCACTCGAAGTTTTGTTAAAATTAATTAGAAAGTTAAAGTCGGAAATTCTGGTCAATTTAGGACAAATTCACCTGACTATGAATAACTAACTTGAGAAACGTGCTATGAAATGGGCAAATAGACTCTAAATCGCAAAAATGCCAAAGGAGTCACGTTTGTATCATAAAACAAACCTGTATCGCAAAGTTTCACTGGTAATATTTTAAAAATCTGTAACTAAACTGCACCAAGTCCTAACTTACTGTTTTGATCAAATTTATACCTAAAAAGGATTGGTATAATTATTTCTGTTGCGAATACTTAACTTCGGTGCACAAAATTAGAGAATGACAAAAAGTTCAAATTCAATCGGACATTGAGAAACGTCCGATCGAAAAAGGTTCGAAGTTAGAGCGGTACAGAACCAAAACAACCATCGACTGGCAAACAATCAAACGAATCGATCGGTAGGAGAGGTTCGTAAATCGAGATCAATTTTTCTACATGTATAAACAGTTTGGCGTTCAGCCTGAAAAACAACGCCATGATTACTCGGCCATGTTGGACTTCCGGTCGAAACTGCTATGGTAAAAAGTAAATAAATACATAAAACAATGCCGGCCGTTAATTGCTAAACCTTTTCTACCCACTTCGCTTCCTCGGTTTTCCCTATTTTTCTCCTCGTTTCATTCTTCCTTTTTTTCTCTCTCGCTCTCAATCTCCTCGTGCTCGTGCACAGCTACCAAGTTAACCGTCCATTGCTCGGCGTTCTCCACGATTTAAGGGATAACGTAATTTCGAGCGATTTCTAACTACATTTAAGCCCAGACTAATGTCCGCCGGCGCGGAGAGAAACACGGGTTACGTGAGTAATGCGTTTAAGTCGTGAGCGATTTTTCTACTAACCTCTTCCGCCTCACGGATACGCATAGATAGCGGACGCTGATGAATCAGTTTCGGTTGCTTTCCACCCGAATCGATTCAGGATGGTCTTCGATTTGTCAGTCAGGAAATTAAGAATCTCGTTTAGGGCGTTGTAGTCATCGACGGTCCCCGCGAGTGGTACATATGTGTTGAACGTTTATTCTACTGTAAGTCTCGAAGAAAATCAATTTTCATTCTTATATTTTTTTTTATGAAGAATAATGTGTATAACCTGTGTGAAAATTTCTAAAAATTCATGGAATTGATGTTTGGAGGACACAACCGATGGGTAGATTTTTCCATTGCTGCATACCCTCGTTCCCAAAAAACAAATACAGTAGATTTTCGTTACATTGCTACCATTTATATTGGCCAGGTTTCTCTTTACACGGACCTCCACGCACACAGCTGGTGCTCTTTTGTCAGACATCACGCGGTGAACGCTGTCGTATAAAAGGGCGATGCAGTTCTTTTCTGTTCGTCGAATACGATCAAAAATTCTCTATTGAGAATCAGGACAACTCGTACGAGCGTTCCTTAAGATTTTCGGGTGGTAGCGAACATGTTAACACGTTCGAGCCCTGGATAACAGGTGCATCCCGATCGGGATAAGGCGAAGTCGTAAATTAAACCATTAAGATGGGGCACGATTGATGTCCCGGCGCTCAGGAGCAACATGCATTCCTGAACGCTGCGACATCAATCGGTGCCATTGTTGCTCGGCAATCGGATTTTATATATTTTTACATTCGATCGCTTTTATAACTTTTAAAAAGTTGCGGCCTTTCTAGTATAAATAGTTCTACTCAAGTGGGGTATGCAAAAATTAAAATCAATAGAACAACATTTTTCTTCCTCTTGTTTGCTTATTTCATTTCAAATTCGTGCAAAATTGAATCTAGAATATCGAACTATTAATTAACCTGTAATTTCTACGAGAGTGGATTATTAAAAGGACTCGTTATTTCGGCAACATCGATACGAGAATTCTGGCGGATGCAACACGATGAACTATTATTCATAGAGGAAGCGTATAATTATATTTGTTGTGGACCACCGGTTTAATCAAAAAGTTTAGTCAGAGTTGCAACCTCTGTTCACGAAACTAAAACTGACGTGTTGCCACCACTTGTCTTGACTACCTTAATTGCGTCACGCAATTTGACCGTTTCATAAAGATACAGCCCTCACATTAGTATACAGTACAGTCAGTCCTATGTTGGTTAGAGATTCTCTGAATATTAGGTTAGCACTTAAATTCAAGGCTTTTAAATTCTTTTTACAGAATCATTTATTACAATTCGACAAAGAAATTTTTAATCAAAGATGGTACCATTCGGATTAATTATTCTTTGCTATATTGTGATGAGAAATTTTTCTTATTACCTTAGAAGACAATTGATCACTTCCTATTATTTGATGCTGTATTCGAAGATGTTGTATTTGGAGGAAAATTTTTTGGCTCGTATGCTGTCAGCAATAATAATTAATAATCACTTGGTGTTCAATAATGGATTGACGTATCATAAGCACGTGTTCAATATCGAGGAACAGACATGCACAATACGAGCGTAACAGATCCTTGGATTAGCAGGTTGATTAATTATAATCCCTTGATGCGATTCTAAACTGCGTATCTAACAGAATCTTGTACAGCTTATGTAGTAACATTAGAAGCTATCGAAAATTCCTAATCCTTGATATGGTGCATTCAGTTACGTGTGTTGGTAAAAGAATAGAGATTAGATTTGTGCTACAGAAAATTAGAATTATTTTGACTATTTGTAATTTCAAGTATTCTGTCTCAAAGTAGCTGGAATTCTTAGAAAAATTCTTGGAAATTTAGCTATTTAATGCAGATTCGTATTTAATTCATTGTCAGTCAATTTTCATCTTCTCTTTTGGACTTTATCTTATCCTCAAGTTGCTGATTCGTCGAATTATAAAGGAACTAATTTGAAACGGAACAGTGTATGTGCTCGCTGAACTTGACACTTGTTTCAACGAAATCGATTTTGCTCGATCCAGATCGAACGATGTCCGGTCCTAACATGAAACGAGGAAATGGTGCGCGCAGCGAAATTTAATGATCGACGAATCGTTTTCTGGGTTACCGGGAAACGTAGCACAGCGATTTTAATGAAACTTCTTGCTGATTAATCAGCGACTTGAATGATGCGATTCAATTGCTAATTGAAGAGTCCGCGCGCGAACCAAGGCAACTCTATTTCTGTTCAATTTGCAGTTACATCGTGTACCGGTGGAAAATGCAAATTTCCATTGCCGATCAATGGGTTTAACCCTCGAGTACCATGGCAGGGACAAATTTGACACAGCACGAAACAGAAACTTCTCGTATTTTTATTAGAAATTTTAACTGCAACAGCTAAATAATTTGTAATATTTTTATTTGATCCATCCGTATGGAAAACTGTTTCTTCTTTTTATTCCGATAATATTCTGAAGATAGTTCAATCAACAATTCACTTCACTTTTCATTTAGAATTCTCATGAATGTTTTATCAGTTACGAAACAGAGGAGAAATTAGTTGACGGATATAGAATGATTAATTCTGTACCAACGTACAATGTTATGAATGGTAAATTAGCTACGACGATCGATGAACCTTTGGGACATGGTTCTACCATCAAAATCTGGACACATCGATCGTGGAATGGATTCGAGCCAAAGACGAACACCGAATGCATAATCCTACGAGTTTCGTATCCGACGATATACGCCAGTCAATCGAAGGATTTTAAGAGGATTTCTTTCATTACAACTATTTATCGCATGAATTCCAAAACTCAAACTTTCTCAAACGTAAACAATTGAATATCTTTTGTACTGTCGTTTACTCCCGGACGGCAGACAATGGAGAGAGTCACAATTTCAATTTAACAATAAGTGCACCCGTTATTCACATTTATCAGTATTAATTATTACGCTTTATATACATTTAATCATAATTATACAACAAATTGCTCTAATTATTTCTTAAAAATTTGTTGACCCTCTATTCATTAGTTCCTCCCTTAGCACCACTATGTAATTACATTCTTTCACCAACATACGGAAAGAAAGTCGTGACAACCTTGGACCACCTGTCGCAAAAATATTTATTTCACTTAAAATAGTCGCTGCACCGTCGACAAACACAAAGCACGAATTCAATTAGAATCTTTCCTTTATGACCCTGACCGCTGCTTGCGACCCACACGCGTCAGACTAGCCGTCACACATGCTACCGTTGCTTGCATACGTAATTAAGCGAGGATGACCGCAAGTCCCGCTTTTAACCCGTGTCACGCGTTGTCTAACTTTTACCCTTCTGGTCCTTCGCATTCTTTCTCCTCCTTTTAGTTTTTCAACCCCTTTAATTGGCCATCTCTAATGGAAAGTGTTTCTATTCGGTTCGTGGGTTAAACTACCTGATTTAATACGTAAATTTGTACCAAGTTTCATTTAAAATTAGGTCTGAGTCTATAAAATTTGTGTGAGATTATACCAACAAGTTTAATCGTTAAACACACTGAAAACGATTCTTCACAGTAGTAGTTCGAAAATCTTTCACGGGTAACCGAACTTGCCGACTACAGATGGTTCTACGCAAACTTTACTTTTGTGATATTTAGTTTGCTATGCCGAAGTGTACGCTCAACTCTCCTACCTTCGTTCCAGTTGTTCGGCAAAGTTGCAACAAGCGTAGCCCTTTCTCGTCAGATTGTTGCGCTTGACATCTTTAACTTTCCACCGTGAAACAATCTCAATCTTCGCCTCATCGTAGCTTCCCGGAACAAGCTTAATCTTTACTTCACCGTGATCGTGACTCGTTCCCCGATCCACCTTCGATTCTCTCATTGACAGTTTCAACCTTACTCCCTGTCGGTTTATTTCAACTTGTTCGGCATCGAGAAGTTGAAAACAAATCAACACCTAATTCGGCGCAGTTCGAATTTCGTTTACGGTCATTTCTTTTTTGGTTATCGAGAAAAGTCTTCGCGCTAACTGGACGTCCGAAGTTTGAAAAATTGCTTCGTCGTTATCGATCAGTGGTCCAATGAACCACGAAAAACCATCAGAGAATTTTCCTACCTCGAAACCCATTAAAGGGACGTCGCGTAGAGTCGTTAGCAGGGTATCCCTGGGTCGCTTGAAAATTTTCACAATCTTCGATACGATTTCCACGGGAAAAGAGGGGAGAAAAATCGCGAGTTACATAGCTCCACTTTCCAAGATGAAACGCCGGTACTTTGAAATGGATCACTGACAAAGCGTTGCACGATCCTGTGTGACGGCTTATCAGCTTCCAGGGCCGTCTCTCTGTTGAAGTTCAAAGGGCACGCGATCGCAATCAAATTTGCTTAAATAGCTGCTACTTCACCGACAAGCTACACAGACAGCTAACACCGTCTTCTTGAAAGAAGTATCATTTGGCAACGGGACTCGAGAGTTTTCGAATAGGTCGGGCAATGCGCCCGGAAGGTGTTCGAGATGCCAACAATAAGCTGAATCTTTTAATCCTACCAATGGTACAGAAACGAATTGTTCTGGAGAGCAAGATACCACTTGAAATATTATATTCACGCAAGTTTTCAAGCAAAGGCGTGAAAGTATTATAAGAATTTATCTTTGGACATTGTACAAGCTGGATTTTTCCAATATATGAATCTCTTTCGTTTAGAAATTAACTTCACTAATTAAGGATTAATAATATAATAGCCAGTGAATCTTGTATTTGAATATAAGAATTTTTTTTTCCATCAAAATCTTATTTTACCTCCAGACGATAAATAACCCAGGAACAAAAACACGACTACCCTTTCCGATGAAAGTAGGGGAAAAATGATTGATCCAACTGCAACGATCGGAAGAAAAAAAACAAGGCAGACGGAACGAGTAGAGAAAAGGGATAAATACAAAGAAGTAGAGACAACACATGGATGGATGTATGTACAGGATTCGAATCGATCAAAGGAAGTTTCCAACGTGGACGAATTTCTGGACGAGTTCTCGGAACAATATGAAACCATATAAACAACCAAACTCGCGAACGGACCGTGTGTTGTTGGCTATGGTACACATCAAGATAAACGAACGCGCGGCAAGGGAAGTCAGAAGGGGCGGAAGAGATGGGGGAAAAAAAGCTCAAGAGACAGACTGAAGGGGAAGAAGAGATAGAAACGATAGAGTTTTTAGTGCGCGAATGGAAGGACAAGATAGGAAGACAGGAAACAGAGAATGTGTGTGAACGTGCAGTATATAAATGGAAACCGGAACGTCGTAGTCCGCGCTTAATAAAAACCCGGTGAAATATCTTTGTGCTAAATTACGAGGTAACCAAAGCGACATTCTCGCCCCGACGTTTCGCTAATAACGTTTTGTTTTTATGTTCTCGTTAGTTGTTCTCGTCAGACACACTGACGGTCACTTTAATGGAGCCACATTTAATTCCTGGCGATTTTCATACGTGGCAGTTTGACATATTTGCTTTCTGTCATCGAAAAAAACTTTGATGGATCGTTAATTGACGTTGAATTAGTTTGTGTTCGTTTAGAGCTTTCCTCGTTACAATCACATCATTTCATACTGTTATATAATATCGTATTAATTTATTAATTTACTAATAAATCGGAAATCCGTCGTTAATCAGATTTTGGCGTCAAATTTATCGAAGCATTGAAACTAGAGAAGATCAACACTGAAATAATCATTTGAAAGCACAAATCGTTTCTAAATCCGTTTGTATTGTTCCATGATTCTCTATTGACGTCATGCTTTGTTACAATGCATCAAATAACAAAGAAGTAACATCAATGCATAGTTAGCCGGGCACAAATTTAATCACTATTAAATACGACCATGAACCATTAGTCAAAGCGAGCAGCTCAAGTAACACGAGTAAAACTTTGACCAACTGAATCGGGAGCCACGATACCGAACCATTTCAAATTACAACTTTACATAGAGTGTTCCTGAAATGTTTGCCAAAACTTCGTGTACTTGCGTGTTCCACGTAATTGAAGGGATAAAAAGTGTTACACAAATACAAAACCATCCAGATACATTCTATCATCCAGTTGAAACGTTTCGCAGTCAAATGTACGTTTTATAAAGTTATGACAGCATCGGAAATTGTACGATAATTGTTTACAAGGGAGCTGTCGTTGATTAGTAGTCTGGATATACATGTTAGAATAATTTGAATTAATTGTACAGGGAAAATTTATATTTTCCAGATTCAGAGTTTTGTGCTTGCTACTTTTCATACTAATTATTTTTGTACGCTAACGGTATTGCACAGTGAAAAGAATATTAATTTTGAAAATTTGGTTCATATTATCTTCCGTTCAATCATTTTAAATACTACCACAATAGTGCATTTATAAAATTGATGAATATAGTTATTTAATTTTTAGAAACTAAAATTCTCACTTCTGTTTGAAACTCTTTCATATTTTTTGTTTATTCTTTTAATACGACCCACATAGCGGTCAAAATTTAAAAAACTGAAAGATTATGAATAACGAAGCAACAAAACTCTGAATCCGCCCTCGAAAAAGCGAAATATTTGTCGTTAAAATTACCAGATTTATGTGGTGTTAAAACAAACGCGAAAAGTCATAATTAAAGAAGGTAGAGCGTGGAAAATATTTAATCGCATACCGAATAAAATGTTCATCAGCGAAATTCCAAGGTTTCAGTCAAAAATAGAGAAAAAAATGGATGATTTTAAATTCCGACCACTGAATGGCTTAACCGCTGAACTTTCAACAACGATCCACCTTTTCCGCCACAGTGTAAAAAATGCCAACACCGGCCAACATTTAAAATTCCATTTCAACTTCTGACTCGTTTAAACACCTTTACAACGTTCCTAGCACGCTATAACCCGGCTTAAAATTCAATGCCTTCTAACAATTTATTATTTACGAGCACCGACGTGGCGTAGGGTTAGATCTCTCCAGAGATGAAAAGTAGCCTGATGTTATTTCTTCCTCTTACACCGTGTGCATACCATGAAAGTGTTCGAAAGTTAGATAGAAACAAGATAAAATGTCGATACAAAATTCAAGAAATTTCAATGATTACGTCCAGCTGCATAGAACAGTCGGTATATTAACAATAAAGTACGAAAGATGAGCGTGAAACAAATTGGTTATAGTAGTTCTAAACGCGAAGGGAAAGATTATGTTGAAGCATTTTCAACAGCTGTGAATAGAAAGCAATAGAGAGTAGAACATTAATAGGTATTGGAATTTATAACTGTGTTATTGACTCGTATCCTGACCCAGGGCAAAGCGGACTCACCGTTTCGATTCAGATCTCCCTAGCCACGATATTCCCTTTAGAATCCCGGATCAATCCCCTGAGGGGAAAATCTGCGTGCAATAATCAGGCAAACAGTGCCAGGAAAATTATAACGGCCCATTAGAGGCAGAACCCAATAGAACCAGTGTAAGACAACACGTACAATGGATTCCATATAACAACGAATGTAAATTCAGTATAGAAACCGGATGTAAACTGTGAAGCCCGATATTCAATTTCTGTTGAATTGAATCGAAGCCCCATCAAATATCTAACATGATACAGTATTTCGAATAACAATGATTTTATCGTAAAAAGTAAAAGGTCCTGTCCAATTGACCCGAAGTGGGGTCAGTTTCCCTTCATGAAATAAAATATTAGTTAGCTTCTTTTTTTTCAGAAAACAAACGAACCGAACAGTGTGAATAGATCAATAGCATTGTGAGCGGTTCACAACGGTGAACAATTGATTTTCTTTCACACGGGTGAAAAGGTAACCTGTCCGCAACGTCGTTTTTGAAATAGGTATGCAACGCTCTGGGCGTATGCAGCCATCGTAGCTATAAAAATGTGCACACGTCTCGTCTGGTATGTGACTTTCAACGTCGTTGCAACCTTAGAAGTTGCAGCTTCACTATGGAGCCGCGAGCAACGCGGTCAAATGCTCGAGTTTGTATGCAACCGTACCTGTCGACGGCGACGAGCGGTGAATTGAAAAGCAGCGAGGAACGCTCATGGCACCTTGTTTCGCGGAACCTACCAAACGAGCGAGTCTCAATTCTCTGGCTGGTATCGTTCCGTTATAATTCTTGCCGTTTCCGAATCGAACGTGATGTTTCATCCGCGATTGGTCAGATTTCAACGTGTTCGGCTAGAGGAATAATCGAATAGACGAATCTTATCTGGAAATTGGTCACATCGCCCATGAATTTCTATCTCGCAGAATGTACATCAAGCCTGTTCACGAGATACCCTGGTGGTTCAGTGCGCCACAGTTTACCGCAAGATAAGCCTCGGGCCAGCGATGACGGGAATGGTAACATAAATAGAGGAAGACGCCTAATCTACCCGCATCACATTTTCTTTTTCTCTTTTTCAACATTCGCTTGTACGACATTGTCACGAGCGATAAAACCAGTGGCAACAGGGCAAACGCTTGGACAACGGGGATCTGCACCGTAATACATTGTATTAGTTCTAGCGTCAGTTGCCTCGTTTAACAAAATTCCACATAAATTAGCGCCGTATTTCCAACCGCGGCTTCGAATGTTCCCTTATATTTCAGCAGATGCAGGTGCGACTGTCATTGCGGTCTAGGCGTCGTGCGAGACGAACAGAATGCACCGCCAGAGTTATCTGTCTCTTAGAAAAGTGGCTCGGTTATAGGGTGTTAAATTCATCAGAGCCATTCGGCTGGTGATATTGGTACATTTTCAGCCTGTTGGACTCGGCGAAGTCGAATTTATTGAAAGCTTACGTTCCGTTCGAATACGGCAAAACGGTTCGAAGCGGGATCCACCTACAAAGTGGTTCCACGCTGGATTAGAGACTAGCAGTCGATTAAACGGAAGGTACTGTCGTTTACTTGTCCTTAGAAGAGAATAGTTAAACGAGAAACTAGGACACCTGATCGGAATATCGAACAAGCTGCGACAGTCTGACGAATGTTCCTTTTGTGAACTATTGTTTAACCGTAAATGCAACAATTTCATAAAACAAGTCATTTCTTTTCCTTTGATTGTATGAACGATACACTTTTACACTTTTTTAAAATTGGGCCACATGACTTGAGATTTTTTTGTGAAACTATAGAAATTAGTTTGTTAGGTGATGCGTTTTCATCGTTTTAAAAAATTATAGTCGAAGATACTATCAGAAGATTATTTTAAATTAGTAAAAATCGCGATTTTTCGTTTAAGAACGTCGCGTCTGACCCGACGTTTATTCACTTCACGCGACCGCGACAGTAGTACAACTCGATGAATCAGCCGACCAGTGAACAGTGTCACTAGCCAGACAACGTTCGAGTTAATGCGACGCGTTCTCACGCGTACAGCATAGTTCGCACTTCCCACATAGCTCTTCTAAGAGACCAACAGCTAGCCTCAGTTTCTAGTATGCCGGAAATCCTGGCATTCCCGAGTTTCTGTAGAGAACGATCCACACGTTCCCGCTGATGCAGATGTAACTATTATAACGGTTCGCGTACTACGGGCAGTGGATCACTTTATTTGAATATTGGCCCGTTTGCTTATGGCACCATTTTTCATTAATATTATTGTTGGTGAACACCAATAAAAAGGAAGCGAAATTCAATCGGGAGCGGCACCCAAATTGAATTTCGATCGTTAAATAGAGTAGAACTATGATCGAGTAACAAACCGTATGACACGAGGCGACATTCGCTCTTGAACGTAAGTTTTCACAAATTGTGAAGATCTTCTTGCGGAGGACCCTGGTCCCTCTGCCACTCGACTTTTCGAAGATTATGTATGCCAAGAACCCTCGAAAACTTCCGACTCCTAGAACTCCGCAATTGGTGCTCATAAAGTTTCATCTCGAAGAAAAAGAACGAAGATAATCTCACGTTCTCTTGCGTTATTGGCTTCTTCGTTTTAACTTGAACTTTCCTTCACGCCGGCTGTAACGATGGATTCGTAGTCTTTGAACTTCGACTATCGCGTGACTGGTTATCGTAATGCGGAGAATTATGGTCTTTTTCGGAAAATTGGAACTTTCTATCCGCGAAGTGGGCATCGAAGAAACGTTACAAGTGTGGAAAACTTTTCAGATGCCAGATGGGTTAACAATAAATCGAAAACAACTTAAATCCTATCTTTACAGTTATCGTTAAACTGATCGTCTCTGTTATCACGACCTCGTGTTTAAAAGAGCTAAAGGAAAATTGCATGTAAATTTGACGATTAATTAGATAAAAGAAATTAATTTAGACTTCTATAAATTTTCTTTTCCTCATTTTCATTGAAATGGTCGTTTTCTCTTTTGAAATAATTCTCATATCGTTGAATACAAAATAACGCGGGGCCGTTTAATCATAATCAAGCGCATGCTGTTTTCCCCTATTCATTCTTCGAAGGCGCCTCGTTGTATCACATAATGCGGGGATAATAAAAACCGGGCCAGGAATTAAATGAATTGCAAATATGTGCTCCACAAAACAAAAGCAGGTACACTCTGCATTCGTAACAGTATCCAATTGGTTAATGTACGGTGAAATTGTTTGATATATACGTTTCCTTGTTACAGAAGCTTATTTTTAATCGGGGTTTTACTCGCAACGTTTCAGCTGCCGAGCAATTTCCGTTGTTCAAACTGCATAGAAAAAAACTGAAGTAGTCAGCGTATCTTCATTCCGCATCCATTTCTAAAAAGCTGACGTTGGTAAACAACAAACTGAATCTGCATATGAATTGTACAAAGATTAATGCTAATATTCGTTTTTAATTAAATATCAAAAAGTCTGGAACGTTTTGTAAATTTTCAACGAACGATTTCAATTTTTAACCCTTGTGCAGCGGAATCTGGGTCAATCGTTATTCAAATTTACAAAAACGCGTACAAGAATATTAACCTAAAATTAAATGTATAATTTTTCAGCGAAAAAGGGTGGTATAAAATTCAAAAAATAAAAAAAATATGAAATACAAAATCTCTCTTTCTCTCCGTGGTCCGCTGCCCATGGGTTAATGTAATTGTAATTAGAGGATATAAATAATCTTGTGATAGACTTTTATTAATTCTTACATATTTTACATAATATTTGTTTTATGCTGAAAGTAAAAACTGAAATCTTCCAACTTTTAACGGCGTAGCTCAGGGTGCGCCGAAAATCCTGGGGTTCTCCGTTACCGTTAATCCTCTCGCATGCTAGGGTGACACAGGTGTCGATTTTCGACCTCGTCGGGAGTAGGCTCTCAATTCTATGAAGATCAGTGCGTGCACGGAAAGACGAAGTCTACCCGGGATCGCTAGGGTATCGACGAAACCGGTAGAGTTGGGACCGCGCTCTAGAAGGGGATAATCCCTTTGCATAAACACCGAATTATTGGCGAACGGTCGTATTCGTGCCGAAGCGCGACCATATACATTCATTTGTTCTTGAGCCTTCCTCGAGTCAATACACGATCGGAGAGCCAAACAAACGTAGTTATTTCCAAACCGAATATACATATATTCATATCCCATCAATTCTTGTTTTGCAATCAACAATATTTGAACACTTTCTTAACATTTCTTTATTGTGCTCAATAATAACTGATTTTTTGTTTGCTGAATATTGGTTAAATTTCTTGAAATTGTCGATCTGAAGAAATAATTCAATAATTTCGTTACCTTTTTTAATTACTTTATACTACTTTCTCGTAGAGTTATTTTTTACACTTCTCCCCTCAAAAGACAAATTATTTAATTACGGCAACTAGTTTTTAAAGTTTCCATTCTCTGTACAGAAATAAAAAGGAAATAGCTGCGTTTTAGTCGACCTCTGCCTATGTGAAATTCCGCATCGCGTAAAATTTCGAGCCGAGGACGTATAACGAAACCGCGGCTGTAAATTGCGAACAATTCATTAGCAAGAATTTGAATTTCAAAAGAGCACTTCCGTGCGTCTTCCCGAACTGTTGATGAGCCGAGTGTTCTTTGTGCGCGATGCGACGCGGTTTATCGGTTGTGTGCCACTCAAGATGGAAAAGTTATTTTTCCTCGGAATCGTGATTTGTAGAAGAGCATTATTTTCTAATTGATCAACTTATAGTGCAGCTTGGAGAATTTCTTTTACTAAGTAAGTGCATTTTATTAACTCTTGATATTACATGCAAAAGTATCGGTACTTTCCTAAGAAGTCCAACAATAATCGTAATTTTCTATGATTAAAAATTATAATTTATAAAGTTTATGTATTTGCCTTCTTCTAAACTCTATAGACTTTATAACACGGAATGCATGTAACATCAAGTGTCTACGTTAAAACGGTGCATAGCCTTTGAAATCGCACTCCCTAAATGGCAATTTTATTCGCAATGAATAATATGTTCTTGAACAAACTTGACGCGTATGCAATGTAAACTGACTTGAAACTCTTGCTGCGATTTCAAAGCATAAACAGTCAGATAGTTGAACGCCGTTTGTAGCTCGTCTCTTTACAACATCCTGCCAGAATTAATGCAACGATGGAAACAAACTGCAGCGTTCGCGGAATTCTGGATCTTCGCACATCTAGCTCCTAGCGTTTGTTTATTATCACGTTGAAACTTGAATTACGTTCAACAACACGAACGACGCAGTTAATTTCCATTAAAGCAACATTTATTTAATCTTTCAGTTTGTGTGTAACTGCACGAGAACGACGGCAAACAGTTCACATTCATCGTTTTCGTATCGAAACGTTTCGGCTAATGGAAAAGGGTTTTAAAATGGTTCATTTAAAAAGCTATCATGTTTTCAGCAGCATAAGATTAATATAGGTACCCATTAGCGACCATTAGCAATCAATTATATATTTAATTTCTTTAATCTACTGATCAAAACTGAAGTATATGTAGATTACAAGTGGTTGATTTATCATTTCATAAATTATTCTTTGTATCGATTCTTTCTCTAGTTACACCCACAATGATTCATTATGTATATTCATTAGCAGAATAATTAAAGAATAATATAGGGCTTCAAATTGGCGAAAGGTAAATGTATTATTCATAAAGACGGAAATACTGGAGAGGTCGAAACAATTTTGGCACGGTGGAAAATTATTTACGGGCTAAATCTAGCGGGCTAAAGTTCAAATAATGCAAACATTACCGAAATACTGGCAGTCAAGAAAGTTTCGTAGCTTTTGAAAAGTTCTGTCGTTTCAAGATCCGCGTAACATTAACGGGTCGCTTCTTGCCTGTCGCTGTTTTACCTAGAACGCCTCTTGCAACTTTCAAGAGGCTGCATAACTCTGATAAATTCTGGTAAATCCACGTCCTGTTGAGCTCGAACCGTCTCGAACACATTAAAATTAAAGAACCTCGACGAGTGAAGTTCTCCATCTCGCTACGAGGTTAAAACGTGATAGGTCGCTACAATTTTCATCACTCGTGAACAATTAATGTTCTGTCTTCTCCAAAATTTATCATAGAAACTCGCGGTGTACTATTTATAAAATTATACTAATTTCGGGAGGAGAAGTGATAGATTTCGAAGAGTTTCACGATGCTCAGTTTGTAATAAAATCGAGAACTGATAAATTTTCCAAATTCGATCATGGTATCGTATCGCTGAATATTTAGAGCACTTGCACGTCACAGTTATGAAATAATTATGAATATTTTGCTCATTGTCACAACGCTTAAAACACGAAGGATCCGAACAAGGGGGTAAGTTTCACCCCTGACGAGCCAGCTTGCTCGTATAGTGACCAACTATTTTTTCCCAGCGAAGCCTGGACCCTCGCACGATTACTCAATGTCACGAATTTCCCACCGCGGAGGTGAATACGTTAAGGACAAACTGCGCATGCCAAGCTGCCCGAAACGTATACTCGTTCCATTCCATAAGTTATAATTTATGATCACGAGTAGCCAAACTGAAGCCAAACATAATGTCCAGGGATTACGTGATAAATATACGTGGCACTTGCCCCCTCCGCATCGTCCCAATTTACCTACCATCGTGGCGCCGCGCCGTTTCTCCAATCATTCGAGGCTCTAGTGAAAAGCGGAATTAGAGCGGACGACGCGTAAAGAGACGCTTAATACCTGTTTGCCGTTTTCTATGCGATCGCTAGATTAAACCTAAAGTTTCACTTCGCGTCATCCCAAGAGACCTACGCTCGTTACGTATTTCTAGAAAATGAAATGAACCAGCACTATCATTTTAATAAGTTCTTTTAACTTTTAATTTTCTCTTAATGTATTTGCAAGAAAGTTTCATATATTGCAAGAATAATTTTTAAAGGGAATAGGAACGGGAAGGAATTTTTAAATTAAATTAAAATTGCGGCTCTTTCCGTGGTTCGCCATCTGAGGGTTAAAGGTATAACGTTAACTAATAATGCATACATGCATTTTAATTTTAATGATATTCTGTTGATTTAAATGTTGGATTCTAAATATACGCGTGTAAAGTTGTTCGAAGAGTTCGAAAAGAGATGCATTCAATATAAGAATTGAAACTCATCGGTTCAAATCGTATGCTGGAAGAGTGGCTATCACGGTCGAGGAAGATTATCATGGGCGGTTTATAATGTCTGAACTTTCATTTTGTATCACATAACAATGTCCCTATTCTCTCGACGTCTCTAGAACAAGGGAATTTACAAGAGGCCGTCTTTACCTCGCTTTATTCTCCGACTCTTGTTATTCCGCTGCTCTTGCTATTCGTCAGCTTATTTCAGATAAAGGGGACAAAGAGTTATAAAAATCCCCTTGCTCGGCGTATTTATTTAAATCCATTCAAACGTCTTACTTTGAGTAGTAGTTGTTTCTAGTCTGGTGTTAGTATCTACTACATAATATTTCTCAAAACACAGTGTCTTAAAAACAGGGCACGATTCAAGATCTGCAGATCCTTTATGCGAAAACAAATCGAAAGTTTCTTTTCACAATTTGCGGCTTTTGACATTAGAAAACGCATGTTAGTTTATAGATTGCTAACATTTACAATCATGTCATATTTTCACAGCTATTATACCTCTACTTTATCTTATATTTCAATAGAGTCTATGGTCACAAATCTGTCTGGCTCCAGTGTCTAAATTTCTTGCATTTATAAAGATGCATCACCTTTAGAATTTTCATGATTGAACTATGTATTCCAGCGTAAAAAGCCAACCGCACAAAAAGCATCAAAAAAAGATATTTGTCAGGAAGCACGTAGTCATGCAGACAGTGCCCCGGTACATACTTCTAGAAAACTGAAGTTAAAGTTTAAAGCCCATGTGCACGAGTTCTCTTTCGTAGTATTCGCGCAGGGTCGCTTTTTAGAGAGGTCTCGTCGAACATTCGCAGAACGTCATAAATCTTAGCGATGTCGTAGCTCCGTTGTACAAAGTACGGAACAAACCAGCTATGAAGAAAGTAATGCAGAACATTCTGCCTCAGTCGAGTAGAGAAATGGGACCGGATTTATTAGCTTCCCTCTGTTTGGAAACTTCTCGTGTGAGCGCATGTTTCTTCTTCGTTGCTTAATCAAATTACTAGAATCGGGGAAATTCAGACGAATCGCTAGTGAACGGATGATTTTCGATTTGGTTCGTATACTGAACGAACAGGGGGATGAAACTGGAGACCCTGGAGACAATAGTGAAGCCAATTTTCGAAATGGAAAGGCGTTTTATGCTACAGAAGGTAGTTGGAAAAATGTTGTAAATGAAAGATGGAGATGAAATTAATTACATTTAATGAAATTCCTAGAATGTATGTAAATTCTTTAAGACTGTAAGGTAGAGAAATTACGCCCTTAAATTATGGCTCTCGAGTCAGAATTTCTGCTAAGCTCATGGTACACGGTTTCCTTAATTTATGTGGAAAATACCAAATTAATTTTTACTCAAACAAAGAGGATCAACAGTATCAAAGGAATTTAACACGAAAACAATTATGAACTGAATTTAATCGTGAGATTATTTCGGTGTTCCATTTATGGATGAAAGGGGCCCAGAGCTACAGTCCCCCTTAGCTTATCAATTAGTAAATTAATAAATTAGTAAATTTTTCAAGTAATATTGATTTGGATTCATATCTTATTTAACTACGGTATGACTAGTTACGAATTTTATAATGAAAACAGCTTTGTTTACAACTCTACTACAAATGTTTTTGAATAATACACTTGAAATAAAATCATGTTAGCTATTCGAGGATGTATTTACGGTCGAGAAGCTTAATTAATTCATAGGTTGAAACTTTCAAATTGCTTGGAAAAACCAAGGAACAGAGATACATGGATATTTTCAAGTGAGACAGGGGAGAAGTGACTGCTCGTACTGTCCAAAACTTAGTTCTCTCAGCGAGAAAAGTCGAACAAAACTTTCAAAACTTTACAAAAGTATGGTCTTCAAACACTTGTGAAAATTTGTACCCGGGCTGGTGCTGTAACCAGATGGTGACGAATTTGCCAAGCACTCGTACTTTCCACTTCAGACAACTCAACTCGATTTATAACAGTGTTCTCGATGTTTCCCGCTTTTAATTATTTGATAGTGTACTGTCCATGAAATTCTAACTCCAGTATAAACTTGCCAGAATTTGTATGTTTGATTATTTCGTATAAGACAAGGGGAAATCATAAAATTCCATAGAATGATGGTGAAGTTTAAATATGAATATATTTTAAATATCGAGCCTTCAAATTCGATAACTTGCTAGTAGAGAAATTTGTGAAAGAAAATTAATTTCAATCTCCCGAGAGGAGAAAGTCAATTCCGACAAAGCAACGAAGGAAAATTGATCCCAAGTTTTCGAACATAATAGAACGAAGGGTCGATGATTATTATAATTTTCCGAGAAAAACGCAGGAAAATGCACTCAATCTCGTTTACTTGTAATTTGTTTTGAATTTCGAACTAATTTGCGGTGGTTGGTAGGAGCATTCGCCTACTTGATGGAAGTTGAATTGTTTTCTTAACTTCATAATGAAATAACAAATACTAGAAATATTGTTATTAGCTTTCTTTGCTGCTCTTTTCTACGTTTGCAATGCAAAAATGTGTATCATCCGTGACCGAAGACAAAATAAAATTTTTTTATAGAAATATACGACTGTGTTACAAATCGAAGCGAGAAATATTTTTTAAATTATTCAGGAATAGTGCAAAATTTATCAGAAATATTCCAAAGCATTCATTATTTTATTATCTGTGCATTCTGTCATTTGGACAAATACCTTTGTAACATATTCACAAAAGCAGAAAATGTTTATTTGAATTCTGTTACGACACAAGTCGATTTTTCACGATAAGATTTTCTTAAGAACTCAATTTCTATTGTTACCCCGGATCGGATTTGAAATTTCTGACATTTCGTTTCAAGTCAGGGGAGAAATCGAACGTTATGAGATTCAGTGCGGCACCGTGGGGGCGGCTTTGAACGATTCCGTTTTCAATGACGGGGCTGACATCATTTGTTCTCGGCAACCAATGGAACCGGAATCTCGTTACACGCTTCGCGAGGTAATCGTGTACTTAGTTACAGTATACCCCCGGAACACTTGAGATCATGTAGAAAATGTTCCGTCAATCTTACGAATTCCTTAAACTCCAATTCGAAAAACAGAGTGACGTATTCAAGTTAGAAAATGGAGATACTTCCAGCAGGGAGACTGAAAAGAAAAATCTGAAAATAGAGAATAAGTAAGGAAAAACTATGCACGTCGTTTTTAAATTTGATTAATCACTTTTACTTTTTAAACTCTCTACGTGATTGGTTCTTTCTATCACAATTTAAATTGACGATTTTAGAGGATGGATATTTCGGTAGAAAAATAAATTCTCTTCTCGTCGAACGGTTAAACAAACGATTAAAATATCAATTGTCCGCATTTCTCTCTATTACAACGTTTAATTGGTTGACAGTTCCAATTATCCGTTCCTTCCTATTCCCTGTCAAAACCAACAGCACTGTTTTAAAATGTGTCCGATTAAAAAACATATAACAGCTCCTCTTTTTCCATGTACAATCTCGAAACCAGTGGCGGGATCGATGTGTTTCGAAACGACAAACACAAGCCGTTTAACTGTATTTGACAGATTAACAGCCATTACATTTGTCGGAAGCGCGTCGAAATAGCTGTAATAAAATTACCGGGACGTTTGCGAATCGACGAAACAAACGTCATGTCGTCCAATTGCCAAATCATCGAACGTCTCGACTCAGTCCCCCGGGGGTATTTTCATTGGAGTGCCGGGCAAACTAAAATTTAAAAAATTTTTATTACTTTATCTATTTACTGCTTTGAACATAGTTACTCCCTTTTTCGACATTGATGCCATTAGTCCAATACGTTAAATATCGTTGAATGTTAAAAAAAGGGTGGCTATCCATCAAAAACTGGTGATTCGTCTAAAACGTGACAGTCACATACTATTTCGCATCAGCACCGGCAGTTTTTAATGACCCCCATTTTTCCCCTCTTCGCTCTAATTAATCGCCCACGTTCGGCCGATTCGATTTTGACATCATTCACGCGTTCGTGTGCTCCAGTTGAGTAAATTTTTTGTTAGTTGTTACATTGGGAAATGTTTTCACTCGGTAATAGGTCGAAGGTGGTTCTTTTTTAATTAGTAATCTTCAAATTAAATTCTAGAAAATTTTGAAACGTTAAATGTCGTACATTTTGAGCGTTAAATATTAAAATATTAATTAATAGGCATCTGATCGGTTCGTCTTAACAGTTCGATTCAATTCTTTCACCCATAATTGAGTCTAGTTCTAAAAGTATGAAAGTACATTGTATTAGTCTGAAAATCTGTCTGACGTGGGAATGTCTTCACCCGTCAGACTTCAGTCGAAATCCATAGTTAATATGCGTTAACGTTGCAAAGCTTTGTGAAACGACTAAATGGAAGAAGGAACAGGAATAGAAACAGGGAAAAACATGAGAAGCGCGGGGGCGTGTGTGTAGTCCAAGTTGTTCGTAGCGAACACGAAGGAGAAAAAAAAAAGTGGTAGCAACACGCTTTGCTCGTGTAAACGCAACGGGGCCACGGAGAATGAAGAGGTTGACGGTGCATGATAATTAGAAGTCAAAGTGTAATTACGAAAGCAGCAGTTGCTTGTGGATTGCGGCGGCGCCGGTAATCGTCGACCTAAGAAACTCATTTACACACCGCCATTATTTATAATATTCGTTTGTACGCGCGAAAGGAAACTTTTCCTTGCTATAATACACCTAAACGTTTAGCTTATCGTAAAATACAAAGCATTTTTTATGAAAGTATCAAATTTCCTTTCATATTGTTTCAAAAGTGATTTAAATATTTTTGCATTGTAACATGAATCTATTAATACCACGTGATTAATTATTATAGCTAATCGTAAGTTCAAGAAATATCATTCTCTTTGGGTATGCCAATGGGGAAGGGTGAGAATTCGAGACATCATCATTTTCCCTGGAGAAGGCTGATTTGATCGGAAGTGTACATTCTCTGTAGCATACATTTTATTCTTGAATAAGGAATTTTTGATTACTTCAAACAATTAACCGAACCGTTATATTGGTTACGCCATGCACAAAGGAGGCGCGAAGAATTGAAACCGTAAATCTGCCCCACTTATCCTTCCCTGCTGCTCAAACCTCGTCGCCTTTCTGCTTTTCCTTTCAACCCCAACTATACCCCATCCTCCGCCTTCGTTTTCACCCTCGCCCCAACCACCGTCCCCCTTTTCTACCTCTCTTGACTCGGCTCTTGTCATCAACCATCACCTCCTGGCAACCTTTTTTATCCGTCGGCTCCCTCAGTGGCAATCCACCTTTCTCCTCCGACTTTGCATCCACCCTCGTCTAACCCTCCTAAGTCTTCGCTATCGCGCGTTCCCGTACATATATCGCTCGTTGCATTTTTTACCCGGCCACCATTCATACACTCGGTTGTGTCGTTTTACAGAGGTGGATAGCGATTCATAGTCCCATCGAAAGCTATATTCGTTGCCCCTACTCGTACCTTTCCGAATAGATTCTTCGAAGTAATGGAATTTCTCGATTAACCCTTCTCTGTTGCGGGGAATTCAACGCAAAACCCACATTGTAGGCAGCAGATTTCTAACAATTGCACATAATAATAATTCGAAATTTAACATTTTCCAGGAACGTAATCTATTATTTTTCCTCTCGATTATTCATATTTAAACACTTGATTCGATTTTTAATTCTCTTTAATTCGCTTTATTAAATCTGGTTTTATTAAAATCGTAATTTTCGATGAAAACACGAGTTCAGTCCCTTGTGTCAATTTCAGCAGTAAAAATTAAATTATTGCGTATTTACAAAGCTTCCAGCGATAAATTACAAAACGCGAATGGTGAATGAAAACCGAACAGGGAATTGAACGTTTTTAATTCGTGTCGATCAGAAATATTGACTCGGCCCTCGTAATGATTACCTGTCATTATATTTCTTTTGCCAACTAATTAATCCACATTTTCAGCGATTAAAAGAATAGCAATTCGATCGAATGTTCGTTAAGTTAATAGCTCTATAAAATGTTCCAGATAAAACAGTTCGAACAATGAGACATATATTTCATCTCGTTCGATCTCTCACCTTTTCTTTATTTCTCTCTGCTCGTGATTCCCGTGATACTAATCGAGCGTAACGATTCGTATTTAACTATCGTTCTGCTGATACAGTTCTTTAGAACTTGGAGTTTCAGCACCACCCGTATGAAGCAGACCTCCAACTACTTTCAAACTTGGAAGATTCCGTTCCGACGGATCGTTTGCATCTCGTTTCCGTGTCTTCCACACTTTTTCCGTTTTCACATATAACCTTAACTATTGTTAAGTTGTTTGAAAATGGCAAACGGTGTGGGTGGACGGTTAGCAAGAATGCTGAATTCATTTTTACCAACACTCCTCTTCGTAAATTATGAGCCACATTACCATTTTGAAATAAATCTGGTTTACATTGTAGATTTGGCCATTTATTTCATTCTTTGATAAATTTTATTCAATTTCAATGAGTAGTTTAGAAAGGACCCTAAATTTGTTGGTATTTAAAATTAAAAATAGTGATTGTTCTATGACTTTTGAATGAAAGTGCACATCTTCTCTGCACTTTTTTTTCTGTCTGAATTACTTTTTAGTTTAAATCCTAGCCAGAAATGGTGAAGAACAGATTGTTCGTTAATTACGCAGAGAAAGCCGTCGAAAGAATATTTCATTTGACGTTCTGTTTGTTAGCCAGAGGAACTGAGAAACATTGTTTGCACGCCCGTAGCTCGCGAATTATGATATAAAAGAAACGAGGACCAACGGGGAGATTCGCCGACGTCGTGGAAATTTTTCCGCGAGTTCCTTCCGTTTCCCGTTCTCGCGGGTCGTTTCCCTCGCGCGGCAACTTTGAACGATGTTATTTGCATCATCGGTCTCGGTGATTTATCGTGACAGCGATGTTTCGCGCCAGGAAACGTCTATTCCGGTCTTTTGCATCCCCTTTAAGCAGCAGGGATTCCGTTGCTCGTTTCACGTCCATGAAACTTTTGAAATGGTTTGAAACGCCGTCGAGATGTAGGAATGAACGCGGAAAGTTTAAATCGAATGTCCGCTGTTTATGTGATAGACTTAATCGAGGTAACATGGTACTCTTCTTGTTATTTATTTGCTCACAGTAGCTTCATTGAATTGTCTTTTTTTCAAGTCACATTTAACAATTAATCAGGAGTTCGAAAAACTGTAATTGCTTTACCAGCAATTTAATTTTCTTTTCATTTCTAAACAAATATTTTATCATTTTAATTAAATTGAATAGTCGAGAATAGTACCAAGTAAGCTCTGGAAGATGCACGATCTGAAAGGGATGAATTTTTCAGAACTCTTTGATTGCCAAACGAACGTTTGCGAAAGGAATATTACAGAAAGATCTACTTCAATTATTCAATATATCAAAGAGTATTTAAATTAATAGAATAAACTGAAGTATCAAATAGTTCTGTATAAATTCCAAGCATCAAGAGATGATAATTTCACAAATCAAGATGTCAGACAGAAGGCATCTCACTTTGTAATGCAATTTATCAGTTATAATCTATGAATCTAAGAGGTAAATAATTCCAGAAGGAAGTTTATTTTCAGAATAGCATTAATAACGATAGCGGAGTTAATTCATCGCTTGAAGAACGGTAGACTTCAAAGTAAAAGGTAGCCGAAGTCTTGAAACAAAGAAACACAATCGTGTTCATTAAAATCGTTTCATTGGATTTTTCCAATCAGGCATATTACATTCGCTGAATTTATCGATGAAGGGTCATTTGCAAACAACTTTAGCTGATATTGGCTTTATGAAGATTGAAATATAAAATATAAAAGGTATTGAAAATTCGTTATTTCTGTTATTAAAGAAGAGAAATGTGAAGAATGAATGGTTACGTATCAGGCTCCGTGTTTCCTAGGGTTTAATCATATTTCACGGACGAAGGTACACTTCGGTGATCACGTTAATCATTTTGTAAACTGCACAGTATCACGAGAATGAAAACTTTTTAATAAAACCATACCGCCTGATTTTCTCTGCTGCAGCGTCGCATCAAGTTTTCCTTGAAAAGTATTCAGATTACAGACGACGGGTGGCCTTTCATATTTGGGGCGTGCAAACGAGGTGCATGCCCTTATGTCCCGTGAACCGAGCATTTCTTTGCGACGTTTTCAGAAAGATCCGACGGAAATCGAAGAAGCTTCACGTTAATGACTCCAGATAATGAGTAGAAGTATGAGGTGTTTTATAAAGCGTACTGCTGAACTTTTAGGGAACGGTCGGTAGATTTTTCGTCAAGATACGAAGGAAAGATCTTTCGTATATTCTATTTTACAACTCTTTATTATTTTCTTTCCTTTCTTATTTCTGAAAACATTAACACATTAAATGTTATCATATATGTATATATAATTGCATTATTTAGAATACGATCGTTCTCCAATTTAAATTCTCTGTTTGCTACCTTACGAAATTAATATGATATTTATATTGCTTAGAATTTTCTTGAATTCTTTTTTTTCCTGAGTTATTTAATATATCAACTTTATGGTGACGGTCACCGGTGATTTCAACGGCATTTAATGGGATATGGAGGCACACCGCTGCTAACCATAACCATAACTTTTTTAATATGCTGTCGAATCAAAAGATCGTGAAACATTTGGCACAGTCGTCGCTCGTTTCTCTCTGTGTCAAAGAGCAGAAACTTCCTGAAGCGAGGAGAACTGCGAGACGCAAACGTTTTATTAGTTAAAGGAAGCATTAATTAAGTGGAACCTCGCGCGACCCGCTTTCTCCCACACAGCGTTATTTTCATTAGCGGCAGATTTCTTTGAAATCGGAGGTCGTTAGAAGATCGACAGCCTTGCATGAGAGCGCGTTAATTTAAAATGCCGTCGACGGTGTATTTCACAAGTGCTTGAAGCGGTAGTGCCTTTGGCAAAAAATCCGCAAACAGTTTATAAGCGCGGAAAACTCGCGAAAAGGTGTGGTCGGATTCACGAACGACGGGGGCGGAGGGAAGGGATATGTTTTTAGTTCCGACGGATATCAACTATTCGAGACGCGGATTCGATACCCTGCTACACGATTAAGGGGAAACGAATTACTTCGGGTACGATTAACGTTGAATTATCATGGTGGAACGTTAACTGAACGAGGAATTAAATTCTGAACTTTGAATGGGGAAAGGATTACACGGTGAAGCTTCGATTTCGCGCGAGTGCACTTGATGGGGAACGGTTTTTTTTTCGATTTTAATCTAGCATTTTACTCGAAACGCCGTTTCCACAATCATGTGATTTTAATTAAATGCGGGGTTATAATTCAAAGCTTCACTGTATTAAAAACAACAACGGACCACGGTATCTGTTTTTTTCTTCTGATGCTTTCAGTAGAAAGAATGTCTGCTTTATCGAGTGGTGTACTTAGGTATAAAATTGAAAAATCTCTGCAAAAATTGGAACGTTTGTGTGTTTATTATCGTACTATTTTTCTGCTATCGTCCTCACCGATAAAACCTGTTACCGTATTCAACAGGAAAAATGTTTCGCCAGTTTATGAACCTGTATATCGGATGAAATGAAGCGTAGGGCTTTTTGAGGGAATCCTAGTTAGAGAACAATGGTCCTAAACTATCACGATATTATTAACATAATTGCACGAACAGTTGGGAATGCTCAGGTCTGGATGCGAAGTGCTATCTGAAAATGGTGGATCGCGGCATTAATCCTCTTTGTTAGACGGGCGTGTATAACTACCGCAATTTCCCGGTGATGCTCACTGTGCAACCATCCACTGTATTTTCTGTACCACCCTTACAGGATTAATGTCGCCGATAGGAATATTCATCTTCGAATAACGTAAATCGCGAGCCGCTTAAGCTGAACCTGTTTCAAAAACGAATTTATATTCTCCCCGTAATTATATTGCAATTCTGCGATTCTTTATTAATCCCTCAGGGTGTAATTTGTGATACATTGATATTAAGACCAGATACAAGCTTCCTTCAGGTTAATTTTGAGAAATTAAAATTGGGCCTCTCTCCATGGTCCGCCGTCCGAGGGTTGAGGTATAACGTTAACTAAAGTAGAGTATCGATACTGTAATTTTCATCTCGACATAACTTCTAATTAATAACATATCAGTGCAGCAAGTACCTTCATCCATGCAATGTTCATCTGTTCTGTTGACATGCAATTATTTTTCCGATACTCGTCGAACAATATTTATCGTTGTTACAAATTTGTCGCTTATAATACATGGCCACAGCGAAAGGGTTATAAAACGTTTACTACGTCCCGGTCGAGGCAATCCATTTTCCCGAATTTTCAGTTATGTACATACACGAACGATCGTTCGAATGGATATGCATACGTACTATCCGTAATTTGTGACAATAACGATACTACGGCCCTCCGACATCTGGCAATGAACTGTTTCCAGTCATCAATCCGCAAACCGTATTATTCGGCGCGATAATGGGGAGAAAATGAATTCCAACTGGAAAATTTCATTAGTTCTCCTGCTGTCGTCGTTTATTTTTCATCCCACACGTTACACGCGTCAACAGGGGACCAAATGAACTCTATAGTACGTGCTGGTGCAACGTAGGCTTTTCCTGGTTAAGGGTTGATGGAGGGAAAGGTCTCCCACACAGGACCGAATTAAGATTTCTGGGACCCGAGGCTATTGAACTAAATAAAATTAAATATCATTTAATCCGAACGGAAAAAGGCGAAGTGAACGAAATTTCATTCAATATTGACGTAATAAATAAAAGTTTCGTCACGACGCTCAGTGTACAGTGAGACTTGGGGCTGCAGCTCCGTTTAACCCTCCTTTTAATCCGTCACTGCTTTCACCACTTGCTTAGGAGAACTTATAGGGGGATCCTAGAACTTAGAACCTCCTTCCTTCGTACATAAGGAACATGGACAAATATGGTACCTAGTGAGATGCTTCTTCCTCTGCACTTCCTCTTACCACTTTTAACACGGATGTTGTCGTAAAATGACATGTCTGACGAACGTGACAAACGGACCTTATCATAAGAGGAGGCGTTGAACATAGCAATGTCGGTTTAAAGTTACTGACCAGTTTAACAATCAGAGTACTTTCCTGAGCGCAAATGATAAAAGCAGAAATATTTCTTCGATATATAAAAAATTATTGGTTTCATACGAAGATTATTTGAAGAAGAATTGTGTATCTCTTAACAGGAAATGAACTATCTAAGGAGTTTTTCAAAATATCACTTTATTCAAAGCGAAAGTTTGATCTCGAATGAAATCGGGAAGAAATTCCACTCCGTCTTGATTTACAAAGAGGAAAGTTGAACGATTCATCACTAGCCAGTAGATCCGAGAGAATCGTTCAGGTAAATTGAACGCTCAACGAGAATAGAAGTGAAATATCATTAAGGCGCGCGGGAAATAAGAGTGTTCGGCATCCTTTCATGAAACTCGACTTTACTCCCTCCTAATTCATCCGCCTAACACAAATCATATCCTTAATCGAAATTTAAACGGTTTGATGGCATAACGTTCACATTCGCCGCGTTGAAACATTCAGACACGTAGTTCCAGTGTAAATAATGTTAATGAAACGTTCGTAATTAATCGTTGAATTTTCCTCGCTATTTATCATCGTTTTTTCCGTAAACAGAAATGTTAAATGTATATAAATTTTCATGTAAATGGTCTCGTCAATAATCAAAATACTCAAAAATCAACATTTATTTTAAATAAAATTAAGTAACACTTGATATTTTATTTCAAAAAAATCTCATTCAATAATTTTTGATACAGTCGATGGAAGTCTTGTAACTAGGTTCCCTTGAAAGTGGGGCTCTCTATAATTATTAGTTACTATCCGAAAAGTACGTTGCCCTCTTCGTATGAAAAGAGACTCCTAACAGAGTCTTTCATTGAGGCATCAAAATAATTTCTCTTCAAAGAATTTCTCTTCATTTTACCTCCTATAAACTGTACACCAAATACAGGTCATGTTTCATTATTGATACCCAGTTCATCAATTAGAGAAGATCTAAAGGGGCGAGCTTTTAATTACTGAGAGTAGACTATTTAACGACAACGTGCTGCATAAACTGGAGATTGATTGAATTGATGGGGTCGTAACGTCGAATTTATAACAGTATTGGAACAACATTTTGTACTATAAATTAAAGTGATATAAGTCTGACGTTTTTCATCCGGGATACGATCTTTTTCACACCAACGAATTAAATAAACCCCGATGCAAGATTATTTTGTCGAGATTTTTCTTCGACGAAATGGAAGCGGGATTCGAATCCCAAAGCGGATCCAGGATGGCTCTTTCTCAGGAATACTGTATTGACAGAAAACAATCAACTCTTTAGTACGTTGTGGATAGATCATGAAGTCTCTTGCGCTTTTGCTGAGAGAAGGTTAAAAAGGTACACGAAGTCGTATTTTTCTTCTTGACGTTTTCGACAGTACTGAATTGATATAATAAATTTGTTTGCTACTGCGAAGCAAAAGGGAATTCCAGGTTACAGAAGTATATCTTACCTGCGCAAGAAAAGTGACACAAGTCAAAAGCATAGAATTGGCTAGGAAAGCCGAGATCCTTAAAGTTGCACCACACTCGATAGCGATTCAATAATCCTTCATCGTAAACATTTAACGATAGAAAGAATTGAAACCAGGTTAAGGATGGTTGCAGAAGATTCATCATAAAATCAATTGTTCTGAATAAAAATTATGAATATTGATGATCTATTAAAATGAAAAAAATGGAGCAAGCGATAACTGATCGATACACAAAGTCTTAACAAAGGAATAAATGGTCTCTTAGGGTAAAAATATAAAAGCGATAACGTATTTTTTAAATAGAGCAGTACCAGAAACCATGATACTGTTTTTAAACGAAGTTTCAATATGTGAAAGATTTTTATCGAAAATACAATTAAGAGAAAGAAAATTACTTTTGTTTTAAAATACATTTCCAATTATCGTTGGGTTATTTCTCGCCCATTAAACTAATAATTTACGTTTGAAACATTGAACACTGCCAAATGTAATGACCGTATTTTGGAACAAAATTTCAGAAATGAATAAATTACTCAACAATAAAGCTTGAAATGAAAAATAGTTTCTTGAATTCACAGATAATGAAAATTAAATCACTTTCGTTATAAAATATATTTTCAATTAATGAATATTACATTGAAAATATTAATGAAACAAAGTTATTTCAGAATAATGAATAACTTATTTTGAACAGCTTCCTTTTATTCGAAAATTTGGTTCGAATAGACCGAGTTTCGCTCTTTGGACATTTTTCGTACTTTCGATCAATAATTTAGGTCTGTAAAGTCGTTTAGCTTGTTCGATGTTAAATTTTAATTGGTGGCACACGGTGAGCGATAGTCGCAGGGACAAACTTCGACACGAAGCACAACTTTCCGTCGAAGAACGATTATATCGTCAGCTGATTAATACGTCAGCTTGACCGTAAGTTCGTTAGTTAGTTGACCGATTAGAGACTTTTTTTTTTTATCAACGTTAACTAACAGACTGGTTGGCAACTTGCAACCCTCCAAGTACAGGTCAAGGAATTCTATTCTCCGGGAAATATAATGGCGAGGAGGACCGTAATTATCGACAAGGTTTCTCGCCAACTGGGGCTATTTGAATTCTGTTCCACTTTACCATCGTTTATTAAGCATTGCGTTTATTACTTTCCTGAAAGTTTCGCGAAAAGAGACGAGCAAGTTGTAAGATTTTATCTTCTCGCAAACTGACTCTGCAATAGACAAAATGGAATTAACTACGTTCTCATTTCTCTTTTCCACTGTGAGATTGAATTCTTTTTGGATTTTCGTATCATCTTTTCTTTTTACACCTGTTGAATTATAGACTATTATATTTCAAAGTTAAAAAATAACAAAGTATTCGAATTGTTCATAACTTGTAAAAATTGCAAATACGCTAATTAGCCTTAGAATTGAAGATTTCTTTTGTTCTTTAAATTCACGATTGTTATTAAAATTTCGTGTATATTTTTAAAAAAGCAAAATAGAGAAACACTTATATTTAACACTTTGACGATAATTTCCAGTTTTAACTTCTGGCCTTCAACTATTTACGTCACTGTTCTTCAGTTTATTCTTATCTACTCCATCAATACTCCATCATAATTAAAAGTTCATAACATAATTTGAAACATTCAAATGGAACTCTATTAATAATCCATTGTCAGGTATAAAAAAGGAACGTAAAATTATTACTTCAGTTAAATATTTCACGAAATACGCGGTCGTCAAAGTGTTAAGTTTGAAGGAGTTTGTTCATGAACGCTGTTAGATGTGTATAAACATGAGTTCATGAAACTTGAAAACTTTAGCGTGTCTTAAGCAAAATTTAGAAACTTTCTTCCTAAGTTTCCTACAGTAATTAGATTAAAATATTAAATTACTCTCCGTAAGAATGCTTAACTCATTAACATCCTCTTGATAGGGAGTTTATGACAATTTTATTTTTTTGACGATATCCATCATCGAAACGAATAGTCCATTTGAAATGGAAGTTACAGATTTCGTTGATTAAAGCTAACAAAGCTGAACCATGAAAAATATTTTGATTGTGTGCAAACAAGTCTGGTCGGTTCTTGATATTCTTACAAGCTAGTGGATTGTTTAATGAGCACTGGTTCGGTAGATTGTTAAATTATTTAATTAATAGAATTTTCAGTCAGTCTGGGACACGGAAGCGGAAATTCAACTGCAACGAAGGATCCTTTGAGGCGGCGGAAACGACTGTTTTAAGCCGGAAAACTTATTTGCCCAAAGCAAATGAACGTTCAACGACGCCGTTTGCGTTGGTTGAATAATTTTGCGAAACCGATTGCACGACGGAAGTTGTTGTGTTCGAGCGGGCAAGTGCAATTCTCTTTCACCCAAAGAACGCTTCAAATTTTTAAATAAGCTTTAATCTGGTGTTTTTCATCACCTGGTTCCACGTTTGCAGAGTAGCGAACGTTTAAAAGAGTCGAGGATATTTTTCTTTTATAATTAAGCGTCGACTCGAATCCATTACTTTAATTAAAAGTTACCGATTTAAGTAACAGTTCGAATGGTACGGTTGTGCCTAGATTTGGAAATGATCAGACTTCTCGTTATTCGCGAACGTGATGATTATTCAAAAGATACCAGCGTCGTCGCGTTAAACGGGTCATCGATTAAAAGCCAAAACGGCATCTATCAAACGGCACAACATGGCGAACAACACGCGTCGTCTAAAGTGGACTGAATATGAAGCGGACTGAATATGAAGCGGACTGTGAAGCTTTCTTTGCTTCGATGCAACAGTTTCCTTCGTTTCAGTGGCTTGCCATAGCTCGTGCCTTTACACCTGGCTGCATGCAATGATAGCCCGGATAATACTTGGCCAACCGGAAGTTATAGGTCACAGTAGCCTGCCTCGAAATCGCTCGTAACAAGGCGGATTAAAGAGAACTACTTGACACAGATGAACTTCTCTTCTTCTAAACGAATTCTCTTCAACTAGTTGTATTATTTATGCAGCTGTTTCGAACTTAGATATCTTTTGAGCCGCGAGTTTTGTTAACTGATAAAATTGCTCGTGTTTAACGTTTCAATAAAGGCCAGTGATTCGATAAAATATGCGATCGTCGAGGTGTTAACACGCGATTATCGTTACCATTTAATTCACGCTACAAATATGTGAACATTAAAGGGAACGTAAAATAGCCTTTTTAAAAATGTGATTAATAAGAGTATCTATTTTCGAAGCACAGTTACTAGGTAAGAGGTGATTTTCAATGTGATTTAAAGGATCGCGACGAACAACGTAATGTTCATTGAACAATAGCCTCTCTCGTATCAGTGATATCGTTATACGTACGATGAGCGGTGATAAAATTGCATCGCTGTGAGCCGGCCACGTGGGAAATTCGGCTGGTGTCACAATCCACGCTTGTCAAACAGCTGACACACCGTTGTGTACGTACCTGAAACATATCATATTTGGTGAAACTTTTAAACACGTCGTATCCCGAGAACGTGACGTGAAATCGTAATAGAGAATCTATCAACGTTTCATTCGGAGTAATCGCGAGGTTAGATTTTGGCTGAGTAAAAAGATATTTCGAGAGGACCTTTTGAAACGATATAAAGAAATATTTGTTAGTTATTCAATAATTCAATGCTAAGGAAAATGTTTCAACAACCGGTATAATGAAATTATTTTTAAAACATGATTGAATTGTTCCAAGCGTCCAATAATACAGTTATTAAAAGCGAACCTCATACGATCCAATTGATTTGATAAAACGTGCTTCATTTCAACTTGCATTTCGAGCACTCGAACAGCTCTTTATGCCGTCGTCGCAACGAGACGCCGTTACCAATTTCTTAATTAAAATCTTTACGACTAATTAATCAGCCGCTAACAAGGCAATTCTCTCGTCGTCGAACAATCGATAGAACCGGCGCGGCGATCAACGTGGAAACGGTCTGAAGGGAAACGGGCCAGGAATTCGGTATAAACCGGGATGAAGCGTGGTTTAAAATTGAAACCAATTAGCGGGAACCTCTTTTTTTTCTGCGGTTAAAACGAAGGAATTCGAGGAATATGAAAGAACGAATAAAAATGTATGCGAGAAACGTTGCTTCTTTCCGCGCGGAATCCGGTAAGTGAAGCGGACAATGCTCTTCTTCAGAAATTTCATCGTTCCTTCAGCTCTTTGTATTGTGATACAGCGAACTGTCTAGAGTACAAAAATTCCACGTCAAGGAGAACTCTTTCATCGGAATATTTTTGGGGAAAGATCACCTCGTTCCATCCACTTATTCTTCGCTCTCCCTCTCCGCTTTTCGCTTAGCGACCCCCGAACGAGACGCGATCAAAGGATAGAACCTTTACATGAGTGATTTTTTTTTTTTAAGATTTTTCTTTTTGAGCGAACTGAGTGCCTGCTCGAGCTTGTAACAGTTTGCGAAAATGAAAGATAGAAAAAGAGAAATTGGTGGAATTCATAGGGACGCGGTTAAGGGTTATCTAAAAGGAATATCGGAATTTTTAATGACTGTAATTTCATTTAATTGACAGGTGGTTCGTTTGAGTTTTACCGATTATTAGGTTAAATAAATCCCCTAATTCAGTTTTAATATTGAAATATATTTCAGTACTATGTGAATTGGTATAATTAGGTGGGTTTAGTTTCCCCGATAGGAAGATCTAAATAAAAAAATATTTATTCATACTATAAATAAAATTCGACGAATCGAATTAGTTCATTTACGTTTGAAGAAGTTATTCAAAATATAATAAAGAAACGTAGCCGACCATTTGAACTGAGAGAGGGTTATGGTGAAAGCGTGAAATAGAATCAAAATGCTTTTATCCGTGTGGACGAACTCTTGGTGTTATCAACAGACGTGCACTTGTTGCACACATAAAAAGCTTCAATTTGCGGACACCGTAATAGGATAAGTTTTAGCGCTGGCAAAAGTGGCGCGAGTGTGAAAATTAAAACCGAAAAGGCCGGCTGAAAGCGAGCGTCCGGGCGAAAAATGTAGGAGAAACACCCGCGATTATTTTTCAATACTCCTACTCGTGCACGCTATAGAACTTTTCTTCCAAGAACACTCCACGTTGCCGTGATTTTCTTCTTAATAAACTTAAGGAGGAGAAAGTGAAAAGAAAATGACTCCTTAACCTGTAAGGAAAAAAAGAGAGATTCAAGGAAAGAAAAAGCGAACTTGCAAAGTAATTAGAAACAGCTCGGAGGAAAGCAAAGTTTGAAACTTTTGTAGCTATCTGGGTCTAGCTAAACTAATAATGTTACCAACTTAACGATGTAATAGTTGATAAAATATGCCATGTAACTTTCCTTTTTATAGGCCATCGTTAACTTTAAAGGAGTGAAAACAGTTCTAATTAGGGCTGAGAATTTTTTTATCAAACGTGTTGAGTGCTTCTGGTTGTAGAGAATTAAAATTCATTGATAACAGTTTATGTTTTTATATATTTATTTATTTAAAATTACAATACAATAGCAACTAAAAATGATAAAGAATAGCTTCTGCTGTTAATTTTTCTCAGTTGAGATACACTTAATTTTTGTTATTTCAATTTAGTTATGAATAAAACAATGATTATCAAAGGTTCATCGATTGATTTTCAGTCAATAGCCGATAATATTGGAAAGTATTAATACCGATATAACGAGAAAAATTCACTAACAAACGGGATGAAGCTGATCGGATTCAACAAATATCTCTCTATAATCGAATTCGAGCTCAACGATTGCCACTTGACTACCTTCCATCGCAAGCAACTAAAAACGCTTGAACAGTGCTCGAATATGTCAAATGGCAATTATCATTCTCTGTTCAATTTAAAATTGAATTACCTGTACGCGAACATTCCGTTTAATCGTATTGTTCTAATGACCGAGCTGCATATCATTGAATTAAATCAAAATAGGAAAATGCATTTCATTATAAAAGTGATCAAAAGGATGAAAATTAATAACATCAATTGTACTGGAATCACTTGGAAATTATCAAGATTTCAGTATGAATAAATGGCATAAATGTTTATTAATATTACAAATTTTAATTTAACAATTTTAAACCAGCAGGCATAGCTGTGTATAAGATTCAAGCAGCCTCTGAACGATTTTTCAAACCCAGATATTCGAGGAAGAATGCAGTTATTTCTTGAAAATATTCGCCAACGGCGAACGTTCGATGTAAGAAATTCTGAAAACCCACAGACGGGGCTGTTGTTTTCACGGGCAATACGGCAACGATACCAAAATTGCATGAAAATCACAGACATCGTGGAATTCGGTATGCGGTCTACAATGGAATTTCGTTTAGTTCCGTGGTAGCTACGTACAGGTAAGAATTTATAGCGTTCCGCACTTGAATCGTTTCTATGTTACGACGATAACCCTCTATTCCGCGGGGAATTTAATATCAATTAACAGCTTGGTAATTTGACGAAAAGTGTTTAGAGTGTACGGGTACGAGGTTAAAGTACCTAAGGGTGCAATAGATTTTCGAAGAGACTACGGTCGGTAAAATACTTCACGACTGCTCAGACTTGTTTAGCCATGCTGTATTAAAAATTAGTATCAATAATACCTTCGTTTACTAATTTAAATTAAAAAAGAAATAGTATATTCACGAGTGAAGATTAATGATTAAAACTCTTCAACCACGACCCCCGCTGGTCAACTAGTAGCGCGTTTCAGTTGAGGGCACCGTTGAATACCGACCATGCCTTTTTTAACAGTGGCGCGTGTTGCATTGCAGAATTATGCAAAGCTCGCGAGCGACTGTTCCTCTGGCGAACTGTTACGAGGTTAATAGAGTTAAAGAGCGCGATGGAAGAACGGACGAAGAAGAAACGTGAATTAATTTAGATAGAGTGGGCCGATATAGAGCGTAGCTGTAGAGATGACAGCACGTGAGTCAGGACGGAAAGACCAGGTGGGTGAGCAGCCGAGTGGACTTCCGCTTCCGGCGGAGATAATAGCGCGTGTCTAGAATGTACTACGGAACACGTTCCGCAGAGAAGTTTATGTACACGTTGCAGCATTTCGTCGTTTGCAAACAGCCATATTTTGGATTAATTATTCCTCTGGTTCGGACGCAGTCCAGTTTCTCTTGCTTTCTTTTAGAGACCCCTTCCAACTGAATCATTTTCAATCATTTCGTTTCAACGTTCTCACTAACAAGAAAAAGTATCGTACTGATTTACTTTTATATGTATAACGTTTCGAAATTGGTTAAAACGTAGCTTCCTATTTTTTCAAGCATTTCTCTATTTCTGGCATGCTTTTAAATTCAGACGTTTCATATTACGCGCGGTTATCCTGTCGCTCCGGAAAACGAAAGAATACCTATTAAAATAGGAGTTACCATACAGTTGTTTCCGGACAGCGGAAGATTTACACTTTACACGATACAACGAGCAATCTCGTGTTCCTTTCAGAAAAAGCAGCTTCAAAGATGCGATTTCTTCGCGGGTAATTGCCACTCTGTTCGGAATGAAAAGGAATAAAGCGCTTGGGAGATAAACTAATGCGATTATTCCGCTCAGTCCGGGGAAAATAGAGAAGTTCGTCCTGGCCGTCGTCTTGTCACGTTGCTGTAACTTTGTTACAAAGTAATTGGCCGGATCTTTGTTGTACACTGTCGTCCACGAGTATTAGAACACTTGCAACTTTTGTTGATCATGTAACAATTTATCTGATAAGAGAAGTTCAGTAACTCGAAAATTTCAAACATCGACGAAAGGTTAATTAATTTGGGGACGTTTATCATTAAAAAAAATCATTGTTGAAAGTGTAAAATAAGTTTAAACTTACGAATATTAATTAACGAAGGATTGAAAGAACGGGTAATATTTTAGTTTCCGAAATTTGAACCGTTCGGGGCGCGAATAAATTAAAAAAATGTTAATACTTAGAAACAGTGGTATGCGTAGACGGCACGTATTCAGGAAAGTTGATATTTCCATCTGTAAGGATAGACGTTTCGCGCTTAAAATGTTCGAAAGAATGCAAAATGAAAGGTATGACACCGGATGTGCCCTAGCTGGTAGATAAATCATTATTACGCCACGAAGGTGAGATAAAATTTATTACCGGTAATATATCACACATTTCTCGGAGAAGAGGATTCGATTCCACGCTCGCAGCTTAATCTTCCTTCTGCTTGGTATTTCAGCTCTGAATACCTAAAATAACCTCTCTTATTTAGAATCGATCTATTCGTTAAACGACCGTCTAATGTTACATTGATTACGATCGTCCGTTTACCAGAACTTTAATTAATCCGAATTACAAATGCACCGAAGCAACTCTTGTACACTGGTGCCTTGGACAACAACGGGAAATGGAATCAAATAAACGATGCATTGATCGAACTGAAAGAAAAATATTTCTCCGATATCGTTTGTAATCACCAAACTCTTGGAGCAAACGAGAAAGGTCTGCTCACGTAGGACCATCTCATCTTCTCGCGGGCGAGAGAATAAAATCTTTTCGCGGCCTCTTTTCCGAAGATACAAAACCATCGGCGTTCCTCCACGAATCGTTTCGACGATATCCTTGCTATCTACCAAACGATCTCTCAATTCGGAGCGTAATACAAACGGGGAGTAGGTTCGAGTCAGTTGCCTCGATCGTGGATGCACGGTTTTCGGTGATCGGTCACGTGCCGAGTGCCGCTGATACATAGACCGTGCAGGCAAGTCGACACATATGCTGAACACGACGCCGGGCGTACCAAGCAGTGCACGGTCTTCCTCATTTCCGCAGGCAACACGTTTCAATGCGGTTTGCATACGGCATACGGGAACGATCCCGATTTCCATCGCAAAGATGGACCCTCTGCCACCGAGTGGTTTAATAATGAGGCCGGCCAATCCCAAGGAAATCCCGTTGAAAACCGAGATCAATGCATCTTACGATCCTTCGATCCCTTGGCGCTGTCGCCAAAGATGATATCATAGCCGCGAATTCTGTTAGTCAGCCGATTTCGACGTGAACCCGCGGGGATGATCAAATGGTCCTGATGATTTCGAGACTGAAGGAATAAGGAATGGATTGTGCGCACTAGAGTTGAACGAAAGATTATAATTTCGTTTGCGTAGTGTTCTGAGGTAGACACCTACTATCGTGCACTGGCATTGTTATGTTCTCCAAATAGATGTAGAAGACCTCGTTATTCCAATAGTTATTCAATAGTCAGAAATAAGATTTTGGATCGTATCTTCCTTATGCAATTGTGAAGATTTTCGTGTACTTTATATTTAGCGCTCTTTGTTCACTTATGTTTAATGCAAAGTGATCCAGAATCTTAACGCGTCGAGATGGTTATATTTCAGGTTCCTCTGAAATCCTATCTAACCCTGTAGAACTGATTTTAGGGTGAATTTGAGTCGATGTCTTTTTTAAATATTTTATTTCAAACTTTCCTGTGAGCTCCTTTTGTATTACATAAATTACGTTCGATTCTGTTAATTTTACTTTCAGACAAGAACTTCGCAACTTCGATGTTCTTATAAATCATACGGATTGAACTTACTTGAATTAGAGCGGAGCCTAAATATTAAACAATCTTGCGCCAATTGAAATGGCGAGGGTAAGATTGATTCTGAACTTGTTCAGTTTGCGTAGGAAGAGGCGGTCGCTTCTTCGACTCCCGTATAATTCCGGTAAAAGCGTAATTGAAATTTCTCATCAAGGTTCGCTTCACTCCTACCCACTTCATTTCGCACTTTCAGAGCGAGCGAACGATTATTGAGACAAAAAAACGATGTCTGACGAAGGAAGATGAAAACGTTTACTTGAAAGTTCTTCTAATAAATAATGAGAATAACTTGCTAGTATTTTATGCATAAATTTCAAGCGAACGGAGAAAATTTCGTATACATAGCGCAGAGTAGATTTGTTCGATCTCTGGCCATTACCTCGGCGCGATGGTCGAAATTCGAACATCGACAGAAACAGACATCGGGTTCTTAAGGCGTCCCGGAAATTCGGCTGATTTCCATTCAGAAGTATCTCCCTCTAAATGGGCCATAAATTTTACAGAATCGGCAACACATTTCCGCCGCGTTAGGATTCTTTAAAAGGGGAAGATGCTTTCGTTGTAAATGTACACTTCGCTCGAAGTCGGATCCAAAGGTGGTGTAGAGGTAACCGATTCGTAGGGTGAACTTCGCGTGCTGCTTGGCATCGATTGATCGTCATTATTTTCGAGTTTCCGTGTCCAACGACAGTATCTCGTTGGCTGTTCTATTTAAATGCATCGGTAGAATATGTTAGAACCGAGTTAGCAGGGTGGTCCTCTTCATATTTCCCGTGGATTTCCATCACTAAATCGACCACCAGCTAATTATTCACCGCATTATTACGTCCATTTTACCAACTTCTGAATAATTCACAGGCATCTTCGATACACGTGCGCTAAAGCTCCTTGGATTCTATAAATTCGCATCCAGCTATTTCACGATGAATTATGTAAATAGACAAATGGGAACATAAACTACCATCGCTTGTAGAGATGCTATTCTGGTTATTGCAGGAATAAATATTCTTTTTTACCAGCTTGGTTAGTAATGGAATATCTTCAATGTTTGATATAGAGTTAGAGGGGAACATGGATGTAGACGTAGGATTTCTTTCGATAAAAGTAAGCGTAAGCACAGGAGTTTCCGATCAAGGGACTTCAGATTTGCGAGCATTCAGTATCAATCGATTTTTAATAAAAGATTTCGTGTAATAAAATATTTACATTTATGAAAATATGTGGGTATAGAGGCGTGCATAGTGCAAGGTGATTTACATATCAATTATTTATTTTGTGGAAAGGTGATATCGCTATATTTTGTTGAAAACATACATTAATTCGAACACGACGATCTGACGTTGAATTACCATAAATAGCTCCAAGTAGCTCGTCTGAAATAACATTAAATATGCAGATCTAGTTGACAGATTCGGATATGAATTAATTAGCTGCTCGTAACCTTTACTGGTGCTCGGCAATTGAAATGCCACGGTGCATCCATTAACATTAAGAATTGAATGCATAACCGAAGGGATAGTGACAGGTATACAAAAGGGGGAGTGAGAGAATATCTTCACGTCCGTAAAACGAGCGTAACTGCACAATGCACGCACTCGAGGACAATTAAAAATGCATTAACTGCTCAGGTAGCTGGTTGAAGTGGCTGGTTAAATCATTCAATGCTTGTTTCATCTATCGTTTCTCTTGCATTGAAGATTCGAATTTTTTCTTTGGAGACTAGCAAAAATTGTATTAGCCTCTTAATCCTTTGCGGATTTTATAATTTATAATTTTATAGAAATTTATAATTTTATTCTTGAGAACTTCGTCCTCAAAGAGTTAAGTGACAAAATTTATGACATCGTTCTGAAGGTTGTCATGATCGAATAAAGGATATAACTGAAAAAATTCTTCTGACCGTATCAAACATACGTAACCTTTCGAGTAACTTACCAAGTATTGTAAAGCTAGTGAAATCTAAGATTTAAGATGTAGACTTTAAAATAAAAAAGTGCAAAAGGTTCTTTCTCGAGTGAGGTATATTTTCTGGCACAAATGTCTATGACAGATTGTGGGCCACAATTTGACTTTTTTATTCATGCACGTCTAAGGGTGTAAGTGTAAGAGGACACTTTTAAAGGTTCATGCCTTCGTCAGGAATAACCGATTTGTCAGGATTCTAACTTTCCACACGTAAGCTTTGCAGTAAAAACTCGTGAAATGGAACAGAAATCTCGTTTTCAAGTGGAAATATACTGTTAGAGATTAAACTAACTTTACGAACAATCCGGTATCATGATAATTTTTTGAATGATCAATTTTAGTCTTCTTCTCGTTGAGCATAATTCTTTATTGTTTCATAATTTATCATAAAGAGCCATAATGAGTAATGATTTAATATAAATCAGTAACATAATTTTAAACACGTTAATTTATCCACGGAGACACTTCCTATCAATTATTGCATAAATGTATAATGCACTGATATTACGGTACCAGTTAAATTAATGATGAATCTCAATTACATCTCTGAAAGTCGATCACCTATGAACGACGCTTTTCATATAATAACATGATTTACATTATAGCTGAGAAGTCGTAGGACACTTGACATAGTTAACAGAACTCTGATATTATACATACGCCATGAAGTTTGAATAAATTTCACTGTATAATAGCCCTTAAAAGAGAATTTTATTCCTATGCTGTAATAACCATTTGAATATACAGAACAAATATACCGAATTTCAATCGTGTAGAAATATCATAAAGTGGACTGCAAACAAAGAAATGAAGTAGAAATTACTAAAAAAATTTGAAATATGCTTTATGAATACTTTTATTCGACGAACGGAATAATTTTACTGAGGATAACGTAAAATAAAAATTATTATCAAAATGCCAAGTTGATATTAGTTTCGTCTCCATTAACATTTGATGAGCTTTTATTAAATTTGAGTGAAATTTATTTTGTAGAAACGTTCCAATTATAACACTGGATACAAGAATCCATTACATTTTTGTAATTTCTTTTTATCTAACACCGTTTCATAGTAGCGGATCGATGAAACAGAGATGACCTGTTTCTCGAGCGAATATTGTCACTTACTACTATTGACAAAGGTTTGGCCGATGTGTAGCCATCTTCGTGGGGTGTCCCGTTGCGGATACCGTGACGACAGTTTCTGGTTTGACAGCCATGACATTTAGCGACTCAGCAATTTCACCGGAAGACGATTTTCTATTCTTTGAAATCGAATTTCTGCTTGTTCACAAGAATCTTTTGTTCTACGATAATAATAATTTGTCGGAACGTTGTTCTTGTTGAAATTCCGCATGTCATATTTTTAAATAATTTAATTTTCTCCTTTAATTAAAGCTCATTTATGACTTTTATTCATGCCTTCGAATTTTGAAAATTTTATTATTAGCGTTGCCACGAGCAAATTTCCTTTTCAAATATTTTGACGAAATTTTAAATTCAATTTTCTTGAGAACTGAGCTTTGTTGAAAAAATTATATTTCCGATTTTTTCATTAATTTTCTGGGAGCAGCTGGTACGAAATATAACAAAACACATGGTGCTTGAATAACAGCCAAAAGTTACAAAGCATTCGAAACTTTAAGAAGACAGAAGTCAATCACTTGAAACTTCTGTTGCAAAGTGCCATTACATGGGTCTCCTTAGATTTTCAAACGAACACGAGAAACGTTGTTCGACAAATTGGCAGGGAACTTTAACAATTTTTCTGCAACTTTTCTACAATCGTTAGCATTCATTTCCACTCCAAGCTAAACAGAATTCTGGGTAACCGATGGTGGTTGAAGTTGGGTCAAAAGTTCTTGACGAACAGAGTTACGTGAATAAAACTGAGATTTCACATAATTCTTGATGTAAACAGTGTATCCACGTTTTTTCCACGTTCGAGAGACGAACCAGCACGGTTGTTACGATGCTAGCGAGCATTAAAATCTTGTTTGGTGGCACATCGTGAAGTAGGGCGAATGAAAAATTCTACTCCTCATTTGCATACGCTTTTCTGTTTATTAGCTCGCATGCAGTACTCGAGTAGAGCAAAAGCCTTGCAAGCGACACAGCCACTTGAAACATTATAAAGTAATAAAACGAACGATCCCCAAGGCTGTCAATTTAACTGCATTATGGTGTACGAAAATGCACTTTTACTTATCCTTCGTTTAGCGGCAGCATGCTATTTATTGAGATATATGAAATTTCCAAAAATAGTCACTTCAAATCTTAATAGTATATTTGTGTAAATTTTTTTCGTTTTGATTTATAGAGAAGGAAATGTTGGAAGTTGTAGTTCAAAATTTAAAATCTAGGGTGAGCTATATTGATTTTGGTATTGCACTGCAATCATTATACATATAGTTTCTTCTCAATATTGTGATACACTAGAAGCTCATAAATTGAACGAAATAAAATCTAATTCAATGAAAAGGCAGGGAAATTAAAGCACAACGGAATATGTGAATTAAACAGAACTAGTTAGAAAGTAAAATGAGGAGAGGGATCGGTATTAATTATGCAGCTCCCTTCTCAACAAGAAATACGCGATGCAGAATAGATCATGAAATTACGGCACGAAACTGCTTATCGACGTTTTCCGTAACCCTGTACCTTTGAAACGTGTTTTATGAAAATCTTTCAGAAAATTTTAGACGAATTAGCATTTCAGATTTGTTAATAGAAAAAAAGAACGAGGTCAACGCCACATTTCCTTCCGTTTTAATTTGAAAGTGGAGGTAACACCTAGATTTCATTTAACCTCACCGTTGAATACGATTATTCTTTAAGCAAAAAATATTTCATAATAGTAGTTCTAAAAATATTATTAGATATTATAACATTGTGTACTGCGAAATTTTTTTGTAAATATACTCTGTAAATGTTACAGTTCTTCACATTATACTTTTGCTTTTATAATTGAATATAAAATATAATAAGTAATTTCTTCTATTAATAACTGAAGTTGGCTAGAGATATAATATTAATTCCTGACACGACCTCAGGAATTCCTAAGGTGCAATGATCACCTTTGCTGGCATCGATTCAGAATTTCTTGCGTGTCGAGCAGTCCTCTGGACAATGTTGCTAATACAGGGTGTCCACGAAGCTTGGAATTGAACTATAGTTCATGAAGGAGGTCAAGTGAATCAGGAAAATTCTCAATCTTCGATGTTCTCTGTACACTGTCCAATACACTTCTTCCTTGGGGAGAAACGTGCTATAGAAAGAGGACATTCCACCACTCATCCCCCAATCAGTACTCAAGAGATCTATACATTACACCTAACTTGTTCTAGACGAAGTTTCGCTTTAGCAATCATTTCAAAGCGAATTGATTAATTAATAAATTGTAGCCTTCAAGTATCAGTGATTGATAGAGCTTACTTCTGTATCGCTGTTTTCTTTAGAAAAGCTTACTTTGGTACTGTGCACCATTTTATGCACCAAATATTTTTCCTTGACGATACAAAACGGATAAATCGTTCGATCTGTCACCATTTCTACTGCACGGACCTAATCTTCCAATTACCTGCTACATCCAGGATGAATGTTCTCATTCAACTTTCATTCAACTTTCCAAGAATCAATTCTCGAACGTTTCTCGGATCGATATCAAGCGTTAAATCCCGTATTCTCGTTGCTGCGAAGAACACGCGAAACTATCCAGCTAGACCGAAGTCGATACGCGCCGGAAGTCTGCTGGCGTCTTGGCAACGCCGAAACGGACGACGTCGATAAATTACAATTTCAATTTCGTACAAATGAAACTACATACTTTCCGGGAATACGTTTCGCTCGCAATATTACGAAAGAGGGAGAGAAAGATGGCCTGACGGTTCATTACACCGTAACGCCAATGTACATTTCAATTACATACCGTCGTCGCGTAGTCTGATGAAAACCCAGCGTCGTGACGCCGCGACGCTGGATTCAGCTAAATGATGCTTCACTGAAGATTGCTGGCTTACTTTCGCGATTATGCTTCTTCACTATTGGAATCTTCGTGTTCCAGTATCCGTTACTTTTTTCACCTGTAAGTTCTTTCTTTTGGCTATCTCATTTCTCTCGTCGAATGAGTAGGTTTCTGCCAACCCTTTAGGTATTCATGAAACGTTCAAAAATGCTATATTACGATGTTCGTATTGTAAATAGAATTCAGTCAGATCATTTAACTGTTTTAATATGATGTCAGGATGTATGTAGCTAAGCTACTTTTAGATAATTTCTTAATTCTCAGATGACGGACCATGGAGAGAGTCCCAATTTCAAATCCTTTCATTGCAGTTATTTATTCATTCTTTCGCTACCCTATTTCTTCATTCTGTTATAATTCTAAACGTCAACGCATCAAATGATCATTCAGAGCGAACACGATGTATATGTCAGCATTTCACAAAACAGTTAAATACGTAGCTCACAGTATGAATCGAATCCCCGCTGTTTCGAACAAGATACTCGTTGATTTTCCGGAAGGAAGACGCATCCCGTCGTGGAAAGGAAACCACGGATTGAATGTAACAGAACAAATACGTCGACTCAAGTGTCCATTCACGGTACACGACAATAGGTACAGTGCGAAATGAAAACAAAGGATAACAACGGGTGTTCTCGTACTTGTATGTCCACCTATACACGACTAACGTTGATGAATATTAAGTTACCTCCAGAGAAAAGAGGATTGAGTAATGAGGAGGTACACATACAAGCATCGACGTAACTAGGATTTTTATCCTGAGGAGCTAAAGTCCTTTTGCATTATTAAAAATATCAGGTGTTTAGTTTTGTGTGACGAATGCTTTTTAATTTACCTAATAATTTTCGAGAGGAACAGTTTTTATTCTGAGAGATCAGACACACTTTGGATTTTAATTAGTTACCCCGGTGCATATAAGTCGACATAAAGGGTCCGTCGAAGCGGTAACTAGCGCAGCTATGATAATGGTCCCGCGATAAGGAATGAAAATTGATTAAAATCGAGGAGAAGTAGCAGCAGCGCGATTCTAGAGCGTAATTACCGAGATTGCTTTTTTACATTTCTTGACGACTTGTTCACTCCGCTCGGGAACATTAAGCCGGTATTCACGTGTGCAGAGCCTCGTAATTATGAAAGCACCTCGGGACCGATGGATTCGATGAACTGAAATGGAAGATCGTAACTGACCCGAAACATCCGCGCCCTCGACGTTGGGAATGATTAGGAAATTACAAGAAAATAACTACCGTGATATTCTATCCTATGGATAGAGCTCGGTTCTCCACTGAATTCAACGTTCAAGTTAAAATTACATAAATAATTTACTTGAGTTGCATCCACCTGTACCTATTTTACCTATAGCTAAGTAAAATTTATTGCAAAATTTTTCCTTTCATCTTAGTACACCCTGTATAAATTATTACGTGTCTGTAAAAACGATAAACCCTCCGCTCCACAGAGATTATTCAAGATACCTTAGCAAAAATCCCAACAGGTACAATCGCACAATTTAAAACATCTCGGAGGGATGAACAAAGAATTAGCATAAGAATCGAAAGAAGAAGGGTGAAAAAGGAGCACTTGAATTTCTTGATTGCATTTATCATGAAACATAAACTAACCGAAGGTAACAGCATCAAGCCGAACGAACGAACGAACGAACGAACGAACTTAAAATTCCCTGGGATATAAACCGAATCCCCCGGATGGGATCCCTTTCGTCGTCCTTTAATTCCGCCATTATCAGAGGTAACCACTCGCGAATTATGAGGTTTCCGCAGCCGGTTTCTCACGCGATTTCGTAGCTGCGCCGGGAGATTACCAGAGCCGTCTATGGCGAGACGTCACCATGAAAAGCAACTCACGGAACGAGAGACCCCTTTACCGATGACATTAATTAAGTTACGGATTAAGGGTGCCGCTACGTACTTTGTGCCAGCCACATGGCGCATGGCCTATTCCCTGCCTTCTCTTATCGTTTTACCAGTCGATACGCTTCCAACTTTCTTCCTCACGCATTCTCCCCTTTCTTCGTTATACCCTCGGCAAGGGAATGTTCTTCATCAAGACTCCAACGGCAACCACCATAAGACCCTTCCTGTTTGAGCCAACCCCACAGAAAGAAACTCCCAGTCAAGGGATTGCTACTAAGTGCAAATTTAACTCTTTCACGTGAGATTAAAGTTACATTCAACGTATAAATTTACTGCGTACTTTCGTAGGTTAAGTTGATTAAATTCTTCATCAAAGTCACATTTCCATAGAAATTGCGAGGCCCAGAGCAAAAGTCGTGGTTATTAAAAATATTCAATTAGAAATCTATTCTAATAAAACTATAACATAACACGGATATTTTATTATTGGATAATAAAGTTAGCAATATTGAAAATATTTAAACACGACGTCCGAGGCAAGTGCAATAAAAAGAAATGCTTTAAAGTAATCATTTCAAATACAACCCTGATTTTTCAAGGCTATTTATTCTTTCGGTTGTAAATTAGAAAAATCGCCTTAAAACTGGCCATCCAAAGAAGAACACCCTCTTAACACCAGTTTCACCTTTCATCGTCTATTTACGGCTATCGTTCTATGCAATGCATATTAAACTGCTCGCCGACTAGCAGACTTAAATTACGTTTAATGCACGGACAGGGCCCTGGCTGAGCGTATTAGTCTCGTAAAGTACGTACTTCTGCTTTCTTCGTGCTTTGCCCTTATTAGAAGGAGCGAACACTCGCAGCAGCCCCTGCGAGATCGCTATCGCAGTCGATCGATCGTGATCGATGGGGACCATGGTGGACTATAAGGTCGACCGGGGGATCAAGGTGTTAACTCGCGCGTTATTTAGTTGTTAAAGGCGGAGAAGGAAAAATAATTGCTGCCAAGAGTTTAAATGTGGTTGCCTTTTACGATCGAGATATGTTAATTCGAATATTTCTACAAATTTATCACGCTTACAAATTGTTAGAGTTATTGTAAGTAGGGTTTATACGATCTTGTTCTAGAATAAGATGTTAAGAGCATGCGAAAGGGTCTCCTTCATTCATATTTAACAGCTAATCAAATCTATTTAATCAAGATACTTAGCCACTTCTGAGACCAGAAATGGGTATCGCGATAAAAGGAAATCCGTATTATTAGAATAGAATCATTAATGTTAATCTATTTACTTAAATTCTTTCTATTAATTTATTAATTTGTTCAAGTATAGAGGATGGAAGACAAAGTATTTCTAATTTAAGAAATAAATTCTATTAGAATAAAATTATTTACTAGCGGAGTTTTAACTACAGTTACTCTATTTCTTCTGTAGTATTTAAAAAAGAAAAGTAAAACTTGTTTATTGTCGTAAATTTTATTTTGTAAATCCAATTGCAGCGTAAAGTTTCCGAATAAATTTCTCGCGTATATTTTCGTAATACTTGAAGCTAAATTTACAAGAATTTGAGGGGAAGAAACACAAGCAACTTTACGATAACTGGTAACTTTACGATAACAACTGCGACAGGCTTGTCGTTTAACGATCAGATACAATCACGTCGTGCTTGTGTTATCGGGGAAAATGTTTTTCGCAGGCTTTTGTAATGGATTTGTGCGAAGTCACTGAATCGAGCCCAGGACACGAATAATCGTTATTGAAACGGCATTTAGTTTTCATTATCGTTACTGTAAATCGTGTTCAGGTTTTTCGATGGTCGATACCCGATAGCTTGTCGCTGCCGATATTTTCATTTTGGAATGGATTCCGTTCGTTAGCGAGGTTATGGGTGTATTCGGTTGCATTTCGAACGTATTTGATGTAGCTATCGTACATGATAACATTTAGCACCAATTTCGATAATATATGCAGGAAAATTCAGCGCAAAATAGGAAATTAAAGATCAGCTATTATTATTGTAAAAAAAAAATAACAATTTAGATGTATGACACATCTACATTTACATAATTATCAGCATAATCAATTTATGCATTATTTCGATTTACAGTAGACTCTCGTTATATTGCCACGTGAACGATTTCACTTCTACAGGGATTTTCAAGCTACACCTCCATCCACGGCAATATAACCCGAGTCCACTGTATCTTCTTGCCAGCAGTTAATTTATTAAACAAAAAATTTAAATTTGAATCATGGTGTTTTGAATTCTAGAATTTTGTTAAAATAACATTTAGTCATTTTGGTATTTTAGTTAAATAAATCCGATTAAATATCTATGTATATATGCGTATGTTTTCCATTTTAAATGAAACATAAAAAACAGTATTTTTCTGGATGTTCTTTCAACAAATGTTTGCATTCATTTCAATGTGTTCGCGGATGAAGGGATGGTTTGTACAAGATTGATATTTAAAAATTTTTAAATAAATATTTGCAAACAGATTCGCACAGTTTTTCTACATTTGTTTTCGTGTTTGCGGATAAAGGTATGTAGGTCTGGACTAGGTTTAACGATACAATCATGTAACAACGGGATCGGGAGAAGTTTGAAATCGGCTCGATCGCGAACGAAGCTATCCATTGAATTTCTGAATGCGTCCACTTGATGTGTTCGAACAATCGATTGTTCGCGGTATATACTGGCACTTTTCCACGAACTTGGAAGCCTCGAAATAGTCGACTCACCATTTGACACGAAACATGTCGGCGCGGTGAACTGAAATCCCGCTCAAACAGAAAAATTGTTAGCTCTGACCCTAGACGAATACCGCGAACAAAACGGTTTAGCTCAGCTACGCTACTGTAACCGTCTTTATTACCTGTCAACGGAAAAACGTCTCGAGTTTTCCGAACGACATGCTTTTTTCATGAAATTTCGACCGTTTTCATGGACATCGTGAAATGTTAACACGTTCAGAGAAATTTAACTCATCTCGAACTGCCTTCAATAAAAGATCGAAGATTGCAAAACGGATATCGAAGGAATCCTTTATATAAAAATCGATCCCAGTTCTCTCATTGTATATTCTTGGATTGCGCTTAAAAAGAACTTGCAGTGTCACGTACAATCAGCTCAATCTAAAATATAATACTCTCTTGGAAGTGTCTTAATCTTTTGGACAGACAGCACACGTTTAAGTTAATACATATATTCAACGAATAGAATCACAAATGCACCTACGTTCAATTTTTGAACTGAAAGTCACGTGCAATGTGTTATTTACGAAGATTAATTTATCCCAATTGAATTTTCTCCTGAAATATTAGAAGGTTACATTATACATTTGTTAGAAAGGCTATTAGCTTTGACATCTTGAATTGAATCTTGTCTTATTCTTCAATTTGAGCTCTCCACTTGACGTGTACTTTACATAATTCCAATATAATATTAATGTCACTTAGTATATTCGCTCAGTTATTAGATCATATTTAATTAGTGCACGTCACTGATGATTGCCACATTATTCAACATATTAACACATTTGAGTCTACTTGAGTAAAGGTACTCGTGTCAAAAGGATCGGAAATGTTTGATCAGGGCATATTAGAATGAAAGCTTATAACAAGCTACTATTACACTACAACATCCGGTTTTAAATGTCGACGTCTTCAAAAGAGCGCCACGTCCTAATGATTTAATTCACGAGTTTTCCTTATCTCGGCTAAGAATAAGCTATATCTATTATGTCGAACTTGAGGCTGTTAAGGATACACAAAGCTTCAAAGTACAAAGTTCCAAGAACGCTGCTCGTCCTACATTTTAATTCTACAAATCGGTTATTTCATCGTACACGCGATTTTAAGGGGAGAATCGTTAAAGGCGTCACGAAGGCGGTGGATCGAGCTCATTAGTAATCGCGCGAACGAAGGGTGTTAATGTCGAAGCGAACTTTTTCGTGCCTCGAAAGATGCTCGATAACACCTGTCAATTTCGCAGGACCGTCAAACGGGGTTCGTTTTCCACCGATATCGAACATGTCGATATCGTCTGCGCACGCAGAGTGGAACGGAAAGTGGTGTTCGGCTTATTGGCAATCGGATGATCGGTTCGATTCAATGTACTCGTCAATTTTTCCCGAACGTCTTATTTCAGATTCGTATCGCCAGAAGAAATAATAAATTTCAACAGATACCGTTTAACCTAGAACGTCTCAGGCTTCGAATGATTTAAGTTCAGCTTAAGGGAGGGCCATTTTGTGTCTGCCTTAGAGAAAGTGCTGTAAATTTTCTTTTTTGTGTAGAAAGTAATTGTAGGACTTTTGATAGGGACGAGACTATCGAGACGTGTAACAAGGTTTTAAATGCTTCGCGAGAACGATACGTTGACTGCGTGGTTAGTGATACATTCGTGAGGGTGGAAATTCGATGAAAACGAATTTTTATTTCAATATCATCCGCTCCATCAAGAAATTAATTTTCCGCTGAATATTTGATAGCTGTACCGTTAAAGCATTTCAGTTTCGCGATTCGTATTTTCATCGCGAATTTGTGAAATACAATTCTTGATCAAATTGAAACGCAGACCGTACGTGTAGATGCTAATAATGTTACGAGTGATCTAATAAATTTCACTGTCCCATAAAAAAAGTGAAAAGATTAAAAAAAAAATAATAGAAAATAGAAAATTAATTTAACATTGGGGTTCGCCGAGGATTAATATAGGTCATTTGTTTTCTGTTTCAATTAAATTATGAATACCGAATTCTATTTAGTACTTGGTAATTAATTAAACCAATCGATGTTGAATCTTCAAGCAAGTCTCGTGATTACTACAAAAAGTTAACAGCAAGGAACGGATGACCAAAATTAACCAGGTACGCCGCGAGCCCACACGGTACACATTTACCTGGCGATTACATACCGGTGCCAGTAGACAATTCAAGTATTTGTGCATGTGGTAGTGTGTTTCTCAGTGTGACTGAACACGTGTGTACTTGGGTAAGTTAGTGTGTTTTCTACTGCGGTTCCCCATGTGTTTACGCTTGGATACGCGGATGTGCTAGTTTTGTGGTGTAGTTCCCCATGTGTTTAGATATGTGCACGTGAATGTATTAGCGTAATTTACGGCGCGGTTTCTCATGCGTATATGCTCGTATTCACCAGCATTTTTCTATGCCTTTTCCTATATAAGTGAGCATAATTATTTTTGAATTTCCTTGTGCGATACATATAACATTATGTATTTTTTACACATTTGCTCGAATGTTTGCATAACTTTATAAAGTTTAATGTTTCGTAAAATGCATCTCGAAGGATTTATTTTGTAGATTCACACGTTTTTACTGTGAACCGAAATTCTAGAATTTCATTTTGAATATCATCAATAATCCAGAGCGAGAGACTCCCTTTTGGTGGCACGGCCGCGGGAGTTCGATTTTGTGAGGCTGGAAAATGGCGATCATTTGCGTGACATACTATTCCATACATAATTCAAAAAAAAATCTCCATAAATTATATTCTAACATTTTGAATAGAAATATATTAAAATTTTAAAAAATAGGGATATTATAGTTATTATAGGATCGTTCGTCACTTCTATGCCGATTTATAGTAGAAAAGAGTTTACAAGTAATTCAGAAGCAAATAAGTATTAATGCAAGAAAATCCTTTATTTCAATTCAATAACCCTCTCTTTGTGATCACTTCATATATTGATTTTATGATTTATGACTCGTTATATCCATGACACTGCTATTCCTACTATCACTTTATAACTAAAAGGACAGGCATGTTTACTCGAATGAAGGGAAGAAATAGTTACGTATACGGAAACGTGGGGAACGTATTTGGTGATAAAGTTATGTGGCTCACCCTCTGTTTACCCAGAGCTTCATTTCGCGCGGCCATTACCTGAAACAAAGAACAATTTAATTCGCTTCTGTAGGGCGTTTTCGTTTTCTCCGAAAGTTCCCGTCTCGTTTCCAACGTATTAGGGGATCGAACCCCCTCGTCTCCCCTCGCCGTAGTACTCGTGGTTTTCGTCGTTATCGAAATTCTGTCCCCGATATCTCATCGAGTTAATCAATCAATGCTTCGAATGGTTTTGACGCGTTTAATTTCACAGGATGAACCCGGCATTCAGCTGGGTTTATCGAGTTCTGCAATGACCACTCGTAATTATTTAAAATATCTATTAATTTTATCGATTCGCGTGTAGGTACTTATTGTTTGCCTAATTACAGCCGGTATTGATTCACCTCGAACAGGAAATTATTCTTAAGAGCGTGCACGAAGCTCTATCCAAAAAGAATTCCTGTCTCTTGATGATAGTGATTGTCTGTTAACCGTCTGTCGTTCTTGAAACCGGAAAGAATCCCTGTTCCTGTAGGAAGTTGTCGCTCTTCCTCCTTTCCGTACTTTATTTATTCTGTCAACCAACTGCTGTTTTTGAGTTCTGTCTTGAGGTTTCATTTTCTACCACGATGAGATTTCACGTATTATTTACCAGGTACTTTGCCGTTAGAGAAACTTAATTATTTATTTATCATCTTTTTTAAATCAAGATTATTTACCCGTTACTAATCTTGAACTATAAGTGAATAGCACAAAACCTTTTTGAGAATTTTCTAATTGAGAGAAATAATAATCTTTCTATATACTCCAATTAATTTGTTAATTAATTTTGTTCATATTAATTTCAAATATTTACTATTTCACCGAGGAGTGTTTCTAACATTCGCCAAATTGAACGTTCGGTAAACGAACGAATTGTATGCTCGACTTTATTACTTCCTTATTACAAACCTAACCCCTTCCCATTCGTGGACCGAATCAGTGTGTAAATTCGCAGCAGCACTTGTTATTATACCTACTTCCCTCATGCTCCACTATAGGTGAAGCCTCTACTCCACAAAAGCAGGTCGCGCGAATGCTATTCATTCCCATACTCGTCCCCGTCAAAATTAACAATTCTCCCCGGCTCGACAGTAATTAACGGGACATTACACACCGATTAATTCTCGAGCGCAGCCGGCAGACTGCTCGAGTTATCCGGATTAACATGCTCGAAAACGACGGGGCCAATATCCACCGGTGATATTAAGTTCGCGCTCCTCGGTTTAAGACTCTAACTGGCTTTGAACTTCGAAAAAGTAATCTAGAACAATACTTCCGGAAGTATTCAAACAGCGTATCCTACAAGATTTCTCCAAGTATCTTAGGGTGGTAGAAGAAGGCTACAGCAGCCGCTAGGTAATTTCCTGACTTTAGATCTTTAGAGATGGGCTAAATGCAGTTCTTAATTATGTATTACATCACCATCTTTCCTAAATATCTGTTGATTGCTTTTTAGTTAATAATAGAAGGTATCAAAGGGTTTATTAATCAGCGATAGAAAAGGTTAACGCTGCTTGTCATTGTTAGACAGAAGGAAGAAGAGTCGTGATACTCGGTGTTTACCGATGCAGGTTTCTAGACTGAAGTTTACTCGACAGAATGATCCGTAAATCCTCTTACCGTGTGTACCATATACACCGGGACAATCATTTCAATCTGGCAACCGGAGACGACGAAGCCTTGTCAGCGTCTCGGAAATCTGCACGTGTTAACATGAGTATCGTTCTCGCTCACCTAAGTCTTTTAGCCCCTTTTTACCTTCGAGAAACCTTTCGCGTGTCTCCTGATCGAATTCATGTATATATAGCTTGTTTAAAATGAGCGAACATAAGAAAATTTGATATTGAAACCTGATTACTTGGAATTTCTTCCGGGGCTAAAAACAAGGTGTCTTCTAATTTACAATTCATTATATGTTCCTGACCTTTTTGCTCTGATGTTTTATTATTATTATAAATTTTTTAAATAATTTGTAAAGGATTAGTGTAAAATTTGGGAAATGAAGATAATACGAAATAGAAAATTAAATGAAAATTGGAGCTCTCTTCATGGTCCGCCACCCGCGGATTGATGTATGTACCAAAACTCATTTATCCTCCTTTTTAGTTACCTAACCTGTAAATCGAGAACCCTTTTGTTTTTTTTAAATATCTTGTATATGTAATACAAGGGAAAAGGGTTAATCTTCTCTATACACCACGGTGGGATCTCGAATTTCAAGATGTGCCGTTAAAACAACGCTCGACTAGGAACTACGGAACGGAAAACGTGATGTTGGCCTGGTTCGTTTACCCTCCTCTCGATTATTCGTACTTCCTGTTCCCTTGCTGAGTCGTCCGACGGACGAGCACGGGATTTTCTGCTAGTTACACTCGGCTTTTGACGCTATCACCGCACCGCACTCTTTTCGAATCCCGTTCTACCATTCTCTTTTCTTTCCCTTCAAGAGAACACCCTGTCGAGATTTGTTCTCGAAGGTGAAGCTTGTGTGGAAATGTGCGAGATTAGGGGTGTTGCTTTAACCGGACCGCTGAATTGGGATGAGATGCTTGTTACGAAAGTGGATAGATGGTCAATTGGTGTTTGATTAAATAAGTGGGCAAACTCGGAGCTAATTCGTTGGGAAAACAGTCTAGACTAGGAGAATAATAAAGGAGAAAATGGTTAACAGGTTTATGTTGTCAATTCAGGTCGGTACTTTTGGAGAAATCCGATTATTTTTATTTAATTATATTAATATTAATAATGGTTTTACTACCTTTGTCAATTTAATATAAATAGAAAAATAAAGAATACTCTGCTGTCGCGACAGCTTTCATTATTTTTAATGGATTAAAATGATGTTATGTTTTTTCACATGCTGGGCTGGCAATTAAACAGTTACTGAATATTAAAACAAAACTGCTATGAAACAAAATCAATAATTCAATGACACAGAATATATTGTGCTGTTCATTTAGTTTCCAAGTTTAATTTTTGTTATTATAAGTCCATCATGAGGATACAAAATATGAAGACCCCTAGAGGAGTTTAGATTCAATTAATTAGCTTAAACGAGAAATAATTACCTCGATCGATGAGCTGGTATTGTACAGGGTGTTCAGGATAACAGTCCCCACGATTTTTGACACTTTTAATTACCTCTCAAAATAAAAAATTAATCATTGCTCGATCATCAATAAATTGCATAAATATAAATAATAAAAATACTGATTTCTTTAATAAAAAATTGAGATCATCTTCATTTTTTGGTATAAATTCAAAATTATTTCAATTCTATACTTAAGAAATGATGTTTTTGCAATTTTTGGGTATTTAAGCATTGATCAATTTTTTGTTGAAACCGCTAAAAATGCCTCAAAAATAATGGTAACCATTATATTGAACACCCTGTATGTTAAACATGGAAGTAGACGAAGGTAAAAAGTTTTTAACAAGATTCTGTTGCACATAAAATAGAGCAGAAACGATCTTCGACACCTTGTTGGGTCGTTCTTTAACGGAACTGGCTTAAAAGTGCGGTTTAAATAAAAATTGAATCCTATTTAACTTGGTTGTGAAATTTCAAGCATTATTACGGCAGGCAATTACTATGCAAATAACTAAACGTGCCCGAAGCATTTTGACGCATCATAAAATGTTATTATAACCTTTGTCAGGTTTTACCCTCGTGATTTCGCTTTTATCACAATTTATTCGACTATTAATTATCTCGAACTGTATTTCAATTAGGTGCCTGTTTGCGTTTCCCTAATTTGCGTTTATAATTTTTGTTATATCTTCACTTCTGGACCCGGTAAATTTATTTCGCAATTAATCCCTACGAACGGAATTGCTGTTTCTGTAGTTTCATCGAACAATACTCAATAATTGTTGAAACCAATGAAGTAAATATTGCTGGTCCTCCTGTATCTAGTTGTCGATAAATTTGATATCTTTTTGTTCAGTTGCAAATTTAATCATATTTTCTCCCATTATCCTTTGAAGTTAAATTATTAAAATCGTGATTAAAGAAATTTATTTTCTAAACAAATATTTTCATTTCTTATCGATGCATTTTATCAAACATAGAAGGAAATTTCATTGTTATCAGTTGATTGAAGAATTCGAAACTTTTATTAAGTGGTTGCATATCAAATGGTGATCAATCAACAATATCCCGACAGTGTCAATTGCATTTCTCCGAAGGATGTGATCGATCGGTTATTTCGAAGAAGTTCCAAGCATATCACACTATCAAGAATTGACTGACATTTTGAAAATAGTTTCCGGTGTACACGATCGATGATCTCGTGGAAGTTAACTGGTAGAGGAAAAGTGTTTTGCCGTTGTTGGAGCGTAAAAAATATACTTTCCTGCAAGAAATGCAATCATGCATCGTATGCGAAAGGTTTCACCTTTCCCGGTGAATAAAAACTCTGGCGGAGAACAGCGTTTCCATGGCTGCAAACGTGACGAAAATGGATTAAAGGTGAACCGGGGCTTGAACTCGATTACGGTTTCGATCGGCTTTCCTACATACTAAGAAACACTGGAATGTCGGATTTAAGTTACTTGACAGCGTAGAATAAAAGCTGGAAAATCCACAGTTTAGATTTTCTCGCTTTCAAATAACAAAGGACTCCGAATGGTTAAAAAAAGAAACTTGGAAAGAGAGAAGTAGGAAAAATGAGGAATAAAAAAATACAGCAGCATGTTCAATAAGAACACAGTGGCGCGCGAGTTATTACAAAACTGAATAATAAAATTGTGCCTCCCTCCATGGTCCGCCGACCGAGAGTTAATTGCCCATCAGTTCTTGAAACAGAATCAACGAAGTATGGATCCTACCTTCTTAGATAAATATCCTGATATGTTCCACTGCTGCGGGCTCTTAATCAGACTCTACAGCAATTAGGACGGCAAGAGGGTTATACCTTATGACTATGTACCATTTCATCGACATTAGGGTGCTGTTCAAACTTCCGCAAAGGTCTACCGCTCGTTGATTTTTCGATTAACAAAGAAGATGAATCGTATCTTCTGAATTTCTCGCACCATCGATTTCCAATTAATTGCACGCAATCAAGAATCGATGAAAAGTTTCGACGGGGCCCGTCAATTAAGAGTGAATCAATGACAAGTCGGTAACACCAGCATGAAAATCCAATTTCAAGTTTCAGTTTGGAATTAGCTCGGTTTTACCTCCACGTAGGCGCATTAATAGAAACATGTTCGCCTATATGCGAAACAGGGCAATCCCGCTTGTTACTTGTCCAGCTGCGGTTCTTCCCTTCGGCCGCGAAAATGGCCATCGTTTCACTTAAATTGCTTACAATCTTCTGGAGCTTGTTATCAAGCTATTAACTTTTAATTGTCTCTCCGGCACTCAATTGTTCCGGCACAGCGAAACGGTCATTAATTTTTTTAACAACATGACTGATTTACCTTTTAACAACTTTCCTTCATTCGCGCCAAAGGAAATTAAACAATTATGTACTCTTCTTTTTTACCATCACGTGGGAAATGGAACTTGTACAAGTTAGAACTTTACTTTTTAATCGCAGAATATAACTCATTATTTTGATTTTTATATTCTGAATACACCTCTGTAATTACGTTCCATTAGCTACATTAATTATTTTACTATTCGCCGTTTTCATTTTCCTTTATTATCAACTCTTTAGTGTAGTGTATCTTCCTATCTTCCTATTATCTATAGTCAATTAGTATAGTCAATTAGTGATAACGTATTCCACTTACGGCAATAAACGATAATCTAGTTTAACCCGAGTTTAAAATCAAGTTTAGACAGAATTCAAGGTCTAGTTCAGACATTGCTCAAAGTTTAGACATTGCTATAGCCCGATAGAAACTAAAAGCAAGCCTAGCTATAGCTCGAACGAAGTTGTTGGTGTTTCTAACTACATCATTCAGAATATGGATACCGATATTTCATCGTGAAACAGCGAATCTTTAAAATCTCCACCTTTCTCATTTCGAGGCAATGTTCTTGTTCCGAGACTGTGATACCAAACGGGAATCTCTAAACAATCCGGTATACAACGAAAATGTCATTTCGTCACAAAAGAAGGAAGAAAGAGTGTCGATAGTATGTTATTCTCAAATAAAGCATAAGGAAGAACCGAACTAGAGTGAGCTAGATCTACCGCGACATCATCTCGCGGAACAAAAGCGTGTATACATTGGGATTTGGCTCGCTATCGCGGAGTATGCATTTTAGTTTTTTCTTTTTTTTTTTCGCGCAATAGTGTTTCGGTGTCGACTCGATTTTTTGTCGACAAAGAGCTCGTTGTTCGACCAACAAGCGTCGAGAACAAGCCGTTCAAAGTACTCATTGCAATTTGACGAGACACGACCATTCGAAAGCACCACCGAGGGCGTCGATTCAAATTCAAAGCCAAATCATAAAGGACGAGAGTAATCCCTTCGTTCAGGTCTCCTGCTGATCGTTTGGAATCATTTCATACGGTATTACGAATCACTATGAAAAGCATACAAAATTTTTTTGAACGTTGAGATGAAAGGGAAAAATAACAACAATTACCCAGCGCGGCAAAGGTATGTTTGTATCGTGAAAAATCGGAGGAATAAATGTTACGGAATTTTAATTAAAATTCTACACTAAACGAACACAACGATAGCGGAATCCTTCGCGGGAGCTGATTAATCTTCGGGTAAATGAAAATGCGGAAAATGAGAAACGTTACCGGGATCGGTAATACCTGTGTCTCTGAAGAGAAATTGAAATTGAGAGAGGAAAGTAAGAGACAGAAAGAAATTGTAAGACCGGGAAACTTGGACGCGGTTGAATCTACATACGCCTTCTGTATTTCTTAAAAGCACATCCTGATAATTGAAACTAGCGCAAATGTTTCGTTTTTCTTGCCTTCCGCTTCAAAATGCAAACGACCATTTCTTATTATTTTTCCTTCAACGATAAGACTCTTCGTGGAATAAAATTTCTCTGTATCTAGCTTTGTTTTCAAGCAAATTAAATCTGAAAATTTTTCAAAATGTTTGCATGCAATCTTAATATCGCTGAAATGTGTTACAGGTAGAAGTGTCCACTTGACACCACACTCTTAAGTTAGAGTAGACTACTCTGTTCAGTGGAGAAATGTTCGATCCGCAAAATGATTGATACAGAATTCTGTTGAATTTAGTCGCTAAAACTAACAGGGAGGAAAATCGTTTCCGATAAAAAAAATCCACTGAATTAAATGAAATTACTTGCTTCTGAGCAACTAGGGCAACTTTATTTATTCCGACTCAACCAGTGCGGTGAACAGGTTGCCAATATACTCGACCGCGGGAAAATATTATCCATTTCTCGTTATTAAGGGAATTTTATGAACGCGCTTAGGACATGGAGCCAAATAGAAAGCCAATATTTCAGTAAACCGTCTACGTATTAAACACGTGGGTACTTGTAAACGAAACCACCAGGAGTATGTGGTTTTCTGCAAATTAAAGCAATCGTTGTTAAACCATTGTACGTTCACAAATCCACTGGACACTTGTGCAAATGAAAAAGAATGGAAAATAGTCTAGAGATACGAATTGCAATAGCAATTTTATCATTTGCTTTTACTATGATAAAGAGTATAATGTTATTATGGGGCAGAAAATATTCAAGATTGAATAAAGGGACATTTTTACATAGATGAATTATATTTAAACCTCTCTGCCTCTTTGGTATAGTAGATTTACCCCTGTTGACGTACTCGAACATACATTTGACCACTGATGAGTTAAACTTGACTACATTTGATTCTCAACAATGAAAAAAGTGATTAAAGATTCAGCTGTGATAATTACGACGAACAACAGTTCAATAGATATTTATATCACATTGAATTTGAATCGATCGTTCGATGAATTTACGCGTGGTTAGCATAATACCGTGTACAGATTAACACGACAGAATTTCGTCATTGCCTTTATAACAATCGTTAATAATTAACATACGCTTTGCGTATCGCCATTCATTTATGCGCCACCTAATTGCTCGAATTTAATGCCGACGCGCGTAAACTGATTATCGGTGACAATTATGATGCGGTAGACAATTACAAGCAATTAACGGGCGCGAGGTCACGTAAAATTCACGCGCATGCATCAAATCCAAGCTTTTCTCCATTTTCGACGAAACTTTCGTGCTAACACCCTTTGAATGATGTTTTCCATTACATTCCCAAAGATACGCCCGATTTCCGCGTGAATTGAAATGTCCAATTTACTCTCAATACCATATTTTCGGACATAACTTTTACATTTTTGGAAAATTTCATATACGCTCTTGTATAAAATTGTTCATGACTAAAATGCATTGAAATGATTAAAAATCGGGGCTGTTAAATGACTCCAATTCATTTTAGATCGTAAAAAAAAACTAGCAATAGAAAATATAAATAAAGTGCTGAACATGTACTATTTTGGAAAGAAAACATGAAAATTTTCAGAAATAAAAAAAGGAAAACAGCTTTGTGCAAATCAGTTATTCATCGTCAGATATTTTAATATCAAATTACACTATAAGCTTATAACAAATACATTTGTTATTTTGGAAATAATATATTATTGAAATAACGTTTTTAAGTTTATTTGCATATATGATTATTTACGAATAAAATTGTTTCCTATTTTCATTTCAAATAAAAGTTACCAGGCACATAAAAAGGGACCATTACGAACGATCCTTTCGAGTCTCGGGAAAATAACCGTAAAAGCACGTAACTGGCTCTTTCGTCGTGTTTCCAAGGATGCGATGTTTGCATTAACTCGTTCACCGCGATGTACATCCGCTCGGGGTTGTTTAGCTGAAATCTTGCCGAACTGCTACGAGTTTCGCGGGAAAAGAAATGTAGCACTCGGCTTTCTTACTTCCTGAGACGTTGCGAAATGTCACTGGGAAATTGGTTGTACCGCCGTACTGATTACGGCACGGACTTTTCAAGTTTTCATGACCCCTTGAGGGAACGAAGGGACAGACGTTTTCATATGGCACATGACAGAGAATCTGCTTTGTGTCATCTTTCTTGCTCGTTTACTTTGAAACGTTTCTCTCGAGAAAGATTTCTTTAACATTTGTGCAACGATGCTGTAAGATGTTTCGTTATGGCGTACAAAGTGCTCCATAGAAATTGGACGTTTACCGTTTTCGTCAATTTCTATTCTTACCTAACGTATAGCGACTCGGTATTCGTACGCATGAATCTACTATTTATTTATATATAACTGCATTTTACTGGTTTAACGATCAGTGCTGTTTTAACCCTAGAAGGTATACTTATATTTAACACTAATTAAACGGTAATAGTTAACACTATACTGGGGAACGGTATACCCCAAGTAAAAGTAGAGATACTATCATCCCCTAGTAATAGTTGATAAAAAAGCGAATAGGTAACACAATATCCCTCTGTAGTATTCCAGGGTTAAGGCAGTCGTCACAGTGAAATTTCCGTCATGAATATCTCGAAAGAGATTGAGAATCTGCCACCGTAATGGCGTATATTCACAAACAGGGTGATGAAACTTACTAATTTACAAAGTTTCAAGGAAATCAGTGACCTGAAAGGCTTGCTATTCTCCTCGTGAGTCAACTTGCAGCCATTTGGAACGTAACGCTTTCTACTTTTAGCCATCAAGGATCAAGATGAATATCTACGATCTTGAACAACACGTAGTTTCATAAATATAACTTCCCTCTATGCATTTCCAAGAATCAGAACATTTTCTTGCAAATGTACACGATATAAAGGTTGCCTCTAATACAACGTGCAATGTGCAAACTGCAGTGCTTTTTGGTGTCAAAAGAAATTGGAAATCTTTTCAATACTATGCTCGGTATTTTTAACAAAATTTCTCGGTAACTTTGCTTCGGAAATATTTTGAAAATAAACGTGGTGGTTTATGGCGAGAATTTGATGCGAGCTTCCTTACTCGAACGATCGATATGTTTTCAAATAACCAGCAGACCATGGAGAAGTTCATAAAACGGAAACGCAGGATATCGATGGTATAGTAGGTGGTATTGTGGCTACGATTTTTATTCGGCTCAGAGGAAATGGTCACACAGAAGATTGGATTTCCATTTTCCGCGGGTAGGGATGTCCATTTAAAAGGCAGGTATGAAGTACTTGCAGGCCGCGCCGCAAAAAGCTTCGCGCGAGATTCGTTTGAATTACAATTCACAGATCTTTTGATGCTGTAATATTCCGTGTGATAACGTAACCCGTTTGGATGAAATTAATTTCCTGAAATTTCCACTGGAAATACGGCTGTAATTTTAATCTTAACGATTAAAAATTGTCCAAATTAAACGAATAATTATTACGAAAGAAAGGAGAATATATAATTTTACAAATGATCTATAAACTGGTTGATTTCATAGGTATTTTGCCGAGTCAAAGTACGGAGGTCGAAAATAAAGTTCACTCATTTCTCAATTTATCAATGATGTTCTGTACAAAACTGTGTTTGAAGTTTCTTCTATTCAAAGAACCTAATAATCATTCGGTAATATTTTCATGCAGATAGAGAAAGGTATAATAGTCTTTTCATTAATGTTACCCAAGGGATAAACGAAAAAGCCTTCATGTTCATATATCTAGGGTGAAATTAGCTAGAACTTCCCCAAATTATCTCTGCTCTCCCTACTAATCCATTCCATAATCCTCAAATAGTATCCAGTAAATTTTAAATATACACCTTGGTTTATAGGTTAACGAACCTTCGTTACCTCTCGCAATGTTCGAGTTCCGTAAAAACACATTAATACCAGTTGGCGAATAGCTAATATAAATTCGCTCATTTTTGCTCACAGAAGCAGATCATTTAGTGATTCGTTACGGTGTGGTAAGAAATCATAGAATATGAAAAATTCAATTTTGAGTCTTCTGTAGAATAATCAATTACCTTATCAAGTAAATTCAACCCTTCAAAAATTTATTCCTAAAATCTAAATTTAACCCTTCCAGTGCCATGAAAGCCAATAGGTTTCTGTTCGTTAAAATTCGGTAATCCTGAAAATAACCCATTATTTTGTGGCATAAAATACAAAGGTCAGAGGAATCGCCTATTTTAAAGGGTCAAACTAGAATTTATATTTCGATCATGGTTTCATTTATAATAATGTCTGGCCAGCTGGGCCACGTACACTCTAACTCAACGTAGACTTCATCGTGGCTCTTTATTACCGCTATTATTCATAATGCCGCCTCTTTAATTAATGCGCTCCTTTTTCCGTTCCACTACCGGTCACTAACAAGGAAAGTTTCACGGTTCTGGTCTCCGATTTAAGAAACGCACGGTATTCTATAGCAACGCTTGAAAATGATGAACGCTTTCCTTTCTTCGCGGTCTATTATTTTCCTTTGTTGTGTTTCTTTCGGTTTTTTAATGTCTCTTTTTCGCTCGTTTCCCCTTAATCAGGATGAAGGATGATCCCTCGGATGTCAGCGGTTTTAAGGACCGTTTGTGCTGAATATCCTGACTATTACGCTTCATAAATCATTTCTTTACAATAAGTATGATGCGATTCTTCAAAAGTGGACGTGCGTCAAAGAATCTTTACATATTTGGGGAACCCTCGTTGTCGCATTCCCTTCGTCGGATATTCGGATGGTGTGAATTTTCTCAAGTAAATTCTCAAAAGTTGCTTGTAATATAATAACGAAAAACAATTTCCTTGTAAAATTGACAACTCATAAATTTTACATCGAGTAGCAGACGTTTTCTTGCAATTTCAATTGATGCCGAAATAATATCAATTATCTTTCACCTCGTCTCTTTACGTAAAATCTTAAAGCTGAAATAACGACCAGTGATTTAATTCTCGCGCCAGACTGGAATATTCAAAGGGCATAGCCAGAACATATTTCACGTAAATATCCCTCGGTTTTCAAATGTTATTCCATGGCTAACCGGGAAACTAATAAAAAAACAAACGAAACGTCATCTCGCGTAACTGGTCGAAGGGGTAGGCGGATTTTAATCTACCTGGAGAAATCTATGTGCGGATAAATTGGAAGGCCTATATTTATAGCCGTTTAGCCGCGCGTCGAGATACCCAGCAATCGGTGAAACCTCGCTTTATCGAGGCTAAAAACCAATTAATTACTACCAATCAATGAATTTTCAACCGTTCGATTTTGCAAAGCACTAAACGGTAAGCCATTGGAAACTGCCGGTTGTCGATCTTCAGGGATTAAGGGGTTACGTCAATCCGGGGGGCTTCAAGATGATAGGTAACTTAATGGTTTCCGCGAAATATATAAAAGATACAAGCTGTGTTTCTATTCAAATTTAGAAAGGCGGACACCGTCTTTGAAGCAGACTTTTCTAATGCAAATTATTTGCGTTATTTTTCCAAATTTAATTGCATTTCTTGAAAAAATTTAACCCGGGTTTAAAAGATCTGAGTCATTTTTGAGTTCGATGACAGAATCCCTATTTCCGGTTGAATTCGATGGCATCAACGGAAGGCCTCCTTCAAGATGCTGTGTTCGATCATTTCAATTAACAATCGGTGAATTATAGACGAAGTTGGGGGCTTGACTAGTTTCTAAACTAATTAATATACGGATACGCGTGTTAACCCCATGGAATTCCGTTTGCGTTACTCATCGAAGTAATAACCGGCGGGCCGGAAGATAACGATTTCAATCACGTGTATTTGCGATCGACTAATATCGTACAATACGAAACGACAGCGATCTAGCGAGAAACCGGAACGATTCGATTCTTGGAAAACTGTTCATTTAACCGATTCATTTCAATCTATATACTATGAAAACTTTGCATAGAAATTAAATTAACTGTTCTTCGAATAGATGACATCCTGGGGCCATTATTTCATTTAAATACCACTTTACCAAATTGGTAATTGAAAGTAAAGTCATTCAGCAACGTTTAAAAGCTTTATAAATTAATAAGGGATTTGATAAATTTCCAAACAATTAAATTTAGAGCCATTAAAACCATTACCACAACATAATTTATTCAATGGTTTAAAATAGAAAATTCGTCTATCAAATCGATTGCCATAGAGTAGTATTGAATTAGTTTAAAGCATTTACATAATTTGTGATGAATTCTGTATAAAAAGATTCTGCAGTATTACCTAATTAACCTTAATAAATTATAAGTAATTAATTTATTCCGTAAATTTTATTATTAATAAACTCTACTAGAATTAGAGGTTTATGTGTGAAAGTCAATCCTAGTTTGATTATAATTTAATAAGTATAACAAACAGTTTCCAAGAAGATGAGAATATATAGACGGTGTCAACTAAAACTTAATTAATCGTAGAGATATCGGTCCAAGCGAGGACGAGTTAATTACTAGTAGGATTTATCACAGATCATTAGTTCTAACGACGAGGAAATGTAAAATTATATCCGGTATGATGAATAAAAATGAAATTACGATTGAGAGGTATGCGGAAAGTTTCGAAAAATGTACATTATGAAAAGTCAGAACAATTCTCCAACAGATCTCAGAAAACCTCTAATAATGAATTGGAAGACGGAAGCCCTTAGTGATTCTATTCCGGGAGTCATGCAAAAAGAAACGGAAGTTTCTTTCTACTCACGTTTAATGAACTACGCAGATACGATTTCTTGTTACCGACAGTTCAACTTTATGCATAATTTTATTCACATTTTACAATATTTTATCTAGGACCTTAGCTCGGGGTAAAAGTTCCATTTATGGTATTTGTTAGTATTCGTAGATGATTCAAATGAATCCGGTACTAGCTTCCAAAGAAAGAAACAAATCAATCGAAAGCTAACTAGCTAAAATATTTGTAACGTTACTACGGGAACATCAGGTTTTTGTCCCCATATATCTATCATCTCGTGTTTGCTGCCATATTTCACCAGCTTTCACTTTTTCATCGTTTACTTCCTTTCCATCCTCTCTGCAACAAACCTTTCAAAGATTCGCCCACGGATCTGGTCAACATCGTCGCACATTTAAAGGTACCGTCCGCAAGAAGTTCGATACTTTTCTTACTTCCCCTTTACCTTCTATTCCGTGCTTCCGTTGTTTCGTTAGCCATTTTTCTCTTTCTTTCTCGTACCTACTTTCTTCTGAAAGCTTTCTGCTTGAAGCGAGGAAAACAATTCAACGGAAGAAGTAAAGAAGTCGAAAGGAACTTGTAAATGTGTGTTCAGCATCAGAATTTTTGTCAGAAAGAATTATTAAGGTCGTGTTTTTAGATCGAGACTCTTGTATCTTTTTGTAAACACTGATATCGAGATAGGAATATTAACAATTGTACATAAATGCAACCTTATTTGTTCATAACCAGTTATCCTATCTGAAAATGAATCATTTTTATTTAAAAAAGTGAAGTCTAGAGAATTAATGGATAATGCCATCTCCTGCGTTAGCGTCTGCAATTCTCAGAGCTGCATTGCTCTTAACGTTAAAACTCGCGGTCACCATGAAAACCTCGTCATGAATTTTAACAGATCCCCTTTGCCACGGTTGCATAAAGTTTCGCGTGTGCAAAACAGAAAAAAGGAGTGAGAGGGGAGAGCGCACTGGAGCCGGCTGAATTATGTGTAAATTTATGTAAATTAATGGATTATTCTAGTTTCGTTAAACCTACGAATTCATCCCTAGCTCCGTTTCTATTTTCCGACGTTTATGGAAGCCCTCTGGCGAAAAAGAGGTACGTCATCAAGACAAATAGTGGAATAACCGCGATGCTGAAGGGAAACGACGGTTAGCCAACGATATTACGTTGCCACTGAATTATTTCGTGGCTCGATGATTCGTATGAAATCATTTTCTTTGCGATTAAATGTTGTTTAATTTTTATTTCGAATTAAACAGTTAATTATGGGACATTAACGTAAGTTGCAAGTGAAAAACACGAACGCATGACAGTTAGCCGAAATGTTGAAAGGCGCATCTGCCTTAATAGCAAAAATGACAGCCATCACGGTTTTTCATTTACACAATTGTATCATTGTATACAATCGTATCCGTCCGACACAATTTTATGCAATTGTCCCGAATATCTCTGCTCGTGTAAATATCCACGACCGAACAATAACTGTCCTTCTGGTACTCCAGCAAGCGCTTCGAAGATGCGCTATCATTTTTGTCTTGCACAGCGGTTCGCAAATGCGAAGAACGTGTTCCATTCGTTGTCCTGTCGCGGAACAATACGTCGTCTCACAATACAAGCATCCAAGAATAATTCTTGATGAAGAAAGGAGAGACGGGTGTTGTATCGTTCGCCCGAAGCCATACAAATTTTCCCCGTCCCAGACTGTTTCGTTTCACTAGTTTAAATTATAGCCGACCGGCTAATACTGTTACCGTGATGTTGTCGAAACTGAGGCGGCTATTATGCGAGAAGTTATCGTGATTCCAGTCGAGGTGTTCTCTACAATTGCCAATAAAGGTCCATGTGCGTGCCAATACGAAATGGATTTTCTTTGAATTCTCTGTCAATGCTTTCAATGGATTTTCAGTTGAAATTTCGTACACGTCGCTGCTTCTTGATGAAAGGTGAAAAGGGAGTGTTGGCTTGTTTTTCGAATAAAAATTTTCAATTCACTCACTGCTAAAATTATTTACATGTTAAAATTACATTCCGAGGACAAAACACGGAGTTATGGAATTTTCGATGATCTAAGCAATATTCTCTTAATATTTTATCCATAAATTGTAAAGAAAATTGAAGCTATGTTTGCGGATAACAATTGTCTAGTTTATCCGTTGTTTCGTAGTAAGTTCCCTCTAACACTGCACCACTCTGTTGAAGGACTAATCCTGGTGCAGTACACCGTTTGCCAACAATTCTGCACCAACTCGTGGATACAAAGAGGACAACCGTGTAATTAGGCCCATTAGACACGCTTGTCCATTGAATTTTGGCGTGAGAAAACGACACCACGGGCAAATCCTGTAACATCTCCGAGCGTTTTAAGTGGCTTAAACGAATTAACTAATGGAGCGGATCAGAGAGTGACACAAGGTCCGGACCCAGAGCGGTTCGTATTGTGTCAATGTCAAATACGTAGGGGGAATTATATTCATACTTTATCGCAGCTAATGGCCATCATAAGGTCGCGTTAGTACGATCCAGTTCATCGTACTAAATATGGAACGTCGTTGCGTATGCAGGAGATGAAGTAGCTGCTGCGATCTTCCCTAAATAAGGGAAGAAATAGCTAACTTGACTAATCATCTGCATTATCGTCTCATTTAATATTGGTAGTGTCATAAATTTTAAATGTTGCATCTGATTTCAAAGAAAAAACCCCGTTTAATTTAGAAAGAGAAGTCACGTTCGAATGTCATCGGATATCTGATATTCCTTTCACGATAACGTGTCAAAGAGGCGATTTAATTAAAGCAACGAAACAACACGTGGATTCCTAGCAACGTTAACTGACAATGGAAGCTTCTTCGAGTAATTCAATCCGTTCATTTCTTCCCTGCTTCGTTTATAGAAACATTCGGCTTCCATCGACGGTTGTAAATGGGTTACGAGCGATCCACTATAAAAATTCTCTCAACGAAGCTGAAGAAGGTCGTTCGCGTGGAAAGCGTCTTATAGGATATGGCGGATTGGTTCGAAACGTGCTCCCTTATCACAGACGCTTCACTATTTCTCAACTTTCTTCGGCATACAAACAGACGGAACATTCGTGGAGGGCGATTGTTCCACGGAGGTTTCGAGCTGATTTCAAATTTGACGAGAATGTTGGAACCCTGAGAATTTTAAGTGATTTCTGCATTCAAGTGGATGGTCTCAACTATTGTATGTAGAATCAGTGATGACTCATATCGTAATTTAGTTTTAACAAAGGAATCTATATTTTAATTCATTTCTATCCCCGATATTCTTCGCTTCTACATTTACACATCACTGCGTTCAAATTTGTTACTGATCAAAGCACTGCTCGAGTTCTTTCTTCGTCTCAATAACTTCTTTGAAGTAAATTCTCTTAAGAATGAATTTAATTTGAAGGAATAAGAACGACGTCATATGGCGGGGATTTTGTAAATCTTCAAGTTAATCATTTTTCTGAAGCACTGACAGTGTAGTCAAAGGCTTCAAAATGATCGGTTTATGCTGTTAGACATTTTTCTTCAGTAATCATATATTTTTCACAGTCATATATGGGTCATGGTAGATGGTTGTTAATTTTCTAGGAAAATAGCTTTCGGCAACAGAGTTAAAAAGTCTCAGAAGCAATAATAAATTTAGGTAAAATTCGTAACCTGGTTGACTTCATCGTTCTAAAATCTATCCAGCTGCTTCGTCATCGTCTGTATGTAGAAATGAAATCAACGTTCGCTAATAATAGAATGCTGGGTTAGAGTTATAATTATACCCATAAATTTCGATTTAAATCAGCTCGCAATAGGTTGTCAGTTAACTGTCAATTTCAGGTGAATTGACAGCTTTAGAGGTCATTAGTTTTATCAATTTCGGAAATAAATTCACTGTAGCTGATTTCAATCAGTAGAGCTGTACAAATATAAAGAATATATTTCCGTTTTTTTGACGTTTTGTAACGTTAATATTTAAGTTTACAATACACTGCAAAGTACGAAAATTCCTGTAATGACACTTCTATTTTCAAATATCAGTTCATATTCAATATCAGTTAACTGAAAACCAGGATCGGATTTACATTTGTGGGGTCCCCAGGTTATCAAACCTTTAAGAACCCCTTGATAAACTTGATGGAAAAATTTACATTCCATGAGGCCCCCTTCCAAGTGGAGCTCAAGAATAAAACCACCCCTAGACCTCCTCTCGATCCGGCACTGCTGGAAACTAAAGAATTCTTTCCATGAATTTCACCCTTGCATACTGCTGGTACATTGTTTTGAACACGTAAAGTGATACAGTAACAAATACCTCTAATTAAAAGTAGCTTGGAAAAACAAACAAATGAATGGTACAGAAACGTAGAAAATTCAAAGGCTCTCAGCGTTGTAGAAATAATAGAGATTGCTTAAATATTGTGATTAAGGGAGGGAAACAAAAAGAACAAAAGTTTTCATTCGATATTGAATCGGCCAACTCAATTTCATTGGTACAATAAAAAATTACGTAACGTGGAAACCGTGTTAAGTGACGTTAATTACGATCGTATTCGCAACACAAAAGAGGCCAACTCTCGGTTACGTTGTTTGATGCAAAGTGGCTACGATTATTCGCAATTGTTCGCATTCTTTCATCTAACAAAGAGGATTCGAAACGTTTTATTTTTCTGCCTGTGATTCATAACGAAACAAAATAATGTCATATTGAGAGTGAAACGTTATTCAGAGAGACGGGGTGGAAAGCAGACAGTTGAAATAATCAAACTTAATTGAACGCTACCTGACAAAGTATAATAGCATTTAAACAACGATTCAGAAGCTAATAAAATTACTCTCACCTTGCTGCAATCAGAAGAATACGCTCTGATTAACGCGTTTGTTCTTCGATTGTACTCGCTATAGTGGATTGTTTTCAAGTATAATGGAAATAAACCAGATAGAATATGATTAATTGTGCAGAACTGGGATTTGAAAGGAACGATCGTTAATTAAAATTCAATGTTTTATTTTAAAACAAGGAAAACGTCAAGCTACTTCATCAAATTCAGATCACGTATTCGTGATTTTGACGTTTACCTTTTAACTTCATTATTCTCTTCCTTATTTCCGTATATTCTGTTGAAAATTAATTTTGCAATATAGGTAAATTGATAGGTGCAATATAATTTTAGTCATTTCCTGTTAGACGTAAAAGAAACTTTTATATTGAATAAGTTGAACGTTCCACCAAATGTGTGTTCGTCCAGGTGTTAAAAATTGGGAATTAAAAAATTATACTGATAATAATTATCTTACGACTTTTTAAATGACTTTCTAATTAGATGAAACATTCGTCATGATCTACTTTTTCTTTCGTCCAATCAAACAACCCTGTTATTAATCGACATCAAGCAAGCTGGGCTATCACACAAACGAGGAATAATTAATTTCCGTCGCAGGAGATTAATCTGCTAATTTAAATGCACGAAGTTCGACGTTTAAAGGTAAGCCCCGGTAGATTGGTATTTGGTATTTTTTCTCTCAATTCCACTTCGACCCCTGTCATCAGTATAACGAAATAATAAGCCATATTTATAATACGATTAAAATTCTAATTATATTTTTATTCAAGTTTTTATTTAGTCAGTGCATAATTAAAATTTTTGAATATATAGTATTTTACGATATTCTACATTTAACGTGCTATAAATGATTTATTTCTAAAAAGGTAACAATTTATCAGGGTTCAATTTGTATTTAAATTTCAGGCATATTCTGAAATCTTATTTATCTTAAGAATAAGCCTGCAAACAATTGATAATTTTTTAGAAATTTCTGAGATATAAAAAGTGAAATAATTACAACATGATTTTGAGAATTTTTAAAATTGGGTAAATAGTAGATTGCACAACGAAAAAGAGGATACATTATCCGGCAATAACGCATTCTATCTTCAAATTTCAACACAAACGCGTCAGAAACATTAATCAAGACTACTGAGCGGCTACTGGGAAGATAGAAAAATATCTCGAAGTAGCGTCGTTTCGAGAAAATGAAACGATAAGTAATACCGAGGAGTATCGAAACCGGGTGATCTATTTTCGAAGAAATGGGCCACCGACCGACCGAACCAACGAACCCTGATTTTTCCTCAAGATTTTCATTGTACAGACATCACGTCCGTAGGATAGAAAAGCGATATACAACGAATCCTGATTTTCCCTCAAGATTTTTATTGTACAAGTATAACGTTCAGAAGATAGAAAAGCGATATATATTGGTCTGTACGGCTCTTAGTTGCATCTGCGGACTCACGGCCACGAAACAGATATTACTTTTTCTCTAGAAAATAGAAATGTCATTAGAAATGTTTTGAGAAGTTAGAGACGCTTAATCCTTTCGCTATAATTGTTTTTGCTATAAACGATACGTTCTCAACACGTTCTAATTTTTCAGTGCAGGTGCTTTTGCTTCTATAATAATTGTCATACGAAATTATTCATTCCATGCTTGCAATTTTAAAATGTGAACGCATTCTATTAGAAAAATTATAGTCGTCCGCAGTACCCAGTTACCATTCAACAACGAACGACTACAGTTTCACATTACGCCTGAAACTAGATCAAACTTAATAAATCTTTTTCTAGTTAAAAGCAAACTTTGTTAGAAAAACAAAGATGCATGCTTTTGAAGTAATCTTGTGAAAATATTTCCCAAGCGTTTTAATAAATTTAAAATTTGAGATCTTCACAGCCATTTTCCAAAAATATCTCTACTCCCTACTGTCCAAATCAGAGAACGAAAAATTCCATTAAACTAGACGAACGAAACTAATTTTCACCAAAGCTAGTTTTGAAAATGGGAATTTCTCTACTAAGAGAAAGATGAAACAGAGTTACGAAATTATCGAAAAAGAGGTATGAAATTAAAGAGTTTCAAAACCTGCAACGTTCTTAAAAGTGCCTGGCAACACATTTGTGATTCCTTTTGAATGAAAAAGTATACATGCAAAATTACGAATCTCTGCTCCAGCTATAAATGGTTTCACATCTTTCATGCTAAGTTTTAAATAATTAATCGTACGTGAAACATAGGAACTTTTACTTCAAACGCTTCAATTAAACTCGTTTCGACGGTGACAAAAGACTTTTAATGTGACGATCAAATTGAACGACAAACGAACACACTGACAAAAAACAGAGAAGAATAAAAAGTACCATCGATGCATTATTGTGCTCGAAAAACAAACATGGAAAACGTAGGCGTGAAACAAAAGCGAGCGCACAAAGAAAAGGATCAAGTAACTGACATGTATTCAACAGTGCATCAAACGATGTATTCTGTCCCCTTTCTTTTTTGTGCATCTATTCTTCGACTACGTCAAACTATTTCGTTCCAACAACCACCGAGAGAGAAAATTTAAATCAAACCCGCTTCGATGAATCAACTTCCGAGAAGTGATTTAAAGCAGAAATTCTTTTTTTTTCGACACATTTGCCACCCATTGTTCAATTCTAGTATGAAACACATCCCTCTTATGTTTTCGATTAAGTTTGACAAATTGAAAATCATATTGAATCGAGTTTTATTGTACGATATCGTTTTTTATTTGTATTTATTGCTTTAATGGTCCTGTTGTTATTTGCACGTAGTTATCCGCAGTTTTGAATGGGACAGTTTATGACACTCGTTCGTTAGATTTGTCACCTTATGCAGGAGCGAATAGAGATTCCTGAGACTTAGGGGTATCAAACTTTCAAGGACCTCTTTGGTTGATAAACGTGGTTCAAAAATTGAAATTTATTCCTAAAATTGTTATGGCGAAAAAAGATTTCATTTACTATTTTTTGATATTGTAAATGAAAATTTATTTTTCAATTTGAACGTTCCAGTTGCTATCTTACCAGATTAATATAATATTATAATTCTGCTCATTAGAATTTCCTTTCAATTACTAGATTACAATGTAAGTTCTCAACGACTGCTTTCTCGGGTACTTCTTAAAATTTTCATTCCATTTCATCAGTGCAAAACAAGTTCTTTGAAAGTTTCTGTCGACATTTCTAAAGCTCCGAATCTTTTCCATTGTTAAAATGATATTTCATTTTCAGTGTATCCGTCAAATTAAAAAAGCACATATACGCGTCGAAAAATTTCATTAACCTACGAGTCTCTTTTTTATGCAGGTTTTTAATTAATAAGGTATATTCATAAAAACTGAGGATAAAGGTAAAAAAGGGATTGTTTTCTATGTGATTTTCTGGAGTAGCCGCCTTTATCCTACTTAATATTTGCGTGTTTTAATCACGATAATGACATTTGGTAAAAAAAGAAATGGAAAATATAATTACTTATTTTTACCGTGGAATAAAAATAGGTTCATTTTCTGAATGTGAAGCAATCTAATCAGTAGAAAATACATTTCAACTTCCGAACTTTTAATTTTGCATTATACTTCAAATAAAATTCTGTTATTGATTCGTTTGATTTCACGACCGTATTAAGCCATAAATAAATTTAACTATTTGGCGACTTTTCGATTTTAAATCTGGCTCAAGTTTTACCGGTATCTGACTTGGGAAAAGGCAAATCTATTGAAAGTTTTATCGACCTCGTGGAAAGTCAAAGATTAACAGGATCATTATTATTGCCGGGCTGTAACTTCGCGGCTTCGATATCGCTAAACGGTGCTAGCATCTAGATAAATTGCGGATTAATCCGACAAGTGATGGTGTACAGTAGCTCGGCTGCAGGAATTACAGGCACCTTTTAACGATGCACAGTCGCAACGGGATCGTTTATCGGCTTTTCCATTAATCACGGATTCTATGATCGAACCGCGTTCATAGCCGCAAGATCAGCGGGCTAGTTATTATTATCAACAATACCGGTAACATATTGTTGGTACGCTTTCGATTAATATTGTTATTATTGACGCAAAACGGTTTACCCATTGGTTAGCACGATCGGTTTCTATTGTTTGATATTTCCACCTTCCGATCGGTTTGCTAGACTGATGTATACGATCACGCTATTAATCAATAGAAATTATTTGCCCATACTGATTGATACAAATAATATTTGGTAAAGGAATCGTAAAATCAGGAAGTTCAACAATATCGTAATAAATGTAGTGAAAATATCTAGCTACTACAGTAACTAAAATTTGTAATTCATGAGTTGATTAATTAGTTAATTATCAAAAATTATCTAAATTCACAATTTTCAATCAGAATCATTTTTCTCATATTTATAATTATTCAATTATTCTGCCAAATCAAGTTTGCTCAAATTTCAAATAAATTTTGTGAACTTAATATTATTTCTAGTCCTACCTTTTCATCAAAAGGGAAGCATTGAATTAATTCTCGTAGAAGCACAGTGAATTAATGAAAATGGTAACTTCAAGCATCCCTTATTTAATAAAGCATTATTAAAAATACTATATACAGTAGTTGAACTCTTAACAAGCTCACCTCACAAACAAACGCCACGGTAAATTGCATTTAACAACTTCTCGAAATTATTTTTACACTGGAACTTTGTCCTAACTTGCGGTAAGCGAAATTTACATGGATCGAAGGACTTCCTCTCTCGCGCTTTCTTGGAATTATAACGAATTATTCAACTCATTTCCACTGAAATCTGTGGTTAATGAGCTTCCGCAAAATAACGACGAATCTATACGTTACCATTAATGTCGCGCTTGTACTGGAACGGTGCTGTCATTCCTATTGTGTTCTCTTGGAAAAACAAAAATTTAGATAACAAGTATTAATAGCATGACTTTTTATCCGTTCGAAAGAAATTTTTAAACTGAATGTATATAGTTGAGTTCGGAGATATGGTGTAAAAAGTGAAATAACGAAATTTGGAGACTAAAACGCGAGTTTCATGGGGATAAAGAGCTCGAGTCTCGTTCAGGGTTCTGCGATGTAAACTCGGAACTAGCTTTTTACTTCCAGTCTGGGAGTTTAAACTCTTCTGAAAAAGAATCTAAGACGTATTCGACCTTACTTTAATAGGTGTCGCGTTTTTTTACTTTAATTTACTACACTATATTTCCGGAAGCAACTATGCACACAAATTCAATTTTGTAACTCTGAAAGTTCTATTTAAAAGGAAAACTGAAAGAATTTTACAGTTCTGTCATTGATTCTCGACACGTCGCTCCAGAATCAATTGTCGTTATTGGCAAAAATATAAATGGATCGGAGAAGAGTAATCAGAGATTTGAGGTGTCAATCTTCATCTCTAATCAAATTACTGTATTCATTTTCAGATGAACAAGCATTCACTGATCGCATCTGTTGTAGATAAATCTGTCCTCATTCTATTTTCTATTATAAACGCAGAAGGAGGTTACCGTATTTCGGTCGACAAACAGTTCTAAAATTTCTGTTTCACGTATACTCTGTGCGTAAGCAGCAGAGTTTATTTTTGCATCGCTTCACCAATAAATATATAATGATAATATTTGATTAATTAATGAAATGAGAAAAGTTGAAATTTGATATGCTATTGAACAACAAATGAATCAAATCAATATTGAATGTTCAAACAAGCACTATAAATAATACTTTAATATTGATATTTTTAATGATTCTTATTATAAAATACTAGAGATGATTTGTATTAGTCATCGCATCAAATAACCATGATGGCTATTTTTATTGACCTATTTTATTTTCCTTGAAATTACAAAATGTATCTGTCGCAGAAATCTTGAGGAACATTATATTCACAAAAAATAAAAAATAAAAACATATCTCATACCATTAACTCACGTCTCATTTGATGCTTTCCTCGCGAACTCCATTAATGCGCGTGAAAAAGCATAACAGCATCGATTTTCTGTCGCATTTTTATACCCTGCATTCTTGTCAGAAATTGTTTCTGCCGGAAGAAATTTTTTCTAAATTTGACAAACAATTTGGACGATTTCCAACAGTGATATTTATTATCAGGAATAAAAGCTTGATTAAATTTAATGGAGTGTACGGATGATTGATTTTAACACGATAAGTGTTGTGTGAATCCGCTGACTCATTGTATGCAGACTGTCTGCGGTTATCAGTAAGTCCGGACAAGCTTTTAAATCTTCGATCGCTAGGAAAATTCGGACTGTCCGGTTTCCCACGATCGGAATCCTCAGAGGAACCGTTCAAAAGCTTCGTGTTCCCGAAATTCGAGGGAGTTCTTGACTGCTGAGGCTAGGTGCCGGATAGGAATGAAAGTCCACACGGAACAGTGCGAACTCGTAGAATCGTTCTTGCAAATTATTTCACATATATAAGGACGAGAAGGAAAATTCTATTATTTGCTCGTTTGCTCTATTCACGTGTCCTAACAGTGGCCGCGCAGATGTTAAACAAGGTGGATACGTAATGCTAAATGTCCCTCGAAAATGGGCTAACTCTGGGATAATTGTCGGGATACGCGGAGTCAACGTGCTCGTTGTAACTCTAGTTTTCCCGTGGAAAACGGTACCGCCTATATGGCAGCCAATGGGAACCGGTAATTGTTTTGTGAATTTGAAACAATTCAGCATATAGCCAGCTGGATAGAGAACGAGTGTCGGTGAACACGAACAAGACACGTTACTCGAAATGAGCTGAGTGGCTCGCTTTTATGGACAATTATGGAGAATATGTGTCAAATAACGGGAGTGAAAAAACCTCTATTGGTGTATGCATGGTTATAATTGTATACAAGGTTGTATTCAACTTGTAGATGGAACATACCGTAATAATACACGGTTGCCCTAATGGTTGGAATTACTTTTGCATTGAGCAGAACTGATTTTAAATTTATAACAAAAGATTAGATTTATGGCGATTTTATGGAACAAGTATTATACGAGAAAATAATATATTTTCACTGAAACTCAGATTTACTAGATATTTGCTTGCTTAATGATTGCTTGATTTACGTTCATTAATATTTCAAATGAACGATTCCTTTGAAACATTCATCCTACTATTTTCGGGAAAGTTCGCAGCTATGAAACATCCTCAAACACCATTCATCGAGACTTTGCATCAGATTGCAATACGTGCTATTGATCGCTAATTATTAACTACCTGGGTGGCTAGAATCGGTTAATGAGGCTAATTAGAATGCTCGTTTCTAAGCATGATAATGTTTCGTCTCGCATCATTATCCATGCACAGGTGTTACATGTGTTATATTCATTACTATCAAAACTACTTAATGTTAGTTTAATATCTCAGATCTAAAATAATTAAATATTTAAAAAAGGTAAATTCATTTAAATATCTAACAATATCAAAATTAAAACATAATTAATGGAATATAATTGAGATATACGTCAGATAATCTAATCTGTTATAAATCTAACTTTGGAGTATCATATAACACAATTTTAATGATTTGTACCTAACTACACTCTCGGATGACGAACCACGAAGAGAGCTCCAATTTTAATTGAGGTGTGTATTCATATTGTATTTCATATTACTTTTGTTGTTTAAATTTTACACTGTTCTTTTGAAAATTATTCTTTTAATAAATGAAATTCTTTCAGTTCAAAATTTGAATATTAGGATTACTGATAAATATTCACAATATTATAATTGTGAAACTATATATATACGTTGAACAACAACAGCATGCATAGTAAACGAAATAAATAAACACACTGATCCTAATTAATCCATGTTTAACGTGGTTAAATAATTTGTTATAGAAACAGATGTTATGTGAAACTCTTATTAGCAGCAATACAGTTCGATTTTGATGGTAACACAATAATTATTTGTTCGATACTGTTATTCTTCGTTCAAACTGTAATTAATTCGTCCACGAGGTTTTGAGCGTGACCGGCATAAATTTTATCTCATTATGACCCACCTGCAAATAAATTACCCAGACTAAATTTCCCTGGAATACAAGGAATTCCGACGTAAGAGCAGAAACATTCGCCACTCTTCGATCTCAAATACGGAAAATTAGAGAAGCGTTCGGACGTTACATGGTTAAAATAACTTGTTAATTAAATTATGCGTGGCGCGGTAAAGCCGGGGTAACAGCAGGTGGCTAGAAATAAAGAAAGCACGGCGTGTCATCCCCGTTAAACTGCAGCTTCGCCATTTAATTAACAACTTAATTGAATCGTGTACTGTGCGTGTTACTACGTGTCCAATTTTCTACCCGCAAAGGTATACGAACTTGATAATACCATGCTGTTATCATCAACAACGCTGTCGGTTGTGCTCACTATTTGAAAATGAATGTTCAATATTCAGGTGTTCTCGTGTGTCATCAAAATTAAGATCTTTCAGATAAAAGTAATATGTCATTTTATTTTAGACAACACATGACCAAAGTTACAAATATTATACGTTATGAACAGCGTTGTTTTATCATTTTTATTTTTATGCATTTGTTAAAGCATTTTTTTATAAATGTGAAGGATTATTTGAATAACGTATAGGGTTATTTATTTGTGAGTAGGGAAAATAGAGGTTTAAGTTTCACAGAATCATATATCTGACCCTACCATTATACTTAAGGGTCAATTTAGGGTCAACTCTCAAACGACAGAGTCGGGTCGATATGACACAGACCTACAATCCATAGCACACTGCATGGACCAACGTTGGACACTTGGATTCTTTAACCTAAGGCTTTCTTCTAAAGCAGGGGTTCTCAAGCAGTGATATTTCAGAGGTAGTTAGATGTTAATTGGATAGTTTGTGCAATATGCAGTACTTCGTGTAATATAAAAATGTTGAGAATCATTGATCCGAAGAGGTAGTTTTAAATTTAGAAAATCGGAATAAAAGGGTGTCTGGAATTAAATTTATGCTGTTGCTATTTGAACACCCACAGTCTGAGGGATAAAGAAACGTTATTTGGCACACAGAAGGAATTCGAAATTTTCTTGACGCATTGCATCTTGTGCAACATTCTATGCAAATTTATATGCAAATACAGAGAATACGGCGGCCCGTTAAACAGCGAACTGTAGCCTCACCATTTAATTAACGATTTAATTGAAGCGAGTACCAAGGATGTTAACATGCATCCAACTTTCTACGCGTGCAAACGCTCGGAATTAATATAATAATACCTGAAAATTATTGCAGTCACTATTCGTGCTGATAAACGATGCATGTTAGGTCTCAGCGATTTCGTCGCATTATTACAAACGTTCTCATTTAACGCGAGTTATTTCGCAAGGTTTCTGAGCCATTTGAAAAGCTACTTTTTTCATTCATTAAACGATACAATTGGAATGTGCTTGTTAAAATTGTATTTCGTTCGCGTTTTATAATGATGCTCTGCGCGTGTTTCTATTTTTTTATCTTTATTTTAAAAGGTTGTCTTATTCCGAGAGAAGGAGTTTAATTAAAGTATAAATCTATTTTTAATAAAAATGTTCCGAATTATATTCTAAACACAATTAAGGATTATTAGATTAACATTTATGAAGAGAGAATAAAACTGACGTTCTATTGTGTTAAAATGGAAAAAGGAACAATACCTTTAATTTAACATCAAGCTTGTTAACTTTTCATGAACAACCACTGTATCTCACTTTTAGGATTTCCAGCCCCTCTTCTGCATTGAATATTTATAACACGCTGCAGAAATATCTTACCTGTAACAAAGTAAAGTAAATTAGCAAGTTTCTTTAATTATAGGGTAGAATTGAATATTAGTAAATTAACGATTTAAATTAACTCTCCATACATGGAATTTCCTAGTTTCCGTTTCATAAATTGATACAAAAACCAATATTGTATAATAATTGAATTTCCTCGGCAATTTGAAAGCTATCTTTCCACCGGAAATTCTATATTTTCTCATAGAAAAAATGTCATACATAAATTCGTTTGCTAGAATATCCGTGTTCCATTTCAGACGTCCGTGGACATTTCTACTGGAAAAACAGGAAATACTGTGTCGCTAAACAGAAGTTTTGTTATCTAATTAACAATTCCCCTCGACCGTGCACTAACTGCTAATTTACGCGAAACTTCTCACTCGTGAGAGAGAGATAGAAAAAGAAAAGAGAGAAGAAACGTAGTGCGAGTGCTTTGTACATAAAGTGAATTTCAAAATGTATGAAACACAAGGTGGAACCGTGGAAAAGGGAAACGGAAAAGTAGAACGAATAACACCGTCGACCAGAAGTTTTACCTTTCCATCGGCGATTTCGTTGTACGGTATAAAGAGTGAACTTTTCAATCGCGGGTATATGTATAGAAGCTAACAGCATTTTGATACGCGAAACCAGAAGTGGCCATCACGAAAATCAGAAAGTGTTATCGACAGAATGACGTTCGGTTTTAAACTGTCACGCCTCGAACTCGCTGTGTTAAATTAGTTGTTACATCGAACATTTTGCGATTAAACTACTTCGTGTCTTTATTGACACGATCAACTTTTTACCTATGTGTATAATACGATTAAAGCAGCGAAGGATTATGAAGCGTTATTAATCCTTGTTCGTATAGATAATTCCCAAGGGCGATTATTTCGTTCAAGTGTTACTTCGTCGAATTGGTAACTGCGAACGAATTAATTGTTCCTTATTTAAAAATTTGATATAATGAGAGAGGTTTATATAAATTTCAGACAATAATTGTATGAAAACTAATAATTTTATTCATAATTTAATATGTATAAGTTACAAGCCATTAGTATATTTTGATTTTACAATATGACATCCGGGTAATTACATTAATTAATTTTTCAACGCGTATTCTTATTATCAAATTCATTGATTTATTATTCAAATTTTCAAGGAATTAGTAATAAATGAAAGCGTGAGAGAGATATTATTTTCAACGACTGAGAAATTCTTAATAATCTTTACAAATTTTCTTCATTCACAACACTGTTTGCTTTTTTGAAGTAGGATCAAGCTTTTCTTCCTTCACAATTTGTACATTTTCTTCGACGAAATGAAACATAAAATGTAAATTGCAGGAATACTATCAACGAGTTTATCGCGTAACCATCTTGGTTGGCTCTAAAAAACTTTCTATTACCAATGGAAATGTGTATTCCTAATGCTTTCCCTCTTTTTCCTCGTGAATGATAAAATTTCAAGTAATATACGAGTCTCTTCTGTTTAAAATTCACATCTGTATCCATCCGAAAGCGTTCATTGCGTTCGTTCAACTAGCAATCACGTTTTACTCGCCTGCAGCCGTGAATTCACCGAAATAGATGAAATTTTCGTTGAAAATCAAATAAACATATTCGATTCAGTAAAATTTCTCTCTCCCGTGGGCTGTTTCGCTAGCAAACAAACTTACCGGCAGAAAACGATAAACCCTCGTAAGATGAAGCATTCCCTTTCATGTCTAATAAAATAATTAATTGTAAATATATTTGAAAAACATTGTTAAATTCACTGTGACAATTTTAACAGAGCCATTAAAAAGAGACATTTAATAAAAGAACTGATGTAAACATCTGCCATTCGTCTGAGAACAGGATAAATTTAAGCCGTTTTTCGTTTAAATCAATAGAAAGTTCATTCTGCTATAAGAAGGCGAAGAGTTTTCGTTTAATCGACGCTTCCATTCGTTACTACTTACTTAACACCCTGCAGCTCGGGAATTAATCGTTCTTTTGCCAACTTTAATGGCTCGGACGATCTGTTCCCGTTTGAATGGCTGGTCACTCGTGATAACGGCACGGTCTAAAACGTATAAGGCTTTTTAAGTCCTTCAGCCAGTTTCCAATAGACCACTCACACGAACTGTTCAACTTTTCCAAGCACGAAAGCCCGGCAGAAAAGAATCGAGCTTGTAGCGGATTCGGAATAGATATTCAGAGAATCGATACAGATTAACGGGGAACACAAGAACTACACGATGGGTCATCAAAATTTTAAATAGAAAATGGAAAGCTGTTGAATAGTCACTTTCAGAAGTCACTTGTACAGGCAATTTGATATTTTCTGTCAGTCTTGATTCCGAGGAAACAGCGATTTATGTAGTTCTTTTAATCCTTAATTTAATTTTCTATTTCATATTCTTTCAATTTTTCTAAATTTTGCACTGTCCCTTTATAAATTATTCTTCCAATATATGAAACTATTTTATTTAAAAATTATATATCTAACTTCGGATTAATATTCTGACAGATATTATTGAAAATAAAAATTGCAGTTACCACAATTAGTTTAATATGTACAGTGATCGAATGAAAATTTTTATAACAGTTCGAAACAAAAACATACTAAAAAGTTTTTATAAAATTTTATGAACAAAGTTATTTGATTTCCACCTGGACTTTGAGGCTAGGTAGTTCAATATAAAGATAGGGTGGGTACAGTTTCCGGCAGCGGAAAAATTAATTGAAAAGTGGTTTTAGCGTTAGTTTAACTTAGAGCAAGGTAAATATATTCTTCGAGAAGTTAATTGCAATAAAAAGCGGCTTTTATTGAAACGCTTTTTTCAGTTATACAATAAATGATACAAAAATTAGAGAGAAAAGAAGTCAGAATACGGGCTATAATTATGCCATTCCCAGCTTAATGATACAAGAAACATTTAGCAAAGAGATTGATGAGAAGACTCGTCGAGTTTTGAAGAACGAACTCGCCTCTTGAAAACGTTCGCAGAAGAAAATAATGGCATTTCTTCGTGCGGTTCTATTGTATATCTGTCAGGAATCTAAAAGATCCGTAAATCGGAACAATGCGACTGAATGCTTGGTTTTATAAATTAAGCCCCTGATATATTACCATTCACTTCTTTAAACAACTTTGCTGATTTCTTCAACATACAAGGTGAATTTTTAAATGACGTGTATTTTATATGCAACGAAATAAAATGGTAAAAGTGTATTCCATGATATTAGCGAAAGGAATCGAAACGGTGCAATTATTAAAGGATCGTACAATCAGAGGAAATAACACGGGTCCAATTTCTCTGCTAATGTTCATAACAAAGCTGGGATAAACGTACAGTAACAACAATTACCGCTACTAGATTCTGCTTGATTACATGCGCAATTTTACTACTCAAACGGGCTTAAATCGATTTATGTAACGTCGATGTCCCGTAATTGATTTATCGGTCCTTCCGGTTATTCGATTAAATCCCCGCGTTTTGCAAATATTCCAAGATCCGTGTAATTGGAGTGAGAAGAAATTTCAATACTTTGAATGCAGAATCGAAAATACTACGATGCAATATGAAATAGAAAATTAAATTAAAATCGGGTCTCTCTCCATGGTCTGCAGTTCGATGGTTTTTCTGTTCACCTTAATTGGCTCATGTTACAATGAAAACTACTTTGGAGAGAAAAAAAAATATAAAGTCATTTGTGCTCTATAATTTTCAGTAACGATATCGTTTAATAAACGTCGATTCAAGGAAATTAATCTTCCCCCTACCACTAACCCTATATCACGTACAATAAGCAAATTATTTGTTCGCGTGCAGAGATCGTGGTCTGCTTGAGGAAAGGATTAGCACTGAATAGAAGGAAAGGGAAAAAACATCAACAATAGAAGGGAAGAGTGGAGGTGGACGCAAACACGAGAACTTGTGTTTTCCACGAATCATCTCTAATTTGATTGAAATCGTTTCAATAAGAGCCACACGACCAGGAAGCGAACGGCCTTTTAAGTAAATTAAAATCGAGCTCAGCCGATAAATTCAATAACATTAAATTGCTCCTCACGTAATCAGCGGAACTGATGGCCTTTGTTGATCGTCATTAGATTCGGGGCACATGCGACACGGAGAAGCAATAATGTCGCAGTGTGAGGAAAGTCTATAATTTCAGTGTTTACTTCTTTTTTATTCATTAAACGTTAAGTTGAAATAAGATCATTTTTTATCGTTGAGGGATAAGCATAATGTATAACGGCAAATATCTACGAATTCCCCGAACAAATGTTGGAACGAGTAATTTTCATTGTATAACGTTAGAGATAGAGGATAGAATCCTCGACGGTATTTACGTCATGAATTAATTGAAGTCGTCTGCAATTAACACCCCAGAGCGTGCAAAAATTACCTTGGATCTGCTACACTTGTCTGAAATCCCAAACGTATCTTGTCTCTTGTACAAGAGCTTATTAAGATCTTGAAATCCTTGCTTAAGTTAACTTGATCGTACCAGGTGGAATAGCTCCAGACAAGAAAAGCTATTCCCCTTTTGGACATTGGCCATTTAATGCTGAATTTACATTAAACGATTATACGAACAAGAACGTGAATTGTCACGTGAACGATATTACAAATGGATTAAACAAAACAATGTAATAACCTGTTCGTCATACTCGATTGCAACACTTAGCCAACAATAAGCGGCATTTAATTAAGCGTACAGAGACTGTTCAAACAAACTATAGATCTCATTGAAGCCACATCACAGACAGAATGACTCTTTCAAAATTCCTCTCGGCTCCCTCAGAATCGTAACAATTGTTAATCCAGTCAAAGTAGACAAAGTGGTTAAGTGGAGGAGCGTTTCAAAGAGAAATGATTAACCATCGAAAAAGCGGAACCAAAGCAGATTCCCACATTAAGAGGAGGCTTCAGCTCGAGGAGAATCGTGTTTCCCGCACGGTCTACGGCACGCTTTACGGAGCATCAATTGTCATGTGAGGCAGTGTTCCCGCGAAGCAACAGGAAGAGGAACTACGCTCTGAAGCTGCTTTGATTACGATTCCGAAACTCTAGAATCCTTTCGCGAGCCTGAATCTACCACGGGTCTGACGGAGTAGTCACCCTAACCACTTCAAACTTCATCTTCCCTTCTACGCTCGAAATTGAACATTCTGCTCTTAGTTGCCGCTTTCGATCCACGGAACGACATCTCGAACCGTACGAAATACGAAGACGACACGATGAAAATACGAAACTATTCAGGCATGTTAACGAACACGTGTGGAGAACGTACACGGAGTCACGCGAAGTTATGATTAAGAGTATGCATCAGCAACGAGAATAAATTGCAAAAAGAAAAATTGCAATAAATTTCAAAATAATATTAGCTTGCCGGGCAAGTATCGTCCGCTGCGATGGATCAATTACAGATTTTGTTTTTTTAAATAATTTATTCTTATTCTAAACTATGTATCTTCTACCGTTGTTCTATTAGAAGTCGCGTTAGGCCACTTTCATTAATTTTCTTCGGATTTATCGTTAATTTAACAATTCCAAACATTTTAAATATTATAAATTGAAATTGAAGCTGAAATGTAAATTTATATTGTCGAGGAAATTGATTCAAAACGATAGCTAAAGCCACCCACACGTTCATGGATGACAAAATTTAGTTTGATCGATGTTACAGCAGCTCACTGGAGAGATTTAAACTTTCCACGTAATCCTGAAATTCATTGACAAACTTTGAAGGGTTTCTGCCCAACTTTAATGAACACGTGTTTGTTGTGTTGCCTTTGTATCATTTTCGAAAGCGCACAGGATGCATTCCTCTCCTGTTTAATAAAATGTTTATTGTTTCGGTTTAATTGAAAGAAAAATAAGCATTGCGCCAACTTGAAATCACAGAATAAAATGTTCGCATAAACATTTCCCTTTTTCGTTGAAAGCTTGCTCGATTAAATTAAAATTCATTTGGCTTGTAAATTAAACTGAACATTTTTGTACGACAGAGATTCGGATTATTTGTTCAGTAGATTCTCGTTTCAAGGATTGGAACTTTCCTGGTTGTAACAAAAGATTCTTTGACAGTGTCTAAACACGAACGACGCTCCGCAGGAGTCTGATTAAAAATAACAGCAGATCGCCAGTCTGGCTGACCTTAAATAGCCGCATAACGCTCGGCGAAGATTAAACTGAAGCCATTCAGTGGCCTGCCGAAAATACCATTTGCAATCTACTGCTCGAACGCTCTTCGTGAACTAATATCGGTCGATTCGGGAGTCGGTTCATAATATTCCAGACGCGTTAATTAGCTGACGTTGGTAGCTAAAGAATCTCGAATAAGGGCACACGAACTGAGAAGTGGATTAAGTGGTTACAGCAGTTCGAAGGCTTAAAAAAGATGACATTTTTTAAGATTTCCTGGGACTTTACCATTCACCTCATTTTTCCCTTTTTAACCATATTTGCGAAACACGTTGAAATTCGACTCGAAGAATTTTTTTTTTTAAAAGTTATCAGATATCTTCAACATGTAACTCTTAGAACTCCAGCTTCACTTATTTTAATTAGCGTCCTATGTATCACGTATTTCATACTCTGGGATTGATCTTCATGATATTCTAGTGCGATTACATTTATCAGAATTCGTTTTAATTAATATTCCATTTTAATGGCTACCAGCTAGTATTATTCGATATTCGTTATTTAAATGAAATTTTAGTTACTTTTTCATTTGTCAGAATGTATGATCAATGAGAAACAAATTCAACAAACACGGAAGTATCGAAATGGATAACAGTTCGCAGTTGAAATGGAAAATTTCTGTTAGCTTTTCAATCAGCTATGAGGAAGATGCATAACGCTACATCCTGTTCGTTTTATCCGAACGTAAGATTGATTTGTTGATCCTAGAATCCCTCAAGGTTTGTTTGTCTTGCTGTTTCAATCACGAATGACGGCTCGGAACGTCAGGTTCTTGACAGTGAAAAGTGATGCAAGGAAATTGTGATCTGCGTTTTCGATTCGATCTAACAAATCAACGAACCTGTCGTCCTTTTTTAAGCTACTATTTTAATATCACATCTACATTTCGGAAAATTGAAGTATTTTTGAAGCAGAGCTTGTTCAATTATTTAATTACTTATCAGTTTAATTCTCTTCAATTTGGTTCATTCTTCTGTGTAATCTGATAACGCGAGCTACGTTTGTAGCACATTATTTCAAAAGAAATTGAACTCCTAAATTTACAGCAGAACGTCTATTATTCGACCTATTAGAGAGACAACCTCCTTTTGATAATCGATAAGAATACTTAAAATAAAATAAATTTGAAATGTAGATGTCTAGTCAGAAGATGTTTCTCTCAGTGCTTTGCCTCTTTTACCACATTATCTAATGTATTTTTAGATTCATAACCCCCGCGTTTTTTTATATTTTTTTTAACGTATGGGGAAAGTAATATCGTTATTCATAACTTACCAAGAGTTCAGCGGTGTACTTTGTCGTCTTGCAACGAACCAAATCGTTATGCAGTTCCCACAAAGAGCGTGGTTTGTAGTTTTTGACGCGAGCATGGGGGTTAACTCGATCGAAAGCAAAAAGCTCACCGTTTCCATAGAATTTGTATAGGGAAAGAGCAAAAGAGGAAAAGAGGGGTAAAGCGGCGCTACGAGAAAGTTACGCTCGGCCTCCAGCGCGTATTTGTTCGTTGCAAGAGGAAGTTCACCGCGCCTTCCGCTCAAACAGCGATCGCGCCTAAGGATTCGAATTTTCCGCTTTAATCTGCGCTTCGGTAGCCGTCGTCAAAGCGCGAGTTTGATTAAAAATAGCGGCGGGCCGTTGGTCGAACTTTAAATAACAGCAAAACGTTCACGGAAAATGTGGCTCGACGCGACGGTCGACCTATTTATGCCAACACTGCCCGCATACCTAATTCTCAGCAAGTAAAAGATTGCGAATCTATAAACTGTTTTCCTCTGTTATTTTAACTTAGAAAAAAATCTACGTAACTAATTTTTTCCAATGATACTTTTATTTAATAATATTTTTACTAAACCAAATTTGTGGGCTTTACGAATTCGACCTCATACAATCAGTCTTCTGGGGGTTAAAAATAACGTGACAGTAGTTTTGTATTATTTCCTAAAATACATACCTTTCAATTTATTATAAACAATAAGTCCTTATCGTAAATTCCAAATTTTTTTCTCACTCTGTTTATCATTCTGACCTTTATGTTAATCGCTAAAAGGCGTGGAAAATTAGTTTGACGCAAACAAATGATAAAGCATCAATTACGTCCAACAGAAATAAAGTGTAACGAGAACTCTTAATGTAATACGGTTCGTTCTTGAAATAAATTATCTCATTATCCTCTGTGTTTAAAAACACAGTCGTTATGCCGTGCCATCGGCAGAAGTAGCCGTTTCTCTTTGAGATTTATTCAGCGCTTTGAAGCGTTTCAATTAGCTCTCATTTCTTTGCAAAAATACATTGGAAATGTCTCGATAAATTGCAACTGCTTCCTTGCTGTATCTAAATTTATCCGCTAACGATGCAAATTTAATTGCTCGTTAATTGATAGCTAATCGATTATTGAAGAATAATGAATTTTTAGCTGTCCCTTGATGATTCATTTTATTGCGTCACAAATGTGCTATAAGATTTTTAATCGAACAGTTTGACAATAATATCACGTTTACTTTTGCTAAGGAAATATTTAAATTAGAATGATCCGCGGTTATTTAACCCTCGGACGGTGAACCATGAAGGAAGCTCCGATGTTAATTTAATTTTACTTTTAATACGAGAATACGTTTCGATTTCAATTAATCTTAATTCGGAACGACGATACTATTTCCCATTTTCCCTGATCTGTTTACGAAAAACAGGTTCGCCACTGATTACAATGCAACTGTGACGTCGGCATGTTCGTTCCTTGTGCAAGCATTCTAGTTAAATGACCCACTTCCTGCCCATTTAAATTTACTATGTGACAGTGACGAATTAATTATTATCCCGACTCCGGCTATGTAAATTTATTACGACGAATAAAAAGTCAGGGAAAATGTTGTTTCATGGTGACATGGTTGCTCCAACGACAGGAATATGGAAACTGAAGTCAACACTTCTGCTTAGAGAAAAATGTAATTAATTTAAGATAATTTAGTTTAATGGAATTCATAGACTTCTCTTTGGGTTTTATAATATTCCATTGTCTATTTGTATGGATACCATCCTATTAATAATCATAAGTAAATCGTATAGAGCATTCAATAGGAGCTAGATGTATTGTACTTTGAAATATGTAATTCGCTTAGTGGTCTGGAAACAATATCATAATTGCAACAATAATGTTAGTATAATAAATTGCATTGGGATATGAACAACCGTTCTGCAAAGCGGAACTAAATAAGGGAATTGTGAAATAGAATGAATTAATACGGAAACTAGAATCAAACGACCATATAATTGAAGAGTTTGAAATAACTCGCATTATGTACATTAAATAATTTACATACGTAAATTTATCAGTAAATTATAATGATCCCGCTTCAGTTATAATAAAATATATGAAAATTCTCTTAATCTTTGGTTGATAGTTTCGTTATAATTAAAAAATACGTTCGATTAAAACAGGAGTACAGTTTGAAAAATATTTTCTCTCTCCCTCTTAATATTAAATAAATTAAAAATGAGGACCAAATCGAATTAACGAAGCAAATGAAAACCTGACAAGAATTATAATTTCATGGGTATCGAATGTTGTTTCATCGAAAATCAAATATCTGGCGATGCTGAAGGCACGTAACATTCCAAATAGCGCGCAACAGATAAAAGGGGTTCGTGAAAAATTTCGGTTTCATTTGACCGGTTGAAAAAGCAATTTCGAAAAAAGGATTCCTTCAGTGGTTTAACCACGATATTTTATATGTATTTACTTTGAGCCAGGCCAGTTTTGTTTGCGCTACAAATGAAACCGGATAATTCTGCGGCCAACGCACAGTCGAATCAAGCAAATAACTCTGTTGATCCTGCGCGACATTACTTTGAACGTCATTTCACCCCGTTTACGAAATTAGATAGCTTTCAACTTTTAAACGTTTCGTTCCGACAGAGCCGTAAAGGAAGCTCCTAATCGAACTGCCAGTTGTCCGACTAACGATAACTAACTGGACCCATTTTGCTAAAGGAAATTTTGATATCCAAAAACAGTGAAGTGATATCGATTTCACACCAATTTTTTGGAACGTCTTTCACTTTATCTTAAAGGAAAATTCCACAGTACATCACACAATAGAGTAGATCTTTTTCTTAAAGAAACGTCGAAGAAAAGCTGAAATTCGAAATAACTTTGCCAATAGAAAGTGCAACTGCGACTGCAAATAAATTATTATCGATTGTCGTTCCAACTTTAGCCATTCATCGTCAGGTCTCACCAGATTGTTGGGAGTACAGGCTGCCATACAGTTTCCGGTTGTTTCAATCATCGATGCCGTAGCAACTTCGATATTTATCGACACTCGATGTAACAAAAATTTCCTATCACATCTCTTGTTTTCAATATCCCTTCCGAACGATGTGATTGTAACAAAATTCATCTGCTATCATTTTCCACAGCTATCAGCTTTGTTACGGTATCGCTTAACTTCCGCCATTGACATTAAACGTTTCCATAATTGGAGCAGTCCACGAGATACATACGTCCGACTCTTAATGACTTTGCAACTTCGTTCTAAGTTTCACAACTTGCATTGTATATATTAACCAGCACGATGCATCTATTTGTTGTTTAATTAGCAAAGTTTCGATTTGACGTTTTTTCGAACGGTTGATTGTCTCTACGATGAAATCGTCAGAATTCGAAACATTTTATATTGAAATACCTATAATTCATTTTGAAAAAAAAGAAGGCTGTTTTAATCGAACAATTTCCCTATTTGTTATTTTATCAGAAACCTATCAGCAAAAAAAGGAAACGCGATTGGGATTGAATCGAAAAGTACGATTTTAGTTTCCGATAGCAATTAGTTTCGACCGTATCCTCTATAGAAAGAATATTTTGATCAAATCAATATATCAATTTTCGTTAGCCGCTTTAATCGAACTCCAATCGGTCTATCTGTTTTAAGCTGAAAATTCTGCGAATTTATTTGATACACGTTTCATGGTTTTATTTATAAACGCAGTTATGGTATACTGAAGTTAATATGGAGATTTGTATCATTTAACATTACCTTTTGTCGCGTACGTGGAAAGTAACTTTTTCGTTTGTGTGTATGATTAACTAGCAGCTCACTCTTTTTCATTAGCCGTAGAGTTTTCACCGAAGAAAATCCCTCGGGGGGGAAGCGTTGATAAAAATCACATTCATTTAACAATGGAATATTTACGCTAGTGAAAATTATTTTCTTCAACGTATGTACCTCTGACGTTATCATTCTTAAATTAATGATATAGAAAAATGTCAGAGTTCAGAAGACATAATATCATGGTGGAATTACTTCCTTGTGTACGGCACCGGATTCTGTATCTGCAATGTATATCAAGTTTTATGTTCTACGTGTTTCTTGTCATCATTCATCTTACCCTCTGTTCTTATCTTGTGTTCATTCTTTCACTTCTTTATCCTGTATTCTTTTTTCGTTTATATATTTCTTATCTTACTTCATAATTTAAAGTATTCGATATATAAAATAGAATCGCACAGTGAGTACATTTCATTAATTTTCTTTCGTGTTCTTAGCGCGACGTAAAGAAAGTCGAAATAATTTTTATTTTTTATCTTTAGAAGCACCCTGTCAAACGCAAAGCCCTTTGTCCAAATTTCCTTTTTCTACGACTTCTTGCGATAGACACCTGACTAAGAATTCCAAAGAGCTCAAAATAAACCAACGATTCACGTGGCCCGTCGAATTATGCAGATTATGCAAAGCAGAACGAACCCCAGCTACTCTCGCTCGTGATTATAAATACCAGCATCTCCCGCAAAGAATTTTAACTACGTATCACTCCACTGAATTGTGCATCATGGTGGCGGTACTTTCGATACTTGCCACCAGAGAAACACCCCCAACAATTACATATAGCTATCTACTTTCTCGCAAATCTCTTTTTAACACGATCTACCCGGGAAAATAATTGGAAGCACCTGTGAGAAGCAGGTGAAAAATGGGTGGCATATTGTTTGCGGCTGCGATATTAAAAAGTTGCAAATTAAAGCATTCATTTTCAGTCGTGTTTAGGATAGGTTTGACATCTTTCAACATGGTTGATTGTAATGTTTTTGAGAAAATGAAAGCAAAACTTGACCTCTTCTACAGGGCTTTTTATGCGTCCCTGTTTTGATGTGAATAAATCCAACTTCTTTCGCGATAACATTTCATTTTTCATGAAATTAGCGTACTGCTGACTCCATGCTTAGTCAGCCAGGATGCACAAGCAATCTCGGTGCATTCAGCGCACAAACTCGAGCTACTGCAACCTCGTTGCGAGCTGGTTATCATAAAGACCCTTGTCGCGAGAAACACTAGCTTTTGTAGGCATTTTCGTTCGATTCGCCTCCATCTCTTTTTCCATCGCCCATCCTTGCGATACCAATTGAATTTCAATAGAAATTACGTGCCGCTTGTCGACCTTTCTGTACTCGCGCGCGTTGCAGCCGATCGATAAAGCGGAATCGCAATAGAATTGCGGACGAAAAAAAAAGTCGAATGGAAACTTCATACATCGAAAATTACATCTACTGTTTAGAGTTTCCTCTAAAAATTAATGCGAAAAGAGAAACATATGAAATACAAAATTTTCTTTCGAATATTTTCAGTTTTTTAAACGATTAATCCTCGTACAGCCCCAATTATTTCATATTATTTTCGTTTTCTGAATTTAATAAAACGTAACGAAGAAATAAAATTTAAAATATAAACATTTCTGTTCCATTCGCTGCATCGATTCAAAACCAGGCACTTCTTCTGTTCAAGTTAATTTGTGTTTTTGCTGAATCGTTGGCTAACAGAAGAATCTATACCGTGAAGTCACGCAGCCGGAAGTGCGTCAAAATATACCCACATATTTATCGAAGCATGAAGCATGCGTTTGCACGAATGTGTGCTCGCCATATGGTGAATGCAAATTGATTTTACACATCGAACAATGTATCAAAAAAGAAAGGTTGTACTGAAAAATGTTCTCCTATTTATATTATATTTTCAGAATCGTAACAATTTATGTGTATTGAAATTTTTATTGGCTTTTATACGTATAAAGCGACGGATTTGAAGGGGAAAAATAACGATTATTTAAAATATTGTTCACATATTATTAACAAAATCATGCCGGCTATAGTGCGCGAGACAATAATGAATGATCTTTGGCAACAATCCGGACACCATAATAACAGACATTCATTTGTAGAGTCACTAATTATCCGAGCAGTTGCAAGTGTCGTGAAAGCGGCGAATTTCGTCGTAAAAATTCAACCGTGCAATTACATTGAATTTATTGCGGAATTCATTTTGCAGTACTGTGCAATACGCTAATTTTCTCGGCTAACCTTTTCCAATATGGAAATTAAATATTTGTTAATTATCGAATTTCGTTTTATTGGTTTTATTCGTAATTCTTGAAACCTTTACATTACATGAACATCATCGTGTTGAACGTAGAGAATTCAATTAGAATATGATTATGAACAAATTTTACGATATCTGAAATAATTGAAATTTTAATTTGAAACCTTCTGAAATTATTGTTTTAGACCTCTTCCTCTGCTTTCCAAAGTCTAAATGAAATAAAATGCAAATCATAATGTTTTAAGTATTTTAAGTTTGTACAAGGTTTCATACCATTATTTTTAATGAAAATTTTAGTTATTACTGTGACTTTTAGTTAAAGACAAAATTTATTATTTTCAATTTAATTTCGACATTAGTACGCTAATTTATAATGGTTACTTTGTTTAAAATATTTCCATTCAAATGTTACATTTGAAGATTTAACTGAACCAAAATTTTTGGAGTACTTCGAATGACAATTCTATTTCGAGCAATTTGTAAACATTCCACGAATTTCTGCAGCAATCGTTCAAAAACGATACTGCGCTCCGCAAGTTCCATTCGAAAGTACTTCCAGAACCATTTTAATTCCCTCTGATTTCGGTGCAAACAAAAAGTGGATCCTGAAACGATCGAAAAACGATATCGTGTCAACGAATGTCGGTGGTAGCTGGATGATAAAAGATCAAATTCGAACGGAAACTTTGAATATTTCTGCCAACCACGTGGACCAACTGTATCATGATAAAAAAAAGCTAGTGGAAGAGAATTTGGTCGTCGTGGTCAAGGGAAGAAGAAAAAAGTCGAATAAAGCAATAATCGTTCGTGAAAAATAGCGGGTCTTTTGTCGACGGTAGGAAGGGAATATTTTATTTTTCGACTGGATCGAACCGATTTATTGAAAATCTGTGTAAATATTGGAGGTGCAAGAACTTTCCCAATTATACGTCATGCAAAATGAAAAACCGAGACAAAGGTAATAACGTTTTTTTTTTTAAGTTTAATTTTTCACACCTGCTTCGTTCGATCCATTTGTGACATTTCACAAAATTGCAATTTCCTAAAGAAATATCTTATCATCGGTTTCCTCCTGATGTCAAAACGAATCGGAATATTATCTTTTCGAGCAACGCTAGACGTGACATGAAAATTCATGGAGGAATTATTTCCGTGGCAGCGCAATTTAACCATCATTCCATATTTTTCGCGAGGAAAGAAAGCACACAATGGCGGGAAACCAACGACTTTTTGTCCACGCTGATATTTGGAAGATTATGAATTCAGACGACGATTTTCCGCGACTTTTCTACTTTTCATCCTTCGCACCTGTATGTAGTAATTTGAATATTGTATCCGTGTATCAGTTGGGGTAAAACGAATCTTTTTTTACTGCTTTTCAGGGTAGAAATGCTGTAAATTTTGGATTTTCTCAGGGGAAATTAACGAGCGAAACATTTGAGTGCTTGTGGTAATAGTTTTTATCATAATTGAGTATGAAATATTTCTTAAAATATTAGATCTTACAATTAACTGAAAGATACGTGCAATTTTTATCTCAGCATAAAAATAAATACCCAATTGTCTCGAAGGAAATAAATCTCGAATAATCAAACACAAGATACTTGACAATTTATTGTAGCTATAAAAAGCAACACCTTTGCGATGCAATCGAAACGTAATCTCCGGATCTCAGTTTTTAACCTTCTTTACCAATCGTAACACGAAATGTTTTCCTTCCCTTTTGTTTCCGTTATGAGCGAAAAAAAGGAACAAAATTTAACACGACCAACTCGATGGAAAAGTTTGACCGTGACGAATAACCATGTTTCACTGCGAACCGAACATTTTTTCGCCACGGTTTCCTTTTCATGAAATAAAAAAAAATAATACCACCGTTCGTTTCACAGGAAAATAACCAAACGTAAACGCTTTTATCAATGGAAAAAAGAAGTAACAGCGTTCAACGAAAGTCGGATCTGTTACGCGATGATGTATCAATTCATAGTCACCTTTCATCGAACCCCATACAGTTACCTGTGGATTTTTTCGATTCCTGATTCTTTTTACTCCCCAAAAAATGGTGTGAAATACATCTTCCGTTCCCTCACGTTTGTCGATCGGGGTTATCTTTGACTTCCCTTGATGCTTCTATTTACTTTTTCACCGGGGGTTGTACGGGTACTTGGAAAGTCGAGCGAACTCGAGCGGGTTCGGGTAGCCCGATACTTCCAAGCATGCTCAGAAGAAGTTGGGTAGCTTCGGTCCAAAGTGTTATCGTGTTACTATTTCGTTGTCGCCCAAGCTCGCCCAAGCGAAGTTTCGGGTATCCGCCCACCTCTATCGTTCATTAAACGAGGCGTTTGTTTCTAGATTGTAATTGTTTTATTAATATCAATCACTGTTTTAAACTCACCGCCAATAATATTTCATAAAACCAGTCTCTATCAGAAATAAAATTCCTTTATCGAGTGACAGTTTCCCAACGACGCGATGTCAGTTCTTTCGTTTTCCTCGATACAACAAAAACGACGCGACGGAAATTCTGTTACGAGCAAAGTAAGTTACACTTTGTAACTTCCGGTAAATAAACATCAATTAACTTGAAAAGTGTAGGTGGATCGGTGCTTTGTGCTCAAAAGAATACGTGCACTTTCCGCGTGCTCGTTCGAGCAGGGTAGCGTTGCAAAAAAAAAAAAAAGAAAAAAATTAATTAACGTTGCGGCTGGAAACGGTAGCCTGTCAAACGATGCAAAATTCTCGCCGATAATGCAATTAATTTTTCATGGGCCGGATTCGTTCGGCTTGACATAGCAAGGATATAACCCTTTGACTTTTAACACGTTGGAAAATATAGGACGGACAACGCGTCGACGTTGGCGATAAATCTGCACGGAGCTGGCATAAATCATCTCGAAATACATATTTCGAGCGCGTGCTCGTATATACGATGAACTTAAAGGAGATTTCTACACTTCCTCCCTTCCTTTTTCTACCCTTCCTCGTAAGGGAGTAAATCATTGAAAATAAAATAAAAAGGAATTCGCACGATCCGTTGCTACGAGATATTCGTTCCCCTTGGTCTTGTTCTTGTTTCCTTTACCGGCGAACGAAAAAGGGGCTTTCCAAGTTTCAGAAAGCAAAGAGGACGGTTATTTCCCGGGAAGACATTGCCGCGAAAGGAGGAAACGAAACAGGACGGAAGAAAATATTGATGTGGGCATTCTAATACCGATATACGTTATTGAGGTGGAAGTAATCTTCTCCACGATGTGGAGAAGTCGCATTCTATTTTGACACAATACAGGGATCCTCGTGGAAAAGCTTTCCGGGTGGATTGTTTTCCGTTTCAGACCGAGCACTCGCAAATGTTCAGCTCAATTAACCAACTCTTCGAAATCCTTTGTTGTGTTTCTAACATTTACACTTACAGCATGTTGAAAATGTTCGTAGCAAGAATTCCTGCTGAATTAGTGTATAACAAATTTTAATATTTTTTGTGGTCTGCAACAGTCAGTGTATAATTCTGATAAATTCTCATGCAGTAATTATCTGGAATCCGTTCAGAAATTCAATTTTTGAAAAAAGAAATCGATTTCAACTTTAATTTTGGTGTTTTAATTTTAGTTAATTTGGATTTTCTATAAAATAACAATTGTGTTTTATAAGGCATAGTATTTTTGAAAGAATTATTTTCAAAATTTACTACTTATTATCTCAGTTTTATGTTACTCTACTTCAGGTAAAACTATTTTCATAAAACCGATCGTGAAATTGATGCACTATATCTTTATACAGAATTCTACTATTAAATGGATTTAATCGAACATTTAACGGAGATAAACTGTAATTTCATCCGATTTTCGCATTAAATATTAATGATAATGGCGTCACAAATAATCAATCTCTGAATATTCGTGCAGTACCAATACGTACAAGTTACCACATTAACCATTTCATATTGCGTAATTTAGGAATATTAATTGCGAGGCTCACGAGAGAAACTAATAATGAAAAACTCGTCTTAAAATAAAAAATTTGAATTTTTGTAATTTTTCAACGATTGCAGGGATTAAAACGTACGCAGGTCGATTTTCAAATATTTGCAAAGTGCATTGCACCAGAATCCTGGACAATTGTTTACTCGCCCTACATATCGATCCCTTCAATTTTGTTCTAGGTCTCTTTTTTCTTTGTTCAAGAAAAATCCTCAGTGCCCCATACGTGAAACCCATATACCCTGCTGTCCTATGAAAATTTAAAGCAGGCCATCTCTTTAAATCAATTTAATCCGCGTTCACCACCGACGAACTAACCTGCCCTGGCTATCACGGATTTGCTGCTCGTGATATACGAAAAATTAATGATTTTGCAGAAATTCAATACCTTTTGCGCTAGATATTTTGGATGAAATCCGAATACCCCTTTTTTTTCATTCATTCGTTTTAACTAATCATAAATGGATAGTGCACAGGTTTTTTTAGAAATAAAAACTTACGCTATTCATTTTTATAGAAAAGCAAATATAGAAAAATGAATAGTGGTATGTTTTTCTTTCCAGACAAATCATCCAGAACACGTTTACAATGATTAATTGAAAAACGAAATTGAAGTTTGATATAATTAATAAAGTGTAATATTAAAATTCTGCTGAATTCTTCTGAAAATTAGGATGACTTAAATCTTTAAGTGTGTAGGTGAATGCTAGTGTCCTATGTATTTTTAGGAATTTAATTAAATTAATAGTGTAGCTTGTTTGTCCCAACTGCTTTTGAAATGGTTTTATCTCTCGTCTCTGATGTCCCAAAATGTTAGTGAGAACAATTGAGCTAAGGAGGACAGATGGTGAATTTAATCGCGAGGAGGGTATGAATGAGGGGGATGAATGCAATTTTCTAAAATTTCCCTCTCTCCTTCCATCCAGACACTCGAAGGCTTTCCAAATGACCTACATTATTCCTCGTGCATTCTCCTCTCCACTGAATATCCTTGCTTGTTCCGATAATCTGCTTGAACGTCCGATAACTTATCATTAGACAAAGTGTTTCTGCCTTGGCTTGGATTAGCACACGTCTATTCCAACGACTGTTTCCGTGTTGCAAGGGTTTCAACCCCCAAGTGGGTTGTTCACCGAACAATGGTAGGTTAACCTAGTGTCAACGAAGTTGGTATTAGCGTGGAGCATTGTAACGCCATGCAATTCAGTTTTCCAGAGTGTAACGTGAAAGAAATTGTATTCCGAAATTCTCATTATATTCGCAATTAATTATGTTCACCGTAAACTACAAAGGCACTACGGCTACTTGCGAATAATTGCCACTTATTGTCAGAAATATTATCATAAATTAACCTCAGGAATAAAATAGGGGAGGAGCGTCATCGTTACTAATTAGAAAATATTGAATCAACATATATTATGTTTCTCATAATTATCATTTGAAATAGATTAATTTAATTGGATATGAAACTGTTGATTCGTGTAGTTTAATACTCTCCTCCGACAATTAATACAGTAATTATTGCTTATAATCCGCGGAAGAAATAATATTAAAATCCGTCAATAATACCAATATGATTTTAAACAGATCATTGATATTTAAAATTTAATTAAAATTTCGTTTTATAAATTCAGTGTTGTTATAAAGGCGACTCGGTGGCGAATAAGGAGATAAAGAAAAGGAAGGGAAAAGAATTTACAGGGGTGAATCGAGGTTTCTCGATGTCTCGAAACAACGGTGATATAGCGGCCCCCTCCATTCCCAAGCCACCCTTAAACTACCCTTGCTGTAGCGGTGTATGTATGTCAAGGAAGTTTATGTATCGCAGTTGACTATGATATCGCATCTTTCTGTATACGCACGCGTGCATAAAGTTTACTAAAGGCGTTTATGCACACGCCAGCATTATCATGTACTCCCTTTCGAACTCGTCTTCTAAGACACTTCCGCGTGTATCTAATTACGGTTATTAGTAATGCGCGAAGTAGAGCATTACGCGATCTAAAAATGGACTTATCGTTATTCGTGCCATTCAGAAATTGTTTGCATCCACTTATAAATTGTTATATCTTCAATAAAAAGAATTGAACACCTACTTAAATTCACGTAACATTTAAAATTAGAAAGAATTTGCATTTCAGTTTTATAATTCTCCAAGTAATACTTAGAAATAAACGTCATAAAATTATGCACCCCAATTACACGTTACAATTAGAAGCCTCGGATTGCAGTAAAACATTAAACGCAATAAATTACGTGCACTGAACGTCGCACGATGTAAATTTCTTCGTGTTGACACTTGATACAAAACCAGATACGCCCATAATTTTGTGAACGTATTATTACGAGGAACGATTTTTCCTTGAAAATGTTCAAACGTACTCGCATATAAATCTTCGTGTCTTTATTAAACACGTGTGGACTGTAATTATGCTAGCTCTCCCTCCGTATTCAAGCTAAGAATAAGTCACGCGTGTTGCGCGTTAACGGCGTTAAAAGATAAGTCATAATTTCAAACCGCGATAAAATAAGCACCGAAACTACAACAGTGAAGTATTTAAGCCTGAATAAAATATTACTGTTGCAAGCGATTGTCTGGTAAAAATTGTTGTTTATTAGAACGGGAGCATACCGGGTCAATAATTTTTAATTACCATCAAATGTTTTGCAATTACTTTTAATGAAAATTTGAAATATCATTTGTTTCCCCGCTGGATTATAAACTACTGAATTCACGGTAATATTAAAATTCGTGGAAGAATTTTTGCTGCTGACACAGATATTAAAATTTTAGAATATTACGATGTCTGTACACTCGCCATTAAATCAGCCTTCCCGCCCTTTTCCTTAGGCATCCCTGGGGGAAATGACGATGTAAGAAATGAGCCCTTAAAAAATTAAGATTTTCAGAATTTCTGCTTATCTTATATCCCCATTTTTCCTATGGAAAATTATTACCATTATTAACAGCTAAAGTTTTAAAATTTATTTCGGAGCATACAGAGCACTATATTTCTCAAAAATAGACTTTTTTCATAAATTAAGAAGTCAATACATTGTCGTATTTTATTTTTCGTCAGTAACATACATATACACAAAAGGGGGTACACGTACACGTGATATTTTATCCGTGATGCATAGTCTAGAATGCCAGTTTCTAACGTCATGGCTATCGCATAAAGTAGAAGCAGTCTGAATAACCACGCGATGCAAAAATTCAAGAGTTTCGTTAAATTTCGATACAGAGAGAATGAAAAAAGATAGAAGCGAGTGAACCGGTGAACTTTGCGTGGCACATCGTCGATACGTATCATTTAAATACACTATTACACTTTCTCAACCAGTCAGCCAACTTATTTTCTATCTCTTCGAAGTTTAATCTCCTTGCCGGGTGCAAAATTTTTCTTCAACTTTTAGTTAGCGAACAAGTTACCCGCGTTTCCGGGAGAAGTAAATTGACAAGTACGCGCAGTCGTGTAACACAGGAAATTATATTTTTCGAAAAATTAAAAGGTAGCTTTCGCTGGACCGAATAGCAAACGGAAGTGGCTACCTCTTTCACTTTGAAGAAATTCTTTTTTTTATTATGAATTAATTACATTTTAGTTTCCTTTCAAGTAAAGTTTTCAATAGGCTACAATAAGTTGAGTTGTTAACGTAATAGTTAAAAACTTTTGCTTTTTTTTAAAAATAATTTTTTGAATTTACATGTATTACTAAACTGGTAAATTTTTAAATTTTAAATTAAAAGGAATTACTAAAAATGTGGAATATTATACGTTACGGATGATTTGATGAAATCTGTGTTTTTTGATCGGGATATAACAGAGCCTGGATTATTTACAGAAAAATCTATTCTGTCTTATTCAATTTAATTTTGAAATTAAATGGGATTTGCTCACGTTTCATTCAGTTCTCATTCATCAGTATACGGTTAGTATTACATGTACCTATATAAAATTCAATATATTAAGATCAGTTGAAATGTTAATTAAAATTGGGAACGAATACAAGCAAAGTATAGCTTTTCGTTATTCGTTGTATTCAAAATATATTTCACAATTAACGTTAAAACTAATTATCGATATTTTGATAAAAAGCATTTCTTGTAATTAGTTTTGTTTAAGTGGTATCTTTTATTCGTGATTAAGATTTCTTGTTAATACATATTAGGATCGATCATAAACGAGCATAATTGATCGTAAGGGCAAGCACAATCTTCTAAGCTCCGCTGTTGATTCTCCGTCCGCAGAAATTTTCGCCCAGTCGGATCGCATCATTATGCATATTGCGTACGATTTATCACGTGCGACCAGTTTGAAGGCAATGCAATTAATGCGACCCGCAATTAAATTAATAACTATATTACGATCAACCGTTCCTGAATGTTGGACGCATTGCGTATTCCGTCAAAGCGTCGTTCGTTATGCTTCGTCCACAGAACGTGGAAAAAAGAATTTGCCGGACACGTGCGAGAGAAATTTCCATCCAAAATATGTTTGGCTGTGTTCACGAGATTATAATCAGATTCTGGACCAACAGAAATATCCCTTCATAAATTAAACATTCTCGCAGGCATGTAATTTTTCACTGCCTTTGTTCCCTTCCGTTTGAATTCGAGCCGCGTTTTACTGAAATATTATGCTTCTTCTGTGTTCACCTTTCACTCGCAGCGGAGAACACCATCAGCCCCGAGTATTTCTTTTAGAATTTGAAGCCGTTTCGTTTTCCTATGAGTTTCATATATTATAAATTTAATACCGCCCGTTATTCGCTCTTTAAATGAATCCTTGCAGGTCTCCATAGTGAAACGTTACTTTATATAAATACGTTTACTCATGCGATAATTAATTCCAGAATTTTGTTCATTTTGAAACTGATGAGAAAGTGTTCTGCATATATTCATCTTTTAATATTGTATTGATCAGCGAAGGATTAAGGGTAGATTTAAAGGGAGTTACAGCCCCAGGCCATACTTTCCAGCGGGCCCTTTGTAAATCTTCTATTCTCTATCTCGAAAATATTACGATTAAATTTGTGGTTAAATATTACTTAACTTTATTTCAAATAAATTTTAATTATGAGATTAAGAGGATCCTTCGAGGTTTGGCAGCAGGTTTAATTTCATTATTTTGATGAAATTAATCTTTTTTACTGTTTGTAAGAGAATTAATCTACAGTCAAAATGAAAGATTAAAACCCTTTTTCTCTATTTGAACCAACAATGAGGAAAAGCTCGGTTACGCATCGCTTTATATCTCTATGTACCCGGCTTTGTGATTTTCGCGGCTATGAACGTCTAATCCTCTAATTGCACACCAACAACGGTGAAAGAAGAGGCTGCCATGTCTGTAATCGACACATGAGTAGTTTACGAGCCGCGTCGGAATAGCACAATGCCGGCAACGTGTCAACGAAACTATTTCCCAAGCAAATCGACGATCCATTTCACCCGTATTTCTCGAACCAGTATCGAAGCATATAAACGATGAATCCGCTTTAATCGAGATGCAATCGCGCAGATGCGAATCGTAAAACGTCCTGGAAATCGTTACCAAGAATCGTTCGACGATGTTGGATTTATCGTAATTAATAAGACGTTTACCGGATTGCTATTGGGACGGGGGAATCGTAATTGCTCGATTGATTTCTGTTTACTTAAGAAGGAAGTCTTTGCGACGATAAAAATGATTTCAGGACAGATGGAGATTTAATTTTCAATCTGTACTTGAATTCCTTTTTACTCTTGTTATTCAAGAAAATATAATGAAAAAAGAAATGTCAATCGTTTCGATAACAATAATTATTCTTTATTCTTTGCTCAAAATCATATACACGTAAATTTGTAATCACAGAGTTTATCAATGGATGAAAGTTCATTAAAATTGGATAATGAGGCTCGGAGTTTAGAAGCTTTCCGTACAAGTGCAAACCGTCTTAACACCAAGAATTAAACGAAGCCAATTCTCCATTTCCTTGGCACGTTTGATAGTGCATGCTCATTCCCTATCTTCGTTTCGAAGGATAATTTAACTCCTTGCTGAGTGTCCAAGTAGCAGTAACTATGAGTATCTAGAATTTGTGTCAATTTTTAAATGATTGTGTACGTTGGTGTAAGTAGATAGGGGCCAGAGTGGGACTGGTCCTCATATAAATCTAGACTGGCCTTTTAAGACTCCAAAATTCTGAAATTTCAAATTTTCAGATTACTTACACTCTTTTAAGACTGGATTTTAAGACTCCAAAATTCTGAAATTTCAAATTTTCAGATTACTTACATTTTAAAATTCCCAACTTCCAAATTACTAAAATTACAGGGTTCCAAAATTCTCAAATTCCAGGTCCTAAAAATTTCAAAATTATAAAGTTATAAAATTATAAAATTTCTAAGGGAGCTGGCCCACTCCAAGAAAAAGTCCAAGTCACACCAATTGTTTTAACACCTTTCTATATTATATTCCGCAGCGAAATAGTTGAAGATGTGCGACAAGGCTTTATCGTTTTAAAAGAATTTTCATCAATGTAAGATTAAATATGCAGTTTTTAACGTGTTCCTTTTTTTTCACTTCCCTCGTTTACCTTTTTCTGACATGTTGACCATACTTTCCCGACACTTTGAATAACGATGTAAGGAAATCGATATCGTGGTACCAACGGTGTTTTCTACAACGCTCTATTAATTTCAGTTTCTACGTTCGCTCCTTGTGCTACATGATTAATTATGAAGGTGATAGCTTCATTATCCACGGTTATATAAACGTAATTGGAGACACAAGGGTCGAATGTTTGTGAACGTTTATTACCATTTTGTGATGCACAAAATTGAAAAAAAATATTTCCTGATCGATAACAGTAACATTCTATATATTAATGAAATGTGTATGCGCTAACTTTTATTAAAATTACAATTTTAGACAGATAAATGCTAGTTTCGAAAACTTTTGTCATCAAATTAAATTAGAATTCCTGTATTTAGAAATTCACCACCTGGTATATAATAACGCAATGGAACTCTGCTGTTTACTCTCGCGTCCATTTTGTATTATCTAAATTAATTATCGCCGGTGGCAGGTTCTATGAGCGCATGGTTACCAATTTCAGAGGTTAATAAAGCATTTATAAATCTTCATTAATAAAATATTTAGTAGTTATTTCTTGGTACTTCCTCTGAATTGTTTTTTTTTTAATAGAAATATGAAACTCACTTGCTCGATGGGAAAAGAATTTTACGTGAAAAAATTACAGTACAATCATGGGTAACGCGTTGTTTCACTATCCGGTGACACAAGCATTTCGGTGTCGCGATACAGCGTGCGCGATATAATTAAAATTCCTGAGCTTCTATTAAAGCTGATCATCTCTAATAAGCGTGGCAACACGCACGAAACCTCAATTGCTACACGAATCAACGTACACTTCATTACTACTGAAATTACAATGTAAAGCTGTCGCGCGAACAATCATCCGTACCGTGTAATCTAATTACATTTTCCTATAATTATTACGACCCTCGACAACGTGTTTGTCAATCTTTGTGATCATCATTGCGTAAAGACAGCTCTGAACGAGAATTTGTAAACGTATTGATAAAACAACCTTTGATCTTTTACAAATTAATTTATGAATTAATTTTTCGCCTCCCTTAGTTAATAAACTTGGTTCAAAAATTAAAATTTATTCCGAACAAAATTGCATTCTATATTTTTCAATATAGTAAATAGAAAGCTTGTAACTGAACCTCCTGAAAAGTCCGACCCAGGGCTGCCCCCCTTAGACCTTCCCTTAATCCAGCGCTGCTTCTGATGCTTAAGAATAATTCCAAAAAGAAAGGCGTGGTATTTTTGGCAGCAATAAACTCTATCTTTATTATCTTTCCTTTATCTTCTCCTTCCTTTAACGGTCTTTTTTCTTGTTTGCCGAAAGAATATTGCGTCCCTGGGTAAACATTTAATCTTCGTAAACAAAATGTAACGATGTTCTTGTGTCGCAATACGAGCAAATAAATTTCACGGACTTTTTAGTGTGTTTACCGCAGCTTGACTTAAAACGAAACGATCCAGGCTTTCCAAATTTTCCACCATTAAAAGATACATTTGTCTGATACTTCTTCTACATGTTCGAAATTAAAACCGAACGATATTTCAATGAAATACAACACATTTTTTTTTCTACCGAGCATTCAAAGTTTTAGAATTCTCTGCCTGATGGTGCTTCGTTCGCTCAACAAATTGAACATTTAATAATGTCCCTCGTAACAGGGAATTTCTACGTTTCTCATTGTCGGTCTAAAGTGGATGAAACTTTCAGTTTGAATAATAGTTGTCCGGATTTGCGTTGTAGTCTGTTTTAAATCCGACCAAGGCAAAAACAATGAAAACAAGGTTAATTAGGCCCGTAGTTTACCTCGATACAAATGGAAAGGTAGCAAATTGAAAGAAGCCATTTTTGACCCAATCCCAGGGAACTACTCTTTTATATCGTCATGTTAATTATTCGCAATTAAACAATGAGATTCGACAACAGACAATCGTGGTGAAATAAAGCAAAAATGTAGTTTTTGTAATTCATTTTATTGGGTGGGATAATTAAACTAAGTTACTTTAAATTGTGATTATGACAAAATGAATCAGATGGACGAATACGTTTCGAAAGAAAATCAATGATATGTACAAATTCACGAGACTAACAATGTTTATGTTTATCTCATTTAATATTAATTGAATTCCTGTATTCTATTCAGCAAAAGAATCTGTATTTTTGTATGTTATAGTTGGAGCAAGTAGTACAAGTCGATATTACGCGAAACGTCTTCATCCATCACAAGATACTTCCTGTTTTAAGTTATATGAGTGTAGAAAATTTGTAATGCTAGTTAGCTCGCAGCACTAAACCTATTAATATTCTACCATATTCTAGTTTACCATGAATAACAATGACCCATAGACAAAACATTTCATAACTACTGTATTAACCTTCTTTACACCAAAGTGTAATCCTCGCGTAAACCCTTCTCAGCACCATAATTCCTCGCAATAATCCTAATTCCGAGTAACTCCCTCTATAATCATTCTTTACAATTTCCATGATAATGATAATCGTTTTAGTAAAAGGGCCAGGATGGAAGCGGCAGAGCACCGGTTCGTTAGCGAAATGCACCCTTTCAAATGGAAATAACAAAAATAATAAACCTTCCGGGGGAACAAAGTGCCTCGCCATCTCGCATTCCAGATTTACACGAAGCATCCATGGAAACAAGGAATTGCGTACGACTTCAACCCGTTGAATGCGCTCCGCTTCTGGATGACGGGGTTAACGCGACACTATAAGCTTGTGACGTCTCTTAGACGGCTGCAAGTATAACGTTACAAACGAGATGCAATCCACCTACCAATCTACCTGCTCACGTACCACGTCCCAGTTTTTCAAGAACGACAACTTGTGCGTACGTGATCTGTCGCAAAGATAATGACTAGACTTGGGGGATGCTATGTACATTTAACCCTTTCGCTCCCAGTGCATTTCGCAAGAAAGTCATTCACTATGCATGGAACAGCGAATCGCTATCCGATAGGTGAAATATTCTAAATTTAAAAACATAATTTTCAAATCGCTACGTAGGAAAGAAATTATTGCACAAAATCTTTTTCATGGTTTTAGAATGTTCTTGAGCAATGTGTTAATTTACATTCCGCGGATGTACTTAATCCAACTCCTTATTAATAGGCGTGTTAATTACACGTTTACGCACACCTGGTAAAACAGTGGCGACACATACCTCAAAAGCGACTAACGGTGACTTGAAGCAAACAACTTTGGCAGCTAAACTTCTCACTGGCAAACTACAACCCTCTAACGATGTATCTTCGTCACAAGGGTTAACTCTTGCAACACTATACGATTATAATGCGATCGACAACGTTGCGGACGTTGTAATTTGGTCGATTACGTTCAGTATCTATTGATTAACTGTATAGGCAAATAATCTAATAGTTGTGAATTGAAAATCATTAGAGTTCTCTTCAAACTAGTTCTCGAAGAAGATAATATTTTTAAAGGTAAATAAAGTAGTGAATGGAACATTGTTTCGACGAAACTCGAATCACGTAACAACACTGTTAACAGTTCACGAACACAACGTGTAATAAACAAGAAAGGAATACAAAGCAGGAAACGGAGGTAATATGTACTCGAGGACTTCCTACGAAAGTATATTACAACGAATTACATTGCCATTACTATTAAACGACACGGCAAAATGCCCAAAGAATGGTAAAACCTCCTTTCTGTATCCTTGCCAAGCTGTGTTTCTTACGACGGCAATCGTGATCGTTTCAAACATTACATTCTATTAAGGTAAGCTACCGATATCGTTTCTTTAAATGAACAAAAATTTTATACGAGCCTCGTAAAATTTCTGTATGAACCAAGTGAAAATAACTTTCGGAGAAACAGTAAAATTTAGGAAATGAAAATAACATGAAATAGAAAACTAAATTAAAATTGGGGCTCTCTCCATGGTCCGAGGGTTGAGTTTGACTCTGCCAAAGTTAAGTTTATAGCTTCTCTAATCAAAAGTAGATAACAGAATACATTATTTCTAAGCCACGGTAGTTAAGGATTAAAGTTAAAACTTAACAGCTGTATGGATTGTAGGTTTAAAAATTTTGCAAACTTTAGCGTTCGACGAGCTTATCGTTAAATTGTACACCAAGGAGCTCCATACTCAGTGAATGTTTCTTATCTTTCAAGGTATTTCTCGTGTACCTTTCCCTTGGCTATCTTTCTTTTCCGCTACTTTCCTTCCCTTCTTACGCGTGAAAAACCTTCATGGCTTCCTCGAGTTCGAAATAAAATTTCCATTTGGTCGGGTTTGAAAACCGCTAGAAAGCACTCTCAGAAAATTGCGATCCCTGTAAGTAAGTCTCACAAAGAGACAGTGCCCAGCAATCAACAATAAAAAGCTGGATTATCTGTTTGCTGTCGTATCACTGAACAGCTGGCAATATTGATATTAAACCAGGTTTTCTTCAATTAGAAATGTTACCACGACTTTGGTTAATTACCAGTGTGAAATATTATTAAAAATAATTTAATTAATTAATGACAAATGACATAAAATTCAATAAGTCAAATTTATTTTTTATTTATCTATTTTAAAAGCTTGCTCTATTAAAAATAATACTTTTGAAAATGTAAAAGCTTTTGAATAATAACAATATTGCACACTTGTTGCTGAATGTGCCATCGATTTAATCGAGGACACGTTTGCTATGTTAAAGTTAAATATTGCCAATTGAGAATCCTCGTAGAGTTAACGGCCTAAGTATCCTTAAGCACCAATTACGTAATTGACTTCTTTATTGTATCAAATGTTTGCCTACTGTGATTCATTATTACTTTCTCAAATGACCGTAGATCCTATTATTAAAGAATATTAAATAAACTTAATTGTAATTGAGGTACGAGGAAGGAAGAAGGCTGTTAAAACAAAAATAATATAAACGCCGTCTGAGGTGCTATTTAAAAAAGTGTCAGTGACTTTGTTTCTTTGTCGAACAAAGAATATTTTGGCAATATTTAATTTTATAATTTTTCTGTCAACCAATCTTTATTTATGACCTTCTTTATCCGATTATCGGAACTATCTATAAGATCGTTACAATGAACACCCCATATAATAAATACAGTAACGTAGAGGGTTGGTGCCAACATGAATTTGGCACAGCACCCAACATGTTAAAGGAACCTCGTCAAAAGTCGAATCCTCCACGAAAATCGGTTTGCCGGTTCTTACGGATGGTACGAGGGCATTTTCCAAACTGCACATGTCGACATAACGATTACTTTGCAATTTAAATACACGTAGTCCCGCTTAAAGGGGATCATTTCTAAGCCGTGTTTCGGTATGCACGAACCCCCAAGGCACCGGGTCGATTAGCACATGATTCACCGGTGAATGAAAGAGACCTCATAAATAGGAAACGATATCCCAAGAAAAAATACGTAAGTACGATGTGTTTTAGCGCGCCTAGCAAGTCTGAACGATAAGGTTAACTATAGGTACGAACGGAGAAAGGGAGGGTTTTGAATAACTAAAGTGAAAGTTAACAAGAATCTGCATCGACTACCCTACAGCGGCAAAGGAACGGTTTCATGATTATTTCAAGACGCTTTTCCCCTGTTCGAATCGCCAGGAAAGGTTGGCATAATGAAAAGACCGCTTTCCAGCGGTTCATTTCTAACAAAGGATATTTGAAACGCGAATTTCCTTCAGCGACTGATAGAAATTCTTGACCATATAGCGAAACGCGAAAACTGAACTTAGAACTCGTCCGAGGGTTAATCTCATTATTTCTGAAGTAAAATGATTTCCCTTCGATACTAATTTCGAATAACAATGAATATGAAATAATTTTTCGGAAATGTCTCATCTGACAGAAATAATACGTTTCCAGTATTTCCTAATCAGTGAGCTCGAGTTCCTCTCCGCTCTAGTCTTTTTAAAGTTAAAAATACCCGAGAACTGTTCAGCTTCAACGGAACAATAACACAACAGGCAAATAGGAAGCATAGAAAGAAGTATGCCAAGGGTACGGTCACGACAGTATCCGCTCAATAATTTCCTGCTATATAATTCCCTGTAAGGAACGCCCCCTGTTCACTCATGCACGTGCATCTCACTTTCTCAATGAACGTATACCTTCGTCGCATAAGCAAATGAACTGTAAAAAATACACCCACATCATTGATGCTCGACGATTTCTCGTTTCTTAGAAAAGCCCGTTAACAGAGCTCCGAAAGCGGTGAATTATCGAACAGCTATTGCACTAGGATTCCTCGATGTATTAGTTGCATAACGGTTCATAGATATGTGGCTCGTGTTCTAAAAACCCTTCCGTTCTCATGAAAGCGAATTGGAAGGACACGCAACACCCTCGGACGAGCGTCGGAAATGGAAGAAAAAGAAACGAGAGAAAGAAAGAAAGAAAGAAAATAGCTCCGCTGCTCTATTCGTACATAGTCGCAAGCAGAAAACACGACGAGATAAAACACGTGGGGCTATACGTACATCGCGTGTAGTTAGATATGTGCTTTAACCCTTTCAGTGCTATTGGAGCTTACAGGCGGCCGAGAAATTCCCTCGGTCTGTGCTACAGGCACCTCCAGGCATTCAACTAATTTTACTAATCATAAACTATCATCCCTTCCGAGTTTCCGACAGCAATTGTTTAGCAAATATCAGACAGATCGTATATCTTGAAATTTTCTAAATGCAACTTCCATATTTTCACTTGGCAACAAATATTTCTTACATTATTCGCTAAAGAATACGCGTCGTTTGCTAGTTTTCTTTTGCCTGCGGTATTTGTTTCGCATTAGTCTGTACTGCAGCGAAAAAATTAAACAAATATTAAACACTGGAGTATTGTAAAGGGCTCGCTAAAACTCCTAACGTCATCAGAAACAATTTGTTGCTACGTCATCGGTTAACCGATCGTTCAATACGCTTCTCAGCTATTGTTGAAGGAAGAGGATACCATCGTTGGCTGATCAACAAATCGAATTTAAAATGGAATATTTGCGAATAATTTCATAAAAATCATTTGATGCATTTTTGCATATCAATCACACGTGTATCGAGGAAACGGAGGATCAGAGAGCGCTAACCTTGAACGTATGCCAGCAGAAAGAGGTAGATGAGGAACCAACTCCGTATCATCGTATTTATCGTTCACCGGCACTTGACACTTTATTCGTGGCAAGATACATACACCTCTTCGTCACCAATTGATCGCCATTTGCATCACGACCACATTCGTACACTTCGACGGCACACGAGACAATAAACGACCGCGACACGGTTTATATTCGAATGAAAAATCAGTCGTTTGTTAGGCGAATCGCTAAAGTGCATTAAAAGTGCACTACGGGCGGAGTGCGCCGAGCAACGTTCTGCGAGGACGAACGAAAGCAAACTGAGCCAGTATTCGCTATTCGACTCCGTATCCACCCTCTCCACCCTTCCCCGCGCGTCAGCTGACAGCGCCGTTCTACTCGCGCTCCCTACCACAGGGCAAACCTGGCTAAAATGATATTTCAAATAAAAAATAGAAATACTTTCGGAAACTTTATTTTGTACTTTAGTTATGTTATAATATTCCATTATTATTTCTATTAAAAATTCCTCTTACTATACTTCGGGTAAATATTTTTAATATAATTATATTGATAATTATTAATTATAGCAAATCTAAAGATATTGTTATATTTAGATGACAATATTTCAATAATTATTTTCGATAGCTTCTGGTAGAAGTATATCCAGATCTGCTACGGGGTCACCCCTCTTTCCGCTGAATCCCACCCGGCGCTCGCACCCTTTCCAGACCCGCGCATCCGAAACCCCACCTGACGCTTCCGACAATCCGTTTGCATCGTCTTCCTCGCTCATTTTTCTATCGGTATTATCCACCTCTTTTCTGTTTCCTGCCGCCCCTCGACCCCTTTTTAACCGACCTTATCGTGAACCACCGATGCGCTCGAGCGATGTTACAAGCCCCCATACTGCGGTTTCTTATTTCTATATGTCAATTCATCACGCTTTGTAGATTATTGCGGTGTACAGTGCCGAGTACAGTAGGATGCTTTTAAAAAAGAACCGATGTAGAGGAAGGAGATCCCATTATTCTTTCTAATACTCGTATTATTTGTAGGTTCGGTTATATGAGACGAGTATTTGGTTCGGTATTTCAAAGGAAATAAGTGAAACAATTAATGCGTATTATATATAGCAATGGCTTACCACTAGTGGAGGCCTCTTTTTTTTAGCCGGTCATTTTCTCTCGGCAAGGCTAGCGTGTTCGACAATGTACACTCAGCTACAATGTAGGCTTCTGTTGATTAAGAGTAAGTTTAAGGGGAGGAGCCACTCACCATTTGCCTTTAATCTTGAGAGAACTCTGGAAGAACCTTAGGCGAGCCAGGGAGAACCTAAAGAGAACCTAACCCAGAACTTCATGTGGTCATATGTAAAGAAGATGGACAAATAAGGAAAATGGTGAGGCGCTCCTACACTTTCCTTTAACAAGTGAAGTCTAAGTCTAAAAATGCTACAGTACACATTTACATTGTGTTCTTTGTTTGAAGACACTTTTAATATCTTACAATTTGAGAAGGATTTTAGTGTAAACAGTTAAAAAATTAATTTTGTTGGGTTTAATAATTGCTTTTAATTTAGTTCTAAAGCGTCTACACTAGGATACTTTCTAAATAACAACAAGGATTTAGATTAAACCGATACTATTCGATATGGACAGTGCTCTCTCTAATTCTTCGTTCTTCGCACTTCTCGCGCATCGCTCGATCTTTATACCCTATGGTGCGATTATTAAGCGGGTTGCTGATGGTTCAATGAATTCTTATAGGTCCGCACAGTAAATTCCAATTTATGGGAAGTTACTTTTTATTAGTGTAGCACAGTCGTATTGGTTCGCGTAAAATTGCTTACCAGGACCACGAACTCGTTACTTTGTCGGTTACCGGTGGTCAGTTGCACTCGGTTCAACGCGTTCTATCACCTGTTCTATATTTGCGGTTATAATTTCGATCTGTCTTGTTTGTATCCGACTGGTATTCGCGTTACTAGAAATTTTTTTTATCTATCTAATTAAAAACACTCGTACGAGGTACTTGAGATTGTGGATACTTGAGATTGTGAAGATTTTCGATACGATTTGTTCGAAATGAAAATTCTCCCTCATGAAATTTTGAACACCTTTAGCGTCAACTATTAAACTATTCTAGACTACACGTCGACCATTTGGAACGCGTAATAAAATAGAAACGAGCGCCATAGTCGTACGATTCATGTGTACCCATTAACAGTTCACTGATACTTTTTGAAATTTGTAAGCCAGTATTTTCACGATGTTCTGGCTCGATTCTTTTTTATCTCTTTTTGCGGGATTTCACAATATCGGAATAGTTCTGACGAAGCGAGGGTATGAGGTTAAAAATTCAGACAAAAATCCTGATGAAAAGAGGTGGGTTGATGAGGGTTTCGCTTAAATTTCAAGATCCTCACGGTGACATGCTTTCAAAAGCGTCTCGCTTCGAATGAAAAGCGGGATACTTAAAAATAAAGAATTTGGAGGACACGATTGTCGATGCAAGAACGGTATTGACAAATTTGTCATTCCCGTTCAATGCCTGGCCTGTTTCCTACGCATATCCTGACGCTGACAGCACTTCACCGCTTCTCGCGGATTCGTTCGCGTTTTCTTGCTTATTTTTCTTTTTATCAGAGGAGATCTCGCTTCTTTTATGCCAACCAATGGATTCTTTATACTTCATAACGTACTTAATTGATGTCACGATACACGTCGATGCCTCAGTTTCATCGTTCGATAATTCTTTTCGTTTCACACCCGTTACAAACGATATTCTAATCGATGAATATACTCTTTCGGTATATTTTATAAAAGTCAAGGTATTTCATACCAAATGGATTGGTCTATTAAGTAATTATTCAATATTTTAAATATGATTCTAAAATAATTTAAGTTAGCTTTTCGTACAAATATCTCAATGTACGTTTGTTGGGTGAGCATAAATGAAAAAGAAAAGATGGTAATACATACCGTAGCCTGAAGATCTCGAGAAAGTCCGAGCTTTTGTTGGACGTCAGTGGCAAAGGTATAAAGCAAATTTACCAAAGATGCCCGTCTAACCGAGAGAAACAGCATCGAAGCTTGACATTTAAGCTTTGACGGTGCCGGCACCTTGAGATATAGTAGGTATAGCCGCCTCTAAAGGCTATTTATTTCCAATCTTCTGCGTTCACTCGCTTTTATACCTCCGGGAATGATATTCGCCCGAGCGAATTGATCTACGTTAACACGCTGAATACCGTGCAGGACATCGGTGACCCGTACCGCGAATTCAATATAATCCAATAATTGTAGAAGAGAAATTTTAGAAAATCCTAAATTGTATTCATTTTATAAGATAGCAAGTGACGAGTTGAAATTGGAAAATGGAATTGTTCAATGGTAAATTCATTTTGACTGTAGCAATAACATGTTAAAGTATCAAGTATGTCTGATTGTTCACTTTCGCGCCACGTTTGTTGATCTTCGTTAGAATTCTTATCATTAAGTCGACAAAGAACACAATGGTATCAACCATTGGTGATACAGTTTCTCATACCCAAGCACGAAAATCGATAAATAAGGACACAGCTCCCATTTGCATTATATTAACCCTCGCGTCACGTCAATTCCATTTTCCAGACTGCCAAGTCAATTTCATGCTGAACGTATTTGCCCATGTTCATTCTAATAACCAGTCGTGTTTCGTTGGCTGGTGGATTACAATTTATCCGTACTGGATGTATATTTCGCTGTGGGATATTTTAAGACCAACTTGTAGATCTTAATTAACGCTCTAATTAAATAAATCCGGAAAATTCTAGCGGAAATATTTTCCTTCGTACATTTCCTATTTAAATATTTCATACATCGACTTCTATCGCGATAATCAGTATTCTGGTTTCGATATAGCTACCGAATTGAAACATTCGATTACAAAATCAATCAAATCACTTTCAATAATTCCTTGAATTAATCAACGCAGGATTGGATTAAGATTTCTGGAGTCCAGGGCTATCAAACCTTGGTTCAACAAAAATTGGAATTTATTCTAAATAAAAATGAATAACATTTAGTCGTAAAGAAAAGGGATAGCAACAGTAGAATTACGTTCAATATTTTTTGACATAATATATGAAGCCTCGGGCTATAGCCTCCCCTTAAACCTTCCCATTTAATGTTATAATTCTCGTACAATTTATTTGAAGCTCTAAGCAGTTTCTGAAACTTTTATATAACTATCAGAATTAATGCTATCGTTGAAAATGTTGCTGGTCGATACTCTGTATTATTAATAAATTTTCCTTTTAGAGCCCGCGTCTGCAGTCACTTCCTGTATCGAACGATTAAATTTTTAAGCACTCGGTTTCCTGTCGCAGCATACGTGACACCTATTATCAAAATAAACAGTACCAAGCACCCGACGAAAACGCGAATGATCAGCACTGTACTGATTCATTGGTAACGTAATCAATTGTCACGAAAACCTCCCGTGTGTGCAGTGTTTCCGGACACGCGGCATTGATATTTCAACGATGTTCGAAACAATGAAGTGTATTTTAGCCAAGTTATGTTCACAATGGCCGCGGACAAAATCAGTTCATTGTTCCGGGGGTTCGTTAGCAAACACGTACTGTCGATATTTCTGAAACAAATCAGCCGAGGCCTTGCGTCGCACATCCGGTAATGAACTTCCGTTTCTATACTTTGCTCGAGAATTTCACTCTCGAACCTGGTTGTTACAAACATTCACAATGCTCCAGCTATTCGTTGCTTTCCGATGGTTCTGTCATTCTTCTTTGCTCGACAAGGATCGAGGATAGGTATGATGATGGAAGAAACCTTTAGATCTATAAATGTCTTTCGCTTGAAAATTCTGTAGTAGTTACATGATGCAGTGTCATTCTCATTATATCTCCATTATCGATATCTCTGATCATCGGTATTAGTTGTTCTTAATGCATTTCACTTGAAATTTGATAAAATTTGACATGGGTGTCATGTTCCACTACATGCCCATATGTATACATATAAGCCACATACTGGTCCTGACTGTGCACCTTATATCCAGGCACCGCTGTATACATATTTGATCAAGTGGTCCTCAAACGTACTAAAACTGCAGTATAATCGATTTTCAAGTGTTGAGGGATCATGTTGTTAATCGTTTCAGCAAACTGATACGTTTAACCACAAAACCATCGTAAACGTTCCTATTAAGTGCACAGTTTGGCGAGGAGCGTTCAAATTTACCCAGTGTTGTGTTTTTTCGAATGTAGTACACTGGTACAGGAAAACATTCAAACAGTTAAAATAAATATACCTTTCATTTAAAATAATGATTACCTTTTATCGTACGGGATTCAATCCAAATTAGAAAGGAATGAAATAGTAATTGCAATTATCAATTATTATCGTCATTTTTGTATTTTAAATTAAATTTGGAAATATAAAATACAAATAAAAATTGTTTTCTTTTCAACAATTTATACTTTAACTTTTTAATATACTTATGTATTTATAAATTAAATAAACGAAATGATTGTTTAATTGTTGATTGCCTATAAACCGAAATAGTGTTTCACGTTGCTTCACAAAACCTGATTATAAAATATGATTAGAAAATAGTCATATTTGATTAATACCGAGAATAAAGTCGAGGATGGCGACCGAACGACCGCAATCTAAGCGAAATTACTGTTGGCCAGTAGAAAATATTCGACATTGCAAAACAGAGCACGAACCAATATCGCGGCAACAATAATAAAACAGCGGTGTCGTAACGCCGGTAATATATCGTGCTATTGGAAACTACTAAAAATACAAATCAAAATCGATCAATGTAGAATCAATATAAACTCCACTGGGCATACTTTGAACAATCCTCGTGCTTCCAATTTTTCAGCGTAACATTTAAAGACAACTATTCTACCTTTATTTTTCTATTATATTATTTAAAATAATGACAGACGTTTTTCAATGAATTCATCCAATAAATTTAGTCTAATTAGTAGTCCCTTTGTGGTACTATTACGATTAACTGTTATAAGCTTCGTGGAATTAAATCGGTAGATGCATGCACACTTTTTGTCCTCAGGCTGCGTTCGTATTTAATGTTAATTTAAATTTGAAGCACTGCAAATTCCTCAGCGAATTCAGCCGCTCGTGTTCCTTTACGCCTAGCGCGTACGACTCGTGTACATTCGAGCGGGCAATAATTTCTTTTGATGTAAGAAAGCTTTTAATTATGGAACGCGAGCAGGTCGACCAAGAATATGGTCAAAACGCGATTCAACGATAGCTCGATGAACTTTTCCTTTGCCTGCGTGCAGATAACTATGTATGCAAACGTCTGTACTGACACCACGCTAGCAAGAATTACTTTGGCAAGAACATAGAAGTATTCCATAAAACATTAACAATCATTTTATTTTCTATAAGTTTAACCCTTGAATATCAGAACTATTGATGCTGACATATCGGCTGTGTACATTTTTTCAAATAGATGAACCAGATCCTAAATCTATCAATGAGTGCCATGGTCTTGAAAAGCTGCTAGCATCAGCTGTTTAAACTGTTCACAAGAAAAGACGTAAATACTGATAATAAAGCATAAAACATTATTAATATTAAATAATGTAACTTATGTTATGCAAGATAGGATAGTAGTTCCTTCCAAGGGCACTGTTCAAAGTGCAGTCTTATGAACACCATGTTTTCTGTAAATGGAAGAGAAAAGAGACGCTTTTTTTTTCAATTGTCTACTGTATACCCCCTTTAGAAACGTCAGTTTCCGCCTGCGTTATGCTAATTATAATGTTTAGGTAATAATGTGGTCTGTCTTTCTGCTGGCACCTGGACTGTAAACACCTGTTAATTGTAATGCTGCAGAAACAGCATCGTTAGGTGGCACAATATGGTGCATTCTCCCGTTGGCAGTAATTTATGTGAAATGTCTGCACGTTCCTTTGAAAAGAAGTCCTTGTTACGTAATAATCGAGACGCTTTATTCAATTTAATGTTTGCAAACTGTGTTTTAATTAAATGTTTAGCATGTTGGCCACCGAAGTGAAAATAATTCAAATTATTCAGAATACAATCGTTTAATTTTTGAATTTTTAGATTTCACTTGTTATTTTCTGTATTAGTGAAATAATAATAAGTTGGTAAGAATTTTCTTAATCATTGCTCACTCTTATGGCGGTCAGTGTATTGGTGTGTGGAAATTAAAGGGTGCTCGTTTAAATAAAAACATTGAAATGTCAGTTATGCTCATTTTTTTTTATGATGACGGTGCCATTTTTGGGTCACGAAAATAGTCATGCTGAATGTAATAAAGTTTATTAAAGCTGCTCGGCTGTTGGTGTAATATATTATAGTAACGATGATGAGGTGGTATGCTAACAGTGTTGCTTGAATGATATGGAAATTATGAAGTTTTAAACGAGAAATAGTACACACGAGAGACTCTTATTTTCGTAAGATGAAGTAATATAAGAGAGAAATTTTAACAGCATTATTTAGGAAACTTTTTAATTACAGCTGAGATGTTGTATATAAATAATAAAAATAAATGGAATAGTATATAAAGATAGTTATACAGATACACAATATAATTTAAAGCGAACCGTTCAATAAATTATTGGATCCTGACATTTTCTCTTCTCGGAAGTAAATACATCCAGTTCCTTTGAAACAAATCTATATTTTCTCGACGATGCTATAGAAACAATGCCAGGACAAATTGAACCTTTAACAACATTTGCTTTCAAGTATTTTTCTTCGGCTTGTTGTTTCAGTGAAAAGAGAGTTCAGATCATTCTGCTATTGCTAGTTTTCTTATTCAAAAAACTTGTCCAATTAAATATATATAGGTAATAATTGAATAGTTTTAACAAAATCATTTTTCTTTACACGTTATTAATATCTTTCACATTCACATTCGCTTTAATTTCGATTAATTTGTTAAATGAAAGCTGCTTAAACGATCGGAGGATTTGGAATAATACTAAAACCCATTTAAAATATTACAAAAACGTGAATTGTACGTTAATGGATGTATCATGAAAGTCTCTACGAGCTGAAGTATTCACTGCAGAATAATAGGGAACAATGATGTTTCATATTTGAATGGGCATAAATCCAATATTTCTTTATTGTCATATAATAACAATAGAAAGGGAAGTAAAAATTATTGTTATCACCGACTGACCTTTTACGTATTTTCAGGTTAATGTTGATGATTTTGACGGTGGAAAACGTTTTCGACGAAATAGCGGAGAATTTGCAATATTCAGTATTTTTTGTTTTTCATTCAAAATTTCAGAATTTTTTTAATGCTACGATAAACGCATTGTGAAAATTTGTAAAACGGAGCACTTTTAGTTTGATTATATAGAATTTTATGTACAACCCAAATTGTGTATTAAAAATCTGATTCCAGATTCTCCTGACCCATATATGGGACGTGTGAATAGGGAGTATCGGTGACCCGTATATGGGTCGGGGGACTGTGCGCGTGTTAATAAGCCTTATGAATGAAATTGAATTAAATTGAAGAACACCGGCATGTTGCTGTAAAGTATTCGTTGATACAATTTTACCATCGTCATTCGACCTAGTTGGTACAGTTTCGAGCAAAAATAGGGTCAGATGAAATCGCGAAAGCTTCATACAAAGTTGTTGCCGTGATCGCTGGTAACTATACGTACAGTGGCCAGCAAAAGTGTTCGTACACGAAAATAAAAGTCTTGATTTTCCAAATAGGGCAATGAAAATACTATAAATTTGATGCAATCAATACTGAGACGATTTCAAGCTATAATTCAAGCGGAAGGTTAGTACCACGAAATATTAATAACTTAATAGTTTAAAAACTCTATTCCACCAACACCTAAACGTACTCCTACACCCCATATTGGAGCACAGATATACGTACACAAGGAGATTAATCTCGATCCTAAATTTTCTATCTTTTCTTTAGATATTATACTTTCGATATAAGAAAATTTTTCACTCAAAAATTGGGGTAGCATACTTTTTCTCAAAGTACCCTTGTGCTCTTGCTACTTTGGGTTACGAATGACCCGGCGATCGTCGTTTGCAAGTTAAAACATTCAGTATCCGAGGTCGGTCAACGGGTAGCAAGAACATTCGTCAGTGGGTTAATTATCTTAACTGTATTCCACAGAAACGCTATTAGAATAGAAATAAAGTGCAGTCGAATAAATTGCATTTTCGTGTACGAACACTTTTGTATCCCACTGTATGTACGTTGCTGGATAATCGGTCGGAGGCCTCTGTCAGCATAGCAATCTGGGCTTTTCTAAAGGCCAGGAACATGATAACCTGACACGCAACAGGAAGGATACGTCGCGAGGATCGGGATAAGATAGCTGCACGTAACGTCCCTCGGTAGTAGAGGTAGAAAAATAAGAAGCTAAGGGGAAATTAAGGAAAGCAATCTCGGAATGATTGAACATTCGAGGATCGATTGGTCGATCGTGAATTCTACTTAACGTTATTGCTTTTGTAAAATCACCCATTAAGATTTCGTATGGAACAGGTGCAATCAACGATTGCTACAATAAATTAACTCGTTGATAATGTACCCTCTTACCTATGGGTTCGGCGTCACGCGATCCTTTTGTCTAATTAAAATTATCAGAGGGAACAAGTCTGTTTGTAGTAATCTATACCGTCCACATCCTGTGCTCTTTATCAAATTAACAGACGTTTCTGGTACGGTTTGTAAAATGTACCTATGTTTGTCATCATTTACTTCTTCCTTTTCCTCTTGAATCGTAACTTTCATACGAAAATTATGACACGTATTCTGCACTTTTTATTTAATTATTAATTATCAGTATTATGAAATTATAAATTATTTATTTTTGCATTGGCTGTAATAACAGAATTGGTAATATAATATCATTGAGAAATTTATATCATAAACATTCGGTAGGTATACAAAGGTACAAAAGAAAATGCGAATACCATTGGAAAGTCATGGATGAAAATGAGGAACATGTAACATCGGTCGAGGTACATATTGATAATGCCGATAAAGGAGAATCAAACTTGGTGATTCGGGATGAAATCGTGACAGGAAAATTCTACGTTCGAGGACACGTTACTGCTCGAATATTTTCCGCAATCCCGTCGAAAGTTGTCGTTTCCAAGGAACTTCGTTGTTACAGGCCGCGTTAAATCGTTCGGGCAATCCTATTTACGCTTCATTCAACCGTTCTGTCTATGAAATGCTCGAACCGTGCACAGAGTCCCGCGATGTTTAAAGTTCCGGCGCAAAACTTTTCAAGCTACTTCGCCGCGCACCTTTGTTTGAACTGGGTTGATTTAATTTCCGGATACCGCGTCACGCGAGGTCGGTTACAATGGCGTAAAGAGAAACTTACGATGCTCGACGTTAACTTTTCTAACGGCGATTTAACCCGAGAAAGACAGGTTTATTTTTCCTTAATCCTACAGCAGTTACGTGATATCACTGGTTATACAGACAATATTTAACTTGGGATTACACACACGATCAAGGATAGTATTTATGAAGAATATCGTATCCTCTTTTATTTTCTCATAACGTCTATCATTCTTTTTGCCAAAGTTTCCTGCAACTTTACATTAATGGCAGGGAAAACGTGTGAGCTTTAGTAACGTTTCATCTCTGTCTGTCTTCTCAACCGAATCGCCATTCAATAAATCATTTTCCATGATAAATCAAATGATATGAGAACGAATAATTACGGATGAATGTTTGTTCAAGTGTACCAGCCGAATTTTTGTCCATCGCGGCCACGTTACCGTGAAATACACCGTATAAATGCATCGAGCCGAGAGAATCTTTTTAAAGTAAACTAATCAATCAATTCGATGTTTAAAGTTCAGTGAACAACCCAGTTAAAGGTAAAAAGACCACGCTGTTTTTACTGAACTCTGTTTTTCCGATTCGACGGTGCAATTGAAAAACAGAGAAAAATGATTCCTATATTTTAAAACGGTGTTTCATGCTGGACCGTTCACAATACGTCGTATTGGTTCATGTTTCAACGACAATAAAATAGTTTTTTTAACAAAAAATACAACCGACTTCGAGGTGCGTTAAAAAGTGTAAAATAATTCATATTTTATTTATATCAATGTTCAACAGCTATCAATAAAATTTATTTAATCGTTAAATAGTATACATTTCAACCCTTTCGGGGGCTTTTCAGGACTTATTGTTATTTATATTAAATGGAACTTTTGTTTTTAATTTTTTAAATGCATTGAGTATATTATGCATAAACATTAATATTAATATTCCTTTTAATAACTTTACTCACTATATAAATTATAACTAATTATCAAAACATTCGAAAAGGCAAATGTGCTAAAGAATTATTTACAATTCATGTATGTCTGTTTGGTTGAACTTATATTAATTAATCATTGAATTAATTGGTCATGTGGTTTGCCAAAAATAAACCTGAAGTATTTTAAGACTTCATTTCTGAAATAAGACCGAGTAATTAAATAAGATTTATGAAGTTACGTCTTGTAATATGGATGCGCAAGTGTTTATTTTAAAGTGAGTTTAATCTTAGTCAGACTTCATTCGTAGTTTATGTAACCATGGTATCCTCTTAAATCCTGCACTAATTAAGTCGACCAGACTGTACTATCGATTCTCCGATATAGTCTACGTATTATCCCTAAGGTTATTGCAATCCGTCCTTTCGGTGAACAAGAAATTGAAAAATGAACTTGCCGCCGATATTTCAACTTTTAGCAGAGCTAAAGCTGTCAGAATTTCGTTTATTAATCTTCACCCGGTGAAACCGACGTCTGTCCGAATGCAACTCTTAAACTATTCACATTAGATTTATAAATCATGAGAAACCCTTCATTAGAAATGCAATTAGTGCCAGAGCATCTAGACAGGTGAGCTACTGCATTCTAAAATAAAAAATATAATTATTATCTATCTTGTCTATACATTTATCTTCCTTTTCTTATTAATTGTCATCTCTATTCTTTGTTGTCACAGGCAATTATTAGTTATCTTTCTAAATATTTCAAACATTTTAAATTGAACATTAAATAAATTTTAATGAACTGATGTTATGATTATGACATCGAAAACATTAAATTACCCTGTTATCGAATGACTTCGAATTTGAACCACGACAGACTCTCATAAAAAAAGTCTCTTATAATTTTCGGTATCGAGTTCGCTTTTTAGAATTCATAGATAATCCATCAAGATAAATTATTGCAAAATTTTGCAAAAGTTCTTAACACAGTGGCAGTCAGGTTCTAACAGTACAGGAAAAAAGAGGGAAAGCCAGGGATATCTTGAAAAGTTTCTTAAAACTACGTGAAAGTATAATGTATCTGTTACCACAAATATCCATTGCTCTCCGAGGTGCCTTTACACCGTCGAAGAAGTTCGGTAACGCTGTTATTCAAATTTCGGCACCTTTCCATTCCGATGGGAGGCATTTTGTCGTTTTTGCCAAACGCAAGCGTCAAAACTCAAATAACATCGTTAGTAAGTTACGATTCGTATTTCATTTTTATTTGTATTTTCTTTCAGAAGTGAAGTTTATCATAATCTCAAAGAGACCATCAAAGTAAAACAGTTGGGTCTTTGCGTTTCTGCATAATTACTTGCTAATAAAACTTCACATTTTATTATTTTATTTTAATAGGGACAAGTATGATTTAATAGATCAGAAATTAATATACAGATTGGAATTTTAAGCAGCTTGCGTTTAATAGGATCGGCATAAAAATGTAATTTGCTTTCTTGTCGCTTTCCTCGTCACCTTTGTTGTCAGCAGGTAGAAAGCCTTCACAAAAGAATTTTATTTAAGGGTAATTAAATTTCCCGCCGAGTGAAGCCGCACGCGGAAACTAAACGAGTTAATTAGGAGAGGGCGTTTGAAATGATGCGAGACTTTGTACGCAACGTGTGCACCCCATAAAACTTGCAAAACCGAAGAAAATGGTGTCTTTGTAAAACTAAAAATTATTCGTTTTCCTTAATAAATAGGGATACCTCTCTTGACAAAGTAAAACGAAACTTTCATACAGAATTTCTTATGTTTCTATCATTATTAGAGAAATATGACATAAAATTATTTTTCTTTTACAGTTCGAAACAAGCGAAATGAAATTTTTCGATGTCTGACTATACCTTCTGGTTTAATTTAAATAAAAGCATTCTCAAATCCCTCTCAGAATTACCTCGTAAACTTTTTTCTCCTGAAATTGTTCAATGAACTGTTTAAATTTTCACAGAGGAAAGAATTAATGTTGAACTTTGTTAGCGGTGCTTCTCGTCTACATCAAACAAACACAACTTTTAAATTAACTGATAATTAACTGGATAGTATTCCGACAGGCAGTAATTCAAGCTTCTTTGTAATATTCAAACGGCACGAACATTAAATATCATTTGAACATGTTCATCTAGAAAAGCCGTGGTACTTTTATACAAAAGTCATTGATCGGTCAAAGCGTATCTTGAATGAATTCAGCATTGAAAGCCAATGACTGAAAACCAATTCGTCGATATCCCACGCTATCACTGTTTTGTTTTTTTTTTTTTTTTCGAATTGCCGTGCTTGAAATTGGTGTTTTAAATCGTGAAATCCTGTGAAACTTATCAGATTCGTTTCTGCAAGCTCTCCGGTTTAATTCGTGAATATTTCCAACCATGTATAGGTACGTTTTATCTGCTTCGATTGTTCTTTATCTCTAGTTTTTTTTTTTCAAATAATAATGTATTTACAGCACTCTCTATTTTCTCAGTGATCTTACCTTTTATAATTGAAAATCCTATTTGGTAATAAAATTGAAATTTTGTTATAATTTCAATTTGTTCTTCGCCGTTCAGCAATCTGAATTATGCGAATAATTACACCTACACATATTCATAAGATTCGTAATAAAGAAGTAAAAAGGCAGCGAAAGAAAGGAACAAAGGAAACAAGGGCGTCTATTTTAAAACAAAAATACTAGCGACGAAGCTCCTGTTAAAACGATCGTTACAGAAGTTGGCGACAAAGGAGGCGATGCTCGTTGGATAAGGTACCGAAAGGTGCGAAGGCAGGAGGTTGAAAAAAAAAAAAAAAATTATGGGACGCGTAAAGGGCAATGCTAAACAGCCTTGTCGTGTACGGGCCGTGATTGAGCCGTACGTGTCTTGGCCTCCCTTTTACACGTTCGAAAGAGAAAGGACAGGGAAGAAACGAAGTAAGGGTACAGACAAAGGATAGAAGGCGAAAAAAGAGGGTGCAAAATAAAAATCCTTGCCACCGTAGGTTTTCGTGCCTGGCGCGCGAGCATTTCCCGCGGAAAAGGTGCTTATTTAGGCCAGCCATGCGCTCGAGAATAAATATCAAAGGCAAGTGCGTTTCTTCGTTCTACTCGTCGTCTCCTCTACCTCATCAACGCCCTTTTTCACCTCTTCCTTTGCTGGCAACCCCTTCGCCTCTTCGTTTCTGCCTCTCTACGTCTTCTTTTCTCTCTCCCTTTTTATCCTTCAATTTCTTTCTTTTTTCATTTTCACCTCTATTTTTTTTCCCCTCCCCGTTCGATAGCGGCAGGTAGCTGGCGCGGCCAGTGAAGTCGCGACAGGTACGCTCATGTCGAACTCTCTGAAAAATTTTCACGGAACTCGTGACTTCAGCCGTTGGCCGTTCGGGTAAATGTTTTCCAAGGTACTTCGAATCCGCGAAATGTCTGCTGAGCGGAAAATGCACTTTTAATTGCACGTCAAAGTCAAAGAGGCGACCCCTAGGCTTGGCTGTATCGTGACACGCAATGCTAGTGCGCTCGTTCACGGCTTTTTTCTCCCGTACACTTTTTCTCGCACCCTCGTTCTCGCTTTTTCTTTTCGTACTCGCCTACTTCTTCGTCCCTTCCCTTTTCGTCCACTTGCTTTCTTCTTTCCTTTCGTCTGCCTTATGTCTCGCTCTTCCTCTAGCTTCATCTTTCTTTTTCTTTTTTTTTCTCTTTTTTTTTTTTCAACAGAACTCACACGTGCTTTTGAAGTTACTCAAAGCGAAACGCGTGTGCTCGCACCCGTGCCTACAAGCTGTTCGTTTTGCAAGCTGCGGACCATATCACCGTTTCTCGTTTCATCGTTTCAGAATTCTAGCGTGCAATTTGAGCCTCCGTAATTTTCGAGACAGACCACAGATTGAACCTCGCCGGAGTAAGAAAAAGTAGTCGTTTGGTTTTTCTACCGTAATCATCTGGCTAGGTGTAGAAATTATAGTGGGAACGGATTCAGTAACTCATAGAAATTAACCCTTGGACGGCGGACCATGGAGAGCGCCTCAATTTTAACCTTTTGAACTCCATCGAGACATATGAGTTCAAAGGTTTAATTTAAATTTCTATTCCATATTATTTTCATTTTCTAAATTTAACATTATTCTTTCAATATATAAAATTCTTTCACTTAAAAATTATACATTTAACTGTAGGTTAATATCCTTATATGCGTGTTGTAAATTTCGATCTTGATGGACCCAGACTCCGCTGTTCAAGGGTAGAAAGAATAACAAATTAAAGAAAATTTTCAGTAGCACGAAAGAAAAAATGAATAAATTCTACAGATCACTGTTTTCCGATCATAATGCATTGAATCTTGCAGCATTTTTTCATTAAAATCTATATGGCTGTTATATTCAGAATGGAGGCTGAAGTTTCATGAAAACGTTAATCCTAAAATTTCTACCATCATAAATCGTCAATAAAATATTGATAGTAGTTGTGATTTACTGTCTATGTTTTTACTGTACAAGCAGATCCGTTATACCCAGACTTACACAACCACGGAATTGTGAATAATATTCTCTTGTTGTGTTGGTTTTGCATTCAGTAAACACAGTATCCTGCGAAACCAGTTATATTTGTCTATGTGTCACTCAGCTTTTTTCTGCCATACAAGCTTTTCCTCTTACCCCCTTTTTTCTATAGCAGGACAAGCTTGAAATGTATTTGTTTCTGTAATTTGTTGAAAATTTCTTAAAATGTCTATTAAAAATATTCGTTGCAAGGAAATAAATAAGAACGTCATTACTGAATTGGGTGTTAAATGTTTATTAAAATTCGTACATGACACAAATACAAGTAGCGTGCTCGTGCCCAAAAGACAAATGTAATAAACGAGTAACAGATGTGTCTCTCCTCCGGCTCTCAGATAATTTCCATCGCAAACGTTGTACTTATTAAGCAGCCCGTCTAATGAAATTCTTCCTACTTGTCATTCCTGTATTAACATTTTTCCAACTAAAACCAGGTATCGTAGCTCGATTTTATTAAAATGCTGGTAATGCTGTCGGTTTTAATATAACGAATAAAAGAAGCCAGAGGACCTAAGGTATGGAATAAAAAGGAACAGTAAAAAGGGGAGGAAGGAGAACGAAGAGTAAGGGAAAAATGGAAATAACTCAAGGTCTCGAAAATACATTTATTCAATACCGTCACGTATTATTCTCGATTTGAATGGATCTCCAAATGCTTGCAGGATTTTCATTTCGATGTGTCACCCAGTTTCTGGTTGACGTGAAATTGTTTATTTAATTTGAAATGAAAACTTCGGCTGTATTTCCTTTTGTAAGTACATATTTGGCCTGTCAATGATATTTTTCATAATAGCCGCTAGCAAAATCTTCAATTTCATCGTCGAGTATATATCGCTGGCATTTCTTCTGACAAAACAACTATTGCATATAATAACGTCACGTTGCATAACACACGCATGTTCCAAGAAAATGGTACTTTCGGTAAGAAATATTCAAGAGTACGGGTTAAGTCAGGATTAGGTAGAGCTCAGCCGAGTTCAAGCAGCATTTTCATGAAAATTCCCGTCTGCTTTGTAGGGAACAGGAGCCGAAAGCACGTTCGCAGTAAATTGCAGTACGCATTTTCGCGGGAAAAAGCCGCTTTTCTTCGATCATTTTCGAAATCCATAACGGAACCATGTGTTTGAAAGCACGTGCATTAAAAGAACTTGCTTCGGTAAGTACATGGAACACGAGCTAAGTGCTGTTCCGTTCTGTGGTTGGTAAATTGATCATATTTACTTTTCTGCATTTTTAAACCAGCTATTTCTAAAGATTTGAAGATATTTGACATCATTTCCAGGATATAGTAAACGAAATTCTACTTATGCGTGGAAAGTTAATGAAACTTTTGATTGACTGCATTTAATCCTCGGACGGCGGACCACGGAGAGAGCCCCGATTTTAATTTCATTTTGTGTTTTATATTATTTTCATTTTCTAAATTTATACACTAATCTTCTGAAAATGATTCTTTTAATATATAAAGCTATTTCGTTTAAGAATTGTCATTTAAATATAGGTTAATATTCTTGTATATGTTTTGTAAGTTTGAGTCTCGATCAACGCAGTTTCCGCCGCTCAAGGGTTGAAGACCCGTCGCGTAAAATGTACGCGGAATATTTGGAATCAAGGCAGAATCTCTTAAAACGATTGCTGTGTTCGATCAAAGTTACAGGTTAAACAAAGAACGCCGAGGGATTCGGTGGAATAAAGAACCGTATAATTTCTTGACTACCGCGCTAGAATTTATTACTAACGGCACGAACGAAACGCGTGAAAGCAGAAATATTCGGTTTCAATCTCAGAATCATATTTACATGTGACCTCGATAGCAAGTCGAATATTAATGTCAGAATTTATACGTAAAAAAATGCAGCGGGAAGATTCTGACGGGACTTAATGAAGAGAACAAAACTTATCCGTCCGAGCGTTTATTACTGCGACTTTCTAAACGAACATCATTTGTCGAGAAACTGGGGTAACAGGTTGCAGTAAACGTATAATACTCAGGTGGGATCCGTTTGACTTGACTGACAAAGACTTCCTCGACAATGTTTACATCCACGCTATTTCACCGGCATGTTTTCATCGACGTTAACATGGAGGTACAGTCGCGCACACTGCGAAAATCGTACGGTATGCATCTATGCAAATTGCGATTTAGTATACTAACAGGATAAGGATTCAAGTAAAATTGAGTTGGCAATTTTTAATTTAATAAATTTTCATGAGCTGTATAGAAAATCAAAAGGTAGAATTTTTTCTACTTTAAAAAGAGTAATTAGAACTATAACACGGTGGAAATTTCACACTGAAGAAGGTATACAGTATAGAAAAAATAAGGAATAAAAAAGTCGTTCTTTTCTATCTTATTTACCAATGCCGAGTCTTTCAGATGCTGCGTACGAATAACAAGACTACAGACAATATTAAATCGGCAGTAGAAAAGAAGTCAACCTATGAACGCACAAAGATCAATACCAATAGTTTCCGAAGCACAGTCAAATATTAAAAATTTTTTATCAAAGAGCATGTCACTTTATGAGTTTCATTGCGATCCGAGGTAAAAGTGCGCGACTAAAGAATTGTGCTGCAAGTTGACTATAAAAGGACCATTTATTATAGTGCCATACAATGAAATACTTGGGGATGACTAAATACACTTTAAAATGAATCTAATCTTTGTGAATGGTATATAATTTCTTAAACATTAGAATTTATGGCTATTACAAGGCTTCGTTTTTTTAGAGAAAAATTAAATTAATACAAATGAATAAAAGCAATACAAAAATTATTGTTTGTAAGTAATAGTACCATTTTAGAAGGGCTTTTACTAAACAATACTCTCCATGAACTAAATACGAGAGAAACGTTGGAGAATAGCAGATCTTTATGTGCCTGTTTTCAACATTTACGTTTTTAATTGGATTAATTAACTTAACTTCACTTCCTCAACCATTCTCCATTCTCCATACCTCTTTTATCCGTCATCTTTCTATTTCGCTTTTCCTCCCTTTCAAAGCGTTCTTTGCGCGGACTTATTCTTCTTTTCGCTTTCCACCGTTTCAAAAAGGTTACAATGGCTTTTCGTTGCGAACGTATACACTCATAATTCTCCTGGGGTAAGGTCACAATTAGCAGAAACAGCATTGCAATTTACAAAAAATTAATGAATTAAAAAACGATGCCATATTGTACGAAATTACGTATCTTAGCCAAACTCCTTTTTACATTGCATTGTTTTATAGTACTTCAAGGAAATGAAAATTCAGTGGCAAAATAGAAATGTTATTCTACCTTTCATGTTTTTGTCATCTCGGTTGTTCTAATTCTTATTACTTCCACTATATTTATTGTATTAGAAAACAACACTCTTCAAATTTTAGTTATAAATTCTTCGTTTATTTATCAATTTGTATAATTTATTCGGTTCTCCTTTCTCCTACATTCAGCTAGAAGCAAAAATACATTTGCATTAGAAATCAATTTCTAAAAATAAGGGTCTTTCCCTTCCAAAATTTCATAACAGATGTATTACTGCAGAAAAGTCTTGTTTTTGGTATCATGAATCATCGCAGATGACGTTCATCGTTTTCCTGTTTTCCGGCCATGAATCAAAAATTTATTAACGAATCGTAGAGGTGTGAAGTATGTTTATTCGCATTCAATTCCACTGCAGTAAACTTCGTCTTTGTTTTCCACTGTTTACGTAGAACATTCTACGTAGAACTTCTGGTTGAAGCAGTAAACAGTTTGCTTTTGATTACTGAAACGGATCGCATCCGGATGCATGGTTTCCGATATTATACTACTCCCTGTGACTGATGGCGTTTCAACTTAGTGATTTGTAAAGTTTCGTGATAAGGATTCTGGGACAACTTCGGCAATCAATATTTTGATGGTCTCGCTGTAGTTTGATGTGGACTCCAGGATGTGACACCCTAGTTGTAAGTATAGTTGCAAATCTCATCAAATAATTATTCAAATGAGTTTTCTTTAAATTATTTTATTATTCAACTATAAAATAATTCTTTATTTTATTTTTTACTTGAATAAATTGATTTTAAAATATAGTTGTTTCTTTTTTTTTTTAAGTTAAAATTAAAACTTTGATGACTTTATTCGATACCATTCTCTTTTGTTAAATTTTTTATAATTTTTCAAAGCGGAAGATTCTGTATAACCAGCCAATGGTCATACTACTTAGGCTCTAAAAAAGAAATTTTCTGTTTTGTTAATTCCTACATTCATGAACAGATCACACTAGCAGTTCTTGTCGATCCAGAGTTTCTTTATCATTTTCTGGTCACATCCTGCTGTATCAACTGAGAGTGGTATTATGTCACAATGCTGTTGGTGGTAGGAATTATAATACAATTGAAAGTATTTCTTTAGTGACTTCTTGTCAACAAGGTAAAACAGACCAGAAATTTAGTTTCTCGTTCATTCTGTAGGGCGCAATTCGTTCGTTTGATTAATAAACAATTGTAAAATTAAAAATAATAATTAAATAATTTTTAATAGAATAATTAAACACAATTTTGCAATATACCCACGCGGAAATATAAAGAAATAAACAATTTAATTAGATATAACAATAATTTGATTAATAAATAATTGTAAAATATAAACTAATAATTAAACAAATATTAACAAATATCAGATAGAAATAGTTAAATCTGCGGAACCGGTGAAACGGAACGTCATGCTTGACTGGGCGCGTCGCGCGCCGGTACAACGGCGACCTGGAGGAAGGTCAAATCTAGTCAGTCTTATCGCGACCGCCGAAGGATACGGATGGAACTGCCAAACATATACCGGTACGGGTTGACACTATGGATATTCGTGCATGGATTTATTACTGTGTTATCACAAGTGTTTCTATGTGTGCCTATGGTGTTTCCTATAGTGTTTCCCATGTGTTTTGGAATATTTATACGGATATATTAGTGCGTCTTATGGTGTGCTCACCCATGTGTTCTGACATTTTTATACAAGTGCATTAGTGTGCTGTGTGGTGTGGTACCCCATGTACCTGCATGTGCTTTATTGTGTTTTATGGTGTGGTTTCCTTTGTGCTTTAGCATATATTTACGGATTTATTAGTGGGTTTTATGGAGTGGTACCCTATGTGTTTTGGCATATTTATACGGATTTATTAGTGGGTTTTATGGAGTAGTACCCTATGTGTTTTGGCATATTTATACGGATTTATTAGTAGGTTTTATGGATTGATACCCTATGTGTTTTACTATAATTTTGCAAATATTTTATAGTGTTCTATGGTTTTGATCTTCGAGTGTTTTGGGATGTATTTGCATGTGTTTTACCGTGTTTTATGGTGTAGTTATTCCCATATAGTTTTGCATGCATATTTTTGAATTATCCTATATATTAGCATATTAACTACAACAAATTGGGAGAAAACATATATCGTTCAAGAATCGTGATTTTTATGCTTTCAGATGAGTGTTTTGGCCAGTGGGGATACCGTTTCTTTGACGAGCCAACAGACAAGCTATGATGCGTGGCGAGTGCAGTGGTGCAAGTCAACGATCAGTGAGTCGCATGCTTTAAAGTTCCTCCGGTTCCCATCATGTCGTAGGACGAATGGTCCGTAGCGACACGGGAATTGGTTGTAATTTTTATTTTTTGAGCGAGCATAGTGACCCACGAATATCACTGTATCATTTTATACAATGATAATCGTGCAAATTGCTTTTTTGTGTATTTTATGCCTTAGCTCAGGATAGGGTTTTCTTGTACATATTTACATATATAGATTTTGAGTTTAAAAATGTAGAGAAGTCGGATGACCCTCCGACTTCACAATACACTTTCTTTTTTATATGTACAAGAATTTATTTCGCGATGAGCGGATTTCAATATCAAAGTAATAAGCATGACTACTATTAATTATTATAACTACTTACTTTGATAACGAAATCGCTCTTGAAATTGAAACTTTTTTCCGATTTTACTCGTGAAATTGGCATCAGTTTAGTATATGGGCTGGCCCCCAGGGGGGTTGGTATTTGCTCTTCAAGCATTGTATAAAGTTCCCCTTTCGTACTTGAACCCTTTCTACAAGAGAAAACCATTTTCTTTTTCGGACGGCATACCTGGTACAGGCACGGCCAGAAACACAGAAATTCGGACCCAAAGTTGCACGGAGTGTTGTACAACTTTATCGCATAGTCTGAACGCGGCCTTAGCGGCAGTGTCGGTCGCCGTGGGGTTTTAGTCAGTAAGAATCTGACACTCCCCCGCCGCCCTCCCCCAGGGGACGGTGGGGGGTCTTATGCAAGATTTCCCCACGTTAAAAACAAAAAAAAAAAATATTAAAGGTAAGTAAAGGTAAGTTTACAAAATTAATTCCATTTCTTTGAAAACTTGGTACATTTTTTTACCGCCAGAGGGCGCTGATTCGACGTCGAGAATTTAGTTCGCATTTTTCCCGCTAGAGGGCCAAAACTTGTGCAAGCTTTAGTTCCTTTTTCTGTCACCAGCGGGCGCTGATTCGACGTCGTAAATTTAGTTCGCATTTTTCCCGCTAGAGGGCCAAAATTTGTGCAAGCTTTAGTTCATTTTTTTGCCACCAGAGGGCGCTGGTTCGACGTCGAGAATTTAGTTCACATTTTTCCCGCAAGAGGGCCAAAATTTTTGCATGCTTTAGTTCCTTTTTCTGTCACCAGAGGGCGCTGATTCGACGTCGTAAATTTAGTTCGCATTTTTCCCGCTAGAGGGCCAAAACTTGTGCAAGCTTTAGTTCCTTTTTCTGTCACCAGGGGGCGCTGATTCGACGTCGAAAATTTAGTTCACATTTTTCCCGCAAGAGGGCCAAAATTTTTGCATGCTTTAGTTCCTTTTTTTGCCACCAGAGGGCGCTGATTCGACGTCGAAAATTTAGTTCGCATTTTTCCCGCTAGAGGGCCAAAACTTGTGCAAGCTTTAGTTCCTTTTTCTGTCACCAGAGGGCGCTGATTCGACGTCGTAAATTTAGTTCGCATTTTTCCCGCTAGAGGGCCAAAACTTGTGCAAGCTTTAGTTCCTTTTTCTGTCACCAGGGGGCGCTGATTCGACGTCGAAAATTTAGTTCACATTTTTCCCGCTAGAGGGCCAAAATTTTTGAAAAATTTAGTCTATGCAAGATTTCCCCACATTAAAAAAAAAATCTTTTGGCGAAAAAAGGGACTAAAGTACAAATAAATATAGCGTAAGGGATGCAATGATGTAAGGGATGCAGGGATTTAAAGGCTGCGGGGATGTACGGGATGAGGAGATATAAAGAAAGCAGGGATATGGGGAATGCAGAGATGTCAGGAATGCTGTGATATGAAGAAAGCAGGGATGTAACGAATGCTAAGATATAAGGGATGCAGGGATGTCAGAGTAATAGAAAGGATACGGGGATATAAAGGGATGTAAAGGGTGCAGTGATGTAAGGAATGGTGGGATGTAAATAATGCAGCTTTATAAGGGTGCAGCGATGTAAAGGGTGCAGTGATGTAAGGAATGCTGGGATGTAAATAATGCAGCCTTATAAGGGTGCAGAGATGTAAAGGAATCAAGGATGTAAAGGATGTACATACACTGGAATAATAAAATCAATTCGTTCCTCCTCCTAATGAGTTTATTATAAGCTAAGAAGATAAATACAGAAAAATAAATGAACGCAGGAAATAAAATCTTATATACATTCTTTGTTACACTCTATATCCGTCGTTAGAAAGGTCTCGCTGAGACTAACTCAAAACCGTTTCGTTTGTGCGCCTAAGTGTTCGGAGTGAAAAGTTACAAAGGTTTCAATTTCTGTGTAGAAAGTCTATGGGTAGCACATTTTAGCTTTGGGATCCTTGACACCCCAATATGATATTTCGTGGGTGCGCAGAGAGAGTCGCCGGGGTCCCTGATACCCCAAGATGATATTTTGCCGGCACGCAGAGCCGCCGGGGTCCTTGACACCCCAAGATGATATTTTGTAGGTGCGCAGAAAGAGTCGCGGGGGTCCCCGATACCCCAAGATGATATTTTGCCGGTGCGCAGAGTCACCGGGGTCCTTGACACCCCAAGATGATATTTTGTAGGTACGCAGAGAGAGCCGCCGGGGTCCCCGACACCCCAAGATGATATCAGGTCGATATACAGAGAGCACTATCGATACATCGGGGTCCCTAACACCCCGGATGCCATAATGTCAATATACAAAGAGCATCCCCCGTGCTACGGGGTCCCTGACACCCCAAGCCATCGGCCATTACGCCATCTATATAAAAGCGGCGTAAACTATTCGTTAAGTTACCGGCTGCCGAAGGGTCGATTATTGACTGTCGCAAGTTCAGTCGATAAGTCGGTAATTTGTTGAATAGTTTCCGCCGCTTTTGTATAGATGGCGCAGTGGTCGAACTTTAAAAATACTTAATTCTAGGCGCTCTTCTCAAAATACAAGTTTGTCAAATAATTATTCTAATAATTTTTCGGTCTTACAATTATTTTTAATTTTTCTATATACGAAATAAAGTAAATCTAAAATCTTTACTAAATGTAAATAGTAAGATCACGTGTATTAACTGATTAAGGATTAAAATGATAAGAATTTTGGAATGAAAGCAAAAGTTATATTTCATTTTTTTTTTTAAGTTTGCATGAAGATAAAGAATTGGATTTAATATACAGTATTATATGTATAATTGTATATGTACACAAATAGTAAATAATAAAAATAAAGAGTTAAAATGCTTTCTTATTTACCTTAATTTTAAATCTTGCTTCATAGTTTTGATCCAGTTTTAATCTTTGTTAGAAAATATATCAATTAATATATGAGCTGTCTTTTCAGCTGATACATTTAACGAATATTGTTAATCGAACAGTTATAATTACACAATGGTGAAATTAAAACATTGAAGTTCTTGTTGAACTTATACAATCGCAATTACTAGGTAAAATGAATTAATTATTATTACGGCATTTAAATGTGGCATATAGAAACATCAGTGAAACTTGAATCCTGTATCTCATTAATTGATATATATTAAACTAAAATAATTTTTAACGATTGTCTGTTATAAAGTGAACTGTGCTTGCACGAAATACATTGACACTTTACAAAATATTTGTGCGGTCCTGGCAGGGTATTTTAGATCTTTTTCTTCCCTTCGAGGATTACATTTCGTGTTCTCCCACGTTTGAGCAATTTTAGAATTTCTTTAAAATCTCGGCTTCTAATAAGGGTAAATATACTCAAGTGGGTTCAATTGTATTAAAAGGAAACGTTGGGTTTCAGACATCAGAGTATATGACATAACACTACGAGATATAGGCAGAGTTTCAGAATTTTCAAATTCCAAATTTTGGCCGCTTCTAATCTTGGATATTCTCCTTAGGCTTTTTCAAAACTCACCTTGGAATTTTTCTGAGTTCCATTTACTCTTATTAGCCTTAGACAAATAGGAAACCCGTGTTGCATTCGAGTGTGTGTGGTTCTCGTATGCGTAGTAAAAAGAAGGGGGATTATGGCTACAATAGACCAAATATTAACTTATCATTAATCATTGGAATCTGTTTTGAGTATACCTTTTCAGAAACTGGTCCAAATTATCACCTCATACCGAAATCTATACTTTCATCAACAAATAGAATCGGTAAACAATTAACAAATCTGCGCAGTAATCTTTTTGTTAAAAAGTAGATTCGTACAATGCGAATATTCAACTGTGAAGTCATGTATGAATTTCTGCATTTTCTGACTTCTAGAATAAGATTGTCGTAAAATATACATCGCTGTTGTTCATTTGTGAATTACATACATACATACATACATATCATTACATGCATACGTAGAAACGTGAGTAACCCTAAATATTTCTAACGTACGAGGATGCAGAATTGTTTTCCACTGAAAATTCACAGGATTCTTTACTAGTCGATTGTGCTTCTAAAACGAAAATCACATCATCGAGAAAGTAATACGACTGGCCAAGATCACCTTCGCAAAGATAAGGCAATTTACTCCATGCAAGACATCTTAAATTTAACGGGGCGAAAACTCTGTCGACAAGACTGGCGATTTGACCTTCTAGTCCGTTCCCTTTTATCGGCAGATATTCGGATGGTTTGTGATCACCCCTTTCGCCGACCTCTACGTAAGGGCTGAACGGAAGAACCAGCGCCACGATCAAACGACCACCAGGGGCTAAGGATGACTTCAGACGTCTTAGAAGAGTATTAGGTCGGTCGCATCGGTCTAATAAATTCAAGCAAAGGATAACGTTGAACGGTCCATTTTCGTACCACTTTTCTACGTCTAGTACTCTGAAAAATAATAAATACATATTACTTTTTTTAGTGTTAAGTGAAATTATTGAGCGTACAATGACTTTATAATTCTTTAAAAAATGTTAACGAATAGAAAAGGAAACAAAACTTACGTAAATTTCCTTTTTGCTAAAGTCCATCTCATCGGTGCTGATATGTCGGTTGCATAAACTTTTTCAAAGAGATGAGCCACATGAGCAGTGGTAGCACCATCACCCGCTCCTAAGTCCACCAATGAGTGCCATGGTCCTGAAAAGCCGCTGGCATCCATCAGCTTTTTAAACTGTTCACAAGAAAAGACGTGCATAGAACCACGGCCGAGTAACCTGCAAAAGTTATTTCATTCATGCTTCATTTTTATTTTCTAATATTAATAAAATTTGACTGGAAAATTAAAGATAATAAAATATATTATAGTTGGTATTTTTTCAAAATTTAATTGCTTAATGTTACGTTTCTTGTTAAAGAATTAACAGTCACAATTATAAAGAGTAAATATGTACAGAGTATTCGGTTAGGGTGGGCATTCTATGAAGGAGTGGTAGCTAGGATGATTCTGAATAACTTATATGTTTCCAATTAAAATTTTCCTAAATACAGTCTTTACTTGTTCCCCTTAAGTATTTTTATTATTCCAATATTATTTAAAATATAAGTACCATACACAGGGTGTTAAAAAGTGTGTGGTAAAAACCAACCCTAAAAAGGGCGTGGTTTAGACAGTATTTGAAAATAGCAACGTTGATGGAAATTCTTCAAATCTCCTCCATCAAAATAAAATTTCCATTTCGTTTTTTCTACCTACGTATATGTTTCTTCTTTTAGCCTGTTTACCGTGCTATGCCTCGAACTTGTTTCCATTGTCAGTCCACACAAGCGTGGAGTTTGTAGGCAACACGTGGATCTGCTCGTTGCTGGTGAAAATAACCAAGAGGAGAAGAAAGAGTACGGATGAAAAATAAACCAAGTGTAGGGAGAAAAAGTAAAAGGAACGGGTAGATACACACACGATATACACGCATGAACCTCACAAATCAGGCCCGCGAATCGTGGAGGCTTAGTTGGCGGCGCGAGCGACAATTAATTCACCGCTTTTGCTCTCTTCTTGGATCCCATTGTGTGTACGTATTCGCCCCATACCCTCCAGCCGGGGACCCAATGTTTCTCCCTTTAGAACTGTTCAGGACTATCGGTGCTTCCAATGTCGCCCTGTTTATCAAGCGATTCCGATCACTCTTTGCCTTTTTTGCCATCCTCGACTACGTCGGGGGCCCCTTTCTTTGAGACTCACGTTTTTAATTTGAAACCTGGCGCAACGCAGTCTAGAGAACTCCCTACCCAGACGTTTGTTCACCTTCGATGTGATCTAATTTCCTGTGTCTTCAAAAGAGCTCAGTGTGCTCGTTTGTGTACTCCCCCTGCAAATTATTATCGGTTTCTTCATTTTGTTGCTAACGATTTAAGAATATCCAATTTTCCATCCATAGATTGTAATAACATTTCAAAGAACCTTTCCCCTCGTGCGGAAAGGAACCCTTTTTTGGCTCTAACTGCGATAGGAGGGAAATTATCTTTGGAAAAAAAGAACCTAACACTTCGTTGTACATATGTAAATTTTCCTGACAACACTGATTCATTCACATTATCAGTTTCTATCGGTGGGGACCTCTTGTGGGAACTCGTAAAACACCTTGAAGGGTGAGCACATAGTGTTAAAGAAACGCTTGGAAGACCATTTACCTAATAATAGCAATAATATGTAAATGCATGCGTATCAAGCCGCCATCTAAAAAATTCAACCCGCTTCGAGCCTATTGTTTGCAAATCCTCGTTTCAGCCGTGTGTTCTCTGCTGGATTGCTACGAAGCTCTCGATGCATCCATTTTCTTCTTTCTTTTCTCTTCGGTTCTTTCTTTAATTTGCTTTTCTTCTTCGATCCTGGACGCGCAAATAATTGAATATATTTATAACAATTTAGAAACATCTTTAACAACGTTAAATGGATTCCATCTCATCTTCGTTTCTCTGATCAATTTCAATACGTTCAATTGACACATGTTATTAAATATCATTTTAAACTTCACTTTTCTACAACAGTGATCACTAATGTATTAAATACTCAATGTAACTTACGTGGGAGGTTCTAAAAAAAAAACTTGTGCATCATTTTAATTCATAATATGGTGGAGGAGACTGTTCCGCCTAGTAGCTGAGATAGCCGTGTTTGATTTTAATGAACGGTTTCCCGGTCAAACCCATCTACACGCCGAGATGTGGAGGTGTTTCGCCTGGTAGCTGGCAGGATGACGTAGTCGAGAAGAGGTTAATCACCCGCGTTGGATTTTAATAAACGGTTCGGGGGGCAAACAAAGCTGGTCATCAATAACCATCCCCCTCGCCTCTCCCTCTTCACTCTTACACTCGCATTTCGTTTCCTTCTCTTTCTACCAGTTGAGGGAGGCACACCTTAGGAACCGACCAGGCAACGGCATGACCATACCAAAGCCTTTGCCAACAAGTTGTCGAGCTTCATCGGATAGCCAGATAGGCGGAGATCGTGTCTGTATGGTTATTAATTAACCGGCGAGCAGGGAAAGCCTCCTTTCATCACCTCACAAACAATCTCCTTCGACCTTACCTTATACCGCGGGGATAGAAGCAGGCGAGTAACGAAGATATAAGGTAGGGGGGGTTGAAAAAGTATCCTTCCGAAAACAAACGTTTCTTGTCGCAAGAAAATGGTGATTAAGATTTTTATTATCATACCAAAACCGAAGGTAAGGGAGACGTTCAACTTTGAAGCAGATGTTGAGAGAACCTCAAATGTCTTTCTTCTTATTTTTCTCAATATGTATGAACTTAATGTATCGAGATTGAGATACTTGATTGGAAAGGTAATCACGACCACAAGAACGTTTAGTAATACATGCTGTGTGGTATTCACCCATTTATGGAGGTGCGGCTGATGAACCAGGACAAAGCCGATCGCGCCAAAGAATGCCACGCTTGCAGTGGTAAAGAGTCCGATCTCTCAATGGATTTCGTTAAAAAGACCTCGGCGGTTTGGTCAGGCTGATCGTGTTGAGGTCCTGCTCCTAGGGGAATCCATAAATGAAGTAAATCCTCTCGTATTTTTGTTGTATCGATTTTGTACCACTGTAACAACAAGCAGAATCTCAATGAACATTGTCACGTACAATATATTTCATTTGAATAGGTGAGATTTAGACAAATGATTAGGAATGTTGGAGAGTGAAATTGTAATCCGTTATTGTGGAAAATTTCGATTATATTTATAAGCCAACCCGTATCTAAGATTGAAAATCTTGATAGCACTTAGACTTTCTGTCACTTTTGTACAAGCCCAGGTAAGAGTTATCGAAAAAATTCTTGCGCCGTTGTGTTTAATGGGTCAAAATCATAACGAATCTCGCTCTAGTTCACTGTAGCTTGTTACATCTTCTAATTTTGACAAACAATTTAGGCCACTGGTTTACCTATTGGGTTCCATAAACTCGGTATTGATTAGAATTCTTCCAAGAGCGATCGGTATCGAAAACTGATATCGAATATCCAACAGAAGCTTCTATGCCTTTCGATATCTCCCATTGAGTACTCAACTATCGAATTGTTCGGGCATTATCGGTATGCAACGTATCGGTCCCATCGCTACTCGCCAATGTTACAGCGAAGAAAAAGTTGCTTGGCGCATTTCAATCACAATGTACAATAAAAATCTTTCAGAATGTTAATATAGTAGCGGATCGAATCGTATGAGCTTGGTACCTATATCGGCAAACATTTTCAATTTCGCAGGCAATCAGTGACTGCTGGTTTCACAAATTTCGCGGTGAGTTAATGCGCCAGAATAATCGTCTTTCCTCTTGCGATTCATTAACATCCCGCAAGGTGTCCGGCAAAAAATGTTTCTCGCTTCATTATCGAAGGCGCGTATCGCGACATTAACGATATTCCGCCGAAGCAGAAGCGGTTTCGGCGTGGAACCGCAAAACAGTCGGAGAAGCAATTACGTTGACCGGTTCAACAGCGGTCCACCGACCGGTACACGACAGATATCTGATTTCACCGTCAGCTTCTGAGAATGAGAACCAATTACGCAGCGCAGGGCATTAAGGAATCGATCTAATTTGCGCGCGGTGGTGGCTCTTAATGGCGAGAGCCGACCGATGAAATTATACGAAAATGTAATCAACGCGCTTTTTGTCTCCATTTCGCTTCCAAGGGCACCGGTGTAATTAGGAATGCTTTTGCGCCTCGCGACGGGGGACACTTGTTGCGCCTCTCTCCCCCTTACCTCCCTCGACCCCTTTCTCCGTTCCCTTTCAGCCCTTTATTCCGTTGCCCTCACTTCTTTCAGACTTGCAAGTTAACAGAGCTTTAAAAAAAAGACGAAGAACGAGGAAGAAAAAGAAGGGACCAGAGATGGGAAGGATCCCGACCACAGAAGAAGAGTAATTAACGCCGCAATGCTCAGGTGCGGGGTATTAAGAAGTCGTTTATAGATTGCACAGCAGCCGCGCGGTACGCGGCCATCAATTTGATTCTCTAATTAAAACAGTACTTTCTTCCGCCCAGCAAATTAACCACCGGGGACTCTCTGTTACATTCTACTGGACCATACGTCATGGTCGAATGTACTGGTTCCCCCTGATCAATTTTTAAATCGCTTCGAAAATGATACAATGTTTCAAAAGATTGCCCGCCGACCGAGGATTAATACTTATATTTTAATCCTTAAATTAGGACTACAGAAGTGGGAAAAATATTGCGAACTATAGAAGTGGGAATAGGTTGCAAATCCGGGTACATGTGTGCAGGATGAGTTATCGAAAGATAATCGATGCGAATTTCAATTCATACCCTGTTACGTAATCGACAGATGCGTAAGCCAATTTTAATTCGATTAGTAACTGAAGATGAAAAGCAGATCTTACATGATAAAATTTCACGTAAACGCAGATGGTTAATAAATGGTTGAAGTGAAGAATATTAATCTTGCCTTATCCCTTACCTTAAATTCTGTCTTTTATACACAAAGACATTCCTTTTCGCCAAATTTATGCCATGACGAGCACAAGCACTTCACCAGTAGACTACAGTATATTTTCTATTTTATTTTTAGTTAATCCATCCATTAGGGGTGGACGGGCGGTTAAGAGTAGCCTGTACAAGCGGACGTACGAATTTACGCGCGCATAACACTGATATACTATTTTCAACTTTTTCACGGACGCAAAGGCGTGATCGACCATGCATAAAATGGCTGGAAGAGCATGTCCCCTTCTGTTAGATACGTCTCTTGGGACTTACGTGGTGCCCACGAGCAATATTTCGAGAACGAGCCGATAACGATCTGTGTTCGTCCTGCAGCTTCGTTATCCGATCCGTATAATCGCGTAAAATAACTTACAAATTACGATGTGTGCGGCTCGGACGTTTCATCGTCCTCTTTCGTACCTTTTTTTCAACGAGCTTTCCAGCATTTTCCACGCTTTTATAACAGCTTTCTATTCGTTCATCGATCGCTTGCGTTCGCGCTAAGGACTATCGTCTTCTTCGTACGATAGCGTTTTTCTTTTTCCCATTGACAGACCAAGAGTTGTTAATATTTTTTACAAATAGACACCGCATATCACGCTGCCTTTGTTGTAACCACCGTGGGTACAGGATACGCATACTTAGGCGTAGAAAATATTCTCTCTACATTCGCTGATATACGTTCTTGCAAAAGATAACATTTTTCGCCTGGTAATCTCGTTTATACTAAGTCCGCTTCGAGCATCACTCGTTACTTCCCCGGGGAATCTCTTTTTTATCCGTGTAATAAGACGACGCTTAACAAATACAAGTTGTACAAAGTTATACGCTGATTTTGAAATATTTATTCTGCGTACACTTGCGTACACAGCGTCGCTGTAAATCTTCAACCAAAGGGGCCCTCAATGTTTGATATCTCCTGGGCACTCGTAATCTTAAGTCGGTTCTAATGAATAGATTGCTTTCTAAATGCAAAGCTGAGTCAAAAATTAAGGTTTCCTCAATTTTTTAGAAACGTTATATGTTAGGGGAATCTGTTTAGTGATCAAGGTGCGATCAAGGAAGAAATATGCAGTATCTTATTTCTATATTAGCAAGATTACTTCACGATACAATCATTCTGATGCATCCTATGAGTGTGCACTATGAAATGCGAACCAACCATAGCACCGTTTCGATATTAATAGAATACTACTTGTTCGAAGTTGCGGAACGGCATCCTCCGTGGGAACAATATTCAAATTCATGAAACTTATATTTACCGAAATCGAACGCAACAACATGGAGTAATTATAAATAGAGGAGGCTTTTAATTTATGTATATAAAGTTGAAACATGAGAAATACTTGAAGCAGATTTGAAGATGTTCAGAAATATCGAAGATGTAATTACGGTGTAATTACCGAGGATAGTCTTGAGTGGCATCGTTCAAGAAAAGAGGGACTAGTTAGTGGTTGGCCTTGTACAGTAATTGTACTAATTATTATTGCTCGTTCCTCCTTCCCTCTTCTACGACTATTTTCTCCCCCAGACCTAACCCAATTACCCCTCTGGCTTCGTGTGGCATTTGTAATTTCCTAGGATCGGGCTAGGTTTTGGTTTCTTAAAAATTAATTTCTTCCATTATATATTTAAAAATTAAAATCGACATCGAATGGAACACGTGACAACGAAACGCGCTCACAAATTTTATTATCTTATCTTCAGTTTTTCTGTTCAATCAATTATCGGGCTAATAATCACGAGTTTTTGTTAAATATTAGAAAGTTCATGGATTTTTATATTTGAAATTTTATTCCTACAATATTTCGTAAATTCCTTTTTATAAGTTGAAATGTAATTTTAACGTTACACGAAAGCGACGTAAAGTATATACGTTCCTGAGATTACTCGAGTAACCTCGAACGATGACACAGAAAACGGAATAACGTGGGGCTTGTGTAGGTATACCAGAGGAGAAAAGTAACCTATATCGGATACGATGTAACTTAACTGCTCTTACCTGCGTTCTGTCATACGCTTCGAGCTGTTCGTCTGCTTTTTGCTTTTCGTAAAGCACTCTGGCAAGTCCCCCGTGTGGTTTGTAACTTCTTACGATTCTAGTGGTGGGTGAATCCTGGTTAATAACAGAACAGGTAGCCAAATTCCTGACGTTGCAGGTGCATCTTGGAACGGACGCATCTGTACCCGCCATGCCCACGAGGAGCACGTTAATGACTGTCAATCTCTGTGCACGCATGCCATGATAATACTTGGCACCGTAATCTTGTAACTGGCACTTTGAAATATGGACAAGGAAAGTACGAAAAGATGACGCAGTTCGCGTAAACACGTCTAGCACGTGGCCATGTTGGCGATGGTAGTGACGTCTAGAGTTTCATTTACGTAAGTCCGTTTCACGTGGAATAGCTACGGTCGATGATGTAGAACATACCGTAGGAAAACCATAGGTTCCTCTATTTAATCAACCCTTAGCTACTAAGGGTGACTATAATTCTTGGTCGTGACACAGTCATTTGACACTAGGGGTAAATGCAGTTGTCCTAAATGAAACTTTTGTACTTTAGACCATGCATAAGATCAGGAAATTTTGCATAAGACCTCAACCACCACTGGGGGATGGCAGCGGGGGATTTTCAGATTCCCACTGACTAAAACCCTACGATGATCGGCACTGTCGCTAAAAAAGGGCTCCGTGATCTTATATGTATTACTCCGGAGTCCTCCACCCCTGGCACACAGGTGCCCATCTTGGAGACGACCCAAACTGGGACCTCTCTTTGGTACCTACCCTGTGGCCGATACCGGGTGTCGCACCCTACGCCGGTCTCTCCTTAGGACATGTGCAAGAATGTTCGAAGTCCTTACTCCTGGTCCCAGCGGCCCTAATTACCTCACCGGTTTTGGCGATGAAACCATCATACCTAGTGTTAAGGAGAGGGCTGGACCACACTCACCTTGTTGCTCTTCTTCGCTCTGTCCGTATTGGGGGTGGCGGTCCTGGCATGTAACACCTTCAGTCTGAGGCGACTACACATCCAACGAGACTGGACATATCTTTATTGCTGAAATATGGTAACTCTGAGATCGAGACATTGACTGAGTGATGGGGTTGATATCAAAGCAATCTGCTGTTACCGTCAACGTGCGTTAGACTGTTGCAGCGCGAAGTGTTTCACATTTTTATACTAGGATAGAACAGATGGCGCTCGTTTTCAAGGCACAAATTCACGACCCCTTGAAAACTATGGCATGTCCAGTTTTTTTGAATCCGTATACTCACTCACTCATTAGATTTCCCTTGGTTTTACAAGGGTGGCGTTTTCTAGGAACTTTACATGTGTCCCTTTTTGCCCACCGAAAAGTTATCAGCCACGCGCCTTTTTCAAGTTACATTATTCCTTTCCTCGCATTACATTTCTCATTTCGTCAGATACATTTTCTTTCTTACGTTTTTGCATTACTTTTAGTCATACTGTCTTACTCGTTCCTTTACATCCCCCTTTTAGTCGCCTCTTACGACAGGCAGGGGTTACCGTGGCCGTATTCTAGTCCCCCCGAGCCACAGAGGGTTGGATCCGTATACACTGTTACAAGAGAAACGTTTTCAGAAAAAACTGCAAGAAGGCAGAGTCACTGGCGCGAAATTCAAGTTTGGAAGGGATAAGCCATAAGGTGTTCTTTTCGAAATAACGAATTATCATATAAAACTACCATTAAAACTCGGAAATAGAGACATATTTTCAAGACATTACTAATAACACCTCTTCGTTCGTGCATCTCTTCTGATCAACTATCTCCATTTTATCTTACATAGCTTTTACCACTTCCATCGCTCACCTTGACATACCGCATCCGTTAAAGATGTGATACCCGGGAGGTCAAGGTGAGCTAAACTCCTCCGCGAGAACTGATAATTTATTAATTTATGATAAGCCTGCCTCTCTTCTACGATCTACATCCTTCTCTCCTCACCCCATTAATCATTTTCGTCGCTGACATTAATTGCATGCCACCCCTCGTTACTGAAAGCAAGGAGATTTTTTTAATTGGCGAATTTTTCACCATCGCTGACACTGAGAGACCCCTCTCCTTGAATTTTCGTAACAACGTTCCATGGAAAAAGAATGATGTGCTTTATGCGGAAGATAATATATGAAATTCTTATTATCAAATGATTGCAAAAATTAAAAATCTGAACAATTCTTTCTACAAGAGAAACTTACAGAACAGACGCGAAGGATTTATTTTCACCGTGATCGATATTATCCTGATTTGACCGAAAACCGGTGTTTAAGATAATAAGGAAATTTTTTCAAAGGAAGGTAATTAAGGTTTCCTGGAATGGGAAACATTAATTAGCCAGACGAAGGTGCAAACCATTGTTAACGAAACTCGTATGTACGCACATATACACGTCGATGAATTATCGTACCTGTAATTATATAGCTGAAACCCATGGTTTGTGTATGTACAATCATGCTATCGAGCGATATTCTAAAAGCGGTAAAACGGGTTAAATTCCTTACAAGCTTCGAGAAATAATTTAACCTGGGATAATTGCTGAAACGATAATTTGATGCTAACTTACATCGGAGAACGTACGTTTATCTAAATAAAGATGCTTTCTTATTTTGCGCATACAACTTATTACTTAGACTTATGCCTTTCGGTAATCTGTAAAAGGATTACTACCTCATATAATTGATTAGTTCACTATTAAAATGCAGGCGAATCATTAGTTTGAATATTTTAGGTAGGCAATACCTAAAATCAAGTTCGAGGGTAGGTCCGACTGTCTAATTAGGCAGGGAAATATCGAAAGGAGATTCGCACACTGGTCCCTACTTTCTTTCTTTCTTCTTCTTATCCCTTGTACGAATAATTACTAAATACATTAATGTCGATACCGCGGAATAACCACGAATAAGTTATCGAAAAGGTGAAGTCGCTGTTAATAGTGGTAGTAAGGACTCACGCGTGAAATGATGCGTTCTCTGTGTGTGGTAAGATGCGTAACACAGGAAGCCTACGCATCTTACATGCCCCAAGGCTTCCAAAGTCGAAAGTCCGCTGCTTCTGTCATACAAGCGTGCATGTGGTTGGATACGGCACGCGCGCACCTTGGGTGCGTGTATGCGTGAAAAAAAACTGAATTCTTGGATGCGGTTTATTTCAGGCGCCCGTTTCTTCTGTAAAATTAAATATTGCAGTAAATTTATTATTTTTATTTTTCACGAAGTTCCTGACAGAATCGTTCGTATAATAAATTTTTAATAACTGTTTTTGAAAGAGTTTTGATCCGCAGCATAAAGCAACGAGGCGCTAACCAATGGCCAGCAGATGCACTCTTCGGGGACGAAGAGATCAGGGTCGTTAACACTGGCGGGTACATCGACGTCAGACGAGAGTCGGCACCTTCTTTTTTCGATTCTACATACATACCAACGGATATACACATTGATTTCATTTTTGCGTTTGTGCCGGGTAATAATGCTAATTTGGTAAGTAGAAATGGGCATCAGCGGGCGGTCGAGCAGAGGCTGGAACACACGGTAGCACGAGCAGCAGTAATGCCTTGTTTTTGTTTTCTCTTCTCTCCTCGGTTTACTTTCTTCTCTTTCATTCTCCACCTTCTCGATCCGCCACCACCAACTTCCACCACCCCTTTTTGCCCCCGTCCTCCTTCATCGCCGTCACCTCGGCATTCTTCGTCAGACAAGCCGCCAACTACGGCGACAGGCGACATAATGACGGCCAGACCTCAAACCTCAAACTCTCCTAACTGAATCATGAATCCTGTGATCGTCCGCACCCGGTTGGCTGACTTGCAGCGGCGCATCTTCTCGATTTACCTCACGGTAGACCCTCTCATGAAGGAACTTCGGCTTGTTTTCATTTTTTTTCCCTTTCGGCAACTTTCGGAACCAATGTTTCTGTCGTATTGAATTGCAAACGCCCGCTGAACGGAGTTTCGCCACGACCGAACTTCTTAACACGCATTCAAATTTTCCACTGAGAAATTTAGATTCAGACGTACAGAGATTTAGATTTCTTTATTTATTTATCGAATTTACGATAAAAAAAAAACCAATAAGCCATGAATTGAAACTGTAAGGACAAAAGAGCGAAACAGGATGAGGAGGAATGAATAGAGAAAAGGAAGACGAAGCAGAATCAACGAAGATCCCACGTGTCGATGAGAGGGGACAAATATAATGATGGCTGGCAACGAAGGGAGTATACTATCGATGGATATCGAGTAGGCTAGTTTAATAGTGGGCTTCCTTTGGTTAAGGGTAAGTGTAGGGGGGACTACCTCCCACCGCTCATTTAACTTACTCCTGTTCAGTACCAAACACGGTAGGCTTCCCTAAGGAAAATGGCGATGCAGGGGAAGTAGGCCCCACCACTCGTCTTAACACGTTCGCTGCTGGCTGATGACCGTGAACATTTACTCTGGAAATGAAATAAAAAGTAAATTAATAATAGGATTTATAATATAAGAAGATCGCCATCGATTCCACGGCAATCCTATTAATGACCATCGAGTTCAATTTGAAGATGTGACACTCAATTTGGATAACCCTATATAAGGAGAGGAATCTAAGTGAATCAGTGGAGCGGTGGGAGTCTCCTTCCTCTACTCTTCTCCTGAACCAGGGGAAGCCTACTCAACACACGTGTGTACGTGAGATAATAAGGCGTGCTCGGGCATGCCGATGGAAACCGCACGCGGCATTATTCAAATTGAATCCGGTAAGAATTATTATTGGCGGGTAAGTCGGGCCGGGCTCGCTCATTCCGCAGGCGCATTTGCGAATACAAGGAGGAAAGGAGGAGTTATAGAAGTGAGGCAAACGTAGAGAAGAAGGTAGAAGAATCGGAGGTGCAGGAAGGAAGACAGAAAGAAATGGTGATAGTGGTGCTGGAGGTAGTTCAGAGAGTAGGAAGGGAACTACCTCGCCATCACGACCTCCGTTGCAGTATCGCCCGATGACCCTGATGTCATTACCCCTCACTTTGGACGTCATTACGCTAATGTCCCATCTCTTTTTCTTCTTCTTCTTCTTCATCTTCAGCCTTGGTACTTTTCGTTTCTTCATTGGTCACCACACCTCCCTCTGAGGATACTTGACACGATTCGAGTTCCCATCCTTAAGTAGTCGATGCCTCTGCTGTTTCCAATGTTTCTTCAACCACCCTGCTTGCTACTTAACTTTTCTTATCAGATAATAATCATTATCATCTTATTCTATTATACGACATGTACATTATGTTCTGATGTTGGATGGAATTGTTTGATACTGTTTGATCTGCTAATAAAATAATTTTAATCAAATACCTTAAGCTTTTAATTATTACAACATCCTGTTTCTCAAATCATCCTTTTGCATCCTTCTCTCCTCCGGTTCGACATCGCACAGACATCCTGGCGAGGTGTTCGGACCGCAGACCACACCGAGTCACGCACGGTAATACCCTTCGAGAGGGTGAATATGGTTACCGTCAAGTTAAAGCTTCACGAGTTTCGTCCTGGCCGCTATACTTCGTGTTTTTACGGTTCATAATTCAGCTGAGTATATTTCAAACGCCTGCCAATGTGAGACCGTAACGTCGATCCGTGCCGTTCTTCGTTCCTTGCCCCGTCACTGTTTCGACTCTGGCAACCCGGCATTACGAGGCCGTCGTTTCGCTCTCGAAGAGATTTAACGTTGTCGTACGCGACGCGAAAACTCGTCACCCATGATTGCCTGGTTATTTATGCACTTCGTCGCGAGTAGACGTTTGGAAATTAGCTACGAGCCCTTAACAAAATGTGCGGTCGAAACGGCTGCAACTATTTATAACCGATGAAAATATGTCGCAGCTCGAACAATAAGCGAGTGCTGCAATGAAATTTACTTGAACGACCGATAAATCTTGACAGGATGGCTCGTTGTTTAAAAGAAAAAAAAGTTACTTAGTCGAGTATAACAGGAAGACTGAACGCGACCAGGAAGGGGAGGATTGAAATGGATCTTACAGAAGTTCAGAAGCCTTCGATAGTTTAAATTGTTACGTTTTGCTGCACTTTTTTCATCTTTGATTTTTCTTGTTCTACCTAAGTACTTGTATCTCTTCTTCTTTTTAACTGCTCCATATCTTACTACTTGATTGGTGGTAAAACCTCTTAGTCTTCGCTACCCCGACGTTGTATTAATTAGGGCTCTTATAATGCCTTAAATAAAGCACCCCGTAGTTACGAGCTAGCTGAAGCATGTTGCGCTGTATTACCTTGCTGGTTTACCTCTTCGCTATGTCCATCTTTTTCCTTCTTCCTTCCTTTCGTGTATTCGAGATATCTAAACGACCAATTATCAACCATAATATTATCGAAGCCTGCTAGGCTAATCGTATCCGGTTTCCTATCTTGCGAAGAAAATGTTATAAAAGAATTTTCTGCGAAAGATATAGCTATGCAGCGCTAGATTTGACTAATTTTACCTTGTAGAATTGCTCTTGAAACGTGTAACAGTCAACAGATGAATAATATATTAGGTATATCATAAATTCGTATCCTTTTATCGGTAATTTTTATTAAATATTTCAATATTACCTTTAATATTAATCCACTAATATAATCGCAAGACGATCATAACGAAATTATGAAAATAAATCGAACATACTATCTTTTTAAAGGACCATAATTTGATATTCCTGAATCTTCGCCAAGAAAATTCACGGTTTCGTCCAGCCAATTTGCTTATATGTTTATTAAATTTTTCTTCGCGAAAGGCGGCAGTTTGTCTGCGAAACGTGCGTTTTGTTTTAATTTCGATGAAATCATAGTCGCCTAGAAGGAACATAGATCCTTTCCTGTTCGATGGAAATACAGGGTATTTTGGAATTATAGATGAACGCTTAATTGGTTGGTAGAATTCGTGGTAAAGAAGCAAAATGGGATTTAAATAAACGTTGATCTCTGAATCTAATCGTTTCCGAGAAGTTCACGTTTTTAGTTTCCACAATCATCTACGTCCAATAATTAATATCTCTTATTACCTCTCGGTATCCTGTCTCTTGATATACTTGTAAAATGAATTTTCTAGGACAAACACCGTAACATAATTGATCCGATACTTTTGATTCGAGGGCGTTAACGGCACGCGCTTGGGTGGGATTCGAGCCAGGGCTTATTGAGCCTGATTTCTTTCGTTCGATCCTTATCCGACACGAAGCCGCATATAATTACAATTAAAAGAGATCGTCATCGATAAGCGAGAGGTTCCCTTCGCATATTCTTTTCTCTTTAACCGTACATCCTCCTTTTCTATTCCTCTTCTTACGGCCCAGTCGATGCACAGTCGTTAAGGGCAAGGCAGAGGAAGGGCGGATTATGGAGAGGGTGGTATGGGTAGGAAGGAAGAATGGTGGCATAATATCCGCTTGAACTTAAGTTATATTCCTCCTCGTGTAGCCGAGATATCGGTGCGGAGGTGGAGTTCGGTTCGAGGGTATGCTAATTCCGGCCTCGGGCCACCACGCAGCCCTTAATAGCCAGCTGAGCAGCTCTTATACCGGCAACTAGCGCTCGTATATACAGTGAAAGAGAAAGATAGAGGGGGTGGTTGGGAGGGGGAGGGGAATGTAGTATCTAATAGTTATAAGGTCTTTCGAAGTCGATAGTACGGTCGGCGAGAATCACCGGTTTTTCGAAATGTTAATGTCCCGGTAAAGGCTCTCCTATGGACTCATGTCAACGGTTAACGTTCGTATGCGTAATTGGTATAATGCGTTGATTCTCTCTTATTACTAGTTTTCCAGGTATTCGGCACTTTTTATGCTATTCAAGTGGGGGAGTTTAAATGATCATTTTAGAATAGCTGAAGGGTTGTACAGTCTGCGACATAAGAGCCTGGCTGTAATGTCTGAGATCGTTAATAAACGACAAAGAAAAGATAATTAATTCAGAAAGTTTACATACAATTAAAAGGTGACACTAACTGTATTATTGCATGATTACAATCCTATCCAGGATTGGAGGCCCTGTATCTTTATGGTAGAAGAATGTTATGAGAATCGTAAGAAAAGCACTTTAAGAGAAGTGGGATACAGTATGGGAAAATAAGAAAGAAGGAAAATTGTACTAAAGAGGGGCCTTAACGTATTGAATCAAAGTACCGAAGAGATTCGACACTCCCTTTTATGTTTTTAAACAATTCGATCACGGTGGAGCTTGAATTTTATTCAAACCCTAAAAGCCTTGGAAGTATCGAAGGTCTCAAAGGTTTTGTAAATCCTAAAGTCTTGACAATTTCGAAAGTAAGACCGTCCACGAGTTCGATTTCGCGGTATTCAGGAAGACAGCTTCCTCTGCTCTACTTTGAAGATTTTTAGACTTTTAAGACTTTCTAGATTTCCAGGGCTTTCAGGGTTCAAATAAAGTTCAGTGATTCAAAGCTTTGTCCTAGTATTTATCGCCAGGGATACCGCAGTATATTAAGACGAAGTTCTTATCAACTCGGACACATTACATGCCCGATACATCGAGCGTAATCGATCGTTATTTATCGACTAATTTCGATTGATTTCGAAAAAAGAACATCTGCCATTTCCAAATGAGTTCTTTTGCACCGCGAGCAAACGACGAGGCCCACGGCAAAGAATTCTTAAAGTGAACGGTCCGACGCCAGCCAACGATTCCTACCTCATAGGCAGATAATCGCCTTTGATTTCTCTCTTCGATTCCAGCTATCCTCCCTCTCCCCCTGTTCCGCGCCCTTCATCTCCTCCTGCTTGAGTCCGCGCGATCCGAGATCACTCCCTTCTTATATAATTACCTTATTTCCGAATAATTGGCCAATTTATACTCGAGTCCCAGCTGAAAACAATCCAGCTATCTCGCTCTCTTACCATCTCTCTCACTCTTACCTTCGTCTTCCTCGATCTTTCTCCGCGAACCGTACACGGTATACCCCATAGGGCCCCATAGAGCAGTTATTTTATGTATATGGGAGTGTGATTAGATCAGGCCCCGTGTCGGTGTGTGAGTATGATAATTCTGCCCGTAGGGTTTCGTGGGGCAGTCTCCACCCACGCCACGCACACACCACGTACCGCGTCTATCTTTTCTCTCTCACCCGAACGCGCAAACTTCTGCTTCCTCTTTCTTTTCTTTACCCGTTGCCGTTCCTTGATCGCCGTCCCTCCTTTTTTGTCCTTCGATTCTGCGATTCTACGTTCTACCGTACGGTAACATTGTAATCATCCTCGTACCAGGGCATTTTTTGCCCGATAACCGTGGCAGTTGTTCGGATTCATTTGAATTCGCGCCTCTCTGATCTAGTATTAAAGATCACGAAGCCGGTGCATCCTTTCTTTCGGAACGAAAGAAAGTCTAGGATTGTTCGATGAGAATTATTTTCAGATAATATTACCTTTGTAAATACCGTTCAGTTTATAACCACGATTTTATGTTATACGTCTTGCAACATCTCAGACTTTCAGTCTCAGTGATTCTAATTACAAATCTGCCGAATCATTCTTGTCAGACTCGAATTCTTGAGTAAATGCTTGTCTTGTTTCAACTAGTGACGTGCAGAATGTTACAATTATAATTAATACATCAATATTGGTTGCTGCGAATGTTATTATTATTATTCTCTATAACTGTTCGATTATTTCTGTAGAGACGGTCCTGGTTGGAAAGAGGGGTGAAAAAGTCGGACCGACCAGCGAGTGTAGCAATTAACTCGATGCTTACGAGGATAATTAGCGAAAGACCGAAGAAGACAGCTGGTCGGCGGAGGATTCTTCCCTCTTATCCTTCCTTGTATCGTAACCGACATTTAATTACATAATTATCGTTATGATGATTATGACTTCGTTTGACCCTCCACACTGCCGCTCGATATAAACTTCGAGTAGTTCTGGATTTTGACTACGCAGACAAATTTATAAAAACTTGTTGCTAGTTCGACTCGAATAATTATTCTTCTACTTCTGAAGGGGGCTAGGACTCTGACGCTTGTCCTATTCACGATTACACATATGTGGTATCGGAAAATAGGAATGAGAGAAGAGACGAGATATTTTTAATGCTTTCATAAACATTCACCGAGCAGCCATTACAGTCATGCAGGAGTTGCTTGCACGGGGTTGTAGGAAGACGACAAAGAAGGTAGTAGATGGGTGGCAGTAGCTCCGCGAGATGACGGAGGAGAGTTGAACGTGGGGTGGTTTCTTGGATCGATGTGTGTACCTTAGCCTTCCACGGAGAGTCACCCACCTTCTCCTTCCCTTTCTGCTCTCGCCGCTCCTGGGGATAGTTATACAAATTTCCAAGAGTGTCTGCCTCCTCTCTCCTCGTTTTCCTACCTTCCCTCCATTCCCTTCGTTCCCTCCGTCGAATCCTCCGTTTCTTGGCTCTCCATCGGCCTCCACCCTACACAGGGCACCTCTCACGCCGGCTTCAGGGTCTCCATAGCAACCTGGGGGCGGGTCTTTGCATATTATACTCTGTGTGTGACAAGCCGACTCGTTATGTATGCTCGTATAGGTGTGGGATTGCATCGTCGTTGTATCGGTGACCGTATACGTATTCCTACGTGTCTCGGTGTTTAAACGAACGGAAAACCACATGTCTTTTCCCTTTCGCGTGGCGGTGTATGCGTTCGTGTTCAGGGTACGAACGTATAAGTACTCGTTTGTCTGTGATCGGGACGTACTGTAAAGGAATCGAACGGAGGTGTGAGCACAGGCAGATGAGGAATTGTCACCCCCATCGGGGGCGTACGAAGGGTGAGAAGTGGAAAAGGTATTGAAAGAAGAACGTGAAACGAAGGATAGAAGAATAAAGATGGAGAGGACAACGTGACAGAGGAGGAGAGTGCACGGCTATGTCGATTCTTTGTATTTTACAGGGTTGCTGCAATCTTCTGTACCCCACACACTGCAGCTTTTACCTCGCCGCTGGTGAACTCACACCACCTCGTTTCGACTCCTCTCACCCCCTTCAGCCGGGAAGTTCTACGAATCCTGGTATCTTATATATGGATAAACGAAAGCGGTGGAGATCCGTCGCATTGTGATTTCTGCTAGGGCTCCCTCTCACTGAGAACCGCGACCAACTTCCCCATGGATGGTTTTGATTTTTTGAAAGGAATCGGAAGTGATGGTTACGCGGAAGTGGTTGGTAGATAACACGACTACCCTTGGAAGCTACGCTCCAAGACGTGATTTCAATTTGGGAGGTCGTAGAGCATGGTATCTTCCATAGCATCCCTGATCATATGTACATGTTGTAATGCACTTTAACAACATTTTAACCCTTTCGTTATTTCTGCTGAAAAATGTTTCCAAATCGACGAAATTCATGTATAAACATTCATAAAATTTTATTAGTACTATGGTATCTTTTACCACAAATTCAGTGATTGAAAGTAACTGGTATAGTAGATTTAGTATAACACGTAATGTAGGGCATGCAAGAACTGCAATTATAAATGTTCGAAGGAACGAAATAATTCAGGGATTGGAGAAAATGATAGGTTTTCGCCAAGATGACATGTTCCGTCAGTTATGGGGTGCGAGCCCCTAATTATAAAATAAAAAAATCAATATCTTACCCCAGCTCGATCAGGGGCACAAAAAATAGGGTAGCTCCCCGTCATCTCGTCATTTACACTACGGAATCTCATTCCACACTCTATCCCTGCATCTTACAATGCTTACTCCCTGGTTATTTTTGCTAAGCAGCTGATTCTTTGTCCTTTTATCGTGTGCTTTAATTTTAGAATTAAAATGAAATTGAAATGCTTTCTCCATGGTCCGCCAATCGAATATACTTTTTCTGAAAAAGTAATATCTTTTAAAGAATTAATACTTATGGACAGCGGTATATATTTCGTAGACACGTGGCTCTATATCGTTGTGTCGAATTTTTTACGATTTTATCAAGTGGTGGAAGTCGGTGGTGGCAGTGCCACGGCACATCGATTTCATGGATTCACCGATGTCCTTTTTGTCTCGCGCGACGACATATTCAAATAAGTAAAAGCCTCCCCTTGCTCCTCACAGAGTCACCCAAGCCTGGGACGTTGCGCTACCACCCCTATTTTCTGTAAGGTTCTTCTCTTATTTCGTCTTCCTCGCTTGCTCCTATCTTTTTTCTTTTCCACCCCCAACTCTCTCTACCGCCACCATGTCCTCAACCACTTCCCTTTCTCTCCAACGTAAGGTCGACTCGAGGGGATGGGTCGCGACGAGATTAAAAGAAGAATCAATAGCGCCTCTCACCTCATACCATCGTTGTGCCCCTCACTTCCATGAAGGTGGGTGTCTCCTCTTGCCCTCGAACACCACCCCCCCTTCCTCCCCCCCCCCCCAACCTCAAAGGCCTTTGCCATATATTGAAATGCTCTAACAGAGGACTGCTTTGGAACTACCCCATCCCAGAGCACCTACCATCTATGTGGGTGGCCATGGGGTGACCACCTCTTTACCCTGTGCCGACCTCCATGTACTTGCTACCCTTTCGAATTCTCTTAGACAAACACTATGAACAGCGTTTCTTCTTTTTCGCTTCATCCCTTTCTCTTTACATCTCCCTTGGTTTCCTTGCTTCTGCTTAACATAACTTTTACAAGTACTGTTCTTGCTCTCTTTATGTTCATCTTTTGTCTCTGCTCTTTAGAACATGTGCAAAGATCTCTAAGAGAAAAAGTAGAAGTGAGTGTTAACGGAGAACGAGATCAGAAGAATCACTGATTTCTCTTCTTGTGTTAAGGTAGAGGTAATCTTGATATTTTCATTCAAATCAATAATGATAATGATGTATTAAATATTATATCAAAATCGGTTCGTGACGATGGTAAGTTGAGTTAGGTCTGGGTTATGTTACCTTCCTAACCCTGTATGGATTGTATCACTGACGTATTAATAGTGATGAACGATGATCGATGTCTTATTGCTTAGAAGAGAGCATAAATATATCTCCAGAAAGATAAGAACCACAATGTAATGAAATAAAAGTAAATTACATTGTTTAATAATGCACTCTAGTAAATTAAGTTATTGTATAACTCAAACCATTTTCTCCAAATAGCTTTATTAATGATCATATTTTCTTCAATTACTGTTAATAGAAGATACTTGTCTTTACTTGTGGAACATCTAGCCTTTATTATCTTTATTTTAAATCTTATATCACATAAATTGTGCACATTTCGAGAGTTGACAAGATGGATATTTTAGCAGTATCTATCCTTTGGGTTGCTGGTACACGTATACACATACGTACGCGTATTCAGGTTGAAGATACACCTCGGTCAACATCGTCGAAAAATGTATTAAAGACAAACATATGCATTCTAACGAGGTTGGGTTCCATTTCCCTCCGACATCTCCTCTTTTCCTTCGTTTTTCGCCCGTCGACATATATCCACCTATTCGTACAAGCTAGAAGATACTTTTGCCAACCCTCCTGTGTCACGAGTTATTTTATACATATACACTCGTATTATCTAACATAGAGGCGTTTTGTTTTCCGATCGATAAAGTGAATAGCTTTCAAAGGGCTCTGAACTTTGAATATTGCCTTCATATTCATATAAATATAATCATAATTATTGCGAAGGAAAGGAACACGTCTAGGAAGTTGAGGAGTTTCTTCGCATCATTAATCTTTCATATTGATTTCTTTAGATTTTCGCGAATCCAATTAATTTCAAATTTTCAAAGCAAATGAATATTAAAGAACAATAAGGATAGTTGAATCAGACAGTTCAATTTTAAAACATTTTCGTAATACGTTAAGATTTGCACACATCTGATACAAAACTTTAATGCACCGCACAAGACACTCGTCACAGATTTGTGTCTCGGGTCAAATGGATCCAACGAAAAATTGACTCTGCATCTACAGACTCAAGTTAAGGCATGGTAAGTAAGAAGACCTCATCTCCTTCCAAACCCTTGCTTACAAGTACGACATCCCTGAAGCAGCTCCACGGAGGGTGCCGCACCCAGCACCAAGGGTGTTAAAAGCTTACTTAAATAAAATATAATTTTCTCGACTGTTTATTACTGTACCTAATTATACTTTTTTCTCCCGTGAAAAAGTGAGATATTTAAGATGCTCAAGTTAAATGGGGCACCCTGTATAAGAACGTACATCTTCAGGTGTTACAATATATAAGACTATTATACCTACATACACGTTTGCCAGGAGGTCGTATCTTCTCGTTAGCTGTACGGTGATTGCAACCGCACTGTGGAAGTCACGTTTTTAATTTCTACCAAGCTGACCTTAATTCATTTTCACACCCCTTCGTGTTCGCCAGCTGTCTAATGAGTAAATATTAAGCTGGTTCTTTCGTGCTGTCCATGCAATTAATACGAATTCCGCAGTGATCATTTCTGATGAGATAAGGTTTATTTTTGCTTATTTTGTAAGTTGGAAAATTTTAAAATTTAAGGATCTTAAAAATCCAATGAAAATACTTTATTATTATTCGCAAATAAGGCCAGCGTTTTAAAATCAGCAAACCTGCGGAAAGTAATTTTGCAAATGGCTTTACACGATACTAAGTTAGCATACGAAATGAAATCACACGCTCAAAGTATTTTCAAGATCCTTTTCAATGAACTGATCGGAAAATGGAAAAGGATATGGAACTGAAGCAGCTAAAAGACGTTCCTTTTATTCCTGCTAGCTCTTCAAACGTTACGAAGAGCGAGGGTGAGGCGCGTATATCGCAAATGTCGCCATTATTTTGATACGAGGAGGGCTCGATCCCTATCTAAACCTAATTTGCGTTCCATCTCACAGAGGCAAATACTCTTTTCCAAAGGTGACGGCGGCGATCTTCATCTCCTCCTTTTCTACGTGACCTATTCCATTCTCTTGAAACTTTGTAAAGTCATCGTAAATGCATAGAGATTTCTCTTTGTTATCCTACGTATATTTAAACTGAACTTATTTTTTGAATCAAGAATTGAATGACTTCGTGAGATATAAAATAAATTGGTATTGTTACAGGATATCTATAATAAAAGGTTAATGTATTATTAAAAAGAAATTAGTGCGTTTCCTTTGAAAACTTCTATTTCTTCAATTGAAGAAATGTTTTTAAGTTATAGAATTCAACTTCACACTTACCGTATCTGATCTTGATGCAGCATATATAAAAATATATAAATAAGTGTAAAACAGTTGAAATTATAACAAAATCAAATGATAAAAATGAAGCATTTTAAATAAAAAAGTAGAAAATATATTTAATTTCTTCAATAACTCTATTTTAAACCCATGTTTCTCTTTTTCCATTGTGTATTTTTCTAACGATTATTTGTCATTAAACAGCCTTATTGCAGATCAATTTAATAGACCGATTTAATCACAAGTTTATCAATTCTTACGTGTAGAAAATAAATGTAGAATCTCGAAATAAAATAAGTTTTAAAAAGAATAAGTGATAGGTTATTTTTCTTACCGAAGGAAAGTTTTATTTGTTCTCAAACATTTTCCATACCGTGTTTAGTAAAAATTCCTTATCAAAGTCTCTGTTGTCTTAAAAGTAGAAGAAACTGGATTAAAGTAACTCGCAGGTAGGACGAATGTTCACCGACGTAAAAAGGCATCGAACGCGTACGTTTTGGTACTTCTTCGAGAAGTATGATTTCACCAATCAAAGGGGAGAATGGTAAATTGAAATGTCATTTAAATCGGCGGACGAAACCTTGGAAAAATAAAACGGCGGGTAAACAGATTCAAATTGAAGAAAAATCTCCCGTTCTATAACTTCTATTTCCTTTTTCTTTGGCAGAAATCCTCTAGAGCAACGTGAACACATAGTAACATTTAAAGAGGCATTATCCTTGGATGACGCATTTAGGAACCTGATTTTCTTTTTGTTTCTCCGTTTAGTCTCGTGTTCTCCTTCATTTCTTATTTTTCCTAGATTCATTATTTTCCTTTCATTTTTTTTTTCTCCCCTTTTCGCCTTATCACGTCGTCCCACTGTTTAAGCTTTGCTCTTTTCCAATCGTTATATGATATCTTTTTTGACGAACAACGAAAGATAAACGCATGCTTCGGCGGTTTACAACATCGACAGCTTAGTAAAACACCAGAAGCTTGAGCCTCGTTTCGATTAATGGATTCGTGAAAAGAAAAAATACTCGAATGTTTTGACGTATCTTTAGACAAAGAGAAATCCTGATACTTGTACGAGCTGCTGCATCGATGCATGAAATGCAAAGTAGATTCAGCTCGTAAAAATATACCGATCGAGACGATTCACATGGGAATTTTGTTCGTGAGCGCGCAAGCTTCTCAAAATGTATTTACGCGAGAGCAAAAGATCGATGTGTATGGGAAAATATGTTGCATTTCTTTCTTTTTTTTTTTTTTCTTTATCTCTTTGAGGAAGGAATCGGAGGAAAGGGAATTGTTTTTTTTTTCTTCTCAATTTCATAGACTAAATCTATATAATCGTATCGTATGTATGTATGTATATATGCATATATGTATACATATATATAGGTGTATGTATATACATATACATATATTCAATAATATATATATAATATCATTATATCCTTCTTCATCATTTATATTTAATAGTATAATTAGTTACTCGCTTAGATATGAAACCTAATAGGAACATGATTGCACCGCACCCGTTAGCCGTACGATATTGGTGCCCAATCGCAGCTCCCTCGCCATTCTTACATTCCTATTTCCATTTTCTTTTTCTCTTTCTCTCTCTCTCTCTCTCATTACTCTTTATAGGAATTATCGCACGTAAATATGTGCATCACTGTTGTGTTTGCGTATATTTATATACGTATACAGGTACAGCCATCTTGCATGGCACATGTGTGTATGTATATGTATGTACGTATGCTTTGTAAGTAACGTTACAATTACCGTGTTGTGTCGATAGGTTCTTCACGTTTCCACGTTCTTTTTCTCTCGCTTTTCTCTCGACCATTGTGTGCTTTCATTTTTTATTTTTTTTTCTCTCTTTCTATTATAAAATCTAGATGCGAGCGTGAACACGAAAACCTATTCACGCGGGCATACTAATACATATGGCACCATAAATATATATTTGTACACAAGGGCGAGCGTATGGTGGACAAGATGGTAAAGAAGAAACGTATGCAGTGTATCCGGTTGGATTTATCTTTCCATTTCCCTGTTCAATTTTGTAAATTTCTCTAGAAACAGAGAAGAAAATTACGTGAAATTGAAGAATATGAATATGACTTGATAAAGATATCGATATCAGAATTGTAGCAGTGATTAAAATGAAACTCCTCGAATTTCGTAAATAATTAGAAAAATTGATGTCACACGCCTTTCTTATCCATCTCTCTGGGTGAATACAATATACGCCGTTCGGCACGTGGTCGCGCGCCCTTTCTCATATTCTCTTCGGTGTTCTAATTTTTTCTTTTTACGGTCGTTTCTTTATCAGAGCCGTCTGTATCGTTTCTCGTCGAAGTCTCCCCGGGCCTCGGGATTTTACAAAAAAGGGCGAAGCGCGAGACACGAGGAGAAGCAAACGTAAATGTATCGATTACCTACGACACGACGATCCTCGAATTGCTCTTGCATGCGGTTCAATATGGCGGCACCAACATCGTCGGAGTTCTTGAGCCGGCATTTTGGGTACCACGTGTCACGGCGGCTTTTTAAATCCTACCGATGGATCACGGGATCCCATTAGTGAGTACATATAAGATATACACATGGCAATCTCTCACAAGAATTATTCACTATCGTTATCAATTAGTATCCATTATTAATTAATAATTAATGACAAGTATCTGGAACGAATTTACAATTCAAAATGGCAATAATGTGAATCATACCGGCAATAATAATAATAATAATAATAAAGGATGACAATAATAATGATGAGGATGATGGTAAAATTAGCAGTGATGGGAATGCTAATGATGTACGATGATGATTATAATGATAACGAAGGTGATAATAATAATGATGATGATGACTATGGTGATGATTACAATAATAGCAATGATAATATAAATAAAAAAAACAATGAGGATAATAATAAATAGTCGCGTTCACTACATTTCGTACAAACTTAACGAGATTAGAAAATTGAAAAACTTCCTGGCCGCCCGTCGTTCTTTCTCTCTTTCAGTGTTAATTAAGTTGATTTTCTTTCATTATCTAACGAAAAGAGATAAATCATTCTATCTTGTTCGCAATGAATTGTTGCGATTATTAGGAGAACCTATGGTTCTCCGTACGTTTATATTTTCAACGTCATTTTCTTTCCACTTTTAACACCCTGCAAAAATCAGCTCCGTCTCTGTTCTTATGCATAAAAGGTTCTTTTAGTTCGTTAACGAGATACTAGACGTTGGAAAGTAAAAGACATTGGTGATCGCAATTTACCATTAAAATGATAACACAATTGACGTTTGAATGCCGAGAGAAACGTGACGTCCAGGCGGCGGTCGGACGCTCAAGTCTCGTAACGCAATAATAGTTTCACATATTCATTGCATTTATCTTTTTAGTCACTCCTTAAATTATTCGCGCACGCTTATCACTCATTCATTATTGATTTTAGGAACAGCTAGTAGCGAGGTTTGGTTACTCTATCACGCAATCTCCCGTACTCGAAATTCAAAATGCCAAAACCGACCCAGTTTTGCGTACACGCGCACGTACGTTACCTCGTTTTCTTTCTCAGAAACCGCTTCATGCGATATATATAGTTCGTCTCCAGAAATCATACGATATTACGATGTACCATGTGCATGTGTAATGTGTATAGGTATACATGCATGTATCGTGTATATCATTCTGTAGCAACGTTATTGCAAATCGTTCAGGAGTATTTAAACATTTCACGTTATATACGCGCTCGGGGTTCGTATATACCTAAAACACGATGTTGACTTTTCATTTTGTGCGCGATATACATAATCTCTCCTTAAAATGTACACGCAATGGAAAAAACGCGGTACACTTAAAAAATGTGAAGTTTCGTGCTAAACTTAATGACGTTTACGTCCTTGATTCAGTCCCGACGAATAAATATAATTAACAGTTGTTAAAGGATCAGGAGGATACGCTACTATCTAAAAATTCAGTTAATCTACGTAATTTAATTAACTTTGTGATCGTCGGATAGCAACAACTTGTCCTATTTTGCGAGGTATCGTTTACACGTTTAATTCGATGTCGATTCAGAAACAGATTTACTTGACGAGCGATTAATTGTTAACTCTGATCTATGTGTTCATTCAAAAAATGTTGATACACGTTATGTGTTCGTGCGTATACGTATCAACATGTGCCGAATGTAATTCGTGTACTCCGTTCAGCAGCTAAAAACTATAACATTCTAATAAATACGTGAACATGTATATGTAAACATAATATCGTAAAGTATAATAAATAACAATGACGATGATAGCGATATAATGATGCTGATGATAATATATTAATAGTAATAGTAATAATAATAATAATAATGATAATGATAGTAATAAGAACAACAATAATAATAATAATCAAATATAATATTAGTACTCGCCATTATTAACGTTATATTTTAAAAAGCATCTTTTACAGACAGGAACCTCATGTTACTTAGTTATCTTACAAATAGTTACTACTTTGTTTCTCATTCGACGTAAATGACTAATTTATGTTTGCGACCGTTTCTTTTACCTACCCCTAGTTTCTTACCCCTCCCGCCCCCCGAAAATTTCTTTCAAACTAATTTCTACAGCTGAGTACCCTCGATTTATTTCATGTTTCCAGCCCTCGTACTTTTGTTTTTTTATCATACCTTTTGGCTGTTTTGTTAACTGACGATGAGTAAATGATGTGTAGTTGTGTAGGTATGTGGGTGTGTGTTGGTATTCGTGCAAGATGTTTTTTGAACGTAAGCGTACGTACGCGTGTATGTATTTATCTACTTAAATATATATAATTTTTTTTTTGTTCATTTTATTCGTCAATTTATGTATGTGTATATATATATGCTGTATATATACACACACGAATGCATGAGTATATCTGTAGTACGTCATCTACCGATGCACATCATTTTTTTCTTCCCTTCCCTCAAATCTACATCTAGATGTAATTAACCGATAACTTACGAGCTAATAGTGAAGTTTTGTCGTCCTCGAGCAGACCTTTACAAAATTCCCGTATCTATTGATCGAGATTGTGACTTTCCACCATCGTTTTTCATTCTTTCTTTTTTTTCACCGCGATACTTAGTTCAGTTCGTCTTCTCATTACGAGCATCGTTTCTTTTTTCTTTTTTTTTCGCGCGTACATGAAATACCGCACTTCGTTTGTTCTTTATCTTTTTCGAAAGAACCATTCGCATCACGTTTAATTCTATCACTTTCGAAAACAAGAACAAAAGGTTCTCGCCTGTTCGATTTTTTTTTCTTCTTTTGTTTTTTTTTAATCATTTCGCTCGATCGTGTAATTACATCTGATTGATTGATTAATTGTCGATCGTTAGTTAACGATAATATAGTTACAGCTATCGATAGCTATGTCTAAAATTATTTTATTACTATCATTATTATTACTATGCGTGTTATTATCATTAATGTTATTATTAATAATATTTTTTTTTTCTTATCTCGCGTTATTAAATATAATTTTATTAAGTATAGGAACCATGTTGCTGGGTCTTGCCTGTCATTGAATGCGAACGTGTGCCGCGATTGGACAGCTTCTGCCCCTTCGCGCTTTCTTATCTTTCTTCGCGTTTGTTCTTTTTCTCTCTCGTCGCTGTTACTCTCGAAAAAATTGCTGTTCGGTGTCATATCGTTCTACGATCGTAACGTTTGTTCTCGCGGTCAAAACAGAACGGAATATGTTAAAATTCACACGCCGATAACGATATATCGTATCTAAACCCCTCCCAGCCGCGGGGTTTATGCCCTGTATGTGTTTAAAAGTATGTATGCATATATATATGTGTTTGTATATATATGTACATATATGCGCATATGTATATGTGTGTAGGTATCGAGTGATTCGGGTGTAAATTGTGTATACGCGTATCGCGTGAACTCTCTCTTTCGTTCTGTCACCCATTTTTCAATAAAGTCGTAGGTCGGTCTCCTAAAACGTAATAGGCTTCTATCGTTCTTTCGCGCGTTTCTTTCATTTCACTTGTTCATTTATGCAAATTAAAAGAGGAACGTAGTGACGTGACTTCGATTCTGTGATTTTCTTCTTCTAGCAAAGGCGCTCTGTGGTCATCGTCGGTAACGACGCGTTTTCTTCGCGTTCTCCTAATACACACTCCCCAGTATCACCCATACACACTCACGCAACAAGAGAAAAAAAGAGATAGGAAGATAGAGAGCGAACATTTTTTTGTTCTTTTTTTTTTTAGATGAACAAATACGTACGTATCCGTAACAAATGCTTCCGCTTAGTTTTCGTGAACTGTTGCGCGGTGTGCCCAACTTCGTCGCGCTTTAATGTCTGTTCGCATTTTTTAGTAATCCATTAGTTTCATTTTGTTTTCTTCTTCACCTTCTTCTTCATTAAATCTTTATTATTACTTTACATAGGAACGTTTAAATTAGCCCACCTCAACGCGTCTTCAACGTCGTCGACACTAATCTTCACCCCGTCAACCCCCAACACCCCCACCCTAAAACTCTTCCGTCCGTCGCGTTTCGCTATCACGCGTTTTTGAGCTTCTTTTCTCCACTAACGGTTAAGAATGGCATAAGCTCACGGATAGGTACGGTTAACGATATATCGGTAATTCGCCGAAGAAATCCACTTGGTACCAAGCAACGCCTTTGCGAACGGTATCGATCATATTCGCTCGTTCGTTAATCTAACGCGTTTTATCATCCCGAACCTCTTCGTTCTTTCTAATGAAGGAACTTTAGTGAGCGTGCTTCGTGCTGGCACGCGTGTATATTCGTCGTAACAAAAATATTAGTTAAATTGGTGAATACACGACGGTAGTCGTGGGCAACTAAAATAGAATGAGATAAGAGAGAGATCCATATGCGCGTTTAGTCGTGATTGGTCCATCGTCCACACTCAAGGTACCTGGAATCTATGCTGGACTCCTTGGTGCCCGAAGCAGAAGAAAAAGTCCCCCACGATTAACCCCAGCCTGGATCAGGACCTCCTCCCCTTTATCTAGTCTGTTAGGAACGTTGTTTGCTTTCGTTATCGAGTACCTCTCTCGAAGAATATCTATCCGACACTTTTCTCCAATCCTTTTTTTTACCCCTTTTCCCTTACTCTTCTTTCCTGGTCCGAAGAAGTCGCATTAGGAGGTGATCAGATACCTGTACGATCCTATCGCGTATCCCTAAAGTTTCTAACATCCTTCAAGTTCTTCAAGCGCAGTCCCCGTCCGATTCAATCTGCTTTAACGTGCACCAGCCAGGGCGGCAACTTCTTGGACTAATTTCTGTCTCTTAACATCGGGACCGTTGTTGTTGTCCTGGCTCGTTCTTTCGTTACCCTGAGACTGGCCGGTCGTGCTCTCAGCGGCGGCACGAGCTGCCAGTAAGGTAATTTGATTAACGACATCCTCCATTTCGTCTGTAAGCGGATGCACTTCCTCGCCGCACTGCCCGCCGGATTCACCGGGGATGTTGCAAAACTGTTGCTGTTGCTGCTGACGTTCTTGGTTAGCATCGAGGCGTGTACGATGCTGAGCCGTTTCAGAGTGACGCCGCCATTCGCTGACGGTCGTGTACGTTCGCGCGGGGTTGTTTCCATCGCACAAGGAACAAGCGTAACGAGATTGAACAAGACGTAGCGCGCCGCGACGTTGTTGATTGCCTAGATAGCAGGATCTTTGGTGCGCGAGAAGCGTTGATTCCTGGGGATAAGCTCGACCACATCGCCGGCATACAAGACACAATTCGATTTCCACCTCGCGACAGTGTTGCGGCGGACCGTTTTCATCGGAACCGCACGGAGGCGTTGGCAGCCGCACCGTCTCCAATCCAGGATGATTCGGATCTTGCTGCAAGAATGCCTGCATCAACGAGCGCGGCACTTGGACCTGGCTGCCTCCTTCCACGTGCAACGACATAAGACCACTCCCGTGCATGCTGCCGCTTAAACCTGAAGCCGCTACTGAAACCAAACGATAGATCGATGTTGTTAACAAATGATTTATTATACAATTACAGATTCTTCCTTGAATAAAGTTATTTTTAAAAAACCCTATCGGTTTTTATTACTCTACCAAGCTGGAAAGGAAAATTTTTATTACAAGTGTTTTTATATTTACATCCTTCCTGACTCGAATTTCAAATATTTCAGCGTATGTATCTCGAGAAAATGAAAGATGATAGATTTTAGTTAAGAAAGACAAGAGTAGGCTTCTTTTCTGCGACCAAGGTCAGCACTGGTGCCCGACGCAACCCCGAATCAAATAATATAATAAAGAAGATCGTTAAGTAACACGCAGTAGATCGCAGCTGTCCGATCCGTGCGACACCCTTGAAACAATCCCGACTAAGAGAGCAGAGAGGGTTTTATTACTCTTAATGAGCACTGGTTATTTCTTTGAATGGCTTTGATTTACCCTCCCCCTTCGGTACCCCTCAACCTTTTACTCATCCGCAGATGTACACGCGTGTACGATCAACATCAGGATACACGTATTGGCACATACGTGTTTAATTTACATCGACGAAACCCGCGTATTCACGTGTGTCCACGCGGAGGCACTTTACACGCGCATCGCTCTTGCCTCGTCTCCTTAGAGGGCAGGGAAGCTCATTTGCGTACGGATTGAGATAGTAGTGCTTCGGCACCACCACCTAAATGTGTGTTTTTGTTTACATGTGTGACTACGTACGAGATTCTGATTGCCGGCCGCTCCCAAGTCTCAGTGGTTCTCAAACTCGTTATACCATATCGTCATCAACGTGCCAGATCCATGAATATGCAAATTTTTCATTTTTCAGTTAAGCTGTGCGTTAGATATCTTTCCTTTGTTTCTAACTCTATGTCAAAATGAGAAACACACACGTCGCATAGATTTGTTTCATAAATATGCATTATTGTGCCCTTTAAAAATGCTAGAATCACGAATCTTGTCACCCTAAAGCGCACCAGCAATTAACTGCTGCCGAAATTGATAAAAAAATTGGAAGGTTTATATAAAATATGCAAAATGTAAATCTGTCCATCATCTATTTTTAAATCTAAAGAGCATCGAATTTATGTAAGAGCGTTGAATAATTATAAGATCTGTTATTCGTTAAAAAATGTCAGAAGTTTTATGTTATGGCAGGACTGCAGGATTCGGTCGTTCGGAAATCGAAATGCGTTGCTATAAATTAAAAGCTGAGAATCACTGAACCTAAGATAGCCGCGACGCATGCTGGAAATTTGTTCGGCAGGAATTTACGAGCGAGTTTCCGTATCAAACGCAGTACCGTCGATTCAAATGAAATAAAATATCGAATAAAATAATCGGGAATGTCGTTAGTTAGCGCCTCCAGGAATTTTAATGGACATCCTGGAACGATGTAATAACAGCCTGCAAATTTGTCACATTCAATCTTGTCCGTTCAACTACATAAACAGTTCAGAATTGTGGATCGGAGAAAAATTTACCGTGAAATTTTTGTTTTCTTTATATCAGGTAGATATATAACCAATTTCTAATGCTTAAGAAAATTCATGAAACTGTTTACCTAATCTTTCAATTTGGTAACAGATAAAATACTCGTTGCTTAATCGAGAAACGCGAGAAGTAATTAAGCGAATTTCTTCGATTCTCTTCAATTTGCGAAAAATGTTTAGTTGAAGTTCCAATGGATTGAGCGATCGGGATCAATGGATTCGCGGGTCCATAACTACGCTGCGCCAGGTAAGTATGCGACAATGGTGCATTCCACGTATTCTTGCTAGCGCGTTCTCGCACGGTGTGTGACCAGTACACCGACACACGAAAACACGTTGTGAACGTGGGCGTGCATTCCTGTCTTCGCATTCTCCTTTTCACTCCCTTTCCTTTTTTTCTCTCATTTTGTCCTGCAGCCACGGTAAGTGTTCTTCTTTCCTTCTTATTCACCTTCCTACGGCGAAAACCGTCCTTTCCTTTTTTATTTCACATCGAGGCCCCGCTCTCATGGATACCACGGTCCAGAACGGCTGTTTCACACCTCCGCTTGCGCGAGAATTAGGAAATAAATTAGCGGCCCGGCTAATTTCGTTATCTCCCCGGACGCGAGACCCTCCCGCTTGAGATGTCAAAGGACCGATGTCCCAGCCTTCGAAACCGCTGCCCAGACACGATTTCAGCCGAGTCCCAATGCCAGGATCAATGACTGTTCCTTCTTTTTACGGCTGTCTCTCTTCTTCCATGCTTCCCTCCCTGCGATGTATCTCGGCATCGACAAATGGGACTTCGTTAGAAAACGGTTCGATTCTTGTTCGGTTGGTAGCAGATAGACGGATAGAAATTGTAATATCTAGTCTGATTATTTTCAACAGTACCTTGTACACGACAATTTTTACGCAAACGTGGTTTTTTAATACCTGTAATTATGATTAGTTTAGTAAGTTGTAGTATAATCGGTTTTCAGAGTCACACATGTCCTTTAGAAATTATTATTGAATTGTAAATTGAATCGGAAGTCGAATTTAATCGTGCCATTTCTAGTATAGAATTTGCTCTTGAAGAATGAACTAATTGTCAATTATTGAAATTTGTTTTACAAGGCAACGTGAAATTAATTAATACCGAAAAATTCATTAATTTAATTTGTAACTTTCTGGCAGCATAAAATAAGTCCTACAATTGAACAACTATTAGTAAAAAAAAAAAGAATTACTAGTAATTTAGAGAAAAAGGTTAATAATTAAAGTTCACATTTATCGTATGAAGGTATACATACGTGTGTGTGAAGGGGAAGGGCTATCATTAAAACCGGGAATAGTTTTTATACCGGTAAACACGTGACATTCATATCGGAGGGATTAAATTTGGGTTGGACCATTCTGGAATCACCTGCCCACCCATTTAACGTCGATACGGGGGACGACATTCGTTGTAGAGGTTCTCTGCGCCTTCTTTAGGAAACGTTGGATGTCGAGGATCACGAGGAAGTCGTAATTTCTACGGAAACGAGACAGCCGAGTGAATTGACGACGGCTTATCTTCTTGTACGGCCACAAAATCGTTTCGTACGCGTATCGGACAAGATAACGGCAGTGACGTATCGATAAATTCTGTTAATTAATTATTGACGTATCTTGGAACTGTTTTTTTCTTTCCTTTTTTTGTATTCGCCACACGTGAAGGTAAGCGGATCCTTTTTCTGTTTACTTTCAAATTTCATTTGTCTCGAAATAACTGAATTGTTTGTAGCACGTCAATTTTATTTTTATACATTCTTATAAATTATAATTGCAAGCTATTTAGAGGGTGATTTATTTTAATCTTGAGGGCTGATTTTCTAATCAGGATACGGTAATCGAATAATGAATTAATGTTGCATGGTTAAGAGTAAGTAAATAATAATGGAAGAATGATTCAAACGCGATATGGTAAATGAAATTGAATCTCGGATATCGGTGTATGCAAATTTCGTAGGGAAGAGGGATCCTACGAAGCAGGTGTTTTTTTAACACCTGTGCGAATGTCAGATCAAGTGACGGAGTGAAATTAAGCAAACACTTTTTACGAGCAGCGAACGAGACCCAAGTGTTCAACACTTTATCACTGAATTACGATCCTCGAGTATTACCGCCATAAAAAAAAAAAAGAACAGAATCGAACTGGTAGGAGTACACCCTCGCCAGTGAGAAATTTAAAGGCATCACACCACCTGTACTTCGTTACTCATTATTGAATTTCCGGCTAACTACTGATTGATATCTATACATTTCGTCGGTGGCCAAGTGATTTAATTTGTCGTGAAGCGGAAGTAATGGGGTTATACTGAATCAACTGAGAAAATTACACTTATTAAATCAATAAAGTGTTTTTCATGCGTCGACTGTGGGTTAGATTGTTCAGGCACTTTCAAATTGTTTATTCAAGAATTCTAGAGGTCTAATCTTATTCTAGTAAGTGAAATTTGCATCCAAACATCGGTTCAATTGAAATATCTGCTTCTTAGCCTGATTCCCTGCGAAAGTTAGACCCAGTATCGAGAGTGGAAAGCAGAAGGCGCAGTCTACTGTCAGATACCTGATTCCTCGACCTATGACGAAGAGGTAAAGAGAGGTCTTCGACCGGTAGCCTAAGCCGAGAAGCAGTCCCTAAAGAGGCACCAGGGTCATTAGCGAACGGAACATTTATCCTTGTCCCTCGTTTCTTCTCTTTCACTTGGTTGGGTGTCCGTACTTGATTCGCCATTGGTATCAACGGGTGCCAGGCAGGAAGACCCGTATTATCGAGTCAATTGTCTCTCACCCTCCTTCCCCGGCCAGTTCAGCTGACTATAAAATCATTATCACTCGTCCACCACCACCGTCATCAACCACCAACCTTCCCCCTCCCACCCTACCGGCCACTTCTTGTTCGATGTTGAACGCTCGATTATCCCATTAATACGGCCAGTCCGTGCGTCCATCCATCCCGTCGGATCTTTAATTATTTAAATGCAGAGCAACGCTGGAGATCGGACGTGAAGGGTACACGAAGCCTTCAAAGTCAAAGGCGAATTTCATCCACTCGGTTTCACCTTGTTATCTCACCTTTCAGCTCCTTTTGCATTTGTCATACACGGCGAGCTGACCTGTACTGTCACGATAGTAATAATGGTCTGCGTTTTAAAGATCATTCGTCCTCCGTTTGAAAAAATTATTCCCTGAACCAAGTATTTTATTTATTTCAAATTTTCGATCATCAGTTCTGTATTGCTTCTTTAAAATCATAAAATTATTCATACGAAACTAAGTTTCCTAATTTGACAATATTAAAATGTAATGGTTCATAGTGAGATTTGAGAAAATGTATTGTGCTAGAGTCATAGTTGTATTGATAAAACTGGACCATTTAGAATATGTACAATTCTAATGATCATAAATGGAATAGGATCAACAACATATCTAGTAACAATATTTGTCTCTATAACTACGCAGACGTCGGCAGCACTGACCCTGACACGATAGAAGCAATACCTCTCGAAGATTTGCCTTAATGATTCTTAACTGGTCTACACGGGAATCAAAGCGTTCTCATAGTCATCCGTTCAAGAAACGACGAACCGTGTTTAATACATTATTGTCGAGCACTTTGTACACCCAATCATTAATGATTGCAGAAGTTTATGATTAGTTCTTGAAAGACATAATACGTAGATCCAATATTCAGTATATTGGCAGAGAAAATTATTTTGAGAATTATTCTATAATAATTGAGTCTGTTAATAAAATCAAAACTAATCAAATCGAGTTATATTATTTCTGTTTCCGAGCAAGAAGTAATAAATAATAAAATGAACTAATTAAAACAGCACGGTTATTGTAATTATACGCCTCGGTTGTATTCGTAATGAGCATCAAATTACAAGGGTTATTAAACACTAATTTAATGAATGAAGTGTCTTACGAGGGAAGTCGTATATCGTGTGGTATGTTGTAATAGAGATTAAAGATAGAAAGGAACATCCTGAGGAACTTATAATTCAGCTGCTTTCTGCGCTTTCAATTGGCAGCGTTACAATTGTTTTGCACAATTTTGGCAACGTTCAACGTCGATTAGAATGGGAAATTACAAAGACGTCACTATTTTTATATATGTATATTTAAGGAATCGTTAAAATGACCTAAGAAAAATGTCCCCATTTATATTTATTGTAAACCTGAGCAACGCGTTTAAGGAAGAGTTTTAAGTATCATTGCTATTCCTTGCACACTGCTCAATTATATTCAATCTGAAAAGAATAAGTAATGGCAAGAAATAAGGTAAGAAAGGTAAGAGGTTTCCTCGAAGAAGAGTCACGGTAAGGGAGCACTCCTCGGCGACATCCAACTTACTATTCCATCAAGGCCTTTCCTTTAACAAACGTCACGTCAGCAGATTCGATCTCGTTAGGATATCGCAGAGTCGTTAAAAATAATTGACAGCTGGATAATTAAGGGGTGGAAAGCTACCCCCTTCAAAAACGGAACAAGCAATACCTTCCTCACTGGAGAAGAACGATTTCCATGATCTGTTTCTTAAGGCCTAACCTTCTGAACTTCTTATATTTATTTTCTCTGTTTTACTTCTTTCCATTATGCCTCGGCATGTAGCAGTGTCTTCGTCAATCTGCTTACGTTCCTCCTCGAGTAACTCTTTATCTGCGGTCCGGCTTTTATTAGCACATCGTTAGGAAGCCCAGAAAAGGGGTGCATGATTCCTTCAGACGAGAGGGTGAATACAGATCCCTAAGGGCTGACTAACAGGCATCCATGGCTTGTTACATAGATCGAACGAAATTGAATTTTTTGGTAAAAAAAAATTTGGGTTATTCATCATTCACGTGTACATGATGTACATGTGATGAAACTAAACCTTACAAGAACATCGACGCTGATGTAATCTAACCACTTAACGGCAAGGTAATTGTATGACTTCGGTCATCTACATACAGTTTTTTCTTTTTTCTTAATCGCTTTGTAATTTAATTAACAAGCAACAAATTATATATAAATAACTTGTGTTTCTATCTTTATAAAAATTATGATAAAATATAAAACGAAGAAATTATTACAATTCCTTATGTTTCTTTGTTGGTGGAAAATTCGTATAAGAGAAACGAGTGGAAGGTATCGTAAATATTATAGCAGCTGGGTTCGAATAAAAGAAAATACTTGAATAATAATCATCGAAGCCCCCTCGATCCTTGTTACGTGTTTGTATAATAAGAAGATTCGGTAGAAAGAAGAAAACACTCGCAGAAACGAGAAATTTCTAATTAGGAGGATTCGAATCAACCCCCTTCTCCCTTCCTCAAACAATGCTAAAAATACTACTTTCAAGGAAACACTTGAAGTCCACCAATAAGATGGATTTTAATATCGAACACTACCATTTATTATCACCCCCTCATTACAGTTACAAAAGAAGAACAGGTAATCAAGGGATATCGGAGAAACTTCGATCCTACTAAAGTTTCTTTCTGTAATTTACAGTTAAATTGGAATAAGAAAACAATCTTCAATTAAGGATACTTCAAGATTCCTGTTGGTTTATCATTTGTGATCGACGAGATGCGTTTCAATTTATGCGCTAATAAAGAAATCTTCATGAAACTTGTTAAACAGGTAACCGATACCAGAACTCTCATCAACGATATACGTGTGAAATACGATATGTCTGTTTTTATGATTGCCGCCGTTAGTTTCACCCAGATGTAATTAATGCTGGAACAGTGAGATAACATTTTTCTGATGGTGTCGCGCGTGACACCGGTTAATTAATGAAAGAAAAATAAATTAAAAATGATTAATAGGGATGTTCTTTTGATTTAGGATTTTAAACAGGACCTGTTATTCCCTATCTTAATTGGCAAGACCCAATTTTTATTTGATTTCGTATGTTATATTATTTTAGAATAGAAGATTATTCTTTCAATATATAAAACTATTTATCGGTCGATTGATTCTTCTGATACGACATTGACACGTGGTTACAGTAATTAAGTCGGAACTGGGGAGTGTGTAAAAGTAGGGCGTTAGTGTTTTCCACTGGATAATAAGAAACCCTATCAACTAGTGCCCGTATAATTTAAATTCGTATACGTGTTCACTGCAACTGAATTCGAGTTTAAGAGTTCTTCAATAATTTCTACACGTGTTTCAATTTTGTTGACGTAGATGAAATGGATAATTGATTCTATTATAAAGTGCTGTGAAATTTACAATGCCTCGTTTAATTTTTTTTATTTAAACGTTCCATTTACTATTTTATGAAAATGAATATAGCATTAATGCTACTCAGAGTTTTCTTTAATATTTTATTTTTTAATTGTATAAAATTTAAGGTGGTGGTTACCAGTAACTATCAGACCTCATTTTATGAAAACTTATCATAAATGAAAGATTGTATTTCGAAGAACGTTTCTAGGTGCAAGTACATAACACATACGAATAATCGAAAATGGAAATCAATACGTGTATTCTTTTCAAATTCCTGAGTATGACATACCACAGAACAATAATGCGTAGAAGACGTATGGTAAGAAACTAGGACGTCAGATTTGTCTTGAAAGATTAAGAAGCCCTATCGTGATCAAGGCTCGGACATGTAACTATTAGATAGCTTGAAGCCGTAATGAGAAATGAAGATTTCTAGGGTAAAGTGTAGAGAGTGGAGCGTTACACGAGTGGTCGATTCCACCATGCTAATTTCACCCTAGAAAGATTAAGGGATAGCGTGGAAATCATTCTTCAAAAAATATTGAAAACATGTTACTTCTATTATTTGGAGAATTACAGCGGAAGATTATTTATTTTCTTGGTTTAATGAAGGTATTATTTAAATAAAAAAAGCATTAGGAATGAATGGTTACGCACGAGACTCTCACTTAATTGGAAACACTGAATGAGAATCATAAAAACAAGGACGGTATAATGATATCGGCAAAGAAGAAACGGTACAAAGATTAAAACGAGAAGCCCACAGAATATGTAAACGTTGTTAGTAAGTTCAAAGGCGCTACTCGGAATAAATCAAGCAAGAGGGTTCACGGTACGTGGTTTCCTTCTTTCCAGCTGCCTCCCTGACAGTCATTAGGATAATCAACGAATTAGCGTTTCCACGCTAAGGAGTGGATAAGGTATAAGGAATTAGGAGGACAAAGTGCGTCTCAACACGCGATATACCGAAACCGTATAAGATGCACGCTCGTTCAAAAGAGATTCGTCTGTGCATCGATTTTCGTACCTCTTTAATTCGGTACCTTTCAGTTTAAAAATGTTTCATTTCAAATATATACATTAGTTTTATTTCATTAATAAAAATATATTTTAAACCATTCGCGTTGGTTGCTAATGTACAGGGTGTTCCAGGCGACTGTTCCAAGCTATTGTTTAAAATATAAAAATGTAGAAGATAGATCTTTTTAAACAAATAGCTTAGAAAAAGAATCAAGTTTTGAATTTTGAACAAATTGAAAGAAACAAGGAAGTTAAAGATAAAAGTTAGCAAAGGTGAAGTATACTTCATGTATTTTCTTAAATAAGTGATTTTGGAAACTGACAATTTTTACACGAAATTCATTATGCTTACATACATCAAGATTACTTTTACTGGATTCTTCACCTTCGCCGTGGAACCCTCGAAGAAAGAAAGAAAGTCGAGCTATGTTCCGAGATCTTCCTCGAAGATAAACCAACCCACGTGGTCAAAGAGCTGAACTATCTCATCGTGTTTTTCACGCCCCAAGACAGAATCGTTCGTTTCGCGCCCATAAGGGGTACATAAATGTTAGCGTGTGAAATTGAGCAGGACGAGAGACAACTGCGTTAACCCGCACTAATTAAATGCTTTTTAACTTCAACCGGAAACGGTTTATTGTATCTACATCACGGACATAAATACAACTGTAGTATTTATATACATGAACAGATTTGTATGATAAACGAATAAATCTTTCTTTTTGATTAATTTATTAATAACGTCTTTTAATTTTCAATTGAAGATAATTAACAAGTTGACTGCCATGGGAGTTACTAATTAATAAGAAAATTAATTGTTCAACGTTATATATAAGATAGTTCCTTATTAAGCGTACCACGTCCTTGTTATACTATTTAAATTTCAAATACAGTTACTCGTATTAAGATTCGGACATCGTACCATTTCTAAATTCGTTGCTTCGCATAAGAAATGATTATTTAAATATCGTACTATTTATGTTATGAAAACGTTAACCATTAATTACATATGATATTTAAATAATTCCTTTTTATACGAAGCGGCAAATTCAAAGATTTCATGGTACTCGAATATTAATATAGACATTGAATAAAAAAGTGTATCTCATTAAAATGTTATTTGTAAATCAATATAATTCCTCGGATTCCTGTCCCGGATATCAATTGGCTTTAAGTACTCCTCCGCTTTAAGCCTTTAAGCATCTGACCATAAAGTCAGTGTAATTATCATGGTGAATCCAGTTCACCCTCATCAACAGGCATGCAAATAACTCGGGGTTAGTTAGCTAAGGGGTTGCCGTGGCTCGGTGTCCGTGAACAGAGTTTATTCATTAAGGGTTGATGGCTTAATTGCCAGCTCGCAGCATCACTGCCACCCCCATCAGTCACCACAGCCATCATCCTACCCCATCCTTTTGCTCTTCTTCTGTGGCTGTACAGCCTCGTCAGAGAGCAACAGGTTGCAACAGGAGACGTTTGTACAGAGTGCTCTCGGCTAAGTTGGGATCGAACTCATTTACACCCCAAATGAAACGGTTAAACCGAAGTTAATTAATTGCCCTGGACTGTTCGTCGTCTCAATGTCGGGATCTGTTTAACTTTCTAACATGGGATATTTTTACTGAATCAAAGTAACTTCTTTGGTACTCATTCTAAAGACATAAGTGAAAACAAATAATTTTTTGGAAATGTTCTAGATAGGAGAAATAACATATTTTTATTATTCTTTAAGCGGTACTTTTAGTTATGTAAACTTTTCCTCATTTTACACGGAGGTAACGATCGCACGAATTTTTGTCATTTGTATGCGAAACAACGGTACAGTGAACGTGTGTCGACGTGAATTACCGCGGATGTCAAGCCTTGCGACCCATTCGTACGTATGAACGATTTAATTTAAGGTCGTTGGTTTAATTCCTGGTAGAAAGTGTGCTTTCGAACAATAAATGGAATGCACATGAGCAAAGAAAATAGAAAGAATGTTTTTCGAATCGAAGTTCCATCACTTTCCTCTCGTTTGTTCACCGTACACGTATTGTTACAATGTTTTCTGATTGAAAAATCACTTTACACTTAAACAATGAAACCATACTGTCCTTCGTTATTACAAGATCTCTCTTGTACAAGAAGTTATCAATTACCAATATTTAAAAATTTACAAATTGAAAGCTAAATCAGTACTATTAATAGTTGCATAACGAATTTCGTTAATTGTAAAAATTTACTTGTCGAATTGTTACAAGTATTGGGCGATTAATAATTTTCTTCAGGAGTTAAAAAAAATAAATTGCCCGAACAATATGTGGAAATAGCTAATCGTATAAAGAACAGATGTGCCGTGGATGAAAATGGTCTTACTTAGGGTAGAATCCAGAAATTCCCATCTATGTGATCGTCTATCTAAGCTTCTGTCCAAGGAAACGCGAACACAACCGAAGGGTGGGTATGATTTAGTAATGAAGATATTAACGGACCGAAAGCATACCACAGAATACAGAGATTCAACTATCTAACAGCTAACATAACTCAAGTTTATGACTCCTTGGCGGCCATTTCTTTCTGCAGCCCTCGTCGAACTTCTTGTTCCTTTTTGCACACCCGTTACATTCTTGCAATTAATGCTTAAATCGCTGGGGAAATATTCAGTGAGCATGTCTGCAGCTTCTGTTCGGCAAAGTACCTTTCATCTTTGGTACTTCGTATTAATTATATTAATTAATTGGCGATCGATTTCATAGCTCCATGATTTTATGGTACATTAAATTAAGAATTGATATCATTATACTTAAACGTTCATTTTTTAATATTTCTATTGCTATCAAAGATGTAGAAATATTGTTAACTGTAAACACGATCAAGATTTCTAATGATTTTAAAAAATTTGTTAATTTCTAAAATTTCTTTTAACATGTAAGTGTACCTAATAACTTGAAGTGTTATATCTTAATATTTGTATCTTAATAAATGTGCATAAATCTTAATTTTGGGTATTTTATTTCCCCTTGTGTTAAGGGCAAGGTTCCAGTTAATAGGAAAGAAGCCAAGGGAGGAAGACCATAGCTTGGAATAAGTTTCAATGGTATACGTTAACCAAGTTATGCTCTTGCGGCATTATAGTGTATCTTGGTTATTTTTTATCATTATTTTTATCTCTACGTCATAACACATAGAAAGAATTATTTTTTCATTATATAACTCCACCTTATACAGATTATAGAAACAAATCATTTAACTACTGTCTACCTCAAAAACAATTAGAAATACGTTCTTTTGTGAAAAAGCTTTAAATGAATGGAATAAATTATAATAGACGGTATAAATGAGTATAAAAAAGATTTGTGTAAGACCAAGAAGATAGCCTTTACAAATTCAAATAAATGGTAGATGAATTACAAATCCAATAATGACCAGGTGAAGTTAATTTGTAAGTAAATTTTGCGAAATAAATTTCGTAATTATTTAAATAACGAATGAATAAAACACATGTTATGGCAAGTTTATCGTGTCTACATTAAAAATGCATCATTCTCATTAATCATCCGCTTGAAGTGGAATTATACATCGGTGAATTATTTCTCTCTATTTCCTGTAGATATCTTTTATTATCGGAAAAATATAACGTACAGGATGCGTATTGACCATAGTGATTTTTGTTAATGTATTCTGATTATATGTAGTTTGGCCGTATATTTTTACGTCACAAGGGGAAATTGTTGTAGGCCCTTCTGATAGCAAGTGTCAAAAAAAATAGCCTCATGTCACGAACGATTATTACTGAATTTTTCAAAAGGAATGACGCGTGGCAGGGTCAGGGATAACCCCTGACCTTGTACAAGGCAAGAACCCGGTCATTTACCCTCACGATTGTGAGTCGGTGCAAAATAGGTAGCTATAAACGTACCATAAAATAATATAAAATAATCATGCTATTATACTAATAATATGAAAAAAAAAATGCAAAGCTAATATATGAAAATAAATTATTCGTATCCTTAATAATTCATATTTTAATGTGTTTCACATTAAACATTGTTTATTTTAATAATTATAACCACAGAATTATTTGCAAAAAAGGATGATAAGTTAATTTTACCAAACTACCATTATTCCTATTTAAAGCATTTTGATTAGGACTACGACTTGGCGTGTCTAGCCGTGACATTTCATTGCACGCCGTTATCGTTTCCAGCAGACATGGTGGTGGTAGTCACGAGATAACTCCAGGAATGATTACAAAAAGACCGAAAAACGAAGAGGAAAGAAAGATGGAAGCGTTTCGATTGAAACATCGTTCTCACCCTTTATTTCGTTTTTTTCTCGAACGTGACACGCTGTTTAATCGATACGACAGTACGATCGGTGTCCAACCAGGAACTGGTGTGCTTGATTTTTCAGAACAAATCATTTTCCACATCTATACGGGTCTTTATTTCAACCTCTGCCACCTTTGTTTCGTTCCTTTTGATTTCTTTATCCATAGGGCACACCTCGTTTCTCTTCGATCTAACATCGACGACTATCGTTCTCTTCAAGTTCAAAGCGGGGACGTCTTATTATTGGACTTTCCACTTTCTTGACACAGTCCAATTTCACCCTCCCTCGTCAGCTACCCTCATTTTCAGTCTATCTATCGGAAACTTATTTTCGCAATAGCAGCTCAATCGAATTTCATAACTAGACAATAATTGATTTTTTAGTCATTTGTGGAATTTGTACTAACCCCTTGGACTAGTTATTAGAAAATGATAGAATCCATTAAATTTTCCAGTGATATTTGTAAGTGACGTCAAAACTATTGTTCTTATAGTACATACTTCTAATTATAATTGTATATATTAAAATATGTACTATTTAAGTGTTAAGGTAGAAACTACAAGAGAAATCGATTTTGTTCGTAAGTGGAGTTATGAATCATTGAATAGTCGAACAGTAGAGCATTATTACTGCATGCGTATCAAGAGTTTCGCTTATAGATATCGATCAGGTAGTTCATCTTCTTGGTACAATAGAGTAATCGTTCACATCATTTGTTCACTTGTATCGTTTTTATATAAATATTAAGACATTTCCTCGAAAGTTATTGCAACTTTTATTACAGTAATCATAGAAAATTGATTCATTTCTAAGAAAAGTTGTCGTAAAGGGTAGGGAAAAACTAATGATTAATAAGAAATTTCGATTTAATTGCAATTTATCACGTAGTAGTTAATTATTGCAACAATACTACCACCGCTGATGATTCAGATATTCTTTGTAAGCAGTTTCTTTGTATCGAGGTATTCTTGTCGATCGCGACCAAAGGTTTCAAAAAAAGGCTGAACACAGTGAATGCTGGCATCACTTTAATAAGTATTCATACTATTCCCGGAGTTCAATGCCTGTATTATTTGGTACAATGCGGAAGATTACGAATCTACATGACAACGGATAGAGTTTGACCGTTTTTGGATCATGTTAAGGGTCGAGGTAACGCCTGACAGACCTGACGTGAAGTTTATTCTTATGCGTTCGATCATTTCTTTATTTTCATCGTAATATTATTGTTCCAAGGAAATTATATTTCTTTCAATAGAAAAGCTTTCTTTGCATTCATTTTGTAATAATATTCTTTTGGAATCTAGGAATTAATTTACTTCAAATCAATTTGTTTCTTTTTTTTTTAGGACCCCTCTGTAGCTCCCTTTAGACATCCCCTTAATCCGGCATTGGGTTCAAGCAACAGTAACAGAAAACAAGGTACAAATCAATTAAGGTATATAAATAGAATTAATAAGAAGAAATTAATTTGAAGAGTACAGTAATGTTACACATATTTTTCTATTATTATTGGAGAAAATTTCATGGTTACGTATTGAAATTATACCCTTAAATTATTTGCACCTGTTGGATATTGATAAAATTAAAGTTACTTGCATCTGACACCAGCAAGCATTTATATTAATACAGAAACGATAACATCTACATACGACTGAAACATGTACGAATACGTGACATATAATTTGCATATCATTATCTACGCTATCACGCTGCTATTACACATACTGACACTATCAGTGGTTCTCATTATGCGACCCATAATGTGTCAACACCGCACTAATATCCGTTTATATAATAAACGAGGAATGATGCGTTTTAACACGGGTCTATTAAGTTCCACGTAGAAATTTGAATAATATTTATCGTTGTTACTGACCTGTTGATGGCCAGAACGCGACTGAGGTTGGGAGAGAACCTGGCCTGCATGGTCTACTTGCACCGCTGAAACTATCACAAGCATTTGGTGTTTTATACGGTCGTGATGGAAATTTGGTATTTTTTTTTTTTTCACACACGAAATAATTTTGAAAAGTACAAAGTGGGATTTTGCCTTCGTAAAATTCTATGAATTATATTTCAGAATTTTCGTAACTGTCGATGGATACTAAGAAAGTACAGAGCAGGCCAGACTCTCCCTCTCTCGTTGCTTACACATATATAATTTTCTCAGGACAATTTTGTCCTTAACTATGCAAAAGTTTGTTCAATTTTTTCGTGATTCAAATTACTGTTCCACAGAAATCATTAAAATTATTTATTAATTTATTAATAATAACAGTCAATAACCGTTATATCTTTTTGAATAAACCTTATCAGAGAGCGATTGCATTTATCCAGTTACAAGTTGCACAAATCGAAAACAATCTCGAAGGACAATTTTATCAACGTCATTTCCGTAAATCATTCGGGGGTATCCTTTCATTTTTATTCTTCGGTGGTAGAGAAGAGAAAAAGATCGGTAAGAAAGGATGGTCGAAAGAACGAGGAGGAGAAACGGAGCAACGGAGGAGCAAGAGGTAAGAAAAAAGCGAGCCAGGGGTCTAGGGAGATCACGAAACAGCAGGGTGATCTCGCGATGGAATTTAGTTAAACAGTCGTTGGAGACGACAACGGGGACGAAAACGTCGCGTCGGTCGGTTGGTCGGTCTGGTTGCTCTCTGTCTGGGTGCTTAATAAAAATCCAAGTCTTTTCGTTGCTACCCCCAACCCCTCTGACACGTTCTGCGGTAGAGAGAAGAGAAGCGAGGCTAACAGCCACGACATACCCTCGTTCGCGGTTGTGTTCCGCTTACACGGATTTCACGAGGAAGCGTGTGTTTCCTATCCGGGCACGCGTGTGTCTTCCTCGTGATGTTTCGTATCGGTGTTTGTGGCCGGTATCGAGCGTGTGTGCACGGTATGTAATACGTTATGTGTGTTCGAACCGAGAGCGAGTGGCGCGCGCGGGCGCGCCCTTTGGCTACGAGTACGGTAGCGATACGTTTCTCCGACAAATAAATAAAACGAAACCGTAAGCGAGGGAATAAAATGTGATTTACAACGGTGGAAAGACAATGGCCGAGGCTCCGCACAATAATGTATGCGGATGGCGCGGACTGGTACCCGGGGATACTGACTTCTGATTGGTCGTGCCCCAACGCCAGCGCTACAACGGAAAGCGATAAATAACTGCGAACAGATAAAACCTTTCTTTCTGCCTGGGCTTAGCTTGGCCACTCTCTTGCATTGGACTTAGCACTCGACTTCTCCTTTTCCTTTCTCTCTTTTTCTCCCTGTTACCTCTATCTTCCTTCCTTTCCTCTCCTTTTCCAACTTTTCTCACTCTGCTTCTTCTTCTTCTTCTTCTTCTTTCCTTATTCTTTTGTTTTTCGTAGTATATCTCTCTCTCTCGTTGTCTCTTGCCGCCGCTTCGCCAGAGCAATTTCGAATCGCAGAGGCCGATTCGCACAAACCACGACAGCCACCACCACACCACGACGAACCGCCCTCATCCTTCTTTACTTTCTCGCTACTAGCCTCGTAATATCGTGTTCCTGCTGCTCGTTTGACGGCACCCTTGCTGTACAAGAATCACGGAAGGGTACATTTTTCTAAACTGCAAACGGGTTTATCCTTGAAACAGATATCACATCGAGGCAACAGTCGATGATTTTAATGCAAAATTGGTCAATCTTTGTCGGTAGTTTTATCCTATACCGAAAGCTATAATATATAAACCTACGGAAATGAATATAAATTCACGTCAGAGATTTCTCAAATCTTCGAGTGTCGTTACTTCAAAGGTCTACTCTCGAATCAATGAGGAATTTACATTTCAATTCTGGAAATGACTTCTTCTTCTCTCCCGATTCGCGTAAATACGCCAGACTGATAGCCAATTTTATAGAATCACGTTTGGCAACGTGTCACGCAGCGCGACCGTATGCCAACATTTTCCTTCCGCCGATACGTACGATAGCGGGATTTAATTAAAAATCACGATCCGCGGAGGCTAGCCGGCGATTCGATGAAAAACGTCGAAACGGCCTTTACAGAGGGTGAATAGGGAATGGAAGAGGCGTGGTCGATTTCAAATATTTTGCACAAACGAATCGAGAAGAGGAAACCGGTGGTGACGGGACGCGGGTATAGAGATGCAATTATTTAAAACAGTAATCACGGAAATGAAAGAGTGGATTGAATAGATCCACCCTTCCTCCTGCCGGACGTAGAATATCCGACCGGCTTTCCCACGTGGAAAAAGTCTCTAAAGGCTTTTCTTCCGGCCCGACAAGCAGCAATGCAAACCAAAAATCAAACGTAACTGTAAAGTTAGTCCTCTTTTTTTTCCCTCCTCTTTTCACAGTGAAACATGTTCGTGCATCTCCATCTTTGATACTTGTTTCATTTGCGCGTTAGCCAATTCGCTGATACATACATTGCTTTGAAAAAGGAAAACAAAAGAATGATCGTGTATCATTATAGAATTAATCAATAGAATGCAACAAAATACGTTCAGCAGGGTTCATTTTAGACCAGTACTATCCCTGTTTTTTATCAAATTACGTATGGAACAAAAGAAAACATTTAACAAAATCTGTTTTCCAGTTTGATGCTAAAGTATATTAAGTTTATTGCTGAAACATGATCGATGAACGATTATAATGTTTACGCAGGAGATGGTTGTATTTACTCGCACACTAACCCAGTTTGGGAATGACCTACCATCGCCTCCTTCCTCTCCCTAAATTTGCCCGTGGATGACTTCTACGACCTTTATCGGACCCTCCTGAAAACTGTTAACCACCCTTTGTGTTTGCCATATCGACGAGGATACCACTTTCCCCGTGTGTTCGCTATTGACTCTGATGATTGATCATTTTGATTTTATAATAGAATCTGATAGGATCGACGAGCAGTAAGTGGGAACGGCTGATAAAGAGATTGCATTATTGAGACAGATTTAGGGAAAATTAATATAAAATACATTGTGTGATTTCACTTACGGAAAAAGTCGTCGAAATTAGTTAAGTATTATTTTATAAAAATTATTTTTCTTATCTACCTCTAAAAATGTTCAATAAATTTTCATAAATGCCCGGTATTGATTTCTTTCTGTTCAATTCTCCCCTTAAATCTTATAATACTAAAAAGCTTATATAAACAGCCATAGTCTTTCCATGGTTAACAAACCGCGTAAAAAAAGTGGGTGAATAAAGTTTACAAAGAAGCTGTCATCCTTTTTAGGGAGAACGACAGGGGATATTGCGACTTTAATATTCTTCGACAGACGTTTCACCCCTCTTGCCAGCGAGGAGTCTTTTCGTTTCTAACCGCGTGTCCCCATCCATCGTTCGCGAATCTCTTCGAATTTTAATAACTTCGTGAATGCCCAGAATCCAATAATGTCCTTGGATATATATATTTTCTACAGATTGTTAAAAAATTTTATACCCTGACTATCGCGTATGAATCCACCTTTAAATTTTGAAATTTCTGTTCTTTACGCGCCTTTTTACCTTCCAAAATGAGATTAATTTTGAAACAAATTTTTCTTCCCAATCCCACGTCGTTTTATACATGTAAATTTACTTGCGAAAGTCATATATATGTTTTTTTACACCCTCCAGCCAACGTATGCAAGACTTTTTCCCGTGCGACCTATTAGACCCGCCTCTGAATTCCTAACCTTCTCGTCTGTACTTTCAACCCTCTTGGTGGCGTTGCAGAAAATCTCATATTCCAGAATGACGAGGCGACTTCGACCCCCAGATATCTTTTCTTTCCTGCCTTACGAGATATATTCTTCTTTTTAGCACTGAAATGTCCGGTAGCCGGGATATCCCACTTCGTAATTCGATTATAAGTAAATTTCAACCTTCCTTTATGAGAAACAAACTCTATAAACGTGGAAATTTCATTTTGATTTAATAAAAGTACTGGTTCGTATATTTCGCAAGCAATATAGTCCAGTTTCAATTTAGATATGGTAGTTTAGAAAAAGGAAATGGGAACTTGTTTTATTATTAAAATTAAAATTCTATTTTTTAAATATAGTTTTAAAGTTTATACCTTTAATATCATAGAAATGGTAGCAAGTCATTACAAACTATGATTTCATGAGGAAATAAATTTGCATTTCACTGAAAATATTTCAAGCATTCTTTTCTTTAGAACGTACCGAAAGAAATCACTAAACCGTGAAAAGTAAATTGCAAGTAAATTACCGTTTTTCCTTCTCATTTCAACAGTCAACGTCCAATAGATCGATGAAACTGTCGATATCCAATAAAACTATTTTTTCTCTGGTGACATTTCTGCCGCATATTTGTCATGGTCAATGGCTCCGATATCGATTTCGTAGTTAAACGTGGAATAAGTAAACTCATTACCAGTAGAAATTTAGTACAAGTTAATTTATTGTAAAACTTCTCTTCTTAGCAATCGAGAGAACCATTAGTTTGGCATTCACAAAATCACAAGTATCACGAGCAAAGCTGTAAAAATTCAAAGTAAAGACGTTTCTTTACATTCGAATTACTTGAAATCTAGTTTCAATGCAGAAGAGATTTTACAAGAAACAAACGTGTCTACTTCTGTTAGATTCTCAGAGTGGTTAAAAGAAGTCGAGAATGTTGAAACACCGCGACGGCGAAGTCGCGACCGATAAAGTCGGTCGTCGATGTCCCGAATGGAGAATGGAGAATAGAGAATCGAGGATCGAAGAAAAGAACGAAGACTGTCGGGTCAGAGTGGTTGATGGAGGTTAGTTCGTAGCTGGAAGGGAGTTGGGCGTTGAGCTTCGAGCAATAAGATAAGGATAATCGAAGCAATCGAACGGCGCTCCTGACTGGAGACGAGGGCGTTGGATCGCGAAATGAATTCCACCCTTCCCCCGAGGGGCGGAAGAAAGAAGCACCCTCGCGCTATCGCACACGCATGCACAGACACATCGTCGTTTGTGAAACGACGCTTCAGGGCTGCCTGAAGAATGATAATGTCGCGCTGAAACGAAGATTTGTGAATACATTAAAGAAAACGCGCGAGAGGGGGTGGCACGGAAGAAGAAGGGTGACAGGAAGAACGCCGGGGGATAGTGGAACCGATTTCCTCGGGGAAACGTTTCGAAATTCTTTCCTGCTCGAGTATTTATCTTCTAAGAATCATGGTATCTACCACAGCTGGAGGACAATGAACTTTGATGTGCGTGTTTCTTTCTTAAACTGGGGGGTGAATTTGAAATTCATGATTTCAATGAAATTTTTCTATTTTTCTATTCTGACGGTATTTAAAAGGTAAACTGTATAATAATTAGAACTTTAAAATAAAATAAAATAATTCGAAAGCTGTTTCAAAAAGATCCGAAGAAGTAAAATTACTTGGCCGGTGAATAAATTCCAATAATATATCGGGAATCCGATTTACATTCGCTTAAGAGGCTTGTTAGCGCCTCCCCGAGTCTTCTCTATCCCATTTCTTAACTTCACAAGGACACCTAATTCTCAACTCAACAAAGCAATCGGGCCCGATCTAAATTGTCCTCCGTTACTCTCACTTGCCGGCCACTCGTGCTCGGAACGTTCAAAGGGCACCGTGTTTCGCGACAGTGATAAAAAGAGCCGTCGGTATTATGAAGGTGGAGACATCGTTTCGGGCCTGGATCCCTCTTGTTACCCCTCTCACTCTCGTTTACCCATACCTGGCTTACGCTTGCTCGCTTGCTCGCTCACTCTCCTGGCGAGAGACTAATGGCGGTTTATATTACGCGGATTCATATTACTACCAATTAAACTCCTATACCACCTCAAGCTTGTGGTGTTCATACGTTATGCTGAAGGATAGGGGACGTTGGAACCTGGTGCACGATTCTTCTATACATTCGTGTTTAACATTATCCAACGGGTGTTCTCTTTCTTCGCGTTTCGTATACCCATAACTTTAGCATAGAGATTGAAGATTATTTCATTCTTTATTCTATTCCTTCACAGACTTCTTTTAGTTAAGAACAAACGTAGAGAAAGAAATCAGCATCATTTGCTAAGAGGAGTTTAAAACAGGGCCTATTGCCCTTCTTTCATTTCTTCACTATTTAAATACCTAAGTAACAAAAATTTGTAGCCTAGAACTGATCCTCGGTATAAGGATTATTATGCGTAGTGAAGCATACGTTCTTTAGAGCTACCCGGTGTGCAAAGATGCAAGGATACCACCGCGCGAGAGGAGACATTAATATCAAGCGACCCCACCCGAGAGGCACAAAGATCGCCGATAAGATTTTTATACTACGACCGTGCGGTGGTGAACTCGCGCATTGTCAAATCGCGAAAGGTTCTGCATCTTAAATTCTCCATAGAGCCTTTGCATCTATATGTCCATCGGCAAATGTCCTCGAAGAACCACCCCGTTCGAAATCATTCAAAATGATCCATCAGTGACGGTAGACTCGAAGAATGAGAATTTCTATCCAACAGCTAATTAAATCCTAAAAGAAATTTTAGGTAATCGAGTTTCGGAATAGAGTATCGACGTCTATATTCCTTTGAAATATAGTTATATACTCAGGAAGAACGTAATCGATGTCGGATGCTTGCCCCTTGTTAGAAGATATAACTGAAAAAGGACCTATCGATTGAGACGCGAGGATTCAGCATAGGTTAGGCTGAAGCTTCTTCGGGATTGAAAGTTCACTGGCATTGGGATTATCGTGAGGGCAACGATACGTGCAAATCACGTCGCGAGTCACGGCCCCTTTCGTGACCGGCGCTCGTGAATGCCGATGGGCGTATTCGTGTATACGTCCGAAAGCGAGGATCGATCTGAAAAGATCGAGCGGACTGTCAGTACGGAGGCAGCGGTAGTCAACTCTCTTATTGATTAACAGCACGTTACGCCTCGTCTTGAACGCTTGAACATCGATCAGGGTTAAATCAAATGATGATCGTGCAAGATGTAGTGTAATTCAAATTAACAATAACATCCGAAGTGCAAAGTAATTGCTGAACCTTTGGAAAAGAACATTCTATATGGACATCAATATGGCTTCAGTTTTCGTTTACAGATTAGTTTCAATTCTCTGCAATAATGTACACGATGAATTTGCAGCATGCTGGAATTCATACTTATAATTTGAATTTGTACGATCATCGAAGTAACTAGATAGAGGTCAGGGTGCGCCTTGGCACCGTATATTAAGAAATCTTATTTTAATACCTTGAAATTGATGGAAACTTCAAATTTTCTTCCAATATATGAAACCCTTTCATTCTCGAGTCTCGATCGACCCAGACTCCGGCTGTTGAACGGTTAATTTCACTTTTTGATCATTAACATATAAAAGAGAGCAAATTTGTATGGAGCACTGTTTCGTGAAGAAATTTAGTTATGCAGGTGCGGATAATTAAGGATTCGTGATACTCGAGGAGAAAGCTATCGTAGAATAATTACTGGACACAAGCACTTTTATTATGTCGAAAGGATGAAAAGATTTGAAGCACTTGCAACGAGTATGTTATTATCGTTAAATAACGAGATTCTGTGTTATCGTTCACACCTCTTTCAATCATGTTCCAGGCAATCAAAGAATGACGAGAAGGTCGGATAATCAGACGAGGAAGTGTAACGTGATTCAGGTGAACCTTTACGGAATCCTGTTTGAATGCAACATCGCATGAGTTCATGCGCCCACGGTTTAAGCAGACTATAACAGAGATGGGTGCAGAAGGTGCTATAATATTGTAGTCATCTTTGAGAGCATAAATTTTACAGTTCAAAACGTACAGTATGATATTTATGCTTTCTAAGATATTTATATTTCCTCCTTATTTGTTTCACTGTGTATTGTTTGATTTGCATTGTATTTTAGAAATATTTTAATTCGAATACCTTGATTGGTAGCATAACGCGAGTAATTTTTAATTCGTGCGTTAAGTTTCCTTGCTAACTCGACCGCAACGCGTTTAGCTTTCAGGGAACTCTACGGAGATAAATAAGGAGAAGTCAGGATGGAAAAAAGGAGAAAGAGTACGAAGGAAAGAGAAAGTAAATACAAGCAGAAAAGGGTGAATGAGTGGAAGGGTGAGAAAAAAAACAGTAAGCGTGAAACGGGCAAGTGACCCTTTTGTAGTTGTTGGGTGATAATTTTTAATCAGTGCGTCGTAGGTTCACCGTGAACCAACTTGTTACTTTCTGTTCCTTTCGCATTCCCTGGGCGAGGGAAAGTATTGACCTAAATCAAGGGCTTTCAGACGAAAGGACAAAAGTTTCAGTTTAATTGGAAGATGCCAGACGCTCGATACTTGGCCTGCATGACGCTGACTTTTCGTACCAAATTGCAAATTACGTTTCTAATTTTGACGTCGACAAATTGCATCGTTAGTTTAAATCGTTAATAAAATTTTTCTTCGTCATTTATTAAAAAACGTTTCGATATCGTGGGTGAATAGTCAGGCTTATACGTGTTTGTGTATAAAGGGAATACACTAGTAGTGTCAGTGCCACATTCCAAGGTCCATTCAGACGGCCATGCCCAACGTTGTCAGACATGGCCACAAACAGACAGGCGGACGCCTGCATAAACCGTTTCTCAATCAAGTCAATGCTTTTTAACTTAACTGCTCGGTAATTTAATGCGCCATTATAATTCTACGTTTTGATTTCTGATTATATAACCGATCGAAGGACAATTTGTTATTATAGAAATAAAGATAATGTTAACCCTTGGATGGTGGACTCAATTTTAATTTAATTTCGAATTTTCTAAATTCTACGCTATATTTTGTAAATTTGAAAGTTAAGGAAATATAAATAATTCACTAATTATCTGAAAATACCGAGCAACAGAGCGAAGAGTGTGTGATGTTTTAATGCATCGAAACGAAAGGGTTACCTCGTTCTGCGAACGGATCGGCATTGTTTTGTGGAATTAGGATCATTCGAATAGCCTGATGAGAGACAAAGGATGAAGAAAGAAGATAAAGAAGGAAAGATCGGATGAATACGAAGAGGAGGTTGCACCCTCCTTTTATCCGCATACCTTTAATATCTCCACACGGAGTCCTTAGTAGCTACCGGACAGCCACGGCGATGACGTGACACTACTGGAGTTAAGTGGCGAAACGCGCGGACAAAAAGCCCCATGAAAAACCGAGCCGAAACCGAAGCGAAGCGGCTAAAACAAAGGAGGTGTGGAAGTGTGACGAAACGCTGAAGAGGGAACAGAGGAAGAACCCATTGGAACCCATCCACCTTCTTTTACCCTCTTTGCCTCTCCCGTTCAACGCGGAACGCGCACCTTCCAAAATTTCTTCTTTTTCTCTTTCATCTTAGTTTTTGTACACCCTCCCTCTTTTTTACTTCATTTTTTCACGGTATTTTTAATTTCTTTGTTTCATCCAATTTCACAGTTTTGCAAAGTTCCTTGATTCACCAAAACGCGATCAGTTGGGTCTGTAATTAGACCGATCCAACACAGAATAAAGAATAATTAAAATTTATAATTGCATACTACTGTTTCGATGTTTCATTACTTTTTCAAATTTGTTTCAACTGAAATCCGTCTATGTTATTTGAAATTTTAAACCGTGAATTTTTGGATGAAGACAATACGGAATGAAACATTCGCTGTGTATAAGTTTTATCTAACTCGCAGCGAAACTCAATCAAATCCACGAAACATTACTACGCTACCTACGTAGATCAGGATCAAAATTATTTTTCGCCTTGATTGTGATCTCTTGGGAGCGCAACCCTGAGCGAGTGGTATATACGTGTTGGCTGCGTTTCGGATCCAACCCTATGAAATATCAATGGCTTATTACTAATGTAATTTTTCGTTCAATGCCCGATGATTACCAGACGGGGAGACATACGCCGTGTACTTCACCGTGGATATACGATCGCGAAAGCTTCTTTTTGTATTTATACAAGTGCTGCAAAACCAGTTACATCAATATTTTACGTGTAACATAAAGTTTAAATTTTCCTTCCAAAAGTATTAACTCAAAATCATAGGTACATGTATTTATAAAATAATAATGGTGCCGATAAAATAGAGCTGTTTGCAGTTAAATTAAATTTAAAAAAATTATTCTCTCTCAATTATTATTCAGAATTACTACTGCCACTTAGTGAAGCTATATTATTTATAAAAGAAAGTGTACATTTCATCCGAGGATCAGGGGAACTGTAATACATATATATATTGTAAGTTTGAATTATAGGGTATAGCATAATTCACGACAATCGATCGGAGAATAAACTATTATTCTCGATCGAGTACGCAGCAAGGGTGAAGTGATAGGGGTTAGGAAAACTAAGCGAAATAAATCCAGGAGAACGGGATGAGCGAGGGCTTGCATGCTACGCAGTCATTTTTAAAACTCCACCGGGAAAATAAGAAAAACTCATCAAGTAGGGATGATTGCTGTTCCCTCCACACTGACAGAGAACCACCGGCAACCTTCACCCACGGGAGTCACCAAGATCTATACACTACTCCCTGTCTGTAATCTAGGCCCTTCTCTTCTCTGGGTCCTCAGGAATTCGCCTACGGGTTATTGTCCAAGTATGTTCGCTATGTTGACCTTCAATAATGAAAGACCTTCACAAGTGTATCTTCAGGGACGTGTACGATGCTGAAAATTAGTCCTGGACCAGGGAAATATTGAAGCAAATAAGTTGTAATGAAACTTGAAGATAAAATTCTGATGAAATCCATAATTAATGAAACAATTGATTGTTTATTATTTCTGTAATATCATTCTGTTTTATATTCAGATGATTTCTTTTTGTAACATCTTTATATATTACCAATTGTGACTCTTTTTTTTAAATTATATTTCAAAGAAATATATATCCATCAAGAAGTCCATTCGAAGTTCTTTTAATGTGATTCGTCGGTGCACGGTTCAAACTAATTTCAAATTCGTTGTCCCCATCAGATCCACGCCACAGGGCTCGTTTTATTGTGGAAGGAAAATCTCATTTTCCGCGCCTTAGGGACTCCCACAAGAATCGCTGCTTTCTACGTCCCTGTACGCGAGCAGAACCAATATTTGCCTAAGGAAATTCAGAGAAGTTTACGCAAGAGTACCGAAATTGACTGCCTTCGAAGCCAGGTTTTTCTTCAGTCAATTTTCTTTCTGCGACCTTTCTTCTTCTAGTTCTTCTCTTTCTTCGGACTTTTATGATGAATTAACATTCTTATTTATTGCTATGAATATTACGTGTCTTTAAAATCTTCGTAAAATTGGTAATGAAATGCAGTAGTTAAACAGAGGGATAGTTAGCAGACTATAATTTTCATCTGTATTAAGATGAAAACAAGAATGTGTTGACACGGTAGTAACGACGAGAACGAGATAAAGCTAAATGTTACTTAATTTAAAAGTCATTTCGAGATAATCGTGTTTTTATCTTATCTTCATCGCATAAAGTTAAACAACTCAATTAAAGGAAACTTATAATGTTCAGGCAAGAAATACACAAATGTTGGGTTACATCTTTTCAGACGAATCATTAATTAAAACAGTAGTTATGAATAAAGTTGCAGGAATTGATTTTTAACAATTAAACCAGCAAAAACTATGACAGATCACATCAAAAGTACGTTTTATACGACAATAAAATTTTTACGATCCATAAAATTTCAATTTAGAAAATGATATATGAATGTATTACAAAGATGACAGAATTGTATGCTGGTATTATTTAAAAAAACCTCTGTGAACCGAAATTGCTAAAGGGAATGATTGATTGCTCTTTTTAAATCCAGGTGACAAATTGTTGCATTCGCGATAAAGATACATTCAGATCATGTAAAAACAGACTTCGAGAAATTTGGAAATGGAGATTCTAGTTTGAATAATGGAGAGCGAAATAGGAGGTCAGCTAAGATTAATGATGATGAGATATTCGCATTAATTAAAAAGAATCCACAGTGTGCACGCCACTACACGTTGCAAACATATATTAAATATTTCCTACAAACCGGTTTCCTTGGATCTGAAAAACTTGGAATGCCGAAGAAGTACAACGTTTGGGTTCCCCACGAATTGGGCGAAAGAAATCTGTCAGACCGAATTTCAGCGCACGAAACGGTCCAAAATTAATCTCCCGTTGAATCGACGAGTAATTAGTAACCAGAACGTTACTAATTTTTATCGTACGTTTTCAATTTGATTTTAAATTAAGGAATCAACCATGCAACAATTCACCCTGTATGCAGACGAATTGGCGCGAGCTTATAAACATATTTCCCTGCATTCTCTGTGTTTTCCTTCGAGACAGAAATAAACTAGGAGGAATATATCAAACCATATCAAACCGTATCAGGAGGTTTTATTTATACCACACCAACTCTGAAGAGAAATCAGTCAGCAGCTGTTCCGCAAGTAACAAGAAGTATCTACAATATCCATCATCCATCATCATCACTTATCATCGTCGAAGTGGAATTACAAATCTCTTCTGCAAACTCATACGTTCTCGCCTTTGTTAATCTAATGGAACGAGTCAAGCATCTTCTTACGATCGAATTAATTCGACGTTCCGTCACTTGGATCCCCTGGCCCGTGGATACGGCTAAGAAAAGAAAAAATATACGAAAAGGTAAGGGTGGGCAGGATGTGAATTCCTGTACAGTTTGGTGCAACGTAGACTTCTTTTGGTTAAGGGTGGACGTGAGGGAAGAAATCACCCACCGCTTGCCTGTGGGTGCTTGGAGCACCTAGGTAGAACCTAGGGAGATCCTAGGGAGAGTCAAGGAAATCCTAACTTAAAATCTTTGCATATAAAGAATATGAAAAAATAAAAAAAGACGGTGAGACGCTTCTTTTGCATCGAGATTCTGTTAAAATCGAAATCGAATTGTCGGGGGTTCCTCCGGCTGCGGATCGTACGATTAAAACGAAGAGAAGAAAAGTCGAGAAGAGTGAAAAAAAGAAGGGAAAGCAAAGTAAAAAGAGAAAAGAAAAGAAAGAAGAACAATCGAATACCTAACTGGTAAAAATTCGCATCGCAAATCCGTCCCACGTCAGCGGCGGACCGAAATCACGAATTCTCGAACTGTTGCGTGATCCGGCGTTGATTTATGACAAATAAGAGAATTCGGGCTGGCTACGCACGTTTTGAGCGGTATAACCAGGCGCGTACCAATAATGAATACGTATAAGGAAGGGAAGGAACACCCTGAACGGAAGGGGGGGAAACTCAGAGAGGACGAGCATCGACTTATTTGAAATGTAAAGACGCGCTTCCCTTTGCTCTTCGTCTTTGCTTCACTGGCCACGAATATTCCATTATAGACGTTGTGTGCGTGTAGGGTACCGCGCGTGGCATACATTTATAATTGTATATCATATTATATTTATACACCGAGTGTCAGAAATATAACTAACATCTTTTAATTTTAATATTTTGATCTTCGGATAAAAGACTACTGTAAGCTTGATAAATTTTCCCCAAAAATATGGCAGCTTAAAAGTAATGGTTTTAAAAATTTTCCTAATATTTAGAATATTAGTTTCAGTGGAACTTTACATATTTACAAAAATGGACCATGACGTTATCGATTCATGTTCATAAATTCTAAGACTCATCATTCACTTATCACTTCGCTAAATAAATTTCACGAGCTACGTAAAATACGACACTTTAAATTGTCGCAAAAACTTAAATCACAGGTTTGGCAGCACTATGAAATGTTTATATAAAAAATTAGCTGTTTCATTGGAGTTAAGAAATTATATATATTTATCGTTTTGCTAATTAGATTACTTTCCGAAGACGATAAAAATGAGGACCCACTTATTTATAACTTGTAAATATAGCAGTATAAACGTTTGATAAAAAGAAAATATAATTACTGGAATATCTGATTGTATACTCCAATCAAATATTATAGGAATTTTATATTCTATTTTCGAAAAGAAATAAAACGCAAGGAAGCGTATAGAGAAACTTAACGTTCTTACAAATCACGTTTTGTATTAGTACAAAATATTATTTACACGTGAAATTTCAAATGTCCATTACTAACTCACAGACTTAACGCTTCTGATCGGTTTATTCCTGAAGATTTTGCATCGGCCGGATCAAATAAGTATCGGAGATGGAAAAAGGGAGGAAAAATGTGGATCATTCGAATAACGATTGCTTCATACCATTGCGTCCAAGCTGCATAAGTATATATGCACGTTATCTCGTACACTTGGTAATTGCATCTTCAGGCTATTCGATGTACATGTACGTGTATGTATACCTGAATTGATACATCCTCCGTAGCTACGCGTACGGATTATCCGCAAAACGTCTCCCATTATGATTATGTTACTCTACGATCCAGATGTTCGTGGCACGTTCGATCGAGCTCAGCTTTAGTACGTGATCCGTAAGAGAGTACCACTCTTCCTTTCGATACTCTTATTTTCTTTATACTGTAATACCACAGCGTTACTGATCGATTACCAGAACTTAATATTCTACCACGTGAAATTTTGTTAAATGCGTTATTATTGTTTTGTTATTTTTTGCAAGCTTTTCGAACCACCGAAGGAACAAATTGCATAATGATCGCGAGAGATTGGGGTAATAGATCATTCAACAGTGTATTCGTTCGTGTATCCCTGCACAAAATTTTCCTTATCTTTCATTCCTCTATATATGACTATAATAGATGAAAAAATAGAGGATTTGTAAACATTAATTTAAAAAAAAAAAAAAACTGTTGCAATTGATGAAAAGACTGAAATGGAATGCATTGTTGAAAGACTAAAAAGTAACGTATAAATTGGATGAGCTCTGACAATCGTATAGTTAATCTCGATTTTTCATTCGACATGGATCTTGCTTCCTTGATTTCTCAAAAGCTCTTGATTGATTGGTAGCTCGAAGCGTTGGGCGGTGGGAAAAATGACAAAGGATGGATTTTATGTGAAAGCCAGACGAAAGAGAAGATACACATGCGCAGGACTACGTGATCAGCATTAACCCTCATCAGTCTTCGCTCTTTTTTTTTTTTTTGCTAAAAAGTGCTTTAAATTTTCTCGGCTATTTCGAGGGTGGTTCTCTTTGATCGGAGAAAATGTCATTAAGGTTTCTACTCTAGCAACCACGACCGCGATAACCGAATTTCAAGTCTCGAATCGATTTCAAATTTCTTTTACCGAACTCGTAGCAGGCCTGCTTTATATCATCCACTTACGTTTTAGTTATTTGCTCTACGATGTGAACATTTGAAAAGAAAAATGTCGGATCGTTTTCAAATCAAAAGGGTTAATAGTAGATTCTTGATTACTATTCTAAAATCGAATTTAAAATCACATGGGGGTATAAATTATTGTACACGATCGTTCATCCGTTTCCATAGCACAAGGGCGGACACATTAACACGTAGTACCGTGAACCACGCCAAAAGTGCCGAGGGGAGGGTATTGCTCGAAATATTGATTGCCGATCGTGTCGTGCACCCCTGACGTGAATTATCATCGTCGATACTAAAAAAAGCCCTGAGTCATCGGTCGTTCGATAGTCACCCTTCATCAGGCAACACGGAACATTTGTTCGTTGGTTTCGTATTCCGTAAACGATCGGCTTCTCTTCTTTGCATTCTTCCCTTTCCAAGGGAAAACTTCAATATCATTTATCACAATTCATTGACATAGCAAGATAAAGCAACGGTTTAACTCGCGCCACCATTTTATCACGCGTGGACATTAACGATCGTGGTAAACTCAGGTCAACGTGATTCGCATCAACAATTTTAAATTAACAAGACACACTGGGCGATATGATTTTTAGAATTAATTTGGAGAACAATTTGAATAATACGGTTCACGCGATTAGAACGCACGCGTCTCGTCACATCGGATTATCCATTTAAACTAAACCTTGCGCGGACCATTAAGAAAGGCTCGGGCATTGTAAATAATTGAAAAGTTATCTGGACGTAGGAACGTAAGAAAAAGGTCGAAGGTGCTGTGATCATACCTTAGTATATACGTGGTTTTTCCTTTCATTGCTGTAGCTTACGGCACCCCAGAGGCGTGGGAGGCCCGACGGCGAGAATACCGAACACACATTACTTGATTGTCTCACTATAGTCCATCCAACGAGACGAAACAGTAAATGTGTAGAAATTCACGTGCTCGAAGCAGGCCGACTCGCACTATACCGACCTCGACCGAATCGTTTGAAGAACTGGAAACAACTGAGCTCCGGCCCTGCGTCGAGCGCGTGAATTTGTAAACATACGTGTACCGGACTCGTAATCCGTCTCATTGGACGCATTATAAAAACAAACTAGAGATCTCTTAGTCCTAATTTGACATTTCTTATTCCCCCTTGGGCTCGATATCTAATACGCGATCAGAAAAATACAAATCAATGATCGTGGATCATTAGAGAATAATTTTTGAAGCAAATTGGCCAAGTGTGCATCTAATTCGCTAAGCTATATAAAAATTGGACATTTTTAAAGGAAAATTAATTAATTTGCATAATTTCATTTAGAAAATCACAGAATTAAGTAAACGTTACGTATGTATTCTTAATGATAAGCTTATAATAATTTGTAAATAAACTGATTAACGTCTAGTTGTTACTTTAATTTACATAATTCTCGTATATTTTTAGAAATTATGCTAGCATATTACTGAGAGAGACAGAGGACATTATTGAACTTTAATTGAAAGGCTAATGGTATTTAAATTTTCTTTAATAGCGTTCTAAAATTTAAAAAAATGGGTTTGGATATTTTGAACACCATAGTATGTATTATAATTTAAAGGAAGAAGAAGAAAAAGAATTGAGAAGTTTCTTGCCTTTTTTCGTCTTCTTTCTCAGAGATGTTATCCGAAATAATTCACGAGGTATCACGTATTCGTGAAGCTTCTTTACATATGCACCGAATTATACAACTGGGAACAACACAGAATTCGGGATAAAATTGTTCTACGTCACGTGTAGAGACCCAAGGAAAGAATCAAAGGTGCAAACGATTCTGAATACAAATATACCCGGCATTCTGTTGTTTTCAGTTGATTGTCAATCATATAAACAATTTCACATAAATTGTTTGTTAAATATACAAAGTTGAGACGAAGAAACAGAAGAAAAGATATTTAATTTACTTGACGTCGAGGTACGGTCAAATGAAATAAATCTTATCAGAGTTGAATAATCAGTAACGAAGTCAATAATTATTTTAATTAAACACTGGATAATTCTAAAAAGAAATGCCCTAAATGTTTACAAAAATGATCTTAGAAAATGTTTCCTTAAAACGTCAAAAACCTCGGGCATCGACACCGAGACATTCTTAACGGTCTTCTGAGTAATACTGAAACAAGCCCTAAGGAATTCCTATGTCGAATTTCGTTAAAAGTCTATCCACAACCCCTTGCTTCCTAAAAAAGACTTAATTATCTCACGTTCATCGTAAAATCACCACGCTTGCAGATAAAGATTTTGATCGAATCGTCATTCAAATCACGTTCACGGTGTACCCTATACTTAAGCATATCCTTGAATGAGAATCGGGGAATGGATTTTGCTACTTGCGAGAAGTGTATCTATTTTTGTTCTAGAAATTACTACTCGATAGTTTCATTTTTTCTTTTATGAGAGAAACGTAAGCGGCACAATTAAACGTAAACCGAAAAATAGAAAAATTTCTTAAGTATTAAAATATTATATGCTAATGGTAATCAGAGTTCATTCAAAATTCGTGTGAAATAATGATGATTTTTCTGGTCTTCTAATTAGCTTCTTAAATTCGTTAATATTCAAATAGATTTCTGGTCCCGGACCCACGGGATATTTATCCAGTAATTAGGGGGGTAAGAGTTCCGGACACCGTCGACTTTCTTCGTACATGGTTTCACGGTTCCAGTAATTTTGTCGTTTCAGTTTTCGAAATTTGCAAGCAGTAATTAATAAAGCAGCCGTCAGTCGACGAAATTACCTGGACTCGTGAAATGCCAGTGCAAACACTTTAACTCTCGTTCACGGTTCGTACTAATTGAGACGCTCCCTTGAAGAACAGTCGTCGGTCTTGCTAACAGTTGGTGTCAACAATCAGCGGAACTTAATTATGCACGCCTCTAATTACCATGCTCTCAGAAACTAGCTAGAAGACGAAGATGAAAACGTAAAAGGAGCGAGTGTCTGATACCGTGTTGTCGGTAGACGCATTCGACCCAGCTCTGACTCCTGTTTAACGTTCCTTGCGTCACCGATCGCTTAATTTGTTTAACTAATCAGAGAAGAGCGTTAATCGTTTAATTACACAACCTGCTAGTGATCGGAGGTCACCATGGGCTAATCACATTTGTTCGTTTGTCTGGCTGGAAACACTTCGTGACCGAATCGTGCTAATTGTCACGACGCAAGCAGCTGATCCTAATTGATCCTCTGAGAGGGAAAAAGATAGAGATAAATAGCTGCACGCGTTGTTAGGTCGTTTCAGTCACTGACGTTATAACGAAAGCTAAATTTGTACCACTGTCAAGTTATTGACATTATTATTACATACATTTATACTTGATTATATTTTAGTAATTAAATTTTACGATAATTAAATTTTGATTAATATTAAAATGAGGCATTATAAGAAATGGTGGGATCTTCTTTTCTCCCCATTACCAAAATTGTCCTACATTGGAAAAATCTATATCTCTATATAAATGAATTAATTTGATTCTACCATACTTCCACCCAATATACCAAAAATCACACTGACAAAGGTGACTGGAGCATCGTTTCCGTCCGGTCTACCTTGTCCTTGTCCTCAGCAATTCTGGTGTCTATTTCTGTCGAGCCGGTCGTTTACTATCGGTAATCTGCATAAGCGTTTAACCGAAACGAGGCTGAATCATACTTGCGCGAGAAGAATAGGAAGGTGGTCGAGGTGTTTGTGCGTAGGGGAACGTTCCTCGAGCGGGACGCAGCGAAGAAACGGACGAAGAAGCGGAACATGAAGAAAAAGGGTGCAAAGAAGGAGGAAGGTGGACCAAGGAAGGCGCGAAGCCGCTCGCCGATGGAGGCGAAAGTTTACGACGCGTCGCTTGGCAGAGTTACCGACGCTACCACGGAGGCTCTCCGCTCTTTTCACTCCACCTCCACCTCCTCCTCCTCCTCTTGCTCGCTGAATCTCTTTTTCTTCTTATTCCTCACGTACACCTATGTAACAACGACCCGTTCCAGTGTATCCCGGTAACACTATACACTGTTCGGTATAACAATGTGCCGGTCCGCTAGTAGCAGATCATTGGCCAGCCTCATCACTCATTCTGCTGTGTATGTGTGTGTGTGTGTGTGCGTGACACGGTGTGTGGCGTTCTATGCACCATTCTCCAGAGGTAACGAAATTTTGTTTGTTTTCCAGCCTGGCTGATGCAACGGTAATGGATTGTCGTGTATTTGAAATTTTTAACCCTTTCCTTACAGCACGTCAGAAAATTATTTTTTTTATTCATGTGACTTTAAAATAGAATATTTTAAATTACAGGGGGATTTTTTTAGAAAATTAAACAATCTCGTTGCATATTAAATGGCTGGTTTGTACTATCAGTCTGAAGCTTGAAATTTCAATTGAATTTTACACACTACCTACATTGTATTTTCTTTACTCACGAATGCCTGTCACTTTGGTACGTCTATATACCCTGTACCATTCCATTTCCGGAAAATTAGTCTTGCAAAAGGCAAAAACTGAATGCAACGTCTATGGTATACGATGATCAACCCAGGTAAAGATTCTTACCTGACAACCGAGATACGTATATAGTAACGAAATGGCAAGTGGTTGACTATGGATCATCGATCCACCTTGTCGATGAGAGTTCTCCTTGGCATTCACCGAGTCTATCGTGTATCTTATTCCCAGAGTATTTGCGGCTTCTTGAAAAGTCCGCTGATGCACAACGTTTCGTACGTAAATGGCTTAACACGATGTAAATAGATAATAGAAAAATAATTGAAACATAGTTTCTGTTGCATTTGAAGACAGAAGAAGCAGGTTCTTCTTGAAAAAGAATTTTAAATTTAAATATTGAAATTCACGATATCTACTGTGTTAAAACTATCGATAACTGATATAAGCAATTCGCAATGCTGAAGAAACAAACATAGCAGGTAAGTCATGTGTGAAAGCCGGATATAAACTAACAACTTACACATACTCTTTTCAGGAAAGAAAAAACCGAGTGAGGATCAGATAGAAGGAAAGATAGACGTACAGACGCTATTAAGCCTTGGCTGGCTCAACTCTAGCGGTTGCAAACACGTCGAAGCAATCTTCCTCGAGAGTACGTGTGAAAAGTGAGAGAGGGTGGGGGGTGAAGGAGCAAGAGGGCCAAAGCAAAGGGCTGTAAATTATAACTCCACCGCGAGCAGTCGAACCTTGAGTCTAACCTCAGCCAGACTTGTAAAAGTATCTCTCTCGTTCGTAGTCAACAACCGAGTAAGTACAGATCACGATCCCCCCCTCGAAAATTGTAACTTTTCATCGTCACTTTTACGTTGTATCAGTCAATTTACAATATAATTCTAATTTTTCGTTGGCCTGCGTTATAAACAGATATTATTCCGAATAGTTTCATTTAAATTGTAAGTTGTGCTGATTTAAGACCATGGAACTTGTGTTCCATAAATTATCATTAGAAATTAATTACACTTTCAAGATCTCTAATACTGGAACTTAATCTAATCGAAATAGTTTGAACTGGTTTGTCGGGGAGAGAAAAAAAGAAGGCATCGAAGGAACGTCGAAAGGTGTACGACCCTGGCACAGGCCGGTTCAGTTTTTATCAATGAAACGTAAATCAAAATTATATTCATCCCGGTCAGATCTGCACAGATTCCTCCGGCTCTGTCCCTACGGCTTGTTCCGTCGGTGTCCGTCCGGTTTAAGCAATAATTTCGAATTAAACGTTCGAAGTAATGTAATAAAGTCGTTCAGGGGGATAAATTTAGTACGCTCCGCGTGGCGGTGGCGGTGGCAGCGATCGCGGTGTGCGGACCAGGTCAACGGAGCTTGGAACGGATACAGTTGTGCCGCGGCCATGTAGGTAGGTGTTGGACACCCAGCAGGGCATATACCAGGAGTGGGCGGCCCGTTGCACGCGTTGCAGAAGGACCCTGACAGTGCGCAACAGAAAAGAACAAACGGTCCAGGTGGAGAAGGACAGGGAAGCCGAGGGGGGGACAGAAGGGAAAAAGACAGAAGAGAGGAGCAGAGAAGGAGGTATCTGTATTTCTAGATACCAAAGTTCCACGTCGTGGCTCGAGTGTAACAGCGAGGGAAAGAAAGAGTCCGGTTGAAGCGGCGCGGCGGCCCCCCAAACCCTCCCGACACCCACACACAACGACGCTGAGCAACCGGCCATAACAATAAATAACTCTATCCTTCCATGTGTTACCACAGGATTCCTTCTCGCGGTAGAACCGCGCCCTCTCCTTCCTTCGAGGAAGTCGCGCACCACCGTATTGCCACCTCTTTCATTGCACGCGAGAACGTTCCCCTTGGTCTAACTCAGTCTCCTCCTCTTATTCCACCTCCGTCTCCTCTCTTCATCTCCGCGCCGTCCCGTCCCGACTTGTTTCACTTTAATCGAGTTACCTTTTACGCGAACCGCGGCTTATGACCGGATGCATTCCCCGATTCAGACGTTGCGTGGTTCCTACCCCGACACGACGCGATAAAACCACGCGCGGACCGATCGTGTCGTGAGCCCGCGACAATGCCTGTCGCGAAGATTCGGTAACACGCTCGACGTGTCACGCGATAAATTCTAAAGGGGGCCATGGCACGGACTCCGCCGTGGATATCTCGCGTATTTATGCACGGCATCTTAACGTTGAAAGACGAAACTCGAGCAAACCGAGATCGAACGTTTCGTTCGTTTAAACTGAGACAACGTTGAAAGGATTCTTCCGACGAAAAAGAAAAGAATTAAAATTTCGCCTGGAACTCAACGAGCCAATACGTCAACGGATGGTTAACTAAATTCACTTTATGATTGTGATTCACGATTCAACCGATTCACGTAACGATCAAGTGCTTTACTAAAAGCGACTCGTTTCAAAACACAATTCAATCACCGACTGCATGTTGCATTGGTATTATCGGAAAGCATCCCACCATAACGCTTGCGCGCGCGCGTAACGTTTATTATAAATACGATTATCTCGAAGCTGGATCGTAGCAATATAGCAATTTACGTGGCTCACAAGAGAAAAGACAAGCGGAGTCGGCTTGTCTGATGGCTTTAACTAGATCGAACGCCAGCTTGGCGAGAACTAGGTAGTTGAAAGTTTTTGCACGGCTAGTTTCAGCTGTTCCCCCTTTCTCTCGTTCTTCTCTCTTCTAACCATGCCGATGCCGCCGATGCCTGCCGGCGAGTCTGACGACCAGGCTAAACCACTGTCGAAGAGAGCAGAACAGAAGGAAAGGGTTACAGAGATCGAGAGAGAGAAAGAACGAACGCGGAGGGGAGAGAGGGTGGGAAGGAGCGAGAAAGAGAAGAATCAAATGGCAATAAACCGAGAGGAGATAGGCGATCCAAGGATTCGCCATGGATCCCAGACAGCTTGGAGTCTAGTGGTATGCTGGCCGCAACTTGGCTCCAATTTCTTTGCAGCCAAGATAAGTCTGCCTCTAATCAAAATTCCTATTACGAGTGCGTCCGTAAAAATGGAATCTACTAGATGACGAAGGTGAATGCGTTGGGAGAAGGCGCGAAATGTATCGATACGTTCGAAAAAGGAAATCGTGGTTGGCAATAATTTGTACTAGCTCCACCAGCCACGATAGATCCCTTTCAAAAAAAGAATTTTAATCAATTTCCACCGTGATCACTGTTATTGCTTGCCTGAGAATAGTTTGTAGCAAATCTAAGGGCAAATTGTTTGAAATAAAAAATAAAATGAAATATTGTATCGTGGAATCGATTTTGTTTATTTTAACCCTTCTTCGAATTACGGGAGCTTCAGCGATTCAAGTCTTTCAGCTAAACATATTTGAATAATGCATGTTAAAAAATGAATGATTTAACTATTTCGAAAGTACATACCTAGAGCATGCCAGGGTGCACACAATACTACGAGACGTTCACGACCGTGGTACCCGTACCTTTATTTCTTTTTTCACCGTCGTACGTCTTGGTTCTTTTTCAAGAAGGGCGAACGAGGTGTCGGAGGGCCAACGTTTATACACGAACCGATACACACCGAGCCTTCACGGCACTTGTTGTATTTATTTTAACGGCATGCACGCCTACGTCTATATGCATTTAAAATATAGCACAGTTGGGTCCTAGTTTATGAAGGGTCAGGTCATGGAGCGCGGTCAGCGCTGCGAGGAAGGAAGCGAAGAGAGAAAGAGAGGAACGAGGAGGAAAGGTGAGAAAGGGAGGAGGGCGACGAGGTGCTCGAACGAGAGAATATCGGTCCTGGAGACCATAGAACCGTCGAACCTCCGTTGTCCCTGAGGCCCCGTTTAACAAGACTCGGTTAATGCAACTCATACATCATTTCGGTATGCACTAAACGTTTAAAATATAAATAAATATAAACACCGTGTAAATCAATGCAATTGGTTGGAGATTCACACCCCCTTATAACGATTTCATAGCGATCACATGCCATTCGAAGAGTTTATGTTCATCGCAAAGAGAGGAGGGAAAATACTAACAAGAGGAGCACATCATCTTTGAGACATTAATTTGGTGTAAATTTTTGGTAATTATAGGGCACCTTAAAACTTATAACACGCATCTTTTCAAAATAAGAAAAAGATTGAAAACGCACTGTGTCCGGGGGTGAAGAGTTTCGAAAGTCATGCGTTCAAGATAAAATAATAATATGTATACTAGTTCATACGAATCTTATTATAGGAGACGCTTAAATTCGCGAACCATTAAATTCATCCTGTCTTGTCAAGCGTCATTATGTCATCGTTTTGCAAAACCGGTTCCGCGACGACGCGGGCGACGATTTTTGCGGTCGCACTTTAACAAAGTACTAAGTCCCGAATGGATTTCGCGTCCCCTCTGGGCAGGGCTTCGTCAAAATTCAAGAAGCACAACAGAGAGAAGAAAGAAGCGCTCCCGTAATCGTTTACATCCGCCGGTATTATCAATTTTACTCGCATAATATTCTGTCTCTTTCCGTCCCGCCTCGATCGGCTACTTTTCGCTTTCCGATCTCATCCCGACCAGCCACTTTTCGCTTTCTGCACCAGCCCGGCGCACAGATGGCATCCTATTAAACATCACCGAAGATTCATAAGTCATTTTTCATCTCGTTGAAATTGCTATCCAACCTTCTATCGCTTTTCGCCTTCCGAAGACAATTCAAGGCTCATTAATTCCTACGTGATCGTCGCTGGTAATCAACTCGCCTGATTGAAAATACTGTCACTTTCGCCGAACTGTATCGACGCGTAACGAGTAAACTGATTTATACTTTTATTTCTCTTCGCAATTTCGTTTATGCAAATCAGAATCTAAATACAATCCGTCCTTTAATGCCGCTGTTATTCAAATCAACAATCTTTTGCCGTATTTCTGATTAATTTTCTTTTTCCAATTTGTGTTCTTTTTCGATAAGTGGAAGCGAAAAGGTGTTTGACCTATGAAAAGTGAAACGATTCGTTCGAAATCGATGACCTTAGTCTTGACCTGGATAATTTCGAACTTGGTAAATGAGTACACAGTGGTAAGAATATAAGGAGACCAGTGGGACTGGGCCTTCCTGGGAGGATTCCAGGGAGCTGGACTCGTAATGCGATATAAATGGAGGCAGAACCGACCGAATGAAAAGCCAACGGACAACCTCGGGTAGGAGATACATCAAGATTGGGCTGACGGTTGACTCCGTACACGATAGAGAGAAAGGGTTGGGAGAGGAGGACTGGCAAGCGGTAAAAACTGGATCCCTCTCGCCACTCGGTTCGGTCGTTTCGAACCTCCACCCTGGACGAGCATAATAAGGACAAACCTTTAATCTTAGACTCAATTATAATTTCCTCTCTGGATGTCGCGGTTCCCCTGATCAGTGCGTAGAATCCTGGATCGAAAAATGGACCACCAGTTCGCCAGTTTTTGTAATCGGCCATAGCCTCGTGACCTGGACCCGCGTTCCTTATCTTTCCTCGAATACGTTTCATAAGTTTGGATAATAAATGGCTTCGACCTTCTTATAATTTAAAATTCTAGCAAATTTTAATGACTTCAATTGACTTCTCAAATGCAATCAAAACGAATGTAATTACTTATTTTTTTCTTGCAAACGAAAAATTCGACATTAATTTCATTGCAAAAGGATGGCATCGGCGAAAAAGATTTTTAATATTATTCGTTGCCATCGGGTCTAATTTTATATCCATTGTATGGCGGGCAGGTAATCTGGAGAATCGAGGACTCTTTGTCCTTCCCGGCGAAGAAAACGCTTTGTCATCTGCGCTTCCGTCGTCGGGGGTGTGCGAACAGCCCTTTGAAAAGGCCAGGCCTCGATACATTATGTTCATTCCATGCGGGCGAACAAACCTCGAAAAAGCAATGCCACCCAACCAGGTGTGCCTGTACGATCCAAGTCGTTACAGCATTTAGAAAATGTTCGATTCTTTAGAATCTTGCTAACAATAGTGTCGTTGGTCCTTTCCAGTTTAACAACGTCCCCGCAACGTTTCAAAATGGAGCAACGTATTTTATAGCCGAACCTTTTACGTAAAAAAAAAGGTGTTAGGGTTTATACCTAACTATTTCGTACAAAAATTTGGAGTATCGCTGTTTGAAATTTCCAGGTCTAAGCCGTATCCTTTAGAAAAATATCTCTAATGAAGCTTTATACAATGTATTTCTTTTCCATTCTATCGAACCAGGTAACAAATATAAATTTAAAAGATTACGATCTCTGAGCATCGAGAAGATAACGACTGATCAAGTGAACCTTACTGGTAATAGTTGAATGTGGGATTCACGATTCTATCGGGTGATAGCGTTTCCTCTTATCCCGTAAGACAATTCTCTAACCCGGTCCGAGCATAAATATGCAAAAGCAATAACGTCGGCGTCCTATCAATACATTACCAAGGATCCACGTTGCGCGCTTAGAAACGTATGCTGGACGATCGAAGCGAGTGCAGGTGGAAGATGGACAAACAGAGGAAAAGAGTAAGATGGAAGAGGAGAGGAAGATCCTATCAACACCTTCGAGGCTCTCCCGCGGCCGCCATTTTCTCTTCATGTATGTGCATGAGGACCCACCGTGTATCGATAATGCATCGAGCACTGGTTGTCGGCGAACACTATGCGGACTAATCGATTTCCTTTGAATGTCGATGACTCTGGGATTGCGTTTCTGACCGGTATTTCGCACTGAATCGGTTTCATCTTACTGTCGATGCCTGACCCGGAGGAACGCGAGAATGCTCGAAAAAGCTGGGTGTCTCTCGCGAAGATGGTCATTTGGCATTTTATGTTCTCACTGCACGCTTGTTTCGAGGGATACCTGTTTATTATTGCCGCAGTTTCGGCCCTGCTTCTGGGAATTGCAACACTGTGCGGACTTTCGCTGTTTAGTTACACGTCCGTGCCGTTTGCCCATCGTCGGCATTCGGATCATCGGAATAATAAATTTCATGTGTGACCGCTCGGGTTTATTTGAAGTTCGCATGAACAAGGGTGAAGAAACGTTTGATACCCCCAAATCCCGGCTGCGTAAAATTGAATTAAAATTGAAGATATCACCGGGCTATCTTGAAATCTGCCACCGTAATTGGAAACGTTCGCAATCGGATAATAAGCGATTGGATCGCATAAACTAAATCAGAGCCTAATGGCGGACGGTACGCGTAATGAGGTTGACGCGTGAAAATTACGAGGTGAACGGTCTTATTTCGAGGATATTTACGAAGACAAGGGAGATTCCCTGTTCCACGAAACGGAGTCCTTGAACCCGCGAGAGGAGCGAGCGAAGGAACGATATAAGTGGACAGAAATATATAGTGCATCGTACTTACGTAGTTCGTAGCGCATCAAGAGAGAATTTGTCCCCACCAGGAGAGGACAAGGAAGCGAGTGGTGGAGGACGAAGGTTGAGGAGGAGGACGGAGGTGGAGAAGGAGAAGGAGTCACATCGCGAGCACTCTCTGCGTACCGAGAGTCGATTCGAAGCTCTGTCTCGCGTACGCGAGAACCAATCCCAGTATTTGCGCTTCCTTCCTACCGTAGATGGCGACCACCTCTTTCCAGGGGCGTAGCCTCCGCGATCCCCCTCTTTCCGTCACCGGCATGGATTTTTCACGCGCTTCAAATTCCGCCCCGAGCATCAACGAACCGATTCTCTTCATCGGGATTCGAACGAGAAGCATTACAGCTATTGCTTTCGCGTTTCGGTTCGTTCACCTTAATCGACAAGATCACTCCTATGATCGGATTTTCAGAATATTTTGATTCCATTTTCCTTTTTTGCGGTGCTTCTAATTTGCTGTTAGAAGCAACCCTTATTCCGATGGTGGAAAATTATTCGGTGGCTACTCGATGGAATCTAGAAACGCTTTAATTTAACTATCTCAACTGCTCTTCGATTGATTTTCTAATTTTTATCAAGCATTCTAAAATGTTAGTTAGGGCGCTTAAACTGAAAAGGGTTGAACGAGCGCAATGGTAATCTTATTCATTGCAATATTTTCAATACTTATTAGGAAATGAACGAATAATGAAAGAGGAACTACTAATTTTGTCGCATCTTGTAAGAGCGCTTCTTGATTCTTGTAAAATGAAATACCTACATCGGCTGGTGGTACCTAATCGTTCGTTTAAAACGGTAAGAATAGGAATCGTAGCGAGGAAGACACGGCAGACAGGGGAGGCAACGAAGATAGGGAGCAGATAGACGGATGGACAAAGCTGTAGGAGAGGCCGAGTATTCAACCGCTGACGCGAGTAGATTTACGGACGGCTCACCACGCGGACTCAACAGATTCTTGGGCTTCCACCGATATTATTAACAATCGCGTCCTCCTTTTGATCCTGCCAGAAGGATCGAACCTCCTTTTAGTCCTCAGGCTCGAACGTGGATGCGGCAGGTGGTTTTTTTCGTAGCCGCGTATAATGCGCTCGATAGAAGTTGCTTGCTCGAAATCCTTCGAACCCTTTTTCCCTTGTTAGGGCCAGTCAGGTTCGAACGAGTACTTCAATCCGTATCAAGGGGGCATGAATTTATTTCTTCTGACGGCATTCCGTTTGCTTCGGATCACGCGACGACGAACGGTTTCTAATGATATGCAGCTGGACACGTATATACATGTCATCATTTAAAAGACGTTTTCACGTCACAGTAAATCCGTGACCTTTATTGTCATGGCACAAAATATCATGTCGTTTTCACGAGAAACATTTTGTTGTCACCATATCGTGACAGTTCTAATCAAATTGGTTTCATATTTATACATTTTGCAAACAATGTAAATTATTTAAATATAATCACAGAATGACGTTTCATATCGTGACAATTAAATTGTTCCGACTTTTCTTGTTTAAAATTTCGACTGAAACTCGTTCGATTGTGGCAGGAACTTATAAAATATCTTGATCATTTTAGTAAACGATTTACATACCTATGATTTGTATAAAACGAGTACCTCGTGTAACGGAATCGTTCCTTCCTGTTTGCTTGTCATTTATCATTCGGGACTGGTAGTGGAAGAAACGCATAATTACAGATAATTTCTTCGGTACTTGCTATGCAGTGGAATAATTGACGCCAGACGTTGTGTGCCATTGTTCCCTGTCCGCTATCCCTTTGATTATGGCAATTCAGAACATCTAGATAGTGAAGAATATTTAATTGAGTGAAAAACTGCACCTCCTTTTGATAACACGGAAGATCGATGAGACGTATGTATAATATAAATTTAACTCGATTAAAATTCACTTTTCATACTGATCAATGTTTTTCAGTTTGATTAGTTCCAAACTCGTACAAAATAGTAGATAATTTGAAAATCTCATCTCCGTATTTCTCATCGTTTATTTTAAAAATCGTTAAGGTATGATCGAGGATATCGGTAGCCAGGATATAGACAACTCTTTCTTACTTAGTTTAATTCTAAATCATTTAACTGAGGAGCGAATTCAGGTAAGCAAGTGATGCATCAATATCGCACGGGGTAGGTATTCGCGTTCCATTTTCGAATTCACACGGTAGCTCTCGCGATTCTCGCGTGCCCCACGGAATCTTATTGGATATTCAGACCGCGATGCCTTAACTGCCGGGATCCGATGCATAGGAGCCATAAAGCATGGAATACGGAGGCCGTGGTGAGCCAAGATCCCGCGAGTTACCGTGTCCCTTACGATAGGCATTACCGAGATTACAGGCGCGGACTGAGCTTGCCTCTGTCTGAAAGCAACGGGCAAAAGAAGGAAAGGAGCAGATCCTAGCGAAAGAAGAGAAACTGGCCAGCGTGTAATGAACCTTTCCTACCACGATCCCTTATCTACGTAGTCGATAAGATGGCCCTTTACGTCGCTAAACAGCCCGACAACACGGGACCGACCTCCTTGCTTTTCCTCTATTAAAACCCGACCCGAGATAATAGCTCGTACGATAATACGCCGCAAACCCGTGAACTCTCTCCAACTACGTTGGCTAATTCACCATCACGAACAGCACTGATTTCTGTCTGATTTTCTCACATTAGATCGGCACAATCGAACGGTTAACGAGACTTATTCGATTCTTAGGCAACGATGTTGGAATTAGTCCTTATACCGCGGGAGACGTATGTATATGAATGTATAAAGAGAATGTGATTACTGTTGTATTGTGAAATCAAATGTTTGCATAGAGTTCAGAGTAAAAAAAAAATATTAGCAGTAATTTTCTATCTACATATTTAGAGAAAAATTGTAGTAAGTCAAGATTTCTTCAACGAATTTAAATAAAATTATTATAAAAAGTAATTGAGTTCAATTTCTTGTACGGTAATAAATTTCGTATTCCATATTTCCTAAAACTTGATCGCGGTTCGTTGAAAAACAAAGGGTAAATATATTCCATCATTTCTTGTAAAGTAGAAGGGAAGCTGGGTATCTCGAAAAACGGATAATTTCGGGAAAGCAATCGAGCTCCGAGTAAGGGTCGTAATAGAAGCCAAATTGTTCCAACTGATACGTACTTTCCGTACAAATTTGATCGAAAGATATCTCACGTTGGAAAAGAAATAACTCAGCATAAAAGGAGAGATGGCGGACGGGGAAGATGCTCTTGAAATAACTAGAAAGGATTGCTGGAAGAGTTTCCTCGTTTCTTCCTAACAAGCTCTGCACAAGCTTCCACCCGTTAGTCATACATTTATATAAGGGATGTATCTTCTTATTCCAGGGGCGGAATACAGGAGATACATATCTTCTAGTTATTAATGTATGTCTGCAACCTTTGCGTTCAACTCTCTTCACCCGGCTTTCTGAGTTTACTTCGAAACCGAAGAATCTTGGAATGCCAAGAAAATATAGAATTGCAGAAAAAAAAATTTCTCTACGAACGTTAATCATATAAATTTCTAAAGATATTAAGTTCGCAGAAGTTGCATTTATTAACTTAAATTCTTTGCAGTTCTTTTTTCGTTATAAAACATTTTTACTATGTTTTAAAAAAAAAATTATTTTATTGCTCATTAGATGGAACTCTTATAGAAATTTTTCTTAATTGCGTTATGTAAAGTGTGATCGAATTTACTGGACTGATTTTCTACCCATGGACCTACTTCCAATACCAACTAGGTATCGACGTTCGTAAGAGGAATTCTGTATTGATCACATTCGAGAAGCCTCCCACTCAGCACAAGATATGAATTCTTAATGCGTAACGTGCTCCCTTTGATTTTCCGAATTGTCAATAGTTTTCGTACTTGCATCTCGAAGAAAGATTGACCTGTTATCGTGTTCACTGGCTTAGAAACATCTCTGCTCGCAATGTCTTAGCAGCTCGTGGATTCGTTCCTTAGCAGCGAGGTGAACTCGTTGTATCTTCTGCGAGATCATTTTGCAATTTTCGTCGCTCGGTCACGCGGTACGGGTCTGTCTGTAACTAACCGTATTTGCGGCATACATGGCCGTAGGCAGCGACCAACAACTATGTGCCAACGTCACGTAGAGGCTGCGGAGAGTTGGGATGATGCCTCCTTCAATCGAGTCGTAACTTGAAAATCGCGTTTCCACGACGCCCGTCCGACCGAGAATAGGAAGATCAGCCTAAGGAGCGCATTAAAGTAGATTGCACCGGCCAACCGAACTTGGAACGCGGATTGATGATAAGCAGTTTGATGGCAGTCACGTCTCCCGCTCCCGAAGAATTGCGACATGGAATGCCGGGGAAATGATTTGAATCGGAGAATCTCTTCCGGTATGCGTCTACGCGACACGAGCATCGTTTCTCGGTTCGACTGCAGGCCAGATAAACTCGCGCCCCAGTCTCTTCTCCTTCTGCTCGGAATTCCTTGTTAACCGGTGAGTATGGTGACTACAGCGCGAGGCGTAATGGTGCAGATGAACGGCTGTTCGAAAGGTTCAGAGTACTGTTTTAGCACGTGCGATGCAAATTTTAAATGTTCTTAAATGAATGAATTGAAATTTATCGAGGCGTTCAATTTGAATCATGAATATTCTGTAACCTTCGAATGGCGGACCATGGAGATAGCCGCAATTTTCATTTAATTTTGTATTTCCTTGTCTACAAAAATGATGACTCGAGGACTTAATACTGAAGATGAAGAATGCAGATCATCTTAGGCCAACGTACTTATTGCGAACGACACAATTCCATTAAACGAGAATGCTGAAGCACATAAATATTTCTATGGATACGAAAAAGCACCCCGTTGGAATCATCAAAGGGGTCTTGCGATCAGATTCCAATGTGGTACCGTGCCATCTATCATTCCCTTCTCCTATTACTTTTTCCTGACTGCATAAACGCTGCTGTCAATTGATCCGCGAATGAGATCCGCGATGAAAGTTAATCCTGCCACGATACAGAGCTCTGGGTCGATCGTCTCTTTGGTTCGATCCAGCTCGTTAGGATCAACCTTTTTTACCAATCCAGAGGACCTCGCGTTACATGACCGTCTCTCCCTCTCTCTCTCTTTCACCTCTTTTTCCTTGTCGTTTGATCCTGAATGGTGGCGCGGAATGCCGTAAAGCAAATAGGCTTCTCTCGCTGGCGAATAGCTAATTACATTTCTTAGCATTCCTGTTTCTGGTTAGGCAGTCAACAACAGTCAGCGAGGCAAGGAAGAAGGCGAACAGCTCGGCCAGTTAGCCAAAGGAATTACAAGCTAATCTTGAACTCGTAGGAGGACACGAGCAGTCGCGGTCACTCAACGACCAGGAACCCTCCTGGCGTACCTTCTTCGTCGCTCCCTTCTTTGGTACCCGTTCCCTCTTCTTCTACCTCGAACACCGCTTCTTGTACTCGCGTTTCTCGTTTTCCCTCTTATTCGGCATAATAGCGTTGTTTAATGTTTAATCACAGTCGCCGTGAGCTTGGTGTATAATTAGAGTATAATTCAGGCAACAACATCAAGCACCGCGTCAGTCAGTGATGCTGGTCCTGCGGTCCCCTCGGCACTTCACCAAGATAGTAAACTTGCCAGTCGTCTTTTCAGCTACGTGTGTCTCTTTAGTCCTCTATAACATCATGTAACTTTCAAGTACACCAGGTTCTATTAATTCTGTAGGTACTGATGCTACTTTGTCAGCCCTTGGACAGAGGATCGTCGAGAGAGCAATAATTCGCATTTCATTTTATATTCCACTTTCGAAATTTTCAATTACTTCTTTAATTTTAGTGGAAACATTTTATACATTTCTCAGGCGCAGAAGCCATTAGTCTGCCTGGACATTGTTAATAGTATGATTTAGGTACGCATGTATTTATAAGCTTTTATTAAATGGCCGCTCGATAGACGATTTATACCTCCTACAGCCGATGTCGCGTCTTGAGTACAAATAATAGAGTTCGATACAAGTAATCTCTGATTGCATATTGGCAGGTAGATTCAAACGTAAGATAGATATATTTACATGAGAGTAGTTCATATCATTTTTCCATTATCGAACATAATCATAATGTAACGATGTGACAAGATCTGTTTCTAAGTATACCGAATAATATAATAATAATAGCTTATTAGTATTCACTCTGATCCTATTTTTGTTTATTAAACATTAAATTATTTTGCTACCTATAATAATGCTTTTGTAGTCCTGTCTAATTCTTCAGAAAAATTTAAACCAATCTGATCAAATCTAATTTCTGAACTTTTAAATAATAATTTTATTTCTGTTTCTAATTCTAATTCTATTTTTGTGTCCTAACAACGCTGCTTGCAAGTGGCAATATAATTTACCGGTCCGCTATTTACCCCCAGAATCATTTTGCAGTACAATGTAAAGGAAAAATGTTTAATAATAATTAGCGTTCGATTCTTTTGTATCGTTGACTGCTCGGTGCACATCAAGTACCGAGGGCGACTTATTTTGCTCCTCTTTGATTGCCTCAAGGTCCATCGGTACTTGTGTCGTGCCGAGTCATGCGTAGAACTCCCGACATCATTGCCATAACTCGTCTCGCCGTGTTGCCTTCGCGAAGTTTATGGTGCCATCGTTCTCGTCCCGTAACAATTCGGTCGCCTTGGCATCATCTACGCACAATTGCGGCGAAATTTTTGCCGAGTCGATGGCGCTCGGTCGCGATTCACCACGTGATGAATTATTGTCATGATTTTTATTAATTTCGCGGAAAGGATTGCACGGCCCGTCACGGCGAATTATTATTTCCAAGGGAACGGAGATGAAAATAAGTTATACAGAGCAAAAACGCGTCAAGAATTCATAAACATGTTCTTTCTTATTTTGTACACTTACGATACACTAATGTATCATAAAGTGAGATAAATGAAAGCGTTATTTGAAATAAAAATAATGTAATTCTTGATGGAACGGTGTAAGATTTAGAGGTAAATGTCTACAATTAGAGCCCCAACGAGAAATCAATTGAAAAGAGGTAAATTCTATGTATTTTTGCCCCTCGAATCCAAAACTATTGATAAAATTTGGGGGTCGCTTGTATTTGTCAAGATACATTACTTATCAAGATACATTACTTTTCAAGATACAAGTTAGGTTAGGTTATGATTTGGATAATGAAAGTATGAAATACAAAATTGAGGCACTCACCGTGGTTTGCTGTCCAAGGGTTGAAAAATATTCACAATTCTAATTCACTATAGCCTATCCAACAAGAGACAAGACAGTAAATACATACAAATTCACGTGCTCGAAGCAGACTCGACTCACAGTACCCAAACACCGACCGAAGCGTTTGAGGAACTGGAAACAACTGCGCCACATCCCTGCGTCGAGCGCGCGAATTTTTAAATACATACTGACTCGTCTCATTCCACGCGGATTACAGAGCTATATGTATTATGATATTATTTTTTTTTCTAATTCAGGCGATCATTTTTATAATGTTGATTTCAGGAGGTATATATGTATAGTATATACGATACGGTGGCGATGTTGGAAATAGCACGGTACATTATAGGCAAGCGTTAGAGTGACCGGTAGCCGACCGGTGAGTTTTTTCTCGGATTCCAGTAGCGCCTACGACAAACACTAGTGGAGGGAAGAGTTCGGCCTCTAGAGTTTACTACTTTTACTAGGTTATTCAGGAACATTCAGTCTCCTGACTGGTTCCGCGCCAACTCCTCTCAGCACCTTGGAACATCAACGAGAAACCCGGCGGAGCCAAGGGCCAAAGGTGAACGCGCCGAAATCACTTTACTACACGCAAAACCTAGCCGATATTTTTACTTGGCATCCTTACCATGTTCCTTCATAATTTTTCCAATAAATTTTATTTTATTAGTTAACATTCCATCGCTAATGCATCCAAGAATAGTTCCAACTAAATCCTCTTATAAATGGCAAAAGTTGTACGATACTGATCCCAAAATTTTCTAAACATGGTTCCAATAAAATTACAAAGAGTGGATGATGAAATTAGTTAATTAAGAAACCAGCTAAGCCAATCGTTTCGCTGCGTTGAAAAAGAAAAAAGCAAATAGAATGAACGTCGGTTGGCAGTCAGTAATAGGGTGAACTCTACCCCCATGTAACAGGATTTTTTTCGCCTCTCCTTTTCGCCGATCTCGCTCTCATCCCTGTCCCCAGCCATGAGTCACATAATAGTTTCTCGACGCCAAGCCCTAATGATTTATGCCTCTGGTCTGGTTTTATGTATTTCTGTGCAATGCGCGAGGCTTCAGCATTTTTTTAGCTTCTCACCCAGCTGTAGAAGAAGGGGACAGGAAAAGAGAAACGTTCGAAAGGGGAGGTCCATAAAGCGTTTCAGGGTTCTGATACCGCTTTTTCGCTACCATGGCTAACTATCCAGCCTATATAGATCGATATAATTAATAGCTCCTCCGTGGATCAGGTAACATATGGCCTGGAACGCGGCAGAAGAATGAAAAAGGACACGGAACGCGGTCAACTAGGGGGGGAAAGAGAGAAAAGAAAGAAGGCTTGAAAGTGGCAGAGAAGAACCGATTCTTCGAGGTAAGCACACTTTCGTTCCCGGCACCAGTTGATCGCGCGGTATTCGTGCTGAATCCAAAGGGATTATAACCGAATAAACGAAGAACACGAGCTTTCTCGACAGCGGTACGAGAGAAAAAATGAGAAGACCAGAGACTCGTGGCATGCTAATTCCTACCTGGTGGCGTCCTCAAGGTTCTTTCCTTCACGATCCTAGCGACTGAACTTGTATGATTGTTCACAATCTATGACCGTTCAAAACGTTATCCTAACTTTCAATGCAAACCGTGTGTCTAATGAAAATATATCAGTTAGGTAAACTGAATATTAGTTAACATCGTATATTTGTAAAAAAATAAATTCCTGTATTTTAAAGAAATTGTAGACTCGAAGAATTCTTTCTCCATTTGATTTCAATTTTGTAACTCGTAAAATAATAAATGGTATACACACGATTACCAATTCAGTTTATTTATATATACCTCATAAATACGAGCTATTTTCGTTCTATCTAATTGTGATGCGAACGGAACAGAATGGAACATCACTCGACTACCTGAAATCTCAATACGCAGGCAATTTTCGCGGGAGTCGGCGTTCTCTGACAAAGAGAGAATGCTTCCAACCCTTTGCAGAGTTATCATTTGCATTCCCTCGTCGAGCCAAGCCACGTGCCTACCGTTCGGAGTCGTTTGCACACCCTCGGCGCGCACGCACGCGAGTAAGCGGCATGATTCGCGCGACACGACGTGTGTTTTGCATAATTTCACGAATCGCGCGTATAATCGTTCCCTACCGCTAGAGAACGAGGCGGCATTTCGTGTCGCGCTTGCGGGATACTGCCGCCTCTTCGCATTAGCATAAGCTTTTCGAAATAACGTATTACGAGCATTGTAGAAAACGACACGTGGCCCGCCACGAGCCGGAAGGAACGAAACCCGAAAGCAAGCTTCTCCGGGCGTTATGAATTTCAACGAGTCCTTCCTTCATTTTTTCCTTTTTCTTTATTCGTCCCTTACGGTACCTCTTCGGCTTTCAAAACGCCGCTGTATTTGTAAAATACAAATTAAAATTGAAGATTCTTTGATAGACACGTGGCTCTGGGTTATTGCGATGCTTCCTTCAAATTGTTACCGCTAGTAATGGTAGACGGGTATTATATTAGCGGTTGCAAGGGGTCACGGTATTGTTATTCTAAAATGATCTTATCTAAACGTGTATTCACGCGTTGGTGTGGTCGTTAGAGAATATAAGAAACGTCTAATTTTTCAAGCAAACAGGAATAAAACATTTATGGTAACACAGGATGGTTTTAATAATGTATCTTTTCTTATGTAAAAAAATCACTATCTTTCTAGATAATAAAAGACACAGTTAAATTATATTCAACTATTTTTATTATTTAACGTCTACTATTGAATTGGATCGAATTTCACTATAGTTTAGGAACAGTAAATGCATCACGTACTTTACTTACAATTAGTTTTTCCTTAATTTCATAAAAACTTTTGCACGTACATTTCACAACCATCTATAGGAACTATCTGAAGATTTTTTACTACTGTATTATACTGTAGACTGATTTAGCACCTCTTTAGTCGCAGGATTATTTTCATTGATAATTGTAACAATTTTCAAGACTGTAAAAAGATTCTCTTCAAGGAACAATTACCCGAAATGAAAATTTGATCAGAAAGAATGAGAAGAGATAGACGAATGTAACGATAGAGGAAAACAATTTCCTTGAAGTGACCTCGTTTAACATTTTAAGGTCATTGATGTTTTTTTCAATCGGAATCATTATATCTGTTTTCTTATCGCTTTGCAGAGTAATAACAGACAGATTCAATTACTTAACGGATCGTTTCGATTATCTAATCTCGAACCTAAAGGTCTTCTGTTATACGCGAGAATAGTGAAAATGTAACGTCCGCCAAACTGGTGCCTTGTCTCAGACGTTTCACTAAAGTTAGCGTTATCCAGCCATTATGAATTTTTCATTCGACTGTCATTTAATTTCTTACTTCTCACATGGTAACCTCTATAAACGTCACTTACAATTACGATTATAATAACAAAAATCTGTTCTACTTACACAAGAAACCTATATACAACACATAAACAAATAAAAGGGAAACGATCACTTTGATACATTCGATACTTGCAATAACGACTTACCCCAGACAAACAAGCAAGGAGAAGGGAACCATCTAACAAAAATATAGTTATAAATAAAAAGGAAACTGGGTGCCGGATAAAAACGACAAATAAGAATCAAACCAAAGATTAATCTTACCATAGTATAGCTTTATTTTAGACTAGAACGGAAAAACAATATAATATTAATAATAATAATATAAAATAATAATAATAATTAATAATAATAATTAATAATAATAATAATTAATACTTAATAATAAACTATATACACAAGAATAGTAGGGATCGACATACACAACATTACTGTCCCAACGTGTACCTATATGTAACGTTCACCTGTGTACCTCTCTGTATATGTGTTATAAATGTACGATGCATGCTTCCATGTCATATGTGTATCCTCTGCGTACGATGTGTGCAAGCGTGGAATCACGCGTATTGTGTCCGACGTGTCGATAAAGAAAAAAAAAGCAAGAAGCAGAGGCACACCCTCGTTGGCCACGAATGTTAACTAACGCGAAATAAAATACATCGAAAAAGAGAGGAAAAGAAATAAAAGAACGTATATGTCTCGAGCTGTTCGAAGGCCGAGGTATTCGTTAAGAAGTCGATTCGTTGACACGGCCAACCGAGAGTGTGACTATCACAAAAGGGTTTTGGAGGGGAGGACGTAGTCGGAGGGCGGGAAGATGGGGGAATTCATAAATAACTAACGTACAAAACAATAATAATTAATAATAGCCCCGATTAAGAGCGATATCGTCGTGACGGTAAATAGGATTGTTGCGACGACGTCAAGGTAAAAAAAAAAAGAAAGATTGAAGTATGGAAAGAGAGGGAAGCGAGTGAAATGACATTACAGCGAGAGAGAAATTCAGGGTGTATACATATGTGTATCCGTTCATCGCTAAAAAGGGTTTACCTCTACGGGGTGATTGTCTCGGTTCCTCGGAGGTCAGAATTCAGGATCGTTCGAGATAAACAGGCCTTACACGAGCCTTGGATAACAATGAAACATTTAAAGAATTATTTACAGTGAACGCTTTAAGCGTAACGAGCTGAAGGTTTTATACGTGAAACGACAAGGTGATTGGAATGGCTTCGTGGATGTAAAATAAACGACGACAGTGACGGCGACGACAATAATCATGCAGAATCGAAATGAAAGGAGAAACGAGTGTTCGGCTGGGGAAAGAAGGGGTGAAAAGGGGAGGGTACGACATTTCGCTACGCTACGCAGGAATTAAGGCAACATATTCTCCGTTCTTTCTGGCTATACTATAATGAATCAAACGCTTCGAATAATAACCAAAAAATGGATAGTGCTAGGGATCCATTATAAAATATAATAATAAAAGTTTCTAATAATTTGCAATATAGTCTTTAACTGTACAGCAACTTATAATCGGGACGCTTTATTCATTTCTATCTGTCCGACGGCGATGATCGATTGTTTAAAAAAAATTAATGCTTGAGACAACGCATCTCTCTACTTTTATCCTTGTTTTCTCTCTCTCTCTCTCTCTCTCTCTCATTCTTTCGTTCACTCATGCACTCTTTCTTTTTAATTCTTTCGTTCATTCGTATTCTCTCTTACGCTAAAATAGTCATCTGATAGGAACTTTCAGTATTGCCTAGCTCTGGATATATTATATTCGCACTATACATAAACGATTCCTCGAAATTTTCGTATAAATTCCATAATCGACAGGCCCCCTAGAGTATCACACGGGCCAGATTAAACAATACGGGGTACGTATACACGCGGTAAAGGGACACGTGCACAACATACAACGACAGTGACTCGCGCATGTTCGAAATTCAATATCACTATAATAATGAAAGTGCGAAATAGTTGGTGAAATAGTTTGTCGAAGGGTAGGGTTTAAAAAATATCGACACATCAGACGTGTGTCTGGAAGTTAATTTATCGTTAAAAGTATGAATCTAATCGCGTTTATTCAATTCGATAATGGTTTCTTTATTTTTTCTTTTCTTTTATCGAATCGATCATTGGAAGGACGCGAATGTGGTGCGAAATGAAATAAGAATTTCGAACGAAATGCGGTAGAGCGGTCGTTTTTAGGAGTCTAAGAGGTCAGCCAGACACTCACCGGGCGTAGTGGTAGCGGTGCTAGCCGCTGCAGCACCCGGGTGTTGTTGTTGCTGTGGCTGGAACATCGCCGTAGGATGGAGGAACAAGGATCCGTACATCATGTTTTCGTCCGATTGCTGCTGCTGTTGCTGCTGCTGGGCAGCTTGCTGATTAGTGGCTCCGACCACCGGCGAATTGGCGATCCCTGCTGGGCCAGTGTTGCCACCAGGAACGATCGGTGCGCCGGGTGTTGGTGGCACGAGGCTGCCTTCCTCGACGGCGACACGCACCGACTCGATGTGCCGTCGCGAGAAAACGTGTTCCTGAAGCGGCGACTTAGCCGAGTATCGGACTGAGCAGAGTCTACATTCGTCGGGCCCAGTCGGTCCACGATGCGGTTGGACGGCTGAGCCCTCGGCTGGCAAACCTGCCGCCAGTCTAGCTTTTTTCTCCTTTGCACGGGCATTCTGGAACCAGACCTACAATTCGTTTCGGTTAGTTTGCGTGTTCGTCAACGACGACGTGCTTGCGGATAGAACAGCGCAATCTGGGGTCAGTGTCGCGTTAAATTTGGGGATGCTCACCTGAACCACACGCTTTGGCAGACCAATTTCGCGGCCGAGCATCTCGCACTCGGCCATCGTCGGTGTCTTGTAATCCGAGAACAGTGACTTCATCACCTTCACTTGAGTAGCTGACATCTGAGTGCGATATCTCTTGCCGCTTTGTTGGCCGGTCCCGCTACCGGTACCGGTCGCCGGCGGACCCGCGGTACTTCCGGTACCAGCCGAAGCAGATCCCTGCCTCGAGCTCTGCGTACTCGATGCCGGACTCGCCGGTCCACTCTCGTCGTCTAGAAATTCCGTCGTTTCGCTCATACTGTCGTCGTCGCAAATACTTCGTTCGGAGAGATCGGTCAAAGGTCCGCAGTCGCTACCACCGCGGAAATGCGCGCCATGCTGTTGTTCTTCCAATAGATTGCTCAATCCGAGACTCAATTTCATCGGGCGGCTAAGATCGACCGGTTTGCTCAAATCCAAAGGAGTCTCGCCGCTGTTACCGCCAGTCTGATGATTCGATGCCTCCTGTTTCCCATTACTCGCGTGGGCTTGCAGTTCGCTGATGTACCGTTTCATCGATTCTTCATAATACTTCTTTAACGATGCTTCCATGTCGGTGTTGAAGGGTGGAAACAACGGCGGCATCATGTTCGGCGTGCTTGGATTCGAGGGCGCTGACTCCATCGACAGTTCCTCGTCTGGGATATTATCTATATTCACCTCGCCCCGGGCAACCTGATCGGCGTGCTTGCTACTGAGATGCGATTCCAAAGCGGATTTTACTTTAAACAACGCCGGGCAAAACGGGCAACGTTTATTGATCACTTGGCTGTGCGCTCGAAACTGACCCTTCCGTTCGCGCGCACGGGTATTTTGAAACCACACTTGAACTACCCGCTTCTTCAGACCGACCTCGCGCGCGATAGTCTCCAGCATTTTTCTCGATGGATTCGACTCGACCTGGTACTTTTGATACAAATAATCCAACTGTTCCGGAAGTATGGTCGTTCTCAAACGTTTGTCTTTCGGCTGTTCGCTGTGCTCGGAATTCGATCGAGATTCACCCCCTGTACCCTCCTCGAAATCTTCGTACTTCCTCTTCCTATCTTGCATCATAGCGAGAAGGGGATGAGGAGTATCGGTCGCCACGCTAGAGGTAGCGTTCAGTGCTTGCTGTTGGAGGATTCCGAAAGGTGAGTCTGGTGGATAAGCCGGTGGGAATAAGGACGGGTTCATGATATGTACCAGCTGATGTTCTCGCCATTGTTCAAATCGACCGAACATCAGATTGCATTTGTCGCACTGAAAGCTACCTTCCTTCGACTCTGTCTGCGACTGCGACTGTTGTTGCTGTTGCTGCGTCTGTTGTTGAGATTGCTGAAGAGACTGAGCCACCGTCTGTTGCTGATGATGAGGCGACGTGGTGGTGCTCAACGGTTGCTGCAGTTGTTCCGCGAGTGCAGGCGCACTGGTAGGATTACTGGGCACAGGATTCGCGGTGGTGGTCGTAGAGCTGCTGTTGCTATCTTCGGAACTCAAAACCGCGGCCACTTGAGCCGCGGCAGCCTGCGCTTGGGCGCTTCTCTTCGCGTCCTCCTCCTTGAAACAGTGCGTCTTCTGATGACGGATTAGCTCGTAGTATCTCTGAAATACTAACAAACACTTTTTGCATTGATAGTTTAAGCCTGGCGTTCGTTGAAAGCGACCCGAACCATCGTCGCCCTCGCGGTTGCCTGTTGCCACTGGTTCGGCGGCCGGCTGATTCTCGTATACCTTGCGAGCCTTCTGCCTGGCGTTTTGGAACCAAACCACGATCACCCGCGGACTCAATCCGAGAAGCTTGCTTAAGTATTCTAAATCGTCGTCCTTCGGGTAGGCGTTGTTTTCGAAGAACTCTTGAAGAACTTTGATCTGATAGTCGGTGAATCTTGTTCGGTTCGCCCGTTTGCCCGAGCTGCTGCCGGAGGAACTGTTGCCATTGGTACTACCCCCGAAAGAGTAGTCGGTCGGCCCACGTCCGGGGCTCAGGGATCTCTGAGGTGTCAATGCCATCGCCGCGATGGCGCCCGGTACAACGCCACCTGGTCCGGGATTCGGACTGGCGAAATTTTGTGGCGCTAATTTCGGCGGTAGCATCGGTGTGCTCGGCGCGCTGGTCGTCGATGGAGCGTGCGATGAAACGTCATGATGAATCCCGGAAAAAACCGAGCTCATGCTGAGGGCCGGTGAATGTGGCCTAGACTGCTGTCCACCCGAACTTCCTGGCGAGTGATGCTGCTGCTCTTCCTGATGTTGCGTTTGCTGCTGAATGTGACACGGCGGTGGTTCCTGAACCTCTTGCTTTATCTCGCTAGCCTGTGATGTATTAATTGCCGTCGACGGCGGAGGTGTTGCTTGTTTGTTAGGACTTTTGTCGTCGGAGGAACTGCTTCCAGACACGCTAGAATTTAACGGAGTAACTTTCGCCTCCCCGGTCTTTTCGTATTCTTCGAGATTCAACGTGGTGCTAGGAGGATTGTTGAAGTTGTAAGGGCTATCTTTGTTGCGTTGACGTTCTTTGAACAACGTGTTTCGAAACCAGTGTTTAATCACTTTCGGCGGCAATCCGCTTTGCGCTGCCATGTCTAGAATCTGTTCTTCACCGGGGGAATTGTTAATATCGAAATGTGCTCGCAATATTTTGAGCTGTTCATCCGTGATGCGAGTTCGAGCTCGTTTTTGTGAAGCAGCTACGTTAGCCTGGAAGAAAAAATGTACCTATGCTTCCTTCCTTGTTCATATAACCTATGTAATCGAATAATTATTTTATCCTTATATACATATTTGATATTAGTATTTACTCTTAATCTTTATATTAAAAAATAAAACTATTGGAGTGTCTGTTGATAAATGAAAAAAAAAAAAAAAAAAACATAGTACGATGAACAGAAATGATCTGATACAAAATAAAACCTATGAAGAATTGACGCGTGAAATCACAAATCTTTTAAATTTTCACAAAATATTTAATGTATTCAAAAAAAAAAAACAAAAAAAAATGGATTCGCCTTATTTCCTCCAAGCGGAAAATGTGTGACACATAGATTGCGTATTAAAGAATTGTAAAATTACTCACGGCAGCTGCTTGTTGTTGCTGCAAGGCGAGATGTTGCTTAGCGAGAAGATCAGCCTGAGCATTGATAGGCGGATACGCGGTGGCCGTTCCATCGTACGGAGGTGGTGGTAACATCATTGGTACTAGCGGTGGCTGAAGGTTCATGGCAGCTAAAGCAGGTACGTTTAATCCAAGAGGTAGACCCATCATACCCATCATCAGTCCAGGATACTGTTGCAGTTGCTGCTGCAGTTGAGATGCAGCCATTGCATTCAAAGCAGCCTGCATTTCAGTCATTTGTTGAGCCAGAGTTAACTGAGCGTGTTGCTGCTGCTGCTGTTGCTGTTGCTGCTGCTGCTGTTGAGGCTGTTGTGCCTGTTGCTGCTGTTGCTGTTGCTGCTGCTGTTGTTGCGGTTGTTGAATATGAAGCGATGCATTCGTTGCCAGTACGGTAGGAGTCGTTGAATCCGTGCTCGACAATGGTGTATTACTTAACGCCGGAGTTGTTGCTGGAGTGGTTGATGTGGCTTCCGGAGTCTTGCTGATGCGATCTTTGTTCTCAGCAGGTTCATCCTTCTCTTTCTCGCGTTGTTCCTTGTCCGAAACAACGTCCTGTACCTGGCCGGAGGCGGGTGTCGAGCTCCTTGGCCCGGAAGATGTAGACGAAGATGTCGCAACTGTCACCACAACGCTTTTCTTTTCGTATTCGCATTTGAATTGTTGAGCATACTTTTCCAAAAACTCTCGCGGTACCAGATCACGATGTACCTCCTCGCAGTGGGCCTTGAGGACCCACACGCTACTGAACTCCTTGTTACAATGCTGACAAGTGCTTCTAGTTAATTCCGGTATCACATCGTCGTCGGTATGCTCTTCGGCTTCTTCTTCCCTTTCGCGCGCAGCTTGAGCGGCAAGAGCTTGCTTCTGTTGTTCCTGCTTCTGCTGTTGCTGCTGAGCCTGAAGCGCAGCCGCGGCCTCCTCCTCCTTCCGTTGACGTCTCTGATGATTCTCGTTGAACTGCATCACCAGGTCGAATCCGAAACTCTCCAACAGATGCTTGTACATCTGCGACGTTTTGTGCCGCGGCTGCGATAGTATATCCTGTGTCGTCTGCGAAGAGTGCTGAGTAGTTTGTTGCATGTGTTGCTGCGGGCCTGGAGTGGTAGACATAGGCGGTGGCGTTTTAGCGGGCGCCGATGAGGCGAGCTGTTGCGAGGCTGCCAATTGTTGAAACAACGCCAACGGGTTGCTGAAGATACAGTAGAGTTGCTGATGCGTGGCCAGTTGTTCTTGGTTCACGAACAGAGCGCTGCATCGCGGACAGGATAGCATGGAGCTTGCGTTACCAGTGCTGGTGTTAACTGGTGAACTGTTCGGACTGGTTGGAGGTGGTTGTTCGATTAGCGGACGAGCAAGATCCAATTGCCCGCTAGCCGCGAGATCTGGCAGTTTGCTGGCCCTCGTCTGATGGAGCACGCTTCTCATGTGAATATCCAATGTGCTACCTTGCGAATACGCGACCTTACAAATGTTACATTTGTAAGGCTTCTTGTCCTGGTCCTGCTGAGAGTCCGGCGATTCCGTCGGACTGGCAGGAGGTACAACCGAGATCAGAGTGTTGTTGTTACCCTGCTCTTGCATGGCTCTCTTCAACTTGTGCAAATGGCTAACGCTATTATAATGAACGAGCAGTATATTTTTCTGAGTGAAACTCTCCTTACAAACGTCACATTTGTAAGGTCTATTCGGATCCAAATACTTCTCCATCGGATAAGACATCTTCTCCCCTTTGCGATGCAACAGGGTCTTATTGTGCCCGGTCAAATAACTCTGCCGCGTGAAGGCTACCTTGCAACGATGACATTTGAACTTTCTGCCCGGATCGTGGTAAGAATCCTCGGCAACCGTTTGGCTGTTCAGATAATCCTCCAAGAGACGTTGTTCCTTGTGCAGAGGCGATGAATCGCTCGCGTCACTCTCTTCCTCGTCCGCCTTGCTGGTATCGTCCTCTGGATTCTGTTCCCCGCTCAAGTTGCCTTGTCTACGCAGAGCTTCCTCGGTGAGCGCTAAAAGTAACGGATGAGCGTGAAGCAGGCTCTGCTTGTATTGCGCCAATTCGTCCTCGTGGAGATCCGCGTGAGCCGATTCAAGGTGTCTCTGAAGCGCTTGAACCGAACGAAAGGATCGGCCGCAAAGCGCGCATTTCGTCGCATCCCTGATTGCGTGATACTGCGAGTGTTGCTGCAGTTTCTCCAAGGTCTTGAACGCAAGGCTGCACTGTCCGCACCGATACTTGTAAACGTGTTTCTCGCTGACCGCCAACGTAGGCGTAGTGGCCGGATGGATCTCCCTGTGATGTTGTTGCAACTCCTCCAAAGAACGACACACGCGTCCGCAAATGGTGCATCTGGTAATCTCCTCTATCTCCTCGTTCATACTGCGCTCGCTCATATCTTCTTCCTGTACCGGCTTTGTGGTGGTGGTCGGTGACGTTGGCGTAGTCGCTGCCGGGGTTAAAGTGTTTCGCGGATTGTTGTTTAACCAGTGGCTCTGATCTACCAGAAGCAACAACCGCTGCAAACCGTCGGTGTTCACCGAATGAATTTGCATCACGTGTTTCTCCAAAGCGGAACGCTCTTTGAAGCTATCCTGACACAACGGGCACAACAATTCCGGAGCTGGTTCTTCCTTAACAGCCTCTACTTTGTCCTCCGAGTCTTGAACATGAGCCACTTGCAAATGCTGTCTCAATTCTTCGCGTGATGTCGGCTGATAAGTGCAATACGGACATATGACTTCCTCCTGTTCGGTCTCGGCTTCTTGTTCCGGTTCTTGATCGTTGTCCGGTTCCTGCTTCACCTCGCTACCGCAATCGCTACCCTCCTCGCGGCGTTCTGAAAACACAGAACAAAGATTCGCTCATGATGAACAAACAATGCCTACTTTAATAAACTTGCGATGTAAAGGGGATCGAATTGTCAGTATTAGAACCGAAGATTAAATAAGAATCTGAAAAGTATGATTTATCTTTTTATTTGCAACCTGTATTTCATGCGAACCAGTGTTACCTGTAAACATATTTTAACTGTTTAACGAACAACATAAATTCTGTGTGTTATTTTTTTATCGCAATCTCTGGATTACACGATCGTGTAATTCGTTTTTCTATCAAGACCCCGATAAATCGTCGATCAATATCAGAAATCTTAAAAGCCGAAAAACAGCCATTAATCTTGCCGCTGCATGCGAACAGAAATATAAACCGATAATGTTGTGAGAGAAAGTAAATCATATGTGACAGTATAGGGAGAGAGGAAGCCCTTTTATCCGCATATCAAAATTGATCATTTCTATTATTAATACAATATAAACAGTAAACGTTAACAAATGATTTTTAAGACAAGTTAATTCGGTCACGAAAGGATTAACCCTAGGACGACGGACCACGGAGAGAGCCTCAATTTTAATCTAATTCAGCAAGGGTTAAAGGAAACGATGTTCCAAACTGTAAAGGAAATGCCCGTGACTCACTTCGCCTTTCCTTCGTAAATCGTAGAAGAAAGTAAGCCCCATTTATCGAACAGCTGATGGAAGTTAATATTACAACACACCGTATCAGGTGAAAGAGTTTTGTTAACGACGAAAAAAGTATCGAGGAAGACGCAACGTGGTGTGCAGATATCGCAGATGCTTCCTCGTCTGTATTAACAATACTCGAAATTATAGATGGGCGAAGTAAAATTATCGACAGGTCGTTACAACGAGGGAAAAACGCGTGACTGACGGAGAAAGCAAGGCAAGGAATAAAAGAAGCCCGCCTATTCGCGTGGTCTGGTATTGTCTGGAACCGTATTTACATCGAACAGCGTCAGTTGCGAGGATAAAACGCGAGGAAGGACGCTTGCAGTTCGTACGTGCCCTCTCTTCATATATTTATGTAAGTACAGGGCACCGATAAAATAACGCTCGGTATTGTGCGTGCCGCAGCACACGCCACAGCCATATGCTATGCAAAATTGCTGTTGTTGTATGTTAATTACGCGATCATCGATGAAAATACTGAATTCATTAAAAGCGCGATCAATTCTTTATTTCATAAGATTCGACAGGTGCGAGAAAGAATCTTTCGTTTAAATCTACGCTGCATTTAAAACTTTCCTATCATTGTGCGTTCGGCGCATCTCTACTGATCTAAAAATTTGTCTTCTTTGATATTCGTTAATTATTTCCTACCGATCATAGAATTAAGAAGTTACTTCCGTGATGTATTTTAATAAAAGTAAATATATTTAATTTAAAATAAGGCATTACTCACCACTATTGACGTTAGTAGCGTTCGGAGTAGTCGGTGTAGAAGGACTTGGTTGTTGCGTGGGTGGTACATCAGGATCGCTCATAACTTGAAAAACGTCACCGATGTCGGTATGAGGGGTTTCGTTTCCTTGAATGCCGCTTCGCCGATGTAACTGATGCAACTGTTCCATTTGAAGATGTCTCAACGATCGGACATGCTGCAGAAGCGGCAATCGGTGTCTCGCGCTGAATCCGCACAGCGCGCAATGATACAATTTCGCCTGGGACGGTACATTGGCGCTCGCCTCTAACAGGTGACGAAGAAGTAGAGCCGCGGCTTCGTGTCTGGGCGATGCAGCGTGCAAGGCCAATTTATGGCCGCTATTCGTGTAATAATCGCATGCGTGACAGCGTAATTGCGGGGCGCTAGTGGGTGAGGCTAAGTACTTGAGTTTCCACTCGTTTCTAGGCCCACCCTCTTTCACGTGATTCACGTGCTGCAGACGTTGGAGGTGCTTATCGGTTTTGCAGTGAAGTTGAAAGTTCGCTTTTAAGTTAGTTTTATAGGAACAAAGTTTACAAACGAAATGGCCAGCCACCAGGGCGAGGATCTCCCCCTCACGCGTTCTGGTCCTGTCGACGCCCAGGTGATGGCTCAAAGCTTCCAACGAATCGGTCGCGAAATTATTACAAACGCAGCAGTGATAGAGATGAGACGGATCGGGATCCGCTGGTTCCGGTGGTGGATCCATGCTGTCCGGCGAGAGACCAACGTCTCCGCCAAGGTTGCCCATCGCGCTCATACTCGCCATACCGCCCATAATCTCTGGTGGAAGTTGAGGCGGTAACTGACCCCCGGTCATCATTTGGATCAGTAAAGCCTGATTGTAAGCCATATCTGCCAATGCCGCTTCCGCGTGTTGCGGCTTGTCCAAACCGCCCAGATGAAGCAGCTGCTCGAGTTGCTGCTGATGCTGTTGTTGCGCTTGATGATGGTGTTGAGCCTGCTGATGATGAGACTGTAGCGCGGACAACGTCTGCATATGTTTCACGTTCTGCTGCAGAACCAGCATATTGTGCGTATGTTTCTCGCTGGTCATGTGTATCCTTAAATTTCGAGCGACGTTCGTCTCGTAGTTGCACACGTCGCAACGAAACGTCGGTTTCGGTTTACCTTGATTCCCGACCTGTCCAGTGATATGAGGGCTATGATTTTGTTGATGATGCGGACTTCTCGTCGGCATCGGCGCGTCTTGCGACGACGATGGATTGTTCGCGCTCGTACTGCCGCCGCTACCCTGCTGAAGCTCCTGCATGTTGTTTAAATGCTTGTCACTTTGCATGTGAATACTGAGATTGCCTTTCGTCGTGGTGGAATAGTTGCATACCTCGCACCTGTACGGTTTGTATCCGCACGTGTACGTTTCGCCGCGCGCTAATCTAGGATGCGGTTGACCAGCGATACAATAAATGCAAGAGGTTTCGCTCTCCGGATGTTTCTCCTTCATGTGTATCTCCAGAGTTTCTTGGTACTTGTAGTGCCAATTACATTTAGGACATTTCAGCGTTTTGCAGGAGTTCCGACTATGAATACCAGCTAGCGGACCACCCGGACCGGCTAATCTACTGCTAGCCAGTATAAGCTCGCACTTCGGACACTCGACCCCGCTCGGCCTACCTTGCATGTGCTCCGGACAAACGCCGATGGTCGTGCCTGTCAGAAAATTCGGTGGTTGTTGAGTTAGAGCGGCGTACGAAGACGGCGAACCCTTCGTCGACGAAGACTGCGGCGGCGGCGGTGAAGTGTAATGAATGCCAACGGCTTCCGGTGCTTTCGCCCACGATGCAGCGCTCACCTGAGCGCCGGTCCACTGATGTTGCTGCGTCTGCTGATGATTATACGCGAGAGGATGATTCGAATGAGACGTGGGTGTCGTAGGAGTGCTCGACGACGGCCTCTGCTGTTGTTGTTGCTGCTGTTGTTGAGGACTGCTCGGTACACCCGGGGTGCTGGCAGGTGTACTGGTCGTCGTTGGCGTTTCGTGATCATTCGAATCGGTCCGTTGCTGTTGCTGTTGGCTTTGCATTTGAGCGGGCGATGGTTGCGGACACGTGGAGCTGGTCACGGGTTCGAGGAAACTGACCAAAGGTTGCTTTCCTCTACCCACGGCTTGAATGATAGCCGATGCAGTTGAATGAGAGAGTACCTGCCTTTCGTCCTCCATTAAGGTTAGCTGATGCTCACCCTGTGCGTGCGCCACGAAACTCTTCGCGTAACCAAAACTCAGTTTACATATGAAGCACATTAGGATAGGTTTGACGGGTACGGATGCAGCGGGAGGTGGAGGGGTCGCCGGAGGTGGGGGCGGTTGTTTACTACCCTCCGCGCTTCTGTAACTGATCACTCGATAACTGTGCATCACGGGAAGATCGGGATTGTGCTGTTGCACCGTCGAACGTTGTTGCTGCTGCTGCTGTTGTTGCTGATAAGCCTGATGCGCGTACAGTCTTGACACGTAATACGCGCTAGCGATTTGAGGAAATACCAGAGAATGAGGAACCGACACACCGCGCCCATCTACGATACAACCGTCCGGCAACGAATCATCCTCGCTAAGTTCGCTCTCTCCCTCGATAATATACGCCGAGCCGTCGGGATTATAGACAATCTTTCCGTCAAATTTTTCAACATCACCCCCTGTTGGACTGGGACTAGGGCTTGGACCTTGTTGTTCCTGCTGTTGCCCTTGCGACTGCATTGTCATAGTAGTTGTCGTTGTTGTTGTGGTAGTATCCGCGATTGGCGTAGGCGTTGGTATAGCATCGCGGGTGCAGGGTTCAGTGCCTGAGGGTGGACTAGCCGTCCGGGGGTGATGAGGCTGATGTAGTGCAGCCCCTGCTGCCGGGGGGGACCCGCCCCCTCGACCCCCCTCCTCCTCCGGGCTCATCTCCTGCTTCTGTTGCGTGTACGCGGAATTTTGAAAAAGCCCGCCGTGTTGCTGCTGTCGCTGCTGCTGCTGCTGTTGTTGTTGTTGCTGTTGCTGATGATGGGCCGCCACCAGCTGCTGGTAGAGCTGATGTTGCCCGATCGCGCTCGACGTATGTTGCTGAAGATGCGAGGGAGGAATGGCGTGGTGCTGAAGGTGGTACTGGGGGGGATGAGGCTCACTGGAGGGCATCACCCCAAACGTGAGGCGGGCGCCAGCCTCACATCACCTAAGGCGCCTGCGCCTACACTTTCTCGACTTCCTCTTCTTCTTCTCCTCCTTCTCCTGCCAAACGTGCTCCCCGCCCTCTTCGTTTGCTCCTCGTTCGTCGAAATCTCCTCTCCACCACCAACAGATGCTTTACTAGCTACCCCGACACAACCCCAGGTCGTACCTGTAACAGAAAATGCAATTGCATAATTAGCAACAGTGTGGAGCTTTAATAATCGGTAAACGTTCTTTCTTGGAAATAAAGTTGAAGGCTCTAATCTGCCAGGCAAGAGGAGTAACGATTCCGCAAGAAACATTATAAGATAGTCTGGCAGGATAATCCACGGCAAACAGATCTCGCTTTGAGGACAGACAAATACATGGAAAACGTAGCAAGCTGCGTGTACAGAGGATCGAGCCGACGATGGCAGCGAATGGGTACACAAAACCAAAGACTTGGCACGGTAACACAAGGTACCCTGTATTCGGATTACCTGAGCCCTTCGTGGACCCAGCTGTGTTTGCGATCCGTCGACCAAGCTTATCTATCGATTGATTATTGACGTCTCTCTTTGCTTCATGCATGCCCAAGAAAAAAGATATAACGGAAAAATGTTGAACGTTCGAATATGAATGCTAGTCTTGTGCATACTCAGATTAAAGTATTCCACTTCTAACGTTTCCTTTTGAATCCTTCCTCCTTTTTTTCTTTTTACCAATAAAACGACAAATTGTCTGCTCTAGCAAACATAGAAATATTTCCCTTCTCAATGGACGGCGTTGTTCTATGCGGTCGAAGGTCGAGGACACGCGATGACTGCATCACCGTGAGATATCACCTACGGATGGATCGCTAAGTCAACAGCATACGAGATTATAACTCGGATGCCTGCCGGCTAAGAACATGCGTCTAATAATCTAGCCCCAATTACGCGAAATCGCGGCCTCGAATCATTTGGTTCGCGGTTCGAAAGATCGCGGCCGCAAGAATTCTCGGAATCTAACGGGTTAATAATGAGAGGAGTGGGTGTATGCGGATTTACGCGCGTGTGGGTGCACGCGTGTATAAGGGGTGTAGCGCAGCGTGACGGACTCGAGAGTCTTTCGTGTTATGGAAGCTATTTAGGAAAATTCTTTTTCCCTCTTCAACCTATGATCCCGGATCGTCTTTCTCGTTCGTTGCAAGCTCGCCGCTGGACATCATGATACATAGATGCATAACATCGTACTGCCTCTTTCTCTCGCCCTCTCTATATACCCGCGTCCACCTTTCTCTTCCACTCTGAGCAGAGTTGTAATTCCGTGATGCAAACTCCATAATCCAACGACTCTACCCTAGGCGCCTTTTACAATATCGCTTTGGTGATACGCGAGTCTCGATGATCGTTTATCGATTCTGGGAAAAAGGTAAACTATGGGGGTCGATAACGCTTGTCGAGTTTCCCTTATTTCCCTTCCTCTTTCACTTGATAATTATTCTAGTTTTATAAGTGGCAAGTAAATCTAACCGAATTCCTAAATTTGGCTTACAAAAATAATTGTCTGTTTATAAACTTTAATCATTGAAGTATGATAATCATAAAGTTCGCATGTAGCACGTGTAGGTGTCTATTAATAAAAATAAAAAAAACGGGAAATAACTGATGGTTAAATTAGAGTCAAGCTGTTGTATAACCAAAAACATCTGCCGATCTAACATCACCTGTCCCGAGTTATCTATTTCTAGCTAATTTATCATCCGTTTGAAGGAAGCTAGGAATCGAAGAACAGCCCAGTGGCAAGAAATCCTCAATCAGGCTGGATCTCAATGGAAATTTCTACTCTTTCACCTTGCATTCGTCTTTCATTACACGATAAAATCTTAACTATTCCTCCATTATGCAATTTTTGTTAGGGTGTGTTTCTCTTTGATTCTTCCGATTCACGTTAATAACCTGTTACGTCGTTACTTGATTACAAAACAGGTCAATTGATCATCTGCTTGAAAGAATAATTTCAAATGACCAGTGTAAAATTTAGAAAATGAAAATAACGTGAAATAGAAAATTGATTGAAAATCGTGCCCCTCGCCATGGTCCGTCGTCCAAGGGTTAACCGAACGCGAATTTCCAACAGCTAACAGAAGGGTTATAATCAGAAGCATCGTTTCCACGAAAGGAACGCATCGTTTCCGTGTCTCGTGGCGAGCTGCCGCGCGGAAAGACAATTGCCCTATGCCAAAACGTGAAACGAGCAAATAATACGAATCGGACGGAACATAATCGTTCCTCGAGAGAAAGTCGAGGATGAACGCAGGTGGTTGATGAGTTTGCGCTCGATGTTGGTGAGAGAGAGAAGAAGAACAGGAATCGAGACAGAAAGTGACAATTCAACGTCGAACGGGAAACAGTGGACAAGGGTTTCGATGATGCGGGGTAAACATTCGGCGAACAACCGCGAAATCGTCGCAATGGCCTTTTGTTTGTCGCGCCGTTTCACCGGAAACCGAACCGAGGTGTACGGCTCCTCACGCGAAAGTCCCTTTTGTGTTTTCACCGATGGCAGAAAGAATCGAGGCGGCCCTGCGGGGCCCACATGACGATCGGTCGCGCATTTCGTTCAGACACGAAATACGAAAGATGCGCGCAATTATGGCCTCCCAATTATCTCGTACGCGTCTCGTTATTTATTGAATATCGTGTCTGTTCTTATTTCTCAGGCGAGCTTGCGTGCCGATCCGAGACGAAGACGAATGATGCAAACCGAATCAGCCGGTTCCTTTACGTTTCTGCGCAAAGAGCGGAGGAAATAATTGCTGTCCGAACGCGTTAATGCGCCCTAGAAGGTACCTTTCCAGACCAGCACCGTTTAAATTCAATAGAATCGGCATTGTGAATAGGAAGTTCTCTTAAAAATTCCAACCATTTCCCTCTACGTATACAGTATTGTGATTTACATTTGACTGATTAACAAATTTGAATTTAGAATAAAACAGCTTTAGCAAGTAATAACTTAATTTTCATTCCTCGTTCATTCCAGGTTCATTAAATTTCACCTCCTTCTTTGAAAGTATTTTTGTAGCTAATTTGTTCTCGGTAAGATTCATTATTATTTACGCAAATTTAAGAGTCGCCATTAAGGAACTGCTGTGAAGTATCCTACTTCAAAATCTGTTTAATGATATTGATCATTAAATATAACACTTTGTATTTCTGCTCCTTTCATTATTGCTATTATTACTACCATCATTACCAAAGCCTCAATTATAAAATATAACTTAAATATGGAATAAGGTAAAAAATATTCGTTCACTCTTTAGCAATGAACGTCTAACGTTCAATTACCGCTGTACAGTTTATAACTATGTGTTTCCAAGTTGTCCAAGGATTGATCGTGATTCTCGAGAATAGAACGCGCGTCCACGTGATTAGCCAATCAGCGAAGAGGTTCGCAAGCATTCAATTAATCAATGATTTTCCAATTGTACGAGCCGAGTACACCCGCTTGCCATTTGCGATGCTCATTCGCAGTCGAACGAGAGCACAACCCGAGGAGAACGCTAAACGTAGCGATGGAGAAGGGAACCGGTGATAAGGTGGGGACGAAGGCGATAGGGAAGGGGACGATGAAGAAGGGAACGGAAGGAAGGTGGGTGAACGAAGAGAAGAACGATGGGAGAACAGCGAAGAGAGGCTCTTGATCGAAGACAACGGTAATAAACGAAGGGCAGAGCACACGAAGGAGGCGCGCGTAATTTACGTGCAACATGGATTCGGGCGGCGTTTAATCCACCAGACAAGCTCGCGATTATGAGGTTAGGTTGGGTTAGGTGATGAGCTCAACCACGACTTCTTTGTGATATCAATTAACCCTAGAACTCCCGAGCCTCGAGCTGTCACGCGAATGCTCAAGGGAGACGGTTCCTCGAACCCATACTCGTTTTTATACCTTCAAGCTAAAAATTTATATTTTTTGAACAATTAAACGCGTTTATTTCATTTTATTAAATAGTAACAAAAATTTTAAATATTTCATTTATTACTATATAAACTACTCTTCTGTTAACCCTCAGACCCAGGCTTCGTTATTCAAGGGTTAAAGTGAAGACAACGATATTAAAAAAATTTTGCAGAATTTTCTACACAAGGAAAACATCTCTAATTTAAAAATTGTCGAATAGTAGTTTCGAGGAATCCCTCCATTTGGGAGTTCTAGGGTTAATATGATTCGTCTGGTCCAAGGAGTGGATGCAGTTCAATCTCAACTCCCTCTTCTCTGCTTCTGCATCCATCCTTCTCTCTCTCTCTCTCTCGTTCATTCTATTCTTCTTCTCATTCGCTGCTCTCTTACCCCCGTGGGGTAACCCGCAGTTTAACCCATTCCCTTATAATTTCCTTCCAATGTACCGTGAGAAATTCGCTTGTAACACGCACGCGCACGCACGTAAAGGCCGCGCGTATTGGCCGGCTTTGGCTGGTCCGGCGCGGCGGTCACCGATTATTAGATTTCATCGGATTTTCGTCGTCCAATTCACGTGGGGGCCCACGGGCATCCGGTCCGAACGCGGATCCACCAATTAACCCCGTTAGTGTTTTCGCCCTGCAATTAAGCCGATCCCGTGAGAGAAGTGCATTCCCGCGACCAACCGATATGCACGCTTTCTTTCCCGCCTTCGAGATCCCCGATCGTAGGCGGAACTCGAGATGCTGAACAACCGAAACAACTGCACGATCTTCAAAACGAACTGTCGATATGCCTTTGTAAATTCTATTCTACCTTATCAATTATTGGCAACTTATTTTATCCGTTAATATCACCTCGTTCAAGTTGCATTTTGTAAAAATAAATAACAGCATTAAAATGAAAAGAAAAATTGTTGAAATTGTCATTTTCTTACAAATACTTAAAAAAATCATTAAATTTAATTTTCTCGGAAACGAAGTAGCACGTGAATAAATTTTACTTTCAAGTGAAATTACTCCATTCCGTGTTGTACCATCAGTACTGGAACATTATATACCGATAGCATCGCAGCTTCGTAAATCGTTGTTTATTCCTCTGTTACAACTTCGAACAATATCAGGCACTTATTAAATTCAATTTATTTCTCACAATAAAATCTCAGGTGAAAACCTGTTAGCACTGTAATGTTCAAACCCGGACATCATCTTATAAGGAAACCATTTCAAGTGTCCCCCTCAGATGTTAATGAGCTTTTGCATGTTGGTAGATCATGTTACTACGGGTCTCCCTACACGTGGTTTTCGGTGTAGACGGTCAATTGTTCGAAAGATATTTAAAATAATTTTGGAATGTCCCAAGTATTTACACAGGTATCTAATTACACGACTACAAAAAGAAAATGTAAAAAGTTCATTGGAATCCGAGCAGGACACTTTCGATAGTTTTCCAGTTAGAATTCCTGGATTCTGAAAGTTACTGGCATCGTATTCGAACGAGCGTCGATAGGGGACGAATGCAGAACAGGCGGTCTGGTTTCGTCGTCGAACGTTGCTAGAAGGTGGTTTTTGCTCTGCCGTCGAGGCCGCGTCGGCAACAACAGCCGCAGGGGTGGCTAATGACAAAATCAATGCGACATAATTAGACATGGCGGCTACCTACCTAGCTTACGATCCCCATCTACGTGTATACATTCTCGTCGGTACACGGTGTGCGTTTACGTGCACGTATATCCGTGTGTACACCACCGTCAAGCTGGCAGGAATTATTGCAAAAACATCCCTTAATGTGATTGATACGGCTTCGTCGTCGACTCGCGCTCCACCCGTACCATTGCAAGCATCGAACGATCGTTACAGATGGGAATTTCGGAAACGGAAGAATTCGTACGGTCCACAGGGTTCGATGTAATTCATCGCGATGGATTTTTTATCGGCTCGCCGCGCGCCGTGCCATCGCAGACCAGCACGAGCGGATGACCCTAATTGGGTTTGGAGCCGGTTCGAGGTGGCGCGCTAATGATCTCTGTTAGCGAACGCCTCGCACCGAGAGAAACGACTCTCGTTTGATTTATGATCGACGCCAGATTTCGGCGAATCGGTAATAAGGACCGGCCTCCTCCGTTTCTATGTACTTTGCGAGGACCTTCCCACCCTGAAGGATGCACTTACTGAATAATTTTATTTACCCCTTCCTAGAATTCTTATAATATAACCCTTAACACGCGGGAAAAAGAAACGTCGACTTTAGATAAGGATCCGCTTTGAAAATTCTTTGAAGCAATATATTCTATAGAAGTATAGTCAAATCGAAAAGATTAATCTTAGAAATTAATCACGATATGAGCTTTTTATCTTAAGAACAATTAGAAGCAAATAAAGAACAAGTGCATCAGCATTGGAAGGACTGGTCGAAGCGGATTACAATATAAAAGTTGCACCTGAACCGGTTCGTAATATGATCAGAGAAGCGGATTACAATGGTGGTGTGATCAGCAGAAAACCTCTTATTAGTATAACTAATAAGCGGAAGCACCTCTAACTCACCAAACCACGTGTCACCAATGCGATTGTCACTGACCTGTGTCCCAAAAGTAATGCAATCGAATGATTAATAAAAGAAATAAGAAACGTAATTTTGTACATCATTATTAATCAAGAAATTCAAAGTTCCTCTACGTTATACACGTCAATTTCAACCGTGGCAGTCGATGCATTAAAAATGATTTTACGTTGCGACAACGTCAGACAGTTTTAATTTCCTGCAAATGTCGGATATTATAGAATGCCATAAATACGATCCACTTGGATAGATTATTTTTTCCTTACAAGTTGCGACACGGTGCCGATGGCATCGTCCGCTTCGATTCCAAGCGAATCCGTAGGTGGAAGCGCTACGTACGCGAGCTCCGCGCTCGTGTATGTAGAGCTAATTATACCCTCGAACAAAGGGTTACTCCGATGACGCATATGTAAGGTCGGAAAACATTGATGAGTAGCTCTATATACCAGCGGCAAAGAGTCAACGTTACGTGCAAGTAAAGCGCAAAAGAAGAGTGAAGAAGAAGACGAAAAAAAAAGAAACTTCCGCTGAACGATTCACATCGTTGTTCAGTCGTCATCGTTTAATTATTGCGTTCCTCTCGTCTGGTTTCGAGGGCGAATATTAAAAATCCAGTGTTTCCAAGGACTCGATTGAAACTGATCATAGGAAGCGGCTTTATAGAACACTGGAAATACTCGTCGTGGCTACTCATGCGTGTCCGTAAATTGATTTAAATGCTCCACGCCCATATCTGTCTGAACCCGTGGGATCGCTTCGCAAGTCAACGGCAGATCCATCAACGATGGTGTGGTAACGCGAGCACCATGTATCCTGGCAATTACAAAAATAATCTTGCCGCAAATAATATCGAACCGGTCGGTGCAACGACTAGCAAAACTTGATGAACGTCGTTTCATCGAACACTTTCGTTTTTCTTTCGCATTTACCATTACACTGGATGATTAAATTATTACGATGAGATGTAACTAATCGCATCCTTTATGTTTTTGGTGGTGTCATGATTTCAGTAATAATAAAATTTACTTCTTCTTGCTGTTCCTTTGTACTTTAATCAAGAATATACTTCGATTTTCTTACATGATTTTCATTTTCTAAATGTCACACCGTTCTTTCCAAATTATTCTTCCAATATACGAAATGATGTACGCGTTTGAATATTTACAGTCTTAGATATTCGAGACGATAAAAGTGATGCAAAGTGGCGTGCAAAACCTGTTGGCAGCAGTGTGCGGGAACGCTTTACACGCTTCCGGAAAAGGGCCGTTCGGTAGCGAGGCGCGTTGTCTCATTAGCAAGCAGCATCGATGAACTTACAATGCCTCCCTTCTCGCCCACCCCCATTGCCGTTTTCCAGCCCCGCGATACGTATCTCACCCTGCCGGTAACCCTTTACGGTGAAAGCACGCGTTCATGGCAATCTGCGTGCCTTTGCGATTGTTTCGCAGGTGCACAACGCCGGATTCCATTACGGGAGAATTGCAGAAAGACAGAGTCGGCGTTTAAGTTTGTATAAAGATAGGAAGGATTATGCAAAATAAATATAATAATTCAATTAACGACAATGGTAATCTGTTTGACATTATAATAAACAATAGAAGTATAAAATATTCCAATTTAAGTACACCATTAAAAAGTCAATATACGATTAGTAAGAAGTGTCGTAAAATGTATTATTATAATAAACAAAATTCAAATTCAAACTATTAATTGCGTTTATAGCAACAAAAAATAATTAATCAATGTGTAGCAAGACAATGTTGCATAATCTCAGCATTCAGTTATACAGCATACTTATTTCGATTAAAAATGTGTAGTTTAGTTGTGTAAAGGCTAAAGTTTCGCAATTATCGATAGTGGTTCTTCTTATAGTTAGGCCGTGTTCATGACTATTTTATTAGAGGAACTAAGTAGATAGAAACGATGAATAATGAAGAGATTAAATAATTGAAGGACATACTCTAACGATAAACTTAGACACGAGGAAGTGATCGATGAAGCTTTCTGGTGCAAATAACAAAAGTTGTCTAATGAATAACATCAATACAAATTGTACATTTGTTACTTACATACATTTAGACAACGTAACGCTTCAACCTGCGAGTTTTTAAAGAGCAATAGACAAAACATTGAGAAGTCACAAAATAATCTTGTTCAGTCAATTATAATGAGCTATACCCTTGGCAAATGCCGAATGCAACTTGATGTCTAAAGGGGAAAAAACGAGCGCAGAGTAGTTAATAATAAGAAAATAAGTCCATCTATGGAGCCGGCAAGAGCATCATCAAATTCCTTAGCAGAACGAGAATGTTAGTGGATAAGTTTAAGTAGAAAAACAGAAGAACTCTGTACGTGCAGAGATGCTACGTTCGTTCTGAACAGATACGTAGGTAGAAACGCGTTCATTATTTCAAGATCGGTGTGAAGATCTCAGCAATAATTTTGAGTAAACGTAAAGAAATTACTTTCACGAAAAATCAGTTTGCAGTTATAGAATTCTGCTCTTTGATAATAGATTTTTTTTTAAATCTATAAAATATACGGCTGTCAAACTTGGAAAGTTTCCTAAATTTTAACGATCTTCGAAATTGAGTTTAATAATTAATGATGGTCGAATCTGTTGAAATAGCGACGATCTAAAAAAAAATTTGAGAAGCGTTAAACTTGTCTAACGATTAGATTTTATGTAACCAATATGGCTTCAGCAAATAAACGAACCGAAGACCTTTCATGCACCCAACGCGAGAATGACTATTAAGCGATGCACTTCGTCTCTCCTACACCGCCCCTATCAGCGAATGCGGCCACGTTGCCTATCGGAGTTATAACTAATTGTTGAACGTCCTTCGAACAATTGCCACGTGCACGCTCGAAATCTTTTCCATGGAATCTCGATTTCAATTATCCTCCATTACGAAGCGACCCTTCATTTTCTTTGAACCACCTTTTCAGTTTTGATGCAATCGGAAAATTGAAGCGGTGCAATCAAACGCAATTAAAACTTTTAATGGATAGAAAGATGTTTACTTGTATCAAGATTTATACACGGGAGCACGGTAAGGTGCAATTTAAATTATCCCTTGGAATACTTTATTGCAAGATAGATACGTTGAAGCAACAATGATTAAGAATAAGTATTCACTACTTTATATTATTAGTAAATTACAATGGTATCATTATTTTTTAATTATTCAAGTATATCTAATTTGTGGTGCTGATTACCACTGACCTCCACAGCAAAAGTGAAGGTAAGGATTACAATTTTTAATCTTTATACTTTTTATCCCTCGGATGGCAGACCATGGGGAGCGCTCGAATTTTAATTTAATACCATGTTCGTGTAATACGTGTAATGTTATATCCCGCCAATATCAACCGAAAACGTTAGTATAAACGACAATATATTGCAATCGTTACGCTTTCCGCATCTAAACATTATGTGGTTGGGACTAAATTAGAGAAGCGTTCCCCACGAGGATTATCCCCTGACATGCAACCACTGGACAAACTGTGAAACATGTAGTACCTACCGTTCTGTCTGGCGACGGAACGCTTCAAAGTATCGATGGTAAATTATACAACGTCCGCGAACGTGTCATGAATGAACAGCATCTGTTTGACTGACGTATAGATTCTGGTTCGATGAGACCATATTCTTCTTCGATAATAGTATACTAAGAATTCGCTGGGAATTCGCTGAAGTAACCACAACAATGCGATCAAAAGGTTCCAAGAAAAAAAACATAGACTAGCATTGTACTTCATGCAATTATTTTAGTGCAATTGATTTTCTACCCACTTGAAAAGTTTTTAGAAAATTAACATCGATTATTTTCACAATCCACTTTCTTTCCCTTCTTAGAATCTTCATTAATTTTTTTTTTTCAAGTTTCTTGTAATTGCTGAGTTATATTGAATTCCTGGTGCTAATTACCAGTGGTATCCACGATATTCAAAGTGTTAAAAGATATTTAATGTTAAGCGAGTTGATTCCGTAACTGGACACCCGTTAGCGAATCTGTAGTGGAGCGATGTACTCGGTGCATATAGGTAGATACGTGTTGGATAGGGCGGATATTCAATTATTCATATACTATTACCTCGCGCGCATATACCTAGTGTACTAGCTATGTAGGGATTCACATTCACACTGGATAACTCATTCTATAAAGGACGGTTGCAATTTTCCTTGGGACAATGTGTCATTATTAGGGAGACGTACGGGGGACCGAAAGGGTAAAGGGAGGGAAGACTAATAAAAGATAAACGTGTTGCAACAACAAAACAATTCGATTCTTGATAATGAGCATTGATAACGCACTTCTAAGACTCGACAATCAGTTTGTGTAATGAATCATACTTTCACTGACCGATTGCACGATCCGTATTGCAATCGATTTTTGTTTCTCTTTTTATGCAAATCGAATAATTAATTCTGGCTCTTAAATTCTAATTACTATTTAATTCAAGAGTTCTGATGAGAAAAACTTGTGAAACTGAAATTATTAAAATCATCCACAATTTGATAAAAATTTGTTAGAAAGAAATGAACTGTATGAAATCATTTGTCTCGAAGGAAGAGAAAATTTTGAAAAAGCACAGGAGCTAAAAATTCTCGGTATGGAATTTCGAACAGCATGAAAATCCTTCTGACCGGTGTACCCGACGCCCACGTGACACGTCCCAAGCTGCTCTCTCAAAGGGATGAATGGACGAAGATAATCCTGTTTCGAAGGTAGGACGTGAGGAATGTTCTGGTTTCCTGTATCCTGTGGGGTTGCGTTCACCACGAGTAGGAGAGAGCGCCCTTATCGAGACGTGGGATCGCGGTGTTAGGGTCGCCTACGCCCGAACGAAACTTCCTCGTTCAACAGTAAGATAGGTATCGCGGCCGTGATCCGATTAATTAATTCGTAGGATTAATTGCCGAGCCTCTATCCGGATGGATCTTCGGCGTTTCTCCGAGCATTATGTAGACATCGAGATCCCGAAGGTCGTGTGGGAGGTTCGTCCCTCGTGGAAGGAGGTTCGTCCATCGGGGACACGGTCATCTGGAGCACGACACGAAGAAACCGAAGTCGATATGGAGCGGCTTGCAAACCACCCACGCCAACTTGCAAATTCATATCGTCAAGGTGTCGCACCATGGTCGCGTAGGTGGAAAAGCTACGACCTCTTCGCGCGACTGAGGGACTGTTCAAAATCAACCAATCCCACTGCTTCTTAAACCATCAACCTGGCCTCCAACTGAGCCTATTAAATCACGAATAATCAGCAAATCCGGATAATGAATATATCGCTAATTATCAAACTGGTATAAGTCTAAAATAAAATAAATTGAAGAACCCTTAAAATCTCATGCAGGTACATTAAAAGACACCAGGTAAATCATGAAGACGAAATTATCTCCATGAAGTGTACTTTTTCTCTTAACCAGAAGTGAAAGAATGTTTCGTTCATTTGCACATTAATGTTCCATAATTTGCTACTTTCGATCATATCCAGGCTCGTTAAGATCCTGATCGTACCACGATGAACGTTCCTTTTACCCCTTCCTCGGGAACCGGAATTCATAACCATCCAGTGAGCATCGATAGAGAAAAATCCTCTCGAAGCGTTTCCTTTCCCAGATTCGAGCCTTGCTCGGTCGGCCAAGGCTACCTTTCGAGTTTACCTTTTTTGCCTCGAGAAATACTCTCTGAATGGGCCTGGCGTCCCTCGGTGTCGAAAAGTTTTCCCGGGAACGCAGGTGTTCCAAGCCGGACAACCTTTACGATAGTAAGATCGCGAACGTCCCTGAAGGCGCAGGTCACTCTGCCAGGTGTTGTCGATCGCTCGTAAAATAGCCCGTGGCTGAACGGTCGCGATCATTGTTGTTCCGTCCACTAAGTACCCTAAAAGCACCAACCGTGCTTCGTCTTTCGACCGCGTTCCAGTCTATTGTTGAGGGTATTCCGCATCGAAGACGGGGACACAACGAGAAGACAGAACCTCCGCTCGCATCTCCGTCAATGGCGAAAGATGAATCCCGTTCTCTTCGTTTCGCCGAGGAATCGATCGTGTCTGATTCTTCCTTATTGTTCGAAACGATGGACGAACTTCGGGATTGCCTCGCCAATTGTCCTCCGGCGATCCATTCTAAACACGCCGGAGGATCCAGAGATTTTTCCAGCCATTCTTTAGAAATATTTTTATTTCAATGTGTGAACGGGTTTTTTAAAATTCAGTTTTTTATTTTTGAAAACTATGAGATATTTCTTAAAACCTTCAACTACAAGGTAAACAAAATGATCAGTGTGTATTTTATATTCAACACCGGTTGTTTGAATGTTGGTGACAAAAAATGAAGAAAATGCAAGCTGTTCGAAGTGGTACAATAAATCAATGCGGATCCCATCTTTTGTCATTTCCCAACGCAACTGGTGGTCGAAGCTGAGGATAATTATTTGCGGGAAGTGAAAGCCCGTTGTGTCGCGGGAGTTGGCATCGTTTCGTTAAGCTTGCTACGATCTTTCAGATTTTCCTCTTGTCGAGGCAGGTAAAGCTGCGACACACCTGCGCAGGTTTTGTCGTACAACAAAGAAGGTCGTGTTTCTTTCGTAGGTTGCGCGTTGAATTCAAATACTGTCTCCAGATCTTGGAGGAAACCTGGACAACTGGGAAATCTCATAAATAGCTGTTCAAGTTGACCCTCCATCTTGCAGATGTTCCCTTTTATTCTCATTCAAACGTGTATAATGTTACGAGACAAGCTTACACGAGATAAATCAACATATTTTAATGCAATTGTTAATAATAATGTCTGAATGATATCTTCATATCTATATTTATTTGTTTATCTTTCACCAGCACGGAGTAATTATATTCTACCGTCATTCAATCATTTTTTCCAGATATTTCCACTCGAAAGGAGTGGCAATTGAGTCTTATCGGTTATATCAAGGGAACATCGTAGTAACTAGAACTTGAGATAAGAAAATATTTTCCCACCGGTCAAATCAAATACACTGGACACGGATTTTCAATGAAAGAGAAAAATTCCAACGTAAAATATATGATAAAATAAAATTCTTTCATTAGCAAGAACAAATGTTTGCCAGTTTGAGTCATATTAAATATAAATAAAAATAAAAGATTTTCTCTTTACATTTCGCAAACACTTTCACAGACTTCTCTTGGCACCGAGTAATTTGAGTGGAGGTTTACTGAAACATTAAAATACCGATTTTTATACGACATCTAAAACGCTCCGCTTCCTTGTACCGTGCAAAGTCAGGTAATTTATTAGACCACCGCCCGGTAACACTGCAAACGTTATTAAGAAAACAATAGGTAGAAACTATTGTTCCAACAAGAGAAAGCTTGAAAACCTTCTTTGGTTTACTGCTTTCTTTTATGCCGCGGACGAAGAAAATTCAAAAAGGTTTCAACCTGTAAGGTGTAATAAAAACTAATTAATTTCAACCTGGCTGGTGGTAATAAACCCATATTGGCTCTTTCCGTTTAATATCTTCAGACAAAGGTAGTAATTTCTACTTGGAATAAAATATTCAAAGCAGTAAGCTGTAAGTACCTAGATCACATCAATTAGCAATAAATAAAGTGCCAGTGACAGTGTTTCAAATGAGAAAATTGAAGAAAAGAAAATCTGAAGGAAAAAATACACTTAATAGTGAAGAATGAAGGAGCAATGATAAAACACTATAATAGACGTAACAAAAGTCGGATAATAATTCATGTAAACTCCAAACTGTACAATAAACTAAGAAGATTAATCTCGCTTCGTTGACACGATTGATTGATTTCACGCACAAGGTAGCCGAGAACTGGTTTTATGTTTTTAGCGTATAAACGTGTACAGTCGCGTGCAACCTCTGCTTCCTTCGATTAAGGGAAAGTGTAAAGGAAAGGCCTAATCACCATCCTTATCGTTAAATTTTCCTAGGTCCTCCCTAAAATGAAAAACAAATAATGGCTGCATCTTCCCTCTACTCTTACCCTTAGTAAAAGATGCACACGTCACGTTGCACTGGAATGTATAGCACACTGTACAACCGAATGTCGTTTGCAATTGAAATGCATTATCTACTCTCGCTCTGAATTCCAACGAAAAATTAGGCCGACGATATTTCGTGTTACGATTCTCGATGTTAATGATACATTTTAAATACCTCCCACCCCAAAACTAGTATCAATATCGACATTTCAACGCTGTCGCGGATCTCGGACATGTCGAGTGGGTCGTATCGGCGATCAAACGTTCCGCATGAAATCACAAATGGCCTCGCAGGTAAAAAAGTATAATTTACGTGGCTATGTACGCGTAAATGAGCCACGATCTCGATTAAACGCGGAACTTCTAATAAAACGACGCCTGAAAAGAATGACAGCCGCGAAGTGAAACAATGTTAATAAAATGTGGCGTTTAGATATTTATCAAAAACTGAGAGAAAAAAATCTGGACTGCATAGTACAAAGCAGCAGTAAAGGTGCAACGGTCACTCAACTACCGATAACGAGTTGTTTAATGTAATAATGAGTCAACCGGTTTTCCGGCGGCTAGCACCGCTTTTCCAGCGTACACTACATTTCAAAAGTATGCAACCCTTAAAAATTAAAATTAATTTGCTAAATAAAATTGTTTATTTGTCTATCTTTTAAACTTTTTCAAAGCTCTCCCAAGACTAAAGACAAATGGTGGGTGGCTCCTCCCTCTATACTTGCTCCTAGCTATGAGAAACCATAGCTTCTTATTATAATTTTTTAGCAAAATATCGAGGGGTTGGTATCTTTCTGAAACATACTATACGATCATGCACGGATCGACGACCTCGATCCAACGAAGCTTAAGAATCGATCGCGATGAAAATCGGTCAGTGATTCATGCAAACGGCGATACTGGCAGAAGCTTGATCGTTCCACCATCATTCACCGATCTTATGTACGAGGGCCACGATTGGCGGATTCAGGAGCGCGGGCGCCACGCAAAAAGCAGCTGGAAACCGGTCGTATATGTACGACACAAACCTTTGTAGAAGTGTACACGTTCGATCGGTGACACGTAGCAAACTCCTAATGTTTTAAATCACCGATAGACACCTCAAGGCTGTCGATCGAACCCGCTAGGCGTCACTTCCATTGGATTCACCGGCCAGGTAAAAGAAGCCAAGAAGAGGTCGGCGCGGCGTGTCGGTTCATCGTTTCGCCACTCGTTTTCGATCGATACACAAAGGAAATCTTCGACGCGAACGACAATTATAATGTGTTCGATTCGTTAACCCGTGATCTAGGAGGGTAGTTATTTACAATTGATCCTTAAATATTTTTGCAAGCCCAGAAATATTCATCCTGCATTGAAACGATTGATTTTAGGACCTATGTTGGGAAGACATATTACTATAAGGCACTGAACTCGGACTCTTTTTTTATTAACAAATCCGTGCATTAAACTGGAAATAATATATCGTAATAATATGGCGCTGTGGGAATTAGGTGGAAAGCGTTTCCGTCGAATCGATTAAGACTCATATTCGAGCAAACGCGTAATCATAAATTCCTTCTTTCATTAACTTTCTCGCACATGACGCCAGTATCACTTTATATATTTCTTCTAGCCGTATACTCTGTTTCTTTATTTTTTATTTTGTTTATTTTTACGTCTAATTTAACGCCGTTCGGACGTAATTTCACTCCGAGTAAACGTAACTTGCTTGAAATGCACAGACTAGCTAACGGATTATCTACACGAGGAATATTATCGATTCTAAAACTCGAACATGCTATTTAACTGTCCAACAAAAACTTGGTGCCAAGCATTCAACGAGTTTTATTTATTTGTTATATTCAATTTATTTTTCTAACTTCAATTAAAGAGTACATTAACATCTGTTCAGGATAAATTTATAAATTAAACGAAGTTGCACCGTTTTCACGCGTTGATTGCCACGTCACCCATAAGTGGCTCAATTAATCATATTATTAGTAATTTTTTTATCATTACCTAATTATGGCTAACAGAAGTAATAAAATATTGTAAGAATAATAAACAAGATTTATTAAAAACAAAAATACTACCCATTTTAGAATGGCAGTGAATGTGTTGGGGAAGTTGTTTGTACTCATCAAATGTTCTCGCGATGCAAGATCAAGGAAACACCCGTTATTGTACACCCGCTTTGGCTCGAGTCTTCTCACCGTCAGCTTAAGAATCCGCTCAACGTCCTCCCGAACAGTTCGTTCACGGTTTCGACCTTTATACATTTGTACAGCACGTCGAACCAATCTGGTCGCGACATCACGCGCCAAATATGCGAGGTGTGCCGGGTGAACAAGGGAGGCGGGTGGAGGGAAGAAAGCGGCGCCCACACCGAATTCTCGCTACATCATTAAGTCACAGCACAGGAGGTCGCCGTCTTCGAGCAACTTGTCACAAAAAATTCGAATATTTCCTTTCTGTCACGAGGATGTTCAAAAGAGAAAGAAAAAATACGGATAAGAATCGTTTAATTCAAGCAAAATGAAACTTTTTTACTTAATTTTAATTTTCTACACGACAGGTATAAATACGACTGAGCAGCGGTATTTTATTCTCCCCTCGACTTCTTATGCGAAAATAGATCGTCTTTTATTATTCAGATAATTAATAAGATTCGATTAGACAGGATGATTACAATGTGATTCTCGACTGAAGAGAAAAATGAGAGAACATCGATTACTTGAGTGGTTGTTGGTATGAGCGCAATGCAAAACGTGCTAGACCAGTTGTGACATGGAACGGGACCCAATGGCTATCTGCTAGCCGGACACATCTTATCGGTGATCTAATCTCTCACCCTGTTACGAACCAACAAGCTAGGGCCACGACCCGCGATGTTCGTTTCGAGTATTTTTATCCTTGCACCAATAATAAAGCCGTAAATGTTATAGATTTAGATAAGGAAGAGGTAAAACAACGTTTGGATGTTTCCTCTTCGGCTGTTTTATTTTTAGTTTAGCAACGGTAAGACGAACAGAAGAAATACGAGGCACTGGATAAGCTGGTTTCGAGATGAAAATGAATTCATGACAACAGGTTCTTCCTATTCTATTAATTTCTTGCAACCAAAGAGATTCCATGTAAAAATTCTCTTTAATTCTGCCCTTATTACGTATAATTGCATTTTTCACTCATTAGAGAATCGCTTAAGTCATCTTCGAACTAAAAAAAATTCATTAGAAATCTTGAACTGCAATGACTTATTTCATATTGTTTAGACACAGATCGCACGGTTTATTCGAGATTTTGAAAGGTACCCGTAATTATATTTCAATGGTTGGAGTCGAATAATCTTGTCGGTGCCCCGTCATCGTGATCCAAAAGGCAGGCCCACAAAACTCGTAAGGACACCCATAGAAGCGCAAGCGATCTCCCTGCATACGAGTCCTACTACGAAGAAGAGCAGCGACAGTCCGCCTAATGAATGCACGAGCACATCCGATACCGTCATAGTAAATTAATCCGACGGACTAACGAATCAACTTATTTGAATATCCCTTTACCCTCCCCGAGTGAACGTCAGTCTCTCCAGGCGCGAGTTAACTTCTCTTCGCTCAGACAGACTTCAGTGGTAAATGTACTTCGAGAAATTTACACGATTTAAATGTTTCTTAAACATTTGATGCAAGAATAAATGAGAAAACATCCTGACATTTTAATTATTTGAAGTTATAATATGCAAAATAATAGTTCTCCATGGTTATTAGATTAGATTTATGGCGCTTCAACGCGTCAATGAAAAATTCTTATTCTCCTATTCGATGATGAGAGGAATGTAGAACAGTATCCTAACGGTCGCGTGATGAACCGCAATAGAACTAGCCACTGTAGGATTACATTTGACGAGATAATTGCAGGGAAAATAGCGAATTAGGTTTTATTGTTTCATGAAATAATTGCAAAGAGTTTGCAAGACTTTGTTCAGCTGTTTGAGAAGACGACTAAAATTTGAAATATTCAAATGTCTATAATACTCGGATTACATTGTTTGTTTTTTTTCAGAACAATTGTAAATTTAGATACTAAATTTTGTAATTAAAAATGATTGCCTAGATTCGATTAAATAGATGTAAAGTCAATTCTATGAGTAACTGCATGCTGTGTGCAGTTAAATTAAACGAATATTTTGTTTGCATACTTGTACCCGTACTTACGGATGTAATTAATTCTAATCAACTTCCATTTATTCGCTCGTTACTCGATTCCAGTAAGAAATTGCAGTTTTAACAATCGACATATTTTCAAAGAATCTTTTGCTCTGCCCCTCGACATTCGTTTCCAACGTTCTTTCCCCGTGGTGTCCACCATCCCCGATACATCTTTTTCTTTCTCTCTGATGATTTTAATCTTTTCTAATCCTCCTTAGCGTATATCCGCGAGCACACCCTCCGTGTACATCCATGCGTTGCGGTCCCGATGCCCACGCACAATGGGCCCTGATTGCGGATTAAGGATTAGGAGACAAAAGCAGCGAAACCCGGAGCTTCGACCATCTTCGACAAACAAATGGGAACGACTTCGATTAGGTTTCGACTGGGGCCCCAGCTTCGTTTGCTCGCTACTAGTGAATAGAATTATAGTAAAGTTACTTCCTCTGCAATATTTTCGATAACAATTGATTCCTGTTCCTTTTTATACCTAACAATAAATAACAAATAGAAACTCATTGGCGAATTAATTAAATTTACAAAATGCAACGACGAAGCAGATGCAATAATAATCGAATGATAAATGTTTGAACGAACGTCTTTTAGAAATACCTTTGCGTTTTAGTTATTGGCACTCAAAGTTGGTCATAACAGAGTCGAATTTAAATGCTGCTGGCGTATTACAACGTACGTCGTACGGCTTTAAATTCAGTTAGTGACTTATACGGAACCTGCATTCTTCAAACATTTTTAAGGTATTTCCCGTGTACCACGGTACGATTAAATCAGGGTATTCAAAATCCAGTCATACGTTTCAGTTATTTTCGTAGTTTCGAGGATGCATCGTGAATTATATTAAATTATTACCGAGGTAACATTACCAATTATTTCAAATTGGATGTTAAAGAAAGATTCAAAAATGTTTAATGTTAAAATATACAAAGTAAAAATTTCATCAAGAGGTCAAGAATCATGTACTGACACTACTGATTCCTGATCGACCCCGAATTTCCAAATTTCCAAATTTAGATCCCTTCAAAACAGTTCAAATTATATTTGAAACATTTCTCACCTCATTAAAGACAAAGGTGATATTTAGGTAGCCTCTCACAGCTGGAATCCCTTGTACACAAGTGTCGTGTCTCTTGACCCCCCCAATAAAATTCAATAGCACCTACGAAATTTCAAGAAGAAAACTTCGAAATAATTATCTTCTTCTATGGGAAGATGCTCTCGGCTGTTCTAAACGACTCTCGTTTGGCTTCTGTATGTTCAAGATTACAAGACATTTATTAGACGAACTCTCGAGGCATTCAAACGGAGTAACTCTAATTTAGCCGACGTACACGTGGATGGAAGACAGAAGACACCGGGGACGAGCACACGTGGCTCGTAACTTGGTTCATTCGTTCTGGCATGGCGGCACTGGCGATGAGATACCGAACGGAGTTTCATGCCCGAGCGGAGTCGCGAGGCCCGGGGCCCGGGGCCCGTGACCAAGAAGAGGGAGGGGAAGAACAGAGGACAGGGAGCCGGGAGACAGACGGAGGAAAGAGAAAGGTAGGATGATAAGTGGACTGAGGGAGAGGGACAACGAACGAAGATGGTGAAAAAGTGAAAGAAAGGGAGAGAGAGAGAGAGGGGGGTACCGAATGGGCGACAACTATTGTCGCCAGCGTGAAATATTGTTTTCTATGCCAGGCACGACGCGTATGCACGAATAACGACACGTCGATTAATGTCCGCATTGCCAACCACACGGACGTCTATTAATAGAGGCGCCGACACACGAGATTTCTAGCTGGTGGCATCGAGGTAGTTCCAGGTTGGACGCCCGGTGAAAACTTCGACCTCGAGCGACGATATCTGTCCAGCTAGCCAGATCAACCGCGATCGATCGAGATTCCCGATTAGAAGTACGATTAATGAGAGCTAGATTCTGCTCAAGATTGCTATCTTAATCCGTTTTGTTTCTAAACAGTGAAATACACCTAGTGTCCCAGCGTGGTACCCGTTCGCGTGACTCGTGTTTATCTTCCTTTTACTTTGCCTCTCGAAACAACGATATAATTGCCATCGGAATGTGAACAACGGGAATTACTGTTACTGTTATTCATCGTTTCACAAACGAAATGTCTTTAACTTGGGAATAGGCTGAGCTATACTAATTTTCACACCGCGCTTAATCACTGACACCCCAAATTTTAGCCAAGGTTCGTCAGGATTTTTCATTAATCTCGTGAATTTATTCGTTTTGAATGTTCTATGAAAATATCGAATTTTTCATTATTAAATATTATGAAGTTTAATGCAGAAAGTTTCCCCTACACGGTCGTTTTCCCTCGGGAAGCCTACCGTGTTCGATGCTGCACATAATACTTCCGGATTCGTAAATTTACACCGCGTGAATTTGGTTGTAAATTCGCGGATGTCTCGGGACGCAAGAAGGAATCGTTCAACTTCGTAAATCGCAACTTCAAGGATCTACAGCAATTGCGTGCACGGGGCGACTTTCGGCGAGCAGAAGAAAACGAGAGAAGCGGCGCGCACCTGAAACGCCCCGCAAATTACAGTTTATGTGTCGCGGAGTGTCAGGAATGCGAATCTGTTATGCCGCGTAACTGTCACACGTTCGCGAATGCCATTCCTTCGATCGCGAGCTTTGATTTCGTTAATTTTGTTAAGAAAACATTTCTTAAAGAGTTTTGTGTTTTATTCTACCAGACACCAGTGTCATTGTCCGAACGGATCTGTTCATAAACGTTTTGTGTCCGAACGAATAACACGAAGTAACGTTTACAGGATCTCGTTGATTGCCGAACGTTCAATCGGCATATCGTTAGATCCGATTTAATTGACAGTGACAGAACCGACAGTAATATTGTGACGGCGTTCGTCAGCTTTTACGCTTCGACCAGCTCTCGCTCCAATTAAGATCGAACCGAGAGAACCCTGTCCCTTTAATTTTCCATATGCGCGGCGAACGCAACCCATAAAAATTAGAGGAGCATTCAAAAGATGCAATTAAAATGATTGAGAGGCCGCGCCGCGAGATCTCTTTTTCTCTCTTTTTTTTCTTCTTGCTTCTATTTCGCCCGGAATTACTGTAATTCTGAGGGACAAAATGTAATTACGTTAATGACGAAACTAAGGGGGAAATCTTGTTTTGCAATTATGTGTATCACATTTACGTACCGAAAATGCCCTACTCCGTTGTTCTCTCGTTATAAGAGACGAATTTTTGTTGCTTGTTGACGTGCAAGGAAAAAAATCAGGATAATGCTAAATTATCGCATTCTTACGAATTACCGAACACCGATGTGCATAATTACGAATATTCTCAATTCATAACGACGTATAATGATAGTAATCCTTTATATTAAAAATGTAGAAAACTTAACGAACGCGTGAATAATAAAAAATATGACGAGCGTTCATATCTTTGATGAAATGCGAACGCAAATGATAGTAGCTAATGTAGAGTAATGATTATGAGAGTTGAAGAATTTCAGACACCATGTAAAATATTTATTACACGTTCAGTTCAAAGAAAAAATGATATATTAGGCATTTCGAACGAAGGAAGTAGTTTTAACACCTTCAATTTGCATGGAACGTCAAGAATAATTAGATATTTTTCTATGACCTGCTCAATTCAAGGTTTATTAGCCTCATTAAATTCCTTTTCTCTACTCGACAATTTCTATAGGATTTTGGTTCGAATATTAGTTTATAATAGGGATCTAGTAATGCAACAAAAGGGACAGGTAAACCGGTCGAACCCGGAAAACGTTCTTTCGTGCCTCAAGCCGCATTCACGAATGCAAATCACGGCGTAAAGACGACTTTCCACGAAGATTAAACTACGGAACTTGTTTCTTTTTTCATTTAACATTTTCGTAATCGGTGATGTTTTCAGCCGGATGCAATAAGTTTAAATCCACTGCTTGTTGCACAATTCTGTCATTGAAATATAAAAAATGAATATTTGGATGGAAACACAAAATGTAACTGAATATAAAAGAAACGAGACAAATAAACGATGAATTGCATTTAGGAAAACTTTCAGAGGCTATGATCAATCAAAACTTTGTACACCTCCTGGCAAAGTACATAGACTATTCTCAAAAAGAAAATCACATGTTTCCGGCGTAACCCGTTAAACTCTTGTCGCCATTGAGGAAATCCGATACTTATCGATCGCGTGATGCAAAGTGCACTGGTTCGAGGCGCGACCAGAATTGGCCGTCACCGAGACAAAAGCTTGGCAATTAATCCGAACGAGACGCGGTCGTTTCGTAACGAAAAAAGGTCTTCCCGCCTGGCCGGGAAGCCCGCCGAAACGCGATTACGCCGTAATCGGCGGGTAAAGCCGAAGCGTAGAATTATCAGGATTTAAGGAGGCAACAAAGTGCGTTTTTACGAGGGTCCGTCCAAGGATGGCCTTTATAGTCTACCACGCTCGTATTCGCCTAACTTTCCCTCCCCCTGGTCGCCCTCTTCGTCCCTGTACTGACCGATATCCTCGGCAAACACGTACACCGTCCGAGGTGTGTAAGCGAGACCGCGTATAGGTATAAAGTAAAAATGCCCGGAATATAATCTCCGGTGAGATATAATTAAGCCACTAATGACCACCGTTCGCCGAGCAGGTTCCCGCACGACCCGTTCGCGGTAATTATCAAATAAAATAAACACCTTCGGAAAGGGACACACAATGAATCAAATCAGAGATCCCATGGTTGCACGGTCCGCCAACTGACTTTGCTAATCTTTCCACGCGATCGGGAAAGTTTACTGCTGGTATATAAGTCTTCCAGGTCCCGTGGCTGTCGTTGCCGTGATACTATGCGTTTTCGTATTAATGGTGGGGATTGCGTGAGATTCCCGACGCGATAAATGTAATTGCACGTGCACAGAATGCAACGGGCCTAATGAAGAAGTTCCCTTTTGTAAATGCCTCGCGCGAACCTTCATTGTCGCAAGTTATTTACAAACTATGTTGATATCTCTTTGTCGTCACCTTTTTTCTTTTTTTTTTTTAATATCCCGCAGTAGCTACCAACGTCTTTAATTGCCTGAAAACTCGAGAGATATGATTATTTATTTATCCGCACGGAACCGCTCTTCGATGACAAATAGAAATGAAAAAATGAATTTTTATTATCCGATGAAAGAATTGTTATTAATCGACGAGAGGAGAGAGGGAAACAGTCGCGAGTAATGGTGGCGTATTAACGATAATGCCGGACGGAAACCGCAAGGTATTTGCTAGTATTCTCCGCTGCTGATGCACGATGAACATTCGAGAGCGAGATAAGGGCATAATCGTGCATAATCGTGCATATTGTAGATCCAGAGAACGTTAAGCAGTGTTTAATTCCTACATTTATACATCTGCCTCGTATTAATCAAACGAGTACACGCGGGATGTATTCGGGGCACACCGCTTACACTGGCTTTTTGATATCGAGGAATAAAGCAAGCTCGTTAAGACTTGTTACGAGTAATTAATTCCTGGCCAGATCTCGGACAAATATTACGGGCCCGGACTATAACAACAGCGGATTACGCGGATTTACAATTAAAGTACGATTTATCAGGAGAACATATTTTCTTTACGACACTAAAGCAGGATGGCAGTAAAACTTGACGCATTAAAATCGAGGTTAAATGACTAACACGCCAACGAAAGCTTCTACTGTTCTAGATTAATTAGTTTGAGGAATTCAATTGAATCGGCAAGTTGAAAAACAGTGCGAGAACAAACATTCAGTCATTTCGTTTTAATTATTGAAAACTTACGAAAGATGATTTACCGCAATTAAGAACCATTCTTCGACTCATCAATTCAATTATAGTATGGAATGTTTTTGTTATATCTTACTTCAGAAGAATAGAAGTTCCAACAGTGAAATAATTTACTGTAGGTATTACTGGAACATTGAACATGATAAATTCGAATGAATAAAAATGACGTTAAAATTAGGTCGTTAGTTTCGCTGCTTTCCTCTCCTCATTAACTAACACTCGACACGCGGTGAACGTCGCCAAAAACAAACCAACAGAAACCTACTAACTGTGTACATCTTTGGTTTAACGGTCATTCTACTGGCATTTATGATCGAGAGCTGTAATTTTTTGTGCAGAACATCTAACAGCCATCTGAAAGATGCATAATAACATACTCGGTGCGTTTATACCCAACGCATAATGTTGTTTAACACATTGAATGCCATGTCACCCATATTTGGGTGACACTTGAACCGTCAAAGGAAGCCATTATCTATATTATTAAACTATGGATAATGGAAATAACAAAATATTCGAAAAATAGTAAATAAGATTGAAAAAAAAGAAATAAAAATATTGTCCAATTAAATTTTTCTATTGAAAAGTCAAAATACCCCTAAGCTTGAATGTTAATTTAAGTTGTTCTTCGAAGGTTAACAAGAATTATAAAATGGTACGTCAATCGAAATTCATTCGCAAACATTATCGATGCAAGAAAAAAATCATACGAGTCGTGTAGAGCAGGATTTTATCCAAACGATCATCGATCAAGGGACGTTTCGATTCGATCGTTTCGAAAAAGGAAAAAGATGCCAGGGAGGTGGAAATTCAAGTAGAATCCCTGAAGGGCCGTCAAGTAACAAGCATGAAAGGATTCGAGTTGTATCGGCGGCAGTCCCGGCTTCGCGTTAGTAACGGACCAACCGAGGCACGTACACATAAGCTGCGATAATAGATTATGATAATAAACGGTATTGTGCCAACATAAAGGCACCTAATACTGGGTCTCAGTCATATTCATGGTTGTCCCTCGTTGTTCGTTAACACGGATACTCGCGAAGGTATCGTAAAGAACGTGCTGTTTATACCAGGTAAATTTCAAGCACTACCAATCGATTTCAAACAATAGTCAAACGAACGTTTTTCCAGAGCATCGGTGATTTTTAATTTTCGCTTTCTTGCTCGAAATTTATACCATTCCGATAGACTGCTCACAAAATGCAAGCGATTTAATTTTCCCTCCTCCGAAATCAGAATACTGATTAATTGTTTCAAAATTTTGTACCGCTTGATTTTCACTTTCTAAACTCTAAATTACTCTAATATGTTGAGGTATTCGTTTAAAAATTTGAATACCTAATTTTTAATCGAAGTTAACAGAATTATTGCAATGTCTTGATAAGTATTTGTTGAAAACATTATAAATACAGATTTCCTATATTTTAATCTTTCTAAACGATACTTCCTGTTACTTTTTCTTCGTAACACTTTTTTTTACATTTTTTAATAACTATCTCATAAGTACCGTGTATGTCTATTCATACGATCAAAGTACATCATAGAATTATTCAGATAATAAGATATAAATTACAGGTAGTAATTATTCTCGCAGTTACTGCTTGCTTTACGACGTAAGAGTTTCTGGTTAATCTACGGTGCAATTAAAATGATTAAAGCAGTGATTTAGTGCCGAAATAATTGCTCTCTTCTATTCTTTTTTTTTCCTTTCAAGATAATTTCGTTCACATTCGGAACGACGAAATAGGAACACGCGGCGATTCCCGAAAGGTTTCAATATAACTTGCACGATAGCCTGTGGCCCGCATACCTGTTTCACTGGTCCCGGACTATTTTCGGTCCTTCATAATTGTCCTGGATTCACTGAAAGCCTGTTCGATTTTATAGCGAAGTTTTATGACACCAGACATTAGGAATCAGTTCGTTTAAACCATATTTATAACCACACCTCAGTTCTGAAAAGTAGTTACACGACCGAGGACGATGATTCGAAGAGAAACCAAGCTCAAACGCACCTACAGAAGTATGCGTAATTTACAGTTAAATGTATAATTTTTAAACAAACGAGTTTCATATATTATGTTTCATAATTTAGAGAACGAAAATAATGTAAAACATTTAAAACATTAAATTAAAAATTGGGTCTCTTTCCATGGCCCGCCATCCGAGGGTTAATAAACCCGGCAGCAGAATCCAACAAGATAGAAACAAGAAGAAAGAACGTAACACGATAAATGCTCACATTGGTCATCACCAAATAATTCTGTTTGTACGTCATTGAATGACTGTTGATATCGACCGTGACGAGGTCCCTTTAAACGTAGTCAACGTAAAAAACAAATCTGTCCAAGGGAAGGTGGTCTACCGCGACGAATATTAACCGGCGAGGATACTGTACATCGAACGACCTTCTCCGCTAATAAGCACAATTCGTAATGAAGGGTTGACTCGACTGCTGATTAAGAATTCCTGTTTCGTGCTTGCTTCCTACTTCACGGAGCCGTTCGGTGGCTTTCGAAGCACCCTAATCTGGTATTCATAAAGAACAGAAGCCAAAGAAGCAGGGAGCAAGGGGGACGAGGGAGGGTGGGAGATGGTCCTCCCTCCCCCGTCACAGAGTACATTTGCATGAGACTGTCAGAAATAAGATCGATTGAACAACTGTAGCGTGAGTTACTTTCGCATGGCAGCGGGCGCATCGTAAACGTTGCGTCTGATTATTTTCTATGCACGACGACGTCGAAGAAGCTTCGCTTTCCCGTTTTTTTTTCTCCCTCCTCCTTCGCCTCTTTCAACCCTCTTCCAACCCTCCTAGCGCTCATTCTTGCTTTCTTCTTTCGTTTCTGGTGAAAATCCGCCTCTATCGCCGGGACATTTGCATAACGCGACGAATTATACGCTTAATAGAAGCCAGGCAATCGTCTTCCCAAGCGAGATCGTCCCGCTTTTAATAAGCGCGTTTGCTTTATTCTCGATTACCAATTCTTATTTCACGACAGGTCTTGGTTTTCCTCGATGGCACCCCTACTCTTGTATTCATAAAACTCGACAACGAACCATCCTACTTTTTCTCTCTTCTTCCCACTGATTTGCATGAAACTCGCTGAATCGACGTTGGACGAAGAGGAAACGAAACGGTAAGCACACGAGCCGATTCGTGCCTTCGGCTCCTGGTTACAATGGAAATAGATCTCCGTTACCAGAGACCTGCGACAGCCACGCTCGCGTCTTTGTGCGTGTAAATTTGGCATCCGCTCGGCTGGCTTGATGCTACTTATTATCATAAGGCATTAACGCAACACGTGCCAAGCGTGTGTCCGATTTGTCGACACATCTCGACGCGTTTTTGCATTCTGTATGGAAAGGGAAACTTGAAAGGGTTCGCGGGATAATGATTATTCGTGCTTTCGCGAAGGGAAATTTCTTGGCGTCTAAGAAAATATTACATATTCTGTATCAAGAATTTGAAAAATGTAGAAAAATCTTGGTGTTACGTTTATCTCAATGACATTCATAGATTAAATACAATGGAAATGAACAGGTGAAAAACTTTATTTTTACAGCAGAAGGTGAATTAAAGAGTAAAATAAGGTAAAATGAGTTAAGCGATTACGGGGTGTTCGATTTAACGAGTTGTCATCGAATCGTGCAAAACATTGGTGAAAACAGAAATTTACGATGCTTAAAAACGACACATTGCGTGGAAATACGAAACAGCATTATTTCAACTAGTAACGACCAACGATAAAAAGGTCTTAACGACTTTAACATATGGCCACCCAACGTGAGTTCTGCCACGTTTCGCTGCTAAAAATTAATCAACGGCGTTAAAAAATTTACGACCGACTCGTGTCCTCAAATCGTGAGCCCCTCCCGTTCAAGCAGAACCAGAAATTTTTGAATTTCGAATAGTGTCACCCTCGTAACTAGCTTCATAAATCTTTAAAAGTTTTTAAAAAGAATTGCAAGTTAATCATTATATTAAAATTATGAATGCAATTAATTAGTCTATTTATTATTTTAGATATTTGTTATTTGAACTCCCACTCCAGAACCGTAGATTTCGAATAGTGTGTATCATTCGTTGAAAGGAATGTGTTCAATAGTAATCGAGATTTACAGACAAAGGACTTCTCTTCCCCCAATAAGAAACAACGAAATTCATGCCGGCTATAATTTTTAGCGAGGTAACAGCATTCCCCGCCAACGCTTGGGAAACTTTTATCCGTTTACCTACAGTGGTCCGTGGGGTCTTTTGTTTCCTTTTTGCTTGTTTTCCCCATCGATGATCACGGTCGTCACGTCAATTAACGCCGTCCGCGGTAAATGCGAGCCGAAGAATGGACGCCCTCGTTTTTAATTGAATCGGCGCAAATCGAGAACCGGCCCGAGACCCGGCACTCGGGGTGTCCATTAAACGGTCGATCGTTTCAGATAGAGAAAGTAGTCAGGGCCGTTTTAATGGACCCTGATCACCCGAGATAACTGGATTACATTTCGAGTCGTCGGAAATACATAGCTCAACTAATTTCGGATTTCGTCCGAGACGCGAAGGATCCCCGCGGTGGAACTCGTGTATTTTATGCGTAACCGTGCATCATTACGCGCCATCCTGACGATGATTAACGACCATACCACCGCCACGTTGCTTTCTCTTAATTGTAACACCATTCGCCACTACGCGGATTCTATATAATTAAAATCCAACCACCAAACATATTTCTGATCACTGCCACTACAATTTAAAATGTGAAAATATAATTGTAATAGAAATACCGTATACAGATGCTGAAATTATACTGATGTAATGAAGTTACTCTAAATTACACTATTTTTACAGGACACATGACATTTCATTGTTATTTTAAAATAGATACATGCTTGGGATTACTTATAATATTATTTCAATTATTAACTACACTTCCTTTTTTAATTTGTGAAGTATATGTAATAATATAATATTAATCACTGCTCTAAAATATAGGCTGTATATTTAGGATCATTATCGTGCTGATATTTCTTTTGGTATTCTTAATTTTTAGAAGTTGAACATCTCAATAAGATAAACTATAAATAAGTTTATTTTTTCAATATCTGTAATAACAGTCATGTGTTCTTATAAAAATAATTCAATTTACATGATTTCTCAAGATTAAAAATTGCAAATAGCAAATAAAATCATTACGAAAGAACATTTGTCTTTCATCGTGTATAGTAGCGTAATATCAACTTGTATCAGTGTCAATGACAGTTATTGACATATTCGGTGTAACAGCACAAGATAAAATAATATATTGATACTAACAAATAAAAACGTCCAGTCTGATACCTGATAGAATAACAGTATCAATCAACGAATTTCTACATAATCGTCAATATATTGAATAAATTGTATAAAAGTAATTTCTACCAAACCACTTCCTATATCATACCGATAAATATCTATCAAAGTAACAGCAAATCACGACGAACATTTAAATTAATTATGAAATCGTCCATCGTTTTTCTGGAGACGCATATTTCTTTCACGTTACCCAGCAAATCGTAAAATTTAACATAATCGGAATTAATAATTTGACGCGTTTCGAACGTTCGTCACGACAAAATTATTCACGTGTACACTCTCGCCGTGGTATAAATACACGAAAACATACACCTGAGGAAGGTTTCACATCGAAAAATAAATGAAAGCCGTGTAAAGGATAGTGGATTGCCGACGGGTTTTCGGTTTCGAACGAGACGAACATCTATTTCCGGCTACGTTGGTGACCCTCCACGGTGATTTCAATGCGCGGCGTCCGTCGGATTCGGACCGTGTTACAAACGTGACACCGTAGACCTTCTGGAAAATCTCTAATTGATACGATAACAAGGAAATTTATGTATTCCAAAACATGATTTCCTTATTAACGCGTTAACCACCGTAGTGATAATGAACATCCACGGTAAGTGTAATTATTAAACTTCGGAGAGGTTTACATCTGCCATCGGGACATTGTACGGATTGCTATTAACGATAAAGCAAATAATTTTCGAGATCAGGTTATCTATTCAATTAACGAGCGAATATTCTATTCGAAACTGCATTTGCAGTGAAACACGAATCGCAGCGAAACGAGATAATAAATTATTACTATTTTAATTGTGCCGCGTCGAGCGTTCTTCCGTGACTCTAAATTATGGGCCGAGTGACGATAATATATTATACCGAGCGATATTCCTTCTACCAATCGCTAATGATTTATCGCGAGAAATGCCAGCAACTGTTAAATACATCTCGCTGATTTTTCCAGCGATCTTTTCTTTACGAGACACTGCGCTGAGAATTATGGAGACTGCTCACAAAATGCAGTAACAGTGCAGTAATTAAAATATTAATGCAGATCGAACAGTTACACCTTTTAATTATATTTTAACCCTTAGCTACCATGGTAAGGCCACATTTGATCCTGTCAAAATTAATTTACTAATGTGCCTACTTTAGTTTCTTAAAAAATTAAAGAACATTGTAATTGACGTTAATAGTATATTAATAAAAAATAAATATATATCTAAGTGGTTTTATATTATTGCAAAATTCTCAATAGGAAGATTTTTCTCTGCCCAATTTTCTGCTCGTCAAATCGATTAGAAAGCAAATGATTCATCAAGACCTTCATCGTAGAGCCGATCTATTAGCAAAACCGTCGTTTGCGAATTTACATTCACCGACCAATTTCAAGCATTAACTAGTCGGTGAGCGACGTTTCCTCTAATTAATCGGCTTACGAAATAATCAGCGCAAACGGCTAGATCGAAAATCTGGTGCGTGTGGTTCACGGATCTAATTAGTTCGCGAGGTGGGCGTGCAAGCGACCAGCAATCAAGAAAGCAAAGAGAACGTTTCCACCGCGTTTTCACTACTTCCAAATAAGTAGTACCCGAAAAGGTTCTCCCTTTACCTTTTTCCTTGTTTGGATAAACAAATTACCGGGATATTAGCCAGCGGACATGATTGCTGGCAGAAAAATGCCAATGATGCAGTGTCGTGGTTACACGTTTCGAGTATGTACATGCATCGAAAGCTGAGAATACTTCAGATTCCATGCGTTTTTGTTTAATTTCCACGGAAGACAGTGGTTCAATATTTGACAGGGTACTTTTCTTTCACCACAGGTAAACACTTTTCGCTAATTGACCCTGCTTTTACATTGAAAAATTATTTTATTTACGTTCAGATAACTTTTTATAAAAATGTATAAATTCAGTTTCCAGCAGAGACGATCGACAGAGCTAATGCTATTTAGAATTTTCTTTAATTTCTTACAATTGTTGAATTATATTAAATTCGTGGAGTTGATCCATCACAACATTCACGACATTCAACGCAACAACTTGCATTATCTGCAACACTATTCCGTATGGGTATCTGGTGTCGCGATAAATTTCGAGGGATTCCTTCATAACGTTCCGCGTTTCCAAGAGGGCCATGGCAATTGGACTTTCTAACGCGGTGGAACCAGGGTCAGGCGTATATCAATCGTGGTTAATTAGTCGCCTGGTGGAAGGCTGGCTGGCTTCATGGGCGACGAATAAAGGCCGGGTAGCGCTCACGCACGAGTAAAACATCGGCAACGCGATACCGTTGACCCCGATGGTAAATTGTCTTTCGAGAAACCTCGACAGATGCAAACCGTACAGCTTTAATTAATTGCACACGCATCACACGCTCGACACGGTCCGTTCGGCAAAGCATTGTTCAAACCGGCTCCGACTAATCACGATTAATTAGCCCCTCGCGTACGATTTAGAGGAATAAATTGGCGAACAGCGCAGGAGATGCCTTGGTCCTCCGTGTTGCTGATTTTTCAAACGGAGGTCAAGCCTACGCTACAAGACCGTGCTTCGTTCGAGGAAAAGGAGAGGGTGTTGTATGGGGGAAAAAAGATCTGCTACAATGGTTTGGTATAGAAAGCGGCACCGAATTATTTGCTGTTTATGGAAACAAGACCGTGCGCTGTTCTACCAGACCGGCTTCGTAACAACGCTTTCCCGGAACGGATACTTCGTTGTCGAGGAGCCCTGAGCTCTGCTTCGATGACCTTTAAATCTATTCCACCGAATACAGCTGCCGTTTCTATGGGATTTCGTGAAGAAAAAAGGCTGCTACCAGGCGAGTGGTTTTCTTTCTCGACAGGTGAGAACCGGGTTTAACAAGGAGCGAGAGAAATTTCAGTATTTACACAATTTCGGAAATTTCACCATCTTGTTCTCCACTGATTATACAATCTCCTAATATTATCTAATAATCTTTTAATTTGCTAAGTGCTTTCTAATTACCACTGGATCACTGAGACAGTCTTTCGCGTAGAAATTTTAGAGCTTGACCTTTGAAAGGCTAAGAGAGGAATTCGACTAAAAATTTCTAAAAATTAATACCGAAGAAGTAATCTTGGTATTCTGGGATTAATCTCAATCGAAGCGTCCATGTATACATTCTGAAGATCTGCATCACAATGAGCAGGCTCTGATATTGAGGAATGAATAAAAATAAAATATCTAAAGTACTACCTACACGTTTCGTGTTTACTCCTAGGATGCTTCGAGCTTGTACAGTACAGAACTTAATTTCACTAGACGTTCAAAATCTATCATGGATGTGATACAAATTAATGACGTTCATAGCCTGAAATAAAAGAACCACTCCAATCAATCTGCCTACAACGCGATACCTGTTATTTCCCCTCGGATACGAATCAATGAGTCAATGAGTCAACGAATTCTGATACGAAGCACTTAAAGTTGTAGTTATATATTCGAGAGGCCGATATTGGTCGTGAGTCGAAAGCCAGTGCGAGGAGTTGACGCTGGCTGCGTTCTGACGCGCGCGGACTTTGCGTTATCAGACGGTCCGCGTGCCGAGGATTTCGTTAGATATAAATTGTCATAACATCCAAGATAATTATAACACTGTTTTCTTCATTATAACAGAGACAGGTATTCGATACTTGAGCTGTTAAAAACAAACCTCGAGACGATTTTACAAGTGAACGTCTGATCGCGTAGTGCACGAAAGGTTTGTGCATCGGTAGTGCGTAGCAATTTTGACTGAGAAAGGGTTAGTTGCAACGTTCACGCACGACGTCGTCTTCGCGTGAACCGGTGTTGGTAAACAAAAGGTTGGATATCTAAATCGCGACGGGTATATCACGGCTCGCCGGCTCGAGAGGGTCCCTAATACCGGTTCCCTTATCTGCACACGAATCGAAATCTGGCGTGTCGCACGCGTTTCCACTGCGTTCCCGGGCTCCAATGCCCGTTGCACGCACCTTCGAAACACGAACCTCAACGGCAACGGTTCGCCAACTCCGGGGAACCGGTTGAAATTTCGATGCGAGGAAGTTACGCTTGACACGGACCACGTAAATTCGTGGAATCCTGCCGAAACGAACGAATTCCGTCAAATAAAATTCGAAATCGAACGGGGAAATTCGAATGGAGCGAAACGTAAATCGTTCGGAGCTTCAGGGATTATAGTTCACTCTCCAATCGTAAACCAGATTGTGCGGGAAAAGGTGATTTAAACACTAGAGACGACGGTAATTTCACCGTGGAAATCTCGAGAACTAGATTCATCGTCGTTTTCTTTGAATATTAAACACTTTTCGGAGTTTCACTGCTGATCCTGCGAGAACTTCGATGCGCGGTTAACCCTCGGACGGCGGACAGAAAGAGTCCAATTTCAATTTAATTCTATATTTCGTGTTATTTTTATTTTCTAAATTTCACATTGTTCTTCTAAAAATTATTCTTCTAATATATGAAACGCTTTAATGTCCTTGTAATGTTTTGTAACTTTAGGTCTCGATTTACCCCGACTCCGCTGTTCAAGGGTTAAATAGCGACAGAACAAAAACGCGAAACGAGGGAATTCAATCTTGTTGAAACATAATGCTTTATAGATTCATGGTGAACAAGGGATGAATTTTTCTACGTCCTATGTGAACCGAATTTGTTATATTAAATAAGACTATCGTTCTAGGAATCTCACTGAATACAATTCTGAGAACTTAAACAATCCCCTCTGCACCAAACTTGATTGATAACTATTTCGATTCACGGATAGCTTGTATCAAACAATTGTTCAATTGCAAAATTTTTCATTGAAAACTGATCACTACGAAATCATCGTATCATCGTTAAAACAATATTTATGCGGTTATATAAATTATTTGTGTAAAGATTTTAATCACTTTACGTCACAACACAAAACGTAGATACATTTGGTCTTCACTCACACCGTTTCAAACCACGACTGACGATTCTCGCTTCGAATCGTCCCGCGTACAATTGAAAACAAAATAAACCTCACTGATTATCGCAACACTATCTGACGCGAATTTTTATCCTGTAAACAAGAAATCACGTACCTGGGTTCATATCCCGCGAGCTGCCAGTTTCCCTTCAAGCAGCAGTTGCACTGTTACCCTCGATACACTGTATCTCTCCAAACACGATAGAACTATTTTTTATTTTCCGCCGAATAACTAGAAATCGATCAGAGGTCCGAACACTTTCTTATATTTTTATCTTTCTTGCACGCGGTCCTTTGCAACACGAACAAGTAGGAAACGTATGAGAGATGCGCGCAAGTTGACGGCGAATAGGAACGCAGAGAATAGGAATGATTCGTTTCAAAGCACCACACACAGTTTCTTTTTCTTTTTTTTTTATAATTATTTTAGCAACGTCTACGAACCGATCACGGAGAACAATCACCTTCGCGAATCGAGAGGGTTTTGACACTACGCTAACTATCCATTCAGAGATTCTTGGCACGTCCCGACACTTCGACACTCGTTGTCCAACACGCCGGAAAACAGAGGATCTAGAATCTGTCGGCGATCACGATCGATCATTCGACGCTCGCGACGAGTTTCCGGTTCACCGATCACGCTCCGTTCGACGCTCCAAACGATCCCCCGACTAGTTTCGTTGGCTCCGTGCGGGCAGGACCAAGCGGTGGGCCGATTGTTCCCTTATTTCCTTTCGGCACTAGTCCGCAGCACCTCGTCACAACCCAGGGCTAATGGATATGGAACGAACCCGAAAACAAGCCGTGCACTGTGAGGTAACACACCGTTTTCAGCACTCGCACACGGAACGCGGACTTGCTGATAATCCTTAGCGAGTGTGGCGGGTCCGGCAGGCAGAAAAAAAAAAAACCAACTCCGCGTCCACGTCCAACCCCTCGGTAAACGCGAACGATGCGAGGCTTGTGACGAGGGGGTGGCGAGAGTGCGTTGTTCGTGGCGTGAAAACGGCGGCGAGGGCTCGCCGGGTTCCGCGGCTCTCTCTCTCTCTACACACGGAATAATATTTTAATGAAGGAAAGGCCGGACAGCGAAGTGCCCACGTCGGGTCGCGCTGCCGAACTGCTCGCTTCCCCGCCCCTCCGCGGCCGACCGCTTCCACCCCTCCACAATACCGAGACGGTCGAGTGTGCCCGTGTCCTAACAACCCCCACTATTCGCCTCACCACCACACCGAACCGCGTTCCCAAGCCCCTCTCCGTGGCAAACGCTACGGCAGCTGCGCTTACGACGAGGTGGGGACGATAGGGCGTAACCTAAAGCTGCTACGGGGCGGGTTCTCGCAGCCCTGGATGCTGCGTTGCTTGGTGGGGGTGCCAGTGAACCGTTCTCCCACCGCGCCGTCGCGACAACCCCCCACCAAACGGCACGATTCTGACCGGCCAAAGACAGCGCTGTCGCGACAGCGCAGGAGCCGACGATGACTCCGCTGAGACACCAAAGGTGCCCACCCGGGTGGGGGTAAAGGCGCGAGTCGTCGGTGCTCCTGCTTCCCAACTTCCCGGATATCTTTCCGGTAAACTTTCCTCTCCGAGGGATAGGCTCTCTCCGTTTCCTCTCCTACTCCCTCTTTGCTCGCTCATCCGGACGTATCGTCTGCCCGATTCGATCGAAGATCCAGGATTTCCGACGGCAAGAGACGCCGGAGGACGTCTTCGCGGCGTTACTTTCGTTTTCCTTCTTTTTCAGTTTTTTTTCCTCCTTTTATTTTTCTCACGAGTCTGTGACAGTTTATCAGTGTACCTGTGCATGATTTTCTCCATTTCAGGAGAACCTGTTCAATTGTGATCCGCGTTGTTGGCTAGTACGAGTAAATTCATTTAGACAAGTGCGTTCGCGGTTGTTCGCCGTTTCGAGGGCCACGATTCTTGCTGATTTTAATACCTTTGAGAAGTTCCATTTGCGCAAAGCCACTTTTTAAAATGAAAGACAACAGCTTAACAGCCATTTCACATTGCGAAAAGGTCATTTATTTATATGAACATTTGTCGAAGCACACAGGAGTTTCATTGGTAGATGATTACTACTTGTGAGATTTCAAACTTTCGGAACGTTTGCTCGTTAATTTGCGCCTTAATTTGTTTTCCACGAGGAATACCGTGAAACAAGCGAACGCTGTCGACACCTCTTAGAACCTTCCAGCCTTTCTTTGGTTTCTAATTAGCTCGATTATTTTCGTTCTTGTTAAGAACAGGTCGAAGATAAATGGATGTAACTTCTTCGAAGTGTTCACGAATATCTCGTTTCCAGATATTCCGCTGTCTTATTACAAACAAATTTAATTATCACCATTTTGAAAACTGTAATCTGATTAACGTTGACAGGTGTAATTGTTAAACTTAATAATTATTTTAATTCGAGCGTACTTTTATTCAATTATGGAAATTGGAGGTGACAAGCATTAAGATAGCCATACCGGAGGATAGTGATCCAAAAATGATGATTCAAAAGCGAGCGTTTGTAATCTGGGAGGGTTGAACCGGCTGTTTGAAGAGTAACAGCAAAGAAGGGGGGGATATCCGTGAATGGATGGACCAAAAGAGAGAAGGCACTGTTCGTTCAAAAAGGGACCCTTCACTGTGTCTTCGGCCAGTTTTACTACACTTTCAGGATTCCAGACCCGTGGACAGCCTTCGGCCAGGTGTCTCGTCTTTCGCAAAGGGAAACTCGTAAAGTGACTTTAAACCGATTCCTTCTTTCGTTCCAGAGAATCGCTTTTCCTTCGGTAACGAAGGTGCATATCTCTTTCTGAATACGTTCAGCTATAACTGCCAAAGGTTTCTTATTCTTTTCGAATCGTCCCGTACAAAGAATAACCGGGCAATATAAAGACATACGAAAAAAGGGAGGAAAAAATTAAGAAATGTTTGAATTTGCTTTGTTACGTTAAGCTCCTCAATAGTTGCAAGCATGTTTCTAAGCCTAAGACGTCAAAGGCAGACTTTTGTTAATGAAATTAGCAATTTTTTTCTTTCTATTTTTAAAAACCCAAGAGTTCATCAGCTTCTGCGTTCTTGTTCAATAAAACAAATGATAAGATAAAGCGTCTACCATCCGCTTTTATAATCTCCCCCTTGTTCCGTTTACTATTCGTCGCAGATTCTCTGGTATCCTTACACGGAGCACAAGAAATGAAAGAAAGCTGAATACTTATGCACGGTATAAGGAGTAATTAAGCAGGGATAAAAATCTTTGTCAGTTTTTTTTTTTGGTGAAAAGGTAGCAAATCCTTCGAATGGAATTCGTCGAATTTCGGTCGAGTTAGCTGGAAGGGAAGGTTGAGAGGAGAAAATCGAGGATGCTAACAGACGTGAATACGGCGTTGGAGCGTGCGTTGAGAGGTGGTGTTCGTCGGTCCACACGGTTTTATGGGGTCGTCAAAACGTTCCGCGATTCTCCGGTATGCGCCCAAGCTCCACGCATTCCTCGTCGTCGCTGAGGCGCTGAGGAGCTGAGGAACTAGCTGACCGTGGCTCGAACTATGAGAAATATTACAAAGAGTTAAACAGCGACACGGTAGCCGACGATCCGCCGCTAACGGTGGGAAAAGGCTGCGCGAAAAAGAAAAAAAGAAAACACCATGACGCTGGGAACCCGAAACAATTCCATCGGTCACTACCGGGCCTGGCCGCCGTAAAATCGAACTACTATCGTTTTACTCGGCAACTGATCTGAACAATTCGAGAATCTCGTCGGCTATGCACGCTACGAATCGTTCGCCGTGTTCTCGAACAGACGGTAAATCCTATGGAAATTTCTGCCGGTAATAAAAGCTGGCTTCTTCTTCGCTTAAGAACGGAACAACCGTGTTTGATTTCGATTGGAGGATCGTGGAAAACGCGCGAAACGGCGAACCCGTTCGTCGGAACGATAGATTTGTGGCGTTCTTACCCCGCGAACTTGACACCCTCTCAATTATGTGCTCTAAACTACTAGATCGTTACAAAAGCTTGTGTTATCGTAAAATGTTCTTTATGATATACCTTTTATAGAAAGAATAACGAGATGCATAAATAAAGCAGCTTAATTGATCAGGACTATTCTAAAGAGTATGAAAAGTTCTCAAGTTTTTGTGTGCTTATAGTTAACGAGAAAGATTTTAATTACAGATTTGTATCCAGAAAATTTTATTCGCTTAAGGAATTAAGAATCTTTCGATAACTTGTGCCGAAGCGTTGAAATTACGGTTGAAACAATCATAATTAAAATGCCTGCGGAAGAATCTTGGCAAGAATTCGCGTTTAAGCCTACCATCGTTCGTTTCCCACGTAATCTGTCAATTTCTACTTTTCGGTGACAACGAAATTTCGTGCACGAAACAGCAAAGTTGGAATAGTTTCATCGGGACAAAACCTGACCTGACCCTCGTTCGGCTTCCTGAACGCAAGCCCGTTAGAAAATTACGTGGTCTCACGCGCGTACACACGATTCGCCCTGGCCGTGGAGGGTCGTCCTGCTCGTGCGTGTGCATCAGCCTAGTACGTGGTCAGAGGGGTAAGAAACAACCCTCTCGAAGGACGTTCTTTCGACTCGTTCCCCAAAAACCACTCGCAAGACATACGCAACGCGCCTAGCCGCCAGGTGAACGGCTTCTCGAGCTATCAGGGAGAATCCTGGCTAAAGGGGTGAAGAAAACGAAGGACGTCCAGGGTGGGGAATAGAAAGAGAAGAAAATTCTGTGGCGGGACAAAGAACACGCGTTGGCCACTCGGTCGCGCAACTTTTGAACCGGAAGGAAACCAGACTGACCAGACTGCCGGGCGCCGTTCGTTTCACCCTTCTTGTTTGACGCACACCAAGTGCCGGCCTTCTTACCGATTCCTACGTGTTGCCCGGCTTAACCGACGCAGCGGCCATTGTTGGAAATCATAAATCTCGTCAAACTGGTCGTGATTTTGGTGATTCGCGACCGTTCTCGTTACGAGACACGATAAATAAGGAGTGTGTGCGAACAACTCTCACGACTGTTTCAACTTCAACAAACTCTTAGCATCGACACTGAAGCTGATACTCGAGTTGTTTGAAAGTTGCTCGCGTAGTTCGAGATGCGTTGCGTTTCATTTAAAGATGCTTTGAAAATATTCAGAAGTTATTAAATCATGAGTATAATACTATAATTTTCGTTTAACAAACTTTGTTCAAATTTCCAATAGTTTTCCCCTGAAAATCCATTTTGAATGAAAGAAAATCAGCTATTGAATGCCGAGTTCGGTGTTTCTTGGAATCTGTGCCAAACAGTTATGAAGATGATCCTGATCTTTTTCGACAACAGGCATCAGGAGCGAAAGAGAAACGAAAGGAAAAAAGAGAGGGAAATTGGACAGAGTTGCTGGTTGTGCGTCAGGTAGCTGGACCTGGTGGTAGAATTGTTCGGCACCAGCAGGTGCTAGCCATCGGTATTCAAAATAAAATATTGTTCTTGCGTCCTCGCGGCTGAACGCCGCAAATGTCGAAGGATCTCACCCAGCCTTTGTCTACACAGGAGAAGCGAGTATTTTTACGTCCTACGGACACCCATCTCTCTAAGCCTTTCATGCTTCCTTACGGAAACCTTCCTTTTCCTTCTACCTGATACTATGGCTGTCGTTGCTGGTACTCTCTGAGAGACCGCCACGGGACAGGTAACCACCAGTTGTTTTAGAGCTTCTCGTTTCCAGGTCAAGTTAAATATTTTGTAACAGTGTTTGTTTTACAGTCGTATTTTTTTCTGGGAATAACACTGCCCAATAATTTAAACAAAATGCGATACAGTGCATTAATTTCACAATGTAACGATATTGTTTGCGTAAAGATCTCGTAGTGTTATGAAAAGACTGCTAATAAATAGTAGCAAGCAATATAATAATTTGTGGACTCGATAAAATTTTACTTTAAATAATATCACTGATTTTTACTTAAGAAAGATATTCTGTAAAATATTTTTACCGGATAATGAGTATTGCTAATTAAGTAATTATCATACTGCTTAAGTACTGTTTACTTACATGCTTTGCACTATTAAAACGTGAATTATCTCTAACCAATACGCTTGTTTTCTTAAGTTATATAAGTTCACATTCAGTACCCGAAAAGGCAAAAATGGTGAGCTTGTTTAATCAATTCTTGCAGGCAAAATCGCAGAATTATCGAAGATACGATAATAGACTCTGTGAGCTCTAAAAATACGAAATTTTCAGAAAATAAGATAAAGAAATCAGTCGCTAAAGAGAATACCTTATTCAATACGAATCTTTTCTACTAAGCATTTACTAAAATAACCTTCCTTTCTCGTAACGATGGAAAATTAAATTTGTCAAAGTATTATATAATTTAAAAAAACGCTTCGAAGAGCGGCGAAAGAACACAAGGTATAGCGTGAGGGACCTGTGAGAAAGGCGCTAGAACGTCGACGAACAGTCGAGGATAATTAAAGGAGAAGGAAGAAGGGCCGACTATGCGACAGACAAGATGCGCGAATGTTATTTAAAGTCTAGACACAATGTAGGACCTCTGAATTAGTGGGCTTCTACGGTAATTAACGAAATTAGCCGCAATTAGAGTGGTCGGGGAAGCGATGCGGCGTATCCCTTTTTCTTTTCTCTCGCAATCAGCGTCGGTCGAAGAAAGACGTTCAAGACGATCCAGGAGGGACGGTTGAGGTCCTCGAGTGGCGCGTTTACGCCAAGCCTTAATGACTAACCACATCGGTCGAAAAAAGTATCTACATAAACAAAACTATGGGAACCGCTTCGGCTACGATTACCATGTTGAACAGAGGAGGAGAGACCGAACGTTGTTTTAACAGCAGCGATTTCAGCACGGTTAGAAGAGGACTGCTGTCTGATTGGATTGTCTAGTTAGCGGGTTTGATGAGATCATTCTTACGGCGCAATCAGCCTCGTAAACGTCATCGCGCGGCCACGGTAATATATTTTGGTGGCACGGGAATACGCGTGATTGTGTGAAACGCGTACTGATAAAATACGATACGTATAATTCTGCTTATACCGTCTCAGGGATACGTGTCGCGGGTATGTTGCTGTGTTAATTGACGTTTTTCCATCGGGGCAAGCGATATATTTTCCAGACGGCACGCCATAGATACCGAACTCCACGTAGTCGTAATTCGATTTTGAAATGTTTATATCTATTGAAAAATATTTCCCACGCTCAGTCTTCGATATTATTTATTAAACTTAAACTTGGTCGTATACTTTAGCAGGTGTAAATAGAAATTTACATGCGTTCTACTGAAAAGAAGAAAAAACATGGTACGGATGATGCTGTTTCAATAACAATATAATTACACGTGTTATCAGTGATAATTACGAAATGAAATAGATTCCAAAGTGAAAGATCCAGGGACAGGTTTCAGCAACCTGCTGACAAACAGGAAGCGCATCGTCAACCGACACCAGTCGCCGTTGGTCAGTTTCATAACTGTACAATACTAGGAAAACAGAAAGAAACGTGGACAATACGTAAAGTACAGAGCGTAGCTGAACCGAGGGTGAGGGTCCTCGTTGTCCGACGACCCCCAATGGGACATCCGACGAACGCGCAGCACCTGCTTCTTCCTAGATGACTATGAACATCCGAAAATTTTCGGTGAAACTGGCAGGACAATGCACCACCCGCCACCGGCTGACCATTGTCCGTCCGATGGTCTACGGATGGTGACCCCGTGTCACACGCAGGGCGAACACTTTATACAGCATTATTATTCGCAGGGGTGTAATCCTAATTCTCTTGTAGCTGGCAGGCAGCTAGAGGTAGGTACCTGCTCCGGCCTACCTCTTCGTGTCTCCTTCCAGTTATTTATTACCTTTGTTTACAGTGTTGCACCCGCAATTAACGTAGATCAGTCCCGCACCGGCTAGGACCGACCCTTGGCCGGATGAACGGCCTTCCGATGAAACACGTGCTAACAACGCTTCGTCGCTCCTGGCTAATTGAACAGCTCAACGGCCACCAAGGTCTCTTCGTGCTCGATTTAATGTGCTACGAACGAGCTGACGATATCTCAGTCCTTTCGATCGACTTCTCGGTATTACAGTTAGAAAAATAAACCACTGGGAAGTTTATCATTCGAATGTGGGAAATGTAATATTGTACGACTGAATTCGAAGATATGTCACCGTGATCGATGATACGGACGGATAATTGAAACGTTTTCTAACTTAAGTGTATTAGGAACTTTAATTGGTTAGATTCTTTGTCTTTGTAACGAGCGGTTTTAACGTTTTTTTTTACTATGATACACGCTTCACGAATGAGGAACATGGTTCAAGAATTCGAGATTGTTAAACATTTAAATTGCATTCGTTATTCTTCTATAATATTAAAAGATTAAAGTTTTATTTTTTCTAATTTTCTAAATATCAAAACTATCAATGATCATTTATGTTTAATTGTAAAGAAGAAAAATGTAATTTTCAATGGTTTCAAATAAATCTCCTACGAATGAAATATATTTGTTATTTTTAACCTTCGTTTTCAGAAAAACACCCTATTGTCACGAACGACATTTCAGTGTATAATAAATCACGAATCGTTAAAAATCGTTAAATTTGAATTATACAAGGTAATCGTATAAAAGATCGGTCGCCTTGCATCCCATCTTAAAAGACGAAGCGTTAACTTTCTGACGCATCTTGCTGGTTGTGTTTCAAGGCGATTTCCCGAAACTCGACTTGTTCCCTTATCTCTTCGGCCCTAATGACACGCTTCGAGAACGTGAATCGCCGTGTGGTAAAATGATTTCCAGTTTCACGGTCGGTATGCAAATTCGAGGAGTGTCCGTGTGAGCTGTTCGAGGGTAATTCACGGATAAGAATAACACCTCGAGCGTGGATATTGAAAGCGAGCGGACTGCGAACAATTCGCTATTTGCATTTCTGCGATCCGCGCGACACGGCCACCAGATACGATGCGTACGATAGAAGAAAAATGCAATAAATGATGAAAAAAACATCAAATAGGAGATGCTTACTTGTCCCTGAAAAAAGGGGTTGGAAATTCAACCCGGGGGTAACGACTATTTCTACGTGAATAGACAACTGTTTGCGTGGCGAATCATTTTTTTCTTTTTTATTCTCGACCAGAAACGTGTTCTTATTATGTATCGATTTATTTCTCTTCGTTTGTGAATATTTTACAACTAAATGGCTGCTATGATCAAGTTCACCGTTTACCTGAAGTAACAGGGAGAAAACGGACAGGTTATATTATTTCTCGCAAATTGCAAGGGTTTTTTATACCCGCTCTCACCGATGAGTAGTAGTAGAAACGTAATGAGTAGACGGTGAATCCTTATGTGAATATTAATAGAATCAGGAAAACAGTTTGAATTTTATTCTTTCAGTAACTTCTTTACTACTTTATTGTTTTTTATTTGTGTCCTTGTTTTAATTTTGTTTATTCTTTTCATGCACCCTGGTCTCAAAGGTGTGCCCATAGTTTACGGGAAAGCATATTTCAAGGAAAGCTTATTATCGCCTGTAATATCTTTCTTGGTGTCCACACTTCCGTAACTCTTCGCGACTCCTCCGCTTCTGGTTCCGGTTCAAATCGGAGAGATCGCGGTCTGAGACTGTTCCTACGCACTGAAAGGCGCCATCATCGATCTCAGGAGTGTCGATTTGGAGCAAGATCGTGTGTCTATTCGCTGCTCGTATCAATACTCGTGAATTCGTGTCCGCGAACACGAAGCTGATTGAATTGTGAAACGCACATAAAAGCAGTAGATAAACGCAAGGGGGAATTGATCGTCCATCGCTGCTCCATTCACGAACTGACCAGTTATGGCTACACTTATGAGCTTAGCTGCACATACGTATACCAGTGTATGTAACTTTGCACATATGCGTTCCTACTGCTCGCCTGTGCGGATAGTGCATTTCTGTGTTTGCGGGTGGCTGCGCGCAACCCCACAGATGCAGTACCAGCAAACCTTGCTACAATCGCTGTACACACACGGTGAACCCATTTCGGGGTTGAGAGTATAACCTTGACCTTCTTTAACCCGAGAAAAACGAAAGCTAACCATTCGTTCCTAACACTTTTTAAAAAAATAATATTATTGCTAAAATAAGGTGATTTTTTAAGAAGCAATTTTCAGAAGGTAAACGAAAGTGAAGATTCTTAAGAACATAAGAAAAGAAAATTCAGTTTTTATCTTCCAACCTCTCCCTTAATTGTTAATAGCCGACCTAATGCGATCGAAGGCCGTAACTAATGAAATATAGGGATACCGTGCCTATTTTATTTAAACCTTTCAAGATTGTCTTAGCTTCCAGATCATAGTAAATTCCTACGAACCGATTACGATGCTCAGGTAGAGGAGCAGACGCGGTCTTTCGATTGTGTGGTCCCGAACCGGTCTGTGGGTGTTTGTGCGTCAACTAACCGATGCAGTAAAATAGAATTACTCAAGTACGGGAAGGCAGCGGATACGGGGGTCGAGAGAGAAAGAGAGGATGTCATTCGGCTTTATGTCAACGTTAACGATATCGGATTTGGTTCTAATTTAAAATTTCACGATGGAGCTTAAAAATAGATCGGCAGACACAGAGAAAAGGCACAAGAAATTCGTTTAAACCAAACCAGCGAGAACATAGATGAATAATTTAAAAAATGTCAATGAAACTTCCCGATATTACGTTCATTTTATATTTGATTCGAAGAGTTAAAGAATTAGGGCTTTCGTTTATTGAATCTACTATGTCAGCGCACACGGTTAATAACGAAGAAATTCCATTACGATAAAACACGAGGCAAAAGGAACGAGAGATGCAGGTGAAGAGTCGATTCTCTGGGCCGAAAGGTTTGTGATGAACGTAGCGAGGCACCGATAATCGTTCACGTGCCATGAAGGCGCGAAGAATGTTACAGAGATACAAGCTCGATACCGTGTAGTACAGGCCGATCGGCTTGATAAGGTAGTTACTAAATGCAAATATAGTCAACCGTATATGTTTGTTTTTTTACATGGATGTGTACATAACTTTCAGCACGTTGCACCTTCGTTAGATGATTTAGAAGCGCGTTAGGTGCAAGTTGATTATAACGTTATAAGAAACTTGAATCTTTGCGAATTTTAATGTATGCATGACAAATATCTCCCGTACATTGTAATGGAAGGCCTCTATATTTATATTTTAATTAAGAGAATCCTATGTTGCACTTGAGTGTACAGTGACGAGCATGCTGGCCTTGCAAACTTTCTGCCGATAGTATAATGTAATAACCATACCCAGGAACAGCTGGATTCCATTTCCGACCTATTCGCAAATTCCACGGTTCCATCGCTATTACAACGTGTTCGCGTTGTCGAATGGTATATCCTTGCCAGGGGCATTAAATATTACGGCCGAATGAACTTTATATTAAACGAGAGTTCAAGCCCGGCCAGATTAGCCACCGCACAATGCATAAATACGGTGGACGATCGACTGTGTCCCGGTCCCGATGTAACGCCAGGACTTACGAGCACCGTGTGTCCCGAAACACGTCCCTTATCGTCCCGGTATCTGGTGCAATGCCGATGTTACATGTTCGTATCGAGTGTCATTAAGTGTGATTATATGACCCGGGCCCGTTCACATGTACGCCGAAAACGAAGAGGCAGAGATGAGAACCGAGAGAAAGAACAGAGGGCTGGGATACAGGAGGACGCTAGAGAAAGAGGTTTTCGTGCGGTGCTGTCATCGGTTGGGACCAGAGAAGCCGCTTTTACGTCGATACGTAATTTATTGCCATATCCGATATTAAAGTATCGTGGATAAGACGAAGGGATTGGCAGAAGGTCTACCTGCGAGTTCGTTTCTTTCTTCTTGCCCGCGAGAATGCCACGGTTGGGCCGTGTGTAAAAATTTCTTCCTCCTCTTTTTTCCCTTCCCTCCCTTTTCTTCATTCTTTTTCCTGTTGATTAGTCCTTTCAGTTCAACCCTTAACTACCGTGACTCAGAAATACAACACACAGAACGCATACGTGTCACGTTTGTTTTTAACCCTCGGACGGCGGACCATGGAGAGAGCCCCGGGTTTTAATTTAATTATCTACACATTCAAGTTTTATTTATCAAGGATTAATTTCGATAAAATTAATTAGATCGGTAATTAAATGCTCTGACTGGTCGGTAAGAACAAAATTAGAGCAAAGCTGTTAAAAGAAAAAAAAAAACCAATGAGTGTTTCTTAATAGAGGGTGAATGGAAAGGAAGAGATAAGGTAGGAACAGAATAAAAAATTGTAGCACTCTGTCATTTTCTGGCGCCATGAATGAACCAAGGAAGTAGGTTTCACTGTGGAACCGTACGTTCATCTTTCCCTACCCTGTGGTAAAACTAACAAACCGGTGGCCCAGCCGTCCCTGTAATTTTTTAATTACGAAGCCACATCCTTCAGTCACTCAGGTCCGGTGACTTGCAGCCGGTGTCTAGAATCCATTCCCTAATTTTTAATAACACCTAGCGCCACAGATCCGGTAATAAGTTTGTAGGCGGTTCCCGGACCGATCGCAGAGGCGAAAAAGAACAAAGGATCAAACTAAAAGAGAAACATAGAGAGCGGGAAAAAGAGAGAAGATGAACCGGAAAACATATTGGTAGCATTAAGTGAAAACCAATTTTTATAACGCATAGCGAATGATAAATTATCGCATCTCAAATTGCATTACACCTTAGACAGATTGTTTAATATACATTAAAATTTGCACACGAAATTTTACAATCAAATGAGACGGTAAACATTGAAACAGGATAACTGAAATCAATCTGAGGGAACGTTTGCAAGAACAGTAAAAAGAAAAAATGGAGAATTCAAAAGCAAATCGAATGGAAAGAAATCAGAGCAGGATGTCCGATGTTTTCAAATCAATGTCAACGCGAAAGGTAGAACAGCCGGCCAAGCAATACACGAATTTTATTATGCGCACGATCCGCACGCGTTCTAACCAAGGCTTATGAATAAATATCGCGATTTCCGTCGGCGGAGAAATCGAAACTCGAACCTAGATGGCGCAGCAACAGAACGAATCGATAAAAATTCGTCTCGTACAGCCAGCCGCCATAAATATTCCAATAAAGGTCGACCGTGCGTCGTCGAGCCGCCTTGAGAACGTTTCATCTCTGTTTCCATGTTCGATGCCCGTCCAGAGGCTACGTGCTTATATCGCGCGAAAAGCTAGAAAAATTTCCTAAGATATTTTTTTTCCAATGACCACAAACGTATTCCTCGTCAACCATTTGTCGTATCGATATTTCGCAACGATTTCTCGTATGATCGTTTCTCGAGATACGTAGGCACGTCCTCATTACTTTTTCTTCCTTTGAGTTTCTCTTTTTCCGACGGTATATCAATTTCGATGATCATTTTGTAATTAAAAATTGTTGGATTAAAGAGAATAGGAGTTAATTAAAAAAAAAAAATGCCTTAAATATATTTTTGTTCCGGAATGAGATTATCGTTTTGAAAAACAATTTACGATCACGATCGAATCGGTGAACCGTCTCGTTCAATTTAAATATTTAACGGAAGGGAATAATAACGGTCCATTATTCGTGACGGCGATGCTGTGCTCGCGCGAGTGCACGCGTTGCCCTATCGACGAGTATTATTAATGTTACTATTTACCATCGCCACTGGCGCAATTGTCATCACGCCAGACGGTACGTGGCACTAATTACCGTCACGGCAGCCTATTGTTCCACTTAAAGCTGATTGTTATCGTTACGCAAATTGCAGCCAATACAGTGGTGCGTCAGTAATGATTTCGCACCAATATCAATCCCGGCTCGAGCGACTCTCTTAACCATGATACACGCGGGAACGTGTAACCATGGACGATAATTTTTCTTATTGTTAACGACATTCCGTTCGTTAATAAGCGGAGCGGAATAGTTTTCCATTAGCGGCAGACAGCGAATGAATGACCGACTACGTAACCGGACAAAATAATCACCGGCCAATGTCTTGATAGATTGACGCGATCGATCGAGGTCGATGCGCTGCGCTACACTAGATGAAAAGTGGAATTGCAAATTTACTTTTACGAAATTTCAATCGTCCGAGATTATTGAAATTTCTGCATAAATCTAACTTAAAGGGTTTCGTACGAAACACGTACAGAATAAAAATTTGAAGATTTTCTTTAATTGGTTTCTCAAGCAACGATGGCAAGGATCAATTGCAACCAAAACCTACGAAACGGTGTATGAAGTGAAATGAATCGTTGAAATTTCTAAACGAAAGACCTTTTATACATCGAGAATGAAAATTAATTTAAAATGAAATTCAAACAATGATCGACAGATGCTCCGGAACAACGCGACTCTTACGATAAAATTCCGTCGCCGATTCACCCGATTGTAATTATTCGGCTACGTGTATAAATCACCAAAGGATCAATTAATGCGCGGAGGTAAGAGGGAGGGAGATAGAGAGGAGAAAAAGGGGGGGCCTGCAAAGGTAGAAAGCATGCGCCGTTTTATAATACAGTCCGCGATCTTAAATCAACGTCCTTTCCTTGGTCGGAGATAAATCTTGCGTGGTCGGCTCGGTCTAAGAAATATAAATACGATTGCGCATAGAAACGGGGCGTTTTGTCGCTCGAAACGCGCTCTCGGTGAAATAATCCTCGCGATTTCACTTTACTTACTCGACTTTTTTTATTTTCTTTCAGCCACGAAATTAAGGGAAACTAAAGAAACATTTTACCTTCCATTTTCGAAATTTTATATTAAATTACACGCGTAACTTTAGATTAATATCCTTCTATACGTTTTGTAAGTTTCGGTCACGATTAACCCAGGCTTCGCTTTTCAAGATTTAATCAATACTAATATCAATATGCACCATGATAGATTGTTCGGTGTTGTAAAATATAATACTAATACGAATACGAATGTTACATGAAACTATCACAAGCGTCTCGATCTATACGTCTACGTGAAAAACGATTCTCTGAAGAACATGCGTCTTCTGTGAACGCTGTAACACGAATAGACGCTTTCTTGCTCGGACAGCGTCTCTTATTAGTCGTTAAGGCGTCGCGACGCTCTGGTTGCAGAAAAATCCGCGAGATGGGGACGCCCGTAAAGCAGACAACCATGAAACGCGGGGCAAAACAAAGCCTGAAAAGAAAGGCGTCGCGACGCGTTGAGGGACGTTAATTTATGCACTAAATCTCTTTTCCTTTACTTAGAATTTGTAATTTAAGTAATACTTGAATTTTATGTAAATAGAAATTAAATGTTGTAAGTGTCGTTTTTTAAATAATAAACACAATAAATTATAATCCTAAGGTTGAAAAAGGTATAAATTACCAGAATAAACTGTCGTTTAAGCAATCGATTGCAACCATAAATATATACCCTGTAATTTTTAGAAATGATCCAAATAGTTCCAAACTGAAGCTAATTCTCTTAGCTTAATAGCAGCCTGGCCGTTTCTTTTCCGAAAATAGATACCTTTCACCCGATCGCAGGAAAATTGCATACGCGAGTCTAATAAAGTTTGGAAAGAAAGGGGTTTATTGAGGCATCGGAAGATGAGCCCCGTGTCTGCCGTGGCAGCGCGCATCGCGCAACAGAAATATCGACTCAGGTTTTAACATACACCTCTCGTATGGCTGCCGAGTGCATCTGGGCTGTCGTCATGGGAATATAAAAGGGAGCTGCAACGATAGATAGATAAGTAAAAAAAGGACAGAGGCATCGAGGGAAACGGGAGGATAACAAGGGAACGGCGTGAGGGGGAGGGTGGGTTACAAAGGGAAGAAAGATCGAAGGAGATGCTTGTCACCTCCTATACCTTGCACCTCCGCGCAGATTCTACACGCTTTTCCATTCTACATACGCCTCCTCTTCTGCATCCCTCCGCTTCCCTTCGCTCCACCCCCATCCACCTTTTTCACCCTGCGCGTCTTCAACGTCGTCTTTTCACCCGCCGCTAACCGTCCACCCCCGCATGCACGGGATAGACAGAGGTAGAGGAAGCGAGAAGATCGTGCCTGCCGGAGAAAAAGGTGGCCGAAGAGAAGTTAGGGTGGGGATGCGCCTGCTTCGAGCATAGCTAACTAGCTGAATCTGAATCAATACTTACTTCCGCCCCCGACCGTTCTCTATCTTTTTCTCCCCCGTTAGTCCGTTTCGTATTCCACCCCGTACCACCCTCGAGGTCCTCCTTTTTAGCGAAAGGACTTTCGGGGTACCTTTCTACACACACACACACGCACACACACACATACACCTCTCACCACGTCCCCTTCGCTCAGCCCTCATCTCCATTACTCTCCACGTTACTGTCTTTCTGTCTCTTCTTATTCAACCGTTTCTCTCCCGTGTCACGCCCCCTTTCGTCTTTTCTTATCGGCATCCTTCTCCTTTTGCCAACGACATTTTTCCATAGTTGCGACGTTTGATCAGCCGAATTCACGCTTCCGCGATCCTCACCCATCTTAGATTTCGTTTGCAACGCTTTCACCAGGAGGTATCCTCTACCTTCTCGAGCGGAAGATCTAAGATTACTAAATTTTCTTCAATTCTTACGATACTTGAACAATTCGGCTCATTTAGAGGATTTAGTAATTGACACTTGTCACAGAAGATTTAAATATACAGAGAATGCTTCAGTTATAACAGAGATATCTTAGCGTTTGATAACGAACAGTTCAAATAACTATAGTTGTCAAAGGAAGAGAACGAGTCCATCGTTGTACCAAATGTAGTTTCAAATGGTTTGAATATTTTGTGCATCAGATTGTATTTTTTTTTCATAGATACCTCTTGCGTTACAGACTGTAGTCTACCTACTTTAACATTCAAGTCTTCTTCTGTGGTATCACGATCTACTGGCTGCCACGATTCGAGGGCCGATTCGAGGGGTTGTTTCCCCCCTGACGACCTATAGGGAACTTCCTTCAAGGTTTTACGACACCGTTCCACCACAACGCTCTTAAAACACGGAGCTTATCTCTTAAGTAAAAAGTACAGGAAATCCTGGCTTCGTGCAGATTTCTCTTTTCACGACGGAACCAAATTTAATTTCAGTCTGCAAGTATCCGCGCGAATCGGTTATACGCAATTACTACATCTTCGATTTGAGAATCAATGAAGATCATACGAGAGAAATTTCATTGAAGTTTGAATAGTCGTTGAAGAATAGTTGAAAGAAGAAAGAATATGTTATTAATATGCAACATATTCCGTACATTTTCCGTAAGCGTGTTAAAATTGGAACGAACAAGAACCAGGATCTTCGTGCAAATCAATTCTCTAAATAGAATTTCGACAGCTGTTCGGGGCAACATTATTTCCCTGCTAAACACCCGACTCTCGCGTTCGCTCGCGCTAGTCAGAGGCAGTCTTGAAAGAGAAGCCGTGAAATATGGAGAAGAGAAACGTCAAAATTTCGTAGGTGAGATTAGAGAGGAGACCGAAACGTCGTCGCGTCAATCCCTTACATTCCCTGGCTCTCATCTGCGTCGCTAACCGAATCTTCATTTTCCACCTAGCAAACGACGAATTCGTAGATATTCTAATTCCTCGGCTGGCCACGGGCTAATTGTGTTGCGTGGGTGTGAAGATGGTTTATAGTTCGGTGGAAAAGCTGGCCGCGGGCCAGGCAAATGGGCTCACGTGACGTCACGCGACGGAAATATCCAAGCGGGCTAATTAGGCGAGGCACTTCTCTTCTTACGCTTGAATGCAAGCGGAACCCATGCGTTGCGGTGTTTCTGCAACAACGAGGATCAGATGCGTGTCATCTTCGCCCCGCGTACACCCGCATACGGTCGTTTGGTCAGAAAAAATCGAGGAAGAGTTGTCGAGAGTTGTCAACATTGCTTATTCGATTGCAACATTAAGTTACACCTCTAAGGGAGGTCGTAGATTAACACGTCTGCTGCTGCTAACTCGGTATCGTCAGCGCTTGTTTAGAATACAGTAGTCGTTCGATAATTCCCCGGTATATAACGATCCAAACTCAGCGAGTTAGCAGTAGTGGATCGAATCGTCTGTTAGAAGAACAATTGTTCTTGCGCTTAACAGGTAATCATTCCGTGAAATCGACTGACATCTCGTTGTGTTCGCTGGAAAAGAAGAATGGTACTCGTGTGGGGCCCACTTCCTGGTCGACTCTGATCGTCTCGTAGTAAAGCCACGTAGATGTTTAATTAACCAACGCCCAGTCGTAATTCCGCCAGCAGACAAAGTCAATCCGGTCGCCTTCTTCCTGACACGATTAGAGGAGAAAAGTAACAAGGGGCGAGAGAAAGAGCAGCGAAAGGTGCGAAGGAGAGGGGAAAAGCCCACGCGTTTCATTTGCATCGGGGCAACGACGACGATGCACGCACTGTTTCCCTTCGCAGTCATGGAGCTGTGTAATTAGTGGCGCATAGCAATTAACCGAGGAGTGGCTCGTGCGTGCGTGCGCGGTAAAGAGGAAACGCGCGGGATATCACCGGAGAGAAGCGGCGCGAAGACACCCGTTTCCTCGAACAATGTCGAGCGACGTGTAAGCGGTGTAAATGGCGAGGGGTGGGCAAGCGGGCGTGACTGCGTTAAGTCAAGTTAAGTCGAGGTTAACTCCTTTAATTACTCAGATTTAATCAGAGCCACGGGGTGTATGCGTACACACGAGGCTACAAGTACAACTAACCGTACCCAGCTGAAGATGAACAAGGAACGGGTAAGTTGTGCGCGAGAAAGGAGAGAGGGAAGGGTGCGCGAGCAACCGGAGAGGGTCAGGATATAGAACTGACTGTCCGCGAGTCATGATTTCTCCGGTACGCACATACACTCCCCTACATAAATTATGGTCCATTTACTCAGTCCAGCTTTTCGTTTAAATTAACGATATTATTTCCAGATATTTCAAATTTTCTCATATATTCTCGCAATTTACGCTTCCCTTAATTAACCCTTTAATAGCAGAGCCTAAGTCAATCGTGATCCACACTTACAAAGATAAATATATAGTTAAACGAAATAGTTTCCTATATATTGGAAGAATAATTTCTAAAGGAAAAATGTAAAATTTTTAACCCTCTCCATGGTTAAGCTCTCCCTAAGATATCCTCCGGTTCTCCCCAAACTAAAAACAAGTAGTGGGAGTGTCTTCGTCAAATTATTGCTAATACGACGTGTAAAATAAATAACTAAATTCTCGGTATAATCCAGCTTGTAAAATGATGATATGTCCTCTGACTTATGAACGAGATTGTATACGTACACGTCGTATGGTGTACAGGACAGGCATTGCGGTTTCACTGTCATTGGTGTTCGTAGTTGGTCGAGATTGTGTACGAGGCGTCCGTGCGATGTAAGTAGAAAGGGTTTGCTCGCTTGCTCGCTCGCTCGCTTGCTTACTTAACGAAGATTAATTGCGTTTAAACCAACCGCGCACAGCCTCGCCACGGCTGCGCTGCTTCGAGTCCCGTCGTTGCCGCATATTCTCACGTGACCCCACGAAATCTTGACCGTGATCGAGGATCGAGCAGGGCCGGCATGCGCGATTTGAATTATTTCGCGCGACCGTTCCTTGCCCCCCTAACGTTGAATCGGTGGTCGAAGGGTGGCTACGCTAGCAATGATTCGGATCGTTGTTTCTCGCGAGTTTAGTCTTAACCACCACGTGATTTATATAGCTAAATGAGATGCGTCGAATTGCCGAGCCGGGACGCGCGTGCGTTACTTCAAGAAAAATGATTGGAAACCTCGTTGATGAAGATTAATGACGATTAATTCGGACGACTGTGATCTATCGGAGATAATCGTTAAGTGACTACAAGAAATCCGATCCGATCATGGGAGACTGAACCACGGGCTTGAATTTTTTTCATACTAAACGATCCTAACGAACCCTTCGTGAAATTTTATTTAACAGAAATACATATGGTTTTGTCTAAAAATAGTCAACTATTTAAATTTCTTCGAATTCGTCAAAGTTTTTCTGTTACCACCATTTCCTTCCCATCAGTCTTTTCCGTTATGTTTCACGGCAGAACATTGAACCATACTCAGTTATCGACCTATTACCTCGTGGCTACGTCATGAAACCTCTAAGTGATTCCAGACGTAATTACGTAACGTTTGGAGCGTATCTTTTCGCCGGCAACGAAATTACGATTAATTTATACCGGCAACCTCAATGAACGCCGGAGTTCATGGACTAATGAAAAATACAGGAAAACGGGAAGGAAGGAAGAAAGTAAAATAAGGTAGTTTTGTAGAGGTGCTAGGTAACATCATCGCGATAACAATCGGCCCCGAAGCGCGGGCTGGAGGGTAAACGTTGAAGGTGTAGGCGGAGGAGAGGGCAGTAGTCAAGCCGGAGGCCGCTTTTGTTGTGTATAAAATATTATTTCGCCGAGGTCGGGCATTCATTCGGTAGGAGCTTTCCTTGAAAGGCGAACTCAAAGATTAAGGACTGGCTGGACGGTAGGATAATTATCAAGAAAGGAAGAATTCTGAAAGCGCGGCTCACCGAGACAAAGATCGAGGGTGGGGTATCTTGACAACTTCTTTCTCCTCATCTTCGTGTTTTCCTCTCTTAATGCTTCCTTGTTTATTTTTTTTACGTTTCATTAAAACGCTTTATCCAAATCTTTTTCCATTTTCTTCCCCCTAATCAACTATGTGATTTACTAATTCTTAAATTATACTATTCTTTAATCGCTATAAAAATGTATTCGTCTTAAAAATAGATTAAATTCATGATATTAAAGTCGTCTTCGATGGATCCTTACCGGTTTCTCGTTTTGCCAGCCGCTGGCGGAATATTAAAATAAATGGCGAAAGGTATTCCGTTATTAAACTTTGTTATTGGAACGGGCTGTTTCGTGCTCTCTCGCGAATATCGTGGTAACAGCTGCCACCTCGAACGGCCTGGGCAAATAAGGGCGAGGGGGATAATTATACGACGGCTAATTGCCCGACATCTCGACTCGCCGCGAGACATAACGAAATAATCTCGAGTCTCTCCTTCCCTCTCTCCCTCTCACCCTGCCAATCCCCCTTTTTATTCCTTCTTTTCTTCTCAGCTGGCTGTATTCTTAACCAAGAGAAGCCACCCCCGCGAGGGATTCTTTTCTCTCGGTGAAATTAATTAGGCGGACTTCCTGTCACGAGAGAGCGAAGGTTAAAGGCGCGTGCTTGATGAGCTTGCTTCGTCACTGTTGCTTCTTTATTGCGGCCGAGGGAAAAGTTCTGAATATATTTAAGATACCGCTGATTAATGTTAGCGATGATTGCAGGTCCGAGCAATTTTTAACGAGCCAATTAGACACGCGTCAAGATTGATAAAACGTTGCTCCTTTTGTGATAACGAACGGTATTATGCTGTTAAATAGATTTCTATGGATAAAATTAATTAGAATTATTTTTCGGATGTAATGCGACCTTTTTTAAAAGGCAATTTAATTTCTCCTCAAATTGACTGTTGCAATTAATTGAACCAATTGATGTTAAATATTTCGACAAGCAGAAGGGTCTAATTTACAATGTCTTCGATCTCGTGACACGCGAGCTGGCTCTCCTTTATTCGTATTCCAGGATTTCTATTCGAACGGCACGCTCGTCTCCATCCGTGGAACGTTTCACGTGCAGAAATGCAGAGAACCGTCAGTGGATTTCATGAGAAGAGGATCCTGGGACCGCGTATTCGGCGTTGGTATTATAATCACAGGGTTTGCGATTACGCGGACGAGGAGGTACGAGGGGCGAGGAGAAAGAACGGCGGCCCATCGAGAGGATCATTTTCGCAGCGATAATTAGGAGTCGCGCAGGTCGCATCGGTTGCACGATGAAAAATAACGAGGGAATAATTGCTGCGAAGAATTTTGGGTAATACGCGCTTCAACGTAAATTGGGATAACGAACAGGATGGAAAAAAGGAGATAGCAAAAAGGAAAGGAAAGTGAAGGATGAAAGAGAGAAGGGAAATATACAGAAGAAGAGAAAGGTTTGCCGAAGGGATGTTGGTGAACCGTGGTAAAGAGGTCGGTCTTAAGAGTGTTGGTGGATCGTGTCACGGTGGTTCCAAGGTGATGAAGAAGATCGTGGTGGAGGAGGAAAAAGTTAATTAAGTAATAAAAAGTCACCGGCCGTGGGCTTTTCCCGGGATTGTTCCCGAGACCGGGCTGAAATTAAAATAAACATCCTTAAATGAGTCGCCGCGACAGTATCCACCCCGCTTAACTAGAGCCGCTAATTAATTCCAAGCCTGTGAAACCGAGAGGAACAAAAAAGCAGGGTTCGGGGGCGGCTCTGGATTCTGTTCTGGTGTCGGAAGAGAAGCGGAATGGGGCTCCTCGGTGAGAGGGTGAAGGAATGGTGTATTAAACACCGCGAAACCAGCCACCATCTGACTCTTTAATTAGCCACCCCTAAAGTACCGCCACCGGGAGTGTCGAGGGTCGGTGTCGAGCAACAGGTGAGATGCAAAGCAAGGGTTATTCTTGGCTTTAAAGCTTCAAGCGACCGTGGAGGGTAAGTGGGCAGCCCTGTGTCATGAATGCAGCAAACCCTGCGCTTGCTTTCGCTGATATTCCAAAAGGATCACAGCGATAAGCTAAAAGATTGAATACCATATTTCATCTTCTAAATATTTATTTGTGCTTTTTTTTCTTCATAGAAATGCAATTTTCAACTAAAAAAGAACAATGATTCAAATTTATTATAATTCCATGAAATATCACTGAATATTTTATAAACAAATTTGAACAGTTAATAGTGTAATAGAAATGTTCCTGACAAATGACAAACTAATATTATACATAAAGAGAGTTACTGTGTACAATTGTATAAGCGTGATCAGAAACACTTGACGATTCAAATACAATAAACTACTTGTCGCGTGAGAAGGGTTAAAGCATCATCGAGAAAGTGTCGACGCTAATTAAAACCTGTTGAACGCGGTTCGTGAAGCTGTAAAAGGAGCGTGTTAGGGTTGGATATTGTAAGGGGCAAGGGTTATGAGGCGATGAATATTCCAAGATTGAATCTACTTTGCGAAAGGGTTCAGGGTTAATGAAAAGTACATTATGACTGACGAACGCGGCCAGAAACGATGGTGGAGAAGGTAGTGGGGTGACAGCCGACGAAAGACTGATATCGGTGGGGGTTAAATGCGATAATTTGCGTGGGAGGGTGAACGTGGTTGGAGACGATAAACCCTCTGCCATTTAATTACGCTTAAAACATGCATTAAATATTGTCGGAGGGTGGAAGAGCTGGAAGGGTTGAACCCTTGGGCTCGTTAAATGAGCAGAGATTTTCCCTCCTCGACATTCATCCCTTCCTCGATTTAGCAGACTGTTACAGATTTGTAAATCCGCGAAACAGCAATTTTTCTCACCAGCCACATTGTCTCACCTTAATCAGCGTTAAATTCCTACATTCTTCAATGATCACATAATTTTATACCATTTCCTTGATAAATAAAATTTTACTAATATTTAAAAGTATTCATAATCCACATTATAAAATTTTTAATTTATGGGTTGAAAAAGTAATGCATGCAATAGATTGAACAAAGTGATATAAAATCGTTGAAGAAACGTAATTAGTATTAACGAGGGTGGAAAGCGTCGAGCAGGTAAATTAGCAACCCTTTGGTAAAGTTTCAATCGGCTCGTCGAGGTGTAATGAAGTTTAATAATATTCTTCGATGATGTTTGAAATTCAAAGAACGAAGGCACTTTACGGTACCCTAACGAAGCCACCTGCTTGGCAGCGTCCACCCTGTTAATTTTAATCGCGAGAGACGCTTTCACGTGAATTAGAAGGGTGGCAGGAAGGGGTGCTAGTGGACGGTTCTACGACTGCAGCAGCCCGCTCGTAAAAGACCTTCGTATCGAAAGTGTCGTCGCGTCGGTGGATTCGCTTGAGAACTCCGAGCACGATCAAATGAATCAACAGAGACAATTAATAGCCTGGCGAGAACGCCTTGGAAAAGCGTCGGAGCACTGCCACCCCCGTCGACGAACGTGGGGACAACAAATCTATCTATCTGCCCGTTCAACACACTACTGCGGGAAATGGCGCGATACAGGGTTATCGGTGAGAATTTCTCCTATACAATTTACGTTTTCCATTTCATTAAAATAAGAACGTTTCATTTTCTACAACTTTAAATCGGACATTTCTGACAAAATGAAAATGCATAAAATTTTAAATTTTAATTTTAATTTAACCCTGCATCTTTTCAGAATTAATATTTGACTTTTAATTTTAAGACGGTGGTTGAATTCGATCAAACTTTCGTTGCTTTTTCTTAATAAATGCACGTGTAGTTTATTTAAGTTTTTCATTGGAAAACCGAATCAGACGAACGATGTCATGAATAATATTTTGACAGGAAGAATTGATTCGAGCGAGAAAGGGTCGTTTGAAATAGTAGCGATAGACACGGAAACACGAAGGCTTAAATTTGTAGTGGAAAGGGGATGGGGGTCAGATTAGAGGTTTCCAAATCAAGACAATTGAGTGCGCACGACGTAACCACTAATAACTCATTTCCGGCGTTTAAAAATGATACGCGCATCCCACCTTATGAATACAGCTATGTATCTCGTTACCACGCTCATCAACGAGATAATATCATCGATATTATTACACCCGTTATTTTTCCTTTGACCAAAGGAAGTACTTTCAATGGAAGCATTCAATCATCATTTAGATATTACGAATGCATCCTATGAATTAAATAGACGATGCTCGAATTAATCTTGTTTAATTTTATGTTTCAAGGATCTCTTCACTTATTATTCATACTTTCAAACTTGACACGTGTACGTTCTTCGTAACAGTATCTTTATATAACGATTATTTTTATTTTATTTTTCTTTATGATTAATAGCAGCATTAGTTTTAAATAATTTATCGATTAAGATTATCAATCAGAAAATATTGAAAATGTGTTATTTTACTTATCAACAAAATTTCCAAAGCTATTTATTTTTACTTGTGTCTTCGTATGAAAATATAAACGCTACTATAATACTAGAAAACATTAAAAAGAAACGGTAGTTCGAGTATGGTCCCAACGGGAAAGAAGTGTGTCCGAACACGTGTACGTTCGATTTTCTTCTCGGATTCTCTGTGTACCTTATGTGTAGCACCGATTCGACCTCATCGTCGAACTTGAAGACACAGCCTTGACCTACCTTTTTCCTTAGCAGAGGAAAAAGAAAAGTTAAAGTTCAGATAAGCATAAACTTTCGTTTCTCAACAGAGTTTCATAGATGTTTCATAGAAAATCATTACATTTGTTTAAAGAGCTACTACGAATTAAAATATTTTCTATGCAATAAATTATCGTTTGATTAAAAATGAAAGGCACGAAAATTGCAATTAAAAGGATCCTGATAATAGTAAATTATTTTCAAGCTATTCCTTCATTAACGGCATGAAAGTTTTACCGAAAGATAAACCGTGTTTGCAGTAAGAAAAGTAGAAACGAAGTATAATTGGTAGGAATAAACGGCCTCGCGTCGTGGAAGAGCTAAGCAATCATTCACTCAATTTTATCGCGTATAGGATTATTTTCACAGCTCGAAGAGAACGACAGGTCGTTTAGACGTTCCTGACGAAGTCGATGACCATTCCTATCCCGCGGCTCCGCTCTTTCTGCCGGTCCACGATCATTCGTGCCTCTCGTGATCTTCTCGGGAAAGAAACGATCGGTCTGTCCGGCCGCGGTGTCGACGACGAGCGTGGAGAGGGGAAAAAATAAAGATGAAGCCTGAAGAATTAATTAGGACTGGGTAATCAAGAAGATACCGCATGGGACTGTAAAGGAGGAAACGGGTGGCGAACGACGGAACAAGGGAAGCAGGAGGGGTCCGGGGTAGAACAAGCACGGCGAAAAAGGTGCGAAGGAAGAGGCCACGTATAAATATTCACTCCTGTTCAACACTGTTCGAACGACTCGTTTATCCCTGGATTGAGCAGGTCCACGAGAGAGTCTGCTCTCTCTCCTACGTCCTACCTTGCACCTTCTGCTTGGATTCGAGCTGGAAATTCGAAATGCCTCGTCCAGCATTTTATTTTCTCTTATTCTTTCTCGCCTCCTTCTTCTCCTTCGCTCTGACCCACCGCCCCCGCCCCCGCACCCGGTCGATTCTCTTCCACTTGCCCGGAGAGCATTCTCCTCGTCCCGCGGACGGGGCCGTTTCGCTCAGGCAATACGGGCCCCGATCTTCGGGCCGTGAGTAACGGCTATTCCAAGAAGTTGTTTCAGATAGAGGGCTAATTTGTTCGCGTGCTATTCCCGTGCCCCTCGCCCGAAACAGCCAGCAAACATACGGGACTGAGGTGTTCGACGCGCGCACCCGGGGAGATCCCTTAACGCGACGTGTTATTTCCATTTTATTTTATCGACGCGCTAACGATTTTTCTTTCGACCCTGTGCGCGCCAACCTTCGTTCCGGTTTGCTTCGTTTCACTCTCGCGACGTCCCCTTACGATCGGTAATGGTACCACGGGATCGCTACAATTGTACCGTGTCGCAGCCTTTAGAATTTCAAACCGCGATCGCTTTGCTCATTTCTACCTTCTTTCCTTCATTTCGAGATAATAAAAAATTGAATATCGGTAGAGGTACAAGGTAATTATTTATTAGCGTTTTCTATTTTTATTTTTATATATTCACCCTTTTCCTAGAAAAGCAGAAAATATAATGCGTTTGCACAATTAATTCCATACACAAAAGGAACAAATATATTGAAAAGGAGTTTGTAAAACGATGTGCAAAACATGCCATAAATGGGCGTTATGGGAGAATACCATAATGGAGCGGCTCCTTGACGACACTCAAGGAACATAACAGCTAATTAACCTTCCCTCTTGCCACTAGAGCAACAATACCAGCGACTGTCTTCGCGGGCGCAGGAAGGGACATTGGCGTAATTAGGATATTTTTCCGGAATGGTCTACATTTTGAGGGTCCAAGCTAATCCCGGGCCCTGCGCCAATGGCAATGGAAAAAATAAAAAATGAAACGGCGCGCTTTTCAGGCAGTAAATCCGCGCGAAATAGGTCGCGTTAAAACCACGCGTATGATCGTAAAAAGGTGATATATAAATTGCCAGGGCGAAGGTGCGCTAACACTGTACCTGGCCTCTGAGCCTGGAGGAGAGGTCCACGGTGAAGTTGATGAGAATTTCCTGGTTCGGTGACAGGGAAAAATGCGGAAGGCGCGAGCGACACGAGTGTTTTCGGCCGCTTCTCAACGAATACCTTCGAGATATTCGCGAAACTACGCCCGGAATGTCCAACTCTCGTGTCTACCTCGGCCTTGCTACGCGTATATTATAACGGCATATCTGCTGTCGGGCTGGAATACGGGGATGCCGGGGGTTGATAACGGCGGCAGAGGGCTTGGATAACAGAAGGAAGGGGTGGTATCGCATGAGTTATTAAGATTCAGGCGCGCATGCTCGCGGTTCTTTCATCGATTCATAAGAATATCCTCTGCTCCGCTAGCCACCCATCTCCTCCCTCTACTTCTTCTCCCCCTTTTCTTCTCAACCTCTTTCTTTCGGCTTCAGGGACGTATCTATCGGTTGCATTATTTACACCGATTCGATGTTACTTATCACGAATTCCTGTTTACCCGTTGATACAACCACGAAGACGCCAGACCGACTCTGACTGCTTCAAAATGCGAACTGATCGATTCCATGAAAAAATCGACACGTGCGATGCAATTAAGTACGGAACATATGATAATGGTATAAGCTATTAAATTTTGTTTGATATTGAACGAAGTTGAAAATAAAAGAGTGCATAAAAATTAACGATAGGAAACGTGTAGTTCATAAATTATATTGCTATACGTATTACGCTCGCATGTGCTTATTACGTATCCAGATATACTTGAATAATTTAATCTAATTACGGATTCAGAGTAGAAGTTGGGCTGTTAACCCGACTGTTACCAGGAGTTATTAATTCACATCTTATAACATTGTATTAGTATACGGAGCATTATCGAAAGCACGCTATCCGTAAAAGAAAGGTACATTATTTTTATGGTTTGTTACAAGTCACGCCAAATGTGACGTTCGTTACAATCATAAGAATAAGAACGAATTAAAAATATCAGAAAAAATAATAATAAAAAATCGTAACAGAGGCCAGTCCATTTTTGCATAGATGTCCTCGATTGATACTACATTTCGCTACACGCGATACCCGCTAGTAGTATTAGCGCTATAACCAGACTAAAATAGACGTCGGTCCACCGATGCATGGAACCATTCGTTTCTTCCTAAAATAAATTCATCCGCGATCTATAATTCAAAAACTGGTATACAAATAATAATGTTCCTGTCATCCTGCTCTAACGCGTTGACAGTTAACAACCGATGTTATCAAAAAGCATATTAATAAGCTTTCAATAAATATGTCGTTAGAATGTAAAAAATCTATGGAATTCCATATATCTAAAAATATTTTGAAAAATGTAAAATGATAGATAAGACATTCGAAGTGATCAGGGTAGTATTAGTGTATGTATGGAAGTTATCAGATTAGAAGCGTCAAATATGTGTTGCGAGTGTGCAATGTGTTGTTCCGCGGCAAATGGGTTGAACGATCGATCGCGATGAACAGGAGAGGAATCGACGACGGGTTTATCCGTGTAAACGATAATGAGCGTGGACGGTAGTTTCAGACAGAGGTTACGCCTTCCTGAGAAACCGGTATGCGTTACAGGGGCTTGCTTTCTTCGTCCTTTTCGTTTACATCACGTGGGCGTGCAGGAAAAAATTTTAAGTGCACGACCTTTTTTCGTTTCACTTTCGAAGCATCTGTAAAAATGAGTTCAGTTTAATGGTCCTTGGGAAAATTCGCGCGAAACATTTTCTCTGGTACTCGAAAGTGAAATATAAAGGGACCCACGGATCGTTACGTTATTTCGTGTGGTTTAATTATATCAAGAATTTACAAATTGCGTAATAAGAAAAAAAATCAGAGCGAGTATTTGATGGGCAAGAAAGATGTTACCGAGATTTTTTTTTTTCAGATGTATACGGCACTGGCGACGTAAAAGAAGGCACACATGCACGCTTATAACGCGGAAAAAGTGTGCGCGCATTTACAGGGTTGCTGGAAAAAGGAGAAGACGGCCAGACGAGGGTGAGGGTGGAGTCAGGCGTGAGGTGAACCTAAGGAGGAGTCGGTGGAGATTGCAAGAGAGGGGGTGATCTATGCGTTTAATTAACCATAGAGACGCTCCTACCAACTCTTAGCCGTTTTTAGTTCGAGCTTCGTCGACGGGGGTTGCAGAGGGACAGGGTAGCGTAAGAATAAAAGAGCGAAAATGGAAGAAACCCAAAAAGGAAAAGGAGTAACAGAGAGAAAGGATTTAGCTATCGCTGGCGAAATTAACCCCAGGGAAAAACTTATAATGTGTCTTCCCGGAAAAGTAGCTCGAATGGTGTGCTCGAGATGGGACACGATCCCTGCGCTCCTGCTTCGAGTGTATTCGCCATGGATAATTGATTTCAGACATAATCAATTAACGGGAACGACAGAAACCATTTATGGATCCCGATGAGTTATGTTTCACCATTTCCTAGATATGATGTTTACCTTCGTAACTAGAAATTATCGACCGTATATCAAAAACTTTCAGAATTTTTAATTTTTAATTTCAGGTTAATTATCGAAATTCGCAAACATTTTTCAAAAATCCCTTCCTATGCAATGATATATAATTTAGTTTTAGTCTCGTTTATATTTCGACGATCTCAAGTGTCACTTTGAAACATTTCAGCGGAGGCGCATAACTCTGTTCATAAGCTCGGTAGTCGCATAAAGAAGTGGACGCGTCGCGTCGTGTTACGAAGGGGATCAACCGGTGCCAAAAGACGACTTAATTCCGCCATAGCCGGCCGACAATTGTTTACACATGTTCATTGTTTACGAGTAGCCGAGTGTGTCGAGCGATGCTAGCGTAAACTGACCCAGTATACCTGTGTTTTCGAAAGCCCGTCACCGGACCCAGCTCTCACCCGCGACACGCTACCGACGGATATTTTGAGATTTCTTTGGCTCTTGTCTCCACTTTCGCGATCTTGTTCCGAGAAAAGGGAGGTTAATGAGACGGCCCGCGGACAGTTATAAATGAACGATAAGGCGCACGCCGGATTCCTTTAATAGCTGGTGCAAATTTATGACCGCCAGTGGAACGGCCTCTAAGGAGTTATAGATTGATTGGTCGTGAAATCGGCTTTAATCAATCGTGTGTACCCTCTGAATTATATGTACGCCCGGCAAAGTTAATTAATTCTAACACATCGGCCGGTCGCCTTCCTCGTTCGACGGCGCGGCATTAATCTGGCCTTTCGTTACATTAATTTGCCCGGTTGATAACGTTACACCTGACCGGCCGTATTTCAACGGAAAGAGCAAGAACGCGAGGGAAGGGCGAACTGGAGGGTTAAAAAAAGAAAGTAAAAGGGACAGGAGAGTTTCGAGAGAACGTGGCGCCGAATTTCAAGCGTTCTCCAACCGCGTACACACGGAACAGAAATTGAGATTCCTCTGCATTTATTTGACTCTGCGTCACGCTCGTTCTTGATTACCCACGAAACCGAGCGCTGATTCAGGCGTGACGAAACCACAGACCAATTATTATAATTACCGGAATTCACGGTACGCAATTAGGCCAGTCAAAAAATAAATTTCATTCTATACTCGCTTTCGTGCTTCTGCATTGTGTCGTCTAAACATTAGGCGCCGGAAAATGAATGATTTTTCTATTGGAGATAAATTCAATTTGAATTTCTTGTATTATTTCGCAAAAATAATAAATGCAACAAATTATACGTATGCATAGAGTTTGTGGAAAAAATTGATTACCGAAAGAAATGGTTGAAGCGATTTGAACAACTAATATTAATTGATTGTAACTAATATTAATCGAATTTTTCTTGTCAATTATGTTTTAGTATGTGGTAACGATAACATCTTTGTGCGGCAAGAAGGAATTCCAGTATCGCATACGCATTCCAGGAAAGCAGAGAATCCTCTTTCGCAGCTGTTCCGTCTTAATTACTAATCTGATTAACAGCCGCGGTTAATTAATCGTCTATCCCTTTAACGAGTTTGTTTTCATTCCAAACAAGTTTCTCGACGTCCCTTTCACCGGCTTTTTATTTTATATTCTTCCTTCCCGTCGCCCTTTATTAAATTCGTTGAAAAAACAAAAAAATTGAGATGGCCCTCCATTTAGGGGAAACGTAAATTGGTCACGCGATCGATCGCATGCATAGATGTTTCTGTCGCAGGCGAACAGATGTATACCGGTTAAGAGGAAAAGAACGAAATGCGAAGAAAAAAAGAGAGTGATGGATCCATGGTGATGGATAAAAAAAAAAAGAAGAGAGAAAGATGAGCTATCTGTGTTCAACGTGACATGTACACGGTGTAAACAGGCACGTCCGTGTACTCTCGCACGGAACAGGAAATGTCTCGTAATAAAAGAGTGACTTCCGTCGGTGAAACAATACCGACCGCGGGATTACCTCGTCCTCGGTCCACTTCCATCTTCTGCCTCGTTACCTTATCCAGCCGCTGTTAATTTGCGACGAAAGTAATTTAGCGCCGTCTCGATATCGCTTTTGTTATGATTCGGTTCGTTTTTTGTTCATTGGTAAGAGAAACGAACAAAGAGACGACTGCTTTATTCTTCGCGAATATAACAAAAAATTTCCAAGAATTGGAAGAACAATGAAACATAGCCGTTTATATTAGACCATCGTTCAATAAGAATTTTATTCGCTAATATTATTAATTATATTAACCGTTAGATAAATTAGGATCCTGATATTGATTTTAATTTTTCATCAGCTTTTTATTATTCCTTTGAGACGACTTTAAATATTTTCAAGTTATTCCTATTATAGTTTATCTTTTCTAATAAAGTTTAACGAACGTTGTCTACCGTTAATCGATGATTATTTGTTAAGAAATCGTAGATACATCATTTCAGTAATAAGCATGTGGTCATAGTTACTACAGGTTGCGGATTTATTATTAAACGGGACGATTTAAAAGAATGACTCGGTAAAATAATCGGTTAGCATATGTTTTCAGTATTCTTCATCTCTCCTGCATCTTTCGCTTTTCTCTCCCCTTTTATTCGTCGTTTATGTTTCATATGCGTGTACAGATGTCACGTTATCTATTCGTCGTTAATTCACGTCGGGAATCATTTATTTCCTTGATTTAATTCCCGATTACCCACGGTGACGTTTGTTATTAAGACGACGAAGAGTGAAAAACTGGTAACGTTTTAGAACGATATCGTGTAGTTTAGGTTCATTCATTAATGTATGAGTTATTTTTAATGGTATGAACATTGAAATATTTTGCTTAATGTAAAACGATGCAGATTATTTGTGGAATAACGACATTTGTCAAATGAAAAATTATTTCAACTTTCCAGGAAGCTATTACCGAGCCCTGCTAACGTGTAAAAATAAAGAAGAAAATACGAAAGAATAATTTCTCTTTGAAGTATGAGATGAATTAAGTAAGAAATAATGGGATAATGGAATATAACTACGCAACTTCTAAATTACCATGAATGGTTAGTAGAAACGTTTCGCCTTTACATGTTATTTTCTTCTTTTCCCCGTTTCTTAGATTCCTTGTAATTATATTCCTTCAAGAAAATAAATGTAATTTATACCACGGTGTAGAATCTTTCTAATTACATTCCAAAACATGTTTTCTCTATATGTATCTATTAAAATAAAACAAATAACTTTTTCTCCTTATACTTTATTTTAGTATATCACTAAAATTAAATTATTACTCGTATGCTTAATATTCATCACTGATTTGAAATTAATAGAATAGTTTTAATTTATAGTCTGAATAATAGTAAGACGATAACTTTGTTAAAGCAAGAACTGTAATATTCCAATTTTATAATTGGAATATTAATAATAATTAATAATAAATAATATTTTTTTTGGAAATTCTATATTTTCACGATATTTCTATGCTCTGGTTATCTGCAAAAAGACACTCGCTAAGTTGTTTCGCTTTTCTGTACGTTTCGTTTCTGAAATCACAGGGTACCCAGCGTGATCGATGCGTTCGTTCCTGGCTCGAATAATCAGGAACGCGTAATCGCTTAATCCAACGACATCGCGTCGTGCAATGTAAACCCTCGTGGAATGGTTCGGATCGTAGAAGAGGAAGATATTGCGCATACATACTTGCGGTAAAGGAACGATCGCCGCGAGGACGTTCTGGTTTATCAGTGCAAATAGGATGCCAGAGTGTTTCCATTAATTCAAATCGTGAGGTAAAATCACAGCGTGGAATGTCCATTAAAGTCAACCAGGGGGGAGAAGTCGTTAGCCTGTTTGTGGCAACGTAAAATGCTGGGCGTACACTGTTCGAGCCTGCATTTTACCGAAGGAAATTCCGGAAAAATCGCCATCATAGCGAACCGAGAGAGTTGTTTTTCTGCCTAATAACGTATTTTAACGACGACCGTTAGTTTCTCAAGTGTGAATAAAGTCCTATGGATTATCGAAGAATGTGTCGAGGTGTATATGAGAAAACGCCAGTCAGCTTTTATCTTAACTCGCGTTTCACCGGCTTGTCTCATCCCGAGTTTGCCACCATTCGCTACCCGACTTCCCACTCGCGGGACGGATCAATTAAATCCGTTTGCGGAGAAATTTTCATTTCTCTACGCTGAATGAACTCGCATACCTTCCACGGTTTTGGTCGAATCAACGTAACATTTGAAAAATTCGATTTCCTCCTCTGTTTTTTTTTTTCTTTCCGTTGCCAACTATTCAGTGCTTTACGTTGCAGAATGTTAAATATTAGAAAAAAGAATGGACGAACTATGATTACCGATGATCCCACGGGTTACAAGTTAAAATAAAATAAGTGGAAATAAAAAGATAAGGAAAAAGGTAAACCAGGCGAGACGTTACGCGTGTATTTTAGTGCGCTTCTTTCTCGCCACGCGTGAACACGAAATCGTTTAATTCGAGCAGAACGCGTTCGAGAGGAGACGAAGAAACCCGTGAAATGGACGTTCCGGTTTATCAGCACGTACAGCGTACCGAACGGCTTGTTTCCATTAATTCGCGTTGCAAGACAAACTCGTGCCATTCGAAGGACCGTTCAAGTCGTTAGGTGGTAAAAGGCAAAATGAAGCAAGCTAATTTGCTACATTGTCACTGATGCACGGAACAGGGACGAGTAGAGGAATATCGATACCGAATGGGGTCAAGATATATAATAAATTGTCCTCGATTATGCCTTCAGACGGACGGGAAACATTGTAACGGTGATAATGTTGTAACTATTGCCAGATCGATTTTACCATTTTAACGTTTAATGGGCACTCTGTATAGCTTGACCTTTGCACTTTACCATCCATAGAAACTGTACCTACTTTACACGATTTAAAATGTTTTATAATTGAAGACACGAGTGGATGAAGATGTCATTTCTTTTTTTAAATCGATTTATTTTTAGTGCAATAAAGGACCATATTTTTCTATTGATTATGGACAAGAAAAGAATTCAATTTAATTTATAGCACGATTGTTTCTCTTATAAGGAGTTATTTTTCAGTAAAATAATAATCACGAATATAGACTTTTTAAATAGAGGATTAAAAACAGTTTCACAAATAACAGTTAAAACGAAATTATCGGTGAAGATATTTAGAACCGCTAAACAGACATTCAATATTTACCAACGACTCCATATTTAAACGCAAAATTGTGTTAAATATCAAATACAAAAATGTCATTTTCAATTTCGTGTACATTGGAAAGCTTTAAATTAAGAATTGCGTCACTGGAAGTAGACAACCAATTTTAGATATTGAACTGAGGCTCTGTAAATAACAGAGTCGATTGCAGGGAACTATATATTTGTGCTGTTAATAAATAATAACCAGGAAGTAACAAATAGAGAATATTTATCAATAGCTAAAAATACTCCCAAGTCTACCAAACCTTCGGTTATTTACCTGTACCTTAATGGTGATAACTGATAGCTTTGACATTTTAATTGAAATTTCTATAATATTAAGATATTATTTTTTATAATTTACAATTAATATTAATAGTGTGCTTTCATAATTACGAAATTATTGCCGATGCAATACGAAAGATAAATTAATAAATTTGCAATGAAACTTAAATTTATTCTTAAGGTATCCGACGACTTATGGACAAAAGTGCAATTCAACGTTCGCGGGGCAAATCATCTATCCCTGCAATGGAAATTTGGCCCAATGGAAATACATAGACGCATACGCGAATCATGGTTTCTTTCCTTTTGATATTTCTTCTTTTCGAGAACCTGTTCGAGCGAGCTTCTACGATTGCGCTGAATACGGAATCGCTTCATTTAAGACGCGTTGCTGTGTACTATATCAGCGACGAAAGAGAAATAGAAACGTACCGTTCGGTACATTCCGATCCAGTGCTATACGTATTCTGAATATGCGTGTTCCTCCATGAGATAACTAATAAGAATGATTGTAACTACATGGTTAGCGATTCATTTCTTCTGCACCGACGCGACGTCGTGATTTTTTGCATAAATGCATCGCCGAAATGCATTGGTTGATTTTTTTTGCATAAATTAATAATTTGATTTTATAGTTCCTCTTTCAAATTGAAATTTTTCATTTATGCAAAATAGAAGTTATAAAATATAGTTAGTAAATTAGAATTGGTGAAATTGCACGATGTCAATAACGTAAGAGGTTGAAAATTTATTCCACGAAAAGTGCTGATATTTAAAATATCATAAAACTGTAAGATTTCAGATTAGATTGGCGATAAATTTAACATCGGATTATTTCAGTCAATTTAACGATCTCAATTAGTGTATGGTGATTTTTATCGATAACTATCGAATCAATTTATAGATTGACAAGCGGTAGAACAAGTTTTGTATATAAAAACGTTGATATTAATCTGTACAGATAAGAACTTTGGAAAGTAGAACTGATTCGCTCATAACATTGCAACATTATACCAGAACCGATTTTCCTGTTCAAAATACAAGAAGCTAATTTAAATTTCTCCAAGCCGTCAGTACCTATCGCTCTAAAAATTTCACGATTATCAATGAACAGCACAAATGCATTATTCGATGCATTCAAATTTGCAGTCGTTGCATTTCATTATGCAATCTGGACGACGAACAACAATAGTACAGAATGAATTAAACAATGGCTCGCGAATAGTTTCGAAGATGGGCAGTTAGGAAACGGATGCTCAGCAGGAGGAAATGAAAAAACTTGCCGGCCAATGATTGGGCGTGCGAAAGCAAAAACCGAGTGAGATTCTACGTAAACGCGAAATGGTCAGAGACAAAACGCGATGCGGAACGTATCGGGTAAGGATAGAGAAATACGTAAGGAAGGACGCGCGTTCCGCTTTATCAGCGCACACGGCATGCCGCGGCGTGTTTCCATTAATTCGTGTCGCGAGGCAAACTCGTGCCGCTGGAATGCCCGTTGAAGCCGAGGAGAGAAGTCGTTAAGCTGCGTGCCGTTCGGCCAAGCAACCGGTTTTCCCATCGGTGATTCGTCGTTAATTCGCCGATGGAGAGTAAGTAATCGCACGCGTACACCGACGACCACCTCGAGTGTGTTACACGGTTACGTTCGCACCGCCGCTTACCTTGGGGTTGTTCCGATTTTCTTCGCCGATAAGCTCGACTTCTCGTAGAAAAGCGAGAAATTCTGTCCCCCCTCCCCCCTAACCCTTTATCTTTTTTTTTTTCTGTCGAAGAAATTGCTCGATGGAAGACGGTTTTTCTTTCAACCCTCGGAAACCCATGACGGGGTCTATTTAGTTACATGTTCTCAATAAATAAATTTATAGACGCTCCAAGCAGAAAAATGACAATAATTCAGAAGCTTGAGAGCTGCTCTATATTACATTTTTCAAACAATCAAATATCAAAAAAACTTACAACTTCTAACTATAGCACGCTACCGGGGAAGAAATGCACCCTAAAGTAAAAAACCTGAATGATAGCTGGTGATATTTGATTGATTGATTACTGTATCGCGTTACCATTTATTAGATACGAACATAGTAATTTTCCGAGTAATAAAGTACTCGTGGAATAAGATAAATAGCACATGTGTACTCACCAAATAAATTCGCCAGCATAGAAGTGGATGCTCCTTCTGTAATCAAAAGAAAATACTAATTAAAAACAGTAATTTGTTAAACAACCGCTACATCGTTTTATTTATAAAATATGACGTTAAAATGAGAAACAACCATCTATTTTCAACAATTTGACGCGGTATCAAATGAAAATCTATCATCCAGTTTCCATATGGTCAGCGGGAAGCGGGTACCCGTTATTTCTCTCACGAATTTTACGACTGTTCCAGGTACTTAAATACATGTTTACACTTCATGCCCGGCTTGAGTGTTTGGAAACGTAAACACGCCATGGTGGAAGACATCGGACATACACGAATGACCATATGAAATGGTCAGACGAGGTGAAAGACACACGCGTTACGTTCACGCACACGCTCGAGCAGCTCGAGCTATATTATTATATTTTACTTTGGCCGGCACGAAAACCCCGGCATAATTTGCGCGAATGAGCTGCAATTATTTAAGGGTGTGCATACGTAAGGAGGGTGGCAGCTGCAATAGGGCAACGTTATTTCAACCACTCGGGCTATAACCTCTATCGATTCCCCTTAACCGCGTCGACGACGCAGGACGAGCTCGTTTACTTCTTCCGGGAACCGTTGTTCGTTAACTAATCAACCTTTCGTTGATAACGATTGTTTCAACTTTGTTGAGAAGTTCACGCCGATGATCAATTGAACGAAACATAAAATGTTTTCATTTAATAAATCTATCAATTTTTAATTTTATCTCCCTTTAATTAAGAACGGTTAATTATTATACGGAAGAAAGAACGCTTCGTAGCGCCCACTGTACGGTGAAGAAACAACCTTCTCCCAACACACGATCGTGGAAATGCACCGCGACGCTTGGAAAGCCGACGTCGGTGTCGAAGGTGGGTTGAAGTGGCCTGAGCGGTGATTATGAGCGAGAAAGTGCCACCGTCCACTTTTCACCCCCCGTTAGCCGTTCCTTTTCTCTATCGTGGCAACTACCCCCGCCACTTTTACTATGGTTCAACTAAACCCCCAACGGATCAATACGTTAAAACATTGCCACGTCGGGACGCCGGCGTGTAAAACCCGAAAGAAATAACAGTGGTTTGGTGTTTTCCTTTGGTCACCGCTCGACCACTTCCTATCGCGTACTAATGAGCTTCCGTTCAATTTCCACGGGATCATGATCTTCTACGTGTTAATGATCGACAGTTATGTAGAAAAATATTCGTCTCGTTTATAGACGAAAACGGGATTCCCGTGATTGGCGATATTTGCCGTCGGGCTGACATAGTTCGTTGACTTTATTCACCGCCTCGATGTTATCGGCGCGACATCGAGTGATACTGATGTGACTTTCGTTTAAGTAGCAATTTTTCTTCGAAGTAAATTATTGTTCAGAGCTTCGAGGGATTATTATATTATCATGTTTTCCTTGATCATTTGTATGGAGCTATAGTAGATTAATATTCTTTGTACACTAACGCAGAAAAATGAAAACTGTTTTGTAAAGTGTATGATTCTAAATCACTGATATATTAAATTTAATAAAGAAACATTATTATTGGCATAATTAATAAGGTAAGTTTAAAAATATTTTATTCAAACATTTCAGTTGTTGCAACAATCGTCTTTAATGGGGTTTAAATTAGAGCTTTGCGGTGGATGTGGTAAAGTCTTTGAAACATTGTACAACACCTTTTTATTAACAAGCTTGGTAGAATGCGTTGGATCATTCCATCAATAAACACCGGAGTTCCAACTCCACCAGCTGTCATACAGCCCCATATCATCACTGACCCATTAGCGTGTTTAATAGCTGCTTGAAAACGTTTCTTTTATGCAATAATTGTATATTCTGTTTTCTACCATGTGTCCGGTTGATTTGCAACATTGTATTTTTATTACAATATGAAAGCTGTTACACTGTGGTAAATTACCCCTATGGTGGAATAAAAGGTAACCCTCAATCATATTGTTACTAACAGAACAGAAATAAAATGAAATCTATAGAAAATTTTTCTTTTCGATCTTGTATCATCCACCATCTGCTGTATGTACTATTAAAATTAGTTCGCGTTTTGTAATCAGTCTCAATTTAACGATCAGACATTTCCATCTACAAGCGTTTAGAGAGACAGACAGACCTCCACAGGGATCTTGACGAAGTACCGGAAGGAACCACGATATCTTTTGTTTGCGCTTGTTGATAGATCAGATAGAAAGTACCTACACGATTTCCGGAACAGACTAAACCATCGGGTATTGGTAGGCTTTTGAAGGGCACGAAAGACGGATGAACGGATGTCCGTGGCCTACCGCAACCAACGTAAGATACCGATCCACGCGTTCTTCTCCCTTCTTCGTGGGACATGCGCGCACACACACGTACGAACGCACGTTGCCCTCGCTCGTTTATAACCCTAACGCGTGTACGATGTAACGTTGCCTTTCCGCGGACGGTCGATATATCGATTGTCGTAGACGAACGACCGGCTGGTCGACGACCACGAACCAGAAACTAAAAGACAGAGAGGGCAATAGAACAGGAACAAGGTTGATGGCTGTGTGTGTCTAGCTTGTGGTCACTTGTTGCCTTCCACCCCCGGGGTGTTGGCCTTGTCCCTCTGTGTTTGGGGAACGCTTGTCGCTCGACCGCCGACAAACCATCCACGGAAGGATAGATCTCTTTTTCCTGTCGGTTAGTGACTCAATTTCGAAGAATTCCAACTTGCTGGAAATTCTGATACCACTTCTCTTCTCTCCAGCCGCGAAGGAGGATCATTTCCTCGCGATAAATCAATTGGAAAGCTAATGTTTTCGAAGGATTCGGTTACTTCAAAATTGTCAAATTAATTAAAGGAATCTCGAGATATTAGAAGATCAATCCATTATGGATAGTAAGGGGTAAAAGCGTTATTTCAAAGGATATGTAAAACCAGGAATCACAACACTAGATCATTCGATAATTTTGTGTCTATAATGTTCACGACAGCGATCATCGAACCACTAAAAGCCGCCTTCCGCTGCGTTCTCGACATGCTCGTTCGAGATTATCGTTATCGTTGAGAACGTAAGATATGGTAAATAGTCGATAATAACACCCTTAGTGTCGTTTGCCCAGTACTATTCCGAGTGGTCTGCTTGACGGGCAGACGTTCCACTACAAACACAGATGTCTCGTGGCATCCCACGAAACTTTCTTTATCTTCCTTCTCGAATTAGAAGCTTAACCAGCTAAGGCACAAAATTATCGAGAAGGTATGTCACGGTTTCGAGAACGTATGTCCTTCGGTTCCCATCGATACGTCGATTTTATGTTCATCGTTAAAAACATTCTCAAAATATTCAATCTTTCAATAAAATTTCATTGTTACCATTGATCTGTGCGATATCTATTCAACGTAGACCATCATTACAGGAAGGTATTTTTATGACTGTAATTAGTCAGGGATGCGTTAATGCTATGTGTTATCTGTCACCTCGTAAAATTGTACTGTCAGTCTATAATTATTATTCAGAATTATTTTCTATTGTATCGTTATCAATTCGGGATGATCAGGTCGTTATACTTTACCATGCACGAGGTATGCAAATAACTCTGCATCCAGTTTTAAGTATATGTAACAATAACGGCGGTCTAAGGGCCCCTTAAACAGTGGGCTGAGGGCACCTTAGAGGGCGGCCTGAGAGCACCCTTGAGAGTGGGAAAACCTAACCCTAAGTAGCGGTAGATATAGGCGCACATATCACGGACTCGAAGTAATGCAAACGCGGTACCGGCTCCGAAAGTTATCCGTGGATACGGAGGAATAGGTTTAGTGGGTCCCACATTACCCTTCTGGTAATCCCTTCGAATGTAACCAAATTTTCCTTCCCTCTAAAAAAATTAATTCCAAGTATCTAATAATTTAATCTAATTAAATTTGAACAAGAAAATGTACAAAAAAATCGTTTCAAAGGATCGTTAGTCTGATTTTCCTTACGATGATAATAGGTAGAGCTGGACAAGTTAATGATGTCCATGTTTGCGACTCGTACGTGAGAAACACAAGCGTAGCACTGACAGGGATTATATAATATTCAATTTTAGTATGCGTGCGACCCGTCTTAATCCAACCATTACATCTAATTGGTCGGGATTAGCTAATATCCATGTAGTGATTAGGCCGCGTTTGTAGCACGGCTCGTTTAGATTGAAGCTAATTCTCCCGGGAATCTAGCGCATGCATTGCCTTGATGTACTACAAAGAATCGATAGACCGATCAAACATTATTACAGGGAAACTTCGGACTATCTTTTTTTCACGCCTCTCAGTAAATTCTTTGATTCGAAAGCGATAAATCCGTCGAAAATTGTGTTATAAAATGTTGCAAATAACCGCGAAAAATGATTTGACAGCAAACGCGAGAATTTTATTCTGCGCATCAGCATTATGAGTCTATGATGATTTCATAGCCTCGTCCAAGGGTACTCGCAAACCTATAATTTAATAACTAAGTACTTAGTTTCCATATAACGTTAGACGCGTCAGACGTCTTCTAATGACTTCCGTCACCAAGCGATTTTTCTTCTAAAGATATTTAAGAATCTATCGGTATTAAGAAGCTTCTTAGTACTGAAAAATTCCGTGTTCTAGTTTGAAAAATTATCGGTAAACCTCGATGGAATTTTAATCCCGTCCATTCTGAACAAATGAAAGAAATAAGAAAGGAAGATGTTTCGCTGTCTTATCCATTACACGTTATCAGGTTTAACGTGAAAGCTTATCAATGTAAACTTTGTGTTCTTTGCTGTCTACATACCACTTAACCGGCCGTGTCATATCTTACAGAGTAGATGAAAGAAGAAGAAGATCTCTCCTTTCCGGTTTGCCGAGCACGTTACAAATTTGGCCGGCAAAAGGGCGGGGATGTCGGCTGTCTTGTCGGTGCTACCAACCGGCCTGTAAAGAACCTTTCTCGCTCTGCTCGTCCACGATGATTCTCCGCGTTCTTGTTTTCGTACTTTTATATTTTCCTGTCTAAAATCTCCGGGTCCCAGGTCTCTGGTACCCGGGATCACGTAGCCGGACACGTTCACCGTTTCTCTTCCCCTTTTTCTTCTCTCCGTCTCAGTTCGTCAGATCTGATCGTTTAAAGTTCAAAGTTCATCCTTCAAAACGCACGATCCAGGTAGACGAGAAGAGGAAACGGTCCGGTCGTGTAAGCGTGCAGGACGACCGTTCGCTCGTGTGAAGCCGGCATTATTATGAACTGTTCATACACCGTGCACCCAGGTGTATAAACAAGGCGTGTCACTTTCACCGTGACAAGACCGCCGGCGAGAGTCGTTTCCTTGGTACCCCACGGATCTCCCGTGGTTTCGCCTTCTCCTCAGGGGAACGAGATCGCGCCACCAAGATTGGGCTTGGCTTTCGCGGTGCGAATTGCCTTCGGCCGAAATCGTTAAAAAGATCTGCACCGAGTGATAACGGGTGAAGAAATAATTAGAGGCGTGGATGCTCGCCACTCTCCGAATATGCTTTTAATGCTCCTACACAGAGTTTGTTCTCGCGATAATCCGTGAACACGATGGTCCCTTTTATCGGTCTCCGCGGTTGTAAAAGCGTTTTCGGTGCTGTTCCAACGGCGAGGGGGGGCGAGAGTCGATAAGCGATAGTCATTTGGGTAAAACATTTTATTTGAAGAAGGACGAAAAACGTTTCGAAGCGTGCACTTCTGATGCCTGGTCTTTATTTGCCAAGGCTCTAAAGTACCTTGGGTATTGAATTCCGATGGGTGATAGGTTTGTGTACCCATGGGATCAACTGGAACGACTAATTTTACGTTTTAACAAACCATGGTGCTTGGGAAGACCTCGTAACTTTCTGAAGGCATTCGCCTGATTCTCAAACGAGATCCTTATTTTCTTTTATTCAGATGTTCAAACGATGGATGTAATTAGAACATCGGTACAGGGTTAAACGAAAATTTATACAGAGTTTTTTAAAGAAATATTTTGAAGAAGGTGAACAGTGAATGAAAAGGGAGGAGAAGAGATAGCAAGATCTTCTCACCAGATCTTCGAAATAATTTCAACGAATAATCCTCGCAATCCAAGCACGACTGCAGCCACCACAGAGTCACAGTCGTTCTTAAAGGCGACCGTTGGGGGACACAAAGGGAATCGTCCCGCTTTGAATGGACTTTTCCAGGTATTCGACGCCGAAAAATTCCTACGGTGGAGAGGCCTCCACGGTGAAAAAAGGTAGGAGAAGAGAAACACAGCCGAACGAGGGCATGCACCAGGAGTAGAGAAAGCAATGTTGAAGGACGCGTGTTTGCTCGAAACAAGGGTGCATCATCTCGAACAGGGGATGATTTCATGCAGCGACGAAACAGATTTACTAGTCCGACGAAAAATCATGGCGCGAAGAGCCAGATGACACCGGTCATTCCGAGCCTAGAATTCATTTCCATACATTAACCCTCCGCATAGAGGACGACGTCCCGCGTCGTTCGATCCATCTTTCTCTCTGTTTCGTTGCCACCATTCGCTGTTTCCTGCCGGAGCCACCAGGTTTTGTTAGAATTATGACGGATAAACTATGCGGCAAGATACAATGCGGTAGCGTCCGACGGGGGTGGTTGGCCCCCAACGAGCCAAGATTTTGTGAACCCGGTCTTTGGGGGATTCCAGTAGGCTGATCGGAATTTATCGGGCCATAAGGCAGTTTTATAATACCACCGGCCGGCAGCCTTAGCGTCCAACGGTAGATTTTACACGTATGCGCCGCATAAACCAGCATCTGAATTTCGTATCGTTTCTAGTGTCTCCTTCCTTTCTATTATTTCGTGGCAGGCGTTCCATGCTCGCTGTACAACGCGTTCAAACGAGATATATTTTCTGTTTCACGGTCGCAATATCGCCAACGGAACAGTTAGCGTGTCAGCATGTACAGGGCGTACATTCGATCATTTTAATGATCTTCGTTATTTTTAGAAATATCGAAGGGACGCCCCCATTTAATAATTATTATATCACCGATAATAATTGAAAGTTTACTAATTAATTTTCAATCTACCACTGATGGTTCAACGGATCATTATCGAATCTGTTTAAAATATTCTCCAAGTTTCTCGCCGGTCCTTTCAATTTCTCATCGAGCATTTCTGTTTTGGACATAACGTACGTCAAGGTTTTAATACATCATTAATAAAATTGAAGCGCGTGCGATATAGGTTAGCATTTAGGAGCGTGACGAGAGAGCTGGGAAGTGTCAAGTATCGGGATCGAAAGTTCAAACTCATCGAGGAGGAAGGTTGAAGGGAGTTTTCTGGGAATTATGACGAGTATATGCTGACTGGTTCCCTCCGGGTGGTATCCCTGGGCCCCTGCTCATTCGGTAATTAATTACACTCGCCGTCGAAGCTCGTTCGTCGATCTTCATCCGAGATATCGACTGGATTGACCGTACGACTCGCACCGATTCACTGACATGAGCTTTTCTTCGTTGGCAGCTATGCGCATACACACGCTTACACATATACACACGTGTCACGGTGAGTCACGGTACAAGATTAATAAGATTGTGTACATTATACATTTCATTTGACGAACAGCTCTTTTTTCTGTCAATTTCTCACTCGGACCTTCCTCTTTCTGATGAGTGGAATTCATACTGCAAGCTTTTAATAACAGTTGTTCAGAAAATAACCAATCAATGTTTATACGCTGATCACGATTTTACATTGGATAAAAGTTTCTTCAATTTTCTATAACTTTTCTACCTTTCTGTTCGATGTCGAATATAATAACAAGATTCTTCGAATTGTCCTCATTTTGTTATATGTATAACTGATATATGTACTATTGAAAAATTGTTTTTACCACTTAGAAATAAATTCTCAAAATTAGTTTTAGGACTATCCAAAGTGGTTTAACCCTCTAATTGAATTTTGGAGACATTTTCACGGTCTCTAATTAACCTGTTCATTCATTATCACGAATTCGCTAATAATGAACATGCAAACTGCAATATTTTAAACAAACAAAGACACGAGGCTTATTTGCACGTAGACACTTTCTTAAGGTGAGAAACGACTAACGCAAACTCCTTCGCATTCTTTTCGAAAAGTTGCTGCTTTTTAACGTAGAACCGGTCAGCCAATTAGAGGTTGGACCGGTGTTTCTAAATATTGTTAAGTCGTTCTTACACGCGAGGCACAAGTACATAATCTCCTTAATTTCAGTCTAATTGGTCGCGACGTAGCAAAGGGCGAAGAGCTAGGCCCTAAGGGTACTGTGTCATATTAGCACTTAACGGGCATATGTCGTGCACGCTGGAATAGCGTAATTCTTGTCACGGATTTAATAATTTATGGTAATGCGGAATGAAATTGACCTGAGAACGTAAGTTTACTCGATGCAATACCGATTCCTACACAGTGTAATTATAGCGTTTGCTCGGCCACTACTCTGGGTCGGTTGTGTTACTGTGCTGTTACAAGCTTAAGTCTTAGATGCTTTTCCTTCTATTCTTTGATTATTATTGTGCAGTTAGGTGAAACTGATGGGAAACTTCATGAATGAACTTGTATTAGCGTTTGAGAAACGAGCGGAAAATTAAGGATGCAATTTGAAAGAACTGCATTCCCGCAGCATTGGCGAAGTTGAGACTGAAAAGATTTGTGCAGAGAAAAGATTGAAGTTAATTATGACAGAAAGTAATACTTAATTTTGTATGTAAATAATATTTTGTTAATCTAGAAAAATTAAAGTATTGTTATTTTATTTGTTTAGAACCTTTCCATAAAATAATTTTCTATTTCATTTTAATTAAACATTGCACAATGAAAATATACGCTATTCTATTTTATTGTAAATACCAAGTGGTTTGAAATATAGGAACAAAATTCTTTCAGTTTATTGTTAAATTCATCAGTCTTTGATTTTCTCAAATGTCCGAATGTTTTGATTTATAATCCACATCTCACCCACGGTTGCAGCCGCGTGATGTTGACTCGTTGACCGGTTTATGCCATTATACCGTGCTTCCTCTGATCTCTCTCTCTTTCTTTCTTTCTCTCATACTCTTTCATTCTTTCCTCTCAATCTTTTTTTTTTTTCATTTATTTGTAATTACGCTCGATGGATTAAACCATGTTTCCAGGTGTTATCATTTTACGCTATAGCGTTTGATACAACTTTAATTCTCTATGGAAACAAGTAATTTTGGTATACCAAATTTCTGTGTTAATTAGTAAATTAGTAATAATTATTCTATTAGATATTTGCTACAGAACTTTGAATAATTCTAATCAAAAGGAAATCCAACGTTAGGGCTACGTTTGTATAATATTTCTTACCAAATGAATTAAAATTCATTAATATTAAAAATCAATATTATGAGCAGTAAAATTTTGAAACAAGAATTTTATATAAAAATACGTTTAATACGTAAGTTAATCAATTAAGTCAACAGAAATACAATCACTCAATATGTGAAATTAAATAGGGGTACGAATAAATTTCTAAACCTTTACGAGAATCAAGGGACGCGTCGTAATGTATGAAAATTCGAAAGAAAATGAAAAAGGGGGTTGAAAGTGTAGGAGTAAGGAAAGAGCAAGAGAAACAGGGAGAGACTTTATGTACCCAAGTCGAGACATAGGCAACGGATATACGAGCTATATTACAGACTGCTACCGCGCACTTACGGGTTTTATAAGACGCTTAAAATTTTATTCGTTATAAAATTCTCATCGTGCTCACCCACCTATACTTGTCAACCGTTCATCTTAGATTCACAGTGAAAATTTCGTGTCCAAGGAGGATCAAGTAATTTTGAGTGGTTAGCTCATCTTTTACATACAACATAATAATTTAGTCTTTATTAGCAAATTATTTCATTAGTAGATCTTTAATTACTGGCAGCCGTTTTTGAATGTTGTTACAATAAGAACTGTATTTCTTTGTTACAAATTATATGATTCTTTATGCACATAATACATCGTGCGAAATGAAATTGTAATAAGATTTTGCTGTTCACGAATGAAGGAAAGATACTGAACTGAAAATATTCCTTTCATAACGCAAAGTTATACAGGTAAGAGAGGGTGGTTAGATGAGATTTCTTTCAGGTCCGAGGGTGTTGGGGCGAGGAACGAAAAGGACGAACAGTTACATAGGCTAGATTTTACCCTCACCAGTGCATTGTTACCGAGTTATGTTCGAACGGCTGCATCTGAATTCTGCTTAATTTTCTCGAGAAGAGAGATTAGGCGAAAATGGCCGACGAGAGAGAACGACGACAAATGCAGCGAGCTCGTTCTTCTAGAAACCCCTTAAAATATTCGAAACTGTTACCGGTGTAGAGGCATTGTTGCCGGTACAGATCCTTTCAAAACTTCTTTTTTTTTTTTTCATTCTTAGTACTGGTTCTTGAACGATGCTTAAGCGATTTTTCAAAGACCCGCGTCTGATTAATTGCGCGTATCCGGTTGATCAATTCTTTGAAAGTGAAGGAACGGTTTTTGGTACTCGGTTGACGGGTTAAATGAAACGGAACGAGTTATTCTCAAAAGGCTGACGTCTATATTTTTAATGAAAATAATTGATATTAAATCATTCTATGGAATGTGATTTTAAGTAATCCGATTGCGAATGATCACAGTTGTCTACAAGTTTCCGTTTCAAGCTTCGAGCTTAAGCTATTTGAAACGTTGCAGTGTAAGCTTTTGAAAGAATCGAGCGCGACCGAAGGAATACGGTTTAATTCGCGCCAATGAAATTAATTATGAAGATAAAGGATCCTAAAGGAGGACGGCTGGTCCTCGTTGCTTGCATCCCTCTTCTTCGTTTCCCGGAGGGAAGCTGCGAGGGCTCTCGGGCTGCAACCAGTTTCGAACAGTTCGACGGAAACCAGTCGAGCGAGAGGAAACAGGGAAGAGAAAGGCGGAGAGGAAAAGGGAGATAGACGCTTAGCGGAGGGACTTACGGACACTTGGCCACTCAATGGTGCGAATTTAAGAGCGCCAGCCGTTACGCTTCTCATTCGTTAGCATAAATTAATTATTTTTCAAGGGGACTGAAAGGCAGGACTTCTCGAAATCGGCCAGAGACCAGTTTCCTTCGTCCCTTGATTGTTTGTCCAGTACTATACGACTCTTAACACGATGCAACACGGTGCTCACAAGGTGTTGGTAATTGGCACGCATGCGGGGACTTGTGTCATAATTATTCGGGAATCACGGTGAAATCGATATTTCCTTGAATTCTAGTAAAGATGGAAGATTTATGGAGTGTGAAATCAACGTAGTGCTCGAATATTTCAAGAAACAAATAGACGATACACCGTTAAATTAATTTTTCAAGAAATTCTACTACAGAACTTTGCATTCACCATTAAAAGTCTCATTTTCTGTTCTAAAAATTAAAAATTTATTAAAATCATCCAAATCAAATTTCTTCGAATTTTATGAAATCGCAGGACTTGAGTGGAAGAAGAAATGGTAACGAAAAAAATAATTAATCAGAAAATTGGAAACGTAAAGAGTGTATCAATCAGAATTCCAACGCTCGTTAAATTAATTACCTATCGAAATCCATACGTTATCTTTCGAACTCGTGCCATTTTTTGCTGATACATTCTCCGACGAAAAGGAAACAGTTCAAAAACCAGTTCAGCTAGAATGTCCACATTCAAACACTTCGAATCGCGTTCAAGAAATAAAGAACGATTCGCATAGTTACGCCTACAAAGAAGCAAACTGAGAAAGGGATAAAAGGAAGAACACGAGGGTGAAGCGACGAGGATGAACCAAAAGGAAAAAATAAAAAGAAACGAGACATCCGGCGCGAATTAAGGAACGAAAATGAAAGTTGATGAATGCCGATGAAATCAGAAACGAATGCACCGGGAATTTCGTAGTTCTTTAACTCCTGCGAATTAATAGACCGCTGTCATCGTACAGAATCGGTTGAAAAGCGTGCGTGCAGCGAGCTGATTCTTGTTCCGTGTCTCATGAAATCGGCGCGGATAGGTTTTGAGGTCGTGTCCAGTTCGTGTGTACGGGCGCGCAAAATAAGCGAAGTGGACTTAGATTGGGCTAATTAATTAATGCGCACGTCCTGTCTCGTCCCGCCTAATTATCTCGCTTGTCAGCTCGGACGTCGTTCGCTACACCGTTAATGCGTGTCTCCCCTTCTCTCTTCTCGCGCATTCCTCGTTCGTCATCTCGTTCCTTCTCTCCGCACACACCTATCTACGTCTCTTTCTCTCCGCGTGTTTCTCATTTCCTCGTGGTTAACCTGATTCTCTTTGTTGTAATTATAATCAGGCTAATCGTGACGTCAGACAGGAAGCTACACCTAGAAAAATTGCCCGACTTCCGTGCACCACGAGAAACCTTCCACATCCTACGATCGTTTAAACGATACTCATCTAACGTGTTCGAAGATTCTTCGAACATTTTTTTCAATCAAACTTACAATTAATTGACCCTCTGACCTGCTATGTACGCTGTAATAAGTGTCATTCATTTAATTCTTATTTCGTACATACAGAACATTGAAGCCTAGAGTACTCAGCAGTGAAAGGGTTAAATGTTTTTATAATTGACAGTTTAGATAAATATCTACCAGAAAATAGTATTGTAACCGTCTAAATGAAATTATTATTTATTTTCTCAAACACTACTCGTCGTTTTGCCGAAGTCCCAACAAGATGGGCTGTAAGATAGCCTGGTTCGTGAATAGCCTCTAAACTCGCGGTTCATTAATTTTGAAGAATCTATAGGTAAGACTGCTTTCGTGGCATAATGCTGGCATTAACGATCGAAAAGAATCGCTCGTTCGTTTCTGTAGAATATACTTGAACTTGAATCGACGATCATAGCGATGGCACGATGGGAAAAAGTTATCGATGCGTGATCGTAGATCATCGTTTGTTTGCGTGCGCGGAAAATGATATGCAGTTAACGTAAGGATTTATTACAGGGACTTGGGTTAGAGAATTCTTTTTCTTTTCATTCTTGTCGATTATTTTGCAACGATGGTATAACCAGATAAATTTCGATGAAATTCCTCGCAATCTTTCACCGATCGATCTATTAAGTAAGTATTCGATACAACGAGTCGATCGATACAAGTGTAATATATCCTCTTATGACTTATGTATAGAATTCGATTTAGCCTGGAAAACGTACGTCGGAGACGCGGATCGCGTCGCTTGTCAAGAATCGCGAACAGCCTGGAATTCGAATGAATAAACGCGACTTGGCTGTGCAGCGGTGAAAGAATGAAAAGAGAACGAGCGAACGAAGAGCGAAAATGAATTATGGAGGAATGTAGCGAAAAATGTACCGTGCTTCGATTTGTTTACGCAGGTTCCCACGAGCTACGTTCTGGAACGAGGATTTCAAAGGCGCGTTAGAAATAACGAACGTAATAACATTTCTGCTTTCTCTGACCAAGAATAAGTAACAAAAATTTCGTATATAATCAAGAATAAATATAATTTTACAATCTATTTTTAAATAAACCTCCTTGCGTTAAAATAGAAAATTGTTACATCGACTCGGTCCCCGTTACAAGAGACAAAAATCATCAATTCATCGAATAAGCAATAGATGAGGGACGAAATAAAGAGAGACGACTTCCGGCCCACTCGATCCCAATTCCGTGCGGCGCATTCACCATAATCAAACGGAATTATGCGGCATGAGGCAACGACTAACCGATCCCACAAATCAAAGAATCTATGTGGAAGCCGTTCGAACGTCCCATTCGATGAATCGAAGGGTGATGAAGATTCGGTTATGCCGGTGGAATAAAGAGGCCGGTCGATTGGGCGATCAGTCAGGATCAGAGTGAAACAGCGAGAGAATACCGAGACCCAACGAAACAGGTAGAAGCACCCGGGCCAGCACTCTGGCCCAGATTTTCTCTTTACCTTCACCCCTTTCGTTCGGTGGTACATAAATCGAACAACAAACGAACAGCGACGAAAGAAAGGGACCGAGGTAGAGGGGCGAGTTGGCCTTTAAATACCGCAACGTACTTTAATTGTATCATCGAAACGAAGAAAAGATAGAAAGAGGAGGAAACATCGGCGAATGAAGAGGGGAAATACCGAGGGTTGGAGAAAGAAATAGAGCAGAGGCTCATCGTGTATCATGTATTTTAAGGTATTTGGGTCGTGCCAAGGGTGGTAGCACTGTTTCTATTATTGTCTCAGAAGGGAAGCAGCCCCTTCGCTTTTCAGATCCCCGACACCTATTCACCTCGAAAATCGCAGATCTCACGAACCGACTCGGGCACATTCATTCTCTTTGCCGTACCTGGACGAAACTGAAGTGACAACTCTACGTGTATCTGCTCGCTCCTTCTCGCTTCGTCTATCTGTCTGGATCAGCCGGGGACAATGCAGGGAATTAAGGGCGATGCTATAGGTGTGGGAATTTCGGATGAAACACAGATACAGTTTGGCTTGACTCTCACTAGAATGCATACTAATACCAACCGACATTTTTCTCGTTATATCGAGCAAGCAATGGAAACGAGGATTCTGAGATACACTTAGGGGTGCGTTCGGGGGTATTAACGAACGCCAGCTGAAATCTCTTCCTATGAGCGAGCAGAAGTCGTTATATATTTTTTTAAATTTGATGTTAAAAATATTGTGAAAGAGAAGCCTGATACAATCGCGATCCAAACTTACAAAACGTATACATTTAACTTTAGGATAAAGAGTCAAATATGCTGGTAAAATAACTTTTAAAGGAACAGTGTAAATTTTAAAAAATGAATCCATAATCCGTCATCCGAGGGTTAAATTTTGTTGAACGAAATCACGGTTTTCTGAATTCGAAGATTATTATCGAACGCATTAATCACTGCTTCTTCGTCGTTAATGAAGTGAAAAAAAAACCCTTTCCTTTCCGTCCACGTCCGTCAGGTATCCCTTTTCTACTGTTCGTACCCCTGAAAGGGGTAACAAGTGCACGCTTCACGTGGAAATGAACGATGCAAAAACGTTGGCCCGCAGTGGGAAATTTGAATTTGAATCTAAGCCATCGTCCGCTCGCGTGCTGTTACGGATCTAGGGCTAAATTTGCATACGGAAAGGTGGTGGCGCGGATGAAAATCTTATGGCATTCTTTGTTGAGAAGCGTGTTTAGACGGGGCGTTCGATTTTTCTGATACGCGTAACGGTTGTTGCACTTTTAAACAGCTTTCGATTTGCTGCCGTTTCGAATCCGTTCGATCATGCAACGATTATTCAAATTCATCCTTTCACATTATAACGTACATTTTATCTGAACACGAATATAGAACAACCTTTGAAAATAGACTGTGTTTTTGTTCTCAAGGTGCAGTATAATACAACTTTGAAATAGAGCATGCAATTAATTTTGGTTTATGAATATTAAAGATTTTCAATTACCTTGCGTTGCAGATTGTTTAATCCGTCCTGGAAACCTTCCATTTAAGCATCGAAGATCGCCTTAATGTCTCGCACTAACGTTTCCATCTGTAATCAAAATAAAATAAAATAAAATAATCAAATCAAACAACTGCACATTTTTTTCTGATTATCCAACAAATTTAGATTAATTCATTAGATTAGTTTGAAAGTTATTATCGAGCACATCGTTCATCGTTCATTGCATCTAAATTGCCCTTACGACCGATTTAAGGATGGAAATGAATTCCGGGCACACGTTCCAGTCTCGTGTCGATGTTCCTGATTTTAATTATAATCTAGGGAGGCTGCGACGGTGCCGTATCCGTCGCATCATGCAAATAGATTGGGAGGCCACAAAGCGGGCGCGCGCCACTTCCGGCTCGTGTCTCCGGTTCAGAGAAATTTGAATATTTTTCTCAGCTCCCGTCTCAGACGTTCCTCTCTTCCTTCGTTCGGGACTAGGTGATCATCGATGCATAGGCACGTGTCCAGAAATCGGCGATTCTAATTCTAATCTTCATGCGGTGAATTTAAATAACATTCCTCACCCTCGAATATCATCCTTGCGCGATCCATCGTCGAGGACACGCGACTGAATCACTCGAGCCCTCTTCTTCTGATTTGCATCGTTTTTTACTTCCACTCGTCCAAATCGCGCGTGCCGGAATAAGTTTTAGCGATACGAGATTTTGCTCGCTGATCCGTACGAATAAATCTTTAGGGTTCTGAATACGTTGGAACGATATGAATAGTTTTCTTTGATCATAGGTGTTGAGCGATGAAGCTAAATACATTTACTACAGCGAATCTTTGGAATCAAACTTTCAAACAACGTTTCATTTTCTTATTGCTCCAACAGTGAATCGTAAAGTGACGTCAAGCTCTCGGAATAAATGTTACCGATCTAAAAGTTCTTCAATTACCCCAATAAAATCTTCCTCCGCTCGATTCGATCGGATCGCAGGTCCGGTCCGCTTCATCATCAAACCGGCGATCTATCGCGACCATCGCCAGGTGAAATCGCGCGAATAAAACGACGTTAAAGTACAGCGATCGCGACGAATCTTCGAGCAGCACTGTAAACACGGTAAAATCGTTATTGTCACCCACGAATGTGACGGGAACGGTACGCGTGCACGTCGTTTCCACGACGCGGGCCAGACCGATCGTCGTTTCGCCATGAGATTCAAGCATGTTCGCGTCGCGCGTACGACCGTACAATTATTGTCAACGTCACCCACGAGTTTCCATACTCGTCACCTACGATCGAGTAAATGCCGATTTAACGGGAGGTCTGACGATGTCCAGAGGGAAGCCCTCGCGGACGAGATGCACGCCCGGCGAATCGGACCCTCTGCAAAATCCACAGAGACACACGGAGAACGATCAATTGATCGCTCGTACACACGACAATTATTACTATACTTTGTTTCATATTTATAACCCGGCTACAAATCAACATTTATTTCCGATCAGAGCGAGGGTACTTTCGGAAATTTCATTCAACGCGGAGGAGATTTTTTATTGGAACATTGAAATCTGTACTTTTTGCAACAAATTTTACAGAAAAATCATTTCCCACTGCGTGTTGAATGAAATGTGCAAAAGTATCCCCGTTCTGACAGGAAATAAATGCTGATTGGTAGGTGGGTGATAAATATGAACCACAGTGTCCCCTGATGGAACTTCGTTAACACCGTAAAAAGAATCGATGAAGAAACCTTTGCGCATCGCGTCTCTTCGAACGATCGGCCGTTTCGCGAAGAACATTTCGTCGATCACGCGATCGACGTTTATTACTATCGTCGAGCATTCGATCGGAGAATTGATTATTCATCGATTTTTCTTACTACGAGCCGACAAATCGTCTAACAAGTTGCGTTGTTTCGCGCTATGCCCTTCCCGCGAGATCAAAATCATGCCGATCGAGGTAGTTAAAGATTTTTCTTCCAGCATCGATTCGTTATCGTCTGGTTTATCTGTCGAAATGCTTCCTACTATTAAGATACGTGGATATAGTACATCGATGGAAACGTCCGGATATTTATCGACGATGAGGGAGAACGCCTAAGGTTCGAGTAAACGAGAGTTAAATACATGCTGATTTTATATATTAGAGTTTTTAAATTGTAAATTGCATGTAAGAATGTTCTTCCTCTTCCTCTTGTGCCGAACGGATACGTGACATAAGAAGGAAAAGTAGAGCGCGAACGATAGTACAAATTAATCAACGGTTACGATTCTTGTGGTAATTGCACGCGCTGAAGGTGACCATTTAGTTGGGTGAAAGCAGCGTTCAAACGTGATTTTCTATTCTACTGTTCCGCGAACTGCAATTTGTTAAATAATTGTTATAAATTCAAAGTAATTTTTAATTTATAAATTTTTTAATTAAATGTCAAATCCCCGGATACTTTACAGTTCAAACAGTTATACTTGAGAAAAACTTTTCTAATCTATGGACAAACAAAACGATGTTATCGTTATTTACAACTTCTCAGCGTTCGATTGATAAAAATACGATTCGAGCCGAAGATATACGTTTTACTGGCCGGTTCAGCAACACGGAACACACGTCCAGGTAAACTACCCCCTCGTAAAAATCTTATGCACGGTGGAGGGGGGCTGTATTTTCTTGATCAGCATAAAGTACTGTGTGCATTAAATGCAAAATTGTATAAATATATCTTTTTATTCGACCGTATGTTGAAAACGTTTGCGACTTTGAGTAAAGAAACACTTCGGTGAAAGAAGAAAAAAAAAAAAAAAAAAGAGGAAACAGAAAGAAACGACGCGAAGTCAAGGCATTTACGACAAGGCGCGTTTCCAATAGTCCGTTCTAAGTTTCTACCGTCTCTGTCTTTCGGTCGCGGATCGGTCTTTTCTCTTCCTTAGCCGCGAGACGGTCCAGCAAAGTCGCGTGGGCGAACGAGCGACTTTATTGGCTGGTCCACAATGCGACATTTGCAGCTTCGTGTGTCGCAGGCTCGTTGGTATAACACGGCCACTTCTCGGTAAGAAAAAGTCCCCGTGGATTACGTACTCCCCCGCGACGAATCCGTTTTTTCCCAAATCGAACTGTCTTCAATAAATGAGCCGTTGGAAGTATAATTGCATTTCGATAGCCCAAATATCTATTGCTCCCAACACATTTTATTACGTTCCAAGTGATGTTAGAAATTTCACTCTGTTCAAGAAGCCTTGTAATTGGACTAGGAAATCATTTATCAAACTAAGAGATTAAAAAATGATGGATCTTCTTAAAAAACAAGTAGCATTCTCCTTTAACTTCGGCATGATAATCGAAATGAGTATATGAAGTGGTTGTTATCAAGAGCAATCATGCCACGTGGAAAGTTAAAATTTTTTAATTGAAGGTTGACGGCAGTACTCAGCGCGCCTCTGTTATTTCTGCTTTATGGGGAAATAATTACCTAGTAATGACAGCTCCGTATGCTCTTACGATCGCCGTTTATAGTTTTGCACCATGCAAGCGTACGATACGACTTTTACGGATTCTAGACACGGAACTTCCCAATGTCCACCCCTTTACGATTCTGTATCTTCGTTTTCAGGGGATTACAAAGATAATATATCTGGACATCAGAATATTCCCGTAACAATTTATCCGAAATACCCTTATCCAACGATCTTAGATCTTAGAAATATATAAGGAAAAAAATTAATCAGTGCATTTCCGCGATTATTCACACTTGGGTGAATGTAAAAATTGTCACAAAGCAATAAACATATTTTGAAATTAAAATTTTTTTATATTTAGATCACAGTTACTATAATAATTCCAACATTTTTTGCAAAACTCACATCGGAGGGTTAATTTTTCTCTAAAGTAAACTTTAAATTAAAATAGTACCAAAGTACTATGTCACGATACCCTCCCGAAAGTACACCTCCGACTAAGATTCTCGAGGGTTTGGTCCGTCAGGAAGAAACCGGCCGTGTTCCTACGCCAGTGTTCAGAAGTAAACCGTTTACAGCATTGTACAATTACCTACGTCGGGATTCCATGGTCCTGCCACACCTACACCTACGCGAACGTCGCCTCGAGTGGTAAAACACAGGTATATAAGAGAATGGGCACGAGGGAGCATGCACGTACCGAGTCTCGTGTGTGTACACGTGAGTCGCGCTGCTTGGGTTAGGTTAAGTATAATGCGCGGTCGTGCAGCTTTGGGGGCCCGGAGGCGCTAACATGAAAATCGTATGGTAATGGGGCACCGTGGCTCCTCCAGCACGGGGTCGAGTCCGTGTAGGAACCTAGCGAAGCTCGCGGTAAGTCTAGGTTTCTTCCTAGTATTAGCGAACCGATCCGATGGCCAGTACAGAGTGAAGAAAGAGAAGGTGAAACGGATCGGTTATGAGCTGAAGAAAGAGAACTTCTACCCGTCTCTCGAGGAGGGTCTCCGGGTTCGCGTGCCTCTGATAATTATACGCTCGAACCGAGGTCCCGTGAGTAACAAAGACCGAACGAACAGCGAGAGAGAAAAGGAGGGAGGGGGAGGCATACGGAATATCGAGTCTGCGGTTCGACAGGGTCGAAGTTGACCGGCGTCTAATCGATTCGCCGCCACGGCATGGAAATTTCTTTCAGGCTGCCCCGCGGCCACCTTGCATCCGCAACACCTAACATCTTCGAGAAAACTCCGTGGGACTGACTATGTTAGCCAGAAGGCTGCCTTCTCGATCAGATTCATCCTCCTCGATCGTCTCGATCCGTGAACCATCTTGATTTTCTTTGCGAAACGGAACAGATACTTCAACCCTTTGTTTCATCAATTTTTAGAAACAATTTAGAAGTCTGAGTTTGATGTTTAATTATTTGATCGAAAATAAAAGTCCAACATATAAATTGAGTGCAGAATGGTTTGTGTAAGTCGAATTGGAACAAAGTGGTCAACAGTAGATAAGCATCAGTCCCGATGACAATTGAAATTGCTGAAGGAAGGACATATTGATTGCAGCCTTCGGTAAAATATGTAATAATATCAAGGCTAAGGAAACTACATACGCGAGAAAGATGGGCGATAATCAAGCGTCTGACGTCGGTAGAATCGCGTTCAGAGTAACAAGGACATTGTGGATCTTCGCTAAAACGATCAACGATTTTACGGAAATCGGAAACAAGGTTCTGGCCAGTAGTGTCAACAGATTTGTCCCTGATAGTTGGTCGTGTAAAGGAGAGAGGGATCGGGAAGGGGAGTGATCGATCGTAAAGGAAGGGTGGGGGTGTTGGTTGAGTCAGAGGAAAGCAAGGGTGGGCTCACGATCAAATATCAAGTCTTATCTGGCGCCGCTTTACCCGGAATTCTTTCTCTCTCATTCTTTCGATGTGATTTTTCCTCTCCTTTCCATTCCGTTTAATTATCCCCGCCGATACTTCCACAATCCTCTCCGTCTCTTCCCCTCCCGATTGTTTGCCACCCTTATACTCCTCGTGTTATTCTCGATCGGTAAAATTAGACATGTTGAATATAGAATATAGAAAAATATCAACTGTCCTTCTTCTCCTCTTTTACGCCTATTTGCTTCATTCGCGCGTTTCCTTCTTCGATCGACGAACGTTAAGAGCCACCACTGTTTCTCACCCATTGCCGCCCCATTCTCGGGGGACTGTAATTAAGGGGAAGAAAGACGCAAATGAAACCGATGTGGGTTCATCAAAAAAGGACATTGAAGCGAAAAATGATGAACGAGGGAAGTATTTTTCTTTTATTCTTCGGCGTCATTTAAGCTTTCAATGTTTCTCATAATACGACAAAATTTTATTTTACTTGCAAAAATGATAAGAATATCAATGTTTAAAAATTCATGATATACATAAATCAAAATACTTATTTCTAAACCTGCTGCGTTTCCATTCAAGCGGAATTGAAATTGCGTATTTCGGGGAAGAAACAATGGACAAAAGATTTGGAAGCAGTAGCAGTTGCGGAGGACGAGAAGAAGGCGGAGAGTCGACGGCGGCCTCGTTACGCGGAAACGAGGGCGAAAGCGTTTTGAGGATTGCGATTCGATTGAAAATTCTCTCAGGTCTTGGGATCCTTAGGGTCGGATTGGTTGGCGCCAGTGGAAAGAAAGTTTTTCCCTAATGACCAAGCCGAAGTGGTTATCGTTAATTTGGCTCACTCCCCCGCCCGTTCGGCCCCGCGGTTCTCTCGCTACTTCTTCACCGCAGTCGTCCCCCTATCGTCTTTCCTCCCTTCCATTTTTCGTGCACCCGCTACCATGTTTATAGGGTGACCCAGAAAAACAATGGCATGAAAACGATCAAGAGAAACAGAGAATTCGGGAATCGAAGAAAGAGGGACAAGGAGAGACGTCCAAGAGATCGATCACCCATGGCAACAACGTCAAAGATCGAGGCGCTCGATCGTGATCGATCGATATCCTCTGACACCAAGGCTAAACTTGATGTACTTTGCATAACTGTCAAGTCTTGGCTTCGCATCCAGAAGTTACGAAAGATATAATCGTTCTTCGTTGTAGTAAAGGCGTTTAGCGATGCTAAACGATACACCCGTCGCGTAGCCCGTTTCGGGGCTATTAATATGGAATGCGCTGCTATTGATGAATAATTTCTCTCTTTAACGTCGCATGTATTTTTAATGTGCCCACGCGTACACGTTACCAAAGGGGATATCAAAGATTTTTTATGGAAAAGAAACTTTGCATTAAACTTTGACCTTCTCGAGGCAGAATGAAAAACGTTGTTGAAATAAGGCGAGAGATTCGAAAGTTGATTCGCTTGCAATAATAAAATTAATTTGAATTATGCTGCCCCTTGAATATCGTTTATAATAATTTACTGTACAGGTTGTTTAAAAAAAGAAGCGCACGATCTTAGAAAATTTGAATTTTCCTATATTCCTATAACGATAAGAAAAACGAAGAATCTATAAATGAACGTAGGAATAAAATTTCGTTGTTTCTGATTTTTCCTTTCCGAGCACCGAGTATCACCTTGCAGAAGTAGCTTGAATAGCCACAAGCATGCGAAAAAAAGAGGATCGCCGGGGTGTGAGGGTGGCTTCCAGAGAAAGATAGAAAACAACAGAGTGAAAACTGCGAGTATACGAAAGTGGGGTCTGAGAGAGATAGAGAGGGATAGGTTGGGAAGAAGGGGTGGCAACGCTCTTACATTCTTTTTACCAAGCGAAACGTTGCCGGCGGAGGCAGCGAGAGCGTCGCCTATCGATTTTTACTTCTAATGAATTCGAGCTAAAAACCTACCTCTACACAACTACATACCTTGTACCTCTCTTTTTCTCTCTCGCACTTTTCCCACTACTACCGCCACCCTCGTGCTTGGCCACGTTTCCACCCTCTGTTCCACGAACTACGCCAATCACTGCGCGGCATAATTACACCGTCGAGACTGGTGTGCGACTCTAGCCAAGTCGTGTTTCTTAGACTTCGTACACTATAGTGAAAAAATGAGAGGTGAGCGACAGCTTACAAAGGATTTTCTTCGATTCGAACGTGAAACATTTTAAATAATCACTTGAACAAACGATGTAACAAGAGAATTCATTGATTAACGAAGAGCTGTATTCTCGGATGAATGAATTAGTTTGAAATTCTTCGATACTTTCGTAATGATATCGTGCATTGCGAGTATTCCACGGTATTATAAAACGAGGACGAAAGATGAAAAACAAAACGAACAAATCAGCTGGCTGTGGACAAGAGACGGACTACTGACGAACGCAATCTGAATTTGTGCCAGTTCCCCCGCTCGTAGCAATTACTGTATTAGAAATGATTTCAAATTTCCACAGACCGTGTACGTGCACTTGAAATCCACGTGTGTATGCACCGTTTGCATTGTGACGGCTCGGTATGCGATCCTAGTCGCCGCGTTGAAGCTTGCACAGGAATAGATTGGTAACTAGTTGCCAGATGTGCGACTCTGTTGCTGATCGTCAAAATCGCGCTTACGTTCGCGGTTAGAATTTCTTCTATGTACAGTCGAGCCAAAGTTTTCTGGGATTAAGAGAAATTGTAAAGAAAATACTCAAGCTCTTTGAATGCAAGACAGAAAGGTCTGTGTTAGGTTTTTGCTAAAAAAAAGAAAGAAAGAAGTGGTTGGAAGTTACGATATCTACCCTTACCCTTAAATAAAGGAAACCTACGTTGCACTGAAGTGTACAGGGAGCTGCAGAATTATTTGTACCTTCTTAAATAAAAATACAATTTGAAATTACGAAGGGATAAAGAATATTAGTTACGAACAACGGTTATTCAGAGTTAACAGAGCCATTGAAATTGATCGGCCTTGTTCACCCCTTCGTCGGAGAAAATAAGAACACGATTGAACTTCCAGAAACGCCTCAGGGTGAAAATAGCGCATAATGCGAAACCAGTTTCGAAATCTATCCCTTAAAGAGCTGCTAACCCGTTCGAGTTACCACGTCGTAATTATCCGTGAGACGTCGAAACGAGCTACGAATATGCGTGTGCAAGTATAGTTTATGGGGTGAGTTTTACGTTCCAGGTTACGTACCAGACGTTTCGTCATTTTTCTTTCACTGATTTATTTGTCGTAAATTGAACTGATATCTTATTTCTATTTAGATATTATTGTTACTGCAAAGGGAAAGATAGGATTGTTCGTAACCATAAAATCAGAAATCTTATCTTGAGAAAAGTATTAAAGTTACACGTTGAAAACGAAGTTTTTTAAGAAACTTTTCAAACTTGTTTCCTCGGCTGCTGAATTCGAACGATTCAAAATAAACGCGAACAATTCTGTTTCGAACGGAGTTTTGTCGACGAAGGGGTGAGTTTGTTTTGCAATACAGAAGGTTTTGCATCGACCAGACAATGTTTCTTTTCTCTGAAGGCTTTATTTCTTATTTCGATAAAATTTTTCTGTTTATTCTTATCAAAATGTTCTATTTATTAAACAATATGCTGAACAGAAAATTGTTAAAACGACGGTTTAAACGCGACGTGCCGATTAAACACTTCTACTTCTGCTATTATAGATCGACGATCCTATCTTCTCGTTTATCAATTCGAGGTTTCACGCGAGCCGCCTTGATGACACGAAACGAAAACGGCAGCGGCGAATAGCTGTTGTGTCGTGACGGGACGCATAACTGTGACCAAATGCGCGGTCCCCTATAACGGCATGCTAGGAACTTCATAATTATGGTAATTATTGCAATTAAACGTTCTAGTGTCGACCGCGGATTGCACGCAGCCCTATTTCTCGGAAGGCATCTAGCTATACGGTGAATTATTTCGTGTTAAATGTGCATGTTATTGAAAAAGCAATTGAAACGATCCGACAATGGAGGTTTCTGAACAATTGATTTAATAGTTCGAAGAGTAACGCGTCGAATACCAAATGGAAATTGGAAAATGGTATCATAAAATTTCTCCCTTAATTGGAACGAGCGAATGTTCTATCACATATACATGTTTTTATTGAAAATTAATTGAATGGAATGAATTAACTCAGTTAACAACGATCACTCTATTCCGACTCTGTTTTGATTTATCAATTGCTTTCTGCCTCGTTTAAATCGTCCCAACAGAATTACGTATTCGACGAAAGTGACTCGGTGCAAACGTTATAAATCTTATAAATTCAACAGAGTTCAGGATGCATCAGTTGCTGCACCGTGATGTGGACGCTTAAAGCACCGACGTCGAGTCGTCCACGGCTAATCGGATTTCTCAGCTACCCTGGACAACGATGGCAGCGATAATGGAATTACCGTTGGGTCAGCACTTAATTACCCAGACATGTAGCACGATACACGGGACAACATTTCGTTACTAGTATCGCAAACATTGCTTAACAGCCACTGTCATTTTTAGACGTTCTAAGCCGATTCGTCGCCCCGATTCCTCGCCACTTCGCTTCGACCCGTTTACTTCGATATCCCCGTTCACAAAAGAAATTTTTATTCTAGAAGTCAAAAGTAGCTACGCTGCGCGACACGTTTAAGTAATCACAATCAAGTAGACAGTGGTTGAAATGGATATTGAAGAAGGAATTGTACAAACGTACGATACGATGACTGATAATTCAAAGAAAAGTTGAAAATATTTAACCGAAGAATTTTTGCCAAAAATTGAAGCATTGCTGTACGAATACATGTATCAATTGGGACGGTATCGTCGAGCGAGTGTGAGTTTCTATCGAATGGTTTCTTGAATAGACAGTGAGCGAGACGTATACGAAGCGGACGATATCCGGAGGAGGGTAGACGATCGAAACCGATGTCAAAATAATTCCGTTTCAAGACGGCAGTCGGATTACACGGCAGCCCCTGTCTTCCAGGAAGAGCCAATCGATAGTCTCGTGGCACGACCCGAGCCCTGTTTTCACGCCAATCGAATTCGTCAATCGTTGCCCGCGCTGGTTCTTCATTGATACTCTCCTGCCGTAGATGCAAGTAGAGGAATATCGGAGAACATTTCGTTGGCGATCGACGCCATCGATTCCTAAACGATATTTCAAAAATTCATGATTTTGAAGAAAATACTTACCGATCGCCTCGGTAATGTTTCGATAATCAAGAGAACAGACGAACGAAATCCGCATCGTTGCGTGTGCGTGTAATCACGTGATCACGTAACCATAGGATAATAACAGGCGGCACCGGTTCGTTACAAATTAATGATCGACCCCGTGGCGGGAGAGAGAAGGAGCAAGAGCTAAGGTAATCGAGCATACGAGAGTAACAGAGATGAGAGTAGAACCTTTCGAATGGGACCCCGTGATTTCGTAACTGATTTCACGGCGGAGTTGCCAGCCTTCTCGCATTCTTTGTCACAAGACACCATGGCCCAATATGAACGCGGATTTTCACGGCGGAACTTGCCGGCTTTTGTCTGTGCCGACGTGAGAAACATTGTAAGAAAAAGGCACGGATGGGGGCCTGATCGAACTGATCGAAAACGGTTCGAACGGTTCGCAAGAGCCCTACGAAAACGGTCGACACTCGATATTCTTACCGATACGTGGGGACGAATTTAGGCCCCACCACCTGCCAGCTGCTTTTGTAATCGTCCTCGTGCTCCTCGTGACCTCGACATCTCCCATCGAAAACCAAATGCTCTAATTCTGAGATGATCGTTTTAGAAGCCGAGAAATTTCGGCTTCTTCATCGACTCGTCTTCAGTCATTTTGGGGATTTTTAGCAAAAGCCATGGGATATGCTTTGGACAACTTTCAGTAACCCAAGATAATGCTTGAATTTTCATAGGAATCCATTAATCGTGTTGTTAAAAATTCACAGAAAATAATGAAATGTTATGAATGTAATTGATAAGGAAATAGACGAAAGAGGTTCCTCTGCTTAGCGAACAGAGGTAGGAAAACTAATAGAAATATAAAGCAAGAATCGTATAAGAGCAAAAGAGATTAGAAGAAAAGGTCGAACGGGGTGAAGTAATGCTATGGAAGATCAATCGATAGGGAAATATCATTGAAGGAAACCGGTTAGTCAAAGAAAATAAGGAGAGCAACGAAGAGAAAGATATTAAAGAAGATGATAAAGAAAAGAGGGTTCAAAGTGCATAGAGAACGCTGCATGCAAAAGATGCATTTCTTAAAGGGATGCTTTTTCTCCTGCTGTTTGAACGCGTTCACAGGCATGAGGACTATTGGAACACGAAGATAAACAAAAGTTTCGTGAAATTGCTAATTTCGGAGGACAAATAGTAATATAGAAAGTTTTTCTTCGAGTTTTGGAATATACCAAAAATAAAATTAATTTAAAGTTAGTTTAAAGTGAATAAAAGAAAACTTATGAACTTTGCATGAATGCATTTTCGTTGCATAATAAATTATAGTTATTTTTAATTTTACTCTATTATTGCAATTAATATGCATGACAATTAAATTGCAAATGAAGTAACATATAGCATGTATGTTTTATATAAATTGTAAAAAGCATATCGACTATCGATCCATCAATTTCGGTGTGACATGGAACATCCATTCTGCGGTTCGATTGTTTCTGCGTGAACGAGAAGCACCGGCAGTGTATAGCGATCGATTAGAGTAACAAAAAGTAATTAGAGAACCACCTTGATTCGTGCAAAAAACGACGACGCGGTAAGAAAAAAGGTAAAGAGACTTTTCTTCGACGCTTTCAAGCTAAACTTTCCCGAAGCTAACCCTTGGAGTCTCTTAATTCGAGGATCAACGTGTCTGTTTCCGAAGACTAAGTGCGTGTAGGAGAAATTAGAGACAACCTTTACACAAACTTTCTTTCCATTTTCTCTCAGACCTTTTTGCTTTGACATTAATGAGGTAAAAAGAATCATCGTATGTATTTGGAAAAAAAGTTATCGATTTGCTCCTTCCCTGAATACAATAGAAAAATTCTCAAAAGACTCATTTACGAAATATTCTATACAGAAAAAAAGAAAAAACGAAAATTGCAAAGTAATCAGAAGAACGGCGCGAATTCGAGGTTGATTCTTGCAAAACGACACGAGACGGTATGTCGCGTTCATGAAAATTCCTGAGTCAGAAAGCGCGGTGCAGTTTGCAACGGGCTGTGATCCTTAAAATGCAGTCGAACGACTCTCGATCTCGCGCGGATCCGTTATCGAAGCTATCCAGGTTCAGTGAAATGATCGGCGCAGTGCCGTATAGTAATCGGATGACCCGCGGGCACGTACGCTGACGGATTTCAATTGCAAATCGATTTCGCTTCTTTGTAGTCAGCCACCTAGCGCGAGCCACCTATCTTCGATTCGTGACGCGGAGGTCCGACATGCATCTAGCTGGCCGTGCCACGCAGTGTATTCCCAGAAATACTTTTAATCTCAGACGTGCTGGAGACCATGCCGGCCAGCCGATGCTCGGGAAAATCCATAAATTTTTGCTGCCTAACGGAATCGATACGATTGATGAATGATTAATCCATCGAGACGCTGGGCTTTTTATTTATTCCGTAGCACTCGTTTTATTTAATGAATCCTCTCGGTACCTGACGTAAGCTTCGCTCATTTTTTTCATCTTTTTTGCGAGTGCAATTGAAAACACAGAATGCTGACGGTCATTGATGACGATATCGATACTAACACCTTGGCTACTGGAAACGGATATTTGTATCATAACAAGGGACACTCGAATAATAAATTATTCATTTTCAAATTTAAGTTTTCCCTTTCATTTTCTTTATTTAATATTCTATGGGGCTTTATAATTGAATTGTTATTCGATAATTTTATTCGGTGTACCTTACCGGGAAGCTGCAACGATATCCATATCGAGCGAACTCGTTCGGCTAATCGGATTAAGAAGCATTAACCGAGGTAGGTATTAAAGTTTGTTCGTTACCGATACGTTATACGTCCTTAATAGTTTGATATCTGCCGATAAATTGTAATATGATTTACGATAAAAATGATGAAATATGAATCTGATCAAATAAATTGTTAATGAAATTAATAAACATTCAAGCAAATTGTGATTGAATCTACTGAATTTCTTATATGTCTGCCAATTGCATCAGTATTTTAACTTTTTATCATACTAAGTATGTTAATGATCTTCTATTAATAAATAAATAAATATATTATCGACTCGTTTCCCCAGCAAAAAGGTGAATATTTTTATCGTTTACAACCGTGTACGAAAGTAATTTGATTTTGAGTAAACAGATTAAAGGATCCTATTTGGAATGTAATAATTCAACTAATTTTCAACCAAGTGACATAATTCCCCGGAATGGAATAATACGAGGAAGCGTCACGACGTAACGACAAGTTCGCGAATTTTGTGAATAAGAGACTTTGCGTAAGCTGTTTACAGGAGCGTGACAAATTTCTTTGACAGCCCGTGACGCGAATGTCGAACGCGTAAAATGCTAAACCATAACTAATTTGTCACTAACACGATTCACGATAAAAATTCAATTTCCGCTTTCCAAGGCGATTTGCATGATAAGTACTATTTGTATGATAATTCCGCATCAATAACGATTAAGATATAATATACATAATGGACTGAAGTTCTCTCGAAACCTGTGCCCCATTATCCACCCTCTTCTCGTGTTCCTGTGTTTTCGAACGTTCGTCTACTTTTTTCCTTCCTTTTTTTTCGTTATTGCGAATATATCCCCCCTATAATTATTACAAACAATTTTGATAACTAATTGTTATATACCTGAAACCCTTACGCTCGCATACACCATATGGTATTTAAAAAAAAAACACGATTGATTTTCAAATCTGGCAACCATAAGACTATTTATCCTCGCGACAAGTGCTACAAAAAATTAAAGTTAAATTTTTGGGTCAAGGTCATTTCTGGGGGTTGTTTCTCAAAGACGCAGAAACATCTGTGAAAATTATTTTACGATAACTTTCAGAATGCACACATATTGTTGAAATCATCATTATCGATGAACGTTTTATCTAAGTTTCGTTACAAACTTTCGAACTGCACGGCTCGATGTGATTGATTGCGAATACGGGCGATTGATGGATTTGTTTCTCACAGATCATTCGAACGATTATTCGAAATAAAAGCAGTCAAATGAATCTTTGCTGGATGAGTGATCAACGTGGCTCATCAAATTCTGACCCCGCCACTTTGAACGCTTCGGGATTTTTAAATGTTCACAATCGGTTTGCTTATTTCCCACCCTTTTCCCACCCACCATTAATTCAGAATGACTTCTATAGGACCGTATGTCATACCGAAATTGTTATTTCAACAATGATGCGGTTAAGGCTCAAATGCAATAAGCATATCGTTAACGAGATACGTAAATTTCAACCAACTTGCAAATCATAAATTAAATAGCCACGAATACTGATGAAATTTATTTCACGGATAATTCAAGTGGACCATCTTTGGAACTTAATAACCAATATTGTAAAGTGATTGAGTTTAAAATATCCATTACTAATTAAATCAATCAAAACTAAATTTTCATAGATTATTTCAATCTTCCATCTATGTATTTTCCGCGAATTTCATGGCATAAAATTTCTTCACTGCCCATAAAACAGTGTTCAACGACTGGTTTACCATGGTTCTTCAAAAATATCTCCACTAAGCACTCTGTCCTGTCAACTTTTACAATTGGTCACACCCCCTAGAATCGGTAGATCCGTCGATAAATCAACGGGGCCGATTCTATCTTCCCACCAAGATGTTCGAAGGGAACTTAAACAGAGCTCCATAAAAAAGATGGCCGCGATAGAGGGAGCACACGATAAATCCTGGCGAACTCGAGGCGGAATATTTCATTCGCGTAACGCTTCGCGTTAACAACTCATCGAGCGGTATTACGTGCGCCATTCAAGATTACCAGTGCCAATAACCTTCCGGCTTGATCTATGCCCGGTTCGCCAGGGAATCCATCGCAGAAAACGCGCGCGGACCATGGAGTAAGCCCGTTTATTGTCGCCTGTAGCGCAACGTCGAGGTGTGTACCGGACTCGCTTACCCGTGGCCCAACAATGAAACCTCGAGAAAAATGGTCCTTGTCCGTGGAGACGCGGAGGCAAACCCGATGGGTTTCTTCGCGCGCCGCTTAACGACGATTTCGATCGTTTACGACTTTAATAATTTAGGCGCGGTCCGGCTCGCGAAGCTCGACACGTTTTCGGTCGTAAACCGCGCGACTAAATCCGTATTTATGGGGAAGAAGAGGTAGTCCGAGGTAACCGAGGGTCTGTCTCCTTCATCCTTCGCCTTCTTTCCTCTTCGTTTCCTTTCATACGCTCCTAAAGGCTTTATCTCTTTCTGTTTTCGATTCTCTATTTCTCTGTGTGACACGGTCGGTTCGACACTGCATCTCGCGGGACATCGATCCGATTCCAGAATTTTTCTCTCGACGTTGCTGGATCTTCTTATATGGATCCATTCTAGATTAGATTTACAATCTTATACCGTCCCTTTTTTTCGCCTTACCCGGAGAGTCGTTCTGAATTTCTATGTTCAACTTTACACTGATTGTGCCTTGGACAGCGGAGACAGCGATAATTTAACGCGTTCATTGCCGCAGTAAACATGGATATTTGTCGCGAGACATATTCGAAGCTTTAATTATCGAGAGCGAGTCAATGAAAGCGTTTCGCTTAAACATTTCATATTTTAACCCCAGAAGGTCTGAAGAAAAGAATTCTTCGAGTTTGCCAGTTGGAAAACATTGCAAATTATTTTTGCCATTTAAATCATGATTATTTAAAAAAAAAATAGTGAAATGAAATTTAAAATTTTGAACAGATCAAGGTGATCTAACCCCTTAATAGAAATCATGCATGTTACAAGACATTCGGTACACTCTTTATATTCATGTTCATGACTTACCAAGGACGCAGACAGCAGGATTCATCTACGCTCCTTCCGCTCCCGTATGCCCTGGAACAGAACGATACATGCGACGATGAGTATAGTATACAGGAACGAATAAAAGATAATGAACGTCTGCTTGGAAACGTTAATGTTCGCATCGCGCAGGTGTGAATCCACCATCTGGATTATGATAAAAGTTTGCCATTCAAACCCTGCTCGTTGAAATTCTTCGTTGGAATGCTAATCCTCATCCAATTTGTCCTACCTTTCGCGTACGCTTCGTGTAATGACTTTGTACTTTGATTAGCTAAAATTGCGTGCAATCGCGCAACTGACATTTTATGCATCCTTACATAATTTTATTACAATAAAAAAAAAAAATTTAGATAATCCACGCGGAGAAGACAAGGTCCATTTCAAGATTTTTTAAATATTCACCAAACAAAAGAATACCTGTACAACAATAAGAAGGAACGTCACGGTCTGATCAGCATAATTTCGTCCGGTCGAAAACTTCGAAAGACAAAGGAATACGAAAAAAGGACGATAGGGAAGAAATAAACGAAACGGAATGGAAGTGTGACCGCTGGCCTGGTGGTACAATTAAAACGACATTAATTAATTGCTAGCCCAACAATGCATCTGGTAGGGGCATAGGTAAGAGAGGGCAACCGGGCCCCGAGGCCTTCATAAATTTACATGTCTTTCGCCGCGAGAATCATTTTTTACAGCCGTTAGGAGAGTGTCCGCGGTTGGTGTGCGTGCAGAGAGAAGCCGTAGACCTACAGCATAGCATGAGCTATATTACGAGTCCCCATGGTGTTGCTCATAATAACCATCGATGTCTCTCCAGGGGCATGGAAGCAGTCTCCAGCTCCGATCTTGTTATCTGTTTCGGCTCTCGATCCAAGTACTACTTTGGCCTGATCAACTTTAAAGCTCGATAATAGACACTTTTTTTATGTTCATCAACCTCGAATTAGGCGATTTTAATTTAAACATAACTGCAAAATTTTTAGCACGTTTCATTTTCATGTTACTTTGAAAGAGGCTTCTTTAATGCCACATATTTATCCATCTCTTATTATAATAACATTAATGGAATAGATAATATCGAAAACTATAATCAAGAGTAATTACAGGTACAATCTTTGGGCACTTAGTATTTGCAACATTTTTTGGTAAAATTAAGTAGTGTAAGGGAACGTCGTTAATAAAGCTAATTAATTACCAGTCAATAAAGTAATTTGATAAGGGTGAAATTTTTTATGTAATGCATATTCACAAGTGTTGATGTTAGGTTCTCATTCCAGCTCCTCAAATTATTATAATTTATAACCACATCTGAGAGCATAAGAATTATCCTATTTTTTGCATAATGAATGTGATTTTCAGGCTGGCCAGTTGTTTCGTTACTAAGAGAGAATGGTTATTTTCGTCAATAGCAACGTGGTTCGCTTGAAATTCGAAAAATTTCATATAGCACCCCTCTCACCGAATTTCTGCGAGCCGTATTAAAAGAGATACGCGATCGTAACGTGAGACTGGAACGTGGGTGGTTCGTTGCACAAGATCCGATAGGTAGTTATTTTTAATGTTGCCCCAGAGCGCGGTGAGAGAGAAAAAGAAGAAATTTATAATTGATACAGGTGTTATTGAATTTAATTATTTACTCTACGGTTGCTTGTGCGAAAAATGGAAACATTTCTTGACTCGATTAGATACTAACTTTTACTTTTGCATGGTACTAACTAAAATCTACTTCTCTCTACCGAAAGTGTACTTTTGGAAAATGGCGAATGGGTCTTTTGGAGCCGGCTTTGTTAATTCTCGATAGAACGTTACATCATGGCGAGTACTCGAGTTAAAACGAGGGTGGAGAAAACATCGTGTCTTCCTTTCAAAACAATGTCCCGGTCAGCCTGGTCAAAGTAATGTCGTGTCCTTTCTGGCCAATAAAAAGCCGCGCTCGCGACATGTTAGTAGCAACGCTTTTATTACTGCCTTTACGACGCTTTTCGGCCCGTCCGGCTGCTTGTCGTTGATCCAAAGAATCAGCCGATCGCTGCTCCGAAAAGCTTTCGTCCCGGAATTTCGACGGACCCCCGGCTCTCACCTACCATCGGGGCATATTTTATTTACGATGTCCTGCATTATCATCGAGCGGACGCGCGCCATTGTGGCCTACGTGTGCGTTATTACAGGGAGAGAGAAACACATAGAGAGAAATTTATGCGTGGGCGAAACGAGCAACCGAACCGCACAAAGTGGACGTATCTCGCCTCGCCTCGAATTAATAAACAGCAACAAATGACCGCCTACGTCCGCCCCTTTCTCCGTCACCGATTTCATCGTTCTGGTAGTCGATCCGTAAAAGATTCTTCCCTTCTCCTCTCGTTCTCGGTCCGGCAATCTCGCTTTCCCGCTCGCGTCCACGCGTACAAGTATCCGTTCGAACTCGCGTCCCTCTTTTTCCCTCCACCTCGTACCGTCTCCTTCGTCCTTACCCGATCCTGGACCGCCCGCGGTGATTCTCCCGTAGGCTTCTGGATTCTCCGTGGATCATTTGCGCGACGATCGTTACCGATCCCGAGCTATCCTACTCTCGACTTTTCGAGCCACGGTCATCGAACATTTGCGCGGAATATACCTTGTTTAGGTATTCACTTCTTTATTCGTATAGTTGCATCAATTTTCAAGCCGGGTTATTAACGATTCAGACCTGCAGCACGGATTTTATGTTTCAGTAAGAATGGTATTTTGAACAAAATTGAATGTATAAAAAAACAAGATTCTAAAAATATTAAAAAGAATGATCGCTATGGTTCTGTATTTGTATGAAACCAGAAGAACGATTCGGTTATACAAAAATAATTGGAGGTTAAAGAAGAACTTACGTTCCATTTATACGAGTAAAACGATACCGAGAAAAATCTCAGCAGCAAATAAATCGACGGAGTTTGAAAGGCTATTATTATACAGCACTAAAATCCTGCATGACTCAAGTCTACTAAAAATAAAAATTAAATAGTAAACACAGCCCACCCATTGTTGCCATAATTTTGTAAATTTATCGTGTAACTTTCCACCAGTATTTGTTTATTCGTACGTTGACTGTCTTACGAGTCACTGATGACTGACACCTATTATACTGTTGGTATAAGATAGAAAATTAAAAATTTCGATCTGAAAACTAAATTAGGGTTTCGGTATGTCTTACTACTGACGTCCGCTTCTACTGCGGTAGGCAATGTGTTAAGTGGTCAGACCACTTTAACCACTTAATTTCTCCTCTTTATTTTCATAAATTAATATTTTATTATCCTAAAAATAAGATACGGTACATACCCGAAATCGAAATTCAAACTGGAAATTATTTTACCGAACAAGCAAGTGTTTGAAAAATTTGTAATGTTCCATCGATTTTTATAAAATTTTGCATAAATATTTTTGAATACATTCTCTATCAACTACCTCGAACGATAGATAATTCTTCTCAGATTTATCACCGAGAAATGGGTGGCCGGTTGCCCACACGTAGGAAAATTGAGTGTCCCATTGTTTCACATTAAGCTGCTCCAGCTCTATCGAAATTCAACATCGAAGGGCAATTGCCTGGAGGCATTTCCCTTTGCGGGATAGAGGACGTGGGCACACGCACGGCACTGAATAATTAACTTCACTTTGGCCGCACCGGTTTTATCGTAATTATCATGCACATAACTCGTTGCCGCCAGTGCTGAGACGATCGATAGTACATCGCGAAAATGATCGACACAAACGGCGGTGGTGGTCGTATACTGAGTTCACTTGCTCGTTACGGAAAATAAATGGTTTGTCTTTTTGCCATTGATCGAACCATCTGCTGGCTGTATCTATGCACTTTACTAGACTTTGCTTCTTAACCCTTTCATTACGAAGGGGTTGAAGGCAAAACGTACGCTGTAAGTAGTTCTGTAGAAATGACATTCATTCTTTAAAAAATAATACAATAATTACTTGTGTGGAAGAGGAAAGACAGAGCATTTTTTTTTAATGAAATTGTTATTATGACAGGACGAAAAATATTTCCACGTCTGAACACTGTTTTGTTCAGCAAAAGAAAACGAAAGGAAAAAAGATATTTTCGATTGTTGTAATTTTAGAAAAAGAGCTTCAGTGAAAAATTTTGTTCAATGCGTCCGAACTGGTCGCAGATTGGATTTAGTAGATATTTTTGGATTACGCCTCGCTGGAATTCGTTTGAAAGAGATTTTACTGCGAAATTACGTCCACCAAGTCGATACGATGCTTGGACCGTAATTTTCGAAGGACCTAAGAATTTTGTACTTATAAATTATTGAACGCCAACGCTACCCCTAAACTGAGCCACGTATAAAAGACAGAAAAACAAAGTTCGCGTTTGGAATGTAAATACCGAGGCGGTCCGATAAATAATTCTTCGTACGATCGATGAACAGACGGTGGTTAAAGTACGTCGAACGGTTGGACGCTCTTGAGAACGAATATTGAATCGAAAGTTGACTCTCGCCACGATGCCCAAAGATGATTCGTCTTTTCCTCGACCTTCCATCGTGGCGTCCACGCTTTTTCGTCACGAAGTCGCGAGAGAACAAGCGGAGGTGGCATTGCGAAATCATTGTCGGGATAATAACAGACGTAGAACCGTCTGGAGGACCAATTTGCATCGGTAATTACCCGTCGTACGTCGTTAATAACTAATTAATGGGAGAGGTCCGGCATCGAAGTCGCACTGGTGTGACGTAATCGTCACGCGGGACTAGGAGACTGTTAATTGATCGACGATTAATCACGCTTCTCTAGCATCCAAGCCTTCTTCTCTTTCCATACCAAGTATGTAATTATCGCCGATTCGGCGCCAATCACCCGACGTGTCTATACTGGTTAACGGGAAAATTATTTTTTTAAAACATTGTTCGATGTAGATTGATAGGATACTAACTCGTTAGTATTTCTGGTAATTGGCATTACTGGCTGGAATGATGAAGTTGTAAATTAACGTAGATCTCACTTTGTTATTTGACACTTCGAATGATTCTATAGTGAAAACAGAATTTAAATATCTAATTAAAATTCTCCACTTACTACCTTAGAAATTAATACAATATAAAGCCTAATATAATTAGTACAATTATATTTGTTAATGTAATATAATATTGTTGTTAATCCTTCATACTAGTGATTTTAAATTATCAAACGATCTAAAATCATTAAAATAAAATCACTGATGGTCGGTATAAATTTTAGATTCGCCAATTGAAATGAAATTCTCAATACCAAGCAAATAACTATTGAAAGATTTATAGAGAATGGATCCAATAAATATTAATAATTACTCAGCTAATTTCTGGTAAAAGTGTTGGATGATTTATGCGTATCTATAATTTCGTAAAAATATCTGGCCGAAATTATGGCACCTTTACGACTTTCCAGAGTCGATATCCATAAAACTATCAGGCTTATGGATGTGTAAAATGTTTCCTTGCTAATATGGTAGGAGCACCGCAGTGTCATTGCAGCTAACGAGAAACTTATTAGTTCAAGGTTGCTGAAGTAATTCCGGGGCTGACTTCACGCTGAGTATATCATTGCTACCGGAACATCGACTGGAATCTTCCGATCGAATAACGGGTACACTTTTAAACACGAAAGCCAAATGATTAACTTCCTTCTTTCTAATAACAAGTTTTATAATATCGTCCAACTACCTCAAAATAAACCTTGTTCGTGGAATATTTAAATTTTACCTAAAAATTGAAAATTACTAAGGAAAAATCAGTATTCATGCGATAAATAACTTTGGAATTTAATTACTGGAAAAATAATAAGGCAAGAGGCTAATTATTAAACGCATTAAATGGAAGAAGTGAAAAAGTAATTTAGATTAACGTCAGCCAACATTTCTAATAATATTTTGGTACTACAAAGTTATATCTCTTCGTAATGTTTTAATAGAGAATCATACGAATGAATAAATTAATATTTATAATGATATTTGATCATCCAAAGAATAATTAATGATTGTGTCACTTTGACATTTAAAATCAGTGTGATTCTGATTTATGTATATTAAAGTTAATGATTAATTATCGTGTATGAGAGATGTCAAGATAGAACTGTGTATACATTTGCGTCATGTTCGCAATAATTATTCAATAATATTATTCTTCCTGAATATTCAAACTTGCATTCGCTTCCTGAAGAAAATCTTAGGTCTACTGTAAAGTTCTATCCACACGTATGAAGCGCCGATGCTGGGACCCACTGACAGGGTGCCCATTGTGAACACTTACACACAAATCGTAACTGATGAACGTGATTAGATATTGTTTGTTGAGCAACACTGATCGCCTTTTAAGTTTAAAACTGGGTTTTCCACTCAAATATTTCAACTACCCTTCTAGACGAATCCCATCGTCACAAGTATTCTTCAATTACCCTATTATGTTCCTGCTAATTAATTGAACATAAAACTGCTATTCTATACATTGTAGCACAAACCCCCTCAACAGATACCTGATGCAGTAATCATTGTTTATAAACTCGTATCTAAGAAATCTCAATGGCCCTAAAATGGGCAGAACTTTACAAATTAAAAAAAAAACTGTACATTTCCTAAAAGGAACGTAGCCATTATAAGATGAAATGGTTAATGGAATGCTTTCTTGTAGATATATCGTTTGATCTTATCACCCCCGATTAATCAACACTCCAACACCTCACTAAAGTCGCAACTATTAACGTGCACAATGTGTATGTATGTACACAAGATAAAATTCATACTCGTCTACATAGGGACAAGCGTGGTTCTTACTCTTGATTAGGGATGCATCCAAATCGAGCAATACCTCTGGCCGGCGGTACAGGGAGGAGGCAGCGTTGTTTCGGTCCTTGCGGATCGAGCACGTTCACTGGCCGTTTGAAAGCGTATCGCGTAAAGCGTTATCGCGCGAGCAAAAGCGCGATCAAAGAGGCGGATATCAGAAATTGAGATCGGTTGAAAAAATCGTGCGAAAGAAGAACGACCGGGGTGGCGCTGCCGTCGACGACGACGACATACAACGACGGCGACGACGGCGACGACGACGAGGACGACGACGACGACGACGACGACGACGACGACGAGAGGCGTCCCTCGCCCGACACACACACGTGGTGGGGGCGTCTGCGGCCGCTACAGCAGAACTAAGGGTTTGTTTGCCCCGTTGGGGGGTCTCGAACGGCTCCGCCACCCCACCAACCTTGCTATTTTGCATAGGGCCTGCGCGTCGAAGACGGCACACACCGCCACCCACCCTCTTATTCCGACCTGCAACGACGCTCCATCTCCTCGAGGAGTCCTTCTCCTACCCTCCCGTCCACTGGTTTCGCACGGGGGGCACACTTCGATTTGTCGAATCCGCGTTCCGCGGCTCTCTAACCTCCTTCGCTAGGGAAAGAGACCCTCCGCTTCGTCCTCCACCCTTCAGCGACACTTCCTTTCTCTCTTTCTCCCCTTTCGTTTCTTCTTTCTTTCCCCGCTTTTTTTTTTCTTCCGCCCGACCCCTCTCTGTCTCGTTTCAGCCGGGCTTCATCTCGTATTTCTCTCTTCCTTTCGTCGCTCCGCTCCGCTCCGGCTGCTTCTCGGGCTTCTTATTTATCTCGTTGCGCTGGCACAAGCTCGTCTCGGTCATTTCCACCATGGAAACGAAGATCGAGACGAGGAAATCTTTGAAACCTCCAAGATTTCGAGCTGCGGAGAGCGGTCGCTCGTAAATTGGAGATTGCGAGGTCGTTACTTCCTGCGAAGCGTCTGTTAAGATCGCTGTAGGGTGGGTGTTTGTCTTGCGAATATGAGATTAAGTCGAAAGGGGACTTGCCGTGGAGTAATATTGAATCGGTGATAGCTCCTAATGGAATTGAAGGCAATGAATATAAAATACGACGGATCTTTGTGTATCGTTCACTTGTTAATTATTAGTAAGGAACCAAGAATGAGATCACTGGAACAGCCACTCGAGCGAAGAAAACTATAGGTACTACTCTTGACTTAGGAAAAATTTGAAGTCAAAAGATTGGTTCATTTTAAATACAAAATTTTTATAATACCGCTATCAGGATTCATTTTAAGAATTCGAAAATTTCAAAAGATCATAAATACCTCCTAAAATATTCGTCCAAAAACTTTTCTCAATTTTTCTTTCATGCGAATTGTACTATTCCGCAAATGTTATGCAGTGAAATTATATTTCACGGTTGTTTAAAATACAGGTATCTTCGAATAGTATTCGTACCGACCGGAAATCCATCGGAAGATCCCTTAATTTATTCGATTGGTTCAGAAATTTCTCGATTGAAAATAAACCGTGAGAAAGAGGGAAAGCTAATCAACAGCTGCGGTTCCCTTCTCAGCGCGGCGAAAGGGTTGAGATTCAAGGGTTGGTCGAAAACTAGTTAACGCCTCCGCGTAATTAAGCAAAGCAAGAGCGTACTGTGTAGAGAGAAAGGTCCACGCTCCACCCAGGTTCCAACGAATGACGACAAGAGTGGTTGAACCCTCTCTGCAGAGAGGTCGACAGGCCCAGCCTCATTGGAGGTGGGTTGGTTAGCGCATGTATAATTAGCACGAACAGACAGGAGGGCACGGCGACGACGGGCAGAGGTGAAGGGGGGGAGGACACAGAATCCCGGTGCAGGACAGGGTGGAGCCACCCCGTCGGCGCATGTGCCAGCATCCCTTGGAACCTGGAGATATAATATATTCATAACGTAGCTGCTCGCCGCGCTACCCTCTCCGACGCGTTCATCCCTCTGTCCAGCGAAACCCATTCCCGATTCAACGTTGCGCAGTATTCCAACCTGACGGTTGATTAATCAGGAGATTCTAAGAACGTATATAGCACCGAAAATACCTTCAGACGATATTCGATTCTACGAAATTCCGACGTAATTGAATACGTTAGGGGTTGGAACGTTGATTGCGCGCGAATCACGTACTTGTTACATAGAAACGTTCACGTTCTCGGAATACCTCAGGTAATTCTTTCGTTCAGAAAAATCTATAAATTTCATTAGTTCACCGTTGCTTGTTAATGAATATCTCGAAGATATGTATGAATAATTCAGAATTTTGCTTATACGAATTGAGGGCAATTAATCATATTGTTCAAATAACGTTAAATTTCCAAATGAAAAATTGTTATACGCATTGTTGTTAAGAAAGCAATATAGTTGCTCTTTATCCAAGTAAACGTAAGAGAATCGTCGCGCCAGCAAAGAGTGTATCGTGTCTCGGAGGAAGAAAAAACAACCCCTGAACGTGTGTCGTGTATTTTGGTCCGGATCCTAGATAACCCGGTGTGCTTTTCCGGATGCTTGAGCACGACACATGTCCCGTCCGTCCAAGCTTTTCTCTTCGTCTGAGGAGCGAGGGTTCGTCGACGGACACACCAGCGGTGGATGCATGGGAAGGGAAGGAAGCGAGGGAAGAGAGCGTTCTGCGGTTTCACCCCCGGAGGACACGGTGTCATCAGGCGCAATTAGGGATGAGTCTCGGTCATCAACACGTATACCAAGCTTTCATCCTCGATGAGAACGTATCCGTGTTGCCTGCCGCGTAAACCCTCCCCTACCATTCTACTCGCTACTTACTCCTATCGCATTATTTCTTTCCTTAATTTCGTTTCATTCCCCCTCATGAAACTGCGACTCGATGTTTCGTTTCTCTTCTCTGTCAATTCATTCGCCTTCATTCGTTTCTACGAACCTCGTTGCAGTCTGACTGCGCCCGTACGATCACTCCCGTTATACGTCTTTGACGCAATTATACTTTGGCTCTTATGACGTCTCGTTAACTCTGCCAACCCCCTGGGGGGAGGCTGCATTATCGCTCCGCCATCCACGGCTGGAAACCACGCTGCTCCGTCCTGATGGGAGCTACGCGTAAGGCTTCGAAATCAAGAAATATATTACGGTAAGATCTGTCTATACGCGAGTACGGACCAACTGCAAGCGTATAAAGAGGACGAGTCAAGAACCTGATATGACGTAATCATTCGAAAATCAGTTGAAGAGAGAAGTGAGAATTATTTAGCATCAGACGACTGGTCGGGAATCAGAGAAATAATTAATTATATCCTAGCGAAATGGATTCAGATTGATCGACTGCACGACATCGTTTAAATCTATCTCGAACTCTACAACGATTCTTGAATATTCAAGTCTGAAATAATAATTATAACGACGTAAGTAATATACGAGTGTCTAACGAATTTCAGTTGAATTATTCGACACAATTGTTTATCGACACGATTGGTTAAAGAAAAAAAGGTACGGTGAGCGGGTAATCAGCGAAATGGACGCAAGGAAAGTAATCAGCCAAGTCCCTTTCGTTGAACAAATTGATCTTTCTATGTAGACAGAAATTTGTGGTAAGGTGTGTGATAAACAGCCCCGTGTTGTTTCTATTGTTCTGCGAAAAACGTCGTTATGCCGTATGCATGTACGATTACAAGCGCAGATAGTGGTAATAGCAAGTGCAAGCGTGACATGCTACACTGCAAGAATTTCCTGCAGTACAGACGTTTATTGTTCTACGGGGGTAACTAGAACGTAAGAAACACGAATTCTACCACCGATTGTTCTGAAACGTTTCTTTCAGGTCTGCTGCAACGCTCGCTAAAAATGTATCATTGGTAGTGCTATAATGACGAATCGTTATCGTATCTTTAACCCTTGTGCACCGTTACGCGTTAAATTGCTTCGAAATGGAAATTCAATGTTTAATCATTTTTTTTTTTCTTTTTCGTCAACAACGGTCATAAAATAAGAAAAGTTAATAATTCCCACAGTCTCATTGGGAGAACGTATTAAGTCTCAAGCGAAGCACGTGCAGTAACCGTGCAACATTTATGTAAGTATGTGTACACACATGTCAGAGACGCTTACGCTTACGCGGCTGTGTTTGGACTCTCAACGTAGAAAAAGGATTGCCGGTCGAGGCTCGATGTTTTTAATAAGCGGTCGACATGTAGCACGTACTAGATATTACCAGAGGCCAGCCATTGCATTTCCCTCTTCCCCTCTTAGAGGGTGTTCTCCCATCCTGATGACGGTCGAGACGGTGAACTCGCGGAGGGAGACCATAAGGGGTGCTCTACGTACAGTATGGTCTCTAATTAACTCACACCCACCTGACGAAGGTGCACGGTGTCCCTCGTTCAAAGTAGACGAGGTTCACGAACGTAAGGGCAACCTTCGTCGTCGGCTAGGTTAACTTGTACGGTCGAACCACTGGCTTGGGCTAATAATCTGGGGAAAATTTCATTATACCCTCGCTAATAATTCAACCCACCCGGTTTATAAGTTTTACACCGGAGTTCCAACGTTTCAACCTACCGTGGATACTTTGGCTTGAGTGTAACTTGTTATCTTTCTCGATAATACGAATTTAAAGATTGAAAATACAATTTTTAATTGAAAATTTTCATTTCTGACGATCGTTCTGCTGATTACCGTGAATGTATGGTACAAAGGTTATCGAGATCGCAGGTATGTTTTTCATCTATCTGTCCGTTCATCCCGCTCGTGATTAGAGTGCAAACGCACATTAGCACGGTTGTATATACATATCTGGCGTTCTCGTCACGCTTTATCGTCGCGGAGGCGCGAGGACGTTTCTTAGGTATGTAATTCATGAAAAGAATATTCAATGGAAATGCTTGGCCATTGGCAATGGATATGCTCGACGTGCACCACATTGCAATTTACGACGATCTAATCGCGGCTAAAGTTCAGGGCCGTGCAGGCTACTACAGGCGCCCGCCTTGGTATTCTAATATTTTCGTACGCTCTCGAGAACTGTAACCCAGAAGCGAGACGTTGCGCGTCTAGACGCTGGCGAAACGCCATTCATCAATAGGAGGAATGATCAATGAATGCTTTTTGCAATTGGCTACGCTAGCCTTTTAGTGTACGCGCAATAGTTTGCGGCTCGAATATAACCGTGACATGATTTTTATAGTTAATGACTTTTCTCTTATTACAATTAATTAATTTGATAGAAATTCAAATACACCAAGAGTATAAGTTGTAATAATACGAAGAAATAATTCTGAGCCAAAAATATCTCTACCAAATTTATGAATTAAAACAAATTGGTAGTTCTAGTATTAAAGATTAAGAATTGCAATTTAGGATAGATCTGTATCATTCACAAAACCTCAGCGTTGGAGTAAAAAGCAGTTCTGAACTGCTTCTATTTCCACCCAGGAAGAACAGTCCGTTAAAGAAACAGTCAGAATTTCCCAACGTAGCTGTGCCTTCATCAAGCATCGTCTACTGTATCACATTAATAATATTGATTTCGAAAAATACAATCAGCCTGGTTCTCCCTTCCTTCGCTCCCTTGTCATCTTTGTACAAACTCTCCCAGCCTGTTTGGCATTATCCTTCCTATCACATCGGAATACTTATTATCAAAGCTGTGCCTCTGTTCGTTAATCACAAAGAAAACAGGATCCTTTATCAATATCAGGGTTGTTTTCACCCCGTAACTTCCTTCTTTCCCTGCTCATTTACACGCTAATGCTTCGCCTTACTTAACCAACCGCTGTTTCGATAGATTTATCATTCGATTCGGAATCCGCCGGTTGTATTAGCACTTTTCGCTGTGGGATCACTCAAGAATTTATAACGGTTATTTTCCGCGGAATAATTCCTCGCGATCCTAACGACTAGTCGTCTCTCGGTGTCCATAGTCGTTTGAGTTTTGATAAATTACACGAACCCACGCTGATTCGTAGATTTATGGTGGCCCCGGCTCGATAACGATCTACATCGTTAATTAATGTAACAGTCCTGATCGGTTGCAGTGATACTTTTTTTTTTCCATCGCTTCTGTCACCTTCCTTCTCATCTCGCTGGCTTTCCTCGTTTATCCTTTTTCTTTTCTTAATCATTCGCTCGTCGCAATCAACGTTTCCTCGGGTACCAATGAATCGGAAGTTAAGTGGGTGCCGCAAAATCGATATCATTTTACACTTGCAGCGATTAATGATGTACGAGCTGGGCTTATAACGTTTCATACATCAAATCGTCGTAATTAATGTTTCTTTAGTCGTGAACTTCCATCAAGGTATTACTGTACTTTCAGAAGTTTCTTAGATACCGTAGGTGTTTTGTGGAACGTACACTTTTTCCACTGGATGCAATTTTTTAATATTAAAATATATTGAAAATTGTGCATACAGGGTGATTGGAAAATAGATGGCCCCCTCTTCTGTAACACCATACTTGTAAGAGAAGTGCCAATTAAAATTTTAATAATATCATTTTCTAAGTGTTATCATTTTGTAATTCTATGAATATAAGCTATCATAGAAAGTTCAATTTTACTAGATACGAGAAATCATTCTACACCCTAATTCATTGTTATTTTAATAATGGTATTTGTGTGGCGAGCAACAACTACTTCGAGAAACGTCTATTTGTCCTCTGTTTATTAAATACAATCCAACTTTCACTTGACTTTCTAAAATACTTGTGTACATATTACATTTACGGTTATTACATTGTGAACTTTTCATCCCGACTCGATATATACTAAACAAATCAAAGGGGTCATTTTGATAACTAAACTTCAAAATGTCCATTTCTTTTGTATATTGCTTGAAAGTATGTTGTAAGAATGTACTGTTAAATTTTGGCAACAAAATTGGAAGTAACTCGATTTTAAGTCCTTTAATTGATGCTGTTAATTAATTATCGATTTCCTCCGACGATATAACGTCGGAAAAATCCAATTAAAACTAGTTCTTTGAACATATCAATAGAAAATATATATACTTTTTCACCTACAACCAATGTAAATGGTGTTCACTGGCCGATCAGGACGGTCGATTTCGAATTCGAATCTCGAGCTGTTATTCCTCGCCTCGGCCGACAATTCGCAGAACGATTAATCATATTAATTGCACGTAGCCCGACCAAGCCGGCTCACGGGGCACCATGAGCTTAAACTGCTTAATTATAAATTGTAATTAGCGCTCGCGAAGCCGTGCAGCTTCGATTAATTAACGGGCCAGCCCCCCACTTTGCCGCTCGGCCGGGGACTCTTAATTATTAATTGCCGGGACCAGAAGCGCGCATCCGGTTGTTTGTCGCGACACTTCGTTCCCTCGATCCTCCCTTTTCTTTCTTCCTTTGCTCGTGACGATCGTAAACGCGTTTTCATGCTTCATCTTTCTTCTACCATCGCATCGGGTTCTCATACCTGCCAGCTCGGCCAGTTAGTTTGTTTCACCGACTCCCCTTCCCACCTCCCCATTTTATTATATTCTCAGATTTATAACCGTGTCGTGGAACGGATATTTATCGTACTATTCACAAAATCCAATGCGTCTTTTAGTTGTTCCCCGCGTCTCGAACTCGGGTGGAACTAAAGTAAACGTTCGATCGTACACCATGCTCTATATTCTGGATTTCGTGTCGGATTGTGAAGAATGAAATGCTTGCAGTAACTAGGTTCGTAATGTTTACGTACAGGAATGAAGTGGCTACCTGACCATCAGATTAAGAATCCAATTGCTTTCCTTTGTTTACGTAATAATGGGAGATATCGATTAACAGGAAGAATATTAAGTTCATACCTCATGCAAATTCTGTCGTGTTTACAATCTTTCAATCACTATTTTTTTCTTTTTTTCTTTTTACTGTTTAAATATTATTTCTGAAAGAGATTTTCTATTTATCAATAACACTCTGGTTCACAATCTTTCTAAATACTAAACAAATGAATATCAAATTGTCGTACTTTAATAATTAGAATCTGGTTAATTAAACAATTAGTAAATTAATCTCCTGCTCTAAATTTATATTTTATAAATAATGACATCTTACATTTCAGAACAAAGACATTTCATTATATTATAATCCAGCAGCATCTTAAAATCGCGTGGCTTGCGGTAAGTTACGTCTTTTGTGTTCAATATCCTATGCACTACGTGCTGCACGCGGTGCATTCAACGCGGAATGAATTGTGGACACGACTTCTCTCGGCCAATTTTGCGGTGCATTCGATGAACTTTCTCACACGTAGCTCGCGTTGCACGTGCCTACTCGTGCGAAAACGCTCTCTGAATATTACCTCGGATATGTTCCGACGATGAGTTTTAAATGAACAATCACGGATTAATAAGTCGACATTATTCCGTGGAATTCGATGATCGATTATACCTTTTCGATAAATCACAAACAACAGTACGGGTTTCAATATTCATACGACAGATACGAAAATGAATTTACATTCCCGAGTTTCACACTTCATTCGTTTAAAACTGAAATTCGAATAGGATAACGGAATTCGTTAGAGAAATTTGTAGATTGAACGTGTGTAATTAATAACCGACTCGAGGACTTAACGCAGCAATAAATTATTATAGGTGAGAATCATTAGGGTAATGTAATTTCTACTACTGCCGTTAGCTTGAATAGAGAAGCAAAATACACTGCAAACACGTGAAAGTTTAAAATTAAGAGGAATCAATATAATAAGATAAATTACTTATACTGTTTATATTCGACACTTGTATTTCTTGGTCAAAGTATCTCGTCTACTATTTTTATATTTCTAAAAATATTTTTAAGCATTTTAAGTTTAAACAAAGTTAAAATGTCTGTCCTATACAGGATATATAAGTTTTATCACTTTTCTGAGATCTTTGAAAATCTTAGTTGGGACAATTGAGATAAGGGTAAGAGCGTAGAACTCGTCGAGATTTCTTAAGAAGTAGTAACAAGATTCTACTCGTAGTTAAGAACTAGCCAATCGATGCCGCACGATCTACTCGAGAGATCGAAAATATTGCTCGCGGCATTTCGTTATATATGTGTCCAGCTGGCGCGACCGAGGGAGGCTTAATTATCGGCTCGGGGCCGCAGCAACGACAAGTCGCGCGGCACTCGCTGGACAATTAACGGGCCGAGTGTTTACAATCTAGCGCTTAGCGACGGCAAATGGCAATCAAGCAGGCCAATTAATGAGCGGCCAGCTTCGCCTCGAACGTTCTGAGCTTAAATTCCTTAATTTGTGGCAATTATGCGCGGCCCAGTAATTAGCCTCGCTCGTTCGTCGAAGGGTAAAGCCGGTCTTTTATACGTGACAACCCGTATCCATTGTGTAAACTGATAAAAAAATTCATCTAACGATGACATTTCGAAGCTGCTTTGAAATAAGTTCTATACGAAATTCTTGTCTCATCTAACCAAACCTAGATCTTCCCCAGGATTACCCAACCTAACTTTTAAGTACGGATGTGAATGGCGGAATCTCCTTCACCCATATCGACTTCTTCTTTATGAAACGCTAGAGTACACGACACTGTACCTAGCCGAGTTAGAATATTTTTAAAAATATGTAACTGTTCCTCGTTCATTTTATCGCTTAGGAGATATCAAGAGCGAGTGTTCGCATATTTGCACGTGAACGCTTAGGGATATTAGAACGCAGCATTCAAATAAAATTGACGGTCGGGCGCGAAGTAAAAACGCGATCGCAATTATTGCGCTACTTCATTAGCTGATGATCAAATGCATCCGGCAAAAACTTCGACAACGTTCCAGCGCCGTTCATTATAGCTCATAAAGTGCTCTCTTTCCGCTTATGTGTTCTGTATCCTTAGCTCAAACTGCCTCGCTTCCAATAACCGAGCGATCTCATTTGATCCTGGCACGAACCTCAAAATGGTTTATCATAAACTCGTTTAAATGATCGAGAGGGGGAGAGAAAAATGTTTAATCACGGAAGTTGGCTCGCACTAGCCGGCCTTAGCCGCAACGATTTCGCTAAATTATGTTGAAACAAAATTTTCCTTACAAGCAGGGAACGCATGGTACTTAAGGCACAAGCGATGCGTTTATGGCACAAATAAATTCCCCCCCCCCCTCGTATATGAAACAGTTTTTAACTAATTTACCGAGGCGATTCTGTTTTTTGACTTGTGCTCCATGGGCAGTTAGACGGAAACATCCTTGTTTACAAACTTGATTCTAGTTATGTTTTAATTTACGACCGCGGTGTACGTAATGACAAAAAAGAACAGAGGTTCGATGATCATTAACGAGAAAATTAATAACGTCAGAAATAATTGAAGCCGCGTGATCTACGAACCTTGAGGTAAGACATTCGAGTTTCCTTCAGGGTTTCCATCACAATAGAATTTATTCATTTACTTCTTGCTATTTCTATATTTATATTTTGTTATTATTTTAAAATACGGCAATTGGAATGTATTCTAAGAAATTCTCTAAAGATAGGTGTAGGTTGAAACGTGAACTGGCATCGAGGTCAGCGGTGACCTCGGTTCTAATTAGTAAATTAATTAGAAATAATTCAAAGTGGGAAAAGAAGGTTGGAATTTACGATATTTGATGTGTTATCTCAACGAGACAATTAAACGTACAGGTGACGTGGCACGTAAACTTTTCGCCCCCAATTCTTTCGATACTCACAGGTCGATTTGTCTTTGTGTGAGTAGTTTATGTTAGCCGTGAGCGGGTTAAATGTGCGTGTACCGGGCTTTAGTGACGCGATAATTACCGTACGAAAGTGTTGCTACGAGCCAATTATTGTGAAAGGATCTGAAACGCTGCCAGTCCTGTAGCTGCTAGCAGGCCGTGCACAACTTTTATCGCCGGAATATCAGCGGCGTTATTCAGGTGTCGCGTAGTTATTTCGGGTATGTGCCTGTATCCTTCGCGTCAATCATGAAACTACTCTCGCTTTCGCATCGATTACGCCGGTATACTACCACTTTTTCCACTTTAATGATTCTTAGCCGATGAAAGGGAAATTAGTTGAAAATAAAATTATTTATTATAATTGGGATAATGTGAAATGTGTTTGAATCATACTAAACTAACTGTCATTAAGGATTGCTAAATTAGTTTTAGACTTTTAATTTCCAAGTTCGTGAACACTAAAACCACAATTCTTTCTTTTTTTTTTTTTTATTGACTTCATTTTATCATGCACGAAACTGCAGAAACCGGTAATCGAATACCTTTGCTTTTATTATCAAACTAATAAAAATAAGTCATTTAAGTCTTTGATACATCGATATTCTGGAAGGTCAGAGTCCTTAATATATTTAAGCTTGTAATTTTATATTCAACGTGGTGTGAATTTAATGATATTTTTATCGGCAATTTGTATGCGTATAGTCACCGATTCGAAGATTTTTTACGAATGAATCACCTTCGGTCGAAGCACCAATGTCTCTACTCGAATCGCATAGTCAGTGACACCTTTATCCCTCTCTGTTTTCTTTTCTTCTCCAATTCTAGTAGACTATCGGTGATTATACCACTATTAAAAATTCCAATAAATCGTGTTCAATTCATTCGTGCTTCTCGAAGGAACGATTTCATCGAACATTCATTTAATCCTTTTTATAGATTCAGAATGCTTCCCGCGAGGTAATTAAATATTCCGTCACGGTTTTTCCATCGGGAATTACTTCATCAAGACAACGTCTTGTCCTTGCTGGTCCTATTTTAAGGTCATTCCCATCGATCGATAGAAAATTTAGCCAAAGAAAACCGCCTATGAAAATCGGTCAGATTTTAGAACAATAAAATTTGTGGGGCAAGGTGAGGGCACGGTTGGCGAGTCTTGCAATTCCATAAAAGGAATTAGTCATTTTTGATTCGCTGCAATGTTTCCTGCTTCTTTATATGCGTGCATAATTTAAAGGTGGCGTAATGAAGCTACGCGTTCGGTACGGTGTTAATTGACGGGGAGACGATTACGGCATATCGTGAACAAGACGCTTCGTTAGTCATGATCTGCGTCATTTGCCTCGCTCGAAGGACAGATGCGATGTCGAAGCGTTGATGAAACGCGACAGCATATTTCCGATGGACATTAAAGGACGACCGAATCAGAGTGAAATAGATTTTAAGAGAAACTAAGGAACGAATTTATAATGATTTATGAACTAGAGGAATCTTATGAAAAAAAAAAAAAATGTTGCAACAAAATTAGATTTTGTAATTCAACGAGAGGTTTTTTATCTTCTAGAACGAGGCAACAAAAATTTATAGGGTACATGAACGAATTGTTTAACGAAAACCAGACTGTTCGTGTCAGATATCTCACGAAGATGGAGAATAGCAGCGATTAATGCCGGTAAAAAATAAATGATCGGTGAATAATGCGGAGCAGAAGATAGATCAGCCTGGAATTTGAGAACACATACAGGGGTGGGGACTTGGCAATAATATTTAAAAATAGAGACGACCAGACACGAACGATGGCGAAGGAAATAATAATAATAATCTTTGAAATTAAGCCGAGCCTCGAGATGCAGGAAAGTTCGGTAGCTGGCAAATTCAAAACGTTTCGCAACAGGTGTTGTGGAAATTTGGTACATCTACGAGTGAAACTTAAGCTGTGCAATCGTGTAACACAGGGAAACACTTGTTGCCAACAAGTTAGAAAGGATGATACAAAATGGCCAATTTTCAAATTGAACGAAAAAGAACGATTCTTGCATATCATTATTCTGTACACCCTAAAGAATTCGGAACTAACAATTGTATACCCTAAGTTGAAGAAAAATATGGAAGACAATCCTTGAACATTATAATTTTCTACCCGAACCTAATACTACTTGCCATCTAAAACGTTAATACAATTATTGTAATCTTAATTAATTTTGACTCATTGAACTTGAGCACCCCTGCCATAAAAATTAAACCGAATCGATCAAATTAAGCATAGTTTAATTTTTCAATAATGGAAACACAGAAACAGACTTTAGAAATAAAAGCAACCGTTTCTGTTTGCTTTCTATGTGGTCCGCGTGTTCGTTCGATCGTTAATTGTGAAACGCATCTCCGGGATGTGGTGCATTGTAACGGTTCAACGAAATGAAACGTTTTCGAACACCAAAAATGGCGTTGTCTTTCGGAACGATAAAATAATTGTAGGTCGTTAATCCTCCCACCCCGGTTACAGTTAACAATAAAATTATTTACACCCGAAAGCAAACCGATCCGCTGATTCATTATGATCTATAGACAACGCTTTCTCTCTTTACGTCGTGATTTTCAGAGTGCCGGGTCTTGCTAGTTTCTACTTGATCACTGGATCATGGTTCTACAAATAATGATCGTAGCTCGTGACTCCCTTGATCATTATTCCCTCGTGTTTATACCTTTTGTTCAATATCAAATCAGAGTTCCTCTTCCATAAAGTATATACAATGGAATATCTTTCTGATAATTATATTCAAGCATTGAATTATTATTACCAGACCCCTGATATTCAAGGATTGAGTTATTATTATTTCTACTAAACATAAATATCTGCGTTTTTTCTGTGTAGGGCACGCTCTTGCAATTATTCAAAATACAATAATTTTATTTTTCTATTCCGCTTTTTCACGAGCTTAAAATTATCTTTTTAACGATGCCGGTCATCGGTGACCCCAATGGTATTTAATATATTAAATGGCACTGCTTAAAGGGCTCTTTTTGAATCCTTAACAATAGCCTTAAAATAATTTCTTCGTCCTCCCAGTCTCGTTTAATCAATTACATGGCCGAATCTCCATATACAATTCACAGATTACATTTAATAAGCGGCTCGAAGGTGATTCAAATTTAGATTGGAAACATAAATCACAATTTTAATTTCGTCCCTGTTTGATGAGGTCAGCTTCATCTTGAAATTTATTGTATTAACGCAATCAAGGCTATTTTCTTCAAATTGTATGCAACAAGATTTCCATGCGTTCAGACGCGATTCTAGGCGGTATATACGGTTCGGTAAGGTGCTCTCGATCCAGCCTTACAGCGGAAGAAAACGTGGGAACATCGTGGCGCGATAATTCGTTCCTTTATCTCCGCTTCGGAATTACGCAACGGACGATTCGAGCGTGCGCGGCGAGCAGCGACGCAGTCTCGTGAAAACGTTCCTACCGGAAGTGCGTACTTTAATTAAACGCCGTTTCCTGCCTGTCATTAGCTCGACCGTTTACGGAGTGGAGCGATGCGCGATTAGAGCATAGTGTCGGCGAGTATTTTGGAAGCAAACCTCGTCGCGACTTCGCGTCATTCAGGGACCTCCGCGAGGATCATTCAGCTATCCGGACCTTGTTTACACTGATACAAGAACGATGGTATTTAAGTGTACCGTGGAAATTTCTGGCAACTATGTAGAACGTGGCTGATGTTACGCCAACTAAATATCCGCGAATGCCTTGAGCTATTCATTCAGACCCAGCGTACATTCGTGTCTCGTCTATCAGAAATTCTTCGGTCGGTTACATTGTCCGCTTCCGCTAATGGAAGCTGCTCAAAGCTTTTTCGACGACGATATTTCTTATATGACGCGCTGTCGCGATCCTCTCTGGTAAAGAGAAAACGTTCATCTCAACTATTCGCGCTCGTTGAATCATCCGAACTGGCCAGTTTAATGAAGAACGACGTTTTACAATGGATTTACTTCTTCATAAGTGCTGTAGGATTCCGTAGTTACGAGGTATCATCAGTTGCATTTTACATTGTTCCCGGTTACTGGATATGTGAATAAATTTACATTTATAATCGCGATAGTGAAAAAGAAACGAGCCATCCTTTCCTCATGCGTTGACACTTATAATGTACGGTGGATCGTTGAAATAGCAATAACTTAAATTTTATTTTAGACTCCTCTTCTGTGTTTTAGACTACTCGTTTGAATAGTATTTTTGCAGAATCGATTAAATCCGCAAAACGAATAATGAAAAAATTGATAAATTTTAAAAACTTAAGCATCAATTAAGTGCTTACCAATAAATTTGAAGAAATTCAAAAAATTTGAGAACCTAATTGTTTATAAGTTCGTGGGTTTGGGTCACCATTAGGGACCACCTGTGGCCGACACCATGAATTGAATATTATCAACTAATTTTCAAATATTATATTATTTACACTAGGTATCGAGGGAAAAAGCGTAAATTTAAAAAAAACAACGAACGTATTCTGAATAATTGCATGTGTCTTAACACTCATGGCTGTTTCTACTGCGGCGCTCAACAGAATGGGGCCGCAGTACAGTAATTTGTTTTAATTGAAACAAAAATATTTACGACTCCTATTTCCGATTATTAAATTTTCTGTTGATACAAGCATGCTATATAGTAAATAAATAAATTTTTATACAAACAATTTGAATTTCATAAAAATTCTAGTATACTAAATAAATTTTATAAATCACACTTAAAATATAAATTAAATAAAATAATACCTATGTAATAAATAAAATAACATCGGCATAATATAACATGCAGTGTAACTGCTGTGTAACTCTGATGAATATTAATTAAAAATCTTATAATTAGAAGATGTCATCAAAGCATTCACTTACCGAAAACAGGTGACTTCAAGTCCACGTTGTGGCAACGATTTCCGAAGCACCAAGGATACTTGTTTCGTGACCGAGGGTGGGTCAACAGTTTCGTGTCACTTTCTGGAGCACGCACGCGGTACCAACTTTTTGTCGATTCTTCAGGTAAATCACCGAGTCACCGAGTCACTAAACCGCGTGAGTCATCATAGACAATTTCTCGATTAACCTAAGATTTCTATCTCTTTGTTGTTTAATAAATATTATTAAATATACGAATTGTTATAATACTGTTAAACCGTTAAATAGCAAAAAGCTATAGAATTAATTTACAAGTATCCCTAAGCGTTTTGTTTTACACTAGACGTTTACCTCGGTATATTAAAAAAAAGAAAAACACTTCCGGTGACATAAAGTTTGACGAAAAATTTTCAGTTACGAAAATCTCTAGTGAACGAAATATAGGGGAAAAAAGCCTAGTTTCCCTGGTAAATGTTTTATTCACTATTCACTTCTATTTATAACACTAAAAGACACCAACTTTCTCTTTTGTCGATAAAGAGTGCGTCACGAAGACAGTTCCGCGACATCGAATTCGAAGCGTTCAACGAATAGTCGCGTTCAACTTAACGAAAGAACGAACTCGAAGCTCGCGCGACGATCCGAGCATGTCTTCGACACGAATACGAAGCTTCGCCATTTTCATGGTTAAAGTTTGACGTCTGATTGGAAGGATAGTTTTATACTTAGAAAAGAAACAACCGTCTAGAAGACACCGGCCGAAAGACGCAACGTCATATGGGGTAAAGACGTTGGCCTAGATCAGGATCGCCACGTGATGACATGATGACGTAGATCGACACTCCATCTTTAATCTCATGGTCAAACGAAATCGTTTCGACGTTTACCGTACCGGTTTCAGGGGGGCGGTAAAGCGCCCTCTTAAGGATTCTAATTTCTAACCACAATATTTGATAAATGATTAGGTAGCTTACTGTAGTTGTCACTTAGTTTCTAGAAGCTACTCCGAATGATTTAATCGTTCCAGACGACGTTATTGATGAATTTGGTTCGAGTCAATATACGCTTCCCATAAGATATGTAAATACGAACGTACGTATTTCTTCATGTTGTTTCTCTAGTCTGTCGAACCACTACAACCACAACAGCGTCAAGATTCTTCGACACGATCCTCTTGTTCGAACACGTAGCTCGAGGTTCGAATGTTATGTATCCAGGGAGAAATGCGGAGAGACAATTGACGGTTTGGCGCGGTAAAACTGGTCGTACGGTGTTCCAGAATACGATGAAAAGACGCGCGCGATATCCTGGTTCACGATACGGAGCTAAACTCACGTGGCGGTGTGGTTCGAACCCTCATCGACGGTAACCACTTCCTCGAAGTTTCGGCCAATCAGCGACGAGCCAGGATACCTCAAGAGACGATCGTCGATGCTCGTTGGCTTTCGGCCGTGCTCGGTAGCAGTTCGTCTTCGTTCCGCTCACGTGTGCCGCGTGCTCGACGACGTACGGTCTGTGACTACTTTTCGGACGTGTTCTCGAGGACGCTTCGGGACACACGGTCGTGACCAGTCCTGTCAGCGTAGCTCGCGACCAGGACGGCATGGATTACGTCCAGGAGTATACCGTGGTCCTGGTGCACACCGTTTTCTTGGTTTCCGTGCGTGAAAGCACACACTGCTTCGCATCGAACGTGCGCCTCGTCCAGCGTCCGACACGATACTACCTCTCTCCCCTTCCTCTCTTTCTTTCTCACTCTCCCTACGCCCCCTCCACGGACACCGCTAGCTCCGTCTCACTCTGGTCGCGATTTCTGCTTGAGTAGGGACGACTCGTGGGGAGAGACCTGGTAGCCGCTCATTAAACAAACGCCTCGATGACGTCAGGAAGTATCGCGGGACCATCGAAATCAATCGCTCCGACTAGAGACAGTTGTATTGATCCATCGATCCTCCCCTTCGTTAGACTTACACTTCCGTCAATTTCTATTCGGTGGTTACTATCACCCTGTGCACCCTGGACTCGGTGCTAGCTTGGGAATTAGCGTTTGCATCATTGGATTATAGTATATAGTAGTTTACATTCATGTATTTATACATATTTTGAATCCGCTACGGCTATCTTTGCCAGGAAAGATTTTCCTAAATAAAATAATTTTATTCATCAGAGTTTATTTGCAATGCAGTATTTTGGCATTTAATTTATAAATGTTTAAATTTTGTATTGGACAGTTATAGGCGTTCATAGTACAGAGCGATCATTTTGTAGCGGCTGACTGTAGACGTTCGCAGTAGCGTAAGTCTTTGTGGTCAGACTTCGTTCCTAGTAGAACTACTACTGCTGTGCCATTTCTGTACGTAGCTTTTAATCTAAAGCTTTTGAAATGTTTTCGTTTATTTTTCTTCATTTACATTAATCTGACGATACAAAATCTCATAATAAGAAGTTAAAAACTTGCAATATATCGTCCTAAATATAATTATTTTCACAATATTACGCTTTGCTCTCAATCAGTAAACTGTGATGTTGGTACCCATAGTGTGATCTCTATATTTATACCCGACGTTGGTGACGTTCGTTAAACAAACATCTCGATGACATCAGAAAGCATTGGTGAACCATCGAAAATCGCTTGTCACTATTAGCGACAGTTACTGATCATTCGATCCTTCATGCGGACCAACTCACTGTTTGGCTGCTGTGCTAACACCGTTGCTCGATTTATTCTGATTTGCTGAGGGAACTATTGTGATCTACATCGGATTCGTACCGTTCAGTTGGCTCTTGTAAACTATGTTACACATTTTAACGCCTCGCTGTTCGCTAATCGCCTGGTTGGAAAATTCTCGTTCTCAAAATATTCTGCTAATATAGATTAGGATTTTCAAAACAAAATTCACTTTTACATTGCTTTATTTCAAACATAAACTTTGATGGATTAAAAATAATAACGGTAAAATAGCCATCGTGGTTCAATTTGGCAGAAAGCCCATATTTTTTTTTAATTTCTATTACACCTCGTCCTTCAATGGTTTGCAATAAACTGTAGGTGTACAAATTGATTGTTTTATCAACTGTATACATACGGATCTATTTTCACGATAAGTTTTATAAGATAGATTAATTAAGGTGCAAAGTTTCATTAATATTATTCCATTGCCAAAACGGTGCAGTTTCTTGTTATACAGTTGAATAATGGTTTCCGTGACCGCCACGCAATCGCAGCACTCCGTATCCTTGATTTCTGTTCCAGCGAAGAAAGCGCGGAGGAGGCTGGTAGCGTTCATTAAACAAACGCCTCGATGACGTTAGAAATAACCGCGCTCCCCTTGAAACGTATTCCCGTGATTCGCGTATGCTAATATTATTAATTCTAGATGCGTCTGTCTCGTACCTCTTCGCGCGCAATCAAAGAAATTCATCAAAACGTTCATCAATTTTCAATGCTCGACATAACGCAAAAAGTGTATAAAGGATCGAGCAATTTGATTCCCTTAAAAATTCAATTTTAATTCGTCGAGAGATTCGAGACAAGCGGCAAGAGACAGATAGCTGAGAAGACACGGTCGTGGGTGGTCCATTCAAAACGTTCGTAGCTACTTGGAAATGGATTTTGCTGCGTCTACTACATCCACTGCTATTTAAAGATGAAGCATACGACGCTCTAACCCCTTCTTTTTTCTTCGCACGCTGTCGCCCCTCGCTCGCTCTCTTTCTTCGTTCAGCACGTGACTCGTGAGTGGAAAACGCCGTGAGTGCAAAGACACCTTTCACGCGATGCTATCGGTAATAATCACCAGGGCGAAAGGTCTCGCCACCTAAGACACTGTTTCGTATCGTTGTTTTACAGCCGGAGTTATAATAACAGGTTGTAATTACTTCGAATAACTCGTTGTAATTTCATGAAATTTTGCGAAATACAGTTATCTGCATCTACGTGCTTTCGCTCACCTATTACGTGTATGTCTAGCTAGCAAAATCATCTCATAAGTGTCACAGATTATTTCACAGCAATAGGTGAATAATTATAAATTTATCGACAATTTATCGTTTATAAAAATTTGAAAGAAAATCTTCTTGAAAATAATGAAAACCTTTGCGTATCACTGATGCAACTGACACAGCGCGCTGTAATTGCAATTATTTAAAATACAATAGTTCCGTTTCTCAGTTCAAGCTACTCATTCGTTATCTCGCGTTTAATTTATATATTTCAAACTGAAGACCATCACTGCATAAAGGGAATTCAATTACACGGATAATTACCGGCAATGCTTTCCATTGTCGGTTGAATTTTTTTTTTTCGCATGGCGAGCATTGCAACAGCAAAAGGTATATACTAATAATACAACGTTCTCGCCTACGATATATCCTTTCATTCTTAGCTATTGTACGAGCTATTCCCGTTGTTCGATCCGCAACAACTGACTGGTCGTAATTATTTAAAATAATTAGACGGCCGAGCGAGAAACTGGGCAAAGGTAGTCGATTAATTAAACCCGAAGCGTGAAACATTTGCTCGAAATATCTGGCATTCGCGTGTCCTAAATACCTAAGGCTCCGTGTTCAGATATCGCCTCAGTAATTATTTTGAATAAATGGTTGGCCTCCTACACCGGCGAGCTGAAGTCGCGAAGTTAACGTCAAAGCGCAAAACATTTCCGAACCGAAATAGCTAGCGTTCGCGTCACGTACAGACCAGCGGTTCGTTCTAACTTCTCATTGTTTTTCTTAGATCGCAAGGTCAAACGAATCGTACACCAAAGATGTTAAACGAAGGATCCCGTCGGTGGATCCTTTTAAAATGGAAGCGACAACAAATTTTTTGTCAAATAACCGTACCCTTTAAACTCTCTTCAAATATCACTATTGCTTCTTAATTTCATTTTGAATATTTCTACGACGAAGCATGTAAAAATGTGACAAGCAGAGAAGAAGAACGTAATTGCTAATTTTGGATTATTATTTGACATTCCTAAGTTATGATGTGTTCGGCGAAGCGAGTAATTTTCGTCCGCTAATTGCTCCTATCATTTCCAATTCTCCAAGGATAATTATCATGCAAAGTCGCGAGGAAGATATCCCCCAATGAAGATGGAAGAGGAGGCTAAGGGTCAAAGGGTTAAGAAGGGGGATTAATGATCGTCATTAGCCAAGCGAGGGGTAAAAAAAGAAGTGAAATCAAGCGATAAGGTGAGCGAAGGATAGGGAAGAGGTGGGAAAGGGATAGGAAAGAAAGGGGTTGTGGTTGTTTCGCGAACGAATAATTTGATCGAACGGGGCGAATTAGCGGCTGAGCGAAAGCTTGTCTAAGGAGAGCACGTAGGAGAAGATACCCTCATGCTATAAACGTTCAGTTCAGAATTAGCGTGGCCAGCACATGCTAAACATTCAATAAAGCGCTCGAAAGCCGTCCGAAATAATCGTAATCATAAATAATCGGGCCTAAATATACGTCGAGGCACAGTAATGCCCGTGAAGCTCTCTCGCATACCAACTGCTGTCCGCGAACCGTTAACGCGAGCAGAAATCGGTTGCTTACCAGTCGATCGACGCAATTTTTTCATCCTGCTGGACGATTGTAAAAACTAAAACACCGGGGCTAGGACGATCCCGTAATGAATCGGTAATATCGGCACGGGGACGAATACCCGCGACACAGGAAATGACGAGGCGATCCTGACGGAACGTTGACCGAAAACGAAGATGCGCCTCGCGTGGAAACGCGATAGAAATTGGATTACACGCATCTGCTTCTTCTTCTCCAAGTGCTGCTGCTTTTTTTTATCGTTTTTTATAAACTTACGCAATTACGAGGAACGTGCTCTTATTTATCTTTGTTAAAGGTTTTACTTGAAATACTTTTTGCGATAATAAATTGTACTTTGATTATATTCGAGCTTAAAGCAGTTAGGATAAATAAATTCAACTATTTCTAGATGTCTACGAAGTACGTTGAATATTCCAACTTTTCTTGGAAGATAGAAAAACGGTATATGGGACACGTTAACTGAAGAGGGCAGCATATTTATTTTGTAAATATAACAAGGGTAATTCTAGCATTAAGGCCACTACCCTACTCTCCATTGCGATACAGGCATCAAGTAAATTGCATCTTTTCTATCAAATTTTTCTAAATAATATAAAGCAGCCCCTAAAATTGCAAGAGATGGAAATTTCTGCATATCCTTAATAATTGACCGTTCACTTAAGGCATTGCGTCAAAGTGAAAAAAAAGGAACAGCCAGTGGGGAGATATTAAAAGTTATCGTTAAAACAGCTCGTTACGGCCGATCGAAGCGAACTCGCTCGATAGTGGGCAACACGAAGGCAACCTTGACGCTCGGTCATATGTTTAACTAAGCGTGCCCGCGATCGTCATTAGTACGCAATAATGGTTAATGGTTAGGTTTAGCATGTTCATGTCGCTGCAACGCGACGCTGGCGCTCGTTGTGCACAAACGGACATATGGTCGGCTGGCTCGGCCGATTAGACACATTTGCATCACAATGCCGAAGTCTGCCCACCGCGGCTCAGGGCTCGTTCTCTTTCTCTTTGTCTCTCGCTCGCGTTCCATCTCTCCCTCGTTGCTTTATTACGTGTGCGTGCGGGGTATAGACCGAGCCAGCATAATGCCACTTAACAGAGAGAGAAAAAACGAGAGACCGGCAGAAAAAAGTGTTGCAGCTTTTGGTTACCACGGCAGCTCGTTTGTTTACGCGAACCCTTTAAATCTTGCTCACCGGATCCGTGAACCAAGTGCACTCGAACAGTCCTGCCGGTCGATTCGACGTTACTTCGATGTCCTGCGGGTAGCGTGATCGAGAATCCGTTCAACGGATGTGATTGCTGATGAAACATTTCGGGGATGGTTATGGAACTGGTAAAGGGAAAATTTCGTTAAAATCAAAAGTCGAATTGGTTGTGCGATATTTAAGAAATATCTGGGATAATAGAAAATTATATGAAATTTATTGCCGCACTAAAAGAACAAAAGCAGTTAAATTTCTTTTCAAATTATATTCCTCTATAAAACGTTGAAGCGACGCTGGATGATTCAGCAGTAATAAACAATTCAATATTTATTCTTTGAAATCACTAATATCTGTGTAATTTTCCATTAATGTTCAAAAACGTAAGTTTCATTGGATAAGCCAGTAATGCATTGAATTTTAAGATGAGATATAAAAGATAGCGAGCTCAGCATAGCTTAGACGCGAAAAGAGCATAACTTCTCGTGTTATCTTGATATGTTAACAACGATGGGATCGGTAATTAACTTGAAATTAATCGTTAGAGGGAAGGTAGCATTACGTTGATCCCTTAATTAAATATTTCAACAGGATCACGGAATTGAGCTTGTACTTTTCCCTAGTCGTCCATTAGGATGGAATTTCACGAGGAGGTAGCGAGTACGCGGCCTACGAAGCGTCATTTTTCGAAATTACGCATCCGGTCACGCTATGCTCGCTCCGAATCGTTGAACATTATCCAACACGTGTCCGCGTTGCGTCAATGACTTTATCGTTTTATCGGTCAGAGATTCTCGTAATCGCATAGGAAATTACCGACGATTTAATTAATCAATTTTTCATCCCTCCACGTATACATAAATACTTTAATACACCGCGCTTTATGAAAAATTAAATTTTAGAATCTATAATTAGGTTCAGTGCCTGATCATGTTTTTCTAAATATTTAACGGTGTATCAAGCGAAGAATAAATTAAACACACCGGACCTCATTATCTCTTAACAAAGTAACTAAAGCAGGGATCATTTTACAGGGTTCGTCTGTAACCGGAAGCAAAAATTAGAGGGCTTAATGCGAAACGGTCTACTCTAATATCTCGGAACGGAGTCACCATTTTCCTCTGTCGTCTTTGCATCGATCACGTCGGCCCATAAAAGTGACGACGAGCGTTTCTTTCTCTTTACCCCTCGGCGAAGCGCACGAAGAAGCGGCGGCGAGGGTTGTAGATCGAAAGGACTACAGACTAACCTCGAGTTAGAAATTAATTAGAAAAGTGCGGAGAGACGGCCTAGATAGGAGGGAAGGGATGCGAGGAGGGGGTAGGCAATCAACGAGCAGATGAATTAATGGCCACGCCAACTACCCCTCCGAGATACCGTAAGAAGAAGGGCAGCGTTTATACATGCTGTCGTACAGGGTACAAGTACATGTTAGATTGCTGCATAAATTCTGTCCGCTTAAATTTTTCTTCCACAAATTTGATTTAAAAAAAAAAAAATTCTTTTTAATCCAATCTTACACAAATGATATTGATCGATCAATTTTTGATCAACTTTTTGGTAAATACCTTTATGTTGACTTTTATCATAGATAATAAATTAACAGTTTACTTATTGATAGTCAAATGATTTAGTAAAATAACAATTTCCACTCTTGTGGACAGAACTTCTGCCAGCAATCTAGCAGATTCTTACAACCACCACCGACATTCCGTTCCTTTCGAGGTTCACTCAAGGCTACATCGCCTTTAGTCTTCGATGAATAACATTTCGGAATTTGCGGTCCGATTTTTTCAGTCGGGAACTTTCTTTTCGTTAGAGAAAAACAATGCGCAGTTTTCGACTGACGTTAGTCGAAGACGATTGTTCGTGCTCGTCAAAGAGGGATTAAGACGGTCTGAGAGATTAGAACGGAGGGTAGCAAGTTCTACGCATCAAGTAACTTTTTGTTCCGAACTTCGCATTTTCATTTTGTATTATTAATTTCTGTTATTACAGTTACCAAGAAATCGAGGAAATACCCAGTGTTGTAACAAAAGAATTTCTCTCTCTTATTATTTCTTTATTCGATTTTTCTGTTCAATTACGGAATATGGTTACCCATCTGTACATCCGAGTTAAAGCGTCGTAAGTAATGATTACGTGGTGGTTGCAACGCTATTGAAACGAGGGTTAAAGCGCGCCGGGTTCCTTAATATTTCATGGAAAATTTCTCCCCTTGTGAAGTGACGCCACGAGTCCGGAAGCTATTGTATGAAAGAAGGAGCAGCCAGATCCTCGCATGTCCTGTCCATTGCTTCTCGACGGCGTCCAAGGGTGGTTAATTCATTGTTAAGTAACGTCCAAATGTGTTTAATGGGATCTTATGAATATCGCTAACGGACCGTTCTTACGTTTCAACGCCTTCAGCTTTTCTAAAGATTTACAAATCAGAAGATTTCTCTAACAATTATCATTTGTTTCAAATATTCATAAGTGTATTAATTTCGCAAATGGAAATTTTTATTTTGGCTATTAATTAATAATTGCAGCTTACAAATTAATAATACAATCTAAAAATTATCAAGTCCGTAAAGGTTGTAGTCATGAAACTGTTAAGATTGTAATTAATCAGATCCCTTTCTTTTCTGTCATTAATCTTCAGCGACATATGCAAATTTATCACACCAATGTAGATTTCATTCTGAAAATTATCGCAGCATCCACGAGCTTCCAGCTCGATTTCGACGAAGCTCGGCCAGTTTGCAAGAGAAAATCTCGTTCGTCAATCTTTGCGATCAAAGATCTGCTTTCGCGTGGCCCCTTATTTTCTGCCGGATTAATCGATTTCAGTCACGAGCATATACGCGGATCTACAAGAACACCAGCTGCCCTTCGAAACGAACGGCACGTACGAGCCAGCGAAACCGAGATTATAAAGCATTTATAGCGCAGCTTCCCACCTCGGGGCGCTCGCTTCTGATCTGCATAAAAATAGGGGAACACGGCTGGAGGAGAGGAAGACGAGGCAGACCGGGAAGGGCAGAGGAGATGCTTAATACGAGATCAGATTATGATTTTGCGGGGGAGTTTGCTGGCAAGAGAAGATGGAGAGAAAGTAGCGAAGGCCTTTAAGAGTTCTACCAGCGTGGATCACGGATCCGCGTTTTGTTTCTTTATCTCTTCCCAGCTTCGTCTTCGTTAATGGTTCGCGGTAATACGCTGATCTTAAGATAATCACGTGGAAAAAAGTTTTTAACTCAACCGCTTACTCTCTCTCCTTCTCGCGATGAATGCCAGCAGGATAGAAAATGACCGGGATTACGGTTTATAATTAGATTTTCTACTGGAGCCTCCTGTTTATTCCAAAAATGTAACATTTTATTTATCCTAAATTTGCAAGAAAACTTAGAATGAGCTTTCATAGAAAAAAGTTAATTACTCTACATTCGCCGACTAGAAACCACCTTGGAACATTTCCTGGATAAATTTTTATCTTTGTAATTCACCACCGTGCTGCGCTAAATGAACGTAATCCATCTGGACGTAATTGTGCCACGACAATTACACATAACAACGGCCAGCAAAAGAAACGCGAAACTGTAGGATTAACTCTTGCCATTTATATTTTTGATTGAAAAATGAAACTAGTAGAGAAAATTTGTTTCAATTTATGTGCAAGTATAAATGATTATACGTGATAATTATTTGATGGAAGTGAAAAATATCAGAGTAAAGTATTTGCTTAGGCGAGAAACGCGAAAACACAAGAAATATACTGTAGGCTCGCTAAAAGGTAGCCGGATATCCATTCCAGCCGGCGTATAATCGAAAGCATCGGCGGCGGATCGGCTGCAAGTCGTCGCATTATCATTGCCTCGAAAGCAAGCGCGCGTTGTAACACCCCGTGAAGCCGAAATAAGAAGTGAAAGAAAACGAAGAAGAAGGAGAATCGAGCGTGCCAGTATAATGGCGCTGAGATGCGAAAGGGCGAAGCTAACGATATATCTTGGACTATTGTCTTGTGGGCCGCGACAGTCGCGGCCATTATATCAAGATTAACTCTCTTATTCCCTTGGAGAAGGTATAGAAGGGCATATAAAAGTACACAGACTCCCGAGGGAAGAAGCGGAGGGCAAGAAGGGAGGAGGAGGGAGAAGGTAAGGAGGCTGCAGGCAGGCCTTATGGCGCGTACACACAAACCACCCACACTTTAACGTAGAATACGAGAGCGACAACGACAACAACCACGAGGACGAAGAAGTAGAAGTGGAGGATGAAAAAGAAGAAGAAGGAGGAGGAGGAGGAGAAGAAGAAGAAGAAGAAAGAGAAGAGGAGAAAGAGGAGGAGGTAGAAGAGGGTCAATGGTGTGTTCACGGTGTTCCTGAGACGGTATACGGGAACGGGGGTGTATGCTAGGCATCCGCAGAGGAGGACATTATAAGGAGTTATGAGGTCCTGCTTCATACGTGAGCATCCTTGCCTCCGTCTCCCTCGCCACACTCTATCCTCCCACTATTCTCCCTTTTATCGTTCTCTCCCTTTACCTTTCTTTCTCATCCTCTCCGTCTGTGGTGAGGATCCTTATACACAAGATCTGCGGTGGTTCTTAATGTCCTCTCCCTTTTAATGCTTCGCTCGGTCTGCCCTCGAGGTCGATCCACGAGCATTTTTGCCTGCTGCCTTCTTTTTCGTAGCCCGATATTGAGTTATACGTGCGGCGCATTTATCGTTCAAAATTCTCCTGCGAGAGTCTAAAAGGGAGTATACACCGGGAGGAGAGAACAGGAGAGGACAGGGCAGCGTAGATCAAGAAACAGAAAGAAGTCTGACCTGCGTACAGGAGGGCGCTCGCTGAGGGAAGCGTAGAAAAAAAAGACAAACGATGGGAAGAAGCAGCGGAGATTAAGTGCGTGCAAGTATGCACGTTCTTTGTATTATATTTATGCGGTTCTCATACAATACACCGTCTCGAACTATTCTTATAGATAAATTTATTGTCTTGTACTTTGGTCGTTTGTGCTAGTATCACAAAGGTTTGAATCAGCTCTCCGTTGTGTTCACGATTTTATTCAACAAAGATCGTTTTATATATAATATATAAAGGTATGTTATTTCATTTAAAAAACAAGTTAGATCAATTTCGAATTGAGTACTAATTTTGTTTAAATTATATTAAAATTAAGATTAAATTACCCTCGCGTTCGATGCGTCATTGAAGTACTTAGAAAAAAAATGTTTCTAAAAAGTTAGAAATTAAGTAATACTTTGATGCGAGTGTAATACGCGTGATCGTTCACATCATAGGTCAGGTACTTCCGTATCAACAACCTCGGCCTTCCGTATTCGTCGAGGAATGCAATCGCAGGCGTGTTTTCGAAAGGCCAGCGGGAAAATCGAAGCCGAAAGAATCTGTGGCGAGGTCGTGACCCACTAAAGCCGACCCATCGAAAGCGGAGGGAACCGATGCGAAAGGGGTGGCCGTTAGATCGACTGAACTGGATTCTAGTAAGTTTTACAGCCCAGGGTTATAGCCCTCTACGAGTACGTTGTTGAATCGCAACGCGTATACGTATACGAAGACAGAATCACCCGCTACCCCGAAACTAGAGGGATAACATTTGACGGTAGTGGTGAATTCTATACTATACTCCACGTGATAGCAGCAACGTCACTGACTCTTCGTTTCACCCACCTATAATAGTTCGTACCCCTTACTAGCCACCCATACTACTACCTCCCTCCATTCCTTCCTTTGACCTCCACCTTCTCCTAGCCGACCTCCAGCCAGCATGCTCGAATCGTAGTAGTATACCCAGCAGCAACCATGAATGGGGACCACGTGTCTCTCTCTCTTTTTCTCGGCTTGGTTCAATGCCACTGAAAGCCCAAGGATTCCACGCATCGCTATCTTTTTCGAACCGGTGGCCACGTGAACCGCGCAAAATAAACGTCTAGATGCCTTTATTTCTTTTCAAACTTTCAAACTTCGAGTTCGCATTTGAATATTCCGTTTGGCATAGCAAATTACACCGACATTTTTTTTGGTGGTCAACGATGTTTTTAAATTCTATCCCCATTGTAAAAGATTCCCTTTTGCTGTAGATTTAGAAGACGAAAAAGACCTAGCAATATTTCACCGCGCATTTCCTGCGTAACAATTGCCAGTGAAATATTAAGAAATTCTCCGCAGGACAATTCAATTATAGCGTGTCAGAGAGAAAACCCAAACTGGCCACGCGGCAAGGAACTAGGGCAAGAGGGCTAGACAAAAGGGCATTGTGGTGGATCTTCTCTACGGGTAAGGGAACCACCAGCACCCTAAACAACGGCCGCGAAAGTGAAGGAAAAGAGATTAACGAATTCGGGGGCACCTCGGTATTTTTACGGTCGATTACAATCGCTTTTGTCTCCTCGTTCGCCCTCGGCCAGAAAACGAACACGAGTAAAGAAGACAACAGATTGGGACCCGAGATAAGCTTTCCTTTTCTACGCTCATACGAATTTGAAAGATGTTTTGCTCCTGTAATTACATTTCCCGTCTGTTGAAACAGCATACTGATAAACGAGTCGAAATTTACTTTCAAAATTGCGGTATTTGTAAGAATACAAAGGACAAGCAGTTAAATTATTAGATTTCTTGCTGAAATAATTTCATGGTTCATTTTTGTTACCATTATTATCACACTGGATGTTTTTGCAATATTTTATTACAAGTGAACTACCACTTACAACAAAGAATCTTATATGTAAAGAAAAATCCTTTTATTTCACTGCTTGGTTCTTAATCGATCCAGATAACTGAGCAGACATCAACGTTTTTAAAATCAGAACAATCCTCTTTCACGGTTAATTGGATAAAGGGTTTCCATAATATTAGTCGGTTTATTTTTTCCAAAACATTCCTGTTTACTTCGATTTCCTTGTTATTTTTCTCCTTCTTGCTTCCTCAAATGTTCCTATACCTTCCTTTTCTATTTTGCATATTTATAACAACGATATTTACCAAGTACAACGATGGAGCCCAGGCAAATAACGCAGGAGGGCAATCGAAGGTTAAGTAAAGCCTATCTAGGGAACGAAAAATACGAAGACAAAGGGCTATGTGAATTTTCACACGCTCCAGGAGCAAAGAGGGACGATGAAAAAGAAGGAGAGATCGGCGTTAGACGTAGTTGTCCACGACTGGTCATCACCTGGTCAAAAGAATGAGACTCGGTACGATGTCGGTACATTATTGCATAAATTAATTCGCCACCCTCCTGAGACCCTTCTTTTAATGTCCCCTCGGTACTGAAAGACTTAAGAAGAAACCGTGGCAGCTGATGGGAGTTCCTATGGTGCCGCATCAATGGGACCGGGCACTGATGCATCGCGTTGACCATAGGTCGTACCAAACGATTACGACCAGCTTAATTATTCTTCTTGCGAGTGTTCTATTGTCATGGAAATACGAATTGAAGAAGACAGGATGGAAGATGTACAAACTGGTCCAATGTTTGTTTGAAATCGTTAACGTTCTCAATTTGAAAAATTATGTTGCAATTTTGAATAGCATCTAAGGATCCGATAACCAATACTTATATTTTATGCAAATGATGGGAAAATCTTTTTGAAATATATTTTGTTAAATACAAAAAGGACATTTTTAAGTTACCTTTGATGGTATCTTAAAATGATATTAGTTTGACAAATTGATACTTATAAATGCAAAAGGGAAAGGTTTTGTATCGTCTTTTAATGAATGAAGGATTGGTAAGTTCTCGAAGGTACTTCCAAGAATCTTCTTGGACACTCTGAGGAGATACTCTTGATTTTAGATTGCGGATTGAGGCAAATGGCTTGTTAAAGACGCTACCAGATTGAAGATTCTTCTTTGTACTAAGTATCCTTATGAAATTCTTTAAAAATCTTCGTTTATTAGCAATTTAAATTATAACCACCATAAACCCTTGTCTTTCCATTAAAATGAAAATATTCTTCAGATAAAGAAATATTTTCTTATCAAGATAATTATTAAAACTTGCTTTCTGTCTCGCAAAATTTATCTCCGTATTGTTTTTAATATTAAATATAACGAATTGTTATTACTCCCATTATTTTAATAACAGTTCAATAGTAGAGTTTTGTTTAAAAATTTTGACACAGCAAAATGCTATTCAAAAATTGTGAAATGAAAAATCAGGAAAAAGAATTTCCTTCGTGTGAATATGCATTCTAACGTTGTCCCTTCTCTCATCAATTAATTCTTCCGGGGGACAGAAGCCCCCTGAGATGTTTTCTCTCGTTCTGGAACGCTTCTCTTATTCCCTTTCGGTCCTTCAGAACAGTTCGAATACTGTTTCTCACGGTGGCCAAAAAGGGAACGTCCATCAGGTAGAGGCGATTGTGTCGTTCTTGTCGATTAGCTTGGGAGTTTTCCGAAAATTTGGGATCTGCATTATGCTTCCTTTCCTCCCGTGAATATCGAGCTTCTCTTTTGTATCGTTTTATCTACATCCCCTTTATGCACTTTTCCTAGACACCTGCGGTGAGCTTCGCTGCTCGTCGAATCATCGTAATTTGAGATTCCACTGGATTTTCACTGTTCATGCTCCCGAGAGTGAACTTTGTGACGCTCGAATCCGACACGAATGCAAATGTAATGGAACGAGACCATAGATATTTGCCGTGTCTCCGGTTCCAAATAGAAAATTCTGTTTTTCTCCATTTCTCTTCTCTTTTCAATCCGTATTGAAACGGACCATGTGCAAATGCACGAAACTACAGGACCGAACTCGTCGAAATACGAAAGGATTTCACAGTCTTGAAAATGCATCAAATAGATCTTAAATAAATTTACAATGCAAATACAGCATCATGTACAGAAAAATAAAATTGTATTTAAAAAAATTTTTAATTTCTCTCGTTTCTTACAAGCTATATCCGCAAACTGTCCCGGGGACAGTTTGGATCTCAGATTTTAAAGAAAGCAGACATCATTTATTAAAATTATCATTTCACGCCACGGTATGCCGAGCTGAATCGCGACGTTGAAATTTTGCAAAGACCACTGTTCCAGGGGGAATAGATCGAGTCCCTGAATGACGATAATAATCTCCATGAAGAACTGTCGATGACGCGATCGAGGCAAAGTCGGTGTGTACACGTATCCCGGCTCTTTAAAACGCGTGAATTCATTGGAAATCGCACGATTTCTGGACAACAAAGCGGGACACCAAGGCTGTGTAAAGAGGAAAGCAATCCATCTTTGGTATTCATTCAGCGAAAAGAATGAGCCGTGGGAGAAGGTTAGGCTGTCCTGGAAGAGGGTGGACAAGGGATGATGTCGGCAGTAATAAAGAGTGGAGATAGAGAAAAGAGAAGAGAAAGGTGGGGTAAAAATGAGACGGAAGGCTCGAGAACAGAGGACACGTCTCGAAGAACAGTTGAATCGAGGAAGGTGTCAACCCCTGTCCACTAAGATTTTTCGTGGGTTGGAATTTTGTTTTACGTTACAACGGAACGTTGGATCGCGGGCAAGCATAATGAGTGACCGGTGAACGCATTGTCATACTAATCTTGCCATGGGGATCATCGAGATGCTCCTCGCCCTATGGTTCACTCGGAATAAAGGGCCAAGGATCTTAGATGGACAAAGAGACCAGCCTTCCTTCGATCTGGATGCCTCTGCTCAAAGACTGATTTTTATTATTTTATATCCTACACTAGCTAAATGAGAAAGTTGTAATTTGAAAGGTGACGTTAGTGAAAGTGACAATTAATGTTTAATGTGTCACTTCCGATTGGAAGATTGAAGATGATGATGATTGGATTTATTACGTACTGCTGGTATATTCAATAGAAAACTTGTGTCTTTTTTTATATATATTTTGAATGTAGTTGCTGTTTCTATCACTTTTTATCAAGATTACAATTTCGGTTTAATTGACCAAAGTTTCAGTTTATTACAAAGATATATAGAGGAATTTCTTCAGCTAATTGTTTCAAGTATCTTCGCAGGATCACAGCCGATTCTACAAACGTCGTAATTGCTTGAAGGATTAAAAACAGAGCAATGTATGGGTGCGATTAGAGGAAGGAAACAGTGATCGGTAATTCAGTGTAGCTTTCGTGAAATGTGTGGTTACATGGGGTCGATAGGAATCTTCTGAACAAATACTCTCCATTGGCTGAGTACTGGCGAGAACCAGGCTTCGCCTTGTTCGGACCAAACAAAAGCAGGGACGTGTCTTGGTTTCCTGTTAAAAATACTACAAATACATCCAAACTTTGTCTCCAGATCAGAATTGGGCAGAAATAAATTATAATCGACAAGATAAAAATTTGAGATAAATGTCATCTGCAAAATATGTACATCGATTAAGATTAGACAACTAAATTTCCAAATGAAAGACTTTCTACTCTACCATCTCTAGATTAAACCACGTTGCAGCTTGGTTACGCCCTTTTCTTTTCTACAGTTTCGAAGATGTCCCTGGCGTGATTCGTATCCTGAAATTTGAGGTGACGAATGAATGCGAGAAATTCTTTTTAACACCGATCAGTTTCGGTCAGGTGAGGAGATATTCGTCGAAGTAGAATCTCCAAACGATCAGGAACGTGTTTACATTCCAAGATACCCCCCACACAACATTCCTTAAGAAGAGTATAATACTTTTTTAAATACATATTACTTTATTCGTTTGATCCTAAAAATTCCAACAAATTAAAAAGGGTGTAAAGCATTGGCAGAACTAAAATGAAAAAATTATAGAAGAAAATTTGGTGATTTCTGAATTTATTTTTTATAAGAAATGATGATAATACAGAGTGGGGGTAGATCACAAGAGATAATTAAGTTTGAAACACAAATTTTTGTAAAGAAATGTGATTGGTGGTGGTATCGTGATTGTGGGCCGAATACGTACGGCCCTGATCTCTTCTGCACCCACTCGTGCAGGTAAACTCCTACGAAGGTGAAGCCAGGTGTGCGAACCTCGAAGGGTAGCGAGTCGGTATTTCTTTCTATCCTGGGCCTCATTGTTGTTTAGTTTATGTAGGTCTGACCCGACCGGTCGCTAAACTATTTGTTTACTAATGACGAATTGTCCTGTTGCCGAGGTCCTTCGATGGAAGCCACCTCTCCTCTTCTCACCCTCGCTCCGACAATTTTCTCTTTTCGCATGTTCCTCTATCCTTCTTCCATCTTCGCATCCGTTTCGGCTTTACGTTTCGAGTCCCTGAGGATTCGAATCTTGAAAAGTGGATACGGAACAACAGTTGAATCGGCTTATGAAAAGACCAGATAAATATATGCTTTCCCTACTTTCGAGAGAAACGTATTATTTCACGTATGTACATCGCTTGACATGAATATTTGAAGCATTTTCTTGCGGGTCAAGTGGGCCTTCAGCAGAGCAGTACTCTGAACGAACAAGGATTCTGGAATTTTTGTCTCTCCCGAAGTTAACTATCATCTGAAATTTTATTATATTCGATCAAAATGTTTGAACTAGTTAACGTCACTGTCCGTCCAATCCGGCCGACGAACACAACTGCTCGCGGGCGGGGAGAGGCAGGCACGGTAATGTTTACAGTGTGTATTAGTGCGCGTCCTATCTTGTCTTGTCGTTTATTGTAAGTTATAAACAGTGAAAAACTTGCTGCTCTGCTTAAATATGTCACAATCTTCTGATGGTGAGTTATTTAATATTGTACCCTAATACTTTTTAATAATTCAAGATATAATTATATGCAAATGTTCAAACGAAATACGCAATAATACTATTGTGAGGTTATGGTCATGTCACATATTCTGAATGATGTATTACAAAAATACGCGGATTCTATTTTTTCAAACGATTTAAAGAGTATTCTTTAAATCATTCGTCTGATACAATTGGTAATCTCATTACTTCCATTCTCCATAATTCGCCACTGTATATTTTAATTTTTTCCTGCGTACATACATAAATGTATGTGCAAATGCGCAACATGTTGAGTATGAAACAGATTTTGAACGGAGCATTTTTCAGAAACAAAATTATTACGCTACTTTGCGTTTTCTCTTAAAATTTAACATCTCTTCAATTTTAACAGCGGGGATAGTTTTGTTAATTTCAAATATGGTTTTTATTTCACCAATATATTTCTAACTCATTTATATTCTACTAACGTAAAATATAAAAGATGGACGAGACTGTTCAAACAGATTATAGTATAAGTTAAAATTCTTCAATTGTTAGTAATTTACTTACATGATTTTTTATCAATTATCACAAAATGTTTTTTCTCTAACTTTTTCATATTTTTTAAATATCTAACAAACCTTAATAGCTCTTACGGTCAGTTGGGTCAATCTAACCTAACTTTTCTTTACTCATGCAGTTGTACAAATTCCTTACGAAACATTTTATTACCTATAAAATAATAACAAAGAAAATTGTTCTAAAAATTATAGGAACTTCTGTACAACCCTTCTTGAAATAATTAACTGCTAACTTTGGAAATTCTTTAATAGCAAAACAGTATGTGAACACAAATTATTTTTATAGCACAATAAACGTAAAGTTCATAAATTACATAATCGTGTACAAACATAACTCGTTAAGACTAAATTACACTTTGCATCTAAGTTTGACATTGAGAAATGATATTAATTAATTAAATCTATTCTTGTTCTCGAAATCCAAATAGAAACAATAGGACAAGTAAATCGTGGCTATTCAACATCTAAGAAATAAGATCCTAGATAGCTTAAAGTTAAACTCAACTGTTAATTGCTCATTAGGGTATATGCCTGCACGGGTCTGAATGTGCGTGCGATTATTTATGATCCGAGTTCGAGCTGCAAACGCCTGAGGTGTATAAGTCCCGATGCTCTGGGAAACGGCACAACAAATAAACTAGAGGGGACAGTGTTGCGCGCGTAATTAGAGGCACGTAATTACAGTGCATCACCGCGGTAAACGGTTCGTAACATTGAAACGCACAAAACATCGATACCGCCATTAAGTTGTTCTGTGATATGAAGAGAAAAAGGCAACCGGAACGTGGGAACATTACGATCAGAGATCCTGCTAATATTACAATCTCGAGAATCAGAAGATTAAGAAACTTCTTCCCTGTGGTCTGGTTCGTAGGTATTTACGCGGCTGGTTTAACGAGTTGTTCGAACTTATTTATTTCTATAAAATTAATAACATTTTTACAGTTATAAGCTCAGCTACATAGTTATAATATTCATCGGTAGCATTCCAATATTCATACATCCAAGAGTAAAAGAATTTCAGAATTGTTTAGCTTAACATTTCATCGATTATCTATAAATATTAATTCCTTTTTCCAAAAAGTAAATCGAATTCGATAGCTTCTTGAAAGGTTATCGCATACTTGGTAATTTAAAATGGTACCTTTCTAATTACTAGTACCGATGCTACACTTCAATTCCAAGTTATTTCCCCGCAAGACCTCGCATGATTGATTATGGTAATTGCTCCTCGCATTTTGCATATAGGAAAATGAAAGGTAGAAGTAAAGATTCTGGAAGCGAGGACGATTCCTAGTCACTTTCGCGTGAGTTTACCGAAGGAGGCTAGAGGTTCTGACGGAGTTTGAGTCCTTAGGCTAGTCGCGGATCATCCGTCCAACCAATCCGAGCTAATTGGCCTCCATAGGTAATTACGCGCAATTAGGAGTAGGCCGACCGGTCGTCCTATCCTTCTCGTCCTTTCTCTCGCTAGCTTTGCTCTTTTGCTTTCCCCTGTGCCGGCCACTCGCAACGAGGAAACTTACACATCGAAACGATAGATCGGTGGAAGCGAGACACCTGAAGCGGTCAAGACCTTCAGAGGGATAGAGATGATCGCAAGGAGACGAAGAGAGAGCCTGGTCACGGTCAGAAGAGCAGGGGAAATAGAGGAGGAACTAAAATCGCCGCCAGGTACACAAATTATCTGGCGACGACGAAACAACGGAAGAGCAATTAAATAATGCTACGTCGCCACATAGTATTCCCTACTACTCTCTATTCTATACCGGGTGCCCTCACCGAAATAACCCTTCAACTGTGATAGTCGGGTCAATCGTAACCTAGGCTTACAAGACTTCAAATTTCCAAATAAAATAGTGCCATATGTTATCTAAACAAATGCTATAAAATTCCAAAGTTTAAACTATAAATTACAGCTTCAATCAGTAAAGATTTAGTTCCGCCATTCGAGGGTTGATAATGATAATATTCTACGTTTAATCTTACAGTAAATTTTTCATATTTTTAATAAAGAAACAATAGTGACACGTTTTCAAGAACACATAATGGGATTTAGTAATGAAAGATATAACATACTTTCTAATCATCTTGAATGGTGAAACTTTTATGAACAGAGCACCCGTTAGAATACACCGAAGCTATGTTTTAAGATACTATATGTGGTGGTGATTGGTGCCGTTGCATTAGAGCAACCCGACTCATTACCGCCGGCACAATTAAGGCCCAATTTCGGGACATAATGGCCGCCAATCTGACCGCACAAAAAGCCCGCGGTTCTTCCGTTCGGAGGAGTTAGAATCGTGCAGACGTCCTTTACTTAATAACCAACCAAATTCTTGGGCCAACCTTTCTAGTCTCTAGAAATTTAGTTTTCGGTTTGCTTGGCTTAGAATTCTCCTTGGCGAGACCGCGTCCGCAATACAATTACAAACGATCGTGAACTTTCACCTCGAAACAATGGCATCGATGTCATCGTTGCCAGAGATCGGCACGTACTACTTAAAACTGTAGAAAATGGGATGAAAATGTGAGTCGCTGTTAATTTATGGGAAACGCTTAATCACTGAAGGATGTTCATGCCACGTTTATTTTCGCATTAGCGTTGATACCGTAATGCACTTAATTCCTGGATAGAAGATGACGTGATAGTCGCAGTGAATAGCAAGATTATGTTTAATTTTAGAATGAATTTTTCTAATATATAACGCGTACAGTGCTAAATATCATAGATTTTCTTAAGGAATCTAGAGAAAGAAGGCCCTATTATTAATGTATATGCATATTGGAAAATTTGGTTGCACGCAAACTAGTCATAATATATTGATTGTTTCTCTAAAACAGGAACAGGCTTCGAGGCAACCAGGAGAATCGAACAAAGACGGTGTGCACTTGAAATGCTTAAGCAGGTTGAACAGCGCGTGTGGGACGTTTGACATTTGTCATATTGTGCCACCTGCTTAAGATGGTGTATCATGTCACTTGCTTAAACATCTCAAACAACATACCGTCTACGTTTGTTTGGGGTACAATGTATCTCGTTGCTCTTAGGGATTGCCCTCCTCTAGATGCTCCAATATGTATAATACAAGTCACCTGTTTCCATTGAGGAGCGGCCAGATCAAAGAAAGTACAACGAAAACTAGCTTGTATGGAGAAGCTTTGTTAGGGAACAAATCGGAAATTAATATTATATTCTCAAAACAGGCACCTTTTCCTAAAAAAAGTAAGAAATATAATACAAATACTGCACTCGAATACATTTTCTTCCGAATAGAATTATAGTTTATTACGTAAGAAACGCAACATTTTCTACTTTTTTTAGGAAAAGGGTCAATTGCCCTAAGCAAATTGTTTCTACTAATTGTCATTTGTTCTTATCCCTTTGGTAGTTGAATGACCGAATGATTGCAGTGTCGCAATATAAAAAAAAAAGTTGCAAAACCACGTAATAGGCGAAACGCAAATTTCTTTCGATGACGTTTGAACTAAATTCGATTGGCGAACGAATCGGTAGTATTGGCGACGAGATATTCGAAAACTAGAGAGCTCGGGGAAGCTGCCACGCAGCCATGAATCGTACAATGGTGGACAATAGGATCGCATCCGATTTTTGCATGCCAATTTCGCACCCGGTATTGTGCCGTAGACAATGTGCCAATAATTACGCTAAACGGTGACCATTCATACGCCCATTCGGCCGGATTCAAACCGCCTTTCCGTATCCATTATCGTCGCGCGGCGCAAATAATCGCTCCGATGCGCGCCGGTTCCAGTTTTTTTTTTTTTTTTTTCAAATGCGTCCTGCAGGTGGTATCGATTTTCGATCGATAGTTTTAAATATGTTTCATTTGACAAACGTTCATAAAACTACTAAATATCAAATGTTCTAATTTTAATTTTTCTAGTTGACGCTTCAAATATTCAGAATGTCACGTCATACATAACACCTTTAAAAATAAAAGTATTGAATTGTTATTAACGTTACATCCGACGAGCTGGCTGATAATTTGTGATTCTAGAACGATAGTTATGAATCGCCATAACCGTTACTATAATCATGGTAGTAATCATAATCATTACATTTAATTATACAAAGTGTTATTAACCTATTCCAACTCAAGTACCGATAACCATAAGAATATCTAACTATAAAAGCTTTGCTGTTTTTCTCCGAGTACTCAGTGAACTTTTCACGGGAAGCGGCTATAATCATTCGGATAGTTGTCCGTCGCGATATATTAAGGAAAAATCTAGCAAAGGAAAACGTCCGTGTCACGTAACAAGCAGCAAACGAATTTCCATGAAAACTACCAAGCCGTGTCTGTCGTATCGTCCCGGGCGTGTATAGAGCAGCGGCCGGGCACGCGTTTGAAAAAGAGCGGAAGAGACCCGGCACGGTGTGCAAATCGGATTTCCTTTCGTTAGAGTCGCTTGCTCTTCACAGTTCGTTCAACGATAGCTTCTTCTCGCTCTCGCATCTCGTTATGCGAGTCTCATAGAAGAAAGTCTACGAAAGAGAGACAGCGTGGCCTGTTTACCGTGGCAAGTCGAAAGGAGGAAGAGGACGGCGGTCGGCTGTGAGGAATAGAGATTGGAGGGGGTGCATCCCCCTTTTTTACTCGTAGAAAGATGGGACCAGAGGTGTGAGCCACGGTGCAGGGCTAAACCGCTCGTTTATTATGCATCGAAATGCCAGCAACGATGCCACGCGAGTGGACAGGACGTTGTAAACGCTCCGCAAAAATGAAGTAACGGCCGGCGCTGCTCTGAGTGATTCCGCGTCGCTTCAGGCTACAACGGGTTAAAGGAGGGCCTCCTTCGATGCGCGCCTTCATATTTTGCCGTGGTACCACCGATTATTTTTCATTTCTCGCCAACCCTCCTTCGATCGCCAACTCTATTGATTACTCTATGGGGGTTTGTAAATTCTTCGAAATTTGGGTGACTGTAATTATAATTGATTGCTCTTCAATTAAATCAGAAGATAGAGAAATAGGGCACGCTAATCTCATACAGTTGATGGCAGAAATAATCGCATTAACAATTTTGTTCCATATAAATTTAACTGACAATGATCAATGATCATCGATGGTTACCATCTGATACGTGAGCATTTTAGTAGCACAACACAGCCTACACCCATTCTCGGAGAAAGATAAGTCAACGTATGTACCTGGATAGGTGTGCCGCTACGATGGATAATTGCTTCGATTGTCAAGTCAAATAATTGCTAGGCCGAACAAAGAACGGTGCCGTTAATTAATCACTGACTCACCGTTCCGGAATTTGTACCACGGTCTTCATTCTTCGTGTTTCCATCGGTGTCACATTTTCAACGCAAATCTGAAAAACAGACAAAAATCGTGATGATTTGTAAATGTAATCCAAATTGAAGAAGAAAGATATTTGCGTAGTTTCAAGCAATTCAAGCATACTGATACAAAAGGGCATTTCAATAAGGCAAAGAAGGACAGATTATCAATTTTAGCTTACTATTTAATATTAATTAATTATCCGACGCTGTGGATATTAAATCACTTGTCATCATTTATTAAAAATCGCTGTTACATCTAACAATGGCGGCTATCAATAGAAAACACCTTGCACCCCCTTTGAAGACCGTCATCCAGAAGTTGGAAATTCAAACTTTATAGCTCGAAATTTGTCGCGTTTAAATTAGATCATTAATCTTTTTTTTTTAAGGGAACTAGGAAATTGGTCTAGACACCCGGTATAATTCGTTGGCGTACATGTATCGATATAATTCAAGCAGCAGTTGCTCGATGAGCGTATTCTATAATTAGTATCGGAGAAGGAATTTTTATTTTCGTTTAAACTTGAACGTCCTTGCCTGGCAGCCCAGCGTCATGGATTCGTATCTTTTTTCTCCACCTCCGGCGTAGCCATGATCTGGCTTGGCTTGATAATAATTATTATCGTCCGCTTATTTTTTCACCTAGCGCCGTTCTCATCGTCCTGGATCGAGTTGGCTACGCAGTATCCGCAGACGCTAATTCTTCTCTGGCGGGCGGTTTAAAGAAAAAGCAAGGATTATAAATAAATTGACTCGCGGCCACCGCGGTACTGTCCGATGGCGAGCATCGTCCAACGACCACCTGGTGCCTTCTTTTCTTTTCTTAACTTTTCCCTCCCGCCGTGAAATTCGAATATTAAGGCGACCTTTCGGATGCTTGTAATCATCTTTAGGGGTAGTTTACCTGTATAACAGGACCTGCGTATGATTATATTTAATGAGTTCGCAAAATTTTATCCATCATTTTTCACTTCAAAATGATTACCACCCTAATTATTTTTGGTATCAGCTCAACGACAGCGGTGCACTACGGATCGTGACGATCTCCCTAGTAACAAACCAATAGGGATCTTTTAATAGTTTCAGTCGAGTATTTCGGTATAATCAAATTTATAAGTTTTTCAAAAAAAAAAAAGAAAAAGAAAAAGAAATGAAAGTAGAAAAAAAATTGTATATCTAAACCTGTTAGCAGTCAGCCAACGAGCTATACGTCCGATGATTATTTTCGGTATTTTTCGCAAACGGCTACGACTAATAGCTCGTGACTGGAAGTCTCAAAAAGCGGCCATAAATCCAGGTGAATTTTGTTTTCACGATTTAGTGACCGCTATTTTTAATTCATCCCGCGTAATTTCGAGAGCTTCAGCCTTGAGTGACTCGATGAGATTCATGCTCCGCTAACCGGCCCGGTCAAAACTATTCTCTATGTATTATACGCGCTCATACATTTTCATTTTGAGGACGTGCGACGAAAATGAAACAACGAACATTCTACGAAGCCACGATGGGCTCGTCTCCGGGAACGAACACCGGTACGTGGATACGAGAATAGGCTAAAAAACAAGATAAATGAGAAAAGGTGCGAGAGATGGAAGAAGAGTAAAAAAAAGAAAAGAGGAAAACGGATAAGTAGCAACGTCTTTAAACGTACTACTAAGCTACTTTAGTTAATTAGAGGCAAAATAAAACTTTAACGTCTGAAGACTCAGAGATTCTTCATCTTCCACCTCGTTCTCTATCTTTCTCCTGCCTCGCGTTACTCCTTTTCTTCTATTCCTTTTTTCCCCCTTTTTAACGCTTCTCCTTTTCCCGTTCCCGTCCTTCTTACTTATTTGTGTTTCCCTGTGTTTGTTTAATCAGACATCGGACTCAGTCTTCATTACTAGCACTAATTTATCTGCCTTGTCGTCCGACTCCTTTCAACTTTCTCACTTGGAATCTCTTCGTCTACCGTATGCAGGAGAAAACAGTGGCGTAACGAAGTAACTGATAGCCTTCGTTTCTGTTCAACACGAAACTGAGATGTTTTATTGTCCTCATTCCCGGTAATTCGATGTAATCCTCCTTGAGTCTACGCTCCACCGCGTATTTTTTTGCTAATTTTTTCAGTTTTTTTCATCACTTTTTTTAAGCCTCATACATTTCAGCAATTTATTTGTAATCTTAGGACATTAATCATCGGGCATGACCAATTGGAATAAAGAGAGAAAATACGAAGCAATCAGAGGTTTAATTTAAGGGATGAACGAATTTATATCAAGTTTCCTGTTAGAGGCGCAGAGATTTAATTTAAGAACTCTAAATAGGAAAATTGGAAATTGACTTATGGACATAAGTTCAACCCTTTCCCTATAATTACAATTATTTAAAATACAATCGAATCAGCGTTGAAATGAGAAATAAGGACATGAAGTGTATACTTCCTGCTGCGATTGAACAAAGAATTTCTTTAACTCAAATTACTCTGTTCTTGAATATTTTAAACGGGTTAAAGGTGAAGGGAGGGAGAAAAAGCGAAATATCGAATCAGTAGGCGAGCAGAATTGCCTCGAATACAAAATCCATGGTAACAAATTAACGTGCACGTTAAATTAACTTGACCAACCTCGGAATCGATCAGCGAACCTCCTCGGTAACGCGTTTCAGGGAAGGGACAAAAGAAAGTTCGATGGCGGGATGAGAAGCGTCGTATAGGGGGCTTCTGGATATCGACGGCAATATTCGTTAAGTCCTGCTAAGACCCTGTATGCGGTGTAGTTCGTTCATTCGGATTGCCAAGTCTCTTCTCATCCCTTTTACTCTTTGATTTCCTCCCTCTGGCCTTTCTTATCTTCCTGAACGTGGCCTTGTAAGAAGGGAGTAGCCTTCGTTTCTTCGTTCTATCTTCCTTGTCTTCAGCGACAGGGTTGAATCCAGAGATGCCTCTCTATGCCGAAAGATCAGCATGTCAGTAAGGCGTTTGTTTAATTTTTCGGATTTGTCTATTTTCTTCATCGATACTTGCTGTTTTTCAATCTGACACTTAATTGTCATTAATTAACTGAGAATTTTGAATTTTTCATATCACTTCGTGTGACAGCGAAAGACAGAGTCTATAACAAAATATTAATAAAACTCTGAAGCGAGGACGCCTATGACGTGTAGGGTGCATTTCATTATATGGGTACAAACATATTTTTTATTCTACATAAATTTCGTGTCATACATATGAATCAATGTTTATCGTAACAGCTATGACGCTAAAACGTCGTTTAAGTCAACGCGATTACCAGACAGCAGTTAACGTCATTTCACTCGATTCCCATGTAAATAAATACGGGCGAAACCAGCTGTCCATCAGAATGTGTAAGTTCCATTGATGAGACGAACAATTACATAAGGGAAGTGTCTACTATAGGCTTTCGCTACTTTCCTAAGCCAGAACCTTTCGCTCCATCAAGTTCCCTTTTGCGGTGAACAAATGAAAGTGCACAATTAACACGTTGATCACCGTAACAGAAGTAGCCGTACGTAGCAAGATACACGATTAAATCAACTATCCATGATGTTCGAAATTTATTTTATATTTTACATTATTATTAATATTCAGAATGATTTATTTTTTAACCCCTGGATGATCAAGTCAGATTTCAAGCGTAATCCTTTCATTACGATCGCTTATGAGAAAAATAAATTTTAAAAGGGAAATCGACGATTGGAAAAGCTGTGACGTTAAATTACACGGTCGATGTATCCCCGTGTAAGTTCGAACAATGACAGAAGAAGCCGTCGAAATCGTTCGAAATCGTCGATTAAACGGCGTTGACAGTTTGAAATGAATTCCCATCCTATCGAAAATTACTCTCTCGGTACTCTGGGAAATAGGGGTCGTTATTGCAATGCAATGTAACGGCCACGAAGGTCATTGTTCAACCGTTTTTAGGGTTCGAGCAATGACCAGTTCTGGCGCGCATGAGAACGGACTGAAACAAAAGATGGCAAACCTGTTGGAAACAATCAGGCACGGCTCACCCCTGGTCGCGAGAGCTTATAACGCTCAGAAGGGGATGAACAGTTGGGTGACTTTTTTTTTGGCTTAAGAGGAGCTGTTATTGTGCGACATTCGCAACATGTGTGCCCCTGTGTCGTCACGATGAGATCGACTGATCATCGTTCCACTATGTTTCATCGTGATTCGAAAGCTGACGAAGGTGCGACACTCGAATCTTTCCTCTTCGTCGATGAACAAATGGGTCAAATGAAAAATGGTACTCGAAGAAAAATTGACAAATTTATATACCCTGAAATTGTTTATACGGTACTTAACTCTTTTATCAATAACTAGTTAACCCCATACTCATTCTTACACTGATGTTAAATTATTTAGAGAAGGAAATGAGTAAAAAGTATTTCAAAATAAGTAAAGCAACCCTTAACAAAAATGTACGAACCAGTACAATATATCACACGATCTTACTAATACTTCTCCGGTCTGACATTTTTAATCCTATCCTATTCCATCTACCTTCGATTCCTTCTTTACACATTTCCTGTATTTCTCTAATTTTCCGTCTTCTTATACAATCCTCGGCTTTTCCTCTTTCAGAATGAAGACTGGAAAGGGTGTGAGAGGACGGTACGAGCGACCATGAAGCAACGTAGAAGTGCAAGGTACCCGAAGGAAGGAAGTAAGCTGGTCGTGAGGAAGAAGGGAGAGAAGGTTGGTCAGTGCTCCTTACTTAGAGGGTGGTGAGTCTGTTCTTAATTAACGCTCGCCTCTTTTGCTGCACACCCCCTCGCCACCGTGGCACCGTAATGAGGCTCCTCGGGTATGTGTACACCGCGTGTGTGATACGTATGTGTCGGCTGTGCTGGTAAGTGGTGTGGGTGACCTAGATGAGACGCGCCCCCGTCTAGCTAATTCTTTTCTTCCGCGCTGACCACTAAAGTAAGTAGATGGCCGGGTACGAGGCATTGCTGTCGGTGTGAGAGTTTCCCGGGTATTTGTGCTGGGTTTCACCAGCGTCTGGAAATACGTACGTGTACGTGGCTATATGCTGCCCCGGTGGTAGCCATATTCCTTTGGAAACGTGGAACTTCGACGTTACCTCGTCAATGTTACGTGGACGTAAACATAGAAAGTAGCTTCCACCCGTCAAACTGTACCCGTAATACCTTTTGCCTCGTGTCATTACATTTCGTGCATTAACGCGTGAAATTTCATTTCTCACTGATTTCATAAAATATTCTTTCTCTGATTTTGTCGAATTCGTTCCGAGACCAAGGTCTACGCGATTCGAAGTTATATTAATTTATTTTTATAAAAAAAGAAGCAATTCAAAGAAATCCTTTGAACGTGGGAAAAATTGAATAGAAATAAAATTGTGCCGTTCGTTTCGCACAGAAGCTAACGAAAGACAGCTATCTGTCACGAAGAGAAGGAAAGACGGGTGAACGATCGACGGACCCATTCTTCAGTCACATCCTGGGCCGGTCCCACCTCCGCCTTCTCCTTCTCCTTACGCCACCCCTTTCCTAGCGGAGTACGGCGTGGATAACAGCAATTAAGCCTTCCCCGTTAATAGAGACGATTGTGATTAATTATCGGATTTAATGACCGGCTAGTTGTACTTGTAAATACGGGGACAGAAGAACGCGCGTATGTGGCTACACCGTAAAAATTAGAGACCATGATTCCTCATGGTACACCCCCTTACTCCTCTGACCTCCTCCTCCTCGTGTATCTACTTCTGTTTCTTCGTCCTCGTGTGTCACCGGTACGCGTATGAGCCCGCCAGAGAGAAACGTCCCTGTCACAGTTCGCTGATCTTTTAACCGACAATCAACCAGCTCTGTGGGACCGTCCGACTCGGTATTGTAACAAACCTAACTTAAAAAGCATATCTACGTGCGTGGATAATATTTTGACAATATCGTGCGTATTAAAAAGAATATTTCACTTGAGACGAAACTAAGAGATCGACTAACCGACGACGGTCGCGTTCTGTTAAAAAACGGTAGCATACGATTTTCGTAAATTATAAAGCATTATCTAAATGGTATCCGCAAGATCAGCCAGCCGACACATATTTAAGCATTGTGCATGCATCCGAAACGGCAGCGTGGGAGAGCATGAGCTCACGTACCGAAATTAACTCTGCTTTCTTGGCATTTAAAAATAATTGGTAATTATTGGTGTTACTAATAACTCCGCTAGTCCAAAGCAACAGTGAGCAGAAATGTTTAAATCTTCAGTTACATAGTGGTTTGCAAATTACATTTAAAAGTGTTCTAATTTACAGTACTCTTGTTCTAATTTTAATAACACGCGAATAAGGGTATTAGTGTGCTTAATTACGATATGATATTTCTAGTCGTTTTAATTTTAGTTTCAGTTGAAGTAACGATATTTCAAATAGCAGAATATTTTAGAAAATAATTATTAAAAGTAATTAATTTCAAGTTTGAAAGTAATATTTATATATCTTCGGGAATCATGAATTTTCAGAAAAAAATAAACCTTCTGTTGGAAATAAAATATTGCCTGCTAAAAATAATGTAATACGTATTAATATAGCATTTCTGATCACGTTAATTCGATAAAAATTTAATTTTCCGTAAGAATAAAATAGTATTTTCGCTTGGGAACGTAATCGACTCGATGAAAGGAGCTTAACGTGCTTTTTTCCTTCGACGAAGAACTGAGTCGTTCATCGAAGTATCGATTGGTTCGTATAATAATTACCTCCCCTGCATTAGGGGTAGCTACCCCCTCTGCTTTCCTAAACGAGCCTCGCTGTTTCATATTAAACTAGTCCCTACGAGGGGTGAGTGAACGTACACCGATAGCAGCTGCAACGTACTTTGAATCCTTTCTAGTCATGTTAATTAATTATTTACGCAACTTGTGAATAACTACGGCCACCACTTCGCTCAATACAAAGTTGCTTCTTAAGAACTAGACTAGATTCTACCAATCAATCAATAGCTTCTAAGAAACTTACATTAAAACTTCATTAATGTCGTTCAACCCACAATGTTAACTATTCAAAATTATCTTTTCTTTTAGTTTTTCTTCAATTATTTTAGTGTATTAAAATTATACTACAATTGTTTGTAGTAAAATTTCGTATAATATTAAATAATTAATTACATCAGTGAAAACGTATTCTTCAAACGAACACCATAGTTATAAAGTAACATCATAGAACAGAAAGTGTAAATCATTCGTCTGTCCACTCTTATCAATTATCCGAGATTAACAATTAGTCAGCGGTGTTTGCAAGTTCAATAATAAATCAGACGAGACGAAGTAGAGCAAAACACCGTTTTCCCTGATGATTCTCGAGCCGAGGCTGCTCGAACGCCGGGAACGATCAAAAGTAAAACGACGAACGCGAGAACGACAAGGCGAACGGCGCTTCAGCAAGCTTTCGGAACCGAAATCTGTGAACACACCCGCGCTTTCGCTCGACATGCCGACTTGTCGGTTCGGTGGGTGGGTGGCGGTCGGGTATTTTTGTATCTAATTATAATCCTCGGGTGAGGGAGCAAGGCAATCGCCTAAAATTAGAACATATAGTCTAACCAGTACACGTCGCCCGCTATTTTATATTTTACTATCTCTTTCGCGCCTGATGTATGCGTCTTCCTCTCTCAACCGTCCCCCGCCCCTTTTCCCTTTATTTCGCGGCGAGACTTATCGCTCATCTTGGCACCGCTTTTATCACTTTTCCTACGTCCAACCGATACCTTCTAATGTTTCGAAACGCAAACTTGTTGTTATTATAAACATTGCAGAAATCATTGTTTGCTTTCCTAGTTAAATTTGACTCTTCACTCAGGATTAGAAAATTACAGCTGCCTCGCATTGACCTAATTTTATATAACCCAACGTCTTGGTAAATTACTTTTTGAAATATCTCGTTGAAGGATACAGCAATATTTCTACGATTAACTTTCAACCCTTTAATGGAGTCTCTTTTATACTGTGTATCAACGGCGTGGGATCAAATGACTCGCGACAAATGATCGAAACTGGGGTGCCTAAAAGAGAACGTTGGCTGGCGAAACGTTATCGAAAAGCAGGGGGTGGAAAGGGAGGGAGAAAGAAAAAAAGGAGTAATGATACACAGTGAAACAATGATACAAGTGACAGCTTGTGATTAGCTGGCATGGAAAAATAATCAGAATAATGACGGGTTTACACCCTCTTTGGTTGCAAGAAAGGGACCCGATACAATGATGGAAGGGCGAGAGGACGACGGTTGCACGGTTTGTCGAGTTAATTGTCGTCTAGCGTGTCGATGCGAACGTATCCCCGTTCGGCCACACGCAAATGTCACTGCGAGGCACGAGGAGAGAGAAAAAAAAAAGGAAAGTTCCTCGTCGAGCTCCTACGACAATTAAAGAGAAAAGTGGGCGAGCTGTTTCGTCAGCAAAAATTGCGACAGTTCTGAGAACTGTAATGGACGCGCGATAAAGAAACACAATCGCGCGCTAATTGATGCTAAAACCATGGGGCTAATGTTCCTTCGGTTGATGGTCAAATAATTCACATCGTAAACTTCGATCGCGAGTACTACTGTTAGGTTATCCTGCTACTTCCTGAAATTGAAAATATTGTAAAAAATACTTAGACACTCTGTTACATCCTCAAAGGCTGTTCTTTAATAATTTTTTGAAAAATTATTTACAAGATGAAAGATAGCTAATTCTGGAAAATTTGATTTTTGAAAACATGTTTCAACCTTTAAATGACAAGTCGCTGAGATGGCAGCGATTTAAATATAATTCGAAACCCTTTTTTATTTTCATTTTCTAAATTTTAAAGATTCTATTTTCTCTATTACTAGAAAATTCAATTCACTTTCAGAATTTTTCCCAACTCCTCTGATAGCAATCGCGTCGACAGTAAATTAGAAAAAAAAATGAAAAAGAAAAGACACTTGGCCAACAAGGAACAGCGATCGAACGCAGGAGCGTGAGTTTTTCGTAACGCGATCTAAAGTAGTGAAGATAATCGCAGGTTCGCGAGGTAGCACGATCTAACGCGATCGTGAAAAGATCGAGGCTCGATGCCGCAGAAGATCGCCGAGCACGCGGATAATAATCGTTGGCTGGTATCGATCGAAAGTCGTTCCACAGGTTTTATGGGAAAATCGGCTGACACGTGACGATCGTTGAGCGATCGACAGACGGCTCGGCTGTACGTGACTTCGATCCTTAATCGTGACGGGTGTAGGAAAAAGAGGAACGACTAGAAAATGCCGGCGAAACGCGGATAAAACGATAATTCGGTCTAGGCCCCGGGTTCGAGGAAAAACATCAAGTGAACTTAATTTCTCTTTGGATTATTATTAATACGGAATCCGGTTTCTTGTACGTGATACGTTTTCATGTGACCGCGACAAGAATAGCAAATCCTTATTTTGCTTCATTCTACACGCATTAAATATTCAAAAGTGAGCACGGGATGGATTATAATTGTGCGTCACGCTAAAAACTTCCACTTGCTTCCGCTCGCCGATGGAAAAATATCAGCAAAAATATGTATTCGCTTGGTAAGGTGAAACGGGATATAACGCGAAAACAATAAGGTAAGGGTGGGTCAAATAAACTGATAAACACACTGTACAAATCAGGCAATTTAAAGAAATTTTATTTGCAAATAAAAAAGTACAAAAATCAAAACTGACACAATGTTAAGTAGATATTCTAATATATGGTCAGACATACTGCGGTCCAATTAGCGAATTCTTGCGAAGCAACATAAAACAACGTACATAAGTAATCTCTCCGAAAACATGCAACTGCTCTTTCACTGTCCAAGTGAAAATCGTAAATTTTCCATTCCTCCAACATTTCAAATGCAGAATGATGAAATTCAATCGTCGTTACAGTGCAAAGATTCGCATGTTTCGAGAAGATAGAGCGTACATAACAATAGACACGATCAAGCGAACGTACAAACACATTTACAAATAAGATATGCGCGTAAATGAGGTAGGTGACTGAAGGGAATATTTGTCGGGACGCAACCGGATCGGATCAAAGTGGTGAATCGCAGAATTTCGGATTTCCCGAACCAACGACTGTTCTAGGCCATAAGAACATCGTTAAGATTATATTTAGGCATCGTAAAAGAAAATATGCGTCCGTTGGAGCCAAGTCGCTCATTACGTGAGACAGCATTAACGCTGCAGTACAGCCAGTGAGTTTTGAGCATCTACGTATACAACTGTACACGTATAATTAGCAATCCGCGCAGTAAATCTGTGAGATCATCAGAGGATTCGCAATTTTATGTATATAATTCCGTGCAAATGATTGCCGCCAGACCGTCACCCATTATCTCTCGGTTAAATTAAGATTTTCTAAAATTAATTATACGATCATTTCATTTCACCCACGTTGCTTTCAAGAAACCTCTGATCTTCCACAATCGTAAGAATCTAAGTCAATGTTATCTACTCGTAGATAAACTAATATACTTCTTCAAATTTTCATTAAACGGAACTTTTCTTCCAGGCCAATTTAGCTTTAATACGAATTACGAAAGAAAACGAAACTGAGACATCGTCGAAGTGCCAAAGTGTGGTACCAGACAAAAATTCTTTATATTTCGCGCGATTAATTCATTTTTCCGGCAAGGTTAATTGCAATTTTCGTGAAAAATCAGAAAAGTAACAACGTCGCGAGGAGCAATGTCGGAAAAGCAAAATACGCTAAAAGGCTCGTAGGGGTTGGTCGCGGAAAATCGCGAAGGGCGGGTCGCGAAACGAGCAGACATCGGCGGGAAGCGAGAAACGAAAGGGGTGGTGTGTGCCGACGGATGGGGGCGAGCAGGGGGTAGGAATATGGTGGCGGAGTAGGGCTGGCGAAAACGCGGTATGCAAAGCAGGCGGCGAATTTAAACGGTCCTGCGCAGAACGAATGGCCTCACCTCGTGCTACGCTCCCTCGTTTCCTCTCTCTCTCTTTCTATCACCCTACCGATCGCCCACACTCGCGTGGCCACGTTTCTCGATGCGATCCCGTGTTACCTACACAGGTAAGAGAGGCGTGGGAAGACAGAGAGAGGGAACGAGAGAGAAAGAGAGAGGGACAACACACACACACACACAAATAGAAGGAAAGAGAGAAAGAGAGAGGGAAATCGACACGGACCAAGAGCGAAGCGCTGACGAAGACGGAAAGAGTGACTGCTCTCTGGCTCCCTCTCACGTTTCCTCACCGGTTCTCTCACTTGTCTCCCCGTGGCACACGTGCACCCAGCGGAACTACGTTCTCCTGTCACCAGAACTCCTGATGCCGTCGTGCGTCCTCGCGCGGAGGCTATCCACCTGGACCCGACACTCACAAACGAGCTCCGCGTTATCGAGAAAAGTGTGACCCCGAGGTCCACCGCGGAGGAGAAAAAAAAAAAAATAGAAGCACGATGCGATCGCGTTACTTGGCCGCGTCAACCGCGACGTTTTCCACTCGGATTCGAGTAAAATGGCTGCTCTCGCCGCTGCGGCGCGCCTGAGCTTACTGGCTTGCCTCCCTTCGTTTGGGTCTTCACACGGACAGATGCGCGCGCGGCCACGCGTGTGTGCGAAACCCACGTACGCCGGGGGCGCACACGCGCATGTACACGCTCGACACATGCACACACGCGTGAACGTCCCGACGCGACGGTACACGTATATAGAACGACGCCTCGTATGAGTCGACTCGACGCACTAACACCACAACTGGCGTCGCCCCCGCCAAACACGCGCGCACGTGTCTACGCGCAGAACAGCTGAGCGTAAAGGAAACAGCTTGTTTTTGGCTTTTGCTAATTTCTTGCCGAGCTTTCTTCGAACGTTCCTCCCGTTTCCCGATGGAAATCATTCAATTCGATTGGATAATCATTCGAATAAAATGGTGCCAAGTTTTATGATTGCACCTGTAACCAGGTGTCAAGGTGGATCAGCTTGATACGTTCGATTTAAGTTAAAGGAATTTAATTGCTTCGCTGTATTCCTACGATGTACGATTCTTCTTGATGATCAATCACTCGGATCTGAAGAGTTAGAAAGATAGATACATAAGGAATTCCAGGTTTGCTCACGGTCGATACATTTCACGGAGTCGAACTGATCGTTGCACAGAGAAAGTTTGATTGCGCCGGCTTGGAAAGTTGCCGCTCATTCTTTTATGGAGTATGACAATACCGGCGATCGCGAAGTTACGCCCTCGTCGTAACTTTGTCTCGCCACGTTACTTCCGCTGTCGAGTGAAAATGTCTCCCGATGTAGATCAGAGATCTGGTCTCGCTGCAGTGACCGATGCAACGTTTCCCATTTGAAGAACTCCTATGATATAATTGCAACGAACGGAGCTGCTTGTTCTGCATTCTTACGGCGTATCGTAATACGCCGTTATGAATATGCAAACTAGCAAAGAAGGATAACGGATGTGTTGACCGATGTATTATTAGTAGATACATCGGCTCGATCGTGTCTCGTTGTTGACGTAACGGTTCCCGACGATGATCTTCGTTTCGGACAGTTGGGCGACCTGAGCCCACGCGGGGGCTCGCGCTGATTAACATGCACCTTTCGTGCGTACACGTCGTATGATTTTTATAATTAATTAGCTACGATAGATCACGTCCTCCTTTTCCTCTTTTCGTTTCTACTATTCTAGACGCGTAAGAAGAAAAAATTCCACCGGCTTCTTACATCTCACGATTACTTTGTCCACGGTGGTACATTAAGCGCTGTGCTTCAGATTAATTTTGTACTCGACGATGCGGGGAAGAAAAGTGTACCGATACACCAGGGCCAGCGAGTTCCACCTCCTCAGCAATTTGATCGTTTATCACGATCAATTAAATTTCCTGCGCGGCAACGATAATTGACCAACGCCATCACCCTTGTACCGTGGTGTTGAGATAATCTCTGGTGCAAGTGCCGATAAATGGCGCATTCGCGTGAACGTGAACGCAGTCTCTCCGCCGTGGTATCATTATTTTACAAGATACACTTTAAGTATAATAAGTTTTATTGCACGTCCTCCCTACTACTATCGATTCCTTGGGGCCGTCCTCGAAACAGGCTCGAACAGCACGTCTCTTCTCGTAAGTAAACCGTACCGGTAAACAGATTTTGTGCAATTCCGGATGGTAAACGAATCGAGGAAAAATCCTGGCATCGTTCGCAACCGCTGGGAGTCGGTGTTATTCCACCGCGATCACTTTTCTTATTTTATACAATTTAATCCCGGGAGAAGGCAGCTGCCGCTTGCATTATTTTCATCTTTTTGCCACCCTCCCTACAACTCGGTACACAATAGTTTACTTTCTTGCACGTGAGAAGATAATGTATAAGCTGCCAATGAACAATCTGAGGTAACATAGTATCACCCTCGTGAAACAGGTTTCGCATTTCAGCTTTTTATTTTCTTCAACTATGGGAGTAATCATGACTTTCTAACTTTCTTTTTTTCTTTTTATAAATTATAAAGGGTTTGTGTTGCAAAGGGTTGAAGAAGGGGAATTGTAAACCTTAGTTGTTATGTCATTTTTTGGTTCGCTACGTATGTTATTTCAAGTAGAGAAATTGAAGAATTTCAGTAGACGAGTACGGCAGTAGTTCAGCCTCCCTGTGCAGCTAGGAATAGTGCCGATGATTACCGCGTCGGGACACTAGCGACGGGTTGACGTTGTAACGCGGAGCTAGCCACGGGCACGCGCGACTATACAAATCAATATTTTCTACATATCTCACGAGTTTTCTCTAATTGGCCTCCTGCACAACCCGTACCACTCTAACACGTCCGTGTCTTGTTTTTATGATTGTTTGCTCGAGACACGTACCTCCATTGAATTTAGTAGCCGCTCATTATCCTTTGTTCTTCAAATAAAAACGATGCAAGTGTCATTAGTGCCTCTAAACAAAATAAAAGGGACGATAGTGGAGTGGTTGTAAGCTTTTCTCTTAAAATGAAAGAAGAATATATATATTATCAAAAGAAAATTTATTATTCGTCTTTCCAGAATTAATACCATAATTAATTATGGTAATTAATAATTTTCTTTTAACTATTCAATTATATTTAATTTAGAGTGCCGATCAATAATGACTCTCACGATGATCAGTGTACAAACATAGTTTGCTCTAATTATTATACTTGTCTCTACAATTAGTACAGAAATTATTGCGGGTGAAATTTTGGTAAATAAAGAAGAACTATCTTCGAAGAAATTGCAGACGTCCGTCCACGCGGTGAACGAGTTCGGAGGTATTATGAAATAAATCTCGTTATTGCTTGGTCGAGGAAGAAAAGCGGGCGGTCAGTTTTAATTAAAGAACTCAGGGCGTCAGCTGCTCCATGCCAACGGCTCGCTGGTTTCCCTTCTTTCCTTTTTTCCTCCGTCCGTGCATTGAGACCGATATCGCCTACGTATGTCGTAAAACTCACGGTTTCAATGGGAAAAAAATTGGTACCACAAGGAAACGATGACTCTTCAAAGTATACGGACTGTATTCAGAAACAAATTAAGCTTATTCAGCAAGTACAGTCACCGCAATTTAAACAACCCTTTCTCAAGTACCGGATCGATATTAAAGGGTTAATTACTAAATTCGTGACTCTCGGGAATATTTTCTATTATTAACGAACGATGACAGGTAAATGAAATGAATAATTGATATTGTTTTATACGAACATTGAGTTAATGCGAGAAACTATTGCAACAGGACATATGTCCACGATCGGGAGTACACCCAAGATGTCGCTTTTATTATTTGAGCGAATGTGCTCCACGAAAGCTTGTACTACATCATAGACGTAACATTTTATGGGTCGTACCAGTGACCTTATGAGGCAGGCACGGTGAATTCTTTAAGACTCCTGCAGAGATAATATAATCCCGTACAACACGAAGCCACCAAGTAACTGAGTAACCAAACATCATAGGATCCAATAAAGAACCGTACTTGACGAAATAATGGTAGACTACTAGGAAGGAAAGTAGACATAATTGACTTGGTAATGACGAGGTAAACGGACAGTTTTATTAAGCACTCGCTACGTAGGTACATACGTGCTGAATACGATGGGTACATCGACTAACAACCTTATAGGAAAGGAAATAATTATTTTCACAATTTATACACGTAGCCTCGCAAATGTCAGTCAAACGAACAGAATCTAATCTTTCGTTTTAGATATCGCCAAAAATCAATACCTTCTGTTTCATTGAGAAACAAAAATTGATTATGAAGGGAATATAGAATGACAAGCTTGGATTTTAATAATTCATAATTTAATATCTTAATACCTTTTGTTGTTTAAGGAAAATCATTTTTTGATAACAGGAAATATTAAACTGTTTTATTAGCGAAAAGAAAGAGAAAGTATCTGAAATGTTAAAGTGAAAGTGTAAAATAGCTACACTGGCTCATGAAATTACTATTAACGAATGAAATATGTATATCAAGTTGAACTTTCGAAAATGATGAATGCAGGTGTTGAAAAAGTACATTTATGATTGACGTTCAGCACATGCGTGCAACAAAATACCGATGCATCATTGAATTACCCATCCTAATCCTAATATTTATATACTCCGCTACTAACAATATTATTTAAAGCCTGTCAGTTTAACATATATATTTCACCAGTTAAGTATTTCAAACGCCAGTGCTCGACTACCTTCCGTGAGCTACTGTGCAATTGATTAAACTGTTGATTAGAAAAGGAATGTAATAATGAACCTGGCGAACAGTTCTTGCCCTAGAAACGGCTTTCTATCAGTACAAATATGCAATATCGTGACCCAGAATTCAATGATATATCATCGAGGCAGGTATCTCAATCAGCCAGGTGTCGCAATTAAATTCTCATTATCCCGGCATATTTAACCCTTAGAAATGTAACATTGGCACAGGATACGTCAATATTTCTTGCAACAATACTTAGGCGTCAGGAAAATGAATATTGAACAGACGAACGGAAGGGAGAAAGGAGAAAGAAGGAACGCGTCCTCTTCATCGCGGGGACAAAGTTAGTCAAAGTTGTAGGAAAGCGTCGAAAGAAGCTAACGAGCAGCAACGAACCGCCAGAACGAGCATTGCCGTGCCTCATTAGTGACTTTTAATTTTCCAAAGCGAGTCTCCTTCGAATACTCGGAAACGACCACTATGCGTTGTCACCGAAGAATAAGAAGAGTGAAGGAAATAAAGAAAGTAAGCGTGAGCGTGAGAGAGAGAGGGTGAGATGGAAAGGGGTAAGAACAGCAACAGCACGACGCGAAGCGGTGACTCGCACGCTATTGTTCCCCTTGGTTCTTTATTTCTACGCCACTTCTTCGTCTTCTTTTTCTTCTGTTCTCGCGTACCGTGGCTTTATTGTGTTTGAGCTCGACGCTCGACTCTTTTGTTTTGTTTCGCGCGCCATTAGAGGAGCTAATTGCCGCTCATACGCGATCGCCTTTTGTTTCCTCCTTTTGCCACCTTTTCCTCCACGATCCTCTCACCCTTCTAACAACTTTGCCCTGTCCATACTTGCGTCCTTGTCCCCGGGACCACGGAACCAGAAGGCTGAATCATACCTACCTCTTGTCTTCTCACTTCCGAACGTAGCTTAGCGAGGAACCCTGTCCTTGTCCTTTCCTTTTTCTTTTCACCAAGAAACGATCACTTTTTCTCATCCTCGCTTCTCGACTCTCTGATTTAGCGCAAGACTGTACCTCCCGTTCTCTGAACGTACTTCCTTGCTCGGAGGAAAGCGAGATGCATTTATCCGGAACAGAGAGAAGGGTGCGTTTTAACGCGTCAACGCTTCGATAACCTCCGTTGATTCTTTTTTCTTCGCGTGCATAGAATTCCTGTTGTCCCGTAGCACAGATAACCACAGGATTGCGTAACTAAGATGAATTTGTGAAATCGATAGAGCATGTGGATAATATTACGAAGCGATGGTACACGGTACGATCCATCATGCTTCTTTTCATTTAATTAAAGAAAATTAAAGAAATAATAGTATTTGACTAGCAGAGATATAAATAGCTAAACACTTCTTGTATTATAAAGAGTCGAACTTTGAATTTTTTGTTACCAAGAAAACAAGTGTACACGTCTGTGTTTCGTTTATAAGAAAATCAAGTGTTAATTATAAATCTGTACACTATAGAACAAGCTCGATGAAAAATTGTGGTAATAAATATCGTCGAGGAAGAATGGCATTGAAGGCAGAAAAAAGTGAAAAGAATGGAGGATCCTGTGTCCAAGAGAGTAAAGATCCAGCTACGGGATAGACGGTTTTAATTCGGTGGAAAGCTAATAATTCCAGTATTGTGCGATCATTACGAACGTTATTGTTTCCCTGCGGGGCTTCGTACTCGCACCGAGGACTCTCCTTGTATCCTGCTTTCATCGTTCTTTTCAACCGACCCGAACAATGAGAAGAGCGGCCATTCTCTTCTTTTTCCACCTTCGTATATATCTACACAGACACAGGGACGCACACATATTATAGCTTAATTATTGGCTTTATTATTATTATGATATTGTCCTTCCCGCCGAAAGCTTGCTACCGCGGTCATCATCTCTGCTTCTCGAGGAAAAAGATAGATAATGAAAAAGTGAAGGATAAAAAGGAACAAGAGAAGCGAAATCGAGAGAAAAGGAAGGTGTAGTCTTGATGACAATACTCTTCGTATTCTCTTTTCTCCTTTCTTTACTTTCCTTTTTTTCTTCTTACGCTTATTAGAAGAAAGATGAGAACGGACTTTGAGCGAGCAAGCGACTTCATTATTAATTTTCAAGGGCTCGACAACGACCAATCGACACTCTGGCTTCACTCCACCAAGGTCACGCGTGGCGATTAACCCTCCCTCGGAAAGTGCTTTAGAAACGTATGGAGGGTAGTCGATGAAAAGGGTATTGAAGTCACTAGAAGAATCTTGATCGTTAGATGGTGCCATTTCATTGTGACGCTTGTCGAGTCTGAACATAAACGACTTTTTGTTGATTAATTTGTTAATGAAAATAGTTTGGTAATTTTGAATACCATAACCACATTAATAATATAAAATAGCGAGCTGAAGTATTGTACTAAAAAAAGAATTTTTAAGTCCACAATGAATCTGGCAGATAATTCTTCCCCTGTACAAGTGTTCGAGTTTTACGTTCGATTACGAGTACCTGGCAGCGTGCGAGGGGGTAGAAAGGATCACCGAGATATTCATCGAAGGGAAGAAATTCACACGAAACTGTCTGACTCGGACTTATTCGCGTGATTGCAACTTTGTGAAGCGCAGTAATTATAGTGTTGGCGCGGGGTACGACCGATTTTCTGAGAAACGATTCGAAAAGGCGAAACGTCAGCTGGGCCGTGTTATAGTTTTATGTGAAAGAAGGGTAAGGAGGTGAACAGGAGGACCAAAATGTAGGCAAGTAGACGGTGAGGAGGGTGGAGGGAAGGGAGGGGTGGGTTCGCTAGTTCGGGGGAGAGAGGAGAGGAGAGGGGAACCGAAGGAAGGGAGAGCATGGCATGTCCCCCGTAATTATAGCAACAATAAAACAATTTTGATAATTATCTCAACTAGTGTATGGGAACACACGACATTACAGCGGGCACGAGTATAGAAACGGAAAGAGAGAGGAGCTACGGAGAAAGAGAGGCGGTACGAAGGGGTGAGGAGGTGAGGAGAGGACACAACGACCGGGGCAGAATAATCACAATAATTACCATTTATATGCAAGTGCCGTCATTACCTGCACACGAGCAGAGCACGCATTCAATTTCGTATCTAATTTGAATAATTCAAACAAATCTCTCCTTCCTGCCCTCCTTCCTCTGCACGCTTTATAATCCCAATAAACGCGACGAGACATCGACGATGATTCGCTTTTTCAGTACTTACGACCATTCCTTTTTGCGTTTACCTTGTACCTCGATTTCCTTGTGCAGCCCCCAATTGCACGACAACAATCATTCTCTATCTGTTTTATTAAACTAACGAGCAATCGTTGTTTTCTTTTTTTTTTTTTTTATGATAATCCTGCCGCGTCTATTATTTCAATTCACCGAACGAATAATAGGAAAATTGTTATGTGCCGTGCAATTAGTTTGTTCCGAGAAATTGAAGTACTTTGGTAAATTTTACTGATCATTAGACTAGAAATCTTTATGCAAATGTATTCAATTTTCATGCATAATATGTTAATTATCTTGATCTGTTTTAACATTGCAATAATGAAAAAATCAGAAGATAAAGGGTTAAACGATAGTGTCACCGACAGCACCGTGTTACTGATCTAGGGTTAAGAAGAACAGCTGTACTCTTATGATTTCATAGAAGCAAAGTCGATCGTAGTGATTTGTGTCCGCTCAGTTCTGTCTATAATAGAAAAGAAACTTCAGTTTCTTCTAATTTCGAGTTTTCACATATTCCGAGGTAGAATAGCATAAAAGTGATATCGTTCCTTACTTGACAAAATTTCTACCAGACGATCCGAATAGAAATCGAATTAAATGGACAAGTAGATCGTACATTCCGAGAAGCGTTATGCATCCAAATCACCGGCTGATTTCTCTAAATCAAGTGCAATTACCTATCCATTTCTGAACCTTGCAATTCTTTCATTACCCTCACCTAGGCTACGAGTAGAGTTCCTACTCTGGAATCACTCAGTCCTCATTTATCTCTCGTCCGCACAATGTTTGCGCGCAGTCATGGCACCAGCAAAGTGGCCCTATCAATATTAATCGCAATATTTGCCCGGCATGGTCTTCGTCGCACTCTCTATTACCAATTAATCCGGTCGTGCGAAGTATGCTGCGAGGCAACGGATAGCCTGTAACCGCACGGGGGTGAGAGAGACGGATAAATCGGGGGACAAATAAAAATGATGGAACGAGAAAGACGGTGAACGTTCGATGGAAAGAGATGTAAGAAATGTCGAGAGAGAGAGAAAGAGAGATGACTCGTTGACAGGTTAGATATTGTGTCAGCCGAGTCGTCCAGCATTAAAAGTAATTACGACGTGATTGACCGAGGGCCCGTTGGCCGAGGGTGAGGCGACGCCAAGAGGAAGGCTAAATCATCGGAGTGACGCACGTAGCTCGTTGTTGCCTCTCAATTATACAATCAGCGAGACCGAGGAGAGGGAAAGCAAGAGAGAATACCGAAAGTATGACAAAGAGATAAATAAAGGCAAGTCGAAGATGAAGAAAGAAGCGAAGAATACTTGGATCTTGTATCTTCTGACGGACGAAAGAGACGGTGGCGGAAGAGACGATGGCGGAATTACGTCAGGAACGTGGTCGGTAATGGTTGACGTTAACGAACATCGGTTCCATTGCAATAATAATTGCCGTCTGAAAGCATCAGGTTCGAAGATCAGCTACCTAACAATTGTTCGCACGAGACGTCGTTTATTCACTTTGTTAATGAATCTCTGAAGTTCTGCGGATGGTATATTCAAATTCGACCCTGACAGGGAGGAAAAAAATAGCCATATTTATTTATTTATTTAAATTATACAGAACGAACCCTTTTATGGTCCATGATATATATAAAAATTGTATGAATGTCAACCACAAGTGCATACGTAAGGACCCAAGTAATGATAGTAGCATTATTATAACCGAAGAAATTGTAATAATTGTGAAAATTCTAATGAAGGTATATTTTGAATTCGACCTAAGGAAGAAGTATATCGGTGAAGATGGATCAATCGTAATCGTTATTGTCTATTATAAAGCCAAGTAAGTTGGCTTTATGCAGCTGCTGTTTCGTACAGTGATGACGACGGTGGTTTATAAGTCGTGATCTAGAAACAAATGAGCCATTGTGGAGGACAATCGTTCCGTTAAGGACGGGAACAGGGCCAAATAGGCGTGAAGAATCGAACGGCCGAGCTGGCAAGAAGAAGTAATTGGTTTCGAGATAGATTCCGTCGTACTGCGGCGACGTCTAATCCACCATTGAAAAAGGAAAACACATTTTGTGCTTGAATACCTCCAAAGTGCTGCTCGCCACTATTTTTCATCCATTTAACGTTTATTCTTCTCTCTTTCTGATTAACACGTTCGTTGCCAGTGTCACGAAAATTCCATAATAGTTCACCTGTAACCGATTGTACCTACGAAGAATGAAATATCAAAAGAAATGGAAACAATGGTGTTTTGGTTTTGTTGGCGGTATTATGCCATCCATCGACGTGTGCACCCTTCATTTTAAGTACACGATGCTTGAATATCTCCTGCTATGAAGTGCGTGCCAATCGAGAGACAAAGGGTTGCACAAGTTGGCAAGGGTGACTTGGTACGACAATCGTACAATAGTTTCTATGAAGCCTTTTCTTCGAAGCTATGACCATTAATGGCACTCTCTTCCTCTTACTTTTGATCGTTTATTCTGTTATTTTACTGCTCGCTTCAACTTTACAGCCCTTTCAAGGTTGTACTTGAGGATATTTATCGTGATAAATAGTTTCTCTTCTGACACAGGTATAATTAATACAGTCATTTTCAGCATACTTTCTGGCGATAATTGTTCGTTGCGATTTAAATTATTAAATAAAAAATGATTTGACAAAATGTCTACTTTTTACAAAATTAAACAACTATGTACAGTTAGTGACGATCAACCAACATCGGTGAAACAACTTTGTACTCGTTTGTTCTCAGTGCGTGCACAAATTCATATTGCATACACGTATCGCGTATGCCATTCCTGTGTTTGAGCCATTAATTTTACGACCCTGTATAATCGCGGGTACGACTACAGGTAAACGTGAATGTTTCAATAAAATAAATCTTTGAAACTGTATTATAGTTGCTTCGCCAGCAACATTGCAACTTAGACTATAAATAATTTCAATCTGATTTAAAGGCAACTGGAATTAATAAATACTTGCGAACATTTTAGAATTTTCGTGAGAATTCAATATAGAAGAAGAAAATTATTTTATTCGCATTTATATATTAATATTGTACGATTATAATGACGGGTTTAACGAAAGTTGCGCGGTCAGTCGATTGAATATCGTCATTTGTGGCCGGTGATCAGCGAGTGATCATCAAGGAACCACGTCGAACACGACAAAGCCACGTCCAACAGTTATCCAGTCATCAATGAGACGCGTTCGCGATTTGAAAGGTGGGTGCCCCGCGTGTACTCGGCTGGAAATACGAGCCTGGGCGTTAAAATGTATCAAAAAGAGACAGCTGTAGATACACGGGACGTATTTATGGGCATGAACCCAGTGAGAAAGGAGAAGGAGACAGAAGGAGACGATCAGTATGGACGCGCTGGCGGATCCGGGCTAGGTCGTTCAACCAATCGGTGAACCATCGAACCATCCGAACGACCAGTTCGCAACGGTCGGAGCACCTTACTCTTAACAGTCTGTAGCAAGGCTAGGAAGAGAGGAACGGGCAAAAGGAAAGGAGTGAAAAGGATATGGAAAGAGAAAGAGAATATCAACGAACAGCGTCGCCAGAGTCCACCAATGGTAGATGACTTTGTATCTCCGTGCAAGTGTAAACCGAGCATAAAGAGTGAATCTTACATAGAAATCGGTATATGGACGTTGTGTGGGGTGCTCTTACGAGTTCAGGGTGGTACCTATTCAAGGACTCGTCATTGTAATAATAACTATGCGACTTTGAATATGGAAGATCTAAAAATAGGCCGTAAATAACGAAACAAATAATAGTAAGAAAATAAGCAGGAAAAAAAGGATGTCTAATTACAAAGGTACACCCAAGATTATAAAATTGAGTTGATTTAATGACATCTCAATCTGTTCCATTTGAAATCATAAGAAAGATGATATAATATCTGGCCCACAATTGAAAATTATTGTTTCTATTAAATATTGGAAGATAATGAAAGCTATTGTCTCAGGATGAAATTGTAGCACGTGGGTCAGAGGACGCAACAACCGCTGTACCTCCTTCGAGACGTCCATTCCTCGATCTCTGGAATAATATTCCCAAGTTTTTTACAGACCACGTATTCAAGAGAAGAGAAAGAAGGAACGGGCACGAGCAGAAGGAGGAAAAGAATAGAGGAGATGGTGGAGGCGCTCCACCACGGAGAATTGAAAATGATGATTGGCGGTAAGCGGGTTGCCAACAGTGATGGAGGAGCAAGAGAATGAAGGTTTAAAGAGAACGAGAGAAAGAGAGTGAGAAATAGGGAGAGAGAGAGGGGAGAGAGGTACTAAATAAGAAAGCCACGAGGGGGAGGACATCCAACCTAACCGGAGGGGAAGGGGAGGCCACTGGAAGGAAAAAGAGTCGGGAGCGCGCGAATTAAGTCGATCGCAGTGCGTGGAACCACATCCTTCGCGCCCGCTACCTCCGTGGATATCGCTTTTCTTTCCTCTTTCCCTGTTGCCCTTCTTTCGACCACTCGATCCTCTCTCTCTCTCTCTCTCTCCCCTTTTCGCCTTCCTCGACCCGCGTACCTCTTCTTTATTATCGGCATCAAACATCGTCTTTTGTTTTATAATAACCGCCGTGGCTGCGGTCGCGCCGCTCTCTTACCTCCTTTTGCAATGCCGGAGGAGTAGCACTCTCTGACTACTGCAAAGAGAAGAAGTCGAAGGGAAGAAAGACGGAAAGATATCGCGATAAATTGCCGATACGCCGTAATGCTGGACGCGACGCGGTCTCGGCCACGCATTTTGATTATTGTCACTGAAAAACCGCATATTTGCCGCAACAACTATTCCTTCGATAAACCACAACAGAAATTCTTCTTTCGCCCCGAACGAAACTGACATTGTTTCAAATTGATAATTGGTAACACTTGTGATATTAGGTTGCTTCATACACGATCGGCCATTTCGGAACGCTTGAGGTCTGATGCAATTTAACCCTTTGCGGTTCGTAATAATTTTCAAAGCGCGGACCGAGTGGTTCGTAATTGAACTGAAGGAATCGGGGAAAAAAATAAACAGGCTTTTTGTTTTAATGAAAATATTTTAAATTTTAATATCTGTAGTAGGATCGCCCAGGGGCTATGGTAATACATTAAATAGATATCAACATAAATTTTGAATACATAATGAAAAATGATATTTGGATTACATCCATCAATGACTTAGCAATACATCTTTGATCTTTTTCTTGATCTTTAATTTGGACAGCAAAGAATGAACGACATAAAAGTAGCACAAATTAACATTCATTCCAAATCAGTTTGAAACCTTTAATTTGCTAGATCATCGAGGACTTAGGTGACGGGAATAAAGTATAGTCCTTCAAAAAGAAGGACGCACCCGGAAGTATTTGTTCCCAGTCGAAGCTGTTTATCTGACACCCTTTTGTTAAATATTCTCCGGTGCACGTCGTGTCGAGATGCGATGACCGCTCCCGACAGAATTATATTCCTTTTCCCTACCATTTTTGTTTCCTTTTCGACTGGAAGACGAGATCGAGCGGATGGATAAGGCCGTGACATGTAGCGACGCGCAGGGCGCCCTTAATCCGGCAATAAAAACCTCGGCTCACGTATATTATTTTATTTAGTTTCCCAAACTGCCACAGCTTAAACGCATCCATAATTACCGAGGACTACGTGAACCGCTTAACTTATCGCGCGTTTCGACCGGACTCGCCTCGTCGACCCTCTGTGCACCGGTACGCCATCGCCGATGAACGTGTGCGTGCGTCCGTACATGCAGCAACGATCGTATGTACGAGCGTAATTTATGCGTGCGTGGATTTTAACTCCCACGCCATGAAGACATACCGCAGGGTTGTTCGTGCCCAGAACTGTGCATATATACCTGGCCGGTTCGTAAGAATTATCCGTGTCCATTCGCGATCAGCTCCCGATACGCCCGGTTCAAATTCGACTCAATGGAATCGTTAATCTATCGGGAATAAGCTGTTGAGAATTCGGACGATCGTACATTTATTTTGCATCACCTTCCATTCGAACCTCTCTTCGAATCACGGCGGCTCGGCAAATTTTTTATACCGAGCATTCATTAATGCATATTCGGTAAAATGGTACTTAAACGCAATAACGACTCCAGGAAATCATTTTCAAATTTCAGCATAAAATATGTTCCGTCGTCTTCTCTCGATTTCTAATTACTTCTTGAAGCGTAAGTACAGGCGGGGCTCGCGTTAAATTGACTACGGTCGTAAATAATATATGTATACATCTATATGTATGTAAATTAGCCGCAATTTCACGTTTCGCAGTCGTTGGCTTTTCAAGCATCCCTCTTGTCGGTCCGAAACGCAGTCCCTGGGATGACACTACTTTCTCTCGCTAAGTACCAAGGGAAATAAAATACATCCTCTTAGGCTTAACTACCGTATAATGGCTGCCAGTCGTCTAGGTAGCGGTCGCGGATCATTGTATCTGGCAACCAGTTCTTTTCCTTTTCTTTTTTTCTCCTCTTCTTCTTTGGTCGACGAAGGGCGCGAGAGGAGTACAGCGTAACAAGCGAAGGGCGCGATCAAGAGTAATGTGGAAACGGAGAACAGCGGTGGTAAAAGGACGAAAAAGAAGTGAACAATGAGCGATGCTTGCGCTCGTTCCACGTAGACTCGGCAATTTTGTCGAATTGCAAGCGATTACCGTTGCACGGCAGCTCAAATTTTCCGTTTGTTTGAGTTACGAAGCTGGGCAAGGTCGCGAAATGGGCTCTCCGCATCTCGGCCCTTCGACGAAAGAAAGATGGCCAATACTGGAACGCGTCTTGTCTCGGGGTACCATCTAGAAAATGAAGGCACGAGATGAACTGTTTGAAGAGCGAGTAACAGAGATCTGTAACCAGAAGAAATTAGAGGTCAGGCTAGTGGAGTAAATAAACGGGAAGAAAAGAAGATAGTTTACGCGCTGTCGATTTGGTAATATGCGCGATGAACCGTGGGTGGCCTTAGGTAACGAGGCGTTCTATATTTACATAAATACTTTAATAACATCCACTTGCCTTTCTTTTTTCTTTTCCGAGGGTCTGACAATTTGGATTATAAAGTAAGCTGTCTCATTATTTTCGGACGAAACCGCAGGCAGAACAGCGGAGTCTCGTTCTTTCGTCCTGGACCGTGACTGCTCTCGTAACTTCTTTGTTAAAACATTCCTAGATCGCCGTTTCATCGGTAGACAATGGGTACCGGCTATTCCGCGCCACGATTTTTCCGAGCGCCGAATAAAGAACGGGGGAGTAAGACAGGAGGAAGCGTAGAAAGAGAGTTCGGCGTGCGCCTGCAGCAGACCCGCTAGAAGGAGGATAATTCCCTGTAAGTGGATAATGCCCTGACGGTGCTCCTTGCCTACGCACCCAAGATCATCCTCCGTCTCCTTCCTCCTTCTATTTCACGATCCTCCTTTCCTACCATCGTTTCGCATGGTAGTTTTGCGGCTAGTGGTTGAAGGCTTTGTAGTTTGGAACCAGGAGTTTCGGTCGCTCTTTCTATCGTTTCTATCTGCATCTTCTATCTCCCTCCTTCTCGAGGATCTTATTGTGCAACTCGCTTTGAAAGTTCCACTCGTTGCACCCGGACGCGCCACCACCGTGGAATTCGCGTTTTTCCTTCTTTCACCTCTTTCTCTGTCCTACTCCGGACCATCGGCGTGCTTTGCTCCCTTCTGCAGTTTTATCGCGCGAGATACCCTCGCTGCCGTTTGCGGTTCATCCTCCAATTATCCCTAATACAGAGAATGCCGTGGAGCGTTATTATTACTCTCGGGCTGTTTCGGATTGTTGCTCTTCCCTCGAGATTTTCGTTTGCGCCGCGCATTTTGTTGTAGTCTAAACTCGGACAAGTGTACGAAAGGTAATTGGCCTCGCTCTTCCAGTCGATGATACGAAACGAACGTAAATAAAGGTATTTAACCCTTTCACAAACGAGTTAACGTTCTTTTGAAGAATTATATCTGGAAAATTAGTTCAAAAAATTTAAGCCACAATTTTTCCGCCTAATTATACAAAATCGTGATTATAAAAAAAGTTGTGATTATACAAAATCGTGATGATAAATATTAACAAAATATTTGCAATGGAGTTCTTCGAAGCAGGGATGATTACGAATTAGCAATTACGAAATTTCCTCCTCGGGATTATCAATAATTACACATCGAAACAGAGAGTGGAGTACGTGCGAATTGTCGACGGTGCATCGTATACAGTTAAACGAACGAACGAACGAAAGAACGTAGTAATACTCGTCGTCGTTAAATCCATGCTACAACGCAATGTTTTACATGGTTATGGGTCTGAAAGGCAAAGAACAGATAGTCAAACACCGCCCTGAAATCTACATTTATCTTCTGAATTTTATAGGCTCCCGTCAGAACGATTTCGCTGTTCCCGGCCTTAGCTTCTCTTTGATGGTCTTTCCTGCAACAGCTAAATGCTCGACGCGGTGCGAACGAATCATCCACGGAGAAACTTTTTACCCATCGATTGCAATGACTTTACGACGGTCAAGTCTCAAGGTGGTTCTTACGATCATAAACGTGTCGGACGTTAACTTTTGATCGGCACGTTCTCGAATACCGATAACATCTCGAGTAATTTAGAACCAATTACAATACTTTTCGAAGCAACGATTGATATGCATTATTTTGAACGAGAATCTGCTGAATTACCGTATATTTTATAACCATACGCGAATCTCATAAACTTACCCCTTATACTTTAACATTCGGCATCAAGCATACATGGATTTTACCATTAAATTTTTTACGCCCTTGTTTAACGTATCGGATACTACTCGCAGTTGAAAACTTCTCGAATACAATTTGAAAAGAAATTTCCCAGTCGTTCCTCCACGAAAAGGAAGGAGAGAACGAAACAAGGAAGAGAACTTTACACTGTTCTAAGCAATTTGCCAACGAAACAACTGTGCTGCGAATCAAGAAGAAGGTACTGCTTCTCGTTGGAAACCGGAAGGAATCTTCTGCAACCTTTTTCACATTGATCAAAAGTGTTCCGTGTGAAAGGTTCGTTGGTGGATCGCGGAACGGTTTCGCGAATGCTCCATCAAGTGTTCCCATGGATGCCAGGACTCGTTGCCGGAAAAATTCATAACGTTTGCTACTAGTAGGCAAAGCACAATCCTATTGGCTCTCTTCCCGTTGACCGACATAGCGCTAGGGATAGTGTTTTAACTGACCGGACGATAAGCCAAACGTTTTCCAGATGCATTCTAGCAGACTGTAGGTTCGTTGTACCGTGCAAGTATATAAGTATTTCCACGTACCACGGGGATGACTCGGTAGACGAGCAACGGACAGAGATCACCGGAGACCACGACAGTTTTGTTATGTATAATATTCTAGTCAGATTCGTGGCTGTACAACGGGCATCGGTGTCCGCGAGCTGAATGATAATTCGGCGGGCCCGAAGCGCTGGGTAATTGCCAGTTTAGTTAATCATTATAAAGTGTACGGTGGATATGGGTACGAGCTGACAGGTTTCGAATAACCGACAGTTAACGGACGGTTGACATTCGTGATTTACGTGGATGCGCCATAAATATGACTAACTCTCCCGTCCAGACTCCATCCTATCCGTGACTTTTTAACATACTAGGCCCGATTTATTATCAGACTTATGATATCTTACTTGGACGATCTTTCTGGATGTTTGTGGATCTAGCGTCGATAAATGTTTCTTCCTCCTCGCTGGTCGACAATGTATTCATCTGGGGTACGATCAAAGACCGTCGGTAACGTTATTATAAAATGAAATTGTGAAAGGGAGTTCAATGACTTCCGTATAGTTACTGTAGAATGTTGGATTATTGACACTTTGGTGGCTGCATTAATTAGAAAATAATGACGTGAATAATTAAAAATTTGCAATTTGTCGTACAATTAGTTGCTCGTATATCCTGCACGAGGAATGAATAACAAGTTACATTTCCTGATAGGCTTCTTAGGGCCAGAACCGTCGGACCTGCGTGGGTTATTCGCAGGACAAATGGATATTGACAAAACTATCTAATTAGAGTTGTAGCGAATATGCTCGAGTGAAAGGTTTGTAGGCGTGGCAGGAAGTGCACAATGGATGGGAAACATGATAGCACACATTAAATATATATATATGACCGCGAAAACCCGAGGCTAAGAAAGTTAGAATACCGCAAAAGGTTAATTACTACGCAGAGTATTATTCTTACTACTGGCAATGCATTTTGATCACGGACCATGATATTTCCTTCAACACCGTCATCGAACGAAAATGCATTTCGTTCGAATGCCAAACGCATTTGCTTTGCGTGTAAAAATGCACGCGTATCGAATTAATTAAGTTTAATTTTCGCAACGGTCACCGTTCGTTATCGGGACACGTCGAAACGTTGCAACGTTAGATATATCATATGAAATATAAACACGATTCTCGTGCTCATTAGTTAGGAAAAATTATTACGCTCCTTAGATAGGATTGCGAGATCAAGACGTATTAATGCGTTCAAGGAAGGTGTGCCTGTGTTAACGTTTCGAGTTTTCTGTTTCAAGAACCGTACGACGTTTCGCGGAACACAATGCCTCGTAAGCAGCCGTCGTGCAGGCGTTAAAGATCTGATGCCACTAATGACGAAGTCTTGTGTTCACGTGTTGACACTAACTGATCACGAAAAGGAGGACGAAGAAGTGTCAATGATTACTTCGCTATGTCATCCTGTCCGTTTGATAAATGGTCAGCTACAATAATATAATACATATTTTTAGAACGAAACATGTGTTTCGATATATTTTTTTTTCTTTTTTACATTCTTTCGACTGAACGTTTCTTCGAAACCACTATTGTTATAGATTCTTCAGTGATAACGAGTTATACTTTGCGTTTCGTAATTGAAGGTAGAAATTAATTTAGGAAAAATTAATATATTTCTTAATTCGTTACAATAAATTTTTGTTTTTACAAAATTCCATTCGATTACAAGAAATACGATTGAAATATAACAACGGAGGAGCCGTTTGGTGGGATCGAAATGGTTGCGCGTTCGTGTACCAAGAAATCGGGTGTCCGGTACAAGAATCTTCGAACGGGTCCGAACAAGGGCTGCTCGTGCAGGCGTTAGGGATCCGATGACGCTAATGACGAGGCCGTGTGTCCGCGTATTGACGCTAACTGTACTGACCACGAAGAAGGAAAGTAAGAAGGATACGAAGCAGAAGAAGAAGAAGAGGAAGATAAAAGGGGAATAGGTGGCGATGCTTCACAGTACCATACAGACTGGTGCACGGAGGTAACAAACGTCTCCTTGAGGCCTCGGAAAGTAGAGAGGAGGCTGCGGTAAAGGGTTCTTTCGAGGTGAGGAGGCTGTTTTTGAGCTGCGGAGATGATTTACCTTACAACTAACAATATCCCTCCTTACGGCCCTAGCGGATTTATTAGTTCCCTTTCTTTCTTTTTCGGCTTGCCAGCCGAAGCGAGAGAGCGGAAGGATCGTGATCGAGAGAGAAGGAGAATGAGAAAGCCTCGGGCTTCAACCCGGCACCTCATTACCCGATAATTTACTACACGAGTAATTAACTGGGCACACAAACGATGCCACGTTATATACACCCTGCGCGTACACACACGATCTCAAGATTGTTCCACGGCTCTTCTTGATTCTACAGGCTCATATATTACCATGTTACGTCGTCTGCGCGATCTATTTATTCATTCGTTCGCGCGTGATGGGCATTCGACACGCGAATGCATCGATACTTTCCACTGACTGACAAGAACCACTTAAATGATACGAAATGAGAAGGGGGCTGAAGCATAGAACTTTACTGAGGAACCGTAGCCTGCCTCAAGAGCTTTCTTACAAAAGCTACACGGTGTTTCTTCTACCTCCCTAACACCTATGGTAATTGTAACTTATCAGCTTGGATATTAGATTCGCGACCATAACATTTCCCTTTTTATGGAATTATTTTTAAGATTCAATAGATTGATTCAAGAATTTTCAGTCAAAGTGAGGAAGGGTTGATGAATGTAATTGAGGACTTACAAAATTATCCAATACTATCAATTAATAGTATTAGAAAGAAGCAAGTTGCATTTGTAAAAAATATAGAAAGAATATTTGAAGGAACGTTGAGTTGAAGAGGTATTTTTCGACGCGTGCTCGCTTAAGTTTCACAAGGCTGAAATCGTTGGTGGCCAGTAGGCATAAATATTTTGTGCTCGTCATTAGCATCGGATCTACCGCGACTTATTCTGCCGATTCCACGCTTCAGGTTCGTAAATATGGGCTGAATCGTTGAAAGGCGGCCGTGTGTCGGCGAGGCTAGGGTTTCCGCGAAAGACGGACGAGAACTGAAGAAATCGCCATTTATAGGCGCTGCCGAGGTGGCTGTCGCTTGTTATTCGTACGAGCCCTGGCACGTTCCTGGATTTTTCATTTGATACGCATTTTACGATTTTTCGCGTGCGACTAGCTTAGCCTCGGCTTCTCTGTACAGTCATCAGATCGAGGCTGCCTGCATGCTAATCGATTCGCCGGTGCACAGAACTATGCATGAAGAATGGCTTATCGTGCTAGGGCTACAAAATCGATCAACCGATATACTCTTTCGAACGATCCGCGGATTCGATTCGTTGTCGTCGTAATTTTCATTACCGTCCGCGGATCAAGCATGAATCAAGACCTACGACGTTCGTATACTGATTCGAAGGCACGTGGATGTGATTGATAACAAGTGGTACCGGTACTTTTTCCTTTCATTCCCACGCCATCCAGTCCAATCCGACGATGCCAAAGTTAATTTATTAATGGTAATACGTTATCATTTTCCGTGAATAAATTTTTTTGCCTGTTCGACGATAATTTAACTATCCGGGCAGATTAATTTCACCCTCGCCGTGGCCGGTTGTTAAGAGGACAATAAATATACCCGTCGAATCTCCAACGACAATGTAAATCACGCATCCGAATTTATCATTTTCGGCTATTAAACGAAGAAGAATACTCTAAGCGAAGACGAGTGTGAATATTAAAATAAGGTGTCAACCAGAGGGTAATAAATCTTGCGCGAAACGGTAGGAAGCAGAGAGAAGACAGTAGTTTATTGCGAACCCCATGAGCACCACTGGGCTGACACCGTGTTGACCACCGACACGTTCGCGAAGAAAGATGCATATGGTGTGTGCGTTGCACCGTAGAGAGAGGAGTTTGGTACGCGGCGAAAGCACTAAAATAATAATGCTAGCAAGTATAGCGCCCTGAGGGGGCTTCGCCGACCGTAGGAGAGGGCGCGAAGGGGCAAGATGCGTGCTTAGGCCCGAAGAAAAGGCGTCGGAGCTGATTAGAATGAGAATAGACGTGGGTGTGGATGCGTGTTAAAAATGAACGAAGAGGGGAAAGGGAACGAAAGAAAAAGAAAAAAAAAAAGGAATTACAAGAACAGAGAAGAGTACGAGGAAAAGAGATAACTCGAGTGTAGGGGTGGGGGAGATGAGAGATAGAAGCGGGCAAACTAAATAATAACCCCTACTTTAGCCCATCACCAACCGTCCTCTGAAACCCGAAAAGACCACCCGGCGCAACGCAAGGGAGAAGGAGAAGTTGTGCCAAGCCAACAAGTGGACTCAGGTGAGCCGAGGTGAGCATTTGAAATGGTAATTACGGATTGAAACCGTTCGATAGTCGATAAAACGATTTCGACTGGTCACCCACGGTTGGACGAACTTCCATCGACTGACAGAGAAACACTGTCGACCCAGAAATTTTCATTCTAATGAAACTTTGAGAGATTATAAAGATGTTTTGCTTATAATTTACTCTGAAAGAGTTTAAGGGACGTTTTCACCCTTGAAAAACGATTTTCGAGCTAGAGCGTTTTCCTTCTGGCTTTTCCAATTATTCTCCTTCGGTATATTTGTCACTTAAAAAATGGAAAATTTATCCTCTCTTTGGTGTCTGTAATATATGTTACGTTTAAATCTCTATTTCTTTTCCGTTGCATGATAATGCGAAGTAAATCTTATTTCTCATTACGATAGGTGTTGGGGAGATACATTGTTAAGCGTACGTGCCAGCAGTTAATAACAAGCATAAGCGTTTCGAAGCACAACAGCGGAATTTAATTATTTTTTCGTTCGTATTGCTCGTCTTGGGCGCAGCGATCAGCAGGCGTTGGTGCATTATGCATACGAGAACCTGAGAGCGAAACTTATGCAGGATTTGATTGAGTTCTGAGTAAACGGCACGTGGTTAGTCGAGTTGTTAATTAAACACCCACTAAGAATACTACTTAATAGTTAAAATTTTTTTCTCTAAAATAAAATAAACATTTATAATCCCAAGTGGGCCACTGGTAGCATTTGTCGAAGGTATAGCTTTAATTGAATTAAAATGAAAATAATTAGTTTTGTGGGAGCCCACCACTTACCACTGCTACAAATTTACCCTTCGGATAGTGGACCATGGAGAGAGAATAAATTTTAATACATTTTTCTATTTCATATTATTTTTATTTGAATTTGGCTCAAGATTGACCCACTCTTTAAGAGTCGATACAATAAGGGAAGGCATAAAAATTTTGCTATAAAACTTAGAATTCACGTGACGTAACGGTAATAATACTGTTTAATTATCCAGTATCCGTTGGTCTCCTTTCAACCGTCCTCCCTGATATCTGTTGCACGACATACCTAACACTGAACGTCGGTACATTATGTATACGAGACTCGAGCGAAAGGTATGCTTATGAAGGGATCTGATTGAGTTCTGAGTATATGGCGTCTGGTTTGCCAAGCTGCTAATTAAACACCCGCGAAGAAGGTCCCGACACACAGGCACACAAATCACACACCGGCTTTGTCTTACCAACTGTCACGTTTCTCTCTTTCTCTCTCTCCGTTTTCTTCTTTCCTTCTCTCATCGCCTCTACATCCTTTCTCCTCCTGTTTTCTTTGCTCTTGCTTCCGCTGATTGATATTTAAGCTTGAGTTTAACCCACCCATGATCCCCCCCCCCCCCCAAGTCACCCTCATCCATGTTCTATGGGGTCGTTAGCGAGCTGCTGCTCCTGGTACTGCCGCTGCTGATGTTCCTGTTGTTAGATGTTGGTGTCTGTATCGTTGCTGGTGATTTCAGCACACCTGGCGACGAGTAGTTTTCGTTGCTACCAGAACGGCTGGTGTCATCGATGCAATACCGTACACCTCGATTAACCCTCCGGCAGACAGATGCTCCGGGATTGATGCAGTAGGTCAATTCACGGTTCTTTTAATCCGTACGAATATAAGGGTTGAGTCGCGTAGAAAATTAAACGTACATATTTTTAAGTAATGAACGAAATGAAAATAATAATCGATACGGTCTGAAATGAAATTCATGTCCCCTGTAATTGGGGTTAAATTTATCGGACCACCCTGTAGAAGATTACGCGCGGCTCTTTAAAGGAACGCTTTGTAGTAATTACACGTGTACGAACGAATCCTCGCGTACGTTACGCCACGTACGAGCGGCCAAGACAAGAGGTGTTCGAAGTCCAATAAACGGTCGAAGACACGCGTGGATTCTCGCCGCCTGGGAGTCACCGTAACTGGTCTGCGTATGTACACGTATATAAAGGGCTGCGTGAAGAGTGTAAAAGGTTCCTGTAAGTCGCTCGGGGGACCTCAAGACGATTCTCCTTGATTCCTCTTGCCGGACAGGCACGTATAGAACATCTGTTGGTCGCTCGAATCCTTCCTTTAGCCGGCTCCTATATACCGCGGATATTCGCCGGCCCTTTTTGCTACCGGGAACAGAAATATTTTCACAGCTGACCGACCATCGCCGAATGTACCTGCCACCTCGTCACTGATAGACATACCTTCCTTGAATTATACACGAAATTCTTAATTTTCTTCGACGTTTCTATTCACTTGCAGGTGGATACGACTTTGTAGAATATGAATTATTTTTATATCAATTTGATTATTCATCTCTTTAATAATGCTAAAGTCTGTAATGATAAAATTGCAAGTGACGAGTCCTCCGGCAGATCCTGAACGAAACGCTTAGAATTTAGAAAATTCGATTAATTAGAACGACAAAGGGTTGCCATTATTTTTGTTGAAATAATTTTATAACGATGACGAAGGAACAAATCGGGTGATTTCATTACCACGTAATACCCACGCATTATACACACAGTTATATACGAGTTTCTATTATCCTGAGTTTCAATTTACTGCACTGGTGCATGCGATCATCTCGTTTCTTAGCAGTGATCGTAATGTTTAATTGGGTAAAATAGACGTGCCACGATCGTATCGTGTGTACACTCTGTGACCGAAGAAAAAGATCTAAAAGGAGCGTGCAATTATGTGGTGGGTGTCTGTCGTGTATCTGCGATGTAACTATCGCCAAACACGGACCATTAACAAGTTCATAATCGTACCACCGGCGGTTGTCCTTACACGATACACCGGGTAATTGATACGAGATTTCGAGGAAGCACGTCACCGACGAAAAGCACGAGGTCTTATGAAAAAGAAATCAAAGGAGAAAAGCGACGATACTCGTTGCTACCTTTTTGGGTGTTGCAGCTCTCTCAACCACCCGGATCAACGTCCGTGAACGATACCACGAACAGCCTGACGTACCTACGCTCGCCGAAGGGTCCTCCTCTCGAGGTGGCTGGTAATTTATACGTTTATCTCATTCCGTCAATATTTAAAGAAGGACGCGGTACGACTCGTTAAGGGTGCCCTGAAACCCACCATAGGATCTCATTTCGAAAGTGGAGTACCAAAATGGTTTTCGTCGCAACACAGTTGGATTTATGTATCCATCCGTCATGGATGAAATTTCGAAGGTGTTTTGTCGTTACCTCCAAGGGTCGATAAAGTCAGCAAGCTGAAAATTTGCAAACGTCAATTTATTTTTAATTTTTATTTCAAGATAAAAGGAAAGCATAGACAGAGAGATATCGTGTCTTAATGAATTCAGTAAGATGACAATGCGCTATTAGCGAACTTCGCATTAGCATCACAAAGACTGTATCAGCAACTATGCTTACGTTGCTTGCGGAGAACCCGTACGCTTACGTATCTGCGCATTGAAACGTACTCATACACGCACTGATTTCATACAACGATGACACAGAATGCGACAAATAAGTAATGCACGACCCGTACAGCCTCGTAATTCTCTCTAAATACAGTAATTAACGTTCATGGGACAAGTTCAGGGGTGTCGCGGCAACGTTTTCACCCTTCTTTAACTCTTCATCACGGTCATTATCGTCGAGATTGTGATTACTCGACAGAGATGAAGTTAATGGTACAGAAAGAGAAAGGTATTGAAAGTCATGACAGAACTAACGGATGAATTAATTCTACCGAAATAATGAGCGGTTATACGTAGAAAAAAGTTACTCAGATAAATGTAAATTGATGAATGAATTTTCTTTAGGATACCTTGTTTGTAATTTGAAAAAATGCATATGTGCAAGCATGTGTAAGGATAACTGGATACTGGATAGAAATGGTTACATACCCTTCAAAAATGGAGGACATTCCAACTTTTATCTATCTTTACTTGTGTACTCTAAAGATTACTTTCCATCGAATAAAAATTCATCACCCCAATCTTTTGGTTCGTCCATCACGGTCATTAAGTTCATAGGGTACAGTTAGGCATGCAGTCCCATCGAGGTCGCAATAAAAGAGAGAAAAGAATGAATGAGGTTACGTTGTATCCATCGTGGCGACTAAATACCGGATTTAATCGACACCAGGGACGAATCGACAGTTGGCGGTAATCGCAGACAAGCTACCGTGGAATAAGAGGGTCAGCCAGAACGTAAAAGAGTAGGAGGAGGGATGATTGTGCACAGCACCGCGTATAATTAGCGTAATAAGTAGTTTTTTAAGGCGGGGCCCATGCAGAGAGAAAACAAAGCGATGGCTGGAAGGCAGCTAATTTTGATCCAGGATCGGAGGACAAAAGGAGTTAAAGCGCGTGTGTGCGTTGATAGGGCTGAAGGATAGGGGGGTGGGGGACGGAGGAGGAGATGCCAGAAAAGAAAAAGCAGCGCCTGACGCACATCCTCCCTCGACCATTCATTCTTTTTCACCGGGTCCGCTCGGTTTCGAATCAAAAGGCGGGGGCACCCTTTGGGTCCGCGAAAGCGTATTTTTTTCTCCTTCTATCTCGCTCGTGCGTTCTGTTCGACCCCCTTTATACGCGGCTGTGCCGACAAAAGATCAGGGTGCGCGTGTGCACACCAAGGCAAGAGGCCAACAGAGCGAAGGGAGGGAGGGACACTCGGCAAATCCCGACAATAAGCCAACCGGTGTACGAGCTGTTTGAAAACGGATTAATTACACCGTGCCTACGTAATTAGCCCCGCGGGAACGCTCTTTCACAGAGACTTCTATTTCTTAGGCACAGACCCGTAATCACTATGCACGATCCTCTCGGCGGTAACCTCTCCTTTTCTTCAATTCTAACAAATCACGTGGTTAATTTTTATAAAATAATTAATCTAAGAATTGATGAAAATTTCAAAGCATATATTATACATCTTTACTGTCTGCACTTATAGCTGCGTATTTTATCGAGAATATAATTCAGTATGTGCGAAGTTACAAATTACTATCATAATTATGTTTGGACACACGTATGCGTCCATCGTCCGCAGCGAGTTTCTAATTGAGCGATCTAAGCTCGCGACTAAAATTCTTCACTTGGTGAGAAACAGATAAAGACGCGTTTCTTTAAAAAAATCCTCGAAGAGAATTGAACCGTGAAGATTTCGCGCAAACAGGCCAGGCATCAAACAGCAATGCACGTTCAAGAGCACACGATATCCGCACGAATTTACGAGTCGCTTTAAAAACCGTCGCGTCATAAACCGGTAACGATCTTCCCACTATCGGGACCGCTCTCGACAACAAGGAGGACGAAGTTGGAAAATTGAGAAGACGATACGCAAATGCGAATGCAAATTGCGTAAGTAGAGAGGACCGCTAATCTGGTATGCTTCGGGAACAGGCATAAACGTACAACGCACCGGGATTATTGGTATCAAGCTTGAGAACAGAAAGGGGCTGTCATAATGCGAGCAAATAAACTCCCATCAACATCGTGCAACGGATTTCAACCACGATTTCTAGTTATATTAACGTCGTTGGCGAGGTTCCCTTTAAACGTAACAACGCGTACTAACCAAACTGACTTTGATACCGTTGAATTAGCATAAATTTTAAGTCGTCGTTGAATCACATTTATTCAATTCTTCCGTTTCGCACAGCCGTTGTACTCGTAAACCTAACGATTGAACGTTCCTCTTCCTTTTACACGCCTTATGCAACCTATCTAAAGTACATCTCGGCATTATAACGTTTCTGTCCTTCGTTGCCGCCAATTTAAGCCGCCACCTTTTTTTCGGTAATGCCATCGAATGCAGTGTCATCAAGAGTATACGTAGACGGTCACGGGACGGCCGCGATATCTTCTGCTAATGCCAACGGCGAACGAACGCAGCATCGTCATGAGAGAGCAGGATAATCGGGTAGGTAGTATACCTGAAATTAGCATGCCTCTGAATCATCGATTTTCTACTTATCGGCTATCTCTGCCCTTTCCCTTCCCTCCACCCTCTCTTCGCCCAACCTTCCCTCAAACGACGACCTCTTACTGGTCATTATACAACGTTCCGCTGGCCTGTGTTCCCGAAGACTCTAACAGAGAGCTGCACTTAACTGTTTGCCGCGCGTATCTGACCGCGTGGTTGGTGCCGATGATGAAGAAGAGGACGTTCCTGCTAGCCCCAGCGATTCCGACGAGACCCTATACGTATCGATACCTTCGATCGTGTTCGCATCGATGATCGCGTGTCCACGCGCAACGGTTCCGCGAACTACAATGCGGTACAAGTTGGCAGTGTTACGTGTGAGAACTTTGCACCGTTTCAGATTTGTAACGATGATGAAGAGGAAACACAGATTGAATACACATGGTTGTTGTGGCTGTTTCTGTTTCATCCTGGCAGATTCCAAACGAACCTTAACCCTTTAACTGCGGGTGTGGTATATAAACAACATGTTAATTTTTATTAGTATCAAATAGCAGCTGTGGCTTATATACCACTAAAATAAAAATAAAATAAATACCAAAAAAAATCTTTTAAAATAGAATATCACTTCAGTAATATAATTTAAAATCAGAGCGAACGGCTGTGCTAAAAGTACCCGCGGTTAAAGGGTTAAAAGGAAAGGTAGTCGTCGATTCTCTTTCGTAAAACTATCGAATTTATAAATTTCTAGACTTCGACGTGGTGCACGAATGAAATATACGAGTACGTCACTTCGAAATTAACATCGCAGAGAGATGTTAAAGAGCACTTGTTATAAGCTGATGATTTCAACCAGCCAGTCTACTGATCAACGTTTATTTGAAATAATCAAATATGCTGTGCATACTTGATGATCCTGAATAAATTTTTAATCCTTTATCGCTAAACGCTGATCATTATACCGGACGAGTGTTGGTCGAAACTTTAGCAATAAAGAAGTTCTTGGAACTCGTACGGTTCGTTCATTACAGCGAGGCGAATCGGCTGGACGACCTTCCTCTCGTTGGTTTCATCCACTTAGGCAGATTCTTGAGTGAATTCCGGTGGACAGCTGGCCCATCGTTGAACGGAGTGTAATCTAATCACCAAAAACTCGCTCGACGCGGGGAAACTCCCTTCATTTCGTTCGCCATATACCACCCTAGTCATACCTTCCTCTTCAAACGGGAAGCTTACGAGAGTTAATAAACTTGAGGAACGCGAACTACAGCAGGAGAATCTTCGAGAGATGGCGTTTCATCTGGAGTTATTAGCAAAGTTCTCACCGTACGAGCCACCTTCTTAATTATGTCTGTTATATTCTCAGCTGAAGTTTCTAGGATTTCAGATTCCTCTGATTTTCCTACGCTCGTTATCTTACAGGAGAAACGAACTTTTCTCTTATATTCTCCTAACAATCAAACTTAAATCGCTTTGTTCCCCAGGATTTGCACTTTTATAATGACAGAAGTTTCAGAAAACTAAATTTCCATTTACTTATTCACTTATCCAGCAGGTATTAATGGGTCGAACTTTTCCTTCGAGTGTTCTAACAATATTTTAAACAATAATAACCATTAAATCCGTAAGAACAGAGGAGAAGATAAGAATATAAGAAATACAGAAATGGTTCCCAGAAATATATAAACGATCGAGTGCCCATCAAAAAGTATTAATAAAGATTATTGCCATTAAAATAACTTCATTGAAAAGAAAAAAAATATATGTTGATTGACAAAATGAATGAATAAAAAGGTGCAAAAACTTTTTACAGCCAGTGATATAAGATGAATATCCTTTCTCAGGGAGTATTTCAATTTAACCTAAAATTACCAGCGTAAGTAAGATCAAAACACCGCTGCCGTTCGTTCGAGCTGAACCAATGGAGGAAAGAAATCGTGTAAAATTTTGTAATCACCGAGTCTACGATCGGTCCACGTACAACACCGAGACCGATGAACGCGTATTCCGAAACGAGATCGAGAGTTAAATTTACTCGAGTTATTTCCATTGGTCGATCGAGGATACCACGAATCGTCGCAATATCGGTCGTGGGGAAAAGAACTGAAAGGGAGGAGCAGGGTAGGGCACGGCGATCGATAACAATAATAATGGGAAATGATCGCGACCGCAGTGGCACGTGATCCAATGACTATGCCCAGGAGGCGATGCCTCATTATTTCGATTTCCAAGCAACTAACCAGCGACCTTAGCAGCCTCACGAAATACGAACGCCTCATCCCCTTCCACTTCTTCCTTCTTCTCGTCATCATCTTCATTCTTCGTGCGAACCCAATCATTCTTCCCAGTCGATCTACACAGCCTGTTGCATTCGACCTCGAACAATCTTACAGTTCAATAATCGAGTGTTATAATTGTAGGCTTCGGAATAATCGAATCGATCGAACGAAGAACGATACAACTTGAAAATGAATTCATTTTTAAACAATTATAAAGGTGTATGGAAAATACATAGAATTGTATCACATTAGGATACCAAGTGAGGTACCTACTAAGAGACTTGGAAATTAATCATTTCTATTCTTAATGATTAGAGTTTTAATACGTTTTATAATAAACTGCAGCACCAAATGTTAAACATTTCGGAAAATATGTTTCAATTTACGCCCGTCGTTTTTTCCTCGACCAAGATGAAAATTACACCCAGATTTAACGATACCAAGCATAATTATACCGAAGCTCCAAGCCGGCATGGTTAAGCGCAATTATAACAACGTGCACATCCCGAGAGTGGCGTCCTTCCACGAAGACACCGGAATATTGACCCCAGCTGGGAGTCTGCACCTGCAGGGGCTATATGCAATCTTTGCGCATAACGACTCTACCGAGAGGAATACATTCTTCTAGAGTATTGAATTTCTATGTTGGATATATTAGAATAGAAAGATGGGAGCTTCGATATCTCGTCATTTCGCGTAGGAAATAAGACATCAGAGGTCGAGAAGAATCCATGGGGGCAGATAAAAACGGTAACTTCGAAATGGAACGGTACAAATGGAAACTTACCAAGAATACACTGTACAAAATTTGTAAATGTGTGCATAGTTGTTCGATTTCCTTTGTTTCGATAAAGATAGCCTGCTAATCAACTTGCTGGCTAATGATTTCTCGCGATCCAGCATCGAAACGAAAATCTTCTTAGCCAATATATTTTTTTCTTCTTCATCCTATGAAAGACCTGAAAAGCCTGCGGGTCACGGGTTAAACGGGCCTTCCCGTGACAAGGCCCCGAGGATGCGTTCCACAAGAGGATGCGGAGGACGGGTTATACACACCGATGCCTTCGGTTCCTGTGATAAAGTGCTCATAATGTTTTTAACGAGTAAGCTGCGCGTAATTTTATAATTCGGCCGTGGCTCCGGCCCCATGGTATTTCGAGAGTGGATATAATGATTCGATGATTATGCGGCCATATCTCACCCACGGCTTCGTCCCAAGGAAGATACAGCCGGTGAAGAGATCGCCGTCCCATCCGTCCGGATGGAAACAATGTCGGTGGACCCTCCCACGCCACGTACAGGGACTGTACCACGGCGAGCCAGAGTAATTCCCCCAATTATAAAATTATTATCCTGCGGTTGGCACCCCCGGGCAACACGCGGAACCAGACTGGCCTCTCTGCTCTCCTCTCGGCCTCGTTCGCCATGTTCTCCGCGTACTCGCTTCTCTTTATTCTTCCTTCCACTCCCCTCCTCTTCACCCTTCCCTTCCGTCTGCCGTCTTCCATCCGGCTCTCGTCGATCCCCGTTGATTCGCGTATGAGATGCTGCGCACGTTTGCCGCGAAAGATCTCCGCTCTTCCCGAACGATCGGGATTATTTTAAATTGATTAACCTTTCGTCCGTATTTGGTATTCCTTTGTAATGTTTTGTATTTAACTTTTTAATACACAGCATACGTTGGACGGGCAATTTTGTAATAACCTTACCGGTTATCATTTCAACATGGTTTGTACGGTTAAGCATTCAGGCGAAACAAGCTGGGCTTCTTTGTCCTGTCGCAGGATATTGCTACCTAATTGGTTCCTGACAGGCAACATTCGTGACATGTATGAAAAACAATGGTGTTTTCGGTTTAAATTTAATGTAACGACTTCGTGATATGGAGGATGATACGTTACAAATTAGGATCGTATTAATTTAATTAGCGTTCTTTTTATTTATTATTGGAACTACCTACGGTAAAGGTATATTAGTAAAATTGGCATTATTGGAGAGTAAAATTTGTTTCCAGAGATCGTTCTACGGATATCCATAAGAAGAGACAGAAGAGAAGAAAGGCAAATAATAAGACGAATTTGAATTCACAAATCATTAAAGAATTTATTCCATATTCTAAGGTCCATTACATGTTCTTATAGTTCCTCTTCTTGTCCTTCTGATTTACATTCATCTATAGTCTTTTCAATATTATTAATTCGTTTCTTTATTTCAATGGAAGAAAGTAATATTTATTTTCTTCAAATATAATGCAAATCTGAATTGTATAAAATTGATCTTCAATGAAAACTTCAATGAAACGAAACAAGGAAACCAATTTTGCTATTGAAATTACATTTTTTAATAAATGAAAATACATAATGCATTTTGTCCCGTTGCATCCGAGCGTTTCTTTAGTTTTGAGGAAGTAACTGCGAGGTTGTAGCTAAGGAGCCATTTATAGAAGAATTTATACCAGCCGTTGGGGCACGGAAGATCGAGTGTGGAAGGGTGAAAAATAAATAAATATAACTGGAGCAACCCTTGCACAGAGCGATCCTTTCTTAAGTCGAGCTCGTTCATAATGTTGCCAGTAGCTGCTAGTGACTTTAACCGAGCAATGTCTCTGTGTTCCATCGTCTGTAACAACGTGTGGATACGTGCGTGAAATTTCGATGGCACAGACAGAACACTCGAAACAGCCTTTCTATTAAAGAATGACAACCGCAGGCAACTAAATGCGTTCTTGAAACGACAATTAATATCGAAGGAATCTACAACAAGACGACGCGCAAACTATTAACCCTTTGGCGACCAGCGCATTTTAAAATAAAATAAATTACGATCGTACTTCGCTATTACGTGCCCTCCCTTATCTTTCTTTTTATCACTTCTCGTCTAAAGGAAATTTAGGCGAGAATAAGCTGTGAGGAAAACTAAGAGAGAAAGAAATACTGATAGAGTACGAAGTGAAACTACGTTGGCCCTCATGGGTGGGGTGCTCCCGCGAGTTAAAAGGACAAGAATGTTTGACAGCCATTTTTCAGTGATCACACCGAGTTAGTTATCGACCGTTGGGATCTCTCACCCCTGCTGCCCCCTTGACACCCCGTGCAGCGATCCAATCTCAACAAGCAACTCTTCGTTTTCTATTTCTCTTCGTTCCCAATAAAGAGAGGGTTATCTCTCATCTTCTCCTTCTCACATCCGCCACGCATTTGGTCTCTCATTTTAGTATCGTGGATCTTAGTTTGTGTCTCTTTTCCGTACGGTCGGGCCACCACCTCGGTGCTATCGGTGGTCACCAGGTCTGACGAGCGAAACAGCTCCAAAGGAATCCTCTCCTCTCTTCTCTAATGCAAGGCATTGTGTGTCTAGTTAACGGTGTACCGCCCAGCTTCAGCGTGATTCATTTTTTACTTCCACGAAAAAGTTTTTCTTTTTTTTTTTTTCTTTTTTTTGATCGATCGGAAATTAGAGAGTTTAAATACCACCACAGGGCACGACACGTCCGAATGGAGATCGTAATCGACATCCATCGGCGTCGAGCGCGGGGAACTTCGAATTTCCATTGTACGAGGAACGTCGATACGCGTATACATAAATTCACTTCTCGTCCGGCATCTCTTGAGTTTTCGACTTTGCCGGACGGCTCCTTCTTCCCTGCCAATTGACGAGCGTGAAGCCCTCGATGCTTTCGTGAATGATGTTCGCCGTGGACCCTCGATTACCCATAAATCTGCGCTAAAGGTTTCGGGCCAGCGACTAAAATGATGGACCGTTCTTTCTTCCTTTCCTTCCTTCGGGTGATGCCCAACGCCAGGATCGCCTTCAGCGACCCGCGAATGGAAAGAAAACTGCCTCCACGGATCCACGCACTTTTACCTTCTTCGATTCCTTGGCTCGTGGTAATTACTAACATTATTTAACGCGTTAAATGCCCTAGTGAATTCCCTTAATCTGATTAATTCACTAATCTCCTCAATTTCCTTAATTCCCTCAATTTCCCCAATTTCCTTCATTTCCCTAATTTGCTTCATTTTCTTCATTTCCTTTAGTTGTTGAATCAGTTTTAATGTGCGTAGCTGATAATCGATGGTCTCCGTGGTCATATTATTAAAGATCTCTTCTAAATAGATCAGTTACCGATGAGTCCTCTAAGCAGACCCTAAGACGGAATGCTTCTCCCTTGAATCTAATAAATTAAATAACATTAGAAGTACAAAGAGTCGTCGTGTCGTGTTTCTAAGGATTTGTACGTGCAAATTCAAGTTGACGGAGTCTTAGAAATTGTACAAACGAAAGAAGACAGGGTAAATTTGAAGCGAGCAGTCACCTCAAAGACAGTTATTGAGCAAAATGACAGTAGGTACGTGCAAATATCGGACGTTTGTGAATATATTATTGAAAATGATTTGCAAAATAATAACAATGACGCGGCAGACGTCGAAGATAATAATGAAAAAGAAAACTACTCGATTCGTGAGATTTTAGACTTAAAAGTAATCGACTGACAGCTTCGATCAAACTGATCTAATTGCAGAAGAAAATTCAGTTTCTATAAAAAGTTTCAGGTAAATCAAATTCTGTTCTGATATTCCATCTTTTATTTTTTACAATTAAACAGGAATGGTCCGAGAATTAATGACTTACATGTAATATGAAATTGAAGTCTATAACTGTAATTTACAATTTATGCAGAAATGTGTAGACAGTCGTTTGCCACGTTCTGTTCCGAGTTCTAAATGAATTCCGTGCAAACATTCGTAAGCAAAGAACGTAACAAGGGACAATCAGTCGTGAGTGATTTCTAACAATCGTTAAGGTTATTTGACGTTTTCAATATTCAAAAGATCCCACTCGATAACAGGTATGACAGTTTCACAATAAATCTTCATCGCTCCGTATCTCCGAAAAATCTTTTCAATTCCAAATATCCGTTGGGTGCCCGATCTATCTCCCACTTCTCTGCACGAACAGAAGAGAGTCGATCACACGCGAGGTCTCGCAATTAACGAATCAGATACGGCGCGACATCAAAAAGACAAATGACCCCAACGAGATGGGAGCGGATAAACGCGTTCTTTTATTTTTTTTTTTTTCACCCGCGCCTCCACCTCCTCCACCGCCTCATCGTCTCTCTTTTTCTTCCAACTCACTCACGCTTGACGAGTATGAATCAGGGATCTGATAACCGAAGAAATGGTTCGAGCGATCAGAGTATGGGGCAGTTCAGAACGAACAGAAGGTAGAGATGGCCGGGGGAGGGTGGAGGGTGGCCGAGGTTGAAAGGAGGGAAAGGAAGGTGGATGAGTATGAAAATTATTCTTAGGATGCGCGTACGGGGCGCACACTTGTCAAGATGGCGCACAGAATTAATTAAATTAAGCCTGCACCTCCCTCGAAGAAAACCTGCCTGACAGAGAGGACGATTACGTGGTTGATCGAAGAATGAAAAGAGAAGGACGTAGACGGGCGGGGGGGGAAACGAAGACCGAGAGGGATCTTCGGTTCGACATCGAGTGCAAGTCATTCCAGTCATTGGTTGCTCCATAGGAATCTTAGTTGTTAGTGTGTACGCGCTCGAATGAGCAAGCATATACGTGTGGGTGGACGAGGTGTGTTTTGACGTTTACCCTCACGCCAGGTATTCTCGTTCCTTCGATCCCGTCGTGTCGGAATTTGTGGCGCGCAAAATGCTTTCCTAACCAGCTTGTTCCGCGGATTTCATCTAGTTCAAGTGCAGACTGGACTAACACGAGTTATATGTAAATTTGTAATAATCAAAAGGTTATTCATTCGTTTTTCAACCAGCAATGACCCTTCCCGTGTAAACGACATTATCTACTAAATTTTCTTTGCTTCACTAATCACTTTAAATCACAGTTCGTCATTTGTCACTATGAAATAAAGGAAGACTAATAAAAACACAAAAATAGCAAAATGCAATAAATCAAGAAAGGACTTATAGCGTCCAGTTGATATATACCTGAGCAATGCTGACTTATTGACACTTGGTCCCTGGGCCGCTAAATCGTTTCGGAGTTAAGTATCCGAAAGGCTAAACAGTTCTCCCCTGCGGAGCGAGAGAATAACGCGGAAAGAAGAGAGGAAGAAGAGAACGACTGGAGAACCGTGACTTCTCGTCCTCTTTGCTAACGTATTAAACAGAGAAAAACAGAGGAGGGACAGAAGGAACGCGAGAAGAACGTCGGGTTCCTCTCGCGTTCGTTCTGTCCTGGGATAAAGGATGCAAATGCTTATGCCGACCATCAAAATCTAATTAACCAGCGAAAGAACGGTCCCTGGGCGAAAGCCAAAAAGGTTCCAAGAAGAAAAAACGACCTAACGTGGAGGTTTAGCAGTTTGAAGGTGTCAGAGACCGGTAAGGATCCCTTATGCATATGCCAAGTTCCTTCCACCTACTCTGCTTCCTTCCCCCCTTCCGTCGTAGCCTTAACCCCCTTCATTCGAATCTATACGAGAGGACCAGAACAGAGAAATCTCTATAGCAAACGTCGTTACGAGCCAGGTTTATGTCGTTCGCCGTGTATAACACTTTCTATAGCATGAAATTCATCGGCATGTAACGGGGGTCCTAAATTTCGGCTCGGTACACCTGAACTGTACGAAATCGAGTCATGCTTAAAATTTATCCACCATGAAGCTCGTACGTTTATTTATCGGAGAATACGTATCTCAACTTTGTTCGGTGAAACATGATTGGTTATGTTTCACGCAACAGCAGTTATGATGCATGCAGCCTTGTGTGAAATAAATTACATCGGAGTTGTTGCCAGGAGATATCGAACAGTTTTGATAAGAATCAAAAGTGAGAAAAATAATTTTTTTTAAATATAGACAAAGTTCTTTAAATTGAAAAGAAGTATTCATTCAATGTTGATGAATGGTATTGATCATAAAAGTATTGAAGAGCCAGCAGCAAGAGAACAAGAGAGGTGCAAGAAACGAAAGGTTTTTCACATAGACGGTACATTTTTCGATGCAAGCCAGCCTCGATTCTTGGACCATTTTGGATGCCGATCTCTGTCCAGGTGGACCATGGACCGGCAATCGAAGATCGAAGTAGTTTCCGATGTCAACGACTGTGACCTCCGTCGTCTACCGCGGCCTGTTTTCAAGGATAATTCGCGATTCATGTCGGTCGTAACTCTTCTTTCTCTTTCTTCTTACCGGGCCTCTCGCACTCGCGTCCCTGCCCGGAATTACAGGCGGATTTACAAGGAGCGGCGGATTTACAAGCCGACCAAGAGTGGCCTTTCCTGTTCATCGATGGCCGCGTTAGGCCCTGAAATCGTTGGAAAGTACCGAAAAAGCAGTCCGCGAGAGAGCACAGGCGGAACGGTACGAAAGAAACGACCGCGATTATTTCGAACACATTCGTCTACGATACAGAATCAGAAGGTGAGCCCTCGTGCTACTCGAACACACGATCCTAAATGTTCTGTTACGTCCGAGCCCAGACAGTGAACGCGATCCCTATAATTGCTCAATTTATCTCCGTGATTATTGTAATCGAGCGCTGACAAGCGGCGTGCAAAACGAGCTCGGATACATTCTTGCAGGCGTCGATTAAATTTGAATTCGAACAGAATTTTCGAGGGCGGCCGAAAAATCGCGGCACGTTGCAGGAACGTTGTTTCCTTGGTAGCCGGGGGAGAATTTCGAGAGCGAGTTATTTCGTATAAGTCACATTACATCGAATAATACACAGTCGGCGTAATGGCTCAATTTATGGCCGAGATTATTGTAATTTCGCGAGTGCGGAACATCGAGGAACCATTAAGACAACACGGTACCCGTTGTATAATAACAGTCCATCTTAATAAGTTGATTAGAACGGGTTACATCGTTGCTGTAATATTTTGGGAAAGAAGAAACTGCGAAGATAAAAATAAAAATAAATCAAAGTAATAATGGAGTAGTGGAATGTTGGGGAAAATCATGAACGATTGACGGTGATCATCAAAGTGTTAAATATGAATTTGAAATGATCGAAGATACTAAGCCTTGGACAATAATTTCATAATTTCATTCCATTTTTCTTCTTCGTCTGCCACGTCTATTCCGTTTTCTTGCGAGCGATACATCGACACGACTACAACGGACACCGCGTATAGTCGCGGGCTCCTAAAACAACAATGGAGGCATTAAGATGATCTACGGACAAGTCGCTTGACCCTCTGATTCAAAAAAGGTATTCGAATCTACCCGTCGAACGAGGAGGGAAATAGAACTGAACCGTTGGATAGAAAGAAAGAGTAGAAAGGAGTGAACGAGCAGAAGAAAACGAGAGAGGGTTCTCCGACTCGTTCGTGTGGGTGTCAGCTTAATGTTCCTGGTCAACTGGTATTGGTGACCGTCGAACAACTTAAGTGTGAGTCCAGCCTTTAAACTTCGCCTGTATGGGCGCGCGCGAGTGTACTTTTGATCCTGATTAAATATATATTAGGAGTGAGAGAAGTGTTGGGAGAGAGGACTCGTTCACGGCGGGGGGTGTGGTATTTTTTTTCAAGAGGACAAGCAAGTGGGCCTTCACGAGCAAAGGGTGCGGTCCAACACTGATACCAAATTGGTAAACGAACGTGTGCCCTAACGATCCTTCCTTTCCCGAACGATTCATGCTCTATTATTCTTGTTAACGTGATTCCTAGCAATCCTAGGAATCCTTCAGGATTTATACGATTGAAATTTCTACTAATTTAACACTACGAGTTACAGGAGCAAATTTACGAAATGAATTGAAGTAATTTTTTTACTTATTAACACGTTGACTGCCTCTAATTATTAGAAATAGAAATTTAGAAAAAAGATATAGTAACAAAGGGAGAAAATCTGAATAAATAATTCATTTCGTATCTCCATTAAAAACTGAATGGCGCGATGCATATAGTCCACCCTCTACTTATAATTTCGCCTTAGTGTTCCTTTAGAAATATGAGGAAGGCGCCCTCCCAAGAAGCCACAACGGTGTCGCGTCCTTGAATTTATCTTCAGCTCATTAATAAGAAACGACAAGCATCGATAAGGAAGTAAGGACTCGGTTAGAATAGACTAAAATGAAAGGAACGACAAACGACTATCGGTGAAAACCTTACAGCAGGTAGCTTCGTTTACGAGTCGGGTATCCTAGTCGCGTTGGTTGGTCATCGGTCATTAACGCGCTACCGGGTGTCCTTAAAAGTTCCTAATTTCTTTATTCGACATTATTAACAACGACATTGTTAAGTAATAAACGCGATTGGTTTAGAATTACATGCAGTAATCATTAACAGGAATCAAAATATCACTCTGTAGTTTACGTTGAGGTAAAGATTGAATCGTTTTGTTTGTTTAAAATTTATTTTAAGAAGCAGACGCTTTTGTTTAAGAAACATATAACTCGCATCATTTATTTTGATTACACTATTATTGAAAGTGGTTAAATAACAGAGAGGGTAAAACAGAGGGTGGTATTGTAGTGACGTCTCTGGTCAGATAAGTCATAATAGGGGCTTGGCCGACGTTGTTAATAGTCAACGGAGGATCATGCCGAGATAGCGCGCTAATGCACGCATTTATTTGAAATATTAAACCTCGTGGAAAAGAGAAGGAAGAGGCAGGTTCCCTTCTTGTTCTTCTTCTCCTTTGAGGGCCAGCAACGTACGGTGGGGGAGACACGGGAAAAGACAATTATAAATGATGATAATTAACGAAGATCTTAACTGGTCACTCCGTGACTTTACAGTTGTAGCTGTATGCATTCAAAGATTCTACATTGAAAGCTTACGCTATAACCCTTTCGTTTGTTGATTTACTAAATTTTCTAATCAAACAACAAATTATTTTTATTACGGCTGCTTTCGGAATAAAGTGGCTCAGAATTGTTTAAATAATTTCTTAAATGCATCTCGTTGTAACTAACCAATGGTTATTTGATTAAGTTTAAGTTAATAAAATATATAGCAGGATCTTAATAGAAATCATGCTAATCTTATATATAAAAGCTTCCCTTTTCAAAACCTTTTAATAAATTTTTTTCTTTCTTGATGCTCGTCGTGTTCCATCAAGGAGGCGAGGAATCCCAGACTGGCAGATCAAATCAACACTGTGAGTAACAGTGGTACCACTAACTGGCATTCTCTTTCTTTCCTTCTTTCTCTTCCTAATTATTAATGTGCTCGAACGAACAGATAATCCTCACAATCATCGTCGATGAATTCAGAACCCTTTTGCTCTCTTGTTATTGAATATGAGTGATTAATTAAGAACGTCTTACGATCTGCTGACTCGCTGTTCACTCCGTGTCCAGCTGAAAAACAAACTGTGAATGCTACATCCAAGAATTTCACATCCAAACATGTTCGAATTATGAATAATTCATTCATTTGAAAATTATAATTACATAAATTCGATGTCCTTCGCTTTCTTATACAATTCCTCGAGATTTTACTAATTTTCGATGGATCAGAAGAATTTGCTAACCGGCTGAAATTAAACAGTTTCGTCTAAATCAAAATGACGAATAATTATGTATCTAGTCTCTTCTAGATCTGTTCGCGAACAAACGTAGAAACCTTTTGTTTCATTCTTGCACCCTAACCGAGTTTATCTACGTACAGACCTTACTACAATGACTCGTAGGGAAAAAAGGCGACGACAAAGACGGCTGATACAATATTCATTTGCTGCTACGTGTGCTTATGTTTCATAATGTCACGCTGGAAAGAGAGAAGGGAGGAAGAGCAAAAAGAGATAGTCGAAAGAGAGTTGCATTCAAATGAAGGAACGCCAAGGGCGGCGGGATGAGGGGAGGATAGGTGGGACCCCAGGATGACACTTCTCTTAGGTGATTTATACCCGTTGCTCGAATGACCATCATCTCGTGGAAAGATCTACAGGATCTTAGAGTCACTTAGTTAGTCTTCGAAGGAAGAATAGTTAGTCGCTAGGACGAGGTGGGAGAAGGGATACAACGAAGACTTAACGCATAATGGTGGGGCTTTATGTAACGTGAAACATATAATTCCATAGCACTCTAGTTACTATCAAGTAACACTATCATTTATTTAAACATCGACGTTCATTGCGCATTTTTCAACGTTCACATTTCTCTTTCGCACAGGCATATGTATAACGGATTGTGCTAAACATATTCGTAATACGAACCAATAACATTCTCGGTTCACATGTGAAGTAACTTGAATTAACGTTAATAGTAAACTAGATGGAAAATTTTATTGTAAAATTAATAATAGGGTCTAGGGATACATTTAACCCTTTGCAGACGATCGACGCATATACGTGTCCAAAAGTAATGGACATTCGTCAAAGTAAATAAAGTTAAAATAGCCTGGACATTCGATAATAAGTTTAAGCTATTCCTCTCGTTCCCTTTTAAAGCTAAGTACACGTACAAGTACTTACATTAACTGTGCAAATAGCTGTTGAACCTATAAGTGGTTGGTTAAGAATTAGTGTTCTAACGCCAAAAAGAGGACATGACAGAAAAAAAGAAACGGAAGTAGTGTCATTAGCTTCAAGCGTTAGTCTTTTTCTTGACTATTCAGACGAAAGGAAAGGAATATCAGAAAAAATTAAATTTATATTATTCTTTGATCACTGGCATTAAATGAAGAGAATGGACACTTAAACGACAAACAAGGCTAATACAGATAAAGGTGTAAATAAAACAGTGTAAATGACTAAATCACGAGAAAAACAAATAACTAGAAAGTGGTGATTTATTACATCTGTAAAGTGGTCTATAAACTGTGTAAATTATGAAAGTGACAATATCTCGTATTATGGAAGTTATGAACCATAAATCTTTACGCTCGATTTGTAATAATTTTTCTCTAGGCGACATGCTTCCTTGATAATTCATGAAAGTCTCGAGAAAGTCATGAGAAATTAAAGGAATCTGGTTCTCCGGCCAGAATTTCTCGTTCAACTACACGCATCACTGATTATTAACTCCAAACCTCTCACCGTTCATGCTGTGTCTCAGATAAGGTTATCACAATTTTGTTTTCTGTCTCATTTACGTGATGATTAATCCTTTAGTTGCTAAGGGTAGGTACAGACGACCGTCATTTACTGTTACACAGCTATGCGCCTCTGAACATTTGCTGTATGATTATACAAGATAGCAATGCAAATTTTATTAACGAAATAAAAGAAATTAAACGAATTGAAATTCGTAATCTGCTTCAAAGGATCTTCAAGAAAATAGTTAAGACGAAGCTAAAACTAATGAAGGTCCTTTCTCCTGAAGAAATGAAGCCATAGGGCGCCTTTGGAAATTAGTAAAATTCATCAGCTATGTAAAAGTTGTGTCGGTAAATGCTGAAGAAACGTTTCACGTGGCAAAAAGAAAAGGCCTGATTTGACAGTCATCGGTGTGGGAAACACGTCGAGTTTGAAGCTAACGAAGCTGCAGGCGTGTGTACACATAAAGTCGATGTCGAGAGTTCACGAACCGTGAAGTAGAAGAGGAAGAAAAAAAGGATGAAGAGCAGAAGAGGAGGAGGAAGAAGAAGAAGAAGAAGAGGAAGAAGAAGAAGAAGAAGAAGAAGGGAAGAGGACGATGGAGGATAGCGAAGGAAGAGATGAAGAGAGAAGAATCGGCGCCACTCTTCGGAACGGAGCCTGTCCTCGTCTTCATGGTGTGCAGGCTCGCGCGCCAAGTCGCGGGGGTAAACAGACGAAATTATATCGAAGAAAAATTACCCCGAGATAATAGTGATTAATGATCTACTGCCACGCGCGTGTGCGTGGACAGGATTGTGTGCGTGCTTGTCGGTACGATGATGCCCGGTAATATATGATACTTGGTAAACTTTGCACCGTTCTCCTTCCTTCTCTACAGCTTTTTCCTCTCTTCCTTATTCGCAAACTGGCTTGCCATCTACCGTCCAGTTTGGCGACAGCGAAGAAAGGCCGAATAACGAAAGAACGAGAAGAGAGGGAACGGAGGAATTGGCGGAGGAGCAATCTTCTCTAATTAACACATTAAAACTAATCAGGGCCAGTTGGGTTATTCCTGTTCAGGGGCCCACTCGCCTAGATTTAACGTTCCACCTAAATTAATTCTAATTATTACTATGCCTGTTGCGATCTGTACGTTAGGATTGACGTCGTTTGCTCGCTTCAATATACCAAGCTCTGAACTGGCATCAATCTTCTTTCAATTAACCATCGCGTAGCGGATGCAGGGTCGTTTTCACCCATCCGCTAAGATAATATATGCTCGAAATATGGAATATCAGAATGTAATAATTACATTTAAAAATGTAATTTAAATTTATTAAATATCACTTGCTCGAACACTGCTATCGTACACTGCTCAAGAAGATTTTTTCAAAATCAAGAACAAGCTATTATCTCTCGTATCATCACTAAAAATTTGTATTCGTCGGAGTACACCAAGTTGTTCTTATAATATCTTAACGATCGGATGCGAGGATTTTATACGGTCTTTGATTTCATTGTTTGAAATTATGTTAGGACATGTTTTCAGTAATGGAAAGGAAAAAAAAAAAGGCAGCTACTTAAGGACACATCCGTCTTTCTTCTCTACGCGAAAGCCAGTCGTGATAATTAATAATTGTCGGAAGATGCTTTGTACACACAGGCAAGTTTCCGAGAGATCCTCGTGGACGAGCATAATAGCAACCATACGAAAAAATGAGAGTTGAAGATCACCGTCGAGATCTGACCCGAGATAGCAGGCCAGGCCTTATACATTCGAGCGTGCCAGAAGAGTGAGTATATCTCTACCTATGTAAAACACGTGCCCAGAAAATATTTAAACCAGTTTCCTCCTCTATCTCTCGGTCCTCTTTTTTATTTCTTTTCTTTTTTTTTTTTCAACCGTGATGCACGAAGGGTCAGTCATTGTCATTGACAATTCAGTCGTGGAACGTTTGTTTTTACCACGCGAAACGATATCTTTCTTCTCCTCTGCATCCAGATGCTTTCATTTGTTACAAGACTTTCCTTTATGCTTCTTACTTCTGTATGAATAGATGCTGGTTCGAAAGTCAAAGTAACATTTAATTCGAATATTTTCGTGATTAATACAACTTGAATGATTGCAGAGCAACCTACGTGTTCATTCACAGTAAATATCATTTATAATTAAAACGTTGACTGCCGCAGTGAAAATGGGCAAATTAATATTCTTCTATTGTTTGCTTTTTAATTATTCGAGTATGTGTCGTTAGTCTGATAAAAGAGGATCTTCCTACTAGCGCGATACACGTCATGTATAATACCACTTTGATTTCTTGAACTCCATTTAATTGAATATTTAATAAATCCACTGCTAATGATTTATTACTAAAAACTGTATCGTTTTAAAAATAAGAAATGGTAAATTTTGAAAGTTTATTAGAAGATAAATTTTCATATCTTTATGTAATAAGTTCTTGCATATCAAAAGGTTGATTTTGAAAGTTACTAATTTGATGACATAAAAATATCGCAAAATAACCCTTTCTTCGTATAAAATTGAAGTTTAAGGTTTGATGAGAATTACTGCACAGTCATTTTATTAATGATCTTGAAACAAAATGGCTGGTTCTTGATTGAAACAGAGGAATGAATCAACCAATTAAGAACTTAATTCATTAATAAATATTATATATTCCGAAGTGATAATGAACTCTTAAATAGAAAATTTACGATTTCTGTATTATAAAACATTTTTTCTACACGAAAGAAAAGTATGAGGTATTATAAATTGTACTTTTCATATACAGGGTGTTCCTGCACGAAATTTTCCCTAATCCAAAACCTGTACATTTTTCACAGCAGAACAAACAAAAAATTCTTTAATCTTTCAAGGATACATGTTAAAAGACTGTTCAAATGATTCTTGGCAGAAATTTTCTGTTGGTCCAAGACTGGCAGTAGTGTATCAAACGCCATCTCTGAACAGAATTGTCAACTAGTTTCGTATATACAAACGCATATGTTAGTTTCATACTTATCTCGTGTGCAATTTAAAGTGAAGTATTAAAAATGTTTATCACAAACCTTCAATTACAGAAAAATTAAGTAGAAATTTTATAAAGCAGTAAAATTTAATAAAAATTTCTATTCAATTATATACGCACCTGAGAAATATGTTTATAGTCTTTCCAAAGAGACGAGTCAGTATATGTTTACAAATTCACGCGCTCGACGCAGGGCCGGAGTTCAGTTGTTTCCAGTTCTTCAAACGCTTCGGTCGAGGTCTGTATAAGTCAGGCGTGCTTCGAGCACGTGAATTATTGTACGTATTTACTGTCTCGTCTCGTTGGATGCACCTTTAAACGCTATTTCTTATTCTAATTTAAAAACTCTCAGGACAACTCTCATTTTTGAATAATTCCTTGGAACTACCAGGAATGGGCGCCAACCATTAAGAGCTAGGACGCGAAAGACGTTTTACCCGGATAAATATTTGAAACGTTCCCTGACAGTCTTGAGAGGTTCATTACGAAGGATTACACGACTCATATCGAGGACTTAGAATTCTCCTTCCGCGCGAAAAGACACGATCATAGTCTTTGCAAACTGATTCGAACGTAGAAAATTAGTTCGCTAAGCTTTCATTCTTCGAATCTTAATATTCCCTGCAATTATTCAGTCCTACGTTATTTACTCGAAAAGAGCTTTCTATCTTTCAAATATATTTTAATGATTTCAATTTTATCAACAGTTCTGGATTCGGGGGGGTAAAAATACATAGAATTGACCTCTTTTCAATTGATTTCTCGTTGGAGCCCTAATTGTAGACATTTATCAAAATAAGACTGAAAAGTAGGGCTGGGAGGTCTCGTCATTACAAGATAGTATTTAATGGATCGTCGAAAAACGTGCATTGCATCGGTACGTATACGATGCCGTGCACGACGTATACTTGGTTTCTTTAGATCACATGCATGATCGTTTTTGCATACACATAGGAATTGCGCAATGGAATACAAATGCACAGGCATCGAATTCGGCTCAGCTAAAATTAGCATGAACTAACGTTATAGAACAACACTATACTCGGGGTAATAGGCGTTTAAGTCTTAATGTATGCATTGAAAACTATTAGGTATTCAAATACTCGGATTGCATTACGTTACACTATAATATGCGACTTCCTGCAGTAGTTGGTATCGACGAAATTGCCACTATTATTCTTATTATATTTTATTTATTGGCCATGCTGGCCTTAATCCGCCTTAATAGCATCAATACAGACGTTCGTGAACTGTGATGTTTCTAACTAGAGAGAAGTTGATCTCTGAAAAATATTGTATCTCTTTTCTTACACGAGTTATCGAATTAACAGAATCTAAAAATATAAGGATGTACTTATTAAAAAAGTAAGAAAAAAGGAATATCTGAAACGCTTGCAGCATCGGTAAAAAATTAATTCCATCGGATGAGAAATAATTCAAGCTGCGTTGTAATGTACAAATTCACGAAGAGGACGGCAGCGTATGTCAGATTTCCATTGTACGCGTATCAATCATGGCCGTGATTTTAATTAACACACATAGCAAGAAATCCGCAGGAACTCTAATACGACGAAGGTCGTCGATTGTTGTTGGAGGCCTTTTCGTTCGGAGAGGTTCGATTCGATTCGCTGTTACAAAACTCGTTACACGACGGCCGGTGTATCGAAGCTTCTTACAAGACAGTGGTCGTGCTCGACGCTGAAGAAGGCGTTTCGCTTCATTAGCGATAAGCCCTTTTTCCTCTTCATTGCCGTACCGACGAGTTTTTCTGCGCTGCTCGTTTTTGACTTCACCCGCCTCGCGACTTTATGGACCTACGCGCATTCCTTGTTGATCGTTTCAAACCAGGTGCGGTACTGTCATTAGGGATAAATCATATCTGAAGGATGTACGCTCAAATGTTTGCGATGACTGTAACGTACTTACACGATCTCGTTACTTAAAACCTTCCATAATGCCGTGCTACCTTTTACTCTTTTAGGCGATTTCAAATTTTATTTATGATCCGTTACAAATTCCTGCTATTATAACATTTTTTAAGTATTTGCAACTTTTTCACCTCGAAATAATTTCAAGCATTCATTAAAATTGTAGAAGACTTATTTTCTGGATGCGGAAAGAAATAATAAATTTTTGTTCGAGTTTACCTATGTTTCGCATAATACCAACCAGTAGAAAATAAATGTTGTGTGATTTTCAATTATTTTTGAATTACTGTAACTTATTTTATGAAAGTTACATATGATTTTGTTTGTTCTTCGCTACTTTTTCCATAAAATTTCGCGTGTCAATCTTTCCGAAATTTTTCCAAGGCACGCGTTGCATCGAAATTGTTAAATTAAAAAATTTCAAGTATCTGTAACTTTTTTCTAAACTAAAGATCCCGAAAGATGTAAATGAAATACAGTCGAAACGTACCGAACGACCTGATGTGACCGAAAAAGAAAAAAGAAAAGGAACAGACGTTTTAAATCTTCGGATCACCGGACAGAGCTAGCAACAAAGAATCGTACCGTCTTTTAAGTGTGTCGAGTGGTGTCGGTAGTGAAACGGAACGTCCTGGCTGTCCGGCAATTAATTTCGCGAGGTTTCGGCGAACGGGCCAGAAGAATCGTCGGTGGGATTCCTGAAACGGAGAACCGATATCGGATCTGGCCCTTTTCTGGCCGCCGCTCTTTTCCGCCCGATGCCGATCTAATTAATAACGGACCGGCGCCTGATCCCTTGCTCCCTTGTCCAACTTCTTCCACCTCTTTCTGCCCGGTCTCTTGAGTTTGTACTTCCCTGTGTAATTGTACTTTCACAAAATCAGGTCCCGCTGACTGGACGCCGCCGCGCCGCCTCGATTTAAATTGAAACGTTCGAAACAAAGGAACCGGCGGAGAGCGTGCGAAATTAAACAACCTGCAATATCTCGGCCTGACTATGCCACCCTACAAAGGCGCGTTCACACCCGATTACACACAAGGTCCACATGCTCGAGAATGGCAGGGCTGGGGAATCGGGTTCGATCTATCCTATCGGTAACGCAGGAATGTCTAATAACGAACGTAGTACCTCTCGCTTCGTGCATCGACTTGAATTCACTGAAAGAGATAGGGATTGCGTTGGCCACTTGAATTCATTCGAAAAGACGAGAATTGTGCTGGCGTGCCAGGAAAGATTCAGTTTCGACAGAAATGTAAGTTGCAGTTATTGGTATATTGTGTTATCGTATCCATTTGCATTTATGAGGGTTTCTCTTCGTCAAAAGCAAGTATAGGGGAAGGAATATTATACTATTCGTCTTATTGAAACAAATAAAGAAAACGTTTGAATTATTTACAATAAAAAAATATCGTAATAGAAAAAGTACAACGAACCTGTAAGCTAAACCGGGTTCAAGAAAGGTGTTCCGGATGTTAGCAATTACATTGTTTAATGACTCTACTACAGTCGAAATAAAGACGCGTCAATGCTTGTTGTTTCAGTAATTATTGCCTAATTCTATTCATTATTCAACGTGCCGAGGGTAAATAGGCAACGAAGCGTGTACCATTTCATCGGATTTGAATGCAATTAGCGGGCGAAAGGCAATGCGATAAAATCTTTCAAGTTTGCCATTTCCTATATTTATTTAGCAGACTCTATTGTCTGACGCGAAGGTGTTATTATACGGTTTTGTAAAGCGGGAACAAATTGCACACCTTTCGAGGATCGATTATCGTTCGACCCGGCCGGGGATAAATTAAAGTTAACTTTGCAATCAATCTGGGAAACGCGTTTTTCGTTGCGCGTAGCTTTAGTATAAAGAAAGTCGTTCTTGGGAAGCGAGGGCAAGAGAAACCGAGGGGTCGTAGAATGAAAGGAAGCTGGAGGTATGGGTCAGATTCCAGGGGTAGAGTTTTTAATCCGGCAAGCCGCCCCCGTGTAATCGTTCCGTTTTTAAATTAAAGAAATAAAGGAAAAGATCCTTACGGTGAAAAGCTCGAGGCGACGGCAGAACTCATTTGCACTTAAAAAAATGACGAGCCATAAAACTGACACCTGGAGAATGCGGAGAATTAACGACGGGGAGGGAAAAAAGAGCGAAAAGTAAATACGTGGACTGACGAAGGAATTTGAAGAGAGGGCCAACCGTTAATAAATGAACGTTTGCTTTATCGGCCGGAAACGATTCTGATCCCAAACATTTTCCCGTTTAAATCTTTAACACTGTCCCAGCTAGCTTCTTTAATCGGATTTTTAATTGCTGCGATTTGTGCTACATTAACTTCCTCATCCCCTTTCCTCATCATATTTATTTGTATTATTGTACTCGACGTTCTTCGAGGATGGTTTCTCCCCTCTGTAAATTCTCATTAGATTCCTGGCATCTCTCATTCTTGATTATACATCTGTAGTTTTCATCGTACAAATTTCTTCACCTTCCGCTCGAATTGCTCGTTCAAGATTTACTCAAATAAATTCTAATTAATTATTATTTATGAAATGCTACAAATTTTCAGAAACAACTGTTTTATTTTAAAACATATTTCTTCGTTTGTTAATTAAAAAATAAAAATATTCTTGCTATTTCAAAAATTGTCCAAGATGGTCCATTTGTCAATATTATCGTTGAGTAGAAGAGGGAGAGAGCAAATTATAAGTAGGAATGAAAATTGGTAGCACCCTCGTTCTCTATGTTACTTCGTAACGAAACATTGCCGGAACATTTACGGTAGTAATAATCGCAATAATTACAATCGCGCCAGGGCGCGAGCCAATTTGAATATGAATTCAAGTGCGAACAATGTCATCGCAAGTAGTGGCGGGAGGGATGGGCAGGGGTTTATACGTGCCGTATCTCCCCCACAGATCGACTCCTGCCCGGTACTTGCTAACTGTCCGGGACTGTTAGTTAGTTAACTGGCCCGCCACGATGACAGTCACGTACTAGAGAGAGCATTCGAATCCGGAACTCTCATCAGAATCAGCGCTCGCTACGTTTAACCCGATAATTAAACTCACCGCCACCCTCCTGGCTCGTTTCAACCAGAGAATCTCCCATCCCCGCCCCCTTCCGTCGTCTGTTCACTCGGACCGTTTCGACGAGGGAAATCGTGTGATCCAGAATTTGCATTCGCAGATTTCGTTTTCATCGACGAGTGGACGTGTTCGCGCCTCTAATCCGGATTATTTCTATGGTGCTCACTTCGCGTCACTTGTGATTCATTATTCGAGGGGTTGCCACCAGGGACGGTTACATGGTGTCGATTATTCTCTGATTACAGATAAATTAAGTTCATATAACTACGTCCCAATAGAGAATAACGTTATGATAATATGAAGGATATGCAAACCTTTTCCATTGTCTTTTAAATATATACTGATCGTTATTCGTGTTGTTCATCTGAAGCGTCAAGTTAGAAGGGTTAAATGATAGGTATAGTTGTACACAAAGTACCTTAAAAAATTGAGAATCATAGAAAATAAAAAATATCACGACGGAACTCTATAACTCTCGAGGTTAAAAATTCCATTTCCGAAGATTTAACCTGGGTGTCTCAAGTTAGCTCCAAGCTAAATTGTACCACTTCAAAAAGTAATAGACTAGTAAAAGTTATTTAAAACTGTTTGCGGCTTGTTCTCTGTTAAAAGCAATCACCTTAGTTTTAATAGGAACTTGGAGAGGGTATCTTCTTCGAGTCGCTGAACAAAGTCAGCTAGTCTACACGAAGAGTAAAGCTGTAGGAGATCCTATAAAAAAGTCGCGTGGCTGAGAAACATTCCCGAATTGGATGGTTAGGCAGCGCTAGGCAGTGGCGATAGTGGTGACTGGCCCCAACAATTACATCCGAATAAAAGCAAATAAAATCCAACCCTAAAGGGGTGTAGTCAGAGTCAGAGTCGTCTGAGTTGAATAGATGAATCGTCTAGCGGGACGAAGGCGGGGCGGGGGAGGTTAAAAACAAGGCTAGGTCAAAATAATGGTTAGATACGCCGTAAGAGATAGTTGCCATGGGTAATGGAAAAGAAACCGTTTAAAAATAGGACTTTAGGCAACTGATTCGAACACGATTTCGTGACTACTGCCGTTATACTAGAATTCACATGCTTCATGTATTATTCTAACGTGTTCTTATCCATATGGTGTTTAACCATATGGTTTCTTCAATGGTGTTGCCATCGACACGAAAGCAAATTACCCTTCAGATTTGCACATACCATAACATGTGATATAGAAATCATAGGAATCATCATTTTATAAATCAAGTAATTTAACCCTTTGAGGACGATCAACGCATGTGTGTGTCCAAACATACTTATTGCGTTAAATTCTAATAAGTCCAGATAGTGAATTAAATTATTCTTTTATTTTAAACTAACGATATTCTGTGCATCTTAGGAATGCTCCATCCTCAAAGGGTTGAATAAAATCCCACGATCGTTCGAAAAATCCAGGTATTTTTTAAGGTACGTTAACAGATCTCCATTCAAAGCTGAGACACAGGGTTCACAGAGAGGAGGAGAGGGTAAAGTTCAATAAAATTCTGAAAAGTAATCGTGGCTCATAAAACAAGTCATGGGCATCGAGTCGAATGATGATAAGCGCGAATATATAAAGAACAGGTAGCCTCATCTACCGGTGAATGGTAGAACTAACCCATGGCCGATGTACCCTCCCTCCAACCAATCAGGGGTTGCTTACCCTGGACCACTTCTTTGGAGCTATCGTTTTTTCCTTTTTCCACCGAAAGAAACCGACCGACACAGAGCAATATAGCGAACAGGAACGGAGAGGAAAGGATCGAAAGAAGGTTTAAACGAGAAAGGGAGAAGGACACGGAATATAGCTAACGTAGCGAAGCTAGTTTGTATGCATAGTGCGGGAGTTGGCTGGGAATGAAACGTCAACCCGAGACTCGTCATGCTAGCCTCGTGTTTTCGTCCTTTCCAACGACTTTCGTCTCTACGGTATCTCCGTTTCTATTCCTGCTCGATCGAGCTGCCCTTTGCATACTCTTTATCCACACTGACACCGTTGCCGTTATTGCTTAATCCGATTCAGATATAGTAACAATTCATATTTTCTTCTAAACGATCAGAAAGTTTGAAAAGACTTCAATTTTTTAAAGTAGAAATAAAAATTAGGAACTTTTTAGATGGTCGAGCATGCTAAGTTTCAAATTAATTCTTCCAATACTATTCAACAATCATGTATTCTATGCATAATAAACAATAGTTTCTCGAAGAGTATAATCGGCTTTTCGGGACACAGTAGCAGCAATTGCGACACAGAGTCTCATCAATTGTGAAAGGGTTAAAAGGTTCTGCGAAGATGAGGGTTCCGTGATCACTTGGCAGGATCACCGCGTTAGTACGCCAATTAAGGGTGAACGGGGGTGAGAATCGCCCGCGGCACCGGAAAGGGGTAAAGAACATCGTGATCCAAGCTGCAGGGCAATGGCTCACGCATCAGAGCGTAGTATCGCATGGGTTAGTTGGTTAACAATGCTAATAATAGCAAAGAGAGGCGATGGGTTACACGGGGTTCCCTCTGTTCTCCTCTACTATCACAGCACCAAGTTTAATCGCTTTGCTGAATCACGAGGAAACATGTGTAAACAAATTATTTTCATGAATATGTTTTAGAAAAGTGTTCACCACATTTCACCACAAGTCTCCACATTTGATAGTCAACAATTTAATAAATATTTAACATTACAGCTCAGGTAGGGCTTTTGTTAGTTAAAATTTATCACTGACCATCCACGTGGAAATTCATAATAAGAAGAATCGCGGTAACACGATGTATCAACTTGCAGAAGCTCATTAAAATCAAAGGAGGACACTTGAGATGGTTTCCTCGTAAGAATACTTTCTACAGCATAACAAATGTCAGTCGCGGAATATAAAATAGCATGTGGCATCGCATCAAAGCACGAAACACAATGCGTAATAACGCAAAGGGGGGACTGAAATTTCCTCCTAGTTCATTCTCCTTGTCTCCCGAAGTCAAAGACTGTTAGGATTCCGCAGAAGCTTTCGTCACGACACAGCGAAAGGGGTAATTCACGGATCCAATTAAACCTCATTCATGCGGGGCTAATTATCATCCCCGCGGGTTATGCATGGCTATGTACGCGCATATCTCGCTTAATTCGGCCAATCAGCACCCAGCGGCGGATCGTTAGTCGCTTGTTTCGGGTATAATGGCGAGCTCGCGCTGGGAAGCGCATTACGATCGTGCATGATTTTACACAGTTCGACTCCATTGTTCCGGCATAATCACGTGATTTCGTTAGAGATTCGCGTTGTTCATTTTCTATGGTTACATTCGTACGTACATACCGAAATTGTGAATAATATCTTGTTACATTTTCTCGAGAAATATTTAATTAAATCAGGGTGAAAGGTAAATCAGGGTAAATCGTGAGATTTGAATGCCATGGGGTGGTGATTATATTTATTTAGGGAAAAATGGGGATACAATGCTGCAAGTAATTATAGTAAAGTGCCATATGGTAATTTTGAAGCAGATAGCAAAGCAAATTAAAAATTTTAATTTAACAGAATTATATCTCTGACAATTGAAATCACCAAATATTGTCGTATACTTGTGACGATCTTTTTACTTTGAAGAAGATTAAGAAGTCTCCCATAATTTTCACGAAAAAAAAAAGCTGATCGATTTGCACACAAACGGTAACCCTGTTCTTGGTCCCCTTATGAATCACCCTGTAAGCTAGCACGAGTATGTGTGCACACCTAAAGAACATCTCGTAGTACATCTGACTGTCCTCCTGGACACCAAGGACTGATCTAGATGGGTGTTAGCGAAGGGGACATCGAATCGAAGTAGCAGGTGAAGGAACGAGGAAAGGGACAGGATAAATTCAAATCCAGGACTCAGAAGTCTCGAACCGCAAATCACGTTCTACTCCTATATACATCGAGGATCATCTCTCTTCGACGCTGACCAACCCCCTTACACGGTTACACCCGTAGCTGTCATCCCTTTACTTATCCAATGTCGACCAGAAGACGACAAGGACGCGTTCGGGATTCGATTTCAAAAGACACGCGAGATCTATCGTCCATCGTTGGCATTCAAATCCGCTAGGGTATATCGTAAATTGCAAACGAAGAATTTTTTTCAAGAATCGTGCAATTAAATGCAATAATTTTTGGATTAATTTTCTGCATAAGAAATGTAACAAATTTCATCCCCTTAGCTCTGCCATGGTTAATTGACCATGTTGAAATAATGCGTCCCATTCGATTCCTCGTTAGCAAAACATTTCAATGGGCGTAAACACGGTAAATGTACCGGGGAACAGCAATTTTTTCTTATCGTACGCACTTCGTTTCCTCCTGAATGATTTAAATGGTCATGTGCATTTCCATCTGCACGTATGCATGATTACATGCACATACGCGATTGCGCCTTCGGAACAAAAAAACAACCATGTAGAAACATCGTGCGCGTACATCATGACAAATTCGGAATAAACAAATGTGGTAAGGCAGAATGGAAAATAACTCGGCTGACACAGATGGTCGTTACTCAAACGAGTAGGCACGTGTATGTGTTTCTGTATCATATGTGCGTACGCAAATATGAAAGTAAGCAAGGAACGACCGCAGTAACAGGTGCGTCAAGCCTTTTGCTTTTGCTCTTGCAAAAGTATAAGACTGTTTGACAAAATTTTCTTCCACCTTGTACAGCGAAGCCTGAGTCGATCATCATCCAGGCTTATAAAGTATAATTTCGAATGGATAAAGTTTCATACGTTGGAAAAACAGTGTAAAATTTAGAAAATGAAAATAACGTGTACCACAAAATTAAGTTAAAATTGTGGCTGTCGTGGTCCGCCGTTCGAAGGTTAATAAGTCCATCGAGAAAATGAAAAGTTTCCTGTATAAAACCGTGCGACAGGATAAACGTTTGCTGTTTCAATTACCTTAAAACAGTAACGGATCACCCTCCGCGTAAACTGAAGTAAGCATGCACTACAGAAATCCATATAGGCGATGGTGGGAGGTGTAATATTTAGAGAGTATGGGAATCGAACGCCCGCGCCGTGTGCTGTGCCATCAATATACATAATCTATACACCATTTCGTTTGACCGTATTCGTGTGTATGTGTGTGTACGCGATGTGTGTGTCTGCGTATACGCATACGTATCTAAGGATACACGTACAGGCGCACATGCGCCCGCGATATCCGCGGTTACCAAAGTTACGCGAACCTCCAGACGGAAACTGTCCCTCTTCCCGTTCCCACCCACCCCCTCGTGTTCAGAGGGTTGAATTTGCATACATACAACGTCACACACCACCCGCTTTAATATCTCCGGCCACGGCTGGAAATTAAGTCCTGAAACCCAAGCCGATACACGCAGAACAATTGACCCAGCGAACGCCGCCATATTCGCAATCGCGCTCAGCTTCCGCTGTTTCACGCCGTAAACGCGGCCGATCGAACAATCGAGATAACAATACGGGAAAGATTATGGCTGTTCAGTGTCTTTTGGTTCGATGCACAGTTCATTCGATAGCAGATTTTGATGTAATTTGAAAGAAAACATTCATGTCCTCATTTCTAATCCTTATTTGCCATTTTCAGGGCATTAGAGTCAGGATTTTCTTACAAAACGGTAAATTGTCTAGTTTATTGAATATTTAATTTTATTTTGCAATTAGCGCATAAATCGTTGAACGCTTAACGATCCATTCCAGTTGCAAGTATTCTATTACCGTTGCTTTTTCTCTACGATGCCAGTTTTTCGATCGCAAGCAGCAATCGGCACAATTGTTAATGGATTCCTGCAGTACAGATGTACGATCTAGATTCTGGAATGCTCTGGTATGACCGTGGCATTCTTTCCCGATGCGTATCTGCGGCACGATCTCGAAGCACGGTGATCTCATCAAGGATACCGATCGTTTGTGTCGCTTGATGAACGATTTAGATATCAACATCGTTTCTTGATGCGCAGGAAGATTGATTATCACCAGGGCTAATAACCCTACGGTCAAAGAGGGAAGATGTCAGTGGGAACCTGTTCGAGCGTTTATACGTCTAACAACGCATAACTTCGTAACGTTATTGAGTAGGTACGTGGCATTGAAAACAAAGAACGCATTAATACATCATCCAATCAAGCGATTGATGAGAAAAAAAAAAGAATCATTGATCGTTGGTCAGAATCGAGCTTTGTACTTCGGTGGAACGATCAGCAATGAGATTTCTAGACCAGTGACCAATATTTCTTGCTATTCCTTTCACGTACATCCAGCGAGTCCGTAAATCCTGTCGCCACTCACTGTGTCCTCGGCTCCACTCGGCGAGATCCTAAATACCAGGACAACGAAGAGAGGACCGCAGGTCTCCAGCTGAGCCTCCGAAGGATCCCTTCGACCTGTACCACACACGCGTGAACACACACGAACGTGTGCACGCGTAGGAGACGTAGCTCGGACGTATAGAAGGTACACGGGGCCCGAATGGCTACCATCATTCGCTTTATAATTCGCATATTCCTTTCCTCTCGCGCCCTCTTTCCTTTATCTCTTGTCGGAATCTACCGAAGGCCACGGAGAATCCTTCTTCCCATTCCACGAACGATTCTCTATCTCCACCACGGCCTCCTCTTTCACCTTTCTGCCTACCTTCTATCGACGTGTACACATCGTCGCGCAGCCCGTTGTTTCTAATAGACGATTTGAATTTTTGAATATATTTCGGCTCCCGGCTCCGCTTTGTCCCTATACCGATCTACTCTCCCGTTTTAACCTACCGTCTTCGCTTCCCTTTCGGCTCCTTAACCCTCTCCCCGTGGTCACGTTATTATCTACCGTGCCGCTGCCAATGGAACTTCTGTCATCGTCCTTTCACTACTCGAGCAGCTACGAGGAAAAGGATTCGGGACCACGAGAGGGAATGATTTTGAAATATTTGTCGCCGCGCATAAATTTGGAGGCTGCGGTCTTGCATACTTAAATATGGATCGAACCTTCTCTCTTTCTTCTGCTTCTTCTTCGTTTGCTTCTTCTTTTTTTTTCCCCCTTTTCTTTTTTTCTTCCACATCCTCAGCTCGTGCTCGAAACCGCCGCTGACTCTTACCTCACCGTTTCTCTCCTTCCTCGTTTTTCCTCTTCTTCTTTTCAGGTCCCGACCTCCATTGTCCTCGGAGCGCTAATAAACTATCCCGGGGCCACCCCGTGCAGATACCCATTGTCGTTATTATTGTTCCTGCTCGCGAGTACGAGGAACGAATCGAGTAAGATTCGTCCTGTGCTCGTGCATTATGGAATTTGAAATTTTCGATTGTTTGACGATCGTTGCGACCGTTTTGATTGGTTCCTTATGTCTTCTTTCTCCTACAAATTTCTAATTTATCACGGCGAGATAGATCCCTTCTAAACGTCACGTTTAGTTACGGTGTTTCTGTTATATTATTATTCGAATGTTGTGCAAATCGTTGCACTTGTAAGCAGAGTCGCACATTTCTGATCCGACAATCTGTTCGTCCACGTTAACTTTCCGGATAAGATTAAATCGTAGCCGGCGTTTGCAATCGAGTCACACTTAAGAAGGCGCACCGCTAACGTTATATCCCGTCCGGGATGCTCCGAGGAAATCCGGAAAATTAAGATTACCAGATAAGTCCAGGTGGAATCGGGTCTTGATGCCGGGTACGACTTCATTTCAAGCCCACACAACCATTTTGTACGCAGCCGTAATGATAATCGGGTAATACTCGTAACCCTGATAACGGCCGGTGGATCGAGGTGAAGCGGTAACCAGCGGGATTGAATAGATCAGTAGGGAGGAAAAAGGAGACAACGATATTATACAAGAGTAAAACGGGAGTTGAGTGTAGCGGCACGCAAACTTCTCTCTACAGTGGCCTCCAAATAAAAAGGATGCCAGGTGTAATATGAGAATCTCGTATAGTAGTGGCTAAGATCTAATCTGCTGTGTCTGTCCACGGGGGGAAACACTAGACACAGAGGGAACACCAGCGGACAGGCGGATGGGGCCTACCAAACAAGAATCTCGAGCTACCTTCTTGGAATAAGGAGTCTCGCGGTTCTTTCGAGGTCAGCATCCCCAAAAGTATTACAAAATTTTCTATCTTTCTAGCTGTTTTACACTAAAAATGTAAATCCATGAATTCTTGACAATTTTCGGGGGTCAAAATACTTGATTGATGCGTCACTTTTTCAATTTTATTAATCGATTTGGCAAATGAATGTAACTTATTTGTCCGATTACGAAGCAGGTGAATTTTAACGAATCTCAAATTACTCGGTCGGGTGCCACTGTAAATTTATTCTGAAGTCACGGTGCTCGCTTTCCAAATGTCGCGTCGATGCTACCGGCTGGAATAAATTCTTGAACTACTGTCTTCCGTTTGGGGACAATTAAGCAACTGGTGACAATTTTTGAACAGCAGGTAAGCGTTTCTACCTGTTTCCTTGAAACAACCTTAACGATTCATTCGTGTCTTGCTATTCCTCCTATTAAAACGTTACAACTGAAAATCATCCAATCTAAATAAAAGAATATACCTAGAGCGGTGTGCATAATAATTTTGTTCGAAAGTGAAAGAATTGTAAAACCGTGTTAGGGTCTCTCGTGGAGAACTAGAGAGAAGGTAAAAGGAGAGGCGGCTGTGTTGGCGGGTGATTAAGCAAGTAAGAATCGTTTCGATTAGCATATTTCGTTGGTCGGTTAGCCATCGAGGCGCAACGGATCGTAAAGGAGACGAGCAGGCTGACATTGCGAAGGGTGTGCTCGTGATGTGCTAAGGGGGATGAATGGAAACAAAAGACCGATCAGTATCAACGTGCACGAGGTACCCGTCACGGTTTCTGGTTGACCCTTTCTGAACACCGACGAGGCACCGTGCGTGTCGTTCCTTCGATCCTTATCTGCCATGTGGATTGCGACGAAATTTCATGAAAGCCCAGCTATTTTGTCACTGACTAAATTCATTAAATTGATCGCCTTGAAAACTTTTACTAATTGTGCCCTCAAATTTTGTTTAAATTAAAAAAAAAAGAAAAAATATTAAACATATACATTACGCGCCATTATTCCTTCAAAAGTTATCATTCAACTGCTGTTGAAATATCAACTGCTACGAGTACAAACTGATTAATGATAGTCATCATATCGTGCAATTATGAAGATATGTACAATTACTGAATCGTGCAGCCACATAAGACCCCATACAGACATTTATTCAAATATGTACGTACACAGGTTCTACGTGCGGCAAAGAAATTGTACATGCACTTGGGATATTGCGCATACAGGTATCCGTGTTGCATGTGCACGCACCTCGAAGTACATCATCACACCAGCTTGAGTGCACGGATGCACCCGCCGGCAGGTCGGTGTGCCATGCAAGTGGGAGTTGAATGGAATGCTGGTAGGAATGCAGGGCTCCTCCCTACAGGGCGCACAGTGCATTATAGAGTTACGAACTCTTCGTTGCAACGGGTGGGCCTGGCGATTTCGAAGCTCTCCACCCTTTCTTTTTACATTCGCGCGGCTTTCTGCACGTGCTCGTGGAATGACGACAACGGCACGGGACAAGTAAAATATTTCCTTTCTTTCTTTTCTTTTTTCTTTATTTTACCAACCATTTGACAAAGTTCCTCTGTCACTTTAACCATCATTCGTTAATCGAAGAAAACACGCGATTAGGATTTAGAGCAGAAATTTTAGGGTGCGAATGGATAAATTTATCTGCAATATCAGAAAAAGAATTGTATAATGTCATTTAAGAAATCGAAGGTAGCCTTTATTTCTTTTTTTAATATTGCAATTATTTAATATCAGAATTGTTTCAGAACACCCCGTATACCTGTGGTCTTAAGACAAACGCCATTTGCATCTAAAGAAATCCTTTCTTTACGAACCCATTGTATATTGGGGAGAACAAGTCAAGACGAAGTACCCGGCCCGTTAACATCGTCGGACCTCGAAGCATTTAAAATTAATTTAACCGAAACAAAGCGCGATCGATCAATAAATATTGTTGGCACAGCCCGACGGGACGATTGACGAACGTCACGTTGCGAAGGGCCGGGACGAGGAGGTAGGTGTGGAGCGCCCCACGGGGTTTCAATTTTTGAATTTTCGGGTCATTAATCTCGTACGTCACTGACAGCGCCGAAGTGTGCGTGCATTAGGGACAACCATTGTTCTAATTCAAATCAGCTTGATCCGATCTCTAACGCTCGTTCTTCTTCGTTCTGCTCTCTTTTTTCTCGCTCTGCCTATACGTACATTCGCCCGGACGTTCCATTCCTTCTCTGATGTATTATAATAGATTCGTTGCCTCGGAATCATGCATTTCGCTTCAAACCACCATTACACAAGATGCGCTTATCGCTAACCATACTCTCTGTTTCTCTATCCCTACGTTTTCATCTTTGTCTGTTTCCTTCTGTAACCGTTTTACGCGATTACATATACGGATTATCAGAGTGATTAGAGAGCGGATGATGGGACCGTTTCGTAAGTGTCTGATAAGCTGGGCACCTAGTCGATAGATCGATGATCACTCTGATCTCTACGGGCGACTAGACTACGCGCGTTTTGAAAAAGGGATTCCGCTTAGCGAAACGCAGGACATAACTTCAGTCAAACTGACAATCGAGTACATAGTAAAACTGAGAAGTCCGTGATCCAAACTGTATCACGTCACTGCTAAGCATTGAAATCATGATTTCGGAATAGGAAGTTTAACATCCGTGGGCCAGAATCAAGTAGGGAAACTCTCCAGGTTTCACTCCAAAACACTGCCTTTACTCTTCTTCTCCTGATCAAGCCCACTTATTTAATATAATTAAGTACTTTGTTAACATAGACCAGGGCAAGATTGATCTTACACGCTTAACTTAGGAATATAACATACAGGAGTTTCGACAGAATCAAACACGACCCTATGGTGATGTTCAAGGGTTAACAGTAACAAGCCAGCGATGACATAGGGTGGTAACATGAAACGAGTTAACGATTCGGCCAACCGCGTCCACACGTCATTATCGAAATTCTTCCAGGAAAAGGCCCTTACCGCGAAGTGGTACTTGGTGGCCAGGAGTGATCTCGCGAGACAAGAGAGTGGTCCTCTCCGTAGAAGCATCCAGGTACTCGAAATTAACCGGTCGACTACCCGTCATAACAGCCACTGATACGCGCCAAATGTTCATCCGTCGTGCAGAGGCACGAACAGAGGCGCGCGTTTCTTTCGGACGTAACAACGTGGTCCAACGTTTTAATTCAAGAATTTTTTGAATGGAACCGCTTCTGACTGGCCGCTGAACAAGTTGAACTGGGGCCGTTCTTAACGGCCGTTTCAGGACCTTCTACGCACCGCGTGGCTCCGCTTTTATCCGTAATTTCATCTTAATTTCAGACCGGTGTCTGTGCTACCACGTCGCATTCAGATTTATGAAATTCCCCGCGGCATGACAGATGGTTCCGGCGTGCTCGTATGTGATTCCTCTCTTTTTTATTTTTACATATTCTCTTTCTCGCCTAGCGTATCTTCCGCTTCATTCTCTCCGGGAATATCTTTCGCGCTCGCGCGTACGCGAGCGAACGAACGAACGATACGGTCGGGTTTTCTTTTCTCGCTCCCGCCTTTCTTCTGATCGTACAGACCGATTGCCAGCGCGCCTGGACCAGCTTCACCAGTTCGCTCGTCCTCTCCACCTCCTAAGTCGACCGCCTTCTAACGCGGCGCCGCCATGAATGAGACCGGCCACGATTCTTGTAATTCAAATATTTGAATTCATTAGGCGAACCACGCTCGTACCCTCGTTCCCCCTTCGAGACCGTCTCTTACCATCCTCGTTCTTGTGCCGCCTCGGTCTCTCCTCTTTTCCGCCTCTTTTCTTCTCCCGATCCTCCTCTCCGGCCCGCGCATGTAACAGGCTCCCGCTATTAATGGCCCCCTGTTGTCTTCTCGTAAGCACGTCCGTTACATGCGTGGCCGATTTCACGTTTCGTACAGATGGGGGAATAACAAGTACGCACTTTTATGGTAACGCCGGACCTGGGTACATTCCGTAATTCTTCCCCTCTCGTTGTACCAGGCTCGTTCGTATTCCGGAATCTTCCGCGGTGAAGGATCATCTGTAACGCCTTCTGTCAGCATCCTTTTTATGTTTAGAAACCACTAGTCATTTCCTAACTCGTTTCTCGTTTCCGTTAGTTAATTCGGTTGTTACGCTTTGTAATGACGCAAGCAGGTAGATATCTATTTTTGCTGACGCAAAACTGTATTTGCGTAGTTGCTAGATTCTAACGGGGTAATCTTGCACGAACGTAGGTAATTCGAATACGGTATTTCGATATTTTTATTTTAATAACGAACACGAAAGCAGAGTATCGTTAAGTTATCGAAAAATATAGACAATCTTTGAGAATATAATATAAAAGAAAAATCGATTTTTCCGACCCCTTGGGAATCAATAAATAAATTAGCAATCGCAAATTTTTCCATCCTCGTCGTTGAAGAAAAGACCTACGGTTAAGTCATTTCACGTGTCGTGCAACGTAATGCGGATATTCCACGTGAAAGTATCTCATGCATATCACCGCCGTGGCGAGCCGTGCGTCTGTGCGTGAACGTCTGTCAAAGCATGCACTACGTGCAAATGCAAGTGTACCGTTTTTTATGGTAACAAGTGCATTCCCAGCGTATACGTACGATTCTGGGAGGCCGAGCGTTATGTTTTTCCAAACGATCATCCCGGAACGTGTGTAACGAACTAACGCGTTCATTAGAAAATCCTGGTGGATACGATCGAGGTGCATTAGTAACCGAGCGATCGCCTCGATCGAAACGTTTATCGCCTGGAAACGATACTACTGATCGACCACCGGCCGCGCCGTGGCATCAACTAGGGCACGGATCAAGACTTCACGTGAATCTTGATGTTCTTTCCTCTGTTTGAAAGTGAAGGAACACTTAACGCCGGATACGATATAATCCTAAATCGGTGAACTACCGTCGACTTTACTTGTCACCAGGGATTCTTGTCACGCGCGCTGAAATCGTGTCACCGACTGTACAAAAACGTTTGCGTAAAAAAGATGATGTTTCAATCCGACCGTTGCTTGTATCGAAGAATTTATTTTCAATGGCTCGATTATCTTGTACCTTCGAAGAAAGATAGGATAGGGAAGAAAAGTAACATTGTAAACGTATCAAAAATTGTTAATACTTTTATTTGGTGACTTAAAATTATGATACATATATTTCTTGCGATACTTCTTCGATACTTCGTCTCATTTGTTTAAATAGAAATTCAGAATGGATGATTCTATGCTTTGTATGATCAACATAGGCGATTCTCTTTGTATCACGGATAGTATCAGAGAAAATAGAGGGTGTTTTCTTGAAGCCTCCTCTGATCAGCTGAACCACTTTTCTTACGTCTCGTTACACACGTGTACCGTATAACTACCGTGAGCAGGTATAGGCTCTCTTCCACGTGCAACAATCTCCAACGCGTATCGGTGGGGTATGCATAATAAATGAGAAAGGTACGCGTCGGTTAGCGGTGGTACCCGTTAAGCACCATGTTTCGTTTTCTATCGACGCGGTCATCTCTAATTCGGTGTGGGCGATACACTTTTCTTCGTACTCCACAACGGCAGACGCGATGGTACCTTTGTCGAACGCCTGCTATGTAAGAAGCTCGCCTGAAAATAAGTGGTCAATTGAATGTTTCTAGGAGATATGGTAATAAGGATGGTTAAATGTGTTTTCGATAGTATGCCTCATTTTTAGGATGACTTCAAAACCTGATCATTGATTATAAATCGGATCTTGTGATTCATGATCGATGAGCAAGTTTTGAAATTATCTTGATTAGGTTTTAAAAGATACCTGGATAAAAAAAAAGATTAAAATAGACATACGAATATTTGTAACTTCTTTAATGATTTCGATGAAAATTAAATCAAACATAATTCAACTCTTTTATATAATTTCAACTTATATAGATCTTTAGATAGACAGGTGACACATTATTTAGTAAAACTTTTAATCGTCGTTTGCCGAAAGATATTTTATTACATTTACTGTTTCTCAAATAAGCGATGCCCTCGGGTGGCAATACTTGCTAATAACCATTTAATGTGACATCAAAGTTAAAAAAAGATGCTATACATTAATCGATAGGGATGATCGACACTGGCGATATTCTCAATCCGGTACTGGCCGAAAAGAAGAGCAACAAACGTGTTACGCTAATAACACACCTTGGCTGTAACATTCTCGCCCCCGTAATAATTGGTTGCCAGCCTCGGTCGTCGTTCGAACAGCGATGAAGATCTCGCTTCGTGCATTAATAACAGAACTGGAACATTGCGCGACCACACCAAGCGTATATTTTATTGTACACGTGTTTAGGTGTTTCTGTTGGACTCGCTTTGAAAATCTTAATATTTCAAATCAGTACATGAACATTTAATTAATTTTTACATTAACACTGAAAGACAGAAAGTAGGGAAATTGATGAAATAAATTTAAAAAAATTCCAAAACTGATATTGATCACTTTGATCTAGGAACGAAGCGAAAATATCTATCAAAGAATTTCTAATGAATTGTTAACATTCATTCAAAGTCTCGTTTCCATTCACCTCATTCTACGACAATCATTCGCCAGCGCAATAAAAATTCAGTTACAAACCTGTATACTTTATGATATTCGCATAGAATCCAATGAATTTTGAGAAAAGAAAAGAAATGTAACTTCATCCCTAAATCGTTGAGATAATCGTTCTAAACTTGAACGACGTCAGGGTGGAGGTATGCGAGTCGAGAGGTGCAAGTTTGCACGGCGATATGCGCTACGGGACACTCGCGGACTAATTTACAAAGATCTTATTAATGCGCGGAAACGCATGTGTCCAGGCCGGGGGAATGCCGAGTAAGGCCGACGCCGCGTGAATTTAAATTGTCCTCTTAAACGCGGGCGCCGGTTGTCTAGCGGGAGGATCTCGCTCACGTACTCGGCCACGTTTCTCTTGGGGGGACTTGTAGACTCGCCGGTATGGTTACGCGTACACGTACAGCAACCCTGGTTAAAAGTGGTCAGAAACGGTTCTCCTTGTACAACGAGCAAACACGATTGTTTGCGTGTCATTCACGAAGACGAGCTCGTTTACGATAAATATGTCGTTTAAACGACACTGGTTTCATATCGTCATAATCTATCATGAATTCATGCCAGAAGTTAGCCTTCCGCAGGACATTTCTCTTTGCCCTCGCTTTGAACCCCCATGAATTATCAATAACCATTGCGAAAACAATTTCTTTCTAAAACTGGTATCACTTTATTTGGCATTGTAAGATTTCGTATAACTGTTGTAAAATTTGAGGAACTCCTTCTTTTGAATAAATTGAGTCAAACGTCATTGAGTTTCAGTTAACAGCTAACAATATTAAAATAGTAATCTTTGTTAATATTTTACTCAAAAGCTTTTGTTCCAAAATATTTGCAAATTCTAAGGAATACAAACTTTTGTATTATACGTACATAGTATGCCGCACTTTTCGCATGTATGTTGCTGAGGTTGCCTGAAGATAGGCGTTAAAACTAGCATCAAGAAAGAATTGTTATTAATAGAAACAGAAATTGAATTGAAATTATTGCTACCTTAGTGGTTCATCAATTGAAAATCGTCATGGTTATTTAGAATTTAATTCATCTGCGAAACGATTAGAGATTTTTCACATTCCTATTCGCGCCTAATGTCGCAGCTCATTATTAGCCCGAGGAATCAGTGAAAGAAACGAAACTCTTATGTGGTTGCTTATTTCTTCCTTAGCCGCAACGTTCGAGGAAGGACACGAAGAAGAAGAGGAAGCCAAGTCTGCCGCGTAGCAGAGAACCAGGGAGGCTGCTTAGCACACAAAGAAAGTTCGAAAAGTCCCTTCTTGCCAACCTTTTTGCCATCCTCCCGTTCAGCTTGCTCCTTGACTTCGCCGCTCGAAGGAGCGAAGGTTTGTCCTCTATCCCCTTTCTCATCTCTTTCTAGATCCCTTAGTTTCTTCTTTCCCTCTTACGCTCTTTTTCGCTACCTTCCCGCATGCTAATGCACGCACGAAGCACAACTGTTCTCGCGGCCCTCCGTTTCTCTCTTGCGTTCCTCCCGGTTTCCCCTTCGTCTCTTCGTTTATTTGGCCAAATTTGATTCACCAACGAGATCCGATCTGACATCCCGATCGCTTCTTGTCCTCCGACTTTTCTTTCTCTCTTCTGTCGGCTGTCTCGCGTCTACCTCGCTCTCTGACTCCTCTCTCTTTTTTTTCGCCCTTTTATCCCGCGTCTTACTTCATCCAGTTCGTCGTCGTCGTCAAGTTTTTCTCCCGAAACCGTTCCAGTTCACCGCTCCACCGTTACTGTCTTCGAATCGGTCCACCGAATTAGGAGCTCGCTTTTTGGTGGTCGACTGTCTCAATCCTTTTTTTTTCTACACCCTTTCGCCACCGTGCAACGCTTCCTAATAAACGAGAATTTTCGTCTTATCAATGATGCATCATATTTATGACTCTTCGTTGTCTACGTTTCAGGGGTAGAACGCTGGAAGAACCCTTCTCAATTGATTGGCATATGGTATTTATAAATCTTTAGACGAGTGATAGATTCCTTCGGAAATTGGGGTGAAATTTAGAAAGTGGAAAATGTTGAAGAATTCACCATGAAATATAAGGGTTAAAGTATAGGAAACTGTTCTGAATATAATCAGGAAATCCAAAGATATTGAAAAATTTGCTTGATAATTTCAAAGCCTCAGCTCCCTTTATCCCTCTCATTTCCTGCGATTTCTTTACCTAGTAAATATCGTGCGATTACAGTGTGACATCATTGATTATCATTAGAAGATGTCGTACGATAATGCCCCGATGAATTATTATCGATGCCATTATCGATGCTGCGCTACATTCGTTTCACGGGGAGCATAACCCCGTTGGAAGGTTTACACCTAACGAAGCCATAAATACCAGGATCGAGATATACAAGCGATCGTACACGTGGTGTAAGCTCGAGGTAAAGATGGAGAATGCCACAAATGCGCGTTCTTCGGACCCATTGTCCGCTGCGTTTAAATTTGAATCGCGGGGAATCTGATCGTTTATTGTTTAAATTTGTAGACCCACTCTTAATTTGAATTTAAGATTATTCGCTGGCGCGTTGCGAGACGATTTGACTTGGTGATGGTCGCCAGCTCGCCTTCCTATACCTATCCGCTCTGTCTCTCTTTTCCAACTGTTCATCTCCCTTTCTCTCTTCTTTCTCTTCTTTCTTCTCTTTTTCGCATTCTTCCCTACTTACATGCGCCTTTGCCGTATATACAGACATACATGTATCGACGTATCTCTGATTCGTTATTCCTCCGCTTCGACCTATCGGAATTCACTCTAATTTTTTGCATTTAACACATTCTGCTCGTAATTCTAAAAATAAAGGGACCAAGCAAAAATTCCATCAACTTCTTTCTTTAATGTCTTCGTTAAATAATATCTGTACCGAATCAAGATCACTCTTTCAATACATACGTGTACCGATCCCGAAGACATAAATTGTTTGCAAATTATCTCGATCAGAGGAATAGTAAATTTTCAATATTGTTCTTGAAGTGTTAATCGATCAGCTGCACGAATTCTTCTCTTTAGTATTTCTCGAGTTAATCTGCAAGTTGCAATAATTGCACAATTCCTATGTTTTACAATGATTTATAATTCCTTTTGCATGAAAGCGCATTAAAGATTCAAGGGAAGGTCAAGGTAGCCTATCGAGAAACACAACGAGCTGTAAAATTCAGTTATTATGTTGAATCTGATCCCACGGTCGCGTGGAACGCGAACACCGGGACTTTTTAGAGTAGCATCGAATTTTTCCGAGCACCCGAGTCGTTTGATAAATAATGGATAAAATGCGTTACAAAATCCTTTTCTCACTCGAGCCGTCGAACAGGGATACTACCTCGCTCGTTGCTCGCTTTTAAAAAAAATGAGATCCAAGAAAGGAATAGGACGAACTCGGACCCGTACAGTCGACGTACGCGCGAACCAGCCGCAACGTTTAACAGCCGTCAGGAACGCTTCGTTCCACGTCGAAAGCTTCTCTCTGGACTGTACTTATCTACATGGCATACCAAATGGGGATTCACCATGGCGAGTCGCAGGATCTCGCTGACTGACGTTAGTCAATCAAACCGGAGAAAAAATGCTCACCTTGGCGGATGCTCCGGTGAATTCCTACCAGCGGTGCTCCAGTCACGGCGGAACGACCATTCGATATTTTGTATTCCGAGCGTCGCGAACGTCTGCTGCCGGGATTAACATTAAAATTCGAACGTCATTAAGACATGCCGCACGGAAATCCGATATTCGCGCGAATACGTCCTTCCTTTAGCCACGATTATTTAGATCGTCTCGATTTATGATAATTTTATTACGGTAATTACTAGATAGAAACCTGATGAGATGCAAATAGGGCGTAGAGGTGGGGTAGTCGGTTGAATAGCTGCAGTTCTTTTGGGAACATCGTTTGGGAACTTGTATAAAATGTATATCAGGTTAAAGATGTATACCTATCCCCATGGATAATAAAGTCAGAAAATCTGGTCCAGATTAATTATATTTAGGGATGTTCTCAGGTTGTTCTTAATTGAATTATGGTTTTAATCGGCCATTCAGAAGTCTTATGTCAAAATGTCCACGCCAGAATAAGGGAACAATGATGGAATGACGAAAGGTGGAGATCGAGATCGTTAGAATCTTAGCAGCGCGGGTAGCAGGTGACGTTGTCTGACTAGTTCATCCCTTTCTCCTTCCCTTTCTTTGTCTCTCTTCCCGTTCGATTGGAATAAATTTAAATTTAAGCGCACGCATCTGTTACATCCCTCGACTGGTTGGTTAATTAGGATCGCTTAAGTGGGGCTGCTTTCATGCATATCCATTATCTATCATTATCTTTGTACTGGATTCGGTAAGTTTCTTGAATCAAAAATAGACGAACTGATAATTTATAAATATTGATTTCATTTCAGTAAAAAAGTCAGAGTAGGTGTTTAATTTTTTATAAAGATTCACGCAGGTGCACGTGTATATATAAAAGATAAAAGGCAGAATAAATAGTAGGTACCGACATTTTCTGTTTTATTCGTTTTATCTCTGTAGTCTCTCTTGATTTGACAAGAGAAATTAAGCGGAATTTGTGTTTTAAATTGTTCATAATTGGAGACTGCCACTTTGTGCTCCGTTCTACGCCCGATGGGATAGATCAAACGGTCCTTTTGCCGGCTAATTCGATTGCAGGAAAATTTGAATTTGAAATCTGCACAGAGCCAGAGTCTGCGATACGTCGATTGGACGAACGATTTTTCACTGTACCCTCTGTGAAGTCACTATTTTTTGAAATGTGAAAAGGCCAATTTGGTAGTAAAATTTAAACAAATGCTTCGAATTCTACCTGGAGAAAAAAAAAGTGCAATTTGTAACTATTGTAGTGACGTGCATTGTTAGCATTTCCACGAAGTGTAAGCGTGCAATAAATTCGAAAATTATACACTACATTTTTGCTGTAAAACTTGTCTCCTCCACAATTTGCATAATTTTCTTTTTTCATAGCTTCAATTACACTATGCTCTCCTAAAATAGAACGAATGAGAATCAAATTTATTAAATAAAATAGCAAAGAACTTTAGACCTAAGTCAGAAATAAAAATATGATAACTAACAAATTAAATTTATTAAGACATTAATACAGGTTGAGTTTTTCTATTATTCAGCGTTAATGTAGAAATAAATATGAATTCTCTGGAAAAATGGTTCAGTTTTGCTCGTCACTGTAAATATACTAAAGTAGCTAGTGCATGGCGTGAAATACGACGTAATAAAAAGTACCGTAAGTATTTTCACCAGGGTCGTCGGAGGGTTGGATAGTAACGAACGACAGATACTGGAGCGGACGCGAACAGGAGGGGCGCCGTGCGTTTAAAAATGAACCCGGTAACTTTATAACTTTTCAGAGGATTACGTCATTAGCCGGCAGGCAGACGTGGGCTCCTCAGTTTTAATAATTTAAACAAAATTACCTTGGTACGCCGAGCTTGGATAAATTAAACCGGGTAGAAACGAGCCGTTCCTTTTCTCCGCTCGCTTGCCTCGCGCGGACGCATGAATCTCTGCCTAATTTTCAAATCAAGCCGATTGTCCGTGATATTATACCAGGAATTCGTTCTCTTCTAACCACCGCTTCAAACAGATTTCACGATCTCACTGTATTTCTGTCACTTTGGTATTTTAATGAATCAAGAATACTCGTGAATATCTTTGCCAATTGTCAAATTTAATTTACTATTATAAAGTTAAATTCGTTTTAAATTGGAGCAGTGTACTTATTCGCTTGATTGGAAATGCTCGTATCAGATACTTGAAATAACTGTTTGATTTTGTCATATAAATTTTAAAAATAATATTCTGTATTTTTACAGCTGGGTCAAGATGGCCCTATATTTGCCGTGCGAGGGTTAATTGATTAACTACCCGGTCTGTTCAAAATTGTCCTTTCTTACTACGTGGGAAGTCTGACTTCCCTGCTGCCATTATGGCTTAAAAATTAATCTTTTCTAGTGTTTCGGGGAGTGCGTATATTTTTTAAGAAAAAAGAAATGAAAAAAGTATCAGTTCAGGGGTGTTTGAAATGTGAAATATAGTGGCAAGAGCGACAAGGGAGGCAAGTTCGGTTCTTCTCGTTTTATTCCGACGGTGGAAAGGGCGAACGTCAACAGGGTCGTTCGTCACCTTAGAGAAGTGTGATAGTCTGACAAGGGAAAAACGGATTATATTGGTTATTAGAGAGAAAAAAAAACACTGTTTCACCAGATGTGATACGCCATTTAATAAATTTTACCTTCGTTTTATTGAAAAATATTAAAAAAGAAATTGTTTATGTCGGTATGATAAAATTCATCACGAACTTTTTATTTCTTTGTATTAAAATTAAAAGTGATAAAATAGAAAATTGTTCCAAGATAGGAATCTGAAATCACGTTTGAGCAAAATGTTCAACCATCCAGAAACTTCGTTCATGCATTTTTATTAGCGAAATTAATATAGATAATTAAATTTGACTAACTCGCTTGATCGACCAGTTTATAGCCCTTTAGCTGCCCCTTTTTAAATTTCATCCCCTGTGGTGCTCGACCTGGAAACATGTACTCCTCTATCACGCGAAATTGGATTTAATTAAGGATAAAATTAAAGTTGGGTAAAGTAATTACGTGATTAGCTGGAACGAGTGGCAATCTAATCTACAGATTCACCGTTTCATTAGGTGGCTCTTCTCTTCAAGATGAATTTATGCAATTTGCTTGGAAGTCTTTATGTATATATGTATTGAAGAAGTTGCTTATAAAATAGAAGTACTAAACAATTGTCCCATAAAAATAGACAATTTTAATTTCCGTTATAAATATATTGTCAATAATATCTAAACAAAATTTTAAGGGCAAAAATAGATAGAATAATAAAAGCACCTGCACACCAAACGTGAAAATGACCATATAAAGAATAATTTTGACATAGTATAGTAAGTATTTGCTAGTTCCCTCTTTTTTAGAAAGACCCACCTTCAGAACTTACAATGCAGGAAGATATCGAACACTTACTGTTTTAACTTTCTAAAATAAGTATATTGCAAGTAATAAATCGGTTATTAAAAACTCTAAAACTAAGTATAAAATGTCTTTCAAATATCCCCAAGAACTTGAAGTCAATTGCAAAATTCTGCCATTTATTAAAGTGGAAGTAAAACAGATATAAAAATAAATTCCCTTAATAGGAGCTGAAAATCTAGAAAGATTAAGTTGAATGATCGTTCCTGAAGGTCCGCGCAAAGCCAATGATGGAGGAGACCCTAAAGAAACCTCCAATCAGACCGCTCGCCCTTGGCTCTCCTAATTAATACCTTGGCCGGTCAAACGGGGGTGAAGCGAGTTCGAGGAAACGGCGTGATATCATTTGTTGGTGGGCGTCTTAATTAATCCCGTAGTATCCGCCTTTGGTGGTTCAGCGCGAAAGGGGCAGGGCGTGGCTCTCCAGTAGAAACAACTGAGCGAGTGCAGTGCTGCCTTCTCTGCTCCACTGACCCCTCTATCCGCGCTTCGCAGCGAGCCTGGTCCCCTTTCTCCCCCCAAGCCGGCTAACCAACACCCCCCTTTCGCGTCCTCTCTACCCTTCTGTGCCGTTCGTTTCGCCGGCACAGATGTCACGTGACCGGCCGGCAGCCAATCGACGCCGGCTAATGAGCAATGCTGCGCCGCCGTTTAATTAATTGCACGCGCTGCTACACCGCTAAACCTCGGCCCGCAGTTGCGCAAAGTGCATCCGCTCGCAACAACGGAGCATTGGAATGCGCGCGATGTCTATTAAACAATTTTAGCCTTTTTGTATTAAATTATTGAGACAGTCATTATCTTTTTTTTTTTAGAATATCATAGAGCAGCAGCTAGATAATTCTTAATCATCCCCAAAGGCGGGGAATCATCAAGCAGCTACTGTATAATGCCGTACCAGATATGACTGTCTCTACCGTCTGGCTCAACGCGAAATAAAGATGAAAATTAGAAAGATTTATCTATGCAACTTTTCATCATTTTGCTGCGCTGAAACGTCTACGTAACTAATATTCGAAGGTGTTGTTACATTTGTTTAACCAAAGAGAGAGAGCTAACGTTCATGTGAGCGCATAAGGTTTTAGCAACCTGACACCTACGTCTTGTATGTCGTGGGCGTCGCGTGATTCTCGCAAAAGAATTCTATCCGCGGCAAGAAATTCCAATTCGCCAGGCAAAGAAGAACCAGTATAGGTACCTATGTGTACGAATACAGGTGTCTGCATCCCTCCATTGCTGACGAAACACTAGCATACAAGCCTGGAAAATTTATATATGGTATACGTGAACGCGACTGTGTCCGCGTCAGTTTGACGTATATAAAGATACACAAAAACGGTGAAATCTATTTTCACGTCTCGGGAAAACTGAAAATTGACCTAACAGTGCCTCTATATTCACGATGCACTACTAACGCCAATAACAAAAAAATTTCATATTCTCTGAACACTGATGAGCAGCGGTCTACTAAGGGTTTAACCACAATTTGTACGTAATTATTGAGGATTGTTGGATTTTAAGGAATTCATTTTTAAGTGAAAAGAATTTTGTCACCTTTATAGCACTTCTCCTTCGACCGATATTACCGTCCCTGCAACGTGTACACACGTTGACGGAAACGTATACCAGCGCAAGCAGTGTTACATACTAGCATCGCATTACTATAATACATACCAATGGTATGCACCGAGTATCCTTCTATTTCCTTAAAATTCCGATGGATCGTAGTATGCCCCCGGTGTCCGTGTTCCATTCGTTCACGCACACTAGGGAACACCGTCTTACACTTGATCACACGGGACCCCATCCACGCGTTTAACTCGACTCGTTAAGAGTGTGTGGGTGGCACATACGGTGTAAAAAAAGAAAGAGATCTCGCGAGAAGAGAGCGAAGAGAAGGATAGCCAGGGCGGGTGGGTGGTGAACGAGGAGAGGAATACGAAGAAGAAGAAGATGAAGAAGAGAAAGAAGAGGGTTGAGGGAGACGAGAGTAACGGAGGACGACGCCGGGGGCGGTGGTAATGGTGATGGCGAATGGCGATGGTGGTAGCAGGACGCTTTCCTCTGTCGCTGTCTGGGTACGTCTCCTATGTACGTATATATACGGGTGTGGGTGTGTACACGAACGTACGTGTATAGGAATTCCAGTTTAAAAATACAAATGGAGTATCGAGCTTTCGAGGAACGTTCCGCGAGGGGTGGCGGTGTTTGGTGATGGTTAGAGGCGGGTGGCGTTCAGGGGAGGCCGAGGACGTCGATGAAACGAGGGGTGGGGAAGATATTTCAAAAATCGAATATTGATCAGAGCTGCCAATCCTACCCTCTGTAATCCGTACGTATGTGTTGGTCTTACGTATCCCTTAGGTGCAGCCAGTGTCTGCGATCTCCCGTTTTCGTTCCTTCAACTTATGCGAGCCTGTGTCATCTTCTTGCGCTGGTGTTGGTCCTACCACGATTCAGTCTTTTAGTTGCATCTACTATGTAAACGGTGCTACGTCAGCTGCTTTTTATTGCAAACTTAAATACCATTAAGTAGAACCTGGAAGTGTATAGTGTAATTGAGCGTATTGAATGGTAGAAGAGTTGCGTATGATTTAGGTGTAGCCCCTTAACTATTTCTACTTTAAAAGAAAGTTCTTTCATATCTATGATTACGGTTATTTAAAAAACCGATTGTCCATTTTCTTTATAGCGCTTTTTCTGTTTAGAGGAATTTTTGTTTCTGAATGCCAAGAATAGTCTGCGCGTATACACGAAACGTTTCCGCAATGGTCTCCTGTTCACATTTTCAACTCCTACTCAGATTCTTGCATTCATACTTTAAAATCTTCTCAAAGAATTGTTTTAAATTTGAAAAAGAAGTTGCATTTGTATAATTAATCAATCATAATTTAAAAGAAACTTTGCTCGACACTTAAAGAGGCTGAATATTTCTCTAACCAATTGTATATAAAATGATGTTATTAAAAATTCTACTTTCAAGACGTGTGCTCGCATAAATAAGCGATACAGCACAGAGGTATGAAAATAAAATCTATGCACAGTTTCTCTGAATTTACAAGAGGCCCTCTTTCTAATTCATACATACAGGAGACTGGCTGCTTTGCTGTGAGTGCCCGAGCACCGAGGGTGTTCGTGAACGTATACCAAGAAGATCGGTCGCGAACGCGTAGGGGAAGGAGGAGAGTGAGAAAAAGAAGGAAGGAAAATAAGAAAGGAGGGGTGGCTCTCAGATTACTCACCCTTATATATGGGTGCCACGGGCAAGGGAGGGAAGGGATGAAATCTTTTAATGGCAGCCATCCAACCACCCCCTATTCCCGTTCCTTCTCCTCTTTGCCAACTCTTTCCCTCCCTCAGCTTTCCTTCGCCATTTCCGTATTAGCTATTCTTATGTCCACCAACGAATGCTACCCCTACGAAGGACACCCTCCGAATAATCGCATTTTAAATTACTCGCGTTTCTGTACGAGTGCGCACGGCTCTATGTACGTATATACTTGACTATGTAAGGTGGAAATAGTATACGCAAGGGTCGACATACGCGGAGAGATGTGCTTTGGATATAACGCTCCCTGTTATCGTGTTGCGAATATATCAAACTCCAATGTTCGAGTTAGAATTCCTTTTCGATTATAGGAACGAGTTAATTTCGTGTAAAAATTAACAGATCTTTTGTTTCAATTCGTGTTAGTTTCCAGAGTAGATGATTAAAAGTAAAGTCATGCTCTGCAATTGGTTATGGGAGCAATCTTTCAAGCTTCGAAGACAACTGCCTGCTAGCGACGATTTATCTCGTTGTGTCGTAAGAAGCCAATTGCGGGGATCGTTTAAACTCGCAAAAAGTGGCGATGTTCCGGGTTCGCGCTTAACCAAAACATTACCTCCGACTGGTTTCAACTTCACCCTTCCGGACCTCCGGTTTGCCCCGTTAGCCGTGCAATTTCTTTCCACGCGGGCAGACAAAACACCGGCGTCTCGTATGACAGTGCAAAGAAAACAGTAACAAAACACCCTCTGGATTTCCAGGCCCGTCTAACAAACGAGTCCTGGCACCCTCTCCTCCCATCGTTCTTCCTTCTGCCGCTCGCATAATGGGGGGTGATAGTACCGCGTATGACGTCACAGGAGCCCAGAAAAACGCATACAGACACATGTACACGTACGTACATAGAAACGAGCATCCGCATTCGCGAACATAGAACCTGAAGGAAGCGGCCGAGGCGCTGGAGGAGAAGTAAATCCATATTTTACACCACCACCAGCGGCGGCCTCGCGTCAGCCCCACCTTCACCACCACCACCACCACCGCCACCTCCGCCACTACTACCAACTCTGTCACGACGCCTTCGTTTGTTTCGCTAGTCCGCCAACCTCTCCTTGCTTCCATCACCAGCACCTCCACCGCCCACAACTTACATACATCCCCTAAAGATCACGCGCCTGCTACAAATTCGGGGTGGGGTTCGGAGTCCACTCGCTCAAAGGGGTTACTGGCTCGGCTATGTCTTCGACCGGACACTCGTCACCCAAACTAATTCTTTTTTTTTCTTTCTTTTCAGAGGTTATTATAACGAGGAACGTTGTAATATCATGGACGTACGGCGGAGGGTGTGTAATTTATGGGATTTCGTATGGAAGATATTGCCATCGACGCTCGGAGATGTGCCTTCGGAGACGCCGAAAACGTGACTCCGAGTAATTGAGATCATCGTGTTTGCGAGGTTAGATATACTGTCTATGACTCTAAAGATCAGGTACGACTCGAATCGGAGCAAATGTACTGTAAAATGTTACACTGCAATCTATCCAACAGAGTTATTGATGGAACCTTGGTACTGGAATCGTTGGATGGAAATTATCTTTACAAAGAATCTCGAGAATCTGAAATATAACGAGTAGCTGACAAATAATTATCATGAGATTAGATAATAAGAAATATTGCATGTTTAGTATTAGACCGTAGTTACCACCTCGATTAGAAATGATACCTACGGCTGACATCAGTATTAATTGTTAATACTTTCTATCAACAAACTCACCACCGTTACTCGTTAGGTCAGTCTTGGTTTAATCCGCAGTTAAAACAAAACTGGACACTGACCGATCGTTTCTAAAGGAGCCGGACATCTGGTTGAACGGACTCAACGAGATCTCTAGATCCTGATTAATTACTTGGTGTTGGCGTGTCTCTTGGCAGGAACTAGATAAATCGCGACTGACTACCGGAACCGTTAGAACGAAGGATAACGTAGAAAGAAAAAAAATAGAAAAGAAGAAACGACGGTTGGGGGGGTCGATGATCGTTAAAACCGTAAAATCGGCATATGGGGTCGTCGCAATCGGTCGTCGCTGGCAAAGATCAATAATTCGATCTCGATATAAATTCAACGGTAGGGGAGGAGATCGTTTCTCATCCGCTGGGGTCGCAAACACGTTTCATGGATGGGGTTGAAACCGATCGCCCTTTTTTTTTTTCATCGATCACCCTTCCCACCCGATGCATTGCTTGCCACTCGCGTCCGTGGAATCTAATTTTACCGGCGGCACGTTGAAAGTATATCGAAAAAATGTGACATAACGTCAATATCTCACGATTAATAATTTCTGTTTTGTTCAAGCGACGCTTTTCGATTATTATTATTTGCGCTTTTATTTTTAACTTATTGCTTCCCTTACGTGACAAGCCCTCTGCTTTTATAATATTAATACATTGATTGCTCTAGTGAAAATGGATGTACACAGGGCTAATAGTTGCACATTGAACTAAACTCAACAAAGTAGCATAATAGTGTCTTAATCAAAAATTTTATACTAACTTGTCCAATTATCGTTGTATGATAATTAGTGTAATTATTAATTTCAATTTCTAAATTCATTAAGTCCTTAAGAAACAAACAGCCCGACTAATCATCAAGGCAATATTTTATCCCAGTGGATTAGTTATTACCATATTTTTACTGTCGATTTGGTGATATCAGTGTCTTTAACAGTTTAGCACGTTAAAATTCGTTTTTTTCCATGCACGTTCGTTGTTCGTGACATTTGGAAAGTTTTCATCCAGCTATCGCGGGGCATCGCGACAGGAATACTAGAAATCGCATAAACGTGGAGCACCAGGAATCCAATAGTCGTGAGCAGAACAATGGCGTCACGATGCTCGATAAAAATTGGCATGGTTTTATTATGCAGTCCTAGGGTTCGAAGTACTGGGTGTCTGATGAGTCGACTCGAGGATCTTCCTCTGGGAAATACTCATCTTATCCTCCATTTCCCCATATGTTTACGATAGGTACCTCTTCTATGACACGTTGTTCCTTTTTTTTCGATGCAGTTCTCAATGCTTCTGGCTTATTGGCAATTTGTTGATTACTTGAAAAGATTTCTGTGTCATTTTGAATACTTAACACGTTGATTGCCGCAGTGAAAATGAGTATTTGTTACGAAACGTATCGAAGCTCTAATTATTAAGAATAGGAATAGTTCATTTTGAAATTTCAAATGTCATGCTTTTAATTTAGTACCTTACATTATTAGTATAATAACGATTCTATTGAAAATAATATTTTTCTATCGTTTTCTTTGAATTATTAGAGTACATGTAATTTGCGATGATTGTTTATCTCTACTCTTGGAAATGTTTATACGCAATGGCAACACATTGTACAAATTAGTCACGGGAGGGTGGAAACGTTTTTCGGTAAAACTTCTTGTGTCGAGACACGTAGGGGACTATGGTCATCCATAAAATTCGAAGGGTACGAGCGACAGCCACTCCTTCCTCTTGCAGCTTCGTAGCCCGAATAAACTCCTGGCACGAAGCTAATCATATTTTCTAATCCAACGCTGAAAGTGGAGAGAATGGTGAACGAAGGAGGAAAAAGCTCGCGTTGCCGGCTATCATATAATTTTTCCGACAAAAAGCACTTACGCTTCCTCGTCCCCTGCTATAACCTATTCACCCCCTTGGAAACATGTTGCAAGCCGGACGAGGACGGAAAGCTTGAAAGAAAAGATGAAAATTTATATCGAATTCTGTGGAACATTTTGTAAGCTTCGCAACACCTTCGTTGCTTAAACTTCATAATGTGCTATTAAAATTCCTTGAAACTGTACAGTTTCCGCTTATTTCAAAGCGTTCTTCGTTTAAACATACTTTTACCAATTGTTTCGAAAACTTTTGGATCGGATAAAATTCTAAAGCATGTGTATAAGGGGGATGGAAAATATTAAATTACTTTGTAGATTATAAAATTTATTATCACGTCAATTACCATTGAAATTTTAATTATTATTCATTCTATAATATTCATTTTTATTTGATCATAATATCGAGTATCTCAAATGGAAAAATATAATTTTTTTAAGTCTCTCAGCCGGATGCGCCCTATGTGTATTTATTAAATAACTACGTTCTTACGCTACAATTAACATGATCAATAATTTAAAAAAAGGAGAACTATGAATAATATTATTATTGCATTAATAACGTGCAGAAGTACATTCATTAAGTTTTTAATAATCTGGGCAATAGTAAATTCAAGGCACACATGTACACCTGCTGCCATCTATGAACAAGAGCGTCGCGTCGTTTTCTGTTCTTCTTCAAGTACAACGCCGTTCTCCACTGTTGATTGTTAGATCAGTTTTCGCTTTTAGATACAATTTCTGTTGTAAGTTTTATGGTAAAAGTTGTGTATTATAACAATAATGCAACGGAGTCTCGATTATCCAAGTTTTGTTTAATCAAAGTTCCGTGTTATCTGTGGTACTTTGAACTTTATATTAGATGGTGGCATTAATTTTGAAATTTATATTATTCTTCACTATATAAAGTGAATATTTTATTGCGAATTAATTTGTATTGATATAAAAATTTCCTACTTAAAAACGCAATACAAACGATCAAATAACAATGCAAAAGCTAACTATCCTGCTTTTCTTATTAAAATGAAAACGTAAAAGACAGTACATTTCCACGAGAAGCATTTCTAAGAAGTTTACGAAAGAACTCACCCCGCCTGCTTTTCGCATTTCCAGAAATTAACGGGAGGAATAATCAGTAAACTCCGGAGTCCTTTGAATTCCTTTGAAAGTGTTCTACCAAGAAGAAGTTACACGGTACCGAGAGAGGAACGTGTAACGAGCAGGTCCGATGGTACGCGGAAGAGTACGGGGCCAGGGGGTGTAGGAGGGAAATGTGTCGGAAGGGGTGGTAGAAATTAAGTCGGTTCCCCACCCTCAACGTTCCTCGAAACGACACCTCTTTTTTCTCCTTTTCTTCTTCCACTACTTCTTTCTCCTCTCCTCGTCGTGCGTTGGATTCTGAAATAAGCTTACCCTCCCCCTCCCCTCGCCCCTTCCCGGACCACCTTTATCCGCTCCTCTTCCCTGACCCCCACCCTCTTCCAGTTTCAGCGACTTCGAGCACCTTTCCACACGAGAGCGCATGCATGCATGCACCCATACTAATTCTCCGCGTTCCCATCTCCTCGCGTGCGTATGTGTCGGCCTACGTACGTGTATCAAATCCCCTAAAAGGGTGCTGGACCTGCGCGTCAAGGGTAGGTGGTACCAAAATGGCCGAAGCCGCACCCACGACACTCGAGTGGGGGCGATTCAGGGGAATCGATTCGGGTGGGGGATTACACATGACGACACACGTGTACACGAGGCTGATGCCAGCGAATGAAAGAGTGTGCGACCAATGAACCGTGTGCGCGCACACGCGTGTATATGTGCGCGAACGATACTGCTGCGCGATACACGTCGCTCGCGATGTAACCCGGGCATGCCAGTTGGAAGGATACAAATCTGGCCATACCTATGCGCTATTCCGAAGATACAGCTCGTTTACTGATGCAATTAACCCAGCTAATTATACAAATTAATTAATTACCCTAATTGTGTCGCAGAAAGTTGTTATTCGACACTATCATATAGTCGTCGTTGAAAAGGTAACATTAGGACTTCTATTCAATTTATTACATACGAATTATGGAGCAACTATTATATTACCCAAAAATGGTTATACATCAAAGAAGATGCATTTCCGGGCCTATGTTTATGTCATCCTTCGACCACCTATTTTCCTGACAGCCTGATTTGAAAAATTGATTCAATTAGTTCACAGTTCCTGAAGAAGGTACTTCTTATGATTGTACGGTTATTAAGAGAACCTTTAGACATTTATGGACAGCAGAATCTTACCTGTTTATATAATGAACGTTTTTTACGTTGATCGTCAGTCGGTAGACTGTCAGCAACAAACACGACCAAACTTAAATCGCGCTTTCGTCGAACTCGAAGGATGCGAGAAGAAGTTTCGTTTGGCGAGGAGAAATGAGGGACGGGGTGCGGCGAGGTCTCGTTCGAACCCCTGAACAATTGCCGCTTCAGCAATAGTACGAAGGCAATATCGTTTTCCCCGAGGAAGAAAAACATGCAGATTCGATCGATCGCGCGGGAGGTCGAAATTCCAGCGTGTTCTGGGGGCTTCCTGCGGCAGACAGAGTGTCCTTTTTTGTCGCCCTAAATATCCACCCTCTTGCTGGCAAAAAAAAGGACACGGGAGACACGCATGGGTCCTCGATGGCTTCGTGGGGATGGGTGAAAGGACGTGTGTGTGCGTGTGTTATTTTTTCCGAGGCATTAAGCTTGCTTTCCTGAGGGTAGGGGTGGTTGTTCTCCGATAGGGATGAGGTATAGTTTAGTTTAGGGATTCCACACGAAACACAGCCAAAGACTCGGCTTCTGTAATACGCTCTCCTCTTCATCCCGCGTTGCTTTCCATCGTTTTCAAAGATTTGTCATGGGATTTGGCAGCGTTAAGCGCCGATGCTTGTCTTCGTTAAAATATTGAACAATATTTGAAGCTGACATCACTTTTCAAACTTATTTGGTCAAAAACATTATTAGAGTGTATTGTATTCTTCATCAAACTGCTCGTATTATAATCTTATGTCTAGAAATTATTTTTAAATTTAATTGGATATAAATACAAATGCCTAAACACTGATGAGATTTCAAAATGGCTAATCGTATTAACACGACACAAAAGATAATTGTATCTAAAATTATTAGAGGTACATTTTTAATTGTTATTAAAGTGTAATAAATAATTATATATAATACAGAAAATTTATAGGGTGGGAATTTAGTTGCTAACCTAATTAACTGCGTTAGGTAATTAAAAATTACACAAGGTGATAATTCTTTTCTTGATTGGCAAAACACAGAGTGTAATTTTCTGAATGTCTTCATTTCTGACGAATATTTTGTTTGCCGCTACTCGTCTTAAGCCAAGACGGTTCAATGGGTTTTCAATGGTTGCCAGCAGGCGAATTCACGTAGCCACGAAAGAGTCGTCCAACGAAGAACAGGATTTGCGAGATGGGCTTCTTACAATCACAAATGTGGTTCGACTTAACTTGACGATTCGTTCTTATTGTTCGAGAAACCGACATAGTCTGGTTCGTCGACTTCGCTGTCGTGGTCCTACCGGTCGCTTGTCCCGTCCAGTATGGATGAGAAAAACAGACTCGATTTCCATTCATTTATTTTCACCGCCATTTCACTGATTGCCACTGCTATTCCTAGCCCGCCTCCATCTTCGGAGTTTCCTCCACTCTAATTCCCGGCTTTACTTTAATCACCCGGAGTGCAGTCCTTTTGCGTCTGGCTCCTTCGAGCGGGTCAAGTACTCGGTAACCCATCCGACAGTATTTTGTCCCTAAGAATTCACCCCTATCGCGCGAATTCTTCTATACAAAAAGGAAGTCGCTGTTCGTTCGAGTATACTCTCAAGCCAGTGCTTCCTTCTCAATGCGACCTTCTTCAGGGAAATATAAAAGTACCACGGGACCGTCATCTGCCCTTTTGTCTCTCTAAGATACGGACCACGTTTTTATATCACGATGAAGATTCTTAAAATATACAGCCACCGCACAATTATTTCGTGGATTTCTTTGAGACATTAAGATCCATGCTTCTCGATACTCTGCAACAGATTGTTCTTATTCCATCGCAGTGAGCTTTATGTTATCGAAGACTGCGCTTCGGTTATTGTGTGATTTCAAATACTAGAGAGGAAGTGAACATTGTTTATTATAATGTGCTATAGAATTTGTAATGAGGTACATGCAAAAAACAGCAAAAAGAAAGAGTGAAAAGAGAGAGAGCTGTTTAAAGTTTACAGAACAAAATCGTTTGTCAGGAATATCTCGAGAACTACTCATTTTTGTACCATAGTTTGCACTTTGAAAAATCTAAGGGCTTACAGATGTAGTGCTCTTCGTCAATGCACTAATAAGGGAGTTATAACCTGCAACAGATCCCAAACCTTGAAACAACTCTCAATTGCTGGTATCCTATTTAATAAAGGATTCAAATTTATACACTTCTTCATACTTTTAGCATTGATTAAACGTGTACGTACTCTTATATCCTTCAAAAATGTGTCCGCATTGATCACTGTCTGACTAGTGCATGAACCAACTACTAGTTGACTACTGGCTGCCATAGTGAAAATGGACATGTATGGTAAGACACGAAGCTCTAATTATTTATACAAATACTTCATTTTGAAACTTGATTACTCTATTTACTATTATTAATATAATAGTATTCTCTTTCTTTCTTTAATTATTTAATTACATTGCATTTTTAGTGTCATAATTAAGGAACGAAGATAGCAAAATAACTTTGAACATCAATTAAATCATACTAATAGTCTGAAAAAGAAAATTGAGGTACTGTATTGAGAAATTAATTTTTATCGCGTGTCTGACCAAATATGTTTATTTCTACTTTGACTCAACGTGTTAATTGGCACCGCAAGTTGTGATCGGTCTTCATAATATTGTATTTCTGAAACAAAACAAAAGGAAAAAATACACAGAGCGGTTTACTTGGTCGGCGTTCATTAATAACTAACCAGAGTGAAATGTGTTTCTGGTCAGGAAAGTCACGTATAACGAATAAATGGTTGGGAATAGGTGGGTGGAAACGAGTCAAGGGGGAGGGGTTAGTATTCCTGACATTAATGGCAGAAGTGGGACGTATAAAGCACAGGAAATCTACGGGAAAAAAGCAATTTATGGCGCGGGCAAAACAAAAATAATAGTATGATAATGAAAAAAACGTGCACGTGCGCGTCCATTAACTCGCTTTCTCGAAACAAGCGACGAAAGGAAAAATAGAGTGAAAGAAAAGAAGAGAGAGAGATGGATTTAGATAACGGCGCCCTTCCCCTTTTTCTGGCAACTCAACGTGGGGGGTTGACTTCAGGGGTGGTCGAGCGTGGTCTTACAGAATGACTAGAATCGCAGAGAGAGAGAGAGGGAGAAACGAAGGGCAAATCCACGCTTATGAGGCACGCCAAGACAAAAGCCTCCATTTCGGAAGAGCCAATATACGAGCGGGCTGCAATTCGATATAAATGCATCTGCGCTGATCGTAACCTCCACAAATCGTGAGGGAGAACTAGAGAAACAGGCACACGGAAAAGGAAAGATAACAGAGGGATGCTCAAAGGAGAATTAGAGATAGGTCCAATGACATCTTCGTTCTAGAATAGCCCAGCACCCATCTGTACAATGTCTTGATCAATTAGGAGATTGAGGGATTATCTCATTGAAAGTAGAGTTGGGCAATAATTCAAATAATCTTCTGATACATATTTTGAATAAAATGATAATATTAAAAACGTGAGAAATAATTTTTTCTTTGAATGAAAATTTATAGATCTTTCAATGCACATCTTGAATAAAAGCAAATTATTTCAAATAGCGAATAATTTCTAACTTAACGATGCTTTTATTTGAGATGAACTTTATTTGAAATAATGACCAATATAAATGAATTGAAAACAACAATGGTAAGATTAAAACTTTATTTTATTTCTCACTAGATACAAACTATACTACATTCGGTATTGTAACTATTAACTATTAGCACTTCCAGCTTAAAAAAGATTCGTAAGAATTACATGCTGAATAAGTATCCTAATTATGCCATAAAAGTGTGCCAATGATAAATTTTTCTCCCTTTTTTATAATATATTTTACAATCGTAGATTTTATAATTAAAACCACCGCTTTACTTTATTTTTGCATCTCTATGCTCCTTCAAACATAGTTTCAGCTGAAATGCCAATCACCGTAAAGTTCAGCCCGTGTATGTTAACATAAGAACGCATGCATTTTAAATTTAACTTTTGATACATGTTGATAAATTCAAGCCGATATCGGTATAGAAGGCATCGTTTATTTCCACGGCGAGAAGCAATTCCGCCCATAAATCAATATATGCTTCGACAATACGGAAGTTCCAGCAATATAGACGGCCACCGTAAAACTAATCTGAACCAAAAGATTCAACAATCACCGTCGCTTTTGCGCTCTGATCCCTGGTATAAATCTAACGTCGCGACATTCCTCGGAGGTCGGACAGTGGATGAAGAGGGGTGGGTCAACGGTAGTGAAAAATTGCTCGCGATTTTCTTCGCAGTTTTTCGACGGAAGAGGCATTTTTGTTTGCCGCTTATTTCTCCCGTGGATATAAGCCTTTGCAACGAAGCCGGTGGAAGCTAATCTAATCCTCGAGTGTATAGTCGGCTCAGCGTAGACACAGCAACGTGCATCAAGGTACACACACATACACATAAACATACACGTAAGAGAGTACCGCGCATGGGAAACACAACAGTGGAGAAGGAGACGTTTGTGTAATACCTGAGAGAGGTTTAGTCGTACTCGTGCGTCTGAGCTGCGAGCACGTTATATACGTGTGTATGTGTGCGTGATGAGGGTAGGATAGCGGGAGGTAAAGGGATTGAGACGAAGACGTGGATCGGGAGAGGGTGGCAGAGGCAGCAATGGCGCCCCACACGGGCGTTTATTATTATGATTATACTTGATATCCCCTGCCCAAAGCAGGGCCAGCGAGCGAGCGAGCGAGCGAGCCAGCCAGCCAGCCAGCCAGCCAGCCAGCCTGCGAAACTTTCCCTCCTTTCCTTTCCGATATTAATATTATTTTTGCCCGGGCATAGCGGCCGCCATATATTTCGCTCTGGGCATAAAATCCATTCCCAGTTCCCCCAACCACCTACCCACCTCAGCTACTTCTCGCTCCCTTCGTACTGACACGAGAGAAAGAGACAGGGAGAAAGAGGAAGAGTCGGGGATCGTGGAAGAGAGAACAACCCCCATTTCCGTCTCCCTTTCGCTCTCGTCTCTCTTTCACTGTCCTTTTTCTCGCTTTCCCAGCCGCGACTACGCTCGGTTCTATTATTAATTAATGGCGGGCCGGCCATTTTCTTTCCTCCGCGTCCACCCCTTCAGTCGACCTAATGTTCCTTAACAATCCCTCTGGTTGATTAACGTATTTCCTGTACTCTCATTTGCAGCGGAACGTTTCTAAGAAAGGTACATTCTTTTATTATGCATGATTAACTTCCAAACCCGAATGGATTAGAAATAATTGAGAAGTTTGCATAAATAATGTACGCACGATTGAGAAAAATTTGTCCGAGTTCTCTGATTCCTACCTAACCAGAGGTCAATGATCATTTCTTAATCTTTTCTTTTTTTCTAATTTATAGGGTGTCTTCTTTTTTATTTGAAAATTTCTCGTTTCATTATTTCACCGAATAAGGACTGTTCCAAAATATAGCCACGTTCTAACGATAATGTACATAGTTAGGTCTCACGTAAATGTCAAGAGGATCAGCGTTCTCGAAACTCGGAAAAGATAATTCGTCAGCAATGTTAGCAGGCCGCAGTCACCTCTAAACCGCGATTGGACAGATTGGTAGATGAGTTGGTCGTCCTCGAGGAAGGGCGCGGGTGGTTTCCGGGCTCCGTGTGAGAAATTTTAAACTACGATCGCCTCGAGGGTATCCCGATGGCGGTACATAGGAAAGAGGTGGGAGGTCGTAGGGGGTTTGTATAGCTCAAGATCGACCCAGAAGACGCCCATCGCCAGGTTCTACGTGCAGGACATCATAGGACACGGGGTTGAGAGAATTGCTCATTTGTTCGCCATAGTTACGGGGCCGGAGGATGCCCTGTAATGTCCTACAGCCTCCTTCCACCTTCCACTCCTCCTGCTACTCCACCTCCCTCCTCTTCCTCTTCTCCTCCTCCTCATCTTCCATCGCTTTCTCTTTCTACTCTATTCACCCCTCTCATTCTGCCATCGTGGCGGTGTTCGATCGAAATTCAATTTCCACCGGGTCACCCCTCTCACCTACCACCCACGTTCTCTCTATCCGCCACCCGCTCCCTTCCCTTTTTCTTTCGCTTCCGTCTCTCCACTCGGGAAACCCTGAGGACCCGGGAAAGGAAGCCACCGGCTGCATTCCTTGCGATAAATTACGCGGCTCAATTATTCACGGGAATCTCCGGTGCCTCTGTTTAAGACGTGAATATTCTTTCCCCGCGTCTCCGACTTGCTAGTCATTACGAAAACGGGCTACCCGGCTCTGAGCTTTCACAGAGTGATTGGACACCTTTTATCGATACTATCCTTTTTTTTGGCAATCGTTTTAACGAATAATTACGAAATTTCTGTTATTAATTATTTCTCAGGAGTCCTGTAAATCTTTGAACTAAAGAACTTAATGCAAGTTCATATGATGATTTGAAAATTTAATCTTCTATTATCTTATTGAATTTTAAGAGGTAATGTTTATTATACAGTATTGAATGAATTGAAATTATTTTGTAAAATAACCGCTTGATTATTTCAATAATGAGAAAGTTTAATGATTCGTCATTAAAGTTTTTGGAATATCAGAAATTATAGTAACATCAACATGCAAATTTTATTTACATCTTATGTTTAATAAAATATCATTTATTTCTTTAATAAAATACTTAGCTGTACCAAAGGCTGCCATTACGCACTCGTACAGCCGATTGCCATACACTGAGATGAAGCCATGGAGAACGAACCCACCATCGAACCAACCTCACCCACCCGGGATCGTACCTATTTAAATAGCTTTTTTCCTAAGGGGAGCTCGAATGAACCCCACCCTCTGAGCTTCCACCATTTCTAAGCAGGGCACTAGTCATTGCAAATTCCGAAACCCTACTAAAACCTAAGTTATACAATTAAAGGAAGAACCGCCATTTCCTCCACCCAATAGTTCAATAATCTAAATAAATGAATATTAACCCTGGAATATCTTCGCTAAACTAAAAAATAAATAATTTTTCGAAGATGTTCAAGATGTAGATCTTGTTCATTAAATTCTATTTAAATTTAATCATACGATGTCATTATCGTCTCTATTTAATTTTTCAAAAGTCTCGAATAGAAAAATATAGAAGAAAATTTAGAAATGCTAACTTTTATGCATCATTCAAAGTAATCTACACGGAAAGACATCGAGGTGAGCGCGTTTCAAAGAGGCATCGAGAAACACAGGAAGGTGATAGCAAAAGGGGAGGAACATCCTTTGCACACAAAAGCAATAACGCCCTGATATTCTACGCGGGATTCGAGCTCCGTTGTCTCGGCCATCCGCCTTGCCATCAGACCTTTTCGCGAGATCGAGTCTTTACCAGCGGCATACGAGGGTGGCCGCAGAACAAATACATTAATTTCACTCCCACCCACCTTCGCTACCCTCTATCCTTTTCTCTTTTTCTCCGATATAAGCGAAAATTTTCTTTCTTTCTCTTTTTCTTAGTTCCCGATCTCTTTTGCGAGCCGTACGTATGTACATGTACGCAAACGAAAGAGCGTCGTGTGTAGCGTTACGCACACATACATACACAAGGGTCGAACGACCACCTCCATCAAGGGGTATACACACAGCCAAGCACATACGTGCACATGTGCCAACGCGCGTCCTCCGGCATATAAGTAAACGGGGTGCACAGTGTATGAGGAGGGAGGGGTACGGGTGGAGGGTGGTGTGTGGTTTCCATGGAAACGCCCAGTCCCTCTCTTATAATTATATGGGGAAAAATGGCTCGCGGACTTTTACCCGCATTACACCCCCGCCCCCTTACGCTCTACTCTTTCCTTGCTCACTCTATCTCTTTCTCCCTGTTTCTCCCCTTTCCCTCATTTTCTTCTCACGCCATCTCCGTACTTTCTTTCTTCTGCTTCTCCTTCCGCCTGTCGTTCATCTTCTTCCTCTTCTTCTTCTTCTTTTCAGTGTTCCTCTTAGTTCTTCCTTACACCCCCCCTAACCGTGCTTCCTCGCTACCTCTCTCAACCCCTTTTTCATCCGGTTTCACCTCGTCGTCTCATCGTACCGCGGCACCTACTTTAACCGTCTTGGGAATATTATGCTTGCATCTCACCAGGGTGACTGTGTAACCATCCTTAACTCGCTTTAAGGCTGACTGCTTGACGTCTCTTGGATTTCGAGTTACTTCCCGAGGATGTCGATACAGTCGGATATATAGCCAGTTTCGAAATTCCTCTTCGATGCTCCGAGGAACACGGAAGGGGTGCTTATGAAAGAAATTAGAGTCGTTTTTTAAGCAAATGATGGATACCTTGGTTGTTATCCGTCGCCGTTCAAGGGTTAAACGAGAACTAAATTAAATAGTAAATTTTTCTCTTTTTATTGCATATTGCCATGTAATATCACAGCAATAATGCCCCTTTTGACATAAACCGCGATTAATCTCTAAGATTACTGTCAATGTGGAAAGCATTAGTATAGTTCAGAAAGGAAGTTAAGAAGAGAGGACACTTGAGTAGCCGCCAAAAAAGGAAAGTCGAAAGATGGAAAGGCGAAAAAACAAGAGAGGGTAAAAACTAGAAGGGAGGCAGATCCTCTTGTAGATAGCTAATGTCTTTGGTCAGCATTTAGTGGTATAGAATATCGAACAAGAGCTTGGCGTTACCAATACAGCCGAATAGCTCTCATTACGGTATATTTGTTCAGTTAATACGACCTAAATCTGACCATTACGCTTCTAAATTATTTCTTGAAGTGTATTTTATTACAATATGATTACGGTCATTCTCGTGCTAAGGGGTGCAAATAGAGAATATTGCACACCAAGTTCTGTACTATTAAATTTCGAAATTCTCTTTATTCTTCTCTAAATGAAAAAAATTAATAACGACTTAATTAAAATCTTTTCACCAAAAAAATCAGATGAACAACACAAAATTTATTTGCCAATAGTAAATACTCTTTAACAACAAAACGTAATGGTAGGATCACCAAATACATTGAACAAACTTCTCATTTCAGCTCGGTATTCCCAGATAACGACCATTACCCGAAAGATAGAAGATTGTATCTGTATATTTCGTGTGTGTTATCTACACGTGTGTCGAACCGCGTCCACTCGGGGGGGTGTCTTCAACAACGAAGTAGGAAGGTGAATTGCGGCAAGGAAGAAGAGAGAGGGAGCATATTGCTCCACAGTAATCCTACTTGATCGCGGTTTTCGGTTTCTTTCACGTGTACGTGTATACTTGTGACCACACACAGCCGTAGTGTGTGCGTGTACAGAATCGCGACTTTCGTCGTGTATTCGTCTTACAGTGGAGACTAATACCGATGCGTGAGAGCTCGAAAGATTACTGCCTTAGGAGCCGCCTTCTACCTCCTCTCCGCTTCCCGTGTCCTGCTTCGCGAACGAAGGACGAGGAGTGTTTAAATACCCTCGGGATGCGAGTGTTCTGGACGTCGAGAACGTGTCTTGACGACAAAAAATATAATTTCGCCTGAACACCCCCTGTCCTTCCCGCCCGATTCCTATTACCCTCACCCCTTTCCACGGCCTCCCAGGATCGAGGATTAGACGAGTTTAAGAGAATCCTTGATACTCGTACGCTACAACATTTGTTGCGTGTTAGATGTTTTAGGGTTGAAATTACATGGAAAGTATAGTTTCTTAAATTAATTAACTTTCATATGATTTTTTAAATAAATACTTTAAGTGTTTAGTTCTAGATTTGACTGGAAAATTAAAATTATTGTTAATCACGTGCGACAGAGAAATTGAAATCGAAGTAGAGTACATCGATTCTTCATTTTTAAATGCTCGCTCACGTCAATTTATCAGGAATCCTCTATTTCGATGGGCCATACGAATGATTAGTCAATTTAATGAAATAATCCCCTTTGATCGACCGCCTTCTCTGACCTTTCCTCCCCCTCTAGCTTTCCTTCGGGATGCCCTGGAATCCTCAAAGGGAAACACTTGAACCAGAACGTTTTAATTGCGAAGCCTGCAGCGATCTCATTGTTTCCGCTTGGCCTGCGAGTGTTCTACCGCGATAGAGGTAGGGAAATTCGAGGAAAATACTTCTTAAAAACTTAAGGAAAAATCAAGAAGGGCGATAAGTCTTTTGGTTTATAAGAACAGGAAGAGGAACGTATATTCGTACAACGTGTTGTTCTCCCCTCACTGGACTACTTTTTAATCATCTAACTTCCTCTCTTCCTACTAAGACGTTTCCCTCCTTTCTTATGAAAGGTTCATTTTTAATCGATAAATTTAATGTAGGTCGCTTGACACTTTCGGGCAACGAGAACTTAGCTCATAAATATGCAAATCGAGCCACCGTGAAGTTGAAAATAAAAATTCGTTTGTAATGAACCTGACCGTCATAAATAAAAACGAAAGTAACTGATAATGGAAATAATAATGTGATTCTTGATATAAATTTCCGTCCGAATTTAGTAATACGAAGGAAAAATTGAAAATGGCTCAAAGAAATGCTTCGAAGAAAATATAATTCAAATAACAACCCGCACGTATTACCGAGGAACTCACTTTCTATAGAAGTTTAAATTGTATTTTCAACATGCAAAACTTTAAATACATCATTAAAATTAACGATGTCTTTCGATTTCGCGAAACGACAGAAACAATCCAGGAAATATATAACACGATCGAGTAACTGAAACGAAATTCTAAAAGAAAGGAAGGAACATTGAATGGTACAAAAGTTCCGAGATAATAAATAATAAATAACGTTTGTCGTCAAATTAACAGAAGTAGTCGCGATCTTCTTAAATACCGAAGGAACAGAAATCAACCCTCTTCCGGCCACGTTTGTTCGAATAAAATATATGTCCTGTTACAAACAAGGGACGCACGGTGTAGGCATGTTAAGGAAGGAGATCGAGGAGGACGATGAAAAAGGGAATACGTGAATAGGAAAAATATTAATAATTATGTTAATGTCGTGATGCAGGAAGAGGACGAAGGGTAGGAGGAGGTGGCCCTCGACGTCAGAACATCTCCTTGGTTCCCTCCGATGGGGCTGGCTTGACGGGGGTGTGTGGGTGGGGATGGACTTTCGCGTATTTTTATCAATATCTCGCGAGTTGCGGCTGCGCACTGTAGAACATCCCTTCCGAGTCCACACGTAGAAACAGGCGAGAGAGAAAGAGAATGAACCGAGTGGTGAATTAGAGGAAGATGAAACGAGGTAAAGGGAGGAGAAAAAGGGAGAAGAAAAGTGTGCAGTGGTGTGTGTTACGGCAGCGTGCATGCGTGACCGTTCCTAATGAATGTGTGCATCATGGACGATAGTGTGTTGGTAAGTGTGGGGACGCCTAAGGACCCCCCAGGACAAAATGGAACCCGCTTATACTCCGTCGCCACAGCAAAGTGCATCCTTTTCCAGAATTCTCTTTCTTTCTTTCCTTCTTTCCTTTCCTTCGCCCCCGCGCCGCCTCTTTCTCTTTCTTCTCTCTATTCCTTCTTTGAACTCCGTCTGAGGGGTCAGGTATTTCCTCATGCGAATGCAAAATCAACGGAGCTCCTTGAGATAATTGCTATGGTGGATACTGACGTATCTAAAGCGCTTTCGAGACGGAAACGAGCTACCTTGGATCCGCTGGGGACTAGTTCTAGGAACAATTGTGCTTCTTTTCCGTCTCGTTTATGAGATTTTTGTAACTCGCAGGTTTCTCTTCATTAAATCGACGTTAATGTTGAAGTTAGTTAACAATTTTGGAGTCGATTTCAGATTTCAATAATTAATAATTCACAGTTATAGATCAATACTGTACACTATTGTTTATTTGATAGATCCAAATTTATTATCTTTCGTTTTACTCTAGAATCATAAAGCACAAAGGTTGATATACTTTCTGTGGCAATTGATTATTTCATTCGTGAAGATCATTTTTTCTTCCAACCAAAAATCTGAATGCGATAAACTGTTCTTTTTTCATCTGTATGTTTCATTTAATTTTCAATTATTAAAAATCATTAACTTAATTTTGTATTGTACAATTTTTGGAAGGAAAACATAAATACAAAGTACCTATTCTTTTTTTATCTTATTCGTTGGTTAACTTTCTTTTGTTTCTTTTACTCCCGATTGGCTATTCGGCTCTTTAATTATGAATCGCTGCTGTTATTTACTTTTATTTATCGTTATACGATTCCGGTTGATTTATCTCTTTGAAAGTTGCGTCTGTTATTCCAGTTTTTGTGCTCCGCTTGAGATCTATTATTTCTCCGTGACAATCTGCTTTCCCCTCTCTCTTTTCCCGTACTTTTTCCATCCGCGAGTGGTATGTATTTAGGACTTTAAGCAAAATAATTCATAAGTTTTTCTTTGAAATCAATAGTCCACGAGTGTTCGCGCAACCGCGGTTATGTCGCGTCATACAAATTAAACATAGGTATATTTTCTCATTTGCATAGAAACCTATTCCACATTGTACTTGTTCTCTAAAGAATATTTAATACATTCTTCAAAAGATTTTGTGATTTTATTCTGTTTAATAACAACATTAATTAACAGAATAAATAAATACCAATCGTTGTTCAACTAGAATCGCAAATTTTTTATTGTATAATTTATGTTATAATTTTCTCTACGATTAAATCTTCTGAAAAATAACTTTATTATCAAGGAAAAATTGAATAGCAAGCTCGGATAAACACTTTTCCTAATTGCAATTTATAATGAAAATTGTTTTCATTCCAGCGGCCATGAAGATTCTCTCGAAATTGCATTTCCTTCCAAATCACCTAACGCGAGCAGATCAAGCATGTACCTATACATGTTTCACTTTACCCTCCTCTCCCTCCGTACCCGTTATTCTCTCCTCCTATTTTCAGCTAGATCTTCTTCAGCGTTTTCGCTCGTTGCTCGCAAGAGATAAATATTATTTTCAACGTCGTGGCATGGCCAGGGATGAGCAGCGCGGGAGAGAGGCTTGGCTCGGGGGTGGCTCGGGTGTTTTGCAGCGCGAAATACCCTCCATTACACCGTGGGCGTCGTATATAAGAGATTATTTTTCTTTTCTCTCGCCTCCTGCTACCCCTTCCTCTTCCACCGTCACACCGCCTTGCTTTGCCACCCTTTTCTTCTTCGTGTTTACTTTTCTCTCTCTTCTCCATCGTTCTCTTCTGGAGGCCGCGCCGACATGCCAGCAAGTCTTTGAGATCGTATCGAGGGGATGGGTACTACAGGGGGTAACGTCCAGGATAGCTTAGGTTGACTCGTTTCCTCTTTCTTTCTTTCTTTCTTTCATTTTCTTCTTTTTTTTCTTTTTTTTTTTTTTGAGAAATTACAGAAAATTAGTTCCATGACGAGGGCGCTTCGTTATCCGACTCATCTTGTCACGAGAAAGATGTGTCCGCGAAAGAGACGGAGAGTGAGAAAAAGGAGAACGGAGAATCGATGTAGGGTGAGAGTATAAACGACAAACGAGTTCACGACTCGTTCACGAATGTTTTAATCTCGGGGGAACGTGGGGAGAAGAAAAAGCATTTTCTTTTTAATGGAAGACGTAGAAAGACGAAGGGTAAGGAAGCACCAAGTCGAATCTCTGTCTTTTACCGTCCAAATTTTTCACTTCGTTTCAGCACCTCTGACGAATATGCAAATTTTCCATTCGTAGAATATATTCTTTATACTAATATTGGAATATTATCTTAATAAAATAATTTTCTTAATATAGTTTATACGTAGAAGTAGAAATCTTTTGTTTTTTATTCAATTTAATATTAAAATAGAAATAGTAATATTTCAATGAAGACTTCTACTTATTATTCCTACTTTGAAAATAGATTTGATAAAAAGGAAGAAGCACTTCCTACACGTCAATTTAATTAAAATATGTGTTAGTATTACTTAAATATTATATTAATAATTAAAAGCTTCTTATATTTTAAAAAATTACTCACCATTATAATAATAAGTTTTCTTTACACTGATTGAAAAATAATTCCACAGCACTATATGTACACTTCATTTGTCAGGGTAACTTTGTTTGTACAAACTGTTCAGCATCAACGTTATTTCAAAGTTACGAACTGCTACAACTCTTTTGATTAACGTAGAGCAAATGTAGGCCAAAAAGAACAGAACCGAGAAGAAATTTTCCAAAGACTCGCTGCACCGAAGTGAGCCAGGTGAGTGACTGGCTGACTGAAAAATTTTGCTTTCCTAGCTACGGGGGTACAGATGCTGGTCTATAAAAAAAGATCTCCACCCCAGGCACGGGTACCTCTGAAATAAAAAACGCTCCCCCCTCAGGAAAACCCTTGTATAAAAACCGAAGGGGGTCACTCACCTACCTAACCTGGATAGCGAGGGGTTCGAGATGTTCACGAAATTTTTCGACCTCCACGAAGCATCGTGGTAATCGATAAAATTATTTAATCATACTACAAATTCTGTTGTGCAAATCATAGATTTCACTCAAGACCAATAATCACAATATAACATTTATTAATTTTAATTTCTGTAACAAAATAGTTTTAATAATTTGACTTTAATCTAGCATTTGTCATTATTTTATTTAATAATTATCTAAAATATACGTGAAGAAATATTATCTAGTAAAAATGATAAAGAAGAACTATTTAATTTTATTCTCCCAAAATTCATGTGATATTATTACCTGCAAAACCATTAGATTACATTAATAATTTCATTATTATTTAACTAACCGTGTCATGGGTATTATTTAATGGATATTAATTCATGATCGTGCTAATTATATTAAGGAAAATATACTTTTTGTGGTACAAACAATGCATTAAAAAGCTTTTTTTCACTATGAATTTGAGTTTCTGTTCTTTTCTATGATTGTGGGGTATGAAACGGTACCCCTAGAAGCGCGTGCCCCAGGTTTTTTTATTCTCACGTTGCCACCCCTCAGAATTTACGAACCACTGGATGGTTTCACGAGGCCTCGCTCTAGTCGTCATCAAACACTCGTTATTCCTGTCCATTCGGGATTACGGGATTTTCATGATTTTTTTCTTCGGGAAAAAGTCGTATATCCGAGTGTATCACCGTAGGATTACACGAACGACGTGCCAGGAAATGACCAGCAACCATAATCTTCTATGGAAAAAATTAGCGACCACTGTAATCGCATTTAAGATCGTACATGTCGAGTATTCTTTATTCTGCTCATATTTCAAACAGAACATACATCTAATATTTATTGCCATCTTCTCAATTTATTAATTATTTTGTAAACATTACAATATCGTATTCTATACAGTATATTATGGCTTCAAGAATTTTTAGGTTGCATTTTATATTTTATTACTATTCTTAAAATTGCAATAACATTACAGTTTACACTCTTTGACTAACGTTTCATTCACATAGGGTTTACAATATAATTAAAAATTTTTTTTAGGATATGATAGATCTTTTGTTTGGATTGATAAATTTATAAAATATCGAATTGTAGTTTGCAAGACCTACGTATATTATTTATGTTCTATAAAGAACAGATTTCCTAAACGGAAACATTTGGTCCAATGAATCGTTCATGCGTAGAAAGGTAATCTAATCATGTGTGTGTGTAAGAAAGCAGTCGATCGGTTTCGGGAAATTTTTTTGCGAAAATAACGGTGTTCCATCGACAGAGGAAAGAGTGTGAAAAAAATGGGGAACATCTGTCGATCCCCGATACCTATCGAACGGTTCGACATATTTCGTTCAGTACCACCAATATTCTTGCCTAAGAAATGTCAATGATCATGTAGTTGTTTTAGTATATCATCTATTATGAAAATTCATAAATATCAATCACGAAAGATTAACATTTATTATTGTTGTATTTAGAATTATTAGAATTATTTATTATTTCTATAGAATAGAATAATTATTAAAGTGATAAGGGATACAGAATCATTAGAATCATTTATTATTATTCTATCTGAAATTATTAGGAACGATAGTATCTTATGGAAACTAACAATTATCATGATCGAAACGACGCAATCCTGTCAAACACCACGGGGCACCGTGTGAAAAAAAAGCGGAAAAACTATTAGTTCCGGTCTGTGGGGGAGTGTGCAAGGGGTGGTTTTTTTTATGTGAGAGTGAGGAGGTTCGTCATGAGTTTCCAAGGAAAGGAATGGACCTCCCTCGTAAGGTTTCACCCTCGAAGGACTCGCGTTGCCTTCCACGTTCATTTCATAAATTCTAATTTATCGTCCGCAGAAAATTGGATCCGACTAATCCCAACGATCGATGCTCGGCTACGTCCACGTATCAGAAATGGAACGTCGATACGAATGATGCTCGATTGTATCCAGCTACCTTGATGAAACGAGATACTCAATTGTTTTCTGTCACGATTAATTTTAAGCAATCTTGGGAAAAAGATATTAATATAAAAACAACCAACTATTCTATTATAATTAATTTTGTAGTTTTATAATTAAAAATTAATTTCCTTATAAATATGTCATAGATTTATCTAACTCCAATGATTTTAAGAATTTAGAAAATTTCTTTTTGCAATTGCAATATTCCAACATTTATACTTCTTTCTTTTCATAACCAGAACTGAGTGGCTGTAAAATCAAATGCGATTATCCAATAATAAATGATACAACAACGACCTGCTCCTCAAATGTCATAAATCACATCGTGCTAATTATTTCGTATGAACTGAAAAAACCCTTTTTTTCCCGAGTGCACGCCGGTGTTACGGGGTTAAAGATATTTAACGGGTGTCCTTCGATTAGCCGCTCACCCTGTCTTTCCTGCATCGGGTAACGCTTTTTTTTTTTCGTCTCATGCGGACAGACAGCCGCCTGTTTTTCTGTGCCGGCCAATTTTCGGGTGTGCAAACACAGCCCATTGTCGTGGCGCACGCGCCTTTACGCCGCTTCTTTTTTTCTCTTTCGCTCCCGATGGATAACTCCTGCAACCCCTTTTGCTTTCTCGCTCGGCTCGTTCCAATGTAACTCTCCGTCCTGTTCGCACTACGCCAGATTTAAATATGCAAAACGACTTTTTTCTTTGCCACCGTGGCGTAGAGCAGCTCCTTCCCTTGTTTGGTCCACCGCGCCCACATAATTACGGGTGGCAGGAAAATAACAGGCAAAAAACGATGGATGAGGAGACGAGGAGAGGAACGAGTAGGAAGGCAAAAAACGGTATGCAAAAAAAGGCGATATCGCAATTAGACTGGTTACACGGGTGCATGGTATCCCACAGCGCGTCGAAAGGGGTGGCTCGCTGAGATTATGTTCCCGCGTTAGTATGTTCGTAAGGGTTAATGGGCGGGCACAGTGAGCGTCATTTTTTCCTAGTATTTTCATTAAGCATACATTATTTCTTAATATCGAATAGGGTAATATATACAGTTGTTGACCCCTATATACTATGATTCACCCTTTTTCTAAAACAGTAAGAAATACAATATAATACATTTCTTAATCCTCGAATGACGGACCATAGAGAAAGCCTTAATTTCATTTTCTAACGAAATATGAAACTTTTCCATTTAAAAATGATACATTTTAATTTAGGGGAATATCCTTGTACATGTATACTTCTTCATTAGTATTGAAAAAAATATTTTGGTTTAACCCTTGTCCATATCACAGACCACGAGCTACCAATTCACCCAGCACCTGTTTCATTCAGATCTCTTACAACCATAAACACAGTCGAAGAAGAAATTAGTGTATTAATGGGTACCCCTTATCGCGCGATTGCTCTGAAAGAAATACAATTCGTATCGGTAAGACTTTCAAGTGGTCGGTTCGAGAAACGTTCCGTGCAAGGAATTAATGTACAGGGTGTGTCGGACGGATTAGTCTCATTATTATTCTCGAACAGCCACGGTGCCATGGTAAAGGGAAAAAAAGACTGTCGGAAGATTAACGAGCAACGAGCCCTTATGAGCCAGCTCGACGCCTCGAAAATCACGACAGACAGGAATAAAAAGAGAATGAGAAGGAGAGAAAGAGTATCATGGTAAGAGGGACAGACGGTTAAAGCAAAAAAATAAGATGAATCGCAAGAAGGTAGTGGATATCGCAATTAAACAGACCGCTAACCCTGCAAATTGGGGGTTGAATTTTTTAGAACCTTCGCTAGGGGTTGCTCGAGCCCTTAAAACATCGTGGACCGGTCCAGACAAGGGGCGAGGGGGTAAGCACCAACAGGGGGTGAACTCGCGGTACGGAAAAAAAATCCATAGGACTCACTGACTTTCTTTCTCGCTCACTCTTGGCCCTAAAGTTCGAAAAAAACGAGTGTGGCTGAAGCGGGTAGTGCGAAAGTCGGGGGGGGAGTTTACAGCTCGACGGGGAAGGAAAATTCTGCAAGGGTGGTACTGATGGCAGTGACGGTCCCGCTATAGGCAAAACAAAAGCCAAGCGATATTCTTGGACGCCTTTAAAAACATAGCTACGCCTCTGAAAGCTTGGCAACTTCAATGCTTCGTTTCGAGATCAAACACGACGAACTTGTATGGTAGAGGAAAGAAATATTAATTGCATAAAACGTACATTCATGTTTTTAAATTATGGGACATTTTGTCATTTTTAAATAAATCCAAATTACATTACGTATTTAGTTCTTTGTCAATAATTTTATGCTTACACATGATAATCACTCCAAGCACAATGCTAGGATATATAATAGTTATTTAGAGTAGTTGTTACAAAAAATAGGAAATTCAAATGAATGAAATGGCCACCCCAGTCACTGGATTTCAACCCCATGGGGTAATTTTGAAATACACTGAAGACAAGTATTCGAATACCTGGTGTCTTCACATATATTTCCAACACATTTTAACATTTCAAGAAATATACGTACATATACCATCTTACAAACGTTTTGAATAAGTTGATAATTGTAAATTGTTTCATAAAATAAACTTATAATACAAGAAAAAAAAATCCATAGGACGCGACCGCGCCCATCATATATAATAGACGATCTTCCCTTCTCCATCCACCTTCTCATCTCATCTCCTTCGTTCGTCTAACCTCCACCTTTCCTTTCCCTTCCCTTCATCTTTCTTGAGTTTCCACCCACCAACTCCAACCTCCTTTCAATCAATATTTAAAGAATTGCGCCTTAATAACAACCGTGGCGTCATGTCAATGGCCGACTTTGACCGTCCTTAAACCACCATCAGACAAAAATACAAAGTTCAAGATGAAGTTGTTATATGTTAACTCAGGAAACTGTCTTATAGACTGATAGTAAGAATGACAAAACAGTAAACTACACGACCAACTGTTAATGAGACAGAAATCTGTAATTCGTAGGTCGGAAAAGTAGTCTATCTACAGATAAGAAAGAAAGCAAAAACAGGAATCTACATTAGGTGCTGATGGGAAGCCATGAAACTGGGCACTGATTCATATTTATAATGTCCCCCAGGAAATGGACCGTCGGCGTCGGGAGTGGAGGCTCTGGGCACCTTTGCACGTGGCTGGAGGTGAAGTCGGTAACGGGTTGGACCACCGGTATCGGCCACAGGATAAGCAGAGGGGGAGGTCTCCGTAGTATCGGTCGCCGTGGAGTTTTAGTAAGTAGAAATCCGACACTCCCCCGCCGCCCTCTCCCAGGGGACGATGCAAGATTTCCCCACTTTAAAAAAAAAATATATATATTTACAGCCACTGACTCCAGTAAAGGTAGCTGGCTGCAGCACCGTTATCAACCATTCGACCTAGAGCGAAGTGAAACAGCATCAGTCTTATAGCGACCGCCGAGGGGTGCAGATCTACCTGCTAAACATACATATATCTATATTTTATTTTCTGCGTTCATTTAATTTGCTGTATTTATCTTCTTAGCTTATTGAATAAACTTATTAGGAGGATGAACGTATTGATTTTATTACTCCTGTGTGCCTCACTTCACTATTCTTTTATTTATTATTATATCACCCTTTTATAGACTCCGCGGGGACTAGCCATTCCAAATCCTTCTCGTTTTATTCACCATCCCTTGGTGAATTTATTTATTTTATCCCTCTTCATGGGCCTTGGCTCTCTCTTCCAAGTTATTTATTATTTTGTTGTCTTTGTGGGCCTCACGAAACCCAACCCTACATCCCTTATATCCCTGAATCTCTTACATCTCTGCATTCCTTACATCCCTGATATCCTTACATCCCGGTATCCCTTACATCCCTGCATTCTTCACATCCCTGATATCCTTACATCCCTGTATCCCTTACATCTCTGCATTCCTTCTATCACTGCTTTCCTTCCATCACTGCTTTCCTTACATACCTGTATCCCGCACATCCTCGTATGCCTTATATCCTTCTATTCTTTACATAGTTCTACACCTTACACCCTTCAATCCTTTCCATTCCTCTATTCTTTACACCCTTCTATACCTTACACCCTTCAATCCTTTACATCCTCCTACACCTTAAATGTCTGTTTCTCTTACAAAAACAGTACCCTCTAGCGGGAAAAATGCGAACTAAATTTTCGACGTCGAATCAGCGCCCTCTGGTTTCGGAAAAAGGAACTAAAGCTTGCTCCATTTCTGGCCCTCTGGCGGGAAAAATGTGAACTAAAATTTCGATGTCGAATCAGCGCCCTCTGGTTTCGGAAAAAGGAACTAAAGCTTGCTCCATTTCTGGCCCTCTGGCGGGAAAAATGTGAACTAAATTTTCGACGTCGAATCAGCGCCCTCTGGTTTCGGAAAAAGGAACTAAAGCTTGCTCCATTTCTGGCCCTCTGGCGGGAAAAATGTGAACTAAATTTTCGACGTCGAATCAGCGCCCTCTGGTTTCGGAAAAAGGAACTAAAGCTTGCTCCATTTCTGGCCCTCTAGCGGGAAAAATGTGAACTAAAATTTTCAGGTCGAAACAGCGCCCTCTGGTGGTAAAAAAAGAACCAAATTTTCAAAAATATGAATTCAAACTTACCTTTACTTACCTTTACTCGAATCAGTGGCCGTAAATGTTTTTTTTTTTTTTTTTTTAACGTGGGGAAATCTTGCATAAGACCCCCCACCGTCCCCTGGGGGAGGGCGGCGGGGGAGTGTCAGATTCTTACTGACTAAAACCCCACGGCGACCGACACTGGTGCTAAAGGAAGGCTCTGGGGAGGTCCTAATTGAGACCTCCACCTGCTGCCTACCCTGTGGCCGACACCGAGGGTCGCACTCGGTGCCGGCTTCTCCTCGGGCCGTGTGCAAAGGCGCCCGGGGCCCCCACCCCCGACGCCAACGGCCCTTATTTAGTGTTAAGGGATGTCGGACATAGATAGGAACGAAAGAGTTGCAAGGGTTGCAAAAGATACGTAGGAACAAGATGATTGGACGGAAGGTATTTATATAATGTGTTTTATTAACTTCTGGTGTTCTACAATTTCATCTCCAAGTAACAATATTTGTAAATAGATGCTATAGTCCAATACTCTTAAAATATTGGTTATAAGTGTTATTTAAATATAAATATGTTCGTAAACAGAAACTCTTTTATACACAACATATCTGTTAATCGAGTATAAATAATGTTGATTCTTATTACGTTGTAAAGTAGGTTTATATAAAAAGACACGTATAATTTAAGGAAGATCTAATCATTATTTTCTGGTAAGGCAAACAATAGTGATTAAAATAATATTCACGGAAATTTAACGACAATGAAATATATTGTAATGCACTTTGTACGTAAAATATGTTTCGTATATGTATTCGTATTTTTCAGTCACACACAGGTACTCTTACAAATACACAAAATTTACCTCGTTTTATACGTTGAAAATTGTATTTTTCAAGATATTTAGACACATCACACTATAGTTCGTTTGCGATATATTTGCGCATCTCCGTTGTTCTTATTTTGTACGAATTATTTCATTGTTAAAAATGTTAGAAACCAAAAATCCTAATAAACTTTTACTTCTGATTGTTAACGCGATTGTGAAAATTAGTTATATTTTCGTAAACTATGCCAGTAACATTTTTCTTATTTACAATAAACATTAGTATCTGTTAATCGAGTGCAACATTTTTCCTTTCCCTGTTATTAATGGAATAATTAATTGTTCTTAACAGGATTGTCCGAAGGAAATTATAAATCATGTATAAGTGGAAATATTTGCTATAAAAGTTGATAATGTAATACCAGTTATGATTTTTTCAATTTTCCTACACCCAATGTATAACCATTGTTACATAAAATAATTTAACTTAAAATTGAGCTTCCTTTTTTATTGCTGTGACATGCAAATTTTGATTTGCCTGGGAAAGGACAGTGCTATTTAATTTTGATCTTCAACACTGAAAGAATATTTATTACTTCTATTCATAAGTATGATTACGAAAAATTTACGCACAAAGAGGAAAAATACACATGCTATAAATATTTGTTGAAACACACGCAGAACAGAAGACGATTAATTTAAAATCAATGTCTTATTAATTAAATGCTTTAACTCTAAAATGTAATTTTTATACAGAAGTGAATAAAATATTAGAAATGATTTGATAAAAAATCGTTGCCATGAATCTGGCTCGTACAATTGATTTTTAATTAAATATATGTAATCATATAGTACAAACAAGGATATTCATCTATAATTAACTTTATATAAAAAATAACATTGTATAAAATTATAATAAATATCACTGAAAAAGGTTCGAATCTACAGCTAGTGAATAATTGCTTCTCTTGTAGAAGCTGTTTTGTTCTTTGTCTTCTCTTTTTTCATTTTTCCAAATACAAAATTCAAGGTAGAATATGAAATAACAAATATTTGTACAAATTTTATTACTTCGATATATTTTATCTTGGGCAGTATTGGTGATAACAATGATTACTTTTTTTAAAAACATGTAAAAAGAGTCGTATTTTAATTACAAGCAACTCTAATAATGAGTTTTATTCTCTCGAAGCATTCTCGAAGCATTCGAAGCTCGTGATTGCATGAAATTGTCATGAAAAATAAATGAAAAGAATGTTTAAATTATTGAATAATGAAATTGTATAATATTCAATGAAAAACAGGAAAATTCTTGATGCAAGAAAAACTACATTGATAATACATTCAGATTTCTTAAATGTGCGATTAAAAAGAAACTGTTCGACATAAATTCGAATTTTATATTAAAAAAATCATTCTATAAAATTATACTGCATCGCATGATCATTTTTCTAACTGATAATACAAACAAAATATTCGTCGAAGGTATTGAAAGGAAGAAGCAGTCTTCTGTTAAGACAAAACTAAAATATGCAGAACATAAAAAGTTTGTAAAGCTAGTGCAAAAATATAATATTAAATAAAACCTGCATATAAGATGCTCGGCTACAGGTGAGTATTCTTTGAGGGGGTGATAGCTGCGATAATGCTGAACAACTTTTTTCGTTAGCTACGGGGTCCCCGACACCCCAAACCATTGCCATTGCGCCATCTACATAAAAGCGGCGCAAACTATTCGTTAACTTACCGACTGCCGAACGGTCGATAACCGACTGTCGGAAGTTCAGTCGATAAGTCGGTAATTTGTTGAGTAGTTTCCGCCGTTTTGGTATAGATGGCGCTGTGATCGAACTTTAAAAATACTTAATTCTAGGCGGTCTTCTCTAAATATAAGTTTGCCAAATAATTATTCTAATAATTTTTCGGTCTTATTACTAATAATTCAAAAACTAAGCCTTAATGTGTGTTTTGCTAAAGAAACTTGTTCAGTATCATCCTAGCTACCACTACCTTAAAGAATGGTCAAACACTTTATTTATATAATTGATATAATTATCTTTTAATTATAGATCAAAATGGCTATAACCCAAAATCTATGTTTCAAGGGTTAATTCATTTTATGGAAGAGCTCAATTATATTCACTACGAAATAATAAAACAGATATAAATATTCATTTACATTAACAAAACGAAGTAAAGATAAAATAGTACTTGGTGTTCTTATCAATATCCATTCGATTGTTAGTAACCAATTCTCTTCATTCAACAAAGAAAAACAATAGCTAAAGATTTGCACTGTACCTTACAACGTTATTAAATTTCTCCTCGTGACACTCTCGATCGTTCACAATAAAAATTATCCTAAATACGTTTCTGATATGCTGTAATTAACTCCCCTCTTTAGTCCGGGAAGACAATACAGTGATAATGCGCGGTGACGTTAGCCAGGATAATAATACTTGAGTGATAATAATAACTCGAATGAACGTGAAAAATTGCAATCATAGCAATGATTAATAATGAAAGTGGTGTGAGTAGTAATACCGTAATAATAATGTTTAAATGCTCGTTTTCGTAACGGCAATAAAGGTATCGCGTACGAGCAAATTCAGCAATTCCTCTGATGATAAATCTGTTGATTGTAGGACAGAACAGTACAAGTTAGATGTTTTCATTTCCATAGTACTGCGATCTAATGTTTGAAACTTTCATTGTAATATAAATATATATGTTATCTGGATTTTCATTACCTTCTTCGTTGGACATATTTTCGACGTAGGTATTCCTCTTTCGAAGAAAAACAATTTTCAGAAAATGCAAATACTGCCTTCTGAATGTTAATTAAGGCATAAGCTGAAAGTTAAAAATCTGACTTATGTTACTTTGCCTTACAATCACAGAAATATCGTCTCGTTCGGCTTTCTACTTTTTGGTTTCGTCGAAGGTTTGTTGAAAAGTCGGCAGTTTTCGAACAGCTATCATAGATTCGATACGAAATACAATAACTCTAAAATGACCATTTTTCAAATAGCAAAGTATAAATGTTTAAATTTTTATTTTTATTCTGAGAAGGACCCAAGGAACGTCAAATAATATTTGAAAATTTCTTTTGCCACTTTAAATTAGCCACTTTGAGTTACTGTCCTTTGGATTCCTCAGGCGAGTGTTTGTAACAATTACCTTTTTTATATTTCTGTCGATACGAAAGACACTTCTGTGGTCCACCACCCAGCCACGATCAGGAACAAGGTTACTTGGATCACGCGGTAAAACGCGAGAATTATCTGCTTCGGCATCCTCGTGGCGCTACAACGTGGATGTATCGCTCATTTCTCTGATAATAGGAAATCAACAGCCAACTGTCTCAACTTCTGATACAGCAGCCGCGCTGTTTTGGTAATCATGCGGCTAGCAAGTTCTTGATATTTTTCGGTGTGTTCTCCTCGTTCAAATGCTTGGTAGTGTAACGAAGAGCGTTTAGTAGACCTTCGCTTTTGCAGGGTGGTTGTTCCTTTAGTAGTTTTACACAGCCTTTAACCTGTATCACAGCAAATATTTTAACATATCTAATAATATAACAAATATTAAAGAATTTAAAAAATATTGCATTCTTTCAAGCGATTATAAATAATTTTTCAGCATACAAAGGCCCCCTTTAAAAATATAAATAAGTTCCATTATTTATCTCGATAAATAGTAAATTTAAAAATAACAAGAAACTTTTTAATTTGATCACTCAATTGACGTCATTGTAACATTAAATATACATATTTTTTAAAATAATCATCAACGTGTATAATAATAACTTACATCGACATTCGAACCCTTAACAAAGGCACCTTGAGGATGAACATGATCATAAAGGATTACTAACCCCACCATCACTCTCAGAACAAAGAGTTGAGTCTCCTCTCGTTGGAATTGCGCCAAAAGATTCCTAAGAACAATAACACGTTTCGTTTTCAAATGTTTTTTATTTTTAGAAAAAATTCTTTTCATTGTAAAATCAGTGTTTTACTTACGGATTTTCTAACATGCGCAAGCAAACTTTGGCCATGGTACCAAGTGTTTCTGTGATATTTTCACGTGCTACGTCTTCATTCTGAAATAAATTTACATTATTTAGCAATGTAAGGTAGTTGCAACCATGTAACTTTGAATTCTACATGGAATGCATAATATAGAAATTACATATTCATTAACATTACGTTTCGGGTTGGTTTCAACGCATACATTTAAATATTCAAAAGGTTATTAATGTAAACTTTGAAAAGCGCAGTAGAAAAACTAAGAAGAGATTTCCTGTTGAAATTGATACGTGAAATTTAGTAGGGTAGAAGATAATGTAATAAACAAGCGCTTCCTTCATTGTCCCAATTAAAGTAGCCAGCCCAATTTGAACGGATCTATTATCTATTATGTCGGTAAATGTACCGAGAACTATTGTTCCCTGAATTCGTTCACATTCATTTTTAATTTTCTGCTTCAGTGCACGTCATTATTTAAATTGCGTTACTTTCTTCACACACCATTACACTACAGTATAATATATACTGTTAATAAAAGCTCTTTTGTTTAAAATTTATACGATATAAATGATTTATATTTTTGAAAAGAAACAGAAAAATTAATTGCTAATTACACAGAATATAATGGATGGTATCTATTAGATATACACATGAACCGGAAGAATAGATATCATGTCTATTTCCTATGCTTTGTATTAGTTAATCATAAATAAAAAATTTTGGAACGAATAAAATAAAATAAAATTTTTGGAACAGCATTATCCTTCATCGAATATAATTTTAAAGTCAAATATAGATAATAAAATTTAATCGAAATTTCTTCTAGCTACATCAGACTGCATTTACTAGGATCAATAATCCTGAACAATAGCGGAAAGATAGAATATTGGAGAAAGAAGAAAAGTAATATCACTTACATCCATCAAAAAAGTAATGGTCGCGTGACTCAGAACCCGAAGCATGGGTGTTGCGTGGGCATAAAACAAGGACATTCGGTTGGCAAGCTCATTCCCGACCACGAGGTCCTTTTCAGCATTTCCCTGGCGAGCCAGGGATGCTCTGGTCAGGGTTCTTCTATAATAACTAAAATCATTCTGAATCGCGGGTGTCTTCATCTTGTGTTCGTCAAACTTCAAAACAAATTCCAATATTTCCGCCAATTGTTTCACCAAAGCTTGCTGAGTCTCGAGATGCTGAGTCGGAGAAAGATTCCCTGAACACAGTTGTCCCAGGATTTTTGGTACAACTTTTTCTGGAAAAAAAAAAGAATAAAAACATTAATCGTAAACATATGCAATATACATTTAATACTTTCGTTATTAACCCCAATTATATTATATTTAACATTTATGAAAATCTACGTTGTAAAAGTTTACACTTTTAATTTCACTTTGTGCATTAGCGAACATTTTCAACCCGCTTGAGTGAATCCCGCTTTATTTAGAATAAAAGCAATAAATACTTTGAGAGTTTACTAGCGGTTTTCAAGCAGCGATATCGGTTTCCAATCACTGTGTATGCGGGAATATTCAAGCTGAACAATAATCCTTCGCGGCACGTTGCTGAAGCAATATCGATATTTAAGTTTTTACGTTTCTATTTAGTTCTAGCAAATGGCTTTGCAGACACAATCCGACATTGAATATACGTTTGCCTATAAAAACTGAAAGGTCCATTTCGAAAGTTTCAATCACAATTAAAACAAGAAGCATGGTTTCATTTAAAAAAGTAATTAATCGGTTTATCGGAATAAAAAGGGATCAATTTTTATGCAGCATGGTGGGAAGTCACCGATGACTGCTATCATAAAGGAGAGCCCAATATTGCTATAATTTGCTTTCAATTTTTGGGGTGCCCAGGGAGTACGAATTTCAAATTGAAATTCTTCGCCATAAAAACGTAAGGCAAAATTAAGGGGATAATATGAAAAAATGGACACTTACCGAGTTCCAATGAAAATTCATAAAATCTTTTCAGCTTCGCGACAAGAGGTGCAACGGTCAGATAAGCCTTTCGTTGGCACTCTTCCGTAGGCGCCGAAATCGCTTCTCTGATTTCCTTCCCAGCCCCTTTGTAACATTGAATCTCCTCCAAGATGGATTCTGAATTTTTCAGAACCCTTTGCACCGCTTCAAAGGTCTCCCGTTCCAAGTCAGAAGGTTGTGCGTCTGAAATTCGATATAAACCACATATGTTACCCCAAACGAATGATTTCTATTAATAAACTTCAGGTAGTGCTGATAGCCTTTCAATTTTAAAATATTCCATTAAAAGGAAAATTGAAGTTCGACTGAGAAACACGAACAGTAGTTTAAATATCCAGTTTCAAAGGAATTTCTAAACGAATCCACTTGTAAAACTTACTTTCAAAATCCAAAAAGACATCGTACTTTTGAGGCGTGCAACAGGTAGACTCATCTCGAGCCAGGAGACTCAAAAGCTTGCCCATCTTCAGTCTGAGAGTTTCTTTCAGTGGGTATTATTTATAAGATGAAAGACATCTAAACATCAAGAAAGAACAAATATGTACATTAATGAAATTTACCCGTAAATTGAAATGTACATAGACGAGAAAATTATCAGTAACATGTCTGGAAATCATTTGAAATCTTTTTTATCACGAACAGTAACTGATTCGTTTCACTTATGGAATGCAACCTGTATCAGAAATAGCGAAAGCGAATACAAATTTGTTTATTTGAAAACGTGTGTGTAATTAATGATACATAACGATAATGAAATACTGGTAAATGGTAAAACGTAGCGAAAACTTGTCACACGTGAGGGGACAACGATCGAGTTTGCTGGATCTAAAATTGTCTCCGACAGATTCCAATGTAGCGACGAATGTCTCCGTTATTTTTAGCAGAAAAGCGCATATACCGTTAACAAAATTTCTCAGCATGCTGAATCATACACATTTACGAATTACTCGCTATTTCTTGCGAAAATTGAAACAAAAAGTGTGCACGAGTTAATAGAACGAATGCCATGAGAACCACTGATGGCCAGCATTATGAATAATTTGTATATTAGTTAAAATTTGTAGAGGAAATACCTACAGTTCCTGTATCTGTAAAGTAATAAATTACAAAACTAGTAGATACACAAATAATTTAATCACGTTTAGTTTAGATCCACCGCGTTCCTATTCCAATCGATTAGGTCCGGTTGGAAATAGCATGATCCGGCATGGGAATAGAATAAATGTTTACACTGAAGATTCCACCGATGATTCCATGCGGAACCGTGCTCGAAATCAGCAAAATATTATCATGATAATGTCACAACAATCACCGTCTCTATATCTTATCAAGATAACCGAACCATTTTCAAGCAAACGTCGTTAAATTACCATAACTAATCACATAAACAAAACTTCAGTTCATATTTTAAAAATCACCGTGCCTTATAATCACTTGACATAAAATCACGTGAAATGTAGAGTAGGTTGAAAATCAATGTCCCGGTTGTTAGGGTATAGATGAAGAAAGAAAACTGAATCAGTCAGTTCACTTCTTACGCGAAGGTCGAAGACATGATTGAAATTCAATAGTTCGACGATATTGTCGTAATGTACACGAGACATTTTTCTTTTTGAAACTCACCGTGACCGCGACCGATAACGCGAATACATGACGATGACAGGTGTGCGTTGAAGTTTGATGATGGTCAACAAGTACACGAAGAAAGTGCAACAACTGTCAGTCAACGGACGGCCATGATGCTGTTCGTTGAGGGTTGGGTTGTATAGTGGCGCGATTCGGAGTCTCTCCTTATTTGGTAAACGACAGTGGTGGCGATACGTTCGCGGGAAAAATCAATGGGGGTAGTTCGTCGGTTCACCCTCCGGTGACGCTGCTGTTACCATTTGCAAAATACCAATTTTTGAATTTTTTTTTTTGAAAAAAGTGGTCAGTATTGCATAGATAAACATAAATATTCTTATCATTTTTTATTTATGAATTTTGGACCCAATATTCAGATTTTCTAAATTTTGTTAACCCTATTCTACTATTTTTCCTTCTATTAAAAGTCATACTCATGTGTTTTTATACCAAATTGTTTAATTCTGCTCAGGGACCTCACTTTTAATACTTTTGAAATTTTTCTTTTATTTACAATAAAGAGTAAAATTTAATTTAGCTGTGGTCTTCAGTAAAGTTCACTCGGTTAATTTTGGAACACCCTGTACAGAGGTCACATCAAATTTTCATATTTATTTATGTTTTGAAATATTCAAACGTATTTGAATTGCGAATGAGAATGTATATAGGTGCACACGTGGGTAGACTTGGGCATAAACGCTGCAAGAGTACACGGTCGAACTTCAAAATACGATTATAAATTTAGAAATTCTCGAGAACCGGTGGCCAACTCATCCGTAAAGGGGGTATATTCCTTTTTCGTCGCAGACCAACGGGTTGCTGGTAACGGTGAAGATGAAGCTTGGAAGGGTGAACAGTATTGTCGAGGTTGACCGAGTTACAGGGAGTCAATCAAGTTAATGTTTATTTTGCTTTACTGAGAATATTCGGGTCAGTACCTTTATGGGTTAACGCTTATGGTGTAAGCGGATGACACTGAAATGACAACCTAATTTATAAACCATCGAAAATTTCTTAGTAGGAAAATAAATATCATGAACTATAACATTAGATTGTTACTTATTAGATGGAGGATTTCAAAACAAAAATTGTTTAACATGATTTGATGATGAGAATATCTTTGGCTTGAATTTTTTTAAGATTTACTAAAGCATGGAACAAAAATAAAAATAATGATTATTTACTTCTTTAAGCAGCTAATATTGTTATCTATTAGATATTGGAACAATAATCAATGTTTATACCTATAAGTGTTTTATGGTAGATTAGTCATCGTTATCGATATTGTATAAAGTACTGTCATATACAATATCAAATATGTATGTAGCAGGAAAAGCTTATAAAAATATTAATAAAATCGATATTATCGCCGTATATTCTTTTTAAATTCTGTATTAATATGCACGCATGCACGCACGCACGCACATTCATGACGTCAATCGCTGCATATGCTAAATAAAATAAAGCTGAATTGTTAATATAATAAAAAGATTCGTTCGATCAATTGAATTACATCGTTGATTTACGTATTCCACCCGATGACATATATTTCAATGACTATAACATTTCTAGGGACCATTCAGTTTCCTTGATGCGCCATTGAAAATATTGTCGTGGTGTTGAGATTTTTGCACCTCTTTCAAGACCAAGATTGGATAATCGTCGGAAACCGTGGGCGAAGATAATCGACACCTATTAAAGACCTTTTTGTGCATCAATTCCAGCAAATCAATTGAGACCCTCACCACCTCTCATCATGACCCTCGATGTACTCTTGAGATCCCCTTTCCTTCGGTCAACCTTAATTTCATCGCTGCAGCGACCGACAAATCGACAACGATGACTCTGCTACCGATTACGTTTTATAATTCACAAAACGTTTTATGCAAGGACTATTATTAGGAGAAACTTTTACTATAAATTATTATTATTATCCAGTGGAGACTGGCGTATAGGCACTGTGGAACTGCAGCACCTCCCTATTTCCACTTGATATTATCGATAATATTTAATATAACGAGTCCTTTTTTCTTTGATTCTTTCTTTATACTTGTACAATATATAATACTTAAGCTTAATGCCAGTAGCCATCCTCCAGTTTATGAAAAAGATACAAAAGTCTTTGTATGGAACTAACTATGGGCTCCACAGTTCCAGCGGCGTGGTGTTTGACTGTGTGCGCATGCGCACATAGAAAGCTGCGCGCGAGGCTGCGCAGTAGAGAAAGCACTGTCGCTCTCGCAGTGCCGGTTTTTTAAAACAAAGGCTAAAAATTTTCTGGAGCAGCACCCTCACTAATTTTAACTACGAGCCGCCACTGTTATTATCGCTAATAGAATATAGGCAAGTAAATGAAAGGTAATTTAAAACTAGATTTTTATTTCTATGTTCAAGTTCCCCTGTAATAGTGGCTCGATATTGTTCTTTCTGTTTCTTCTTTGTCGATATTTTGTGATACCGTAAATTACACATTCCTGATTAATTAAAGGAAATCAATAGAGAAACATTAGTTTAATGTAAAATAGCAAATAGCTTGAAATTTAAAAATTAACTATTTCTATTCTTAATAATTAGAATTTCAATATGTGTCATAACAAATGCCTATTTTCACTGTGACAATCAACGTGTTAATATGCTACGAATTCGTCATATGAAATTAGAATTGAAACGAGCATTCCATGCTGCCATTTTTAATCGTAGGATCCACCAAGTTCGCAAAAGCTATTGCGTACCACACAGTGGGATACATCGTTAACGATACTTTTCATTCCGAGTATAACGTGTACAGAGCGCGGAGGAAAAGCATCGTAGTGTCTGTTCAATCGCGAACGCACCACTCATTCCCTGACGACCAGTAACGCGCAACACCGTTCGTACTTAATAAGGTAGGTATGTGTGCACGCGGCTTAAATACCAGAGAACCACGTACACACATACAGTAGGTGTAGAAAGTATTCGTACACCGATCAATTTCCAACAAGACATCATAAAATTGCGGTTTATTAACATATAAAGCTGGGGGACCATTGCTGACCAGCACCACAAATTTAATATAATTCAATAACTAAAAGATATTAAAGTGGTATTAATATTTATTAATTTTGAAGGGAACCAACTGAAAAGTTTAAATTGAAAAATGGGACATAAACTAAATAATTGCAATTACAATTATCGTCATGATTTTGCAAAAATTGCAGAAACATTCCTCTTTTTTTAAGAAAAAATTGACGTCACTTTAACGTTTCTAATGGCATATTTAATGATACGCATATTTTATGCATATGTACATTCGGTGATGTAGAACTACATGATTAATAATGCGAATGTCACAAATCAAATGATTAATACTTTCTTGATCTGTGCATTCGACATATGCTCAACTCTCATATGTGATATACTGCACCGAATGACATGATGATGCACTCAGTGACTTCTTCATCAAGATATACTTTTCTCTTTGTTAGATTATTATCTTCTTCCTTACTTGTCTTATCCATAAGAAGAAAAAAGGATTTGGATGGTACTGTACTACTCTCCATAATATCATAAAATAAATGAGGAAAAGAAATGCACATGTTATCAATATTACTTAATGCATTATCATTAACGCTTGACGTAACACGGAAGTCACAAAGCTATATTATATAAAACTAGTAATAAAATTATTACTTACACGCGATCAAATAAGAGATAAATTTGTATAATTATTATATAAACATTTTTTATTTATTGAAATGAATAAACGATAGTATTCACTCGATGTAACTGTTATCTATCATCTCTAAATGAGTGTTAAAAATACTGAATATTGCAATAACTACATTTTACTGCGGTGAAAAACATGAAATGAAACCACTTGCACTGGAGATTGATGCACTAATGCGTGTAATCAAATCATTCAAAGTGCATCATTTGAAATCATTTCTATATAAATTTTCTACACGTGTGTATAATAAATGCATATAATCCTATTATCTACTTTTAATGTTTTGCTAAATCTTGTTACTAATAATTCGCACTTTTATGACAAAAACCACTGACGCGCATGAGACGTCATTCTACTAAAAAGGGTTAAAAATATAAACGTACGACTCCAATGTTACATGGCGTTATAGAAGGTTAATAAATCGAAATTTTCCAAAGTTTTCTTTCAAATTAATCAGTGTAAGAATACTTTCTACACTCACTGTATCTACATACATATCGTGTGTTCACGGTATGACACATTGCGTCGCGTACGCACGCGATATGGTAACACGCGTCGTCTAAAGCTATCTCTAAAGCCAGGTCGCTATTCCTTCTATAGCTGTGGCCTCCTTAACAACTGAGCAAATTAATTGCGGAATACAACGAGGATCAGGGCCACCAGGAACGTGTACACCGTGTTAAAGAGTTATGCGGCTATTAAATCGAAACTGGGACTAGAAGTGGAAGTGGTTAGCACGACAAGGAAGGAAATGTTCGGTCAACTTTTTGTTCGATCGAATGCAACATATTTCTAATACCTATGCATATATAATAATCCGTGAGATGCAGTAATCTAGCATTAATATAATAAAAAGAAAAAACAACGTAAAATAAAATTATATCATTCATTGTATTAGTGTAAGTAATTATTAAGTAATTAATCTTGATATTACATTAAACAGCGAAGATACAAATATTTATGGGACTAACATTTCAAAAATTTGGAAAGTTAAAAAAAAAATAAAACATTAATCTCATATTGCTGAAAGATTCTTAATTATATCAATAAAGATTTTATGAAATTTTAATTTTCCTCGAATAATAAAATATTTTAATATTCTTTTGTACGAAACACTTTTTTTTTAAATTAAAAAATAAAAAGAATTGAAATATTCAAAATTATTCACATTGATGGCCTATTCTTTAGTGACCCTGTCCCCCTTTAAGAACTAGGCAAATTAATTAAAAGCAGCGGCCGCAGCTTGGAAAGAGGAAATGACCGAACTTCATATTGTACCGTGACGTCCATGCGAGCATTAATAACGTTTCTAGTTTGATGTGATAAAGTGTATACTATACTCCGAAGTCATTTATATTGTATTAAATTAAAGAAGATGAAAAATCGAATTTATGTTGAATATCTAATTTATCCATACTTTGGCCTTTTTTCTTTACACATGATGTATGTAATCGATTCGGCAAGATCTAAGTTCCTGTTTCATGTCTCGGTACTCGGATTACATGGTGCAGAAACAAAATGCAGCGGACGCGAAAGTCTCTCACACGATACGCTTATTTTCCGCAGGATATCAGGTGATAATAATGTGAATGAGAACGATATTCGAGAAGATTTATCACCCTATGAAAGCTTTAATTACTTTAAATTAATGATTCAAAAATTATCATTTTATATCAAAATACAGGAGAAGGATATAAATTGTATGTTTAATTAAAAAATAATATTTTTGATCAATGTTGTTCTATAGTAATTATATCAAATTGATTGTGATCTAATTTAAAAAAGAAAAGATGATTACCTGAAACAACTCTGTTCGATAAAGCAATAAAAAAATAATGAAAAATGATTGCAGTATAATTGAAAGGCGTAGTGAAATTTAATCGATTGCAAATTTTTCAAATCGAATCCGAATAATTATCTAATCAGTTTCTTAATCTTGGGTTTGTGAGGAATCAAACATATCCCGGATATTTTTATGGTTACTTACGCCATTGACCAAACAGGAGAGATATTATCATATCCTGGATAAAGACAGGAAATTTTCAAGCAAAAATTCTCTCTGCTTGCATATGCATTTGCTTTGGCAAACGACTCTGAACCTTTTTGCATATGCGCTTGATTAAAAATGAAGCAAAGAGAAAAAGAAAAAAAATGAATCATGATTAAACAAAGCATTTAATTTGCTATAAATTTATCATACTGAAAAAAAGGAATATTAAATTGTTTAGGAAACACTAAAGAAATATCAGTCCATAGTTTGGAATTTATCGATCATTTAATTTATTTGATGGCACGTCGTTTTGTTTGTACGGTGATATTTTCCTTCTTTTTGTTACGATAAACAGCATTACGTCACGGTGTACAAGCCACACACGTGTGATGGTGCTTTCCACGCACGTGATCACGCCACATCCGCCTATTTGCGATACCCCATAAAAGGATGTTAATACTTGTTCTCATGGTTACCCATATTGTGCGTGCGGTATTTAAACATCGTAATACTTTGATGCGCACGACATGAATTCTGTTACTTAAATTCCCTTAAACAATACATGCAATTGTTTATATGATATCGATTGACTGCATCACACATCGATGGTCAAAGCGTTAATTACACGTTTGGGGTGGCAATTCGACTAGATTAATGTTGCTAAATGCACCGATGGGTCAAGGTTATTAACCAAGAATGCACCGACGTGCACGGATTGCAATTCCGCGAATCAATCTCTACCTGGTACAGCAACAACTCATTGGAATTCGATCGATGAAATTCTCTGTAGTTAACTGGCAACTGAATATAGCAACTCTATTATGTGGTCAAAATCAATACCTGTTTCCTGTTCAGTTCATATTCCAATACAACTTCAAATCAGGAAAGATTCTACACCTGTTTCAGAACAATACTTGTCGAGTTTTCTTACTTTTGAAAATTTCAATTCATAGCCACTCCTCTGTAAAACATTTCTGTTTCAGTGAAATACTTTTTGTTATTGTAAAACAGAAAATAAAATAAAATCATAGCTTTGCTTCTATTGGGTCTCTTGTTCCAGTTTCGACAAACGCTTTTATTTCTTCAATTTAACCGTTTGTTAATCCGTATACATTATTTGTTAAAAATGAATTATATCATGATTTTTGAAGAGGTCAAATGTTTATGCAGAAAACTTTACAATAATTAAACTTTTCCAAATTTCTAAAAGTCGCAATTTAATTTAAGAAAAACCACGTGTAGCAAGGCTCACTCTAATTGCACTTATTCAGAACACCACTGCTCCATTTTTTCAATTTAAGCTATCCCCTTGATTCCTTGCGTAAGTAACCTAACATTAATGTAATTAAAAATGTCTGCTAATAATGTTTCCCTCAAAATTGGCTGAATATCCGGAATGAATTCAACGTATGATCAAGTGATACAAAAGGCTAAAATTTCCTATAATTTCTAAAATGTACAAAAAGAAATCTAAAATCTGTCATCTTTGAAGGTTTAGTTAAAATATTAAACAGTGCTTCAAAAATGAACAGAATAGATCAATCCTTTATCGACGAGTATTGCTTCCACATTTTCGATTCCCATAAACGAACGGATGACCCAGTTCTTAATTGGTCGATAGAGAGTACCGCCCTGATTACAAGTAAAGCGCTTCGATAATCTAATAATGTACCCTTGCCCATAAGTTCATAGAGAACTCAGTAAAAAAGAAGGCAAAACCCTTTGAGGTATGCTTCGTTAAGAGGTATGAGGTATGGTTTTAGTTAAACTCTTATTCTTTTCTTTCAAATTTTCATCGCCCACTTTTATAAATAAATTAGAACATATCAAATAAAATAGAATAGATTATAAAAAGGAACCTAAAAATTTCTGAATATAGCAAATACAAATTTTCCAGTAGTAAATACAGAGAAAAATTTGAAGAGAAAGACAAGGGTGTACAACGTTTGAAGTGAAAGAGAAAAGAAGATATATTAATCGAGTCTGATCGCAATTAAGAATAATTAAGGATAATCCGTACAAAAGAAAGAAGCGAACGGTTGCTTGAGAGCGCGTAGTATATGAAGAGAAGAAATTTCTTAAGCTCATCTTCAGGGTTCTAGAAGACAACATAAGAGGAAAATCGTCTGACAAATCAGCATCGTGGAGGACGTTAGAATGAAATTGAGCCGTCACGCAACCTCGTGCGAATTATTATGCTCACCTCGAGTTTCGCAGTTTCCTTTGTCAGCCGATAAAAAGTTTTTCAATGTGAAAGCAGCACCGTGTGCATCTGGCATAGAGATTTCTCTTTCAGTTCGCGGTTATAATGGCTCTCCTTCGTCTCTTCGAGAGCATGATACGTACTTGACTTCCATGCGGAAATGAATCGAACACGTGATGCAAGAGCACTCGTGCGACAAAATAATTCATACATAATTTGTCGTAAACAAACAGTGCATCTGTGTTGGTGCATCATACATGTTTTATGCAACAATTTTTTCTTAATACTTTTTATAGATTCATTGCTTCGAATCTTTTCGAGTTAAAAATAGAATCTTAGATCTTTAACCCTTGAACACCGAAGCCTGGGTTAATCGTGACCCAAACTTATAAAACATATATAACGATATTAATACAATATAAATAACGAAATAACGAATACGAAGATATGAAATAGAAAATAAATAAAAATTGGGGCTCTCTCCATGGTCCGCCGTCCAAGGGCTAAACCAAAATCATTTCTTCAATACTAATTTTAAAGACACAAGTGAAAATAAATAATTTGTTGAAAATTTTCTGGATGAAAACATTAATAAACATTATAGTATTATAAGTGACTATTAAATAAACAGTTACTAATATTTCAAAATATTTAATTTTTCTTTCTTATTTTATTTTTAAAGTTAATTACTATAATTTTTAGCAATTTTTTAATAGAAACTCTTCGACGAATTTCGAAACGCGCCAAGGCTGCGCAATTCTTTCAAAGCGTAACGAGCCGAAGTTTATTTACCTTTCGACGGTGCGCAAGAAGACAAAGCATGACTCAACTGGTCAAATTATTATCTTGAAGAAAACGAGGAGAGTTTCAAGGGAAGCCTATCTGCAGTGTCGACATTGTTCACCCTTCGCTCGTTTAGAGCCACTTCCGGTTCTTCCGGCAGAAGCAACCCTTGCCGAGTGAGGGGTTACTTTCTCGAAAAAAGAAAAACGATCGCTCTCTGCCAACACGAAAGGTCTCAAGTTGCCGGGCAACGATAAGCTTTATCGCGCACAACACGTAGCACAAATTCGTAGAATGTCTCAATAAAGATTCCCTTGTGCCTGTCGTGGATGTAGATACTTGTTTTATCTCGGTTACCGGTGTCCTGGGAATTTTCAAACGGTTCAAAAATCCAATCGTTCCCTCTTCCGCTCTTAACTTTACCCGATTTGTCCTTCGAGCTTGTAAGACACTGGTTAGCGAACTTTCGCAACGCTTTCACGCGCTGGTAATTACACGAAAAGTTCCGTGTAAATTTCTTTCAAGCGTGGAAGAGAAATTTATGAAGAGAAAGAGTATGACTTCACTCTGCCGGAGGTTAATATAACACTGTCAAAGCAACGGCGCGCAGCAAACGAAGAGACAGTTTCACCGAGAGAGACCAGTCAGCTGGTGCTCCCCACTCTTCGTACGTCACTGTATCAACAGTTTTACACTGTTTTAATTCTATGCATGGTTTCAGCGAGATTTCACATAATCCAGAACGGTAATTGAACATATCATTTAGGGAAAACTGTGAAACATTTTACTGAAAAGTTGCAGCCCTGCTAGACATCAGAATTCTAATAATGCGTGCGAAACTAAATTATAGCTTGCTGTATTGAATAAATGTGTAGAAAATTTCATGAGTTAATAAATAGCAACGATTTTCTAACATGTAATAAGAAAATGTAATTTTAATTATAGCAGCTGAAAAATGGCTAGAAAATGCTGCATTTTATTTTATGCGAATAAAATTAAGTGTAACGTTATTCTTGCAAAGGTATACGCGCTGTATATTTCCATCGAGTAAGTGGAACATTTTGTAACGACTGATTCATTGTTTCTTGATCGATGAACATTTTTCTACGATTATTTGAAAAACAGAGCAGAAAAAAAATGATTCATTTGATTTTGTGCCGTTGTTTCTATTAAATTGCACTTTCTGAACATTCATCAAGTAATGAAAGTATAGATTATCTTATGAAAATGATTGGTTCACAGTGTGATTCAGCATTAAAATAGAATTAATATTGCTGTAGGAAGCCAATGCAGAGGTGTGAATGAAACCCACTAAGAATGAGCATAAAGCATCCATCTAATTAGGAAGTGAGTGGAATCAACTGGTTGCAAATAAATATAAATCCACACGTTGATTTTCACTGAGGCAATCAACGTATTAAAAATGTAATTTTCAATGAAAGAAAAAATGCTCTGCGTTGAAAACTGTGAAATCGATAGGGAGTTGTTTCCTTGACGTGCATCAGTGACCTGTCTTAATGCAATGTGCATATGTAATAGCGATCTGTGCGTGCCGAGTACAATGACTCGGTAAACGCCAGGCTGCACGCAAATGTTGCAATTATCTTTCTTACATAGAGCCAATATCTATTTTAAATGTTCGAGTAAAACCTGTATTTTTAACGAAATTGAAATGATGACGATAAGAACTGATACCGTGCTATAAAACACGTGACACATATGTCGAGGAAATGCAGGCTTTATAAGAAAGATAATTTATCAGTAACAAATATAATTCTGCGTGAACACTTCCTAAAAAAAAATATCAGGAAAGCTGCCTTTATCCAGATCAAATATACCAAAACAAGTTTTACACAAATTAACATTAATCGGTTATCTTGATATGTTCTTGAGAGAAATGAAAAGAAATGTCATTTATGGTTTGTTAAGCTGTTTTCATAGTAAGTTCAAATTTTGTTTTTTCATTGTTTAATTGTAGATATAAAAGAAAAAAACCCCTTTAGTTTTAATTCCTACCACTAAGAACGCTGTGATATAATTCTAGCCTCAGTTGATACACTAAAATGTGATACTCACTCAAATGATAAGAGGATTTCAAAAGTTCTCAAACGCGGTAGACAATAATATTGTATGACTGGTTTATTCTACACGTCCCATGTGCTATGATATCAAGAAAGGATTGTGTAAAAAGCACGTGAAAATATAATACCTTATCTTTTCAGTTGTACGGCGCTGAACTAAAGCAGGACGATGTGGTACAGGCGTATCATCAACAGAGGTCGACAACATATAAGTACTTCCTTCGATACTACCAGACTACCGCTAGATGGCTACGAATGTTAGGGTAGGTGGCGCCACAGACCAGGTGGGTTCGCAGGATGCATGATCAACCTACATCCTGCAACACCGTCCAACACCATCTGCAATTAACAATTCTATTATTCTTTCCAAATGAAAATGCAAATATAAATGGCTCGAAAAGCACTGCATCCGTAGGTCCATAGATTTTCTGAAGCGTAAACGGATTAAATGGCCCCCAGTTAATTCGTGGAATTGACCTGTGCAACAAAAAATATGCACTTTCATCTAAAACGAATGATAACATTGATAATTGCAGATGCGTTAAGAGACGCCGAGCGTGCTGGAGGCTGCACAAATGATATACATTGGTGGCGCTGTTAAAATCTTGGGCTAAAAAGAGAAAAATAGGTTCAGCTATTTAAAAAAAAGATGATGGACAACAACTCTCAAGTACTGATGCAAGTGATGGGACCTTCTTTCTCTACATCGCTTTTTCCTAGGAAAAGGAAATAGTTAATTCACCGTGAAGGGGGGAGATATAAGAACAAGCATTTTCTTCATCTTGAAATGTAGGGGGAGGCCACTCATGCGGCAATATAACGTGAACCTACTGTAACTGTAAATTAGATACTAACATAAATGTTCAATTATCTGGATATAAATTAAAAACTCTACTTAACATAAAATAATCATTAGCATAAGTGAACATCTATTCGTTACCTTAAAAACGGGTTATCGAGCAGCAAGTATTATACTAATATGGAAAAACAAATCATGGAAGAACAAACGTGATCTTCTTAGACATGTATAAAACATGTAAAAAATATTTTCTCTTAAAACATATTTTACAATAATTACATCAACTTTTATCATCGACTCTCTCTTCTGCCTGTTTTTCTTCAGCTAATCTCTTTTTCTTTTTCGCAGTCTTCATATGTTTCATACCATGTATATGCGCATTCCATTGATGTTCTCCAATGAAAATCCTCTCGCATACCTGTAATATAAATATATAATAATATTAATCAATGGAACTATACTTTCACTCAGAAGTCATAAGAATCAAATCAGTTAGGTGTTCAATGACTTTTGTTCAGTAGTGTATATTTAAAAATAAAACATTTGGAATTGAAATTTACATCGCAATAATGTGATTCTTCGTTGCTACTGTCGGTAAGTTTCTGATCTTCGATGGTTTCATTCAAAGGCTTTTGCTCAGGTTTCTTTCCCCTTAGCACAGCTTCTAATATCGCCACGGCTGGCTCATACACGCAACTGTCCCATCGATCTACATGCGTGCAATCTAGTAAATAAATTGGTGGTACCTGTAAATATTAATCACACAATACTTGTAATTTATTTGAAACATAAAACAGATAAACTTACAGAAATAATAAGTATGATAAATGCAGTTGCTTCTCCAATAGAATAGGCTACCAAAGTGGGACCACTTATTTTCTTGTCACCCTGCATGTAATATGACATGGTTAATTTCATATTTCATACCTGTCTATCTTTGCGACGTGCTAAACGATTCATGACCCATTTCTGTTGCTTTTTTGCATATCTTTTCGTAACTAGATTCAGCTCTTCGATGCCTTTTTCCAGCAATTGTTGACCCTAAAATAGAAAACGTAATTAGTAACAATTTATATTGCTATATTAATTAAAATGATATATATTTTATATTTTCTGTCTGTGAACATTACATATAAATTAATATAATATAAATTTTAGTATTTTCAATACAATTTAGACGCTAAATGTTAATTCCGTAGTCTATTCTCTAATCCAGTATCTAAACTATGTTTATACAAATTTTCAAGTGAATCAACATTTGTTTTATTTCCCTATATTAGTAAGATGTCGTGCACGACAAGATCGGCTGCAGCTACGATAACCGAACTGCATCGCGATGCAGCTGCAGCTGCAGTAAACGTGACGACGTTGCAGTTGGCCGCTTCTGCTCACCTTTTTCTCTCGCCTCTCTTCCTCGGGTAGCACGAGGTAAGCGTGAAACTCTTTGAAGCCGATGCTCTGGAAGATGCCCGTCGTGTAATCGGCTGACCTGGAATGTAAACATTCGCCGATTCATGTCTGTAGCTTCTCTTCAATCTTCACGTTCGATGATCGTTCATTCCACGTCGTAAAATTTCTCTCGCCTTTCATTTACTCGTTTATCTCCCAGTTTTTGCAACTACTTGTGCTGCTAATTAATCAGCAGTCGAGTATAAGTAATCAATTAGAAAAAATGTTGTGTGGAACCGCTATGCTCAAAAAGTAGGAAAGAATTCCCTAATGGCCACCTAAATGGCACCTCATTAATTTCTTTGTTATTGCTGACTATAACCAATATCTTATAACACCCCTTCATTAATTTCTTTAGGTTTGTCATTTCATAACGACATTGGTACCGAAGGTACCTTCGCCACGCGATATCGGTGCTGGATCTTCAATATCTTAATTTTTATTACTACCATTCGCAAAAAAATGTCAGTTTAGTTCTCTATTTTTATAACCTGATTTGGAAAACAATCATATTATCATACTTGGCGGTAGTATCGAAAGGGTTAAATGGTATCACACGAGCATGCTCGAGTCCTCGAGTCTAATTCTCGAGTGTCGATCGTGTCTCCGCAAGGAAAGGAAGACTGCATTTTGCAGGCTCGCCTTCTTATCATGGCGGGTAGTGATAGCAAACGAGGCGAGGTCGAGCTTACGTGGCGGGAAAAGTTGTCGCAGCCACGACTCACTTGTTCGTACACGTGTCAATACCAAATATGTACCTGTAAATGAGCTGTTCAGAAATCAAACTGATCAATACCAATTTTTAATAAATTTCTTCGTTTCATCATCTGGTACACGAATGATATTTCTTTTAAATCGCTTAATATTATGTGGACTTCTATGGTCATTATTGAGTTATTATAAATTATTAATAACATACTACTTCTACTGTATTACATTAATTCCTACAAATTGCATTTCATTTCAAAATTCTCTATAATATATTTTGATAGTTTATATGTATATATATAAATTATGAAAAGGTGCTTCACTATTAGTAAACTATTATATGTAAATTACATGTAAATTTCGTGGGAACAATTTCTAATTTCTGTAGTTTAACTACTTTAGCTTTATTTGTGAAAAATTTTTAATTATTACATGCATTTTGTCATGTCATTTCAATAGCTATGTGTACTTTGTACAAAGCCTGCTCTTTATACAACTATGAACAATTACTTCTTCTTAAGTATGACATCTTCTTTGTTTTGAGATACCGGAAGTCATCTCTTACAGATGGTTTCTTTATTCTTCAATTAATTTTTTTTTCAATTGTATACCGTTTTTACAACAAAGTTGAGACATTGTATCATTTTCTGTACTTTGTACATTGTATGCAAATGAAATACCTGGCACCTGTGAAGTATTGTTAATAAGCTGAAGTTCACCTGTTCGTTACAAGGAAGATCTAATAATGAGCGGAGTTACAAAAGCGTAGTCATCCAAATATCATCTCACAGAATGAAATAAATTTTATATTTTTGTTCATGTCGTTGAGGTCAGGTTTGGTTTTTCTTACCGCAAATTTCTATTTTTAGAGGGAACTTGAAGAATAGAACGACACTTTTTATTGCAAAGTGATTCGCTATTTTATTTTTACGCGATCAACATTTGGCTGACGGTCAACAAAGTCTACGCTCTTGGGTAACCAACAGGATGTGTCTTCATATCGTTTTCTATTATCACGCCACGCAATATAGTCTGACAAGAATTTCTACTATCTTTTCTAACGCTAGAAATACAAAAATATATTCAGCAAGAAAATTGATGATACCATTAGGAAAATAAAACAGGAAGACACCTTCTTTTCTTGGAAATTCATTATTCTTCTAACTAACAAGTGTCACTAATAAAGAAAATTCTTATACAAAAATAACATATTCTAAAAATAAAATGAATTTTTGGAAGAATTTTGAATTTCATCTGGAAGAGAATCAATGTTTATAAATTTAAACACACTTCTTAGTATACATTTTAGAAACTGAAAAGTTATAATAAAAGATTATAACAATTTGATAAAACAGTCTACGCGTCGCAACTTAACAACCTAATTATCTCTAATTATCCTATGATTCAAAAGAATAATCATTATTAACGAACAGTAGTTAAAGTGCTGATTTCACCACAATACAATTGACATAAATTGTAGGTACGGCAACATTCTTGTAGTCAAAATGACAATTCAAATGTCAGTGGCAAGCATGGTGATAATGATAGCACCAATAATTAAGATAAGACACGAGTGACAGTAATTATTATCAAGAATACGTAATTTTTTTTACTGCTGTTGCTAGGCAGTTCTTCATACCCGTCAAATATGATTGCTGTTAGATATGGTTCTTACATGTTTTCATGAAATAACAATACTCAACAAATTATAATTTTTCTTCTTTCAAACATTCAATACGTGTTTCCTTAGATTTTGGAGATTGAATTGAAAAAAGAAAAAGAATAAATTGTTAACAAAGTTTCTAAAATTATTAATTGTACAAAATAATAACAAGCACGTATAGTGGAAAATTATGATTCGGTGTTTAATAGTATCGTAAAGGTTTCATATCTCGTAATCATACCACCGTGCTACTGCTCTCGTATTGGGATATTATATTAATCACACCTGCCTTCTGCAACTATAATGTTTCAGAATGTGACGTCACATCCGGCAGAAGTCGAGCAGGTCGAGCAGGCGAACGGGAGAATTTGCATAATACAAGACATGGTACTTGAAGAAATGTATGAATATTGGTGTACGTAAGTAGGAGAAAACGAAGGAGGACTATACACGAGGGAAAAAATGAAAAAACTTAATAATTATAACAAATATTATTATTGTAAGCATATTTTTCAACGGGCTGAATGGCAAAAAGGTTATCGGTGACTAGTAATGAAAATTAGATATTGGAATAATTAAGAAAGAATGATTAGAATTATTAAGAGAGATCGGCAGAAAAATATTATTTTGACAAATATTTGAATAATTAGATTAGAGATCTGAAATTCGAATTTTTTTTACAGCCCTATTTGTTATATTAATAATGAGAGATAGCAAATTGAAACTTGAAAATTAATTTCAAATTAATTGGCCCACAAATTTTTGAGCAAATTTGACCAATATCTCGAAGATAAGACTAACAAAAAATCCATAAATGCTTTATTAAATTATGATAACAAAAATATGAAATTCATGTGAAGGAAATGCTGTGCCCATGTTTGCATTTCGAAGTGTCGCCCACCTTTATCGATACAAGGCTGATATCGACAAAATATTGATTTTATTATAGAACAAATTTGGTCAAATATAAAAAGGGAAGTTGATATATATTTGTTTTAAAGTAAATCTGGTAGATTTGATATCGAATGCTTCAAGAGCAGCGATTACTTTCGAAGTTATTAAAGGCTGATAATGATATCTTGCGCACTACGAGGAAAAGCCGTATGAAAACAGGAAAATTGTTACAATGTAAAGAATATCTGTAGGCAGTAACAATAATAATGATAAAAAAGTTCAATATGCTGTTATCAATCACTTGATAGAGTATCCACTGTATTCAATTCATTTATAATATAACAGATATATGAACTATGTGAAAAAAGATTAATTAATCGTAATCACATTTGTTTTCAATTATTTCTTGATTTTCCAATCATTTTTTAAATCAATTTAATGGTAGGTCCTCACTATGCAGAAAATTATGTCTAAAAATAATTCATCTAAAAATAATAATCTGTTGTTTAAGAAACAAGTGTCGAATTAAGTTAAAATAAATACTAAACTGAACACTCGTCCTGGGTAACTTAACCCAGACCTAACCCAAGCATATTAGTAACGTTTGAGTATTAAGATCTTTTTCCTAGAAAAGCATATCGTGCTTGGTACTGGTTCTCATAAACTTCTCCAGATATCAATGCAATTCATCTGAAACCTTCCCTCCTTTGATCCACGTTGCATAGCATGCGTTACACGTGACACGATAAAGTCGACTGCATATTGACTTGACCGTGAAATTTGTGTAAACACTGGCGCAATGGCGCCCCAGTAATTAGCGACAGTAATTAGCGATAATTGTCAGTACCGGTATTACGCATCGATCGCAAGATTGGAAACTCGGGAATGCCATTGGTCAATAGAACGAGGATTTATCACGTATGGAAGCGAGCAAGAAGTTAGAAAAATTTAAGGAAAAAAAGTAAAATCTATGAAAGGTAATAAATGGGAGTCAACGTGTTAAATTAATAATACTCCGTGTAAGCTTATGAATGTTCCGTTCTCAAAGGGTTAAATGAGCACAACAATCAATGTACTATATATCACTTGCATAACATTCTTTATGCTAAACCCTATGAAACTGGCAATGCGGAGGCAATCAAAACAATAATTAATAAACCCCATTCTCAAGCAATTTTATCGACTGCATTTTTTCTTGATGCAATTGCTGCTGATATAATGCATCGTGGTTAATCAAACTGATATCTGGCCTTATCACGATACGTGTTTCTTCTAACGGTACTTGACTGTTGCGTTTCTCGTGAAACGGAAAAGGCACCGACAGACTGGAAATATTTAATGGCTGTTGTTGATTTGATTTTTGCACCGTAATTATTACGGTGAAATGGATTCCTTCGTAACAGATAGATAATTATTTTGTAACAGGGTGAAGTGTACATAACACGATTTCTAAGAAGATTATTAGAGATATTACACAACATTACTTTCATTTTCAAGTGAAAACAAATCTGGAACAGTGTAAAAGATGATCTTTGATGGCTTATTAAACAAATCATTTTTCTATCAAGAAAATGAATCATTCCAATAAAAACGAGCAAAAGTGTAATGAACTCGTCTTATCTGTAGAAAAATGGTAATATAACGCATTATTTTCTATATGTAAATGTAATAACATGGTTGAAGATACAAATCTTGTTGAAAATGAATTAGCTTCATATTTTACAAAGTAGAGTAGATATTTTTCTACAAATTGGTTCTGCATTCAAAACCATTCATAGACCTGCTTTTTTAACTTCAAATTGAAATATCTATATTAAAGATCCTAATATTCAAAAGAACTCTTCATCACACGCTTTCACAACAAATTAAAGGAATTTGCTGAACATTATAAGATAACATTATGTTCGAACATCGTGTCGAATTCAATGACATTCTGTCACATTTCACGATGTTCAGCTAATTCCAAGAATGAGGCCTCGTGAATGCGAGAAAAGTGAGAAAAATTTGAACACTTTGAAACGTTTCTTGCACATCTAATCTTGCATACGTACAAGATACGACAGAAGGGACGATAAGCAAAACATTTAACGCCAGCTACCTGATTCTTGTGGAATCTGATGACTCGATGAGAATTCTGCAAGTCGAACACGAGAAAACATCAAGTTATCGTTTACAAATAATGTGCAATTCCTTTAAAAAATTATATTTACCAATATAAATTGAGATTAAATTTAGATTAGATTAAATAATGATATTTATTAAAAAATAAAATGGTTAAAATATTTCAAAATAAAGTCCCCTAATTTTAAAATATTATTTCCACAAATAAACTATTTCATTTTTAATGCTCACAAATTAAAAATAAAATATGCTGTTTATTGTTTACCACTAAAAATAATATTTTTACCCTAACCCGTTTGAGAACCACTTTCTTATATCAGCTTCAAACTTCCTAGGTACTCAGATAATACGATTATCATTCTGTCGAGCTGACTTTTTTTTTTCTCATACACCGCTCCCGCAAAAGAACTGTTCACAACCACGAAGGCCGATACTTTTCCTCGCGACTGACTACTTCCTTTATTTTCTCTCAGACATCCGGTCGACGCGTTCGCGATTTCCGGAAGCGAGTAAGGCGAGAGGCGAGCGAGTTTCATTCACAAAGGCTTGGCTGGCATGATGCGTACAAATCGCGTGGATCACGTGCTCGTTATGCACACGTGAGTCCGGAATTTTGAAGTATGTTATACAGGGTGTCCGCGATTAACTGTCAAAGTCCTGTTATTTCATATCGATGGACACAAAAGAATTGTTTACGTGAAAGTTATATGGCACGAAGGGACAAATCAGCAAAAGATTTATAATATCTATCAACTCTACAAGCTTTTACTGCCAAATAAAATTTATATAATTATTGATCTACCTCGTGCTTCATAATAAATAAAAAAATTCTCATTTTTACGCGAATTGACTTGGAATTTCTTTCGAGTATCACGCGATCAATTCGTGAAATTTCGGTTTTAATTAAGTCATTGACAAGGCAGCAAAGTAAAAGGAAATTCTCTTAACAAGTATGACGAACAGTCTGCGGCTCTACGTTGACAACTCACTGATTAACATCTTCACTTAAGACTAACCGTCCGCATCAAGTCGTAAAACGTAATGAAAAAAAAGGAAAAAAGAAAAAGAAAGAAATGAAAAAGGGGTTTTCACGCAAGCAAGTTGGAACGGTCTGCCGAGCATGAAGCGGGAACTTAACAAAAACAAAAGAAAAACGAAGGATAAATCCTTGAACCGACAGACCGGCTCGCGTGATATAAAGCACTTACTGATATAACTCGTGCACTTACGTGTTGGACTTAATCCGCTGTTCGTTGTATCGTCGATGAAAGTCAAGCAGTTCCTGCACCAGACCGGTCTTCATCATGGCATCGACCCTACTTTCCAGCCGCTCTTCAAGGACTCTCTGCAAGAATTTCGACGAAAGAGGGCTCGAATTAATTAACAGCTGTGTCCACTGGCATCGCCTATTAACAGACATTCCTACGTCGACTATTTTTGTATTTAATATTAAGAGGAAGTATAGTAAGGATCAACATTTTAATCACCCCCTTTCAGACACTTAACGGGGAACAGTTTTTTTTATTGGAAAAAAAAAATGGGATTAAAATTTAAACCACATCGTTACGAACTTACGGTCATTGCCACTGAACTGTTCTGTGTTGCAAAAAGTGAGGAGTCATAGATACATACACAGTGAACATTAGGTTACGGACTTACACTATCATTTATATAACATTATGTTCATTATATTTAATTTACGCCAACAATAGAAAAAGGAATACAAATATCATGTGAAAGAAACTTAAGTGCCTATAAATGGCACAATGGGTTCCAAGATAATTTTGATAAGAATGTAAAAATATCTAATTTGGCTTAGATATTTTTAGAAATAGATTAATTTTAATTGAACAAATTATATACAAGAGAAAATTTCATTAATTTTCCTGTAGAAAAAGATACCGGTCTGTTCAAAAATTAAAGCTCCTAACTATAGACGAAAAGAGATAGCATGAGGAGGCAATCACTACTACGTGTCATTAAGAAAGATTTCGATATCAATGAATCGTGTGAGTGACGAGACAATGACGAAGGCTGGTCCGTGCCATTTGAAAAAAAAGAATGGCAATCGTCCATGGTGGCCTCCAACGGGTTTTGAAACTAATCTTCTCTATCTTCTTCCTCTTTCTCGCTCCTTTCCGTTTGTTATGTGCTCGCTAATAGCCAAAACGCTTTAGAGTGCCGTGTCCTCGAAATCGTGGTCATGCAAAATCTCTGAATGATTAGGCATGTCGTATCGAAGGCGATAAAACCGTTTCGACGTGACTTGGTTCCCAAGTGCCCGTTAGAAGTGTTAGAAACTAACACGAAAAGAAAGAAAACGTGTCATTCACCGAAATATCTGTCCGAGCACGGTGTTAACATACGAAAAATACCTACTACACGGTGGGCAAGACCGTCAAATATAAGGATAAAAGTTGTAAAATAATATCAATAATATCATACCAATAGATCAATTTTGTAAAATAATGTGAAAACAATAAAATTTCTAAATTTTATATAAGTTATTTATAAAATTCGATCAAGATATCACCCCTACCTCCAAATGAGAGCTTCAAAGCTTAACAAACGTTCCGTGTAAAAAATAGGAGTTGAATATTAATTCTACCCCTTTCCACGTTTAACAACTTTATAATTGTGCCAGTCCATGATAATTAAAAGCATTTTATCGCTACGAAAATGGAAGTAATAAAAAGATCATAAAATAACGGACTCGTCTGAAATTAAATACCCAAATTGATCATAAATTCGTTATCAGATCGTGTCTTGCATATTTCCAAAATTTATGACAATTAGATTACCTACTGATATTTCCTTTAGCTATATATATACACATCGATTTCCTTTTTGCTAATGATTTCGAAAGGTACAGTTACGTGATTAGAAATTCCGATAAGGCAGGTAAATTGAACTTGTAAAAACGTTAGAAGGTAACAAGGCGAGGGTTTCATGGAATGTAGAAAGTGTATGTCTAAACGTTAGCACTGTAGTGTCGAAGGCAAACAGAAGTTCATTCCCTTTGCTTCTTCCCTTCTTCCATTTTTCTTTGACCCTAAATTCTAGGGTCTAGCATTCCAACTAATAATTTGCGGCGATATTTCGACTTCGTGATAGAATTTCGGGGATTTTGGAAGGCAATTACACGGAAAGGCTGCGAATTTATTTACCAACCTAATATCATGATAGCACGGAGTTAGGAAAAAATATTTCATCGAGAAATCGTCAAGTGTAACGAGGTAAGCACGCGAAACAGTTCTTTTAATCGACGGCAAAGTCGTTCTCACGCTCGTTCACGGCTAAAATGCGACCTCCGCAACCCGTTTCGGCCGCGTTCGCTTTAAACCGTATTTAAATGCCGGCGACTTGCACACGTGCGCCTCCACGGTTCATTCATGGGCGGCAGCCGCGTCAATGACGCAAGATCCAACTCGAGTCGGTATTTGATGACCACAGCGTACACTAGTCGAAACGTGACTCAACTACGTTTCGCTAAAGCTAATTCAGAAAGGATTGTACACTCTCGAGCATACTAGCCTTTCCTAGAGAAAGAAGAAGTTATAGGGGATATATGTAACTCTGTAAAAACATTCTGACATTATTTGGATGGAAATTGATTTACCCTTTATCCGAAATCTTTCATCGCATCTCACCTGAGAATAAATAAGAAGGAGAATGCTTAATTGCAATTAAGATACAACGATAATCATGCCAATCAGTGTGCACGCAAAGGGCAACTGATGGGTAAGAAGAGTAACGAAGGGGAGAGAGATTATCGCTACGCTTTCACGAAAATTTGTAGGTGTCCGATGAATTTGACGCTGATATGGATAATAATGCTCGACTTGAAGGCAAAGTACTGTTGATGGGTTCGATTCCGCTTCCGATTAACCTTTCGACGATGCCAGAGTAAATTGCCCCTTATGGACGATGACTTAATCTCGTATTATGCAAAGAAAGCCAACTGAGAGATTCTTGATTATTGAGAGATTCTTCTAATTAAAAATTCAATTTAATACAAAATTCCTTCAAGCACCATTTTATCAAATAATTCTCTAAACTCTGATGTTTAGTTCAAAGATCCGCGATGTTGCCGAGATTTCCGTAATCCGAAGAAGGGTTAAAATAATCCAGAACGGAATAACCTCCCGCGATTCTCGCGCGTCACTGCTCCCTTCCTTCCGTACTTGTGTAACTGACGTCTCGAAGAAACATACTACCGAGGTTGTTAAAATAAAACCCGGTAGCAGGTCGATCAATTCTAGCTACCCCGTCAAGAAAATGGCAGTATCTTATCCAAAAATAACCAATGTACGATCGGGCAGAACCGGAAACCGCGTAAATATTACACAATGTAGAACGGGATACTGAGGAGGATCGTCCCGATCGAGATCGTGTGTCGTCGAGAAGACGAATAGGAGGACAACGTCGACGAATGAATTCTTCACGGTGGCTGTCGAGGCGCGGAGGCACGCGGTTTACGTAACGAAGACGACCAAGTCCTCCGGTTTCACCGTGGCTGACAGAAAGCAAAGGAACAGAGAGCTGAAACTAGAAAGCCTCGGTTTGCCTCGTTGCCGACCAAATAGGGCCAAGGTCCCTCCAGAAGAAATAGAAGTGGACGACGCGGAGGAATGTGAGCACGTGCGAATTTTCGCGACCCTGTTCGACAGCCAGTTTGATTCTAACGTTAACATTAATATTAGGAATAATGGCGAGCATGCCACCGTCGATTCGTAACGTGAAACTTTTAGCCAAACGAACGAAACCAGACGCGTCAGAGGTTCTATGCTAGCTACCTTTCCATCGTGGATATGTGTCAGAACGAACGAATGTCAAGGTAGCACGTGTAATAACAGCAGTAGGTAATTATTTATGATTGATGATTATTATCAAAGAACGGAAAATTGCATTGAATGGTGTACTCGCGAGAAGATAACAATAGTTTACGTCGCTGGGATGTTGTATGGAAAATGGTAACCTCGGTTAGACAATTTTATATATTAAGAAATTAATGTACAGAACTAATCAAAGAGATGATTTTATTTCCTACACTTTATATATTCTAACTATGTTATTATACATTCATTTCATAATGTAATAATATTTACGTGTGTTTGATAAAAAATAAAAAATCCATAGAATTCAAAGATCTTTTGTTCAATGCACCAGACCACACCTTGATCTAGCTATTAACAAAATAGAAAAAGTGATAAATCCTATGGCGAGCCATTTCCATACCGTGGTATTTCGTTGATTAAATGCGTTCAAGATAAATTTAGAATTTATCGCGTAGACCCAAAACGTACACAGCCGAGTATTTTTTGCGAATCAAAAACGTCTGAACCGATCTTTCCTCGATTCAATGGTCCCGTCTGAAGGTGAAAAAGTCAACGTCTCGGTTAGTTCTGAGTTGGTAAACACGTATGCGTACGTTTTTCACATGCACACGTACCTTCCACGCGCGTGGGTGTGAACATTCGAATTCTTCTTCTGGCATCCAGACAACTCCGTCTTTCGCAGAAATCACGTGTTTGATGCCCGAGCACGATAACAAATCGACCGTGACATTATCACTTTCATACAATCACACGGATGATTTTTAATTACTGAAACTATGAAACGCATAAACGAGAGGAAAAAAATTAATTAAAACCATGATAGAAAAAACTGATTGAATTTTAACGCGCAAATTAAACTGTATACGTTTCAGATTAAGCGAATTTAAAGCACGCCTTTAAACACGATCGTTTTAAACGTAAAAATAAAGTGGAAAGCAAATATTATGTATTTTTTGCTGTAATATGGAATTTATTTTAATTAATGGAGGCCTAAGTTTTATAGTATCAGCAATAATATAAGTAACAATCACAGGATTATTTATTAAAATTTAAGAGCAACATTTTTCGACCAAAGTAATCATAATTTGAATCACTATTTTGCAAGAAAATATAAAACAAGGCTGCAAGTTTACTTGCCAATCTAATATTATTAATATTGGAGTATTTATGAAAAAAACGATTCTAAAAATCAGGAAACGCAGAAGCTCAAAATAAAATCGACACGAACCGTTTCACGTGCATAGCTGAATTTTTCTAAGGGCTAACGTGTTGCGGTGTGTAATTTACAGAAATGATTTTCGTGGAAAACCAGGGCATGCCCACGGCGACGGCGTCGCTTTCGTGAGAAAGTACTCGCATCGATTCTCAGGCTGGCAAAAATAGATAGCTAAAGGGAGAGAATAAAAGAGATACAAACAAACTACAACAAAAAATTGCCGACCATCTCGAGAGCCTTTCGGGATTCGATGAACACTTGAAACGCTCACAGACTAAATTCTTGCACTAATGACACGTTTTCGACTTGTATCGTGCAGTAAATTCGATTCCTTCGAGTGCAACTTCGTCTAAGATCGTCTACCGTAAAATTAATTAAGAAATTCGAATTTGATCTGCAAAAGCAATGAACGGGTTATCGGGAAATGAAAGGTCGGAATGAAAACAAGTGGTTCGCGCGGTTCCATCAGTCGATAGGAATCTCTGTTAACAAAGACGAGACTGAGGGTTCCTAATGGCGTCCAGGCGAAATAGAATGAGAGGTATGCACTCGGGGAGCTTACCATGGGAATGCTAAGCCGCATTCTCATCGATGTATGCTGGCCTGGTTCTCTATTTTCGGCGGCAGCTCGCCACGAACCCGCTGGTCACGATTCCTCGATCAAAGGGGCGTTGCAGATACCACTATAAATTTGTGCACATGCATCCATGCAATTCGAGAACCCACTTCGAGCCAAGCTTGACATCATACTTTCTTCGATTTTCATTTGAAACCAGTACACTTATCAGCTGGAGCTTTCAGAAATTATTCTACATCTTTGACTCGATTGTTGAAGATAAATAGTATTGGCAAATTTTAAATTAACTTGAATTTGTGCATTCCAATGTTTGAAAGGTTGCGAACCACTGCCAAAACATGTTGAATACCATAGGGGTTATCGTCATTGCCGAAATTGATTAGATCGCTTGTAATCCTAAAACGATGATAGGTATTCGTGAAAAATAAGGCATGAATTGCACCATGTAAGCTCATGCATTTCTGTGCATCGGTTCATTAGCAAAGTGCAATTGCACTTTTGCATATTTTTGAATGCACTAATTGAAACTACCTAAATATCTTCTAAATATCAAATTTTAGATTATTTTATAATTTATCATTTTTTAAAGCATTATTAGTTGCACGCACCCTGTTTAAATATTTTATATTCCCAGATGTTGCAATAATATTTTATATTTAAAATATTTAAAAAACACCATTACAACAATATTCACTGTATTTTGTATTTTACACTAAACTCACTGTTCAATATACGATCACTTTCAAATTAAAAGAGCATCCACTATAATACTCGAATATGAATTAAAATATACTGCGAATAATGATAAAATTAAAAGGTAAATTTTGAATAACTTGAGTATTCTCTTATCGCGAATCAAAGTTCTGCCGATTCGAGTATTGGTTCAGACATCTCGAAATCCGATTCGATTCCGTCAGCATTTCCGTGGCGGCTGTTCGATCGCAAGAAAGACATTTTGCTGTCATGCGTAATCCTTTACCTGTCACCGATATGATAATCGTACAACGGTACACTGTAAATTAACTCACCGCATACGTTTCGACATAACAGGTTATCGTTACAATGCGAAATACACGGAGATTAAGAATTTTGCCTTTCTTTAACAATTTACCAACTTGATACCGTTTAATTTTTTCTGGGATTTCGTGGAAGTAATAGTCATTCGAGTACACAAACAATAAACTTTATATCCTGAGTAAGATTACTACTGTTTATAAATTACGTTATCATATTGAACTTACTAATATTACATTTTCTACTTACATTTAATAATTCCTCTTTTAATTTTTTTCAAATTTTAAAACAATCTATAAAATAAGAATTTATTTATAAAAAAGCAATAGACGAAAAAAAAAGAAAAGAGAAGCGTTTATCAGAAAGAAATCAAGAATTAATTTTGAAAAGCGTCGACCAAAGAAATCTAACCCTTTCGAAACTGGCGTCAGGCTACGCCATTGTCGATTTTTAATTCCTTCCTGGAATTTTATTGCTTGCATTTCCTACGCACGGATCTAACGACCACGATAGTTTTAACCAGCATGGCACGCATGGCATTTCCGACAACTTATACCGTCACGGATGAAACGGGGGTCGAATGAAAGAAGAGATTTTGCAGCCGGGACGAGGAACTTTTATTTGGACCGAATTCGGAGTCACCAGCTTGCGAAAACGAATGCGCCATCGGACGTATCGTGAGAACGAATGAGAGATTTATTGATCCTTCCTCTGTTACTTTTTCTCCCCACTTGTCCCTTTCTTCTTTCTCTACTTCAGAAATGACACATCCAGCACCCGGATATTCGATATGTTTTGCATTTTACAAATAAGCCAAGGGAAATTTGCTATTTATAAAAATAAATAAATTCAATACTAAACAAAAAAAAAACAAATGAAATTATTGTAAAATTTAATGACAGGTGCTGTAAAGACCAACCTCCACAGCCCCGAAACTAGGAAATTATCAAGAGGATACTGTATTACAACGTTTGCCTGTCCTTCACCGGAGATTCGATAGAAGTGAAGCACTAAGGTAGTTATCTCCATTAGTAGCTAAAAGCTTTAATGGAGACGTCTGATCGAAAGTAACAGATTCATGAACAACCAAGAAACAACATCGGTCGTAGCCCTTATAATTGCTTTATTAATAGCAACATGGACCCTGTTAAGAGTCCGTACGAGCTGTGACCGAGTCGCCGTGGGAGGGTGATCTAATTTTACAAGACGCGATCCTCGATGAATTTCGGCTTGGTTCGCATAGAATCAGCCGAGCGAAACGACCGCTCACGGAATCTTCTGTTCCACAATCGACTGACACATTAGGTTTCCCTATCGTTCACTTCCCGGATCTTGAGGTACGACCACGAACTCGACCGTCCTAGCTTCCGGGATAATTTTCACGAAACCGCGATAAACTGCATGCACGAAAGACTGCTGGTCCAAAGTTCATTTGTCGCTGGTCAGGAGATGAATCGGTCAAATGAAAGACTTTGGACCATTCAAATGAATTCTTGGAATCATTCTGTCATATCAATGAATGAACGGGAGGGAATTAAATCTTTTCGTACAGTCAATTAGAAAAGTATTTTAAGCCTTGTATCTCGAACTCAGAGATTTTTTGTCAACATTTTCACTTTCTTTTAATATGTTAAAAACTATTCAATTTCTGTTAATATTTTTCCTGTGTCCAGGAAAAGGCAAAAATCCAATTTTGTGGGGTGATTTCACTACAGCTAAAAAACTAATACGTATGTATTATTTTTAGTCATTCTTGGAACTTGCAAATTTTCAACATAGTCGAAATCTGACCATTCGAGTTTTTTTCTCTTAAGAGGCATTCCTTAATTTAAGATTAAGGAAACTCGTATGTGAAATAAAAATCTTTCTCCGTCGTTTTCATGTAGTTAGATTTTTTTAAAGCTTATTTTACATTCTCGCTAACCACTTTACTACCATTTCCCTTGAATGCTGTAATTTATTTGTCACAACAGCAGTCGTGTTTGACAAGGAATTAATGACAAAAACACATGATCGTTCAGCAGATTTTCTGCTGGTGACACAATCATCGGGGAGAAATTTAATCTATTTTTCTCCAGCGTTGCTGAGGAAGAAAGCTCACATATAAGAGTAATCTGTACCAAATGAAATCGCTAAAAGGGGGACGAGGAAATGATCCAACGTATTTTTTTTTGATCGCGAAAAGTTTTCTGCGTGGCGAGCCAAGCGAAAAATTATGATCAAAGCGTGCGTAATGGGTCGCGAATGTGGAAGATAAATCAGCACGGAAGTATTTGAATAGCGATCATCGTTTAACTTACACCGCTCATCTCTCTGCTCTTTCTGTAGTTTGAAAAATAAATGTGCGACGGCTAGAAGACTGAAATCAGCTCGTGTCACATCGTCACACCGTTCGCGTATTTTTAACTTCTCAAAGGCTAATCGGTATGTTTTATACATAAGTTCTTTTTCGACAGAAATACGATTAGTGAAAGTGAACATAATGTCTCTGCAAGTGTAATGTGACAGGAATAAAGTACTGTTGAAGTGTGTTTTCACGTCATAATAAATCGTGACTTTTAACGTCATTTTTAACGTTTGAATAAGCTCGCTCAATTTCGAAACACAAATGCCACTGAAATGGCGGGCTTAATCGATAACGTTATTGCCGTTCATCTTGTTCAGCGCAACAACTTAATCGAGCTTGCAACACGCATTTTCCGATCGACTGCACGTGTACTTAACGGAGCATATTAGTAGGCACTTTGTCTGGTAAAATGCTCACGTGTGCCGGCATAGTGTGACAAATACCCGGTGTCGTTGAAATAAAACCGGTAGTTTGCAAAAGCGTGACGTCCCCGGCAGGAAGTGACAACATATCCTCAGCGCGTATCGCAGAAGCAAGTGAACATGTACACCGTGCGACAGGTGGCATTCACATGGTGTGATACCGTGGATTTTATTTTACACCCAAACGTCAAGACGATTAAAGTTTCTTTTCTCCTTTTCAATTATGCTATGCATTATACAGTGCATACCGAAAGCACCTTATTTCCTAACTAAAATGCAATAAACTAACCTAAGCTAACCCCTTCTGGGATTATTATGCAGCAATTCATGTACCGATACAAGATACGTCCACATCCCCAAGCTGAAGCCCCACTTTTAACAGCGTTAAATAACCTGTTCTCGGTTCAATTGCGAATCCCAACCTGTTACAGGTTGTATGAAATCTTACATCAGCAACAAATCCCGAACATCGAATTTGCCTAACCCAGACGGTGCTTATCAGTCAACTTCAATGAAGTATCGCTAAAGTATGGAGAAACCTTCTCGTCATGAGCAGCGATCAACGATAAGGGCTGAGTTACATTGGTAGAGTAGCCTAGAGCTGAATAGTCTTCTTATTTTTCTATCTTCAGGCTACTATCATTTGCTCTACCAATGTAAGGTAGGTCCAACTGGTGGAAAAGTCCACTTTATGTAACTACCATCCACGGTTAGGCAAGTGAGTGATAGATTAGAACAAGATTCTACAGTGTAATGGTAATTCTACCGCTCGTGTTCGTTTCTATGTATCAATATTAGCTACTTCGTCACTTATTCCATCAATGGAACCCAGACTCAAGTTCTTCTCCAGGGAGTCCAGCATTCGCAGGAAGTGACGACACATCCTCGGCATTTGTCCCAGGAACCAATGAACGTGTGCAGCAAAATAGCAGCTGTCGTCCAAGTGGTATTCCCTTGTTGGTATCAAAGTTGCGATTCTCTTTGCGTGCGATCGCACGCACGCAAGAAACTACGGGGCCAGGAAGGAACGAGAGAGGCGAGCAAACAGAATCTCGAGGAGGGTAGGAGTAGGGAATGGGAAAAGAACACGGGAGCGTGAAACACGAAGGGAAAGGATGATGATGATGATGATGATGAAGAAGAAGAAGAAGAAGAACTATTGAAGAAAAGAAGAGACAAAAGAAGGAGAAAGAGGCGGTGGTTGTAGTCGGTATGGTGGTATCGCCAGATGCGCGGCACATTTTAATTAACGTCCAGACATCCTCCGAGACGGGTGACCCCGAACTCAGGGCCATCCGATGACCCTTTTCCCAGCTATCTCTCTGTCTCTGTCTTTCTCTCTCTTGTTCTCGAGCTTCTGAGTCCTGGGGAACGGATAACAGGAAGCGGTCTCCCCCTTTTCGCCTCGAAGAATAAGATCCGGCGGGCTGGCTTCGCGATAATACCGTGATAACTTTTAACGCGTCTCTTCCTGAACGCGAATGTCGAATGTCAAACGATGCTGTTTAACGAATTGAACTGAATGTATTCGAATGGGCCAATTGACATTTTGACATTGCGAGGTATGTACACACAAGAGGACGATGTTGTTTGCATTGAAATCAAACGATTGCTTTCAAGCATAACAAGACAGTATATGCTTTTGTTTAAAAAAAGACATGCAAATAAATACACTTTCTATTTCAAATGAAACTGCATATTTCTCTACGTTTTGTGTAAAAGAGTATTAGAGTACCGTGTCAAAATATATTTTACTTTTAAGCCTAGTGTTCTTTAGATAAAGAATACAATATGTTAATAATTAACAAGATAACGGGGCACAGTTTGTTTCGAAGTAAATGCGTTCAAATTGGAGTAACATGTTTAGTAACCTGAGGAAACACAGTATTATCAAGCATTTTTGCGGTAAACGCTTGCACAACGAAGCGAGCGATAAATATGAGTAAACATGATACATACGTCGTGTGAGGAAATATGAAATATGCTGAAACTAAATTCATGTGCAAAAATAAATCGCTAATCGTTACTTCGAATGTCACTACTCTAAACAATATTTACGCTTACACTACTGAAAGTGTAGTACGTGTTATACATAGGGAACCTGTCCTCCCTCAAATATAGACTAACCCCACCACCTACCCTCCATAAAAAATTATTAAAATAGGTAAAAAGACGAAGTATTCTTTAGTACATAAGAAGAAATAAATATAACAGCAAGTGCAAAGTTTAAATTGCTAAATGATACGGTTGCATTCTGAATAACTACAATTACGTCTATTTTCACAGTAGAATTTAACGTGTTAACTAAAGAAAAAGAGTACGTCCGTCCCTGTGATTGTACGACGTCGTAGTTGCACGTTGGATTACGCTGTCGGCGAGTCATTCATAAAAATAACGCAACCGGCGCACGCAGGTTACTACTGCTACGAGGCGCATTCAGAGCTCGTCACGGTCGTACTACGATGCAAGTACGTTGACGTAAAACGTACTCGCACACGTACGAGATCGTAAAGAAACGACACGAGGATACATTCGCGTGGCTATTGTACAGCTAGGTGAGCGTAACGTGGCACGAAAAAATGGAAGACGAGAAAGTAGAGTTGATACAGCTCGAATCAGACCGAACTAGAGCACTGCTGACACGATGACAAAACTTCTAAACACTTTTCTACATCTTCCAACACTCATTATGCGTTTTCTAAAAGGTTTCGTGGAATGATTACGAAGTTACGCTCTTTTCCTTAATTTCTGAGAAAATTTGTTTAAAAAAATAAAAAATATTTATATTCTGTAATGTAAAATATAGCTTGTGTGATGGAATGCCAACAGTGGTTCATTCATTTATTTTGTGACTTGAAAAAGATAATCTGTATGCGACTTTTCATAAGTATTTCTTTTCAAAAAATAGTCTGATTTATCTCATAGTAATACTACTGATTAATAGTTGTTCTTCATAAACGTATGGAATAAACGTTGATTTAGGTTTACTGTTGAATATAAGTAGCTTCATATTAAGTGCAGATTTTATATTAAATAATTTAGTAATTGTGTGTAAATTTTACCGGTCAACAATGAAACACGTCCATCTATTAAGCACATTTTTCAGCTAATCCCTTTAGTCACCCGAATCCCATGTTACCCAAATAAAAGATTATCCTATATATCTATCACCTTCCTAAATCACTTCCTTAAATCTTCACCCTAATTCATGAATTTATACTCTAGAAGATCCAACACGTGGCTCTCTGAACAAAGAAAGAAAAAATCTCCAATTACACTGTTCAATAAATTTTGCAATTTCTTTTAAATAAACATTTTTATAAAGAAAATGATTAAACTCTAAAAATACAGATATACATATAGTAACTTCAAAATTACATGGCATTATAGAGGGTCAAGAATGATTATAATAATTACTGTCATTAATGGAATCGAAGTGACATTTCAAAATTTTCTTCTTTCATTTTCCAATTATTGGACCAAACATAATTCCTATCACCGATTATCGATAACGCCCTATGGCAGCCAATGTGTTAATGACGTATCACGATTCTATCGGAGGCAGCGTTAAAGGCCAATAACGGGAAAAACAAATCAGTATCACCTCTCACTCTCCAGCGATGGTGGTGTGCGTGAATGGTCGCGGATAACCGTTGGAAGGAAGGTCTTTCCAACAGGACAGAAAAATCCTGCATTCCAGTGCGGCTGTTCGCGAAACGCAACCAGCGATCCGTGGACGAACGGCGTTAGTCGTGCTCCGTTACTTAACGACTGTCTCTTTCAGGGAAAGTTACAGAGTTTTGCCTCAACGCTTGTCTAAGATGAATAGGGCAAAAGGAATCGGTTCTCGGACCCTGATGGCCTGTTCGAAACCAAAAATCTATTGCGATTTCTATTTCCATTTCACCTACATAAATATCGAAGAAATAGACAACTGCTTTAACAGAGCAAAATAATTGTTTTACAATAATCATAAACTGCTATCAATTTGTCAGTTGAACTTCTGTGATTATATCTAAGTTCTAAGTCTATCTGTTCTCTATACAAATTCCACAACGATAAGCGAACTAAAATTACCACGACGGTATTTCATCTAACAGCGAATGAGAAGTGGAATAAGAATGCAACGATTGTTACTCAACAGCCCTCTCAGGGAAAGTTCGGATTTGCTCTAGACTAGGTGAAAGAAATTCTCGAATGGTTGTTAGAACCGCAACAGACAAGGCCGATGGATCGACTTCCGATTTCGAAACCGCGGCCCGACCTAGTATCTAGAATAGTATGGTGGTTTCTAGCGTTCAGTTATTCGTGTCAATGAATTCTGTAAATTTTAACTCCGTAATTGTTCCCGATCAATAAGTAAGTATTGTGTAATCGTTGCTGGATCTCTGTAACGTCGATCAAGACCTCCAGGTTTCAAATTTTCAGACTCCTATATCTTCATTTGGAACATGGAACAAAGTATTAATGATAACACGTGCACGTACTAATGATCTGTCCAACAGACGATTGACTAAATACAACGAAGCATGATGATAAATATTATCGTTTACGAAAGAATATAAACTTTATAAAAACGTAGTACGTTTATTTTTAATTCATGCACAACCTTCAAATGTTCCAGTTGATATAAAGTTTTTCTCACCGTATTGTAAAAAGAGATTTGTCCTGCAAGTGTATTCATAAAAATATTATACGTTTGTGAAATGATATTCATTACCAATTTGACGTAGAAATTATAGTTAATCAAAAGCTCAAATTTTTTTTTTTCGTGAATACTAAAAACTTTTGTGACGAAGTAATTAATTAATTATCTGAACCTAAAGATTACAGGATCTTATGATGAGCACACAGGAAACATTATTCAAGATACATCACACTGTGAGTTACGTTGATAGAAAATTACAATTCATCATGTTGAAAACATAATTACATCCATATCTAAAGCCGACTCGATTATGTAAATTTCTATTTATCGTTGCGGTTACGTTTTTCTGATAGATTTATGTTATTTTCAGCTTACTTCGCTCGTTTGCCAATATACGTTAGCTAGTTTGCTGGAATATTTATGTAGTAATTTTCATAAAACTTTAACAGAAGTACTATTTTGCGGCAGTTTTATGTCATCAAATCATGTTAAACTCTACGTTTTAAGACCTGCGATTTCATAATTCTATAACCCGATAATTCTTTATAGAAATTAGAACCTTACGTTTTAATAAAGGATACAAATTTCAAACATTATTAGAATGAACAAAATTATAATCCACTTACCGTATCGCAACGGAGCCACAATATGACAGAGTTGGGATGCCTCAAGGGACCTCCTAAGCCGCAACCACCAGCAGTTCGTTGAGCTTTCAAGAGTTCAGAATGCTGCACACCGTACTGCTCGAATACTTCCAGAGATCTGAAATCAAATAGCTCATATGAAACTATTAAATTAGAACCTAGGGAAAGTCTGGAGGGAGTTTAGAAAGGGACTAGGGAAAGGTTAGGTAGAGCTTAAGGAAAATCTAGAAAAAGCTTAGAGAAAATATTTTTAAAATTTTTAGTATAGGCTGCTGTAACTTGTGTATTTGATTGTCCAGAAATCTTAATTTGCACTCTGGTGGTTCTTATTGCCCCTCAAACAGATATCGCGAATTGCAGTTACTTAAGATACGATGGTTTCATTTTACAATTTATACTTTTCATTCAAAAGTAAGCACACCACTTGTGCAGGTATAAATTTCAAGAAATCAACCATAAAATTTGTCGTTTAGCATCGTAACATTGCAATTATGAACGCTTATTATGCAACATGCCCATTTCCGTTGCGATACCATGATGAGCACTCAACGAAATATGATCGGCTATAGGAATCCGCTACCGACGGAGAAATGGAGACGTGGGTATCAGAATTTTTCGAAAGTGTCCCTTCTGTGGCTGCGTGGGTCTTCGTTGTCTGTGGTTTCAGTCATCGATGGAACCGAGATATTCCATGATCCATGTCGAAAATAATATCATGACTCGATGTGTATGCATCCTCGTTTCGCGTTGCATGTTGCGCTCAATATCATTTTTTTTTTTCCTAACCGATGTCTGTGGCTTTAATAATTGTAAGGAAGTCCACTTTGACCCAAGGTAATCTTCCGGAATAACATATTACATTGGAACCCAAATAAGTGAAAAAAAAAGAAAATAAGGAATTAATGAGTTTCAAATATAGGTATTACTTGAAATTTACATTCTAATTTCTTCTATTTAATTTTATTCTATTTACTCTACAATTTAATGAAATTTAATTTGGATATTGAAGACGTCTCTTCTGTTTCATAGATAAATATTTGCCACGGGGATATTCGATGAATTCAAAGAACAAGCTGCGCTTATTTCTGGAATTTACACAGCGGCTGTGCCCGTCTGTAATCGTAGGTTTTACAGTCTAAACATCCAGTACAGTAACCCGATAATTAATCCAATGCCATCGTCAAATGGCAATGATTACTTGGTCAAAGCTAACTGCTTGCCACGATACTTCGCAAAGGGAACGTAAATTTCGAAGATGAAATTCTTCTTTTAACGTATCGCGACGTAAAAAAATGTTTCTCGTCTAGACAGAGAAAATTTATAAACACCAAAATGTAATCTAATCGATTAGATGAATTCTAAAAATGTATGTGTGTATAGAGGGTAATCAGAGGGTATTGTATATTAATATATAATATATATATCGATATTTCGTTTATATCTGCATATTCCGGATGTGTAAGAGTAAACTGTCAAATCGGCCGAATTATTAGATCGACCCGTAAATAACCTAATCGAGCGTACAGAGTTCAACGATGAAAGAAATACACAGATGTCAAAATGAAGAAAGATAGAAAATTTCTTATTACATCGTTCCTTTGGCTAATTGAAGTGAACAGTTGTGAAACAGGGAGCAGATACCATCGATATCTCGCGACATCGCGACTTTATCGTTCCTTTTGACCCCTTATCTCGATATTATGATCCCTACTCTTGCTCAAGGGTACCCTGTATCTTATTTTTTTTTTCTCCTCGTCTGTTCTCTTTTATACGAACTCCTGCACTTATTTCGCCTTGTACCGAGAATCAGTTATCGTTTTTTGGCTGACCAGCTTAGCTTCGTACAAATATAACTTCTAACCAACAAAAAACGAGACCTTGGAATGGATAAACTTTTAACAACGATAACGAGATATCTTTGCATTCAACTGTACTTTTATGTCGAAAAAAAAATATATCATATACACTATTGTCCATAAGTATTAGAACATAATTGAAATTTAACAAATAGCAATTTTTAATAGAAATAAACAATATTCGAATGAAGAATTCTTTAACCCTTTCCGTACAGTCATGCACTGCTGATTTCCATTCTGAATACAAATGAAATAATTTTATTTGAAATAATAAATTTTTCATCATAAGTATCTGAGAACGATTGCGATGATTCAAAGCAAAATACTCAATAAAGATTCTTAAGATATAGCTTTGCAAATATAACGTTTAATTGGTGATTGTTACGGAAAGAGTAACATCTGCAGAAATAAAAGTTAACACTGAATTAATATGCTTAAAAATGTTCAATGCTTTCTAAAACAACATACGAAATAAAATCCCTGAATGCTTATAATAAAACATGTCAAACATGAAGAACAGATATCAATGTATAATGAAAGCAATTTATTCGTGCTTTCAATGTGACACACATTTTGAATATTTTATAGATTTACCTTGAAAATTAAAAATAGCTATAAATCATTTAGCGTGAATAAATCATGTGATTCATTTTTTGGTATTTAAAAAGTTTCTTCATTAACACTGTATCAAGCAGACAATAGTTAAAATTTTCTAATCAAAACGATATCTAAAAATTCTTTTTTTATAGAAACGATCTAACAAGGGGAACTACCCAAGTGTTACACTCACTTATTAATGAAACTTTGCCAGCTTGTAGAGCTTGTCGAGCTGAACACGCCTATACCCCGTTTTGTGGGCAGATGATTAATTGTTTAAAAGATATTAATAATTAAAGTTAGTTACTACTTACATTGAGAAGTATGACAGACTCACACATACAACTTGCAATCTAGAGATCCACGGTTCAAATCCTTGATTCCCAACATTTTTTTTTATTTTTTAAATGATAATTTGTCTCTTTTTGAATAACTATTACATAAAAATTATCATTAAAAAAAAAAAAGATGTTGGGAACCAAGGATTTGAACCGTGGATCTCTAGATTGCGAATTGTATGTGTGAGTTTGTCATACTTCAGAATGTAAGGAGTAACTAATTGTAATTGTTAATATCTTTTAAACAATTAGCCGTCTGCCCCCAAAAGAGGGTATAGGCGTGTTCAGCTCGACGAGCTCCACAAGCTGGCAAAGTTTCATTAATAAGTGAGTGTAACACTTGGGTAATTCTCCTTGGAAGTGAGACCCTTAAACCAAAAGTTTATTCTGGATGTCATAAACGTGTTTAAAGGTGAGGAGGTTAATAACACTAGGAAACTTATCATTGTCAACTTATTACGACACAAAACTTTTTATTAAAATTTAACGATTTCAGAAAAAAGCGATCAGTTCTTAAATATCGATCCCTAAGAAATAGCGGACGAAGATTATTCCAATGCAAAATTAATAACTCTGAAAAAATAATCTGAAGTATTCAGCACAAAATAGTTCCCTTGGAAAAAAAAATGTATCAGAATAATAAAGCAAAGTCTTTTATTATACAACATGATTTCTACTTTTTGCAACATGAGGGTGTCATTTATTTTCTTGGTTGTTTCTTAAACCAATTCATATCTTATCTGAATTCTTTGCATTTGTTAAATAATTTGGAATATAAAAAACGTCTTTATTGAATAAATGTATAAATTACAAGCTGAATGTTTGCGAAGGTGGATAATGCAATCGTCTGAATTGAGCTCGTAATCAATGTTGACATTTTTCAAGGCACATTACCATAATTATGGCACATTCGATTGTTTATTGTCTAAATTAAATACATATGTCAAGTATTCAAGTGTTTCAATCTTATCGCACTTGCAGTTATTTAAGCCAAAAGAATATTGTATCATTAAGTGAAATAATATAATGTTATCTCCACGTGGTCGAATGATCTTATTTAATTTTTGCACCATTTTCACTCCCCCTTTCGCTTATCTCTCTTTACCAATTGTCATAACATACTTTGCATTTCTTTTACTTATCATTCGCGAAATATATGTACATTTCTTTTTTTTTTTTTTTTCATTTTGTTACCCTAGAAAATAAAAAACGTCGTGTATAGTATTGTTAGCAAACGAAATTTACATATTATCTACTAACATTAAAAATAATGCAACATGTAGTGGAAGTATATAAATTTATTTTACTCAATACAAGCTTTCTACAAGTGTGTAAATTTGAAAATATGATAAACTTTTTATCATATCAAGGTGTAAATTGGCAAACATCTGGCACAACTTGTTAGTAATTTCAATTAACCTTTGTTTTACATTTGTCCAGACGTTCGGTGGTACTAATGTACATTACAGTATTGCAATTAGAATCAGCAAGTAATTTTGTACTTATGAGCTGTTATTTATTATCACCTGTATAGGTATTCAACTGTTACTGTCTAGAAATTAAAAGAAAAAACACTGCACCTGGCAACAGCAATAATTCACAAGCATATTATAATTAGTTAATGTTGCCATAATTAGTGGATACAATCCTTTCATAATTATGTCTAGTTATTTCATACTAGCCTCGCTTTGCAATCCATTCTTGTTAATTGTATAATGAATCTACTGGAAAGTCATGAATAAACGTTTCGTAAAACCTCGTGTATGTATATTTCGTTTTTGCATCAATTAGTTTATAATGTTTTATTTAGAAACCTGACGCAACTATTGGTTCTATCGTCGTTTTCCTTAGGGACGTAAACCTACCGTGCTTGGTACTGCACAGTGCATGACACAATGACACAAATGCCACAGGAATCAAAATCATATCAAATTCAATGTCATGACAATACGGTATCTGATTTCTACCATAACAAAAGTCATGACATTTAGTGTCACGACAGCTTATAATTTTATTTGCCAAATCAATTAACTCCATAAGATGAAAAGTAGAGAAATTGTGTAAGATGTAACAATTTTTTTAATTCCAAAAAAAAAAAAAAGAAATATACACATCGAATCGAGTATCCTCCTCCTTTTCGAAGTCGGATAAAAATGAAGTTAATCACTTTGGCCTGTGAACGGGTCATTTATCGTAAAGCCAAGGATAAATTTAATGTAAAATTACAAGATTGTTGTCAATGAGAAAACTACCCACGGTACGAATTTTTATTTCTTTCCTGTAATTTTTCTACCTTGTTTAAAATTTCTTCAATCCTCAGCTTACATGTCGGCGAGGAATAATGGTGATTAAACGGAAATTTACTTGCACATGCGTATGATTACAAGAAGATTAGAGGTATTACAGCGCAAAATACACAACGATTCAGCTACAATTTCGTATTTTTGCGCAAGCGAATTCTCGTTGCTGCCCGTGACGAGATAAGAACGTTCGTATTTATCCAGCAACCGGTTCAGAGAGAGGATGCCTGGTGGTAGTCGAAGCGAAATTTCACTTCGTATGGCGAACAATAAATATTTGTAAACGACCGGACCAAGAGTATGCGTTTTATCGATTACCCGTGGTACCGATTCTGTCGTCTAACCTGAGTCGATTACTAATTGCCCCGATAATTTATGCGATTTACTTAGCACGATTATTAATATCCTTTCGCGAACTACTCCTGAACGTCACGAATGCGCACGGTCGAAAGGATTTATGGCGGACACCGGTATTCGCCTGTTACGAAAATGCGAGTGGAAAGTGGCCTTTAGCGGTACACGGTGCAGCTAATAAAATTTTAATCTAGCATTATCTGTGGCACATGTTCTCCTTGCATATTTCGCGTTAGACCCCATTATGCTTCTTGCCGGCGAGAAGTCGAACGTTGGGGAAAGTACGATATAACGTGGCCAATTCAACTCCCGACCTGTTTATCGATGAATTTACATCGACGTTATCTTTCCTCTTTTTCCGAGTGTTACGATTTTAACCCCCCCATAACTTGAATTTTCTATGTTTGCCAAAACAAATTATAAAGTATCTTTATAGGTGCTTGGTACAGTCCCTGTACCAATTAGAGGATGTAGGTGAAGGAAATCTCACCATTTGCTTTTGCATTAGAGGAAGATCTTCCTTAGGTGTTCGCAATTACCTCATATTCGTCTAAATATTAAAAATTATATGAATTTATTGCAAATTAGTTCTAATATTAGAGTGGTGCAAAGTAAGCATAACGTGTGGCAGCTTTCGAATATTACAGCAAGCGATGGGGTCTCCTTTCGCTATTTTCCCTAGGGAAATGTGCTCTACACGGTGAAAATTAAATTGCCATAATAATCAAATTTTTCTTTCCAATTTAATTATCCATGTAGCGCAAGAAATGTTGTAATTTGAATTGCATCGTTTAGCCGATCAAAGGAGTTGGGTGTCACCTCGGACGGCCATTTGTATCTCCCACAAGCGTACGCTTTTAGATACGGTATCGTTTCATCCTAGCCAGACGTTATCTCTTATCAACATCTCGACTGTGTAGCCCAGAAAAGAAAAGAGGAAAGAAGTCAGTGGCCCCGGGTAAGAGAGCGTGGCTCCACGTGGCAATGACAAGGGTATCTGGCTTGGCCAAGGTTGTGCCAAGACAGGACAGCGAACCGCGAGTAAAATCTATCTGCTCGGCAAAAGAAACAGTCTGGCTGTTTGCCAGAGAAACCGGCAGACGTTAGTCATCCCGTGAGAGGCTCGAGTAGGAAGAAAGGGAACCGCGGTCGGCTAATAAAAGACAAGGGTAACGTAATTCCACCCGCGCTCCAATAATAGCCAGACCGTTTAACGACGCTTCCGTAAGCCGTTTGCGTTCCTGTCTTTTCACCTAAGTATTTTCATCGCGGATGATTTACGAGGTATAGGAGAAAGGAAAAATAGAAAAATGTTCGAAATGCCGCACTTACAGGCCGTTCGAACAATAACGAGAAGGAACAATTGTATCCATAAACTAGGCAGACTTCTGAACCCGTGATACAGATAGGAAGTGTTACGTTTCAATTCTACCGGCTATTTATGGCCTGGTGAACCAGCTTCGCTCGGAGAATGTCCTTCTTCCTTGAGCAGCTATAACCGGGTACATTTCGATGGATCATTACCGAGGAAGGAATTCGTGAATAATGTACAATTATTCTATATTTAACCGTTTGAGTAAAATTGTAAAGCAACATTTATTAACGAAGAACTTTCATACTTTAGAAGGATAATATTTAAATGATAATTGAAAATTTCAGAAAAGAAAATGAATAAATACCGTCTGAAGATTTCAGGTGAGAGATAATTAAACATTAATTTCATTTTTTAATTAGCATTTCATAATCTCAGAACATAATTGTTCATTTCATGTCAAATATAAAACAACACGTCGGGCACACTGAAATTAGACACCATAAACTTTACTACATCTGTATTAACACATAACCTGCTGATCCTATAAAAGTACGGGTTGTAAAAATTATGCTATAATTCGTTTGAAGTTATATGTTTTGTTTCTGCTTTATGTTTACAGTATCTAAGAAATCATAGATTCTGTTGCATACACAAACCTCAAGCCGATGGTCTGCCGATGGGACTGAACAGTCTTTATTCGGTTTCTTTTAACTGCTTCGAGTTTTACGCGATCAACTCCAAAGGTCGGGATCGCCGATAAGTGACCGCCTAACTTTCGGTAGTCTCGATAAGTGACCACCCAATTCTTCGGGAATGCCGATAAGTGATCAGCCAATTTGTTTACTTATCTAATTAGAAAAATTTGTAGCACGGTGGTTTTCCCAAAACCAAACAACAGCTATTTTAATTGGAAAATTAATATTAATGAATTACTTAATTCGATTTTACAGTTCAAATGCCGGCTTTGACTTGATAAATATTCAGAGAAACAATTTTTCACAAATCACCTACGACTTACTTTTGCAAATTGACACAATTACAGTGAAAATGATGGTCATCTGATTAATTAATTATACGTATTTCGACTTAAAACCGACTTATCAGGGTAGTAAATTTTGCGAAACCTCTGAAGATCGTTCGTGTACGATGAAACTAACAAGTTGATTATGAAAATAAAATGTTCTCCCTATTTTTTTTTGAAGAATCCAAGCGTATCGTCATGCCAGCTTGATATCACGAATTAATTATCGCGTTAGTCGTTAGCACGAGGCCTTCATGGATGTCTTGCCTCGATGTTCCTACACTGACCCTGCTGAAGCTACGATCTAAACGAAGCAGTAACCTTGTCGAAAAGAGGCGTCTTTTCTAATTAAAACGATTCACCTCAGTACACTTTACTTTGTTTCTGGCTCTAATTAATGCATAATCAAGAACCACCGTTTCGTTTCCTGGTAATTTAAATTCGGTTAAAAGGAAATTTCAAATGCTTTATTCTATACCCAGATGAAACACAGATTAGTCTAATTTCGCGCCCATTGTTAAATGAATACGCCTATTATACTGTTAACATGCAAATGAATGGTATTTGAAATTTATAGCCTCTTTCTATTTACACTTTTAAGTTTAAACAAATATTTGATATGCTAATGTCATAAAATATCTTTGATTAAAATAATTTATACAATAACTGACAGATAATGAAACATAAGAAATAAATAAATAAAGTAATCTTAATCTTCTAAACAGTACAGAAATAAACACATTTATTTTGCAACAGGTTTGTTGAATTAAAAATGTTTTACAACCAATACGTTTATCTTGTTACGATTAATTATTATCGGGCTCAGGATATAGATGTAAGGAATTTTCTAAGAATGATAGGCCTAACCAGTCACATGTTATCTGATAGTAAGATAATAGCACAAACAAAGTACTACTGTGATGTCGTAACATTACTACAATCTCTTAAGATTGCGAGATCGTTATCGCGCGACTCGATTAAAAAGATTCCAAAGTGTTGCAGACAGTATCGCTTAATCAACAGGCGACAAGAAACCTACGAATCTGGCAAATTACCGTGATGCTGAATAATTTTGCTCAATCTGCTATAAATGGAGTTAAGAAAAATAATCGGTGGATATACATGAAACGTTGATAACGTAAATGTGAATTAACTATGGATACTGACAAAATAAATCAATTTTTTGTACAGTAACAAGATATACAAAGAAGACAGTAGCTTATCGAAAAAAGAAAAATCTATAAAATTTGTTTTTAATTAATATACTGCTCCTAAAATGGGACAGCATGTTTATTTAAATGTATCTATTTTTGTAAAATAAATTGAAAATTACCCAATAGTCTATTTTGATTTATTATCAAACAACCATAATTAATATTCAATTCTACGTAAATACTAATTAATCACAGAACGCAGGTTATCAACTGACCTCGCGTCTTCGGGCTATAATAATTACTCTTCGAAATTAATTATATTTTACATATCGATCAGCTTTCTAAACGATATCTGATAAGATCAACTTATCAGCAGTTTAATTTTCACCGTATCTCTTGTATCTAATTAGTCTGACACGTTCATGAAATCTAATTAACATGCACCGCATATCGTATCAATTTTTTCTGATCCCCGTAAGTTTCACAATACATTCAGTTTTTATTGCATTGAAGTGTCCCCGTAAAGAAGTGATGCAACGCTTGCAAAAAATCAAACAAGTTAACAAGAGTTAGTCTGGAACTTAACAGAAGTACACTGCCAGTTATGGTGATTAAAACCATGCATTAGTTCGTAACAATTTTATATTAATTCGATCAAAGTGCAAAATCCTTAACCTTCGGATGGCGGACCATGAAGAGAGACACGAAAGAAATGAATTAAAACACTTCAAACATAATATTTAGTGCAATTCTTATGAATCCTTACCAAATTTAATGGTGCCAATGATCATTAACAAACTTGACCCTATCGTGTGAAAATTCTCACATCACATCCCCTTCAAATATGAAAGGGGATCTTTTTCGGAAACGTCTTATTCGCCCTTATCGATTTGAATGAAAATGCAAAAGAATGATCATTTCGCTAACCCCTGTTCGAAAACTTACGCCCCAGTAGAGAATTAAGTAAGAGCCGTCTAGACCGGATAAACCACAAGTATATTCGTCAAGTGGAATCGCCTATTACGTCGCTGGAAATCGGCATGCGTTTAGGGAAACTGTCTGCAGAACAAGGCAGTAACGGAGGGAAAAGACAGGGGCTGGTGGTAGCGACGGATAGCAAGGGATGCGAAAAGTTTGGACGAAGCTTGGCAAAGATTCAAACAGTGATTGCAAGGGCCTGTCTCAGTGGAGCGCGTTCAGAATATTTCTCCTTACTTTCCTCTGTGTCTGGACCTTTGTTCATCTTGCCAACCTCTTTCTCCGTTTCTCTTTTCATCCCTCTTGTTTCCGCATAAGGTGCTTCTTTTCTCTCAGCGTGCGTTTACTTCGTGCTTCTTTTTCACGATCTACTCCAGGCTGGAGAAGGACTCGTATTGACAGAAAGACGGTGAAATATTCGGTGACGATTTATATCGCGAAAAAGCGCAAACGCGGCATATTACGATTCCCCCAGTCAAAATTACTCCCCATTGTGTACGTTGTTCAGTCGACGCGATATGAGAAATCTATAGAAACTTATACTGCGCGCGGTATTGTGTTCAATTTCTAAATATCGATTTCCAAAGAGGAGAGGATTGCAATCGCCTAAGTTCGACTACTACTGTAACTCGGGTCTTAAGATAGACAAAAGTTGATTGCACGATCGGTATCAAACGGTACCTATATTTTTAAGATCGAAGCGTGATCAATGCATTATAAATTTTCGACGATACGCGATGATCAGCTGCCTCGCAGTTGGACGCGGAAGCAATTTGTCAATGTAAACGAGTTCGCATTGCAGAACAGGAGAGAAATGGATCGGACTAAAGTAAGGGGCTGACTAAATCCACCCACGTAAAATGTCCCTTGTCAAATTGTATTTTGTATCAGAGGAAAGTGCAGAATAAGAAGGCTCCGTCTGATAAATTTGTCTAAGCAACGGACGTATATTCCCAGAAGGAAAGGTTTCCCCCCGCGTTTGACGGCCAGCCTCTCCCCGTGGCCGGCAATTGCAAGGAAAATAGAATTTACGGCGTTAAGCTGTTGTTATCGGTCCTGTAAAGTGCGAAATAATGCGCAGTAAAGGTATCTACATTTGTCAGCCGGTACCACGGGCAGATGGGAAACTTCGAAATAAATATAACCACGCGACACCTACAACGATAGCTGAATTCCAACCTACGAAAGATACGCTCCAACCTCCTTCGACCTTTTTAATTCTCTACCCGTTTCTACGCCACCGTCCAGGGAATTTATAACGCGACGCGTGCAACTAGAATGTACCTTTTCGGATGTAAATTCTCGGCTTCGTGCCGCACTCGAATCGAACCGTGAAAACGCCACTTAACACTTCTATGGAACGTGAAACTGAAAAATCCTCCATCCGCCTCTTCTGTAAAACTCGATTCGCGACGCGTGTTCGAAACGCTGATGTACAACGTTTGCATTTTTCATCGAGCAACAAATCACGCAATACACACGGTCAATAAGTAATACGTTATGTAACCGCGGTTATGTGATAACGAACGCTGTGGTTTATTAACAAATTTTGCAGCTTGTGTCAGATAATTAATCCTTGAACCGCGTAGTCTGGGCCGATCGTGACCCAAACTTACAAAACATATACAAAGATATTAAAGCTGAATATATAATTTTTAAACGAGAGTTCCATATATTAGAAAATAAAGATAATATGAAACGCGAAATTAGATTAATATTGGGGCTCTCTCCACGGTCCGCCGTTCGAGGGTTAAGAGGAATAAATCTTAAAAATTATTAGCCACCCTTTCATATTTTTGAAAAATTTAAATATTATCGCGTTATATCACCTTATCGAGGGACCATGAATAAAAAAATTCATTTCTAAGTTTTGATTAGCCTTGCTACGATATATTCGCCCATGGTTCGGCCAACACAAAGAAAGTGTTACAGAAAATAAAATCGGTCATATCTTTTTCGGAGTCCGTCAAAACGTGCACAAAATTTATTTCTTTGATGCCGGCCAAATATAGAAAGCATACAGAGACATCAAAAGAGGGCAAGAGAGAAAGGCGAAGGAAGAGAAAAAGAGAAATAACGTCGAGTAAGCTGGGAAAAAATCGTGAAAGGATCATTGGGCGTGTCCAGACAGTTCGAATCGAAAACCCACTGCTTTTATTAAGGGGTCAATGGTGGAACACCGGTTACGATCAAGACAGGACATTCCCTTTAATACTCCAACTTATGTCCCTATTACGCGGACCCCAAAGGAACTTTCACGTGCTGCTGACATTTTTTTCATATACCATTTTTAATTTGAAGAATTTTCCTTTCGATTGATTCAATATTAATTTTCTAATTAAAACTGATAATACAGATAATGGACTTATTTGAAATTCATGTCCAAAGTTTTCTTAAGTACGAAGGATATGTGGTCTTTCTAATATCTAACATTTTAATAGAACATAATAGGAAAGGTAGTCAAGCAGAAATAAAAAAGAAAAGATCGAGAAACGAAGGCTGAGCTAATTTTAAAGGGTCACAAGACAGAAATCGGATTTTACCAACGTACAATCAGTTATGGTGCACGATTTCGCGAATCACGTATTTCGTTTGCCCGAGTACTATCTGTGTACACTCACGGTGCTAATCAAATACCGCGATCTACATAATTTGTTTAGGAGCGGCTATAAATCATTACACAAGCTAGAGGCTTATCTCGACTGCTGATTCAGTGAAATTAGTATTGCTCGGCCTCGTAGCTCACATCTAAAGCAGGTCGATGCTCCAGTGATCTCACAAGAAAAAAAAGGAAGATTCAATCTTTAATCTTGTTTTCGAATTTCATAATAACCAACATTTTTTTACCCATCTGCGTATGAAAATGATTCAACTGACCCATTTATTAATACGCAAAAATTCGCAGATCTCCAACACATAATTTTTCTTTATATTTATTATAATTATATATTTTTACCTTCAACGATGCAAATTATGATATACAACGATGTAATCTATAATTAATTTGATTGAGGGTACCAATTAAATATTGAATCATTTCCCATGACCTTAAAATATTTCAAAACCGTGAAGATAGATAATGTCTATTAAAAATAATTTCTAATGAATTATTATTCCTTTATCTAAAATTTTATTTCCTTTCACTCCACTTTGTTTATTCACCCCATTTTAGGGTTTCTAAAAGTGAGAATATTTTCTTTTCGTTATACTCTGCCCTGAAGATGGATATCGAGGTGGCACCTCGTTCTCAAGGTTTTTCGATGGGAAAGCGTAACAATTAGCCCTTTATGCTGTATTCGTGAAATGTATCACAGAAAATACGGATGTCCAGAAACCGTTCTGGTAAACTAAACAGACCATCTGCTGGCAAAAATGTGATTTATGGTTCCTCCTTTGAGGGAACTCATTCTACTCCCTTTTAGTCAATCCATTGAAAAGTGCAAGGTCATAAGCTTCTAGTCATGAAACACTTTTCTATTCTATGAACAGCTGCACTAAGAGGACCAAGATTTCTGCAAGGTTTCGGATTAATCTTGATTTAAACTGAATTTTTATGTATCAATTAATGTCATCACCTGATCATTTGATTTAGGACTACCTTGTACCATTTTCATCAGGTGTAATACAACGAAACCTATTATTTCCAGTACTTCGTACTGTGTATCACATGATAAGGCTATTTCGCGGTACTTTTATGTAATCAAATCATGTCGGACTTTCTACGTTTCGAAATATGCCATTTGATATGCAATAGCTTAATATTTTTTATATTTATTGAAAGAGATGCTATACAATTCCAATATTTCAAATTTCATAAAAACAGATGAATTCTATAATAACTCAGTGAATGAATAATTTTGAAATTTTCAAGCTTTGATCCCACAAAATTATTAATAACTTGCAGCTTTGATAAATAAATCCTAGGCTCACATTAATATTGCTCGAATAATAAATTTAAATTTAAAAAAACCAAATGAATCAGTAAAAGAAAGTGAATTTGACCGATTCAATTTAACTTCCTGTCAAACCCTGAAGATATTATTAATCGTGCCTTCCGCGATTTTAATACTCTCCAAATGTATCGTAAACTTCACATCTCGCTAAATAATCAATTTCAAGTCAATCGTAAAGCGGTTTATTTCAAGCTATCAAAACTCCTATACCCGCGATGAACACGCACGCGTTTCGTATAAAATTAATGAAACGTCTCACTTCCGGAAGGGCCCGTCAGGCGCCAGGAAGTCGTGACACAGCTCTGTCGCTCCACGTGACTCACGTACAATCATTCATCTACGTGTACGTCAACTTTATACAACGGAATAGAATTAAATATTAGACAATCGACAGACTTATTGTTTTCTCACGACTTACTATACTGCCCTCCTTATTAAAATGTCTTAAGGTTACGAAATAATAGGTACATTTTTGAAATTCAACAAACAGTAACAAAGAATCACACAAATGATCTTTTTTCAATTTTCTCAGATGATTTGGAATGTCAATTAAGACGATTGATTAAAATATGTACTATTTTAAAAAAATGATAAAATTAACATTCAATAGTAGCAATTTTTATAATATTAATAATGTTTTAAATCACAATGTGTTAGAGGTACACAAGTGCTGTATATAATTGATATTTTGAAACAGTCCCAGATATACGTTTGATGGCCTTCTCGACGGAAAAGGAAGAGCCAAAGGTACGTTTTTACTATTGTGTCTGCAACTTTATACCGGACGCGATATTTGTTTACGAGCAGGGCGGAGCAATACGTGGCCGTTTAATCTATTTTCAGGTGTCAGGGCTTGAACTATGTTAGACAGAACACACGAAGAAACAGTGGCATTGATAGCGTGTACGCGACTAAATTAACAAACGTTCAATAGAAAAGATTGTCTTCGAGCTACATCGATTTAAATGGCTCTAAGATATGTAATGGTTTGATTTTGAAATCCCTACCAGTTATAAAATATTGAAAATATGTTATTTTTCTCATCTTATTTAATAAGAGTAAGTATGCTTGAAATCATTATAAAATGATGAAAATTCCAAAAATTAACCTTTTCATTTTTGCTAAAATGATAAAAATGTCTCCGTGACTTCTGGACAGGAGTGTACATCACTGGCATTCACCAAAAATTTCTCAAGGCTACAATTAAACAAACACTTCCTACAAGAATCTGCAAGAAAGCAATACGTTTCTTGATCAAACAGAAACACGGTACAAAGAAAAGGAAATTCAACACCTGGACCTTGCTTGACCTAACTCAAACGTTCTATAGGGATCTTCTTTTCACGAAGAAAAACGAAACATTTCCATGGGAGCTTCTCGTAGAAAAGGTTTACCACCGGCAGCTGCCGTCAGTGGCATATTGTGAAAGCGTAGCAGTTGTCCAGAAGTGTACCTGTTCTGCCCTAATTGGCTATTGACGATCATTTCGTGCACCCAGGGTGCTCTCGTGTCAGATAAAAATCAAGAACAGTGGTTGAACGATTGCAATAAGAATGACAAATTATTATTTTTTTCTATAACTTGATCAGTTTCTGATATCATCTTCGTAGAAACAAGCAATGCGTCAATTACGAAGAACTATTTACTCACTCGTAGAGACTATCTATAATATCATTAAAATAGGTATTCCTCTTCAATAAAATTTAGTGATACTGATACTGCTAATTACATTTTTAATACCCTATTATACGTATTTTATTCTAATCTTATCAATTTTCTGAGCTTAAAGCCATCAGAAGTATCGACACCTCTCATAAAGATACTATACTGAAAATGTATGGTTCCATTGATACAAAGAAGAACTTTAACGATCTTGAAATAATCTTGAAATTAACCTTGACAAGAATCCCATTTTTTATACAACCATATGTGACCCGTCGAAGTATATACAGTGACTCAGAAAAGTATACCTACATATTTGGAATGTAAGTGTTTGAACATTTTCATGAGTGACTGTAACATCCCCCTGTAACATTTTTTCACATTTCCAACAGCGATAAAAATATTCAAGGTGTTCATGACAAATGGGACACGTACATATATAGGTCATCAAGTATGTGCCTGTAATAATAATGACGATATTATTTCTCACTGAATTAAACAGTTTAACAGATCCATTAAACCGACCGGTTCTCGAAGCATAGAACACTTAAACGAGAATATTTTAGATGCAATCTTTTCGATCATGCTTCTCGAAATTTATAACCTGAGAAAGGAATTATGGTAGCTGACAGCTGGCCGTTGTAAATACACTTCTGCTTGCTCGTAATATCACGGAAAATAGCAGAAGAGGAGCAGGTGGAGTTACGGCGACTTTCGGTGTATCCTCTCTCTTAAAGCCTCCTTTACACGTTTACGTAATTTGTGTACACTAAATTCTGTGTAATTGGTCATTAGGTATAGAAATTTGAAGTTTACGTAGACGAAAATATTTTACTCGAGCACAATCTGTTTTGCTATATAATTTGCATAAACTTGGTACAGAAAACTAAATCATTTTTATTGCTCCAGGATTCGTTAATTTAAAACAAGTCATTTTGACTCCTCTGATAGTTCTAGTATTGAAATCATTTATTTGAGAACATTTCTATTCAATCACTCCAGTTTGTTTACATTTCATGAACGTGTAAATGCAGCTTTAAATGTACCAACATTCTCTCTCTCACTTTATCTTTTTCTTCCCTCATTTCACAGTTCGCGGTTATTATTTAACGTGAAAACGGCAACAAAAACCGCAACCCGTGTCAACCAATTCGAAAGTCAATTTTACGAAGGATAACTCTATGCATAAAGAAAAAATTTCGCATTGACCACAGAACACCAAAAGATCACTTTCCCGAGTAGTAACCACAGATAATTAAAACAACGCACGGTACAAAGCACAGGAACAGAAGTGGAAAGGGATGATTATTACAAATTTAAACGCCGTGTTATGGATCGTTTGTAAGATTCTATCTACAGAGGAAACTTGATGATGAAAATAATTTCCACTGGTGCAAAGTGAAGGAAATGTCATTATCATAATTAATCACATCAAAAAGCTGATAGGCAGAAACATGAGCATTCAGTAGAAAATAACAACGAAGAGTGAATATATTTTCCGTTTTATAATAAATCGGAAATAATTTATCACTAAAGCCGTTTGTTCAACGATACTCATCAGTAAATCATCGCAAAAAAAAAAAATAATGTAATTTTATATAGTGCACGTTATTAGTGTATCATACGACAGAATTTGATTTTTATACTTTCTGAAATATATAAAATAAAAAAATCATTTTATGGGAAATCGAAGAGGTCACATAAGGTAACGACCGATTTTTATTAGTTATTTAATAACATTTCGAAAGACATCGATTAGTCCAAAGATAAACCGTAGATACCACACGTGGACTAGACAAAGTTACAAAATCTACCTCTTCAAGTGAATCCAAAACAATTTATGATAGCTTATCGTACAACCGAATTAGCTGATAATGAAATGACAGATTTCTTGATTTTATAAATGTTCGACACCTAGTGTAACTGTTACGAGAAGATGAAACTTAAAAAAATGAGACGAAATGGAAATGTTAGCGTATAAAAGCGATTATCCTTCTGCCAAGCAGCTGCTGAATGCAGCTGTGAAAGACTTTCTCTGAAAAACTGGACTTAATGACTTTGCCAAAATATTATTGCAATGTAACACTTTGTCCCTTCAACATGCAATAAATCACAAAAATATTTCGAGTAACGAATAAAACACATAAAAATTTTGATATCCATAATTTTGCCAAATGCAATAATTAATTAGAGTACTTACCGTATGACCTTCCTTCTGTTGTTGGGATGAATTCTCTTAGCCATATCTGGATCAACTTTCTTCAACTTTTCATGAAGCTCTTCGTTACTCTCTGTGGTGAGCCGATCTAATTCGACCTTCTTCTTCTTCAAAGGCGAAACTTCTTCGTTTTCTTCCTCCCCTGGTTCATCAGACGCGTCCTTCCTCTCCGAATCATCAAACGCCGAAGTTGCATCGCTTATCAATACTTGCCATAGAAGAGATTCTATGTAATAATTGGTGCCGCCAACGATGATCGGTAGCTTTCCTCTAGCCAGAAGATCGTCTATCTAAATCGACCAAAAAAGGATCGTTCGAACAAGATACAGGATGGTTACACAGGATCTACTAATACGAAAGACCGTGACTTATTAATTATCAGTATCACGGTCTTCCTTTCGGTAATTATTCAGCTCCGTTCATAAAATTCTTTTTACGAAGCCTGTCAAACTTCGAATGAACTGATATCGCGCTAATTCCATCGCATTATTCCTGCGGAAAGTGAAAATGCAGATGGATAATTCAACGGATTTGCACGGCAGTCGACAATTTTACGCTCTAATCAATAATTATCACACGTCTATATCGGCATGCCAACGATATCACATTCTTAAGACCACATTCTTTTCTCTCGTTTTTCGAATAACGACGTGCATTTGGAAAGTTGCCTTCGTTTGGTATTCAAACCAATAGTTGGCACATTTAGCAGGGAATTTTTCTAAATACTCCGGATTGTTAGGGGACAGTGGTAAGAATATAACAGTGTTAATCGAGGCAGAAATTACTATTGGTGTGGCCATATTCCGGAATTGCACCACGGTGAAGTTTGGATCCAGAGGATCCACGATGTCTAACATGTGATGAGGTGCCATTGCTTGTTCTTCTTTAGTCACTTTTGCAGTGACGATATCCAGACCTTTGTATACCTGCAAATTAATAAAAAAGTTAGATAAAAGAAAATAGACAATACGATTCTGATTATCAAAATATAAATAAAGATTATTTTAAGTATGGAAATCGTATGAATTTGCCGACGTGACTTTTGCAATAATTATTCTTTGAAAGTAAACTGAACGTGACTAGCGTTAGATTATTGTAACATTAAACAAACGTAGGCAAGAAAACATTTTGGCTAAATTTATTTCTTTGGTAATCATAATGTTGTTTTATCCAACTCTGCTAGAATAGTATTCTTGCTGAAATGCAAATGTATTGATAGAAATTAATTTTAAATAAAATGGTACTTTAATCAAATAACGACCTTAGGGAATTATGTCATCTATGGAGCTAAATTTAGAAATGTTAAAAAAGAACAAGGCAATCAGAAATTATCTGCAGACACGCTGTCTGAAAACTTCAAAACCTACGATCGTTTATGGGCTCGGCTTGGTTGACTGTGAAACGAAGTTGAAGATAAGTGAAACGCAGAAAGCCGAATCAGGAAATGTCAAACCATGTATCGGTTAGTTATCAACGTTGCCAAACCAGCTGCCTGTCAGGTAATTTCATTCTTCCCCTTAATAAGTGTCACCGCTAGACGAGGAAGTGAACGAAAGGAAATCGCGGGAAACGGTTAACGAGCAGATTTTCCTTATCTCTCGTCGTTTGCAAAATGTCCGATGCTTCTATGGTGAAAAAATGGAACAAGAGTTCCATAATTACGATACCTCTTTTTGTTAACCCTTAGATGGTGAACAGGGCTGTAGAGCTCCGTTTATCATGATAGAAAGTTGAAACCTTTATTTGTCATAAATTTAAGATAAGAACTGAGAAAATGGAACATTATTAAGAAAAATTCTCAGAAGTTATAATATTGTTCTATCGCAAAAATATCATTTTATATTCCCAATGTTCCGTTAAGTTACGCTATCACTGACCGAACAAACAGGTTTTCGACGTTACGGTTTGTGCTGAGTTAACTTGAATGACCACGTCTTCAACCTTCATTAACCTTTTTATCAACGTCTTATTGGACCAGTCGCCGTAGAATCCCTTAAAGCAAGAACGGAACTTCCATTTAAAGATCACGCGCCATCGTTAAAAAGAGTAAGGAAAACGAAATTCCAATGAAACGGGACTGATTACCCGAGCTTTCTATATGTCCGCCTACCAACAACTACAGTGGTTTGCATTAATACTCAAACATTGTAATATTTAAGTAATTATTACTGTACTCATTTAAAATTATATTAAAAAAGTAATTAATGTATGAGGTGACATGATGGATATGATGTTAAATATATTGGAAATAGTTTAATTAAATATATGTTAAATAATTAAAACTTAAGCTTGAAGAGTTAAATAAATTCTAATTTTAATTACAAAGTCACAAAACTCTTTTGGTTCAAATGAGATTTAAAAGGAGAAGAAGTGGTACAGGAGCACATAAGCAAATACTTCAGCCGGAAGTTTCTTTATACTTAAATACAACCTTCGTCTGAAAGCATAATGATAAAACAAACGGAAAACGAAAGTAGAGAAGGCCAGAGAACACGTGGACCAAGTATCGGGAAGGGTTCAAGGAAAAATTGAGTAACGACCACTACCTTTCATTAACAGAATTAGTAACTGTTCTATACAAATCAGTATTGTTTCATCGCAATGTCTCACGTAATACTTATCTTAATTACAGTGAACATATGTTTTTCAAGAAATAAAAACAATTTTGAAGTTATCATAAGTTGTTGTTAATCATCCAATTAACCATCATAAAGTAGACGAATAGATAACGTATCGTCGACTTTGAATTTATTAATAAAAATCAAAGGATAACCGTAATACTAACATTTAATAATTTGGCAAAATGGGAAAAGTATCTGCATAAAAATAAATGCCACTAAATTATTTTCTTTTATGAATGAAATGAAACCGATGTTTAAATCTAAAAGGACCCACCACCTGAAGTGTTAACATCTACCCGAAGAAAAAAGTATGTGATAAATTAGAATTCATTAAGACTATTAAAAGTTACTCCCGCATTCAGTCTAAAAATGTATAATACCAAGTTTGAAGATGCCGATTCTATTAACAGAACCTGGAAATTAGCAAACAACCTAATTCACAGTTCTATCTTCTTGAACAAAAAGGAGTTTATGTATTTGTTTAGGCAAACTTTTCGTAGAAAGTTGATTCGAACACAAACTTGAACGCCAATTATAAACATACAGTTAATTCTATTATACGGTTACCGTAATCTTGTTTGCAATTGTAATGAACCAAACAAATAAAACGATTGAATATCTTTCGCGTAGATATATTTTAACACTTAAAAATCACTGTAACACTTTTGAATAATAACCATTAAAATGAATAATAACTTCTGAAGACGTGATACGTTTCTTTCATTTTCTACAACCTGAATTTTTTACACTGAATGTAAGAAAATTTTTAAATTGATGAATCATCAACTAAAGAAGATAACAATGAAAAATGTTACATTTATACATTGCAGTAACTAAATAGGGGCCAGGATGGGCCTGGTCCTCCCACAAATTCTAAAATTCTGTGGACCTACCCAACCCTAGAAGAAGGTCTTAGTTACACCAATGAGTTTATACATATTTTTTATAATTTTTCTATCATTTTGCAAGTACACATGATTATTTATGTTTTATTTATGTTTCAGTCTAAAACTGCCCAATTTCCCTGATAATTTGAATCCTCGTCCATTTAACCAAGAAAGTCATTACATAACCCTAGGTGGAAAAAAGCGACAATGATTAATTAACGAGCATAACGATGGCTGGTGTCGAAATCCACGTCTCGCCCGCTGACCGAAGCATCATTCATCGTTCGCTCGTTCATCATTCCGCGGACCAATTCGTCAACGAAGAAATTCCGCGGGGATCTGTAAGGAATTCGCGGCGCATCCGCTCCAGACGAAGCCGATTCGAGAGACTCCGTAAATAGACAGTGAGAGAACGAGGAACGGTAAGTCTAATCGCTTCCTAGACTCAAGGTCGCGAGGCTAAAGCTGAAGAGGGGCAACCAGTGGAGCGAAAGGTACACGAATAGAGCACAGAAACGGTCGACCAATTAGAAGAGAAACAGAGAAATCCACGATGCTGTAACAACGCCAACGCTGTACAAGAAATGTTCTTTTTATCTTTTCTTTTTCATTTGTTCATTTGATATATTGTATGGGAAAAATAAAAAATTAAATTCAATGAAAGACTTGAAATGATTTTTACCCCCATGACCCAATTTATCAACTTGAAACCTAATAATTTCATCTAAAAGGCTTTCTATTTTGACTGAATTATATGAGACACCCTGTATATTATACGGAACGATTACTTATTAAGTATGTAAAATTTCAAATTCATTTCAAACCCATCATGAATGGATAACAAGTAGTTTTCTTGGAAATAAAACTTATTACAACTACCATGAATTTTTAAGTGGTTTAATTAAATATTAATTGTTATACAAATTATTATCATCCCAATTAATTTTGATTACTAAAGCAACTACCCATTACTCATTTACGATGATTGGTTAAATAATGAATTTGAAGTTTCATTTAATTAATATTTAACGACTCGAGCAATATCGAATACAATAATTATGGACAAGAAGCGGTAGGTACCAAGAAGTCTTGCTCAAACGGTTTAAATACAAAAATTGCAGATCAAAATTCTCGAGATGATCCAATAAGCAATTGCGCAAAGGAGTTACATAAACATTCGTTGTCGGTGTGATCTGTTATTTTATGGCTACGAATAAGTACGATATCCTTTTTATATTTACAAGTGTTTCGCGTGGTGGTTAATGACGGTTAACTCTAAAGAAGGAAGTTCTCGCGTTTACAACGCCCAGAGCGTAATGATTTACGTACTGATATCCCTGAAAAGATGAAGAGGACGTCCCACCGATACGAGGCCGCGATCATCAAAGTTAAACGGCAAATCGCTAAGCAATTACTGTATACACCTTGATAGAAATTCTATCGCGTACGTGTCACTCGAAAAACTCGGGATCGTTATTCAATTACGATTCTTCCGCTTGAAATTAATCAAGATTTTTTGGAACGAGTCTGGAACGCAGACGTTTCGTTAGCGAACCATCACTAATTATCCTAATATAATACAATACGTGTTTACGTGAAAGAATCATCGTTCGTGTTCAGTGAATTCCTTTTTAATATTCCCGATTATGCTCGGTCCAAAGAACAGTGTACCTGAGTTTATTATAATGTGTTTAGTAAGTGAATTGTTAAACGACAACCATCAAGACGATTTAAATAATTAATAGAAAATCTTAGCTAATATTTTATTTAGATGCTTCCTTCTTTAGTAATATTATAATTCTATGGCATACTGTTAATTAACGTTTTGCTGCAAACCTATATTTCTTATAATTTGTGTGATAATGTTAATTATGATACATCCAAGTAATTCAAGTCATCATAAATATAAATTTTTAAATATTAAATCAGATATTATTATCGAATAATGTATATTCATAAACATATTTCTGTAAGATGAAATCGTATAATAATTTCACTCTTGTTTTTTAATAAGATAATGGCTGACACAATTTTCTTATTCTCTAACATTTTTCACATATGAATCTATTTAAAGTGTCGCTTTAGATTTTTATAACTTAAAAGTTGATGTTAGAGTTTCTCTCATCATAAATTGAGATTACGAAAGGAAACGTCATAAGCACTTTCACTTGCTGTTACAAATGAAATAATCGCACGCGATGTTACCCCCGGAAAAGGTGTACCACCTTGTCTGTTCCATCATCGATGTTATGAATTTTACATACAATTATAATTTAAATAATTTAAATAAAACATGCACAACCGCGACCTTCTATTAGGTTGCTGTATATCAATGCATAAGGAGAATGTATTATCTGCGTGTATTATCTCATTACCTCAAGAGTGGATCATGTTTTCGATGGTAAAAGATAATTATTTTGATGACGATTAATTATATGCATTAAAATAAAAAAAAAGATAGAAGCTTTAACTGTGCTGATTTTAAGTTTGAAACCCATCTGTATTTCAAAAGGTTGTGTGTTTTGTTAATTAAATTAATTTTCAAAAACAGATAGGAAGATTTGCGATAAGATGACAAATAACGTGATGACACAACGAAGGAGCTTTATTTCAAATCCAATAATTATTCATGACATCTATACTGTCTATTATCATTGCGTGCTTCTTTTATTATCCCTGCTTATAGAGAATTATATTCAGAGGCGAGGGTCAATATCGTGTCAACCAGACCTGGATAAATACTATTTAACCTTAAGATAAAAAATAACTATTTGAAATAATATTCCAATACGCTTATTTCAAAATATATGAAAAATTAATATTTTAAATATTTATAAAGCAACACGAATAAGTTAAAAAGGTAGACCCTTGCTCCTTTGAAAATTTAATTTCTTTGAATAAGGAAAATTTGCGCATAAAAATTTAATGTATACATTAATATTTTCACAGAATTAATTTCAAAAAATTAATTCCACTTAAGTATTCTACTACTATATAAATTTTGCTTAACCATATCTTCAATTACATGTTAATTGACCTATCTAGAAATTAAACCTAGAAAATAATCTGCAGCGAGGAGTAGTAAAATAACTTTTCCTTTTCAAAGTAAAATGGAGAAAAACAGCTTATGCACAGTTGTTGCATTTCGTTTCTAGAAAAACGTGAAATACGCATTCTAGAAGTTTATAATACGATAGAGATTATTATTCATGAGCACTACATCCGGATTGTGCACATTATATTCATTAATTTACATTATCTTTCGAAGACACTCGTGTTAATGAAACTACTTAATGTAAATCGCTGATTTGAACGAAAATATCGCCTGATTAAAATTCAACTATATTACAATATGAATGACGACTGTTTCCTAATACAACTTTCAATTGACATACATGTTACATGAGCTACTTTTTATCATTTCGTTTCTGAATGAAAATCAAATAAAAGCTGAAATTTTCATAAAATTATTAGCTTTGTTATTTATGAATTCTAAAAATATAATGTAAAGAAGGTTAAATGTAATATTGCCATTCTTAAAAATAAACTTTTTTATTATTAATAACAATAATCATTAAAAAAAAAAGATGGACATGGGCAAAATTTTGATCCCTATAGATGTAATCTAATTTTAGTAAATTATTCTTTTCCTATTTGCTTTCAGACATGTATATTATTTGAAATGTTCGAACAATAAAAATGTCAAAAAGTGTATACTATTCACAGCATACAGGAATAGCAATGTTTAAATTTAGATTCCCGGATGTGAACTATGTAAATTTACGAGTAATCAAAACATTTTTAAATTACACGCAAAAGTATGTTTATGTTCGATGCTCTAGCAAGTTAGTGTGCACCATAAACATACATATCTCATAGACTACATTGTACCTTTAGTCTCATAAATAACAATACTTGCCCTTTTGCAACGTAAATGCCATATTTATAGAAATAACTTATAAAGATTTGAATCTAATTATTTCATCTAAATTAACAGTGTAATTTATCAAATATTAAGAAAAGAGATGATTTTATCAAGAGGAATGGACATAGAGATGTCCAACCAATACTCGTTCAAAGGTACTAATAAAAAAAAAAGGGAAAGATGAGAATCCTTTATAAGAGTTGCGGGCCACTTGCCAAATTTCGATCGCGAAGGGTCAATGAATGAACAAAGGAAAGGGAGCCCATAGAATACGTAATTAGTAGAAACGCAGACCGCATAGCGGCACGTCTATGTAGACTACAATAGTGGCGACATTAGATCTATTTTGGCACACCTAGGACGGTGAGCATATTTAATCATGTGGCTCACGAAATATTCAGGACATCCGAAGGATGTGCTTGTAGGATGTTGCGATATCATTTGCTACTTCCTAGAAGGACTGGGTCAAACGCAACACCGTTACCTTCTCAAATCTTAATATTCATCAAACACAACTGACTGGGCTTCAAAGAAACCTACCGATAGCTTTAGATACCCTTTCTAGGTAGCGGCGAATTTTCAAAATTCATTTCCAATTGGAAGGAATTTTGATGAGGCGCCTCCTTCATTCGTTATTCGTCCGTTATTTCTTACGATCCGATTCAGCCTTCCGTGATTAGAATTGAAAATAGACGAAAATGAAAAATATTTGGAAAAATATTTATATCTTTCCTAGATAGGTTGTGACTGAGGTCACGATATAAAATGTTTGTGATGTGTAATCATACAAGGAGTAGGAAAACGTTTTTACATTTTTGCACAGAATGAAAGACAAATGTAGCTGCCCTATACACGGAAAGTTTTAAGCGACATTCATAACGATCAAACAACCAAAGTGCACTTAAGAGATCCTTCAAGTCTTTTCGAAGAGCCGTAAAAACTTTTGAAGGCGGTACCTCTTTGTCGGCAGATATTTTTAAGTTAATACCAACAGTCTGATTGTAACCACCAATCATCACCAGTTATAAATAAAAGAGTAAACAATTCTGCTTTTCTTTATAAATCAAACTACCATAGAACATAATACAGCACCGCTGTTATAATTATACTGTGAAAATTTATTCTATGCTTCATTTTGTAGCAATTTGTCTAGCTGATCCTCTTACTGAAATAAAGATTCGAAAACACCTATAAAAGACAAAAGGAACACAACGGATTAACCTATAGTTTGGCAACAAAGAACGAGTTCGATCTTGTAGGAAGTGAATCGAGACCCTTGAAGTATTCCTCCAGGGTCGTAGAGCTTTAGGGTACCTGTACGAAAACTGGTCCAGAAAGGTGGAATGGTGCATACAAACGATCTCGTCTCAGCTCTCTCCCCGAGGCAGTCGGTACACACAATCGCCAGGCCTCTTGTTCCATCCTGGCCCACCATTATCCTCCCTCTTCCTTTCACCGATCACCTGTCTCCTTTCACCTGACCGAAATCATATCCCCACGTATCAGGCATTAGAGTTTCTCACGTCACCCTCTTATCGAGTTCAAAAACCGGTCCTACCTATCCGTGTCCCGGTCGCTGATCATCCGTGAATATTCAAACACGAGCGTAGGTCAGACGAGACCCGGTTCGTCGTATCCGTGACACAAGGCATAAATTTTTACTCGGTTATGCGCCAGATGGCCTCACATAGGAGGCCTGATTAATTGGGAGTGGCGAAAGATCGATCAGCTATTCGCGAGAGAAAGTTACGATAAATCTTTCAGCATAACGAGAAGGTTAACCCTTGCTATGTCTGGCACAGCAGAAATTGTCACTGTGGCCTAAAGGTGTACTTATCCGCTTCGAATGATGCATTTACTATGTTCTAATGACGGATATACTGCATCCAGTAATTATGATCTTGATTTATTACTACAGTTGACTCTCATTATATTGTCCCCTGAACGATTTCTCTTTCCCCCAGGATGCTAGGTTTTTTTTTAGGAAAAATGACAATGGAAGCGAAGGAAACCCTAACATTCTTGGTAAAATGTCTCTTATAAAGTAGATATAATATGTGATAACTCTCGAGTATTATAATGAGCGGTGAGGATTTATTTCACTACCATGCTCAGAACTGTACATTAATGCCCCCTTCCAATATGAGAGTCCTTTCCATTTAAAAATCTAACCGCACGATAGAGATAAACCTTCCAAAAGACTGGGTCATTACTGAACCAGTTGTTGAAACTATCTCTTCTATCACAACCAAAATCGAGAGAAATCAATATAGCAGACACTCCACTCGGCTAGTCCACGTCAGCGAATATAAATGACTTCTTCCAAATCCGCAGGAAGGGCTTAACTAATCAACAGACGCGTTATTTCTGACGCCAATTCAAATGTCCAGAGTGTAGACGTAGCAAATGGATATTGAATCGGCTATCAAACAAACTCCGCGTTCCAACGAATCGGGAGCATCGTGACGAAACGGTTATTCCAACAATTTCGTAGCATGATATTGCAGTTAAAGGATCATCGGGATCATGAAGATAAGTAGGATCGTGCACAACTCTTAATATCCATTTAATCATTAGCTAACAGGAGAGCCTACAGATACTCTGCTTGATTTTCTGCACTTGCAACACAGACTCATGCATGCCGACCGGTCATTAGCATCACAGGTTCCTGTTAATTATCGTAAATGTTAAGTGGACCCTAGACGTAGGTAGACAAACTGTTAGACCCTTCCACGACCTTCGAACACTTCCACAGAACCTGTTGTACAGACGATTCTTCTCCAACCTTAGCCATAGGAAGCCAACGGTGTACAATACTACGAGCATGGTGGACTTTTGTAGAGAAAATAGTGATGTAGGGATAAAGACTTTCCCAATCGGTATAATAGTAAAGTTACTTTCCACTAGAAATTTTAATCTTTTTTCAAAACTAAATATTATAAAATTGAATATGTTACTAGGGAATGAGGATTAATCAGAAAACTTGAAATGATACCTCTGAAACATCCAACATCTGTTGAAGATATCATGAAATCGGGTGTTCGAAAGAAAGCCAATTAATGATCTTGTACAAGGTAATGAGGAAGAACGATCACTTGACCAATGAAAAACGAAACCTTCGCATACCACGGCAACTCACGAAAGATTAAGATCATCCTTGTGAACGAACCACTGGACGAACAAGTTGTTTCTAGGCAGTGATGTGAACGAAACGTTCAAATGAAATGAGATACAAAGTAAACGTCAGATTGTACGAGCTCGACCCTTTTACATACAACGACCACATGGGGAACGAGTGGTCATTAGCATCGCGAATTCCTACTAATTATCGTGAATGTTAGCTGGGTGTTAGTGGTTCGTACGGGAGAATCCGCGTTCCCGCGGAATCTACGATACACATTGAGAACCTTAATGGGACCAGTTTTGCGATTTCTTTTGCGATACGTCTGTCCCGTGACAAGCCACGGTTCTCGTCTCATAATTCTACCGGGATTAACGCCATCCCTGTGAAATTTAGCGCTGGTACAAGCGTGCTTACACCTCGGAGCTTATTAGTTCTTAAGGAGACTCGCTTTCGACTTGTGCATCATTTATATTTTTATTATACTATAAAAATCGTATATATTCTAACGAATATTAAAATAATATTTGTGAGATTTCTGCGAAGGTGTAACGTTAGATATGTCTCAGTATTCATGATGATGGACATAGTGGAATTTAATTAACTCTGTGACTAATTAAACCAATTGCGGCATTCCTCCAGTATGGACCACCGAGGAAATGTTCGATATTTAGGAAGACTTTCAACTTAATTTCCAAGTAATATTCCAACCAATAAATGAAGTAAAATGAATCTTGAAGGATATGAATAATAATTTTGTCCAGAAAGAAACAAGGTAACAACGTAATAATATAAAAATTTTCTTTTAATATCTAATTATGTTACATTATTTCTTTGGACATAACTAACATAAAAACCGATATCTTCCAATATTTCATCTGGAAATTGTTGACGTAATCAAAGGGTAATAATAACGTAACACGGCACGTTTCAAGCTTTATTTTAGAAAACGTACATTAAGGATCTGAGACGTGGTGGCGTGGAAAAGATGAGGAAGAATTCAGAACGCTAATGACCTCGTGTAATATTAGCTCGTGCAGATCGCAGTCTTCTACAGTAATTAACTCATTGACTCACCGTACACGACGTTACAGAGAATGGTGCAATATACCAGAAGCCAACTGGAATATTAATCATCGTCATGTATTTTTCACGTGGAAAGCGGTTTTCCAGTGATTCAGAAACGAGATACCCTCTATGATTACAAATGACATAAATGTTTCCAGAGAACCTACCGATTTAAAAATATTGAGCAACGTTCTAAGAAAATATCTTCTTGAAGAACGGCTTAATACTTTATTTTAATTTTATATCAATGGACAAAGTTCAATGATTTATATTTTTTAAAATAGCATGAAATACATTCAGGATAATGATATGTTTGACAAATTACAAGATTATAAAATATTAAGAAGAATAAAAACTACGTTCTATGTTGAAAGAAAATATTAATATCTCAATTATTTATTCTTTCAAAATGTCCAACATTCGTTCTTTTACCATTTTTCCGTAGACATCTACATTCAGATACAACTTATATTCCAAAAATAACATTTTATCTTTACCATGTTTCTATTTATAAAATATCTAACAAAAACTAGGCAGAACTAGGCAAAGCATATTTGCTATACTAATCAAGAAAAATGAGTCATTATAACCTTTTGATGTTCTAAACTATCCACTTAATATGCTAAAACCTAATAAAGAATTACTAGAAAAAGTCAATAGTAGAAACTTCCCAACCCTACTCCATACATTCTGAGAAATCCACAATTACACCCAATTATTAATATTAATTAATATTAATACTGTGATCTTAGTAACCGCACCTAATTAATATTAATATTATTTTTATTTATATCATTCACTCAGCGAATGTTCACAGTCTTGAACGAACGTATTAATATCGCAAAGGAATTTTTCATTTATCATCAAAGTTGACCAATTTCTAACAGTGTCCTCTGGCAAGACCCAGCTGGGTATCAGGCCAGGATTCGAAAGGTTTTCCATTCTAATGTCGATGAATTGAAAACGCGACCTTGATGTGCCATTGCGCAACCAATCTCCGAAGAGGTCATTGCCTACGTACCTCGTCGATCGATCGTCGATCACGAGGCACTCTAAATCCCGTTCACGTGCGATCGATGCGGATTCGATCTCGCGAGCCAGGAATTCCCGAGTCCTGGCCTAACCGATGCTCACCACCGACGGATCTGGTTTCTAGTTTAACACCAAGTTACCGCGTTTAATTAACCAGGACATTACCTCAACCAATACTCCGTTGCATCGCGAACACACTGCCGTGTATCTACGGACTTGCTTGCCAAATCATTTTCATCGAACCAAGAAAAACTTCAATTAACGATAACGAGTCTCTTAAACGCGCGATTTCCGTAAACATCTGTATGGAAATGACTTTAAACAGTCGATTCAAGAAGAATTACCTAGGATTACCTAGAACTTTTTTAAAAAAGATAACGGTCTATCATTTTATTATTCATTATAATGTGTATTTAATATACTCATTTAAAATTGCGTTAAGTCGTTAAATGTTACAGTAATTATGGATGTACAGAATCGAGCATGGTAGGCTTCCTCAGAGAAAATAACGATCCCTTCACTCTCGTAGCTTCCACGTGTTAATGGGTTCAATTTTCATTTTTGTTGCATAACGAAAAAGAAAAATGAAACAATTGCAAATTTTGACCTCGTAAAAATATTCTAACCTATTACCTTTCTTAGCCTGTTCAATATGGTTATCTGATTAAATCATACTGCAACATTGTATGTAAACGCGAAATTCATAGCAGAAATGCAGTTTGATTAAAAATTACAAGAACAGCATTGAAATTATAAGTAGAATGGTCGTAGAGGTAAGAATATTCTGTTTAATACATGCCAGGTTGTATGTCACATCAGAACTTCGTATCGTAAAATAAAGCAACTTGTTTAGAAAATAAGGTCGTGGTGCAAATTTTTACCTCGAGAATATGCAGTTAGTCTAGTGTAAATGAGAAATCAGGCGATAATAAACAGTTACGGTAACTGGACTTTGTATTATTGAAATGGTATCGTAAATAAATTCAATTACAAATAATAACACCTGAGTTTATTTTAAACAAACTATACCTATAAGAGCGAGTGATTGATAATGTAATCTACCATGGTAGTGTACATTATCTGACACGATCCATCTTGTAATTTACCATAGAAAAATTGCATAATCAGATCGAAATAACCTAGACTCGAACCATTGAGCAATATTCCATGTTGGCTGATCGATACAATTCCAATAAGTACTCCCAAGTATTGATATTATCCGAACAGAACGCAGCCACCGTGTTATCAATGATTTTTCGTATCTTTGATCGTTGATTAAAGTACTTTAATTCCATTTAAGGAATCTCCAGTGCGTGCACCGTAATATCAGTTTGATAAGATAAAATCGTTTGAACCATGGAGAAACAATTTTTTCATTTTCTAAGAACAATCATTGAAACCAGTTAGCTATGACAGTTTTATTTTCAATTCATTCGTTACATTGGATTTTCATATTTTTTTCTGTAATACTTTACCTTTTCTCTTTTTCTGCTTATTTAGATTTTATCATCTAGTAGACCTCGGTGCAAGAATAGCAAAGTGGTCTCATCATTGAAGTATAACGTGAACACAAGTAAATGTATATTCAAATAGATCTACAATTCTATATGCTTTTATTCCATTAATACAAGATTTGAAATTAGAATAAAATTTTCTATAACTAAAATAAAAGAAAAAGAATACTGACTTGTCATTCAAATATGACCAAGTATTCTATTTACATTTTGCGATTCTCTTGCAATTATATTATCATTTATTAAAATAAAAATTTAAAGAAAAGGTATTTAAAAAGGTCATAACACTTTATACTAATAAAAGTCATGATATTTTAAGAACAGAAATTGAATTGTATTGAAGCAAAAAAGTTGTGGGTGTTTTAAGTTCAACAACCCATGGACTAAGAGTATGTCTGTTAGTACTCTGTGAAAGTAAGTTCGGCTACGTTCACGGTCCAGAAAAATTTTTATTAAATCGTTTCTTTAAAATTTTGAGATAGTACGAAAAAAATTTGTCTGGACAAAAAAATTCCATATATTCTACACTTCTTATGTACGTCAACTATAATTTCATGGGTCAGAAAGAAACCTGATACTAAATATCAGCATCCTTTATTTTATTTGTATGAAATTTGAATAATTAAATTAAACTATACAAGTCATTCAAATTTATCATTTGAGACCACAACTTTATATTTTACATTAATTTCAGTTCAGTTGCTTTATGTTAATTTTAAGCAAAACTTTTAATTACTGAGATACTAAATTTTACAACAACAAAAAAATTGATTTGTTTCGACCTTCAATTGAAATTTCCTCTTTAAATTAAGAATTTTTATTAATAAATCGTTAACAAGATAAAGATGGCAATAAATTTACAGTGGTATTTTCAGGCATTCACATCTGAAGTATTAGTTAAACACAATGACTTACGACCGCCAGAGATAAATCGTAATAGTTTGTAATCTGGCCATAGATTTAAGAAAAATAAACTTTCCTGCGTATAGAAAGGAGTGAAAAAGATCTATAGGTATACATATATCTCAGGGATCAGACAGTCCGGCGAAAAGAAGAAATTATAAAATTCATTGAATCAGCTGTACAAACAGAACGACACTTTTACACTGAAATTAAGATATGCAGACACAACAAAAAGTCTACGACTTACATTGTAAATAGACAGTCAAAATGTGGAATCAAGCTTACGCAATCTTGGTGATGAAACTGAAATAAAATTAAGTTATATATTCAGTTTCGGGTCTTAAGATATTTCTGTATGAGCATAAAATTTCCATTTCACTTAAGAACCTTAAAAAGTGTGTAATTTTTAAATTTGATAAGAACTTTAATTTTATATCGCATTCCTGTTTTTGCTATCATTATTATTGCAGAACTATTAAACTGTTTTCTATAAATATGTAGTTTTACATTATCTAGAACGCTAAATTAATTTTCTGATCAATTTTCTTTACAAAAAAAAATAGTCTAAATTTTAGTCCAAAAACTGAAATTGAGTCAAAGTTATTATTATTTTTGGAAATCAATTCATTGAATAACTCGTATAGAGACACAGGAAATATAATAATTCTACCACAATTCTTAAAAATTATAATAATACATATTTAAAATCCTCTTACACTATAACTGATCTTTTTATAGCAAAATTTTGAAGGCTGTACAAGTTTCCGAGGCTTTGTATTTTTGGTAAAGTACTTTGTAGGAGGTTGATTGACAAAAAATGGTAACCACATTCGGATATAAGCTACGGTAATCCTAAACATAGACATAACCGTTAGAGACTTCAAAATATAGAAAACGTTACGTTACGTGTTAAAATTAGTGCAGAGCTATTAATATAAACTGAGGACAATTCCAGTATACATAACTACGTATCACACACGGTAACTCAAAGAACTAATGCTACCCTAACAATTTCATTGTGGTAATTATAATTCAAAATTGAAATCTTAATATAATATGTGCTCTGTGGAACTTTAATAAATAGTTAAAATATGTAATACAGCGTGTTCGGCTACGGGTGAGCATCCTCTGAGAGTGGTAGCTACGGGTGATAGCTGGGTGATTCTGACCAACTTTTTCCTTCACCCAAATGCTCGTTAAGGCTTACTTTTTGAATTAATAATGATAAACACTGACCAATCGGAGCACACATAGCCGTGAAAGTGTCGGCTACGAACTGCGCTCGACCATGGTCGCGAACAAACTACTGCACCGTCTCAGTTCGTAGCCGACACTCACACGGCTGAGCCTGCGCACTACGTGCACTCTGCTCTCTTCGTTTTTTTCGTTAATAATTCAAAAACTAAGCCTTAACGAGCATTTTGGTGAAGGAAAAAGTTGTTCAGAATTATCCCAACTACCACCTCCCCGAAGAATGTCTACCCCTAACTGAACACTTTCTCTAAAAATTGTAATATATCTGCTTCTTTAACTCCTTCACATTAACACATTTTTATATTAAATTATAAAATTTACTATTTCAACATAAATAAAATATCTTTATTTGCAATGTTTGTTTCTAATTGTCATATGAAAATTGACAATGCTTGTCTGCTATCTTGAATTACAAACGGTTTGCCTTGAAGGATTATAGTTAGCCATAGCACGCAGTGATCGTTTCATGAGGATTCCAAGAAAATCAGTTCATTAATGTTTACTGTCCAAGATTAAGATCATCGTTCACTTGGCTCGAATGTAAATATCAGAAACAGGAATGAACAGATTCAACAAAATACGCAAACACTTTTGAAATGACCCGATAACAGAGAGCGTAGCGCCACAATCTAATAAAACGTTGCTCGGGAATCTCTTCAAGGGCTACGTCGACAAAGGAGCCTCGTAAATTTTGTCTGGTGGATTTAAAACCGGTTTGTCAAGTGCCTTGTATGTACGTGACCAACTAACAATTTTTACTGCAATTTTCATATGGTTCATGACAGACAAGTCACGATTACTGTTTCTACATACGGCTAAGTCTTTCTTAACACCAGAACAATCAAACCCGTCAAAATGACGGATTGCAGGGTTTTATTTTAAATTACAGAAATTATATAGCTTTTTACGTAGCGTTTTTTTCTCGAAGGAAAAGATCCCCAAAGTTAAAAATTTTTAAAAATTATGAAACTTTGTAAATATGCAGGAGATATTCTTTGAATTGCAGTGCAAATTTTTGCTGCAATTCTCGGCCTAAAAAGGCAAAAGACGACCCGAGGAAATTGTTCCTGGAAGAGGTTTGAAGTCAATAACAATCAACAGTGTTACCGGTGTCTCAGGTAACAAATTCCACAGTTTTCCATTGGAAAGAATTTTTGAAACAGTACCCGATCGGATCTTTTTCTACCTGTGCATAATAAATATTGGGGATCAGCAGGTAAATGCCGATAGTTTTTCACGATTTGAAAGAAACTGGATACATTTTCGAATTTTGGAAGTGTTAAATGTAACTACTGTTTTAGATAATCCAAAAATTACTAAAAAAGAAATAAAGCGAAGAAAATAAAAAATTTGAACAGAGAGCTAAATGGTACTATAAATTATTATCACCCATTGTGACTTAGAAATTATAAGCCTTTATTTTTAGTAATAAAATTCTTAAAATTATGAATTAATTATTAATTCACATAAAATAATTAAGAAAATAATTGAAAAAATTATTAAACAATCAAAACCTGTAGTCCTTTAACTAAAATTAGAAAATTGAGTTCATTTTATAATACACACGAAATTCTGATTCCTATAATACGAGGCGCCATTCTCACGAGCAACAACAGAGGTTTTCATGCGCGGCACGCAATTGTTTCTCTGCTTGAAACGACGAAAACTATTTTGAATTCAAAGACCAGGGTCCGTTGCCTTCCACGGGTCATCGCCGTAATAAACTATCAACAAAATCTGTAGCAACGCGTTTAAAAAAGAAAAAAAGAAACCAGTTCGAAATTCTTTAACCATCCAACGTTTTACGTTTTTGGAGCAAAGATCGTATCTAAGGAGAACTAACCAACTTTCTTGAATATACTAAGACGTGTAATTATTATAGACAATATAAAAGAGTGAAAATTAAAATCTGAATAATTTCAAAGCTTACAAATTTTAATTTTATTTCTGTCATACAGTCACTTTCGCAAGATATCTGATAACATTTTTGGAATATAATTTTAAACACGTGTTATTTGCAAAAATAAACTCTTCACAACTATAGTTAGAGTGGACAGTGATTGTTTCATGAAAAGAGAGACTTACAATCACTTCCAGAAAAGTTAAATCAGAAGACACATAAGTTTACTTGCTAGATTTAGTTAGATATATGGAAAGGTCATTTTTCGTAAATAAATAATTTTTGAAAATGCAAAACGGATAATTCGCGTGTCGTGACCAGTGGCCATGTTTCGCGTATACTGAAGAACAAACGCTTGTTTGAACTCCAGCCCAGTCTAACGAGGACATTAAGATTCAGTGGGCCAAGTGTTCGAGACATATCAGCCAGGACGTAGCAGCCCATACATCCAGTTCATCGACTTCTGCCTCGACTCTAACGTGTCATCGATTCTGTCTCTGAGAGCACCAAACCAGAAGCTCTTTATTTGCTGTCTCGCAGAGTCTAGAATTATTTATAGTACCAAGCACGATAGGTTTCCCTAGGGAAAATGGCAGTGCAGGGGAAAGAGGACCCCACTACTCACTGTAATACTTGAAAAGGGAATGTGATAGGCAATTTCAATTTCTTTTTAAGGCTCTCTCCCTGGTCCATCCTAAACTTTTCTAAGACTCTCCTTGATTCTTCCTAAGCTTTTCTAAGGCTATCCCTATTTTCCCTAGGATTTTCTAAGGCTTTCCTTGCTTTTCCCTAAACTTTTCTAATGCTTTCCTTGGTTCGACTTAGAATTTTCTAAGGCTACCCCTGATTCCCTCTAGGCCTTTCTAAGGCTCTCCCTAGTCCTCCCTAGAATTTTCCTAGAATCTTTCTGACTTTACCTAGGATCCTCCTAGGTTCTCCCAAACCCAAGTTACCTTATAGTTATTCTTAAGTAAAAAAAGCCTACATTGCCCCGAAATGTATAATGTTAAGATGATTATACAATGACAATAAAATTCAATAATTAAAACACCGGTAAATATGACAAATGAATTAATGTCAAACATTTTCATTGTAGGGTTCATAAATATTAATATGAAGTATTGATGTGAATCCCTTTGTTTAGTAAGAAATAAACCTGTCGCCTTCACAAAGGGTTAGGACTAATTCAAGGGCCTAATAAGAACCGGAAATCCCACGATCCTCCAGCTAATACACACTCCAAGAAGATAGAGTTTAATTCGATCCACTTAGTTTATTGTGGGTATCATGCGAGCTGTACGACTTTGCATTTATACAGTTTGCTTTTATGCTGCTACAAGATAATAAACCTCATTCTAATATATCAATATAATAGAAGATGAAGGCCGGTTGTTCATTAATGCGGAAGATCCATGTAAAGTAGCGTGTCAATTAACGAAACACTTTACGTAACTTAATTTATCATTGTGAGATAAATTCCTGGTACAAAGGGGCTTCTCGAGAATCGTTTAAGGAACTCGCTAGAACTGATATACATCTTCTTTAAAAAATTGTTTAAAAAATTAGAATGACCCTTCAATCCCTTTTATTGCATTATTAACTTTCAACAATTGCATACTAATTGCTTCTTTTCTACTTCTACTATTACTTTATTTTGAAAAATTTGATATACTGCAATAAATACCTATTACACAAAATTGAGTGTTCAATTATTTTTAATTTATTATTAGACCTGTAATTGTAACAAAGAACCAAGAGTTCATTAAACTGATAAAATTACATTTAATTTTGCTCTACTATTTAAGGATTCATAAATGGAAGAGGAAACACAAAGTTGACACGTTTCAAGATAAGCGGGCAAAGCGGTGGGAAGATAATTACTAGCACGTCATTTTCGAGGAAATTTCGGCTACCCTTATGTCACTGACGTATAATTAAACGTCCCTCACGATTACTTTACGTATGTGAAAGGGTAAGACAATTAAAGCGATTAACTTGGGGACTCTCCAAATGCGACCACAAAATCTATGACTCGCAAGAAACACGACCTTTGTAGTTGGTTGGTGAATTGAAACAACGCGGAAAGATAATAATAGGAAACGAGCCACATGAAAAATATAAGTTAATCTACTACAATGTTCTCACTTGAAACTGTAATCTCTTCTAGCGTTTCGGTTCAACGATTTTCGTTCATAACCAACAAATAGACTGTGAAAATCTTATCGCATTATGTATTAGATGGTTGCATATGAAATAGCAGAAAATCTGACACCATTTGACGAGAGAAAAGTTACGAAAAATATCATTTTATGGCATATCATTTCAAAGCTAAAGATTTAATGAAAATGCCTATATAAATATTTTATTAATATTTCTTAATTTCTTTAGAGGTATTGGCGCATATTTTTCTTTCTATATGAATTTTACATATAAATCACGTATCATTAATAATAATTGAAACCCAATGAAAAGAAGGTCCTTAAAATGCAAAAAATAAAATAAAATTTTGTATTTAACATATTTATGATTGAAAGAATTGTATCACAAGAATACTGTGTTAATTGTCAAATAAAAATTTCAAAATATGTTAAATGACAACAGTTTATAATTGTTATCAATTTAATGTGCATTAATAAATTTTAATATTTGCAGCTGTAATAGATATGCAATGCTATGAGAATTGAATTGGAGCAAAAATTTATTATATCAAGAACAATACTCCCACCTAACAATTTCTTGTTCAAATGATAGAAATTTAAATTCAAATAAATAAATTTGAGCGAAGATTTCAGTACTTTGTGCTACAATTCACACAACTTGGACGTCGCTCGGCAATAACTCCGATAATAATAGTTTTGCAATAAATTTTGCTAACAGTGTATTAACTCGATTTAGTAGGAATATATAGGATTCTACTAAAATTCTATATTTAAATTCTCGTATCTATAGACCAGACAAGGCCACTTACATTCTATTATTTACGACACACTCTTGAATCGCAGTACGCATTTTTCAAAGTACATATGAATAATAGAAAATCTTTAATATTTATAGAATAATTCATTCGTAATATAAATTACGTAATTAAACTACCTACGCAAATTCGTATTATTTTTTAAATAACATAGAAGTAGGATTATCCAAGACCTCACTAAAAATGTTAACTGTTCTGATTACTTGATTACCTACAGAAGAATTAATTAACTATTCACACACGACATATTTCATTCTATATATTTAATAAATTAATTGGTAATAATAAGTAATCAAGGGTATCAGATTTAAGATACAATGAAGAGATTGGAAATACTAGCGGAAATAAACAACGTTCAAACGTGCACTTAACCTACAATAGTAACGACCGAGATTCCAACGTAATCTATTGATATTTTTCCACTTACTTGCATGCTATCGGCGGAAATAATTTCCCCGGAAAATTTGCGAGCCAATTCGATGCTTAAACGTGATTTTCCGCATCCTGTAGAGCCCAAAATTGCTAAAACTGGCACACGCGACATACTAACACTTCCATAATCACTCATCCTTACTCGGAACTGGACATGCGCAGTTACAGTTCGCTTCTGTTCCGCGTTCCGCTGATCAAGCTCTACGAGCCAAAGGCGGTTAATTTTAAATGACCGTTCTTTAAAATCTAGATTTGCATCCGACTCTCTTTATATAAATTAAATATATGTACTTTTTAGTTAGAAAATTCCTTTTACATTTTAATGATGACCTTAATTACATAAAATTAAATACTGTGATATTATTATATATGATAAAAATAATATTATCAACGATAATAATGATTCTGGTCTGTTTGGTTCACAACAAATTTACAAACATTATTAACTATAAAATACTCATTTGTAAATTTTTATTTTGCTCTTCTTCTATTAATATAGAAAAGTTCGTTTGAATTAATTATTTACTTATCACAGGCACCTAATTATCATTGCAAATTATTCCTAAGTGATTATAAACGTGGTAATTACCAAAAAAATCATAATTTGTTGCATACACATGGCGCCGCCTGAGATATAAAAAAGCTCATTTTATAAATAATCTATCTGCAATTTAAAACGCAAAAGGTTTAGTCAATACTGTTACGAATACATAACTATGATATTCCGCAGTGCTACAAATTTAGCTGACTACGCATAACATACAAACGGCTATGAGATGCAGTTGTCAATAACTAACAAGAAGCGCTTGTGTAATTACATGTCTTTTAACAATACAAACATCTACCAACTCCTTAAAAATTAGAAGTACTTTATACTTTGACATTTCATTACGTAGACGTTGAACTTTAGTATCATTTTAAATGATTTCATTCATAAATGAAGTTTGCATATTTATCTTGTAATGTAAATTGCAACATTAAATTACATAAGTCTTGTTCAGCTATGACATTGGATCCTATTAATTTTCCAGAATAACAATTTTTAATTAATCATGTTTCAAAATTTAGTGATGTTAATTAAACCTATGCAAAAAATTGTCTACTTATTTTTAGTCGAAAACAGATAATATTCAAGGACTTACATTGTTACAATATAAAATTAATTTTGGAATAAAGAAGCTAACAATAAAAGGTATTTGAGTTTGAACAGCTGACTAGATAGCTGGATTCGTGGACTGGTTTCTATACATCCACGATTCCAAACTACTGATTTTCAGAGATTTTAAGACAGAACAAATTAGTACATATTGATAGTAAAATTAATGTATAGAGGAAGGAACATACTCACTCCTTTTTCTATTCTTATAAAAAATTATTCTAATACTAACCTAACTAATTAGCCGTGAAAAATAAATTTCAAAGCTTTAGATGCCTTAGGGTGATTCACCCCCTTAAGTAAGAAAGATATAAGCCTATGGGTAAATCACTGTTATTCAGTTGTTTATTATTATATTGCGATAGCAAATAAACGAGGATTGTATAAAGAAAAATCTTAATTTTACAGTATCTTAGATCTCGAATTTCAAGGATCAGCATTAAAGTTTCGTTAAAACCATCGTCGAGACAGACCATTTGATTTACCATCAATTTTACACCCGATAAAAGTTTTCCGACGATCTCGCGTTCAGTCGTCTTTCGTGGAATCCTCGATTAAACTTTGTGTATTTCGGGAAGCCGTTATATATCATTCGCTTTATTAGCCGCGTGGATGCGTGCACGTTGCCTCTGCTTTCCATAATTCTCACATTTAGCCGCCTAATCGTGGCTGGCCCGGTCGAAATACTCTATTGACGCAACTGCACGGAAACTTTCCACAGGAAGCGGGAACGGCGAAGGTAAAAAAGCTAAATGAATGCAGGGGGCAATGAAATAAAGGATGCAAACGAAGAAACGGAAGAGGAACGAATAATAGGGGTGGAAGAAGAAAACAAAAAAGAATAATTGAATGTATTGAATTAAGACCAAGGTATTAAGCTTTTGCTTAATTTGCATACCAATTTTGAATACAAAACAATTTTTATTTTTTTGGCAGAAGAATTTTGCCACTACAAAAAATGGTTGATGGATACTAGCTTCTGGAACGAGTCAGCTTTTTTCTAGCTAAATTATCGAATGTAATCCATTTCTCATCACCGGTGACTAACCGGCCTCAAAAAGGCTGAAAATTATGTCAACAACGAAGGGCAGATGGTGATGCGGGTGGCCACGTTAATTTTCTTCAATTAACGAAGAGCCCCCTGTCGAAATTTTTCACATAACCCAATTTGTTTATATCATCAAAGCCCATTTATTCTTGCATCTCTCTGCCAGACAAAAATGACATTTCAAAAATGGAGGTTCTGTTAAAATTTACCGCTATATGGATGACAGAGATCTTAAAGCGTTAAAACTCTAAAGCCTCAGAAAATAATGAATAAAGATACTATGCGATCAAATTAACAGCATAGAGTAATAACAAATGTAATGATAATTTATTACACGTCGACAGAAATTATCTGACAACCTAATAAAAAGAGGATGTTGAAAGGAAGAAAACAAAGAAGAGGACGGAATAAATAAAAAATATGAATAAAATGATAATGTAGACGATAACCAATTGGTAGGATCGTTAGATTTCGTCAGTTTCGTATATGTAACGCCACAAGCATGGGGTGACTTTGTCATTAAGTTTCCGCTTCGGCTTACCGTGTTCTCGAGCCGCAGTTTCGGATGCATCCCAGTCGACCATTATCTTACTCTTTATGATGTCGAATTAATTCAACGAGCGAAATAAAGGCTCGTAAAACCGGTGCCGTTCTTCGATCGTACCGTTGATCGCCATCACGCGATTCATGGGTGCGAGTGAAATGGAGCGAATGACTGGAATTACATTTTTTCATTATTTTTTTCCTTTTTTCATTCTTTTCCTTCAACCACCCTTCCACCGGCATTTCACTTTATCTCGTAATCAGAACAGGCTGCTCTTTACTCGATTTTACGTAACAGTGGAAAGTATCCCTTTATCTACTTGTCGTTTCGTACGATAACGACATTCTTGTCTTTGCCTTGTGCCAAAGAACCGGAATTAAATTGTCTTAAAAAAAGTCAACAAGATACGAAGAACAAGTGTTATTTTTAACCGAGGGGTAATCAGTTTCCCTCCTCGTATATCACAGTATTTAACTTTTGAAAATACATCATTATTGTTAAGTATGATAGAAAAAATTTGATAATGCAGAAAATGTACGCTGAATTATTTCGTTTTAAATTAATTTGATTTAAGACATTTGAACTTCCATAGCAATCTATCACTTTCATTCTAAGCGGGAACAAAGGAGACCCACGTTGCTAACTTATGTTAATTATATACCATAATTAGAGAATAGGTTTCAAAAGCAAATGAAAATTATGAAAAGTTCATAGAAAATCAAAATTATGATCTATATTTGATTAGAATGAAAGATTGCAAAATGAGAGATAGATTGCACAGGTACAATAAAATGTAACATTTTAGGTAAATGATAATAGCTTTATTCGTATAATAAGATAATTCGAAATATAAACGTCAAGGAACTGTCTGACCCTTTTTCCTGAAAAAAGAAAAGAACATCAAAGACTTTTTCGTTTTGTCTGATCCTTCGCTATTGATCATTAATGGAACAATCAAAAAATTCGTGGTACGCACATCACTCAAATTTTTACATTGCCATTATAAAAAATTATTTATATAACGCCTAACTATCGAATACGATTCTGCGGTTCCATCAAAAACGATCGTCGATCACCAACACGCTGAAACCAATTTATAATTCATCAGGAAAGGAACAATTTCATTTATATTTTTCAATTATCGTATACCGTTCGTTGTCGAAAAATAATGAAAAGAAAAGAACGAAACATGTTCGAAGGAAGCGTGTTAGGTGTACGAACGATTTTGTTTATAAATTTAAGTACAAAACCTAGCTTCTTTACTTTCAATCTCTCTTTCAATCGCTCCATTCTGTTACCGTAAATTTATTATAAACAAGCATTTTTCATTTCCTTATCTATCTCCGTTTGCATTCTTTCATTTTCTTACTGTACATAAAATCCACTTGACCCCATCCTACGGAAAGGCGATGGTCACATCGTTAGATAATATGTAAATAGTAAATGTAGAGATATAAATATTATTCCTAATATTACTATTTAACTTCTGGAATAAATATTACTTCTTCATTTATTATCTATTTATAATGTAGTGTATCGTACCCACACACGTGTATCATGTCTGTACGCTATACAGATCCTTACAAATCTTGTAAATATACTTTTAATTCACCGTGATACGATCCATTACAATTCCTTTCTTTATTCTTTTCACCTTAACATACGTATGCGATTCAATTTGACGCTTCTGTACGGAGAGGGTGTTTCTTAGGTTTCAGCGATTCTTCGACAACTTCCGGTCCTAGCCGCACCAACGTAGGAAGAAATATATGTATATAACCGGAACAACGGGACGAAATTGTCGAGAAATAGCAATCACGATCGTTCTCGGTAAAATCGTTAAATCGTAAATGTTTCCTTCCGCTTAGTTACTGAACAATCATTCGAGGTATAGGTACAAGTGAACTCTTTTTATTTTTTTCCTTTTAAGGAGGTGGGTTCGCAAACTTCGTCTATTATCCGCGATATCGACCGATCACAAATCATCAATCAACAAATATTCCCCGTTAAAAAAAGTAAATGAACGAAACTCTAAGAGCATCGTTAAGAAATACCTTACTGAATATTAATTGCTAATAATTAATATTAATATTATCGATAATATATTATATTATTATGTAATGGTTATACAGTATATGCTGTTCTATATGCGTGTAATATGTATTATATAAGTTTATAATATAATATATTATATAATATTATATATTAAATATTATTATCGTAGAGATACAGTTACGCGAGTAATACGATCGTTAATGTTAGATAAATATTAACAATATTGCCTGATTACCAATAATAGAGTAATAGGTATAACAGTTAACCTTACGATTACCTTCTCTCTAACTAAAGAAATTTCTTATCACTCTGCTACGGAGTCGAATTATATGTAAATTAGTTTCTCTCTTTTTTTTTTTCTTCGGTGAGTTACCTAGAGAAGCGTGATCGAAATATAGGATCTCTCGTAATTGTTGTATAAATATATGTATTGTGTCGTAAAACGTCGCGAGAATTCAGACGAAATTCCAACGACGCCACCCCCGAATTAAAGCGGCTAAGTCTCTGTGGTGCTCGTTCGTTTCAACGCGACGAACAAATACGAAACTTAATTTTCACGAAGAAATCCATTTTCGTTCGAAGATAGCAAAAACTAACACTGGAAATTGCAAATAAAAATGAAAATTAGGATTCGTCTTTCTTGTCGCGTCTCGACGAACGTTATTCAATTTTTTTTTTTCATTTTCTTTCTTTTTTTTCCATTTTTTCGGGTATCTGCTTTTCTTGCAAAAATAGTAGATTGATCTATTTTTTATATAATATATATTTACATATATTTAACATGAATATCGCAGTTGAAAACTCTATGTGTATCGGGGTTCTCTATTTTATTTCTCTTATTGTTATTTATCTTCGGATTCTGAACGATTTTTCTTTCCTTGTGTCGTCAAGAATCATTTCGTTGTGTAGCTCTGGTTATACCACTCGGGACTTAAATCGTCTCGAATCTTAACTTTCTCTCTTTCTTTCACTCGTTAATTCACTCTCTCCCACCCTCTTTCGCTCTATTTCACAAACTCTTTTTGTCCACCGCCATCTTCTCGTCACCTCGTTTATCCCCCACGAATTTCAATGTATAAATGGTTCCAGTAGCAACGCCGTATAAAAATAAACGGATAAATAAAAAATATTGTTTTGCTCTGAATAAAAAGCTTAACGTTAACTTTAAGAATCCTTCTCTCCCCTCTCTCTAACCACCCCCTGCAAGAACATGGATCGACTCGGTCGTCCTTTCTTTTCCTTTTCTTCTTCTTCTTTCTTTCGTTGCTCTTAACGTCAAGGTTTAGTACACAACTGTACACAGTTTCTTATATCAAACTATATTTATTTTATACACATATATAAAACACTATCGAGCTCTAATAAACACCGTTCAGTCTCGCTTTCGCATCTCACTTTCTCACGTTCTTACTCGCTATTCTCTTTCGCTCCTCCAACGTTTCGCTTATTTATCTTTCTTTCGTTTTCACGCACTTCTTGCACACTGGTAGTCGTCCTCGTGGCATTGTTTATGCGTGCATTGCAAATCAGAGAACGGATCAATCGTGTGGCGAGTCGAAATTAATAATAATAATTAAGAATAGAAACGAAAAAAATGAGGGGAGAACTTGCAAAGAAAAGGTTCGTCTATGATCAATCAATGACGGAGGAGGGAACATGTTCTCTGGACACGTACTGCACGTGTGTAGGTGTTTAAAATTTTTACGAAAAAGGAAGGAAAAAAAAATGTATACCGTGGACGTGAGATTCGAATTTTGTAAACCTATGTTACGAATCGATAGAACTTAAAGAAAAATTATTTTCTATGATGGAAAATATGTTGTCCAAGGGGAATAAACAAAAAACATTCTTTTTTTTTTTCATTCTTATTAAAAACAATTGTCGAGACGAATCTCACGCGCCACTTTGAGTCGATTTATGTATAATAATAACAGTATCATAATATTATAATTGCCGTGTCCTTTTCTAAGCTAAAGCTACGTCGACGTACATCGTTTACAAACGTGTTATCTTCCTTAAACCGCCTCTCTGTTCTTTACACAGTAACTATGATTATTATATTTAATGTCTATGTCGCTAGCAGGTACGTTTACACTCTTCAGAACCGTTGATGGATCGTAGGAACGTGTAGAATTTCTCTCCTCTAATGCTTTTGGTGTACAACAAAATTTGTCTCTCTTAAAATATTTAACAACCAGTAAAAACGTAACTTCGTCACATCTCACCCCCCTTTTCATCCTTTTCGTACATTTCTCTTCTCGCTTACAGCACGTTTTCTTTATTTTCTGTTTTTAAAAACAGGTTCGTTAAAAAACCAAAAACGATATGTAGGAGTCTGACGAGAAACATTTAATATTATGCTTAAGAGTTAAAGCTACCCCTAGTTGTCCTCGCACGCTGTCGAAAATTCGCATAAAAATTCGCTCCCAATGCTTCGCAACGATAAATCCCGATCGCACGCGTGCACGCGCAAATATCCTTTATGCAAAATCACAAAAATTGCATATAATATATATTCTTTTTAATATACTACTTACATATACATATATATAAGAAAAAAGGGGGGAACGAGGGAAAATTGATTCCCCGTTCCGAAAGCCTCAAATTAACGCGTACCTTGCAGGCTATCGTTCCAGACGAGAATTCCTAGGATAAAATAGCGTTGCGTGGACGTACCAGGTGAAAATTATCTAGGAAAAACAATCAGAAACAACAACAAAAAAGGAATAAGAAAAGAGGATACGTTCCTGCGATCCGTCAATCAAGGTTATTCTCTGAGCAATTTTCGAAGAAATGTCTTTGTCGAGAGAAGGCCTAAACACATTCCAGTCAATCGAAAGGAAAGATAAAAAGAAAAAAGAAAAAAACAGTGAGAAAAATAAAGAATAAAAGAGTAAGGAAAAGAGAAGAGGAAAACAAATGCGTATTCAAAAAGAATCACTCCCCATAGAGGGTGTCCTTTTTGAACTAATAAAGATAAATAAAAGAAAAACGAGTTCCTATTCCAAAACTAATTGAAATTCTACTATCATAGACTAAATTCGACTAAATAACGCTCGGATAAATCCGTAACTATGGTTCCTCACTCTTTCTCTCGACCTATCTTTCCTTCTCTCTTGATTTGGCACGATACAGAGAACTCACAGGTCGGACACACGAGCGAGTGAACAAAAAGAAAAGAAAAAAAAAATACATAATAGAAAGAACGGTTAAACGAGGTTTACTATGTTATTATTATTTAGCGTAAACAGAAGACTACCATTTCAAGAAGGCGAAATCTATTGCGAGGTATGTATTATTATATATTAATATATATATATATATATATCGTCGAGTTTTTTTCTTTCGTCATTAAAAACACGGAAGAACTTTGAAACGTGGTCGATATATTTTTTTTTAATTTTTCATTTATTTTCTCATTCGGTCGGCAGCGACTCGCGCGTTGGAACGAAATTAAAAAGAAAAAAAAAGAAAAATTAATGTACAACGCGAGTCCCTGCGATAGAATGTTATCGCGAAGAGAAAGAGAAACGTTTATATTTATCTACTCTATCTCTCTTTTCATCATTCTTTTTCTTATGTACAGAATAAAATACAGATATCGTACGCGAGAAGGTATACACCGAGACCGAATTTAAAGTTAAAAATTAAGGCGCCACTTAGTTTCCTGAGTATGTGAACAGTACATGTTGGTTTCTATTTTCTTAAGTAAACCTGATGCGTCGAAAATGCGATTTTCTTCGTCTTATAAAAAACATTTCTCTCTTTTTTTTACCTTTTTAGTCTTTTCGTTTCATTTCAGTGTTTCGTTTCTTTTTTTTTTTTTTTTTGTTAAATATATAGATTCGTTAAACATACGCGCACTTGTTTTGCTTTCTCCTGTGAGTAACAATCGCTCCTAGAATCGCACTCTTTTTCAATATCCTCTAGCAATTGCAAGGGTTAAATGTATAAAAAATCTGTCAAAAATATAACAAGAACTACGCCTAGAAAATCGCGGATGTAAGAACGTCGAAACATTCCTCTTCTGGTTCATTCTTTTTCAAGGTATTTGTGCATCATTTGGTATTCGAATATTTCGCTTAATGATACCTTTTCTTTTTAATAATTAATAAACCTTCTATATGTCTATTTATAATTTAAAGCGCATACAGGCTGAGCTGTTTCGAAATTTTCACGTTTTTTAAATGGATTCCAGGTTGTTTCGCGGTCTTTGAATGATTTCGATAAAACGGACGTTAACTTCGACATTCTTATCGCGGATACTTGTTTCGAAGGTTCGCGTTTGAAAAGGTACGATAAGGACCCTTCTCTCTCTCTGTACGATCAAAAGATATTACATCGTGATTCGGCCAATTAAGGACGAATTAAAGAAGAATCTTTCTGTCAAGGCCCTTCTCGACTACCCTTCGAACGAACTTCTCAACATTCCCGCTTTGAATCCACCCCCTTCCTCCTTCTACTACCCGAAAATGTATTCCACCCGTGTTCCGAACTGCATTACTACTGCGATTATACGTATGTACTTATATAAATTTGAAGCACTTGTGTTGCGATTCAGGTTTCGTCGTGTCGTCGATTTAGTCTTTAATTAATTTGTATCCGTACAAGCGCGTATATTGTATGCAATTTGTCCATTTTCTGCGTGTATATGTGTGGTGCACGTGTGTAATATACAGGGTGTCCTAAAAAGAGATTATACAGAGTTTGAAGACTGCAGAAATTCCCGGTCAAAATAAATGCAAAAAAATCATTCAAAATATTCCAAATATTAAATATTTGCTATATTTCTTTATATATAACTTAGTGGTATATAACTTTTTTTATTTACTTTGGAATAGTGTAAGTTTATAGGACACCCTGTATATAACGCATACATATGTGTATTATACGACGGCAAGGAACGACAAATACATCGAGACATTATTTCTGGATGCATTACTGCTTTCGATCCCGTAACCGATTCCCAGTCCAATCTTTTTGCTCCTTTGCATCTCGTGCTGCACAATCTACTCTTTTCTCCCCTGTGCAACTTTCCAATCCCTCTTTAATTTTCGTCTAGCACCGTCGAGCATGCATTCTTTTCTCTATCACCCCTCTCGATATACGTTCAGCTCTCATGCGTCATACATATGCGAGTGTACCTTAATGCGATTTACATATCTCTATAGTTCGTGTGTATGTGTGTTTATAATATATATATATATATATATGTATATTTAACGCGTGTGTCTGTGGATTAAATAGCTTGTCACCCAGAAGGTCGTACCTTCTAATTTCTATTCTTTTTACTTTTTTTTATTTTTCTGTTTCTTTCAATAGTCCGTAAAAAGTGTGTATATAAACGAATACTGTTACCTACAAATGTAATGAACACATTATTTTGCCTTTTATTTCCTTTCGCGAGGGCACCCGCAACTTCTCCTTTCGCGTCTTCGACAAATCAGATTTTTCATTTTCTTTCTTTCTTTCTACGATCGGCTGCGACGACGACGTTTTTCACATGCGCGTCTGTCTCTTCTCTTTCGTATTACAAATATACATAGACATATTTATATATATATATATTTTTGTTTTTATCATAATATAATATAATCCCTATCTTTTATCGATCTTTTAAACCGTTTATATATGAATATATAATCGCGTTCGTAATCGTTCGTCCATACGCGAACGATCAGTTCCGTCGTGTTAAAGTTTACTAAGAATCCGTTATATCGTAGCAATGAAATGCTAGGAAATTCGTAACAATAAAAATACATATAATAATGGTGATAATGAGAAATATTAATAATAATCAATAATAATAAGTGTAATCGTAATCATAATAGTAGTAATAATGCTAAAGGTCAGTAATTAGTAGCGTTATCATTTTTTCATACTTTCCCTTTCTCTCACCTCATACTCTCACAGATTCATGCATGTATTTGTGTATATAATTTTCAATATATATATATGTGTGTGTGTGTATCAATAATGTGTATGTACACACATTACTTACACGTGTCTAAAAGCGTAGCCAGGCCTCTGTAGACCTTACGAAAAAAATGGTTTCTTTTCTCACAAAAAAAACCGCGTTACCGTTCGTCGACTCACAATCGTTATCGTAATTAACGAACAAACTACCAGGAAGATAACCGAGGATAAATCCTATCTCCTTGAAAAAATTACGAGATCTACGCCTTTAATCTACGAATTCAAAGCTTCCTTAACGAGAAAAACAAAAAAAAAAAAAAACTAAAAAACGAGCGCGGGAATCGGATCGATCTTAACTGGTAAAAAAAAATCGTTCGATCCTACTCCTACTCGATACTTCACCGCTCCATTGCCTTCCTTTTGTTTCTAACTACGTACATCCAATAACAAAATTAATGGTCCGTTACGAAGGCTTTTTCATACCACCTTACCTTATTGCACCCATTAAAAAAAGAGAGAGAAAAACAAATTAAAAAATAAGAATTAAGTAAAAGGAAGGGAACGGAGGCGCTCGTTAAAGGGCGAAAATTAGCTTTCTAATGACATGTCATTCGGTTTGTCGCACCTCAGAATGAAGAACTAGGAAGAAGACGGACGAAAAAACTTTGACTTTAAATTGTCTATCGAAACGATCTAGAAAAAAAAAAAAGGGACTGAGCGGGAGGAAGATCCAAACATTCGCGACCAAATTTCTGGACGTGTATATTTGTGTACTAAATATTGGTTTCTAACTATGTGTTTATGACTACTGCGCTATTTGGTGCACAGTCGTGGCTACGATATAGGGAGGTCAAAAATGAACATCGACTTACAAAATTGTATGGAAATGAAATAATTGTGGATATCTTGGCAGTAATGGCGATTTGTACGTAACGAAATTTCTAGCTGCGCTATACTTAAACGAAATAATGATTTTGGAAAACCATCTATTAAAAGGGTTAAGCGTAGTTATTTGATCATTTTAATGAGTTTATCAGCTGCTCTATGTTTCTGAACCCAAGTATACTCGCCTATATCGTTGCCACGACTATACATATACCAAGGTTTCCAGAAAATAATCAGTACCGGATGCATCGATGCATTCTATCGAAGGTGTGTAACACGTCAGAACGTACAGATCGCACAGCGATCATCAATCAATCGATAAACAATTACTAGTAACTACAACGCTAGATTTCAATGGAGAGTACAATGGAAGTCAATAAAGGAGAGATTTGAGAATGGATATTGTTGCTTCACCGTAGCTTGTTACTGTTCGCTATCAAACATTGAATTGCTCAATTCAATGAATCGAAAATAAAAGAAAGAATTAATTTTCTTATTTTTCGAATAGGGAGCAAAAAATAAAAGCTCCACTTTTGAATCTCAAAACATCTACAACCTTTGGAAGTTTCGAATATGATAAAGTGCTGTAAGAATTGCAAGAGTTACATAATATTTGTGAATTCAATTTCCAAAACTTTCTTTTTTTTTTTTTTTTTTTTTTTTTCAATTTACTGGTTCGTCATGGAAAAGCATATTGTTGTAACCGCAACGAGAACAGTAACCTGTTCGACCAGAATACGGGGACAACTCTTCCAGTCCAATGATTCGATTTAAAACCGAAACAACTTTCTTTGTACCGCTAATTACTGGTACAAGTTTTGGAAAAAGAACCACCCCATTGACGATCGAAATCTGTATGCACGCCTTTCCTCTCTTCTTTTCTTTCACCTTTTTCCTTTTCTGAAAGAAAAATGTACTTAGAAACCGGTTCAGCTTTGATACACATCCTAAGACTAGTTTTAGTTAGTTTTAGTTGGTAGCTGGCGATACTAACGTTAGATAACGTTATGATAAGACCCGTTTCCTCTTATCTATGCATAAGTTTCACTTTGCCAACGATATTCAAGCAGGTCTGAGATCGAACGATTCGAATCAAATAAAACTGTTCAGGTTTATTATTATAATCGCCGTCTTAAACATAGTCTTGTTTTTTCTTGAATTAATTTCAACGTGTTTCAATAAAAATTTGTTAGAATGCAATCAAAGCGAGTATAAAAAGAAATGGAAGCTGTGTAATAAAATAACAAATCGATTTCGTTCTTATTCTTGATCCCCTCGAACGATTTGTATATCGTTTCAATTGGCTGCAAATACATTTTCTCGAAAATATATACGACACTTCCATTCCCAAGCTCGACGGAACCGGTCATCGTCATATGACACCGATCAAGAATTTTAACAATAAAAATAGAACTGACTTTATTCGAACCGATTTTCACGATTTCCTTTTCCTCTCACAGTGCATTTTACCGCGAACTCTCTTTGTACGTCTCTAAATACCGATAAAGAAAAAATTTGAAATCTATTGTCGATACACTTCTTCCTTTATCTAGCTGAACTCAGTTCTGCATCCTTTACCGATACCTTGTTAACTCGTCGAAAAGCAATCCAGCTCTAATCCCTTCATCTTTAACATTGCTTGCTATTCGATGAAATCACAAATATACATGGTATATAAAACTTCTTCAAAATTCTTCGTCAGCCTCTTCGATTTCTTCCACCGATCGCGCCAGTTCTACCCTTTTCTCTTCGAACCAAACTAAACTCGGTATCTAAATAATTGTTCTTTAACGAATCGATGAATTCTGTCAACACTAGTGTAGTATTTACTCGGTCCTGTGCACCACAGAACCGTAACCATGACGTTTCTGTTCTATGGGATATCAAGGTTCTTACACATTCTCCCTGTATATCTTCAACACGCTCTGTTTAAAGCCATCCCTCTTGCCGCGGCGATCTTCCCGCCGGACATTTCCACAAAATCTCGTCTCGAAACATCGAGTGGGACAGTTATTGGGAGCTGTCGATTAAAAATTGAATTCTAAAATCCACCGAACGCGATTTTAACACGTTCGGTGATATTTCATACGAATGTTCGAGTCTCTCCCTCAACGCGTCATGGCGAGACTCCTTCGTAGTTGACTGAGTCTTGCTCGGAGCTTCTCCTGTCGTTTTCTAAGCTCCATCACCTTGGCCACGGTGCTCTGGTCAAGCTCGGTCAGCATATCACAGTACATACCCGCTTGCCTCAAGATCGCGACTTTCGGTGCCTTCTCCTTCGACTCGATCGCTGGCACGAGGATCCGTAACTCCTCGAAAGCGTTTCGCAGCTCTATCCGCCTTTGTCGTTCCATATTGTTGTGCAAACTTCGCTTCTCCGTGTCTAACTCGTCTTCCGACGAACTTCTCGAGGCCGACGAGACTGATGTGTTCATCTTCATCGGAGGCGAGGGTGTTGTCATACATCGTACCGGGTTGCTTCTCCTCGTGTATGTTCTTTGACGCGCCCGTTTAGCAGGTTTCTGTTCCGGTTGCGCGGTTCGTTTCCTAGCCGGATTCGACGGAGGCCTACCTCGTGGTCGCGGTGTCTTTTTAAATGCGGTGTTCACTGTCAATTGGAAATGCTGCTGGTCGACGAAGTTCGGGTAGGTCGGTAACGCTGCTGGTCTGCACGGTTTCTCGAATGTCACTACATCGATTTCTTCCTCCTCTGCAACAAAGGAAAACATGGAAAAGAGATTTTACGATTGTTCGGTTCGGCATTTCATTATCGTGCAGTTGCAGCCGCTATGGCCGTGGGTTATCCTATCTTTCAGCCTAAAGATAGGACCGTACAGACTTCCTCGAGATTTTTTAATATTTTTGGCTACTATCTACTCAAGAAATCAGGTCTTTGTTAGAGTTTCAATTTCATTTTGAATTTTTCCTCCATTCTTACTTTTACAATTTTATTACTATTTCTTTAGACATCTGAGGATCTATTTTTTTTTTTAAATTAAATATTTGATACGTAGTCAAAGCATTGTTTCTGAGAAAAAAGTGAATTATAAAATTTAACAATTTTTCATACGCATAAATTGCATATGCCACTAATGGCCGGTCTGATCGATTTAATCGAGAAAGATTGAAAGAACAATTTCATACATTCGAGTCCATAAAAAGGGAAATCTTGCGAAGAAATCGCTAACGTAGAAATCGTTCGATACTTTAATATCTTTAAAAGGCTATCAATGACCACAGATGGCCGTAAAACGTCGTTAATTGACCGGGACGAAACAAGCACGCCTCTTGTGTTTAACCTCCGACAATTCTCTATTCAGGGTGAAGGCCGACCACAAAGCAGCAGAAAAATCGGTTTACGATTTTCCGAAGGATCGAGCGGGAACAGATTCGTATCGACGGGTAAAAAAACATGAGTATAAGCTGATTTCAAAGTGACCCGTGTCGAATGTTCCATATCGTTTATCTACAAAGACACTCGTCTATGGAAGAAAGACCACCTTTTGAACGATGTTGGTGCTCTAGCAAGATGATACAGGGAATAGTCACCGCAGAAATGTAGCATGACAAAATTCCGTAATTTCGTCAATTATAATCTTCTGCAATATTTATAAAAATTATACTGAATTCTAAAAATTGTCTTATATAATAAATTTGGTATTTTTCTGTTTTATCGATTGGAACCCTACAGCTTCTATATACGACCTTACATGCTGCATCATCAATCAATGTCATCAATCTTTCAACGATGAAAAACACTTATAAAATTACAAACCGATCGAAAAGAAAAAACGATCGTTCAAGTATAATTGACGAATTAAAGAGAGCACGTGGCTATATGGAGGCGTTCGAAGGGGACATACGACACTGTGGGCGTTTCTGCAAACTGTGTCATCCATCGCATGTGGTACAATCAGTGGAAATCCGGTTGGTCCAGATTCCTTTCACATACGAATACGAATTGTAATTCATTATTCAAGGACAGCTTCGAAATATAATCATCCAATGTCGATGCGATAATGTATCGTTACAAGGGACTCGATATGGTTACAGTTTGCCCGCCAATTCAAGAATGAACTTTGTTCCAGCAGCAATTCGTTCATGAAACAAAGCATTAATTGAGCAAGATCGCGAATACGTTTAATTAAATTTCATGCTCTGTCAGCGTGATAAATTATCTTTAACAACATTCGGTAATTAAAATAGATACTCGAAGGTTGCACTCGTTGTAATGAAACACAAATTTATTCGTGTACTAAATTAATTGCAATTCAAGGCATTCAAATAATAAATGATTTTAAAAAAAGAAAGATAAATGATGATGTTAAAAATTATAATTACTAAAATAATTTAATTTAGAGCTAAGATAAATGTAAATGTGGTGTCCAAAAATATTTCTTTTCTTTTGTAATATAATTTTATTTATAGTGTGACAATATCCTGCTCGCAACGAACTTGACCTAAAATCTAAAACCGACAAAAAGATTCAAGTTTAAAGTAACAAGAAAAGGGGACAGAACCTAAACGTTTAAATTAATTTTAATTCGATTATTCAAGCTTTTCCTCGGAAATCACGTATTCACCCCAGTGTTCGTCCGGGATTCGTTAAAGTGGAATCGATTCTTATCACTCTTTTCAATCATTGGACTTCGTTATATCAAACCGACGGTCGGTTTCGATTTAAATTACAAAAATTTCTACTTAGAACATCTGTTAATACATCGTGGTTGTTTGTGCAAAGAACGATCACTTTGCTTTCCGGTTTCACTTTATCTAGTAGTCACTGCAACCACAGCGTGAACTTTTAATTAATACCCGACAAATGAACAAACGTATCCGTTCACGTTCCTCTTATTAACTGAAGAAAATATTTTTCTTATTGCAAAATATGCAATATAATGTTAATAAGTTGATTCAATATGGTTCTACGAATAAATTATTGATTCGGTATCGTTTCAATCTATGGTGTGGGTAGATCTACCCACGTGGGTTCGAACATGTTAAACAAGCGTTAAATTGCAAATTAAAATTGCAAATTGAAAAATTGCGAAAGTAATAAATTTGATAAAATGTGCAAAAGTGTTAAGCGATACGATTTAACTCTTACCGAGCGTCGCAAACGGAACCAAGAAGAAAGCATCTGTCGAGGAACGAGGAAGAGAAGGCAAACGGGACGCCCGCATAGATTGCGTGCAAGTGTGAGTCAACGAATGCAACCTCCTCGACCGCTTCCACGTGCTTGATCGTGCCACCTCGTCAAGGCACACGGATCTTCCCTAAACTGGCTGGCTGCCAGGTCGTCGGTGAGCAACTGCGAAAAGGCGCGAAACTTCTAAAAATAACCGGGAGAAGACACCTAACCGGGCGTCCCACTAGGAACCGAGACGCGAATCGAAAACCACTTCCCCGTCGCGTCAATTTCGTTTCTTTTTCACTGGAATAGCGCCGGTTTCGAACGACTCGTCGACACAAGTGCCGCTTATTTTCGTTTCACTCTGATTCAGATTCCGTTCCTTTCCATTCTTCATTCATCATCATCTCCTTCCTTCCCGTTCGCCTTAATTGTTTCATACGCGAAGCTGCACACCAAGGAAGGAAGTGTTTCGTATTTCATTCCACTGTCCTCGCTCGAGCCAGCAGCGTAAGTCGATACCATCGAATGCCTAATTGGACACGGTTCACCGATGCATTTGAAGAAAAGAATCCCCGCGAATTGCACCGAGAACGCGGAAGTCAATATCGTTCGTGCAATTGAACACGCTCGAGGTCTATGCCGATATTTGCGCCAATACGCTTCGGACTACCGTGCACTGTGAACACAACGACGGACAATACTTATGTAGTTCACCTAGGTCGTGAAACAGATACGTTTGTCATCGACACAGTTCGTTCGTTTCTACAACGAAAATAGAAAATGCTTTTACATTTTTAATCCTTTGATTGCTATGGACGCACATGTTCACCAGGTGAAAGCAGTCGGTGCCGATGTTATCAGATTATAATGATAAAGATCTTAGGATAGGTTATTGTTATTATCTAAAGTGAGCCTTGGGGAGTTAATAACCCACCCTGCCGTTCCCAAGCTTTAGCTTATACCGGCAGTTGTAAAGGGCGCAAATTGCGCTAAAATAAAATATCCACTTCCCAGCAGCCACCGGGAAAGGATAAACTGTCCACTCATGGGGCTTGTCAATCATTGTGTTTGGATCCAGGAACACTTTTGACTCTTTGTCGGCGTAAGGAATGTAGATATTGGGACGAAAAAGCTAACCTAAGTGGGTTAGCGACTACACCCACCAGGTGCCTTATGCCCGTACCTTAGGATACTTCAAAATTCGAAAAATGAATACGAAAACGTTTACAATTCAATTCCATTTACACGTGCCATCACGTGAACGCCAACCCCTAACCTATCCCACTTCACGAGTGACTGCCTTTAACAATTACAAGAAAAGTAGAACAATCGAATGAATGAAACAAAAGTACGTAAAAATTCGGGAAAAAAAATAAAATAAAATAAACTATGCGTGTACCACACGCGTGTCTGTCGCAGCCCGGGAGTGAAGAAGAGGCTGGCGGAAGAGGTCGACAGTTGAGGAAAGTTAAAAGCAGCTACTCCGTACGAAAGGAACGAAGATGAAGAACGAAAGGGGTGAAGGGGGAGAACGATGAGGTGATAGAGAGCAAACTGTAAGCCGTTCACGATGCGATGCCCGTCAGAGGATGGGGAAGGGAAGGATGGCTACGTCAATTCGCGACAGCACGTGCAACCGCGTAAGAGCGACCTTGGAGGTCAGTGCTCTCCGTGTAAGCAGGCCATAGTAGTACGTCGACGCGAATCGATCGAGTCTCCTCTCTTGTTGGGATAGGCGACAGCGAGACGAGAGAAGAAGGGGGTACAGTTTTCGTGATATCGAACAGTTGCCCCGCTCTGTAACGTTACCGAAAAGAGGGGAAACTGTACGTCGGTTTGCAGTCCTACCAGTTCATTTTTTCTCTTTTCATACAAATCCCTTTTAGCTGATTACGTGTTTTGATTTGTGTTTCGAACAGGGCGCGGCGTCCAGACGGCCGGGCAAACATTTCGAAAGGGTAGAGAACAGGGGGCAAAGCTGTCGATTTATAAGGTACCCGGTTAGCCGAGTACGCTAACGTGCAAGAGCGCCCTCGGACTGCCCTAAGTTCAGGGGAAGCGCCCCACCATCCGTCAGATTTGGCCATGTTCTTTGTACAGAGGTTCTAGGTTAGGCTGTCCCAGGATTCTCCTGAGATTCAAGGCAAATGGAGGGAGAGTATTCTCCTCTACCTTTCTCTTGAACCAAGAGAAGCGTACGTTGCACCAGAGTGTACACTCCGGTGCAACGGAGACTTCCCGGAGCTGTACGTATGAGCAGAAGGAGAAATGTAGTTACCGCTCGATAATTCGCCACTTTTGCGACTGTAGACACGGACCTTCCTAAGAAACGAGGAATTATCAAGCGTCAATGGCAGGGAGGATGTCTTATATATCCGGTCGAAATCAATAGTCCTAAACGGGCAGTCACTCGACCGGTCTCTGTTCATGAAAAGCACGTTACAACGTGGCGTAGCCTCGGAACGCGTTTACACGGCTCACTCTAGAAGTGAACGTACCGTATAAATTTCTTTGATCCTGTTTGTAGATAAACGGGACAAGTGTAGGTTAGGAAACTGGATTTATATACTGGTGTATATGAATGATGGAATTTCGTCTAGTCCGGCAACGTTAGGTTCCGTTACACGGAACTATAATCACGATACGCGTATATCCAACAATAAGAAACTGAAACAATGCCAACCGCATTCTTTATTCCGAGATACTTACTAATCTAGCCATACGAGCCGAGAAGGGCGTGAAAATTCCATTACGTTCAATAATCAAAGGAGAAAGTAGATAACGCGGACCAAGGAGAGAGAGCCGCGGTTAATGTTACAGGCACCGAAGGCCGTGTATCGTGTCCCCTTAATTCGAGACATCCAACCGCGAGATATCAGGCGTCGCGACGTACTCATTGACGCAAGCTAGTAGAAAAAGATTCGCGAAGTAAGAGATACGTCAATCATGCCCTCCCCCACGTGGTACGAACGACCTGGATGCTCGAATCTTGTCTACCGAACGGAAACGATATATAGGTCTGTCGATATCCAATGACCCGTTATTTTTCGAGATAACCGTCGAATATATGCAAAGCTATGCTAGAAATCTACGCGTGGTTTGCATCTTAGCTGACCCACGTGAACTTTTCGTCCAGTTGATGCGTTAATTCGCCATTCAGAGCTTCTTCAGCATCGTGCAACATCAATTTGAACAGGCTAAGATATCCCGTTTAAAATATTCACAGATAAGGTCGAAATCGTGGCAACTTCTAAATATGTAAAACTTTCGATTGATAGCAGCAGTTCAAAGTAACACCCACTCTATCTTTCGTGATCCCTCTCCGTTCGCGTTTTATCTTTGCCAGACTAAATTCCGATCGTATCGAAGCACAAAACCATTTCACGGCTTAGAGACGGCGAAATTACTTTCGCGTAATCTAGGCGAACGAGTCGCATGATTCAAAAGTATCTCTCAGATGACTATCCCTTTAAGCTGAGCTACATACGCGAGCGTGGCGGTACGTTTCTCTTCCTGGTCACTCGATGTTACGTCCATATGTGAGGCGAAGCCATAAATCTCGTCGTACCCAAGGCTCCTCCGATGCCCCGTAGAACCAGACAACTCATCTGATCCAGTTACGAAAGTGAGCGCGCGCGCCATGTATAAAGGTTCGTTTATACCTATTATCCGTTCGGACGTGAAACATTTAAGAAACAGTTGCTCAAAGACAATGACAAGGGAAGGGAGATTGGTGTGGACTTTCACATCTTTACGGCTCTAGGGGTGGGTCTTCCTAAAACCGGAGAATTATCGAGTACCAATGGCACAGGGTGTTACCACCCTTAATATATTCCGCGGAAGGAAGAGAAATGGGCAAATTGCTTAGAGGAAAACTCGAGCAATTCATGGATTTTCAAGCAGCCAAGAATGCATCAAAGGAATCGAAACCTTTCTCCAATTTAATAGAAAACGAATTTTCTAACTGACTTCACCTACCAGAGCTCTCGTTGGATTCTTTCAACGATCGCGATCCAATGAATGCTCCGGATACCGAACGAACCATCTTTGTCTTTGATATACGCAAAGGATAATGCTGACAAGCCAACAGCAGTCACAACCACCCACGTCCCCCTGCTGTTACTTCGCTATTATCGTAACAGAGCCGCGTCCTTTATTCTGTTTTAAAGGGATAAGGAAAGAAGTCGTTGAAAAAAATCACAGACCATAACGCGTTACTATCCAACGGCAAAGTCCAATTACGAGTACCGGCTACGTGTATCCGCCCGGTATTCGCGTGAGTACACGGATGTACTTGGGAAGCATGCCGCGAGATACTACAGTAAAACCTGGATAAATTCAACCAAGATTGGGACCCAGTGGTTGCGGTTACCTAAGCACGGTATCGAAGCTCGGATGACACGCGACGACCAGCCAAGCGTGAACGTAGAAAGGGACAGACAGTGGTGGAAAAAGAGAGGTCCGATAATTAAAGGAAAGAGCCGAAACGTATCGGTGTGACTAATACTAATTGAATCAAAAAACTTTTTTATTTTTGACTTTTTTTGAGTGAAACTTTTACTAGCACATTGGTGAGATTTTTGTGAGTAAAGTGGTACCAAACACGATATAGTTTCAATTATAATTACTTGCTAAAATTGATGTTATAAGTTGGCGAAAAGCAAGAGAGATCGAAATCCAAACCAGTCGCGGTGTCGGCTTTGGTTTCAAAGGTTTCATTTATCCTAGCGAGGAGTCGATTCTGGGCATTTAATGTTTCATTTATTCAAGCGAGGAGTCGATTCCGGGCATTTAATGTTTCATTTACTCAAGCAAGGAGTCGATTCTGGGCATTTAATGTTTCATTTATCCAAGCGAGGTGTCGATTCTGAGTCCGTACACATGTTTTCTTTGCAGCCGACATGCCGATTCTGTGTCCGTACACATCTTTTGTATTCAGCCGACATCATTTATATTCAGTCGTGGTCTCAATTCTATGTTGTTTATTCTATTACTATTGTTTATAAATATAATTCAACCTATATCGAGTTTGGTATCATTTTAATCAGAAAAATCTCACAAATGCATTAGTAACAGTTTCATTGAGAAAAAGTTAAAAATAAAAAAGTTTTATCGTTGAATTAGTATTAGTCACACGGATATTACGGTCGGATCATATTACACGGTTTCCTCGTCGAGCGGCTCGGTTCGCCTAGGGGGATCCCCCCAAGTGGAGGGGATAGCGATGTTTCATTTATCCAAGCATTCTTTCGTTGAATTTATCCAGGTTTTACTGTACCTTGGATAACAACCTACGCGAGATACGAAATACGGCAGACGTATCTGGGGGATAGTAGCCAGGAAACGACCCGGTGACCAGACACCATTAAGCCCAGCCCACTCGACGAGATCCGCCCACGGAACGGGATGCACATCGCGTCATCGACGTTCACACAATCGTCACACAAGCTACACTCGAAATGATTCACTGTGGACGAAGCTGTACAACAGCCAGGATAAAGACGTGGAGAGACGTCCTTTCTCCTCTATCTTTTTCCTTAACCGATTGATTCAGAGAAAATGCCAGTTGCTCCAACGTTCTTGCATTCGTCTCTCTTTCCCACCTTTTCCTTTCCCTTCCATATTTCTTTTCCTTTTTCTTTTTCTCAACCCCTTCCCTCAACCGCTATAGCTGTAGTTGGCTGTCTTCAACTATCTCTTTCCTTCCTTTTCGTTCGATCGACTCGCCAAGCGAGAGCAGAGACCGGCATTCCGCCTCGGGAGAATGAGAAATGCAATAAGAAAGAGAGAAACCTACCGACTGCAACTAGTATCCAAGAGAGGTAGGAATGCCCCCTTACGGTGCGCGGGAGGTGCATGAAAGAGAGCTTATGAACCACTGGCATGCACACTGCTTTCTCCCCCGTACCGTGTCGTGATTTCGAACAATTCCAAATAATTAGGGACTTAACGCGATGATTAACGTAGAGGTGACCGGTACCACGAGGTTGATGACCTCGAATGGTTGGACGAAGAAGAAATGAAAGAAAAATTGACGATTAATGAAGTTATTTATAGAATTATCTAACACATAAAAGGTGAAATTATAATTTAACAAGAACGAAGGAAAATCAGTGGGCATAAAAGTAAAAGTATTAAGAGTGACTTAACTCTTTTGCTACGATTCTTATCAGCAGCGGCCTCTCCCACGCGGCCGAACTAAATGAATGAATGAATGAATGAATGAATTACGTCACAGCAGAGATGCACTTTATACGTGGAACAGAGTTCCCGTGCAAAAGTAGGCGCCCACTTGTTCCCGAGGGAAAGAAATAATTACAGACGCCTCCTCGGTGAAACGGCCAACTACCAGGGAGAGAATGTAACGAGGAAAAAAGGAGAAAGAGAGAGGAAAAACGATCGGTTACAGCTTATACTTACGTAGAATGTTAACTACTGACACCGAGATCCGCCAAACCCACCTGCCTACAAAGCCGATATCGCTAAGTTGAATTGTTTTGCAATGACTAGAAGGACCGTTACGTGTTCGCGATGAAACTTGCATCGAATTTCATATATATTTATCTGCGTTTATTTTCCTTTAGCGAAAAAAATAATAATCGTCGAGGTGAAAATACTACCGCGAATTTCGCGATGACGCGCGCTTTTACCTCGTGGAAGCGTTCCTTTCGCAAATTCGCTGAAATTGAAACTCGTATTCGGGGACCACCGGCCATATCTTTCTCTCGTTGCATCCAGCGAATTCCAGAATTAAACGAGCCCATTGCAGGCGGCTGAACGACCACGAACGACGACGCGTACATTTTTATGAACGTTACAGGCGTTCGCTCGCGTTCCAGCGCATCACGATTTTCCTGGAACCTTTAACCAGAGAATTTTGCATGAGGAACCGAACGGAACCTTCGGTCCGTCCATCGGTGGAAAAAGAACCTGGACGAAGTAACGTGCGAACAACAGGTGAAAATAAAAGTAGCATACGTAAGACGAGCAGGCGTCTTCGTTCGATGTACATATTTCGGATCAAGATCGTACCAATACGCCCCGACACTTCGACATAATAGAAAATTTAATAGGGTCGTAAAGAACATGGCACTCCAGAGAAAGTTGCATCCATCTGCTGAAACGAGACATTTTGGAAAATTTCCTTCCATGAAATTCAGCAATAATTTTAATATCATCCGAGGCAGAATTGAATAATATGAATTTAAATTCGAAATTTAAAATTTTGCATCATGTAAATGTAAATTTAATTATATGAAAAAAAAATCGACATGAAAAGTCCCTAGTTCTTGAAATATGATAAAATTCATTTTGCTATCAAATAGCTAAAAAATCTTCCTTCTAAGAATTAATCATCGATTCCATGATTAAAAATGCATTGATTTTTAACATGATAATTAACTGCAAGTGAGATTTACAGAATGAAGCTACACTGAATACAAACGTCAATAGATTCCAGAGAATCTTACGATCATATGTACTTTCCGTACCAGGAACGTCCTCACCGCGAATTGCCGCGCTTTTCACGACTGAAGTTGTTATCGGCGCTTACGTAATTAAAGGCGCTTAGCAATTGCACTCAATGCCACACTTAACGCACACAAGTGCGATAAAGTATTCGATAAAAGAGCTTAATGTATCTGAGAAAAATAAACTGACATACCCGTTCATTGTTTCTTACACACGGAAAACATCAGAAACATGTTCTGTATTTAAAATTCAAATGTCTATATACCCAGCACGATATTTTAAAATTCATTTTGACATTACAATAAGTAAAATATACTTTAACTGAATTTAAATTTATTTTTAAATAAATAAAAGACAAAAATTAAAAATTTAAGATAAAATAATTTATACTTAAATTGCTTATTTTCAAGTGATTTTGCTTCATTTTCAGAAATATGCAGCTATTGCGAAACCTAAATACATCAGTCATTTTATAGTAAGATAGTGTACATAATAGGTTTCAGTAATCGAAAGGGTTAAAAAAAGAATGATAGTGAATTTAAGATGTAGATGCCAAAGGGGCACCAAGCTCACGTAACACGGTACTGAGTATTCCCTCACCGTGGAGACCGCGGCGCGAATGGCAAAAAGGCTTAACCGCATTCCGGCGACCATTTAAACCGCCGCGTCGAGGTCCCACGCTTGACCGCAAGCAGCGACCGATCGACCGGCCGGCTATCGATTGACGTCACTTGGTACCGCGCGACCTTCGAGTTCCCGCGCGATTTACTGCGCATGCTCAGACTCTTCCAGCGTACACCTGCACACGCGTCGCTAAAAATCCGGCTTCCAAGACTCGTCCGTTCTAATCAATTTTCTCGATTACTTCCTGTATCTTGATACACTTTTAATTTGAATCGTCTTTTAACGGAGACTTTTAATTCTTAAGTCTGGAACGTAGACGCGCTGGCATAGCAAACGTGGCCGGCAGTAAATGACCGGTCGGATACTAGAGACGTCACGCTGCGTGGCGATGCAGCCCCCCTAGTAGTGCATCGCTTGCATGAAAAAGACGCGCATGCGCCCCCCCGTTATGCATCTGCGTGCAACAACCCTGACGTTTACCTTGTCCCTCGGAAATTGCTCAATCCAAAGCGCACTTTATTCGCTTAGATAGAACAGTTTCCATACGTGGGTAAGTTTATCTGTCCACTGGATAGGATAACAAATGAGACGGTGGTTAAATTAGAAACGACGTGGCGAATGATAAACCCTAGTATCATCGGAAACGAAAGAGCCGATTGGAGGGAAGTAAAAAAATGTAGGTTCGTTATCGGTACTCCGTTGCCTCAATATCTTTTAAGAAAAGAGCACAATTCTAAAAGAAAAAAAGTAGGTAATCGAGTGAACTGTTAAATAAATCAGATATACTCGAGCCACTTGGTGCAGAGGTCTTGACAGATATCAAAATGGGTGTTTTCTCGTTCGTTTACCGAAACGAGGTCAAACCTTATAATCGTGGAATTACGCAAAAGTGAGAGCTGATTATATTTTTGGCTGATTTGGTCGGTGCTTTTATCATTTCTTCAGGCAAACTAATTTTATCGTTATGCTAATTCGACCGCGACGGGAATATCTTATTTTATTGAACGAAACTCGTTATGTCTCCCGAAAGTGATGCTAAATAGTCATTAATACGTTTAACGAGGTCGAACCGTCGTGCACCGGTTTTGCGTTGTTTCACTGACCTGTCTGGCCGCGGTCAAAAGTAGTCATTTGCAAGTCGTGGCCCTGGCAATTACCAATTACGAGCTGTGACACGGCAACACGAAAGACGAATCTACGGTGTGTCCGGTCGCACGGTGCCGTCTTGATCCATTAAGTCGAACCGATCAACGAACGGCATACTTCAGAACACCCTAACCCCGATCTTCCCGCTTAGGAACTGTTCCTGCCGTTTCATTTATGCGTCCCTAAAATGTCACGATCGATAGCCTACGTATCGTAACACCAGGTGGAAAAGTAAAACTAACGATAACTAGTATCGTTGTTCGATTCGACGCATAATCGGCATAAGTGGAGTATACGAGTGTTGGATCACGTGTATGCTCGTTAAGTATCGTCGCACACGTGCACGTGAATGCAACTTACACACGAGCTATATGCAACGACGCTCGTTACGCGACTCTTTCCTCGTCATGCTCTCCTATCATACAAACAACGTCCACACAATCGTGGGGCTCGTCGTTTGAACGAGCTATCGCGTAAGTACTGGTACGAGCGTATATGATATCTATAGAACGAGTTAGGATGTCGCCGTGTGACGCGACGTATTTTCAGGTGGCAAACGGAACAATTTTCCTCGACTAACCGAGACGCCAGTGCACGGCCCGAACGAATTATGCTAGTCGCGCCAAATCACTTCGCTCCCCGGAATCACTATAGTTAGATCAAGCAGACAAGGCACGTGAGGGAACGACGTCTTCTAGCTAGAATGATACGTGACGAGCCCTGAAAACGAGCAGTGAACCATCCGGAAACCTAATCACCAACCTGCCAGACCAACCAGCCTATATGAAGAACCGAGGAATTTTTCTGCGACACGCCTACATTTTTATGCAAATGTAATTAAAAATAAGTTGAAACGATTCAAACGCTGGATATTAATTGAATAACTTGAAACTAATAATTTGTACGTTTACTTATTAACCTTCGACACAAAGGTCTCAAAGATTCTAATAAAATTTTCAAAATTTGGTTCGACTATTTCAATTTGGAAAATAAAAAAATAAAAATTGTCGTCTTTTTGTTAGACGCAAGGCCCACGAACATTCTTGGCGGTGTTTTTCAGTCTGGTATTCAGTCATGCCTTACCAATGACGAATAACAGGGGGGACGCGATTAGCATACTCATACGGGTACCTAAATTCGGCGAAGTACGCTCTCAAAACGCTCTGCCGTCAATTGCACTCGATTAAGAGGATCCTTAGTTCGACCTTGCTGCCTTCGTTGGGAGGGTACAAAAGAACAAGATGAATAAACTCATTAATCCTTTAAGAGACGTACAGGATAAAACGTATCCGACCCGACAGCAAACAATACCAGAGTGCATAATTCATTGCAGAAAAATACATTTACGTTGATAAATAAATATATCTAAGCTGAATTTAACAGATAACCATCGAAATTTTATATTCTATGTATATTATTTTTTATACTTGGAATTTTCGAGGGTTAATAAAATTGTTTAATATTGATTATGATCAACATACTCAAACCATTATATATTGTAATAAATAGCCATACATGCCTTAAATTATTCGTGTTTCTTTTTACCCTATTACTTATCCTACAGGCGAGGAATACCCATAAATTTCTGTTTAAATTTCAAATAAAACCTGCTACCTGAAGGTGCTGTGAAGTTTGATGTTTATCACTTCCTCTTTACTTTTCTGACAACACATAGTAAAATGTATCCTGGCACGAAATACCCAGTTATACAGGGCGTGGTTGCTTGTTCCAAGTTTTTAATTTTAATTTCATTTTAATTTTAAATATTAATATTTTTTTTGTAATCTTTGTCTAGACATCGATAAGTCAAGCACAACATGCGAGTACAAACGCATAAAAAGTATACTGCTCACTTTAGCTCAATTGTCCTAGCATTTTTAAATATGGTGAATTGCACATTTCAACTAAGAAGAACAGTATACTGAAACAAAATGACATTTGTTACAAAAATAATGAAATAAGTCAGTACTCACCAGAATCAGAAGGTGTCTGCACACCGAGGTGTTCCAAGTTTTTAGAGACCGGCTGATGGATGTGGTAGCAATGGTCGCTGAGAGTGTTCCTGATATTGGTTTCCCTGTGCACTTGACACTGACTCTCGTCTTCTTTTCTCCTGTCATGGAACCTGGCCAGTTGACCGGTGACCTCGCTCACTGGCACAGCCTTTGTAACCACCTCCGGCATGCACTCATAGAGTTTCTCGGTTAGGTTGATCTGGTCGTGTAGGTTGATCTGGTCGTGTTTGAAAGATGGTGCCTCTTCTTCGGTTTCCGTGTCGGAACTCGAAGTTTGAGGTGTTTCCGGCCTCGTGGAATCGCCGTCGCTCTCCAGATTTTTCGCGCGGCACGTTTGCTGGGCTTGTTGCTGGCACGTCGGCAAAGATTTCCCCCCCGTTTGAGCGGCACTGGCCCGAGATATCAAAAGACTTCGTCCAGCCGGGATCTTCTTTTGTATCAGCGAGTCCTTTTTCGCGGGTAACGTCCTATTGTGCTCTTTACTTATGCACAGCCCAGCCCACATGCAATCGTGATGACGAATCTCGCGTGACGCCAGACAGGTCATCTTGTTGTACAGCAGGTCCGGCAGGACACCGTCATCGAAGGTACGCTCGTGGTAGATGTCCGAGTAAGCGTCAACTCGGTCCAAGGGGAAGTCCAAATCGAACTTCTTCCATATGTCGTCGGACACCACGGTGGCGGTGTCCAGGGGCTCGTCCAACAGGCCCAGGTCAGAGCAATCCCAAACTGGCACCGGCATTTCGCCTGAAGCGTTATCAAAACATGTTCTCCTTTTTAATTTTTCTTTTGCATAAACGAATAGCATGGACGTGAATCATTAATCAATGTATGTAGAATTGCTCGACGTTTATTGATACAGTAAAAGACGCGGGGCTTTTTAACTGAACACCATGGAATATTTCAAAAGGAACTGAAGCTATCGATAGAAAGTTATTTTAACGCGAACACCCAGTGTATGTAGAAGTATTTAATGAGCACAATTGGTGGATGAGGGGTGAAAGAGTCGTAAGGTTGATAACGAGCTATGGTGTTTTGTATTATATTGAATGGCACGGTATGGCGATATGGCAAAGCTGAAAGAGCGAGGATGATAATGGAACGTGGGAGGTAAGGAATGTAATTAAAGATAAGGAAGCAGCATGTAAGAAGCTATTCAAACTCCTAAGGGAAACATTAAATAAATCTATCTATCCATAATGGTTAGTTTTCTAGTACATAATTGAAGAGGAATTTCGAAGTTTCTTTCTTTCTACACCCTAGTACGATTTCAACGAATTTCCATTACAGATGGCTCGTGTCAATCATCCAAATAATCGGGATTCACTTCCTTCTTCGCAATGTTACAACGTGTTGCTTAACTGTGGAGAACGGTAATAGCAGTTTGCTATTGCACAGCGTGTCGTAACGTCTGTGTATTATCACGGAATCAGCAAAACGAATACAGTTAATACTATGAAAATACGAACGCGCAGCTTAGTAAAAATAGACGTCCTTCGGTAAACGACATATCACTTTGAACAGTTTTTTGTCGCGCCTCAACAAGAAACGACACTTCAACCAAACGACAAAATCAATAAAGAACGCAAAACAGTTCGACAAGACACGCTTAACGTCGATTCCTCGCGGCTGGCGAATTTATTCGACATGCAAATGATGCACACAGAACATTAGCAAGTCGTCAGAATTAACAAGAGAAGAGTACAACCATCCTCGAATTGTCGTTTGGGTCCAAAGTTTTCTGGCATAGGTACCAGAACCCAAAGTACCCAAGTGAACCCAAAGGTGATAAGAAAAAGATAAGTGCCTATATTAAATTTTCCCTAGGTTCTAATTTAAATTCTCTGCTTGCTACCTTAGAAAATTAATGTATAATAATTCGCTTCTAATTGTTCGAGTATATTGAATTTGTGCTGCTAGTCGCCAGTGACCTCCAGGTATTCGAAGTGTCGAAAGGCCGGTAGGTGTTCAAAAACGACGAAACGAATTTACTCTTCAACGAAACGCGTCAACCTTGGAATAAATCACGACCCACCTTGAAACATCCCCGTGGACGACAGTGACCTTTTCTTCTCCCTACGTGAAACCGTTACATCTTTCACTATATAGACTCACGGGCAACGGTTCACGGTACATTTTAAACACCAGGTGCTACCCGGGGACCCTTAAGATCTATCATGACCTCGACATGCCGCATACGCAACGAGCCATCGTGGTCACATTCTAAACTGTTCTAGGTAACATCTGAATGCAAAGAGGATACACAGTTGACTCCGCTGTATCCGCGATACGAAGAAAAATCAATTCTCTCTTGGGATGACGCATCACTTTGCACATCGTAACACTGGCACAATTCAATCCTTTCGTCTCGTCACCAGTTCTTTCGAAGAATGCAACCGTGCTTGGATCAACACGTTGACAGAAGAAAATGCGACCAGAGTACCGGGGTGTCGCGTGTGCATCGAGAAGTCACATGGATTGACACGAACTGGGTGGCACGAGTGACTCATGTGTCGCACAATATTCGTCTGGTATATCGGTTTCATAAATCTCCATACGAGATAGAGATGTTTTCTGTATTGTTGATGATACCAGCGCAAACTTTATATCCGCTCGATTAGGACCAACACGACACCCTCTCACGTTCCCAAAATGTTCCCTGCCATTTGCACCATTTTCGGTACATTTTCAACTTCCTGTTAACAATCGATGGCAGAGAACGTGTTGAATATTTATAAAATTTCAACGATACGTTACTATCCATGATAAGAGTAAATTTTCTCATCAACACTGACATTTTGTCGGTTGTCAAATTTGTAGAAAATTATTAAATAACTTTGATGGTATTAAAAACACAAGGGTTCCGAAAATTCCAATTGAACAGTGGTATAATTCGTTGGATTATTTGCAAAAAGAATTGGATTATTTGCAATGTTCGAACCATTCGGCGAAAAGTGCTAATACGGTTGTTAATATTTTGACAAGCGTTCGGACAAAGAGACGTTTAACGGTTAAACAAGTCGTTTTTCGTGAGATTCTTATCGAGGGCCAGAAAAATAAGTATGAAAAGGAAAGAAAAAACGAAGCGAAAGGAAGGGGGCGAGACCGTGGCCTTTGTCACTCGGTCGCCCGTGAAAAACAATGACACATTATCCGTTCCTCCTGCCCCTACTTTTGTTGCTGAATCGAACAAAAGACACTCGGTAGGGGGAATCACCTCCTTAGAACGGCCTTCAGAACGAAAGAAAGTACCACGTGTTACTTGTTAAAGAAAAAAGAAAGAAAAAAAGATACAAACTTTCGTTTAAACCGTTCCCGAAGTGTCGACAAACACAGAGGAAAAAAGTGTTCCTCATCGAATAGTAAACAGAGTCCGTGAGTGTTTTTGGGAGAAACATCAGGAATATGTCATTTCTTACACGAATTCCAACACTCGTCTGCAGGTTCTCTGCCAACGAAGAAAATCGCATTTTTTCTCTCGACTATACACGAATACAAAAAATCACATGCTTCACAAATTTATAAAGAATTACACTTTCACAAACATTGTAGTAGGTATCCTTTGCCTGTGGTTTCGTTCGTCTGACAATGAATCGAGGAGAAAAGAAAAGAAGAGAAATTATTCAATCGATTCCCACTGGCGTGACTAAACGAGATTTTGAAAAATGTCACTGTCATTTTCATAATTGATTGCACCGCATATCAAACCACGGACAGCGGACCATGGAGAGAGCCGCTTAATGTACTTTTAATTTCTACCCTATTCTTTTAAAAAATATTGTTTCAATATATGAAACTCTTTCATTTAAAAATTAAATTAATATTCTTGTATACATTTTGTAAGTTCCGGTCACGGTTGACCCAGGCTCCGCTGTTCAAAAGTTAAATTTCCATTCAAATTTTTATTTGGAATCCTCCTTCACCCCGCCTAGTTACGCCAATGGTGATTCGATAAAAAAATCACTTTCGTTGGACTTTCGAAAATAAATGGATATGCAAACACACATGCATTCGCATATGCATATAAGATGCAGCAGATCATGAGGAGCGACGATCAAAGTACTTTTTTGCCTACACGCGTCGAAACAGAGAAACCGGTCCACCAACAGCAGCAGATAGGTGGCAGTGTGTGCTTACTAACTTCCGTCGAATATTCAAGCGTGCAACTGACAGCTTTTCAACCGTCACACTAATTCACTAAACTTCTATCATCAGAAATACGGAATACGAGATGTGATCAGGAAATCAAGATTGAGGAAATCAAGAATAATCCTGTCTATTGCCCTCAATTACACTACCGTGAATAACATCATGAAAACTAATTGCGCGCCCGACATTGTACGTGTTGCACGACATTGCGATAGAAAGTGCAATATATTGGTTAACGTATCTATCTCCGCTTGACATATTTTCACTTATATTGATCCGAACCAGACAACGTATATTATTCAGTTACGAATAACACGAGACACTTATTTGTATTTAATACGAAAATATTTTTCGAAACGTCAAAAAAGAATGTTTAAATATGTATAAAAATAATTAAATGTTAGATTTGATAGTGATTTCGTATTTTAAAAATCATTTTTTATATATTATTTTATGATTCTGTTCGATGATCGTTGAATTGTGCTTTAGGCGCGAAAAATCGACGGTATAAATTTTGGCGGCAAAATCGAAACGAAAAGGGACGCGTTCACGAGCGAACTTACATATCGGCTATTTCAAGATCTATTTATAAACGATCGTATTGTGATTGATCTAAGAAGGCAGATTGCCAAAAAGAAATACACAAGCTGATACAAACTGTTCAGAGAATCTCACCTTCTGCAGAATGAAGTTTCTCATCGATATTTATAAGCGAACAGAAATTTAGAAATAGTTGAACGAGTGGTTGGATGGATGTTCGAAGAAAGCCGAATGATCTGACACTATTTTCACTTCAATTACCATGCCGTTCTATAACACGAGTTTACTTATAATTAGATGTGTTTATTTTTCGAACGATCAAAAACTTCAAATAATTTCAAAGTTCCATTTCGATTACGTTAAAAATTCTATTTAACGGAAAAAAAAAAATTTGAAGATGATCAACTATACGCATGTCACAATGTGAGACAATCATTTTGAAATTGACAGAAAAATAAAAAAAAAAAATAAAAAAATAGAATGAAAAAATAAAATGCACTGTACAAACCTGTCAGCCACTTCGTGTTGTAAGCCAAAAGAGAAATAGTATCCACTGTGGAGCACACTTTGACACGAGTTCGAATCTCGCGCTCGAAACTGAACCGATATGCGGATAAAGGCGCGTCCCGCCTATTTTCTCTACAATTCTGATGCGGCTAAATTATGTTCGATCGGTCTCGAACGAGTGGATTGATACACGTCACTAAAACGCACTTTCTTTCATCCACGGACGCCCGTTCCCACGTTGTGTTGTAATTGAAATAAACTAACCGTGGAAAAATATCGTGATGAAAAATATATATCCGTTCAGGCGATACAGCCGCCGGTACTACTGTCGTTCGGCCATAAACGTTCTAGCCGTTTTCTATTATCGAGACTATTCAATAAAGAAATACTACTGTTGCTGTTGTATTTGACCAAGCAAAGAAAGAATTTCATTCTCGGCACGATCTGTACGACAAACCGGTGGCTCTAACTCTGTCTCGTGCACGCGCACGGTGATCGGCGGCGACCCGTACTTTACTTTAAGGCCGGTTAGAGGCGACTAAACTAACTATTCGGCTTGTGCGCCTTCCATCTTCCGCAGGCATGCCCACCGCTGCGGGACCGGCGCCAGGACTGTGCCGCGCGTCATGGCGCCCCACCCTAATTTCACCCGGTAACTTCTTCCTTCTTACTTCATACTTCATACATTTCATATCGCTCGATAATCACGTTGCTATTTAAGATCACCGAGAACACTTCCATTCTATATATGACACAAGTATATCAGTAGATACTACGTTATTTACGAATAGTCACGTTATCGTATACCAGCATGAACACTTGATATGCTGCGATATGATAAATTAATTGTACAAACGAAAATTTTACCTATCGTATTCCTTTGACTGTTGTAATTTAATTAATTTTCATATAATTGCATACTTTAAGTGTGATTGATTTTCAGCGTTACAGAGGGTGTCTCGTGTATTGGAATGGGGTATTACTTTAAATGTAATTAAATTAATTAAATGTCAATCGCTGCATTTCATTATCCTCTATAAAAAAAAGCAATTAAGCAATTACTTTTCATTGCTTTAAAGAAAATTGTCAAATGATGAAAATTTTCGCATATCCTTAATAGATACGAGCTACGCGACATGTATGCAATTTAGAGAATATGTTATGGTTTGATGTATGCCTTTTCACATGAGTTTGTCAGGAGAGAAATGTGGAGGCCACATGTGGAGCAGGGTTGTGGTTTGCAACCTGACGGAACCTGTACGAATTTAATACTACAACCAGTGGTGTAGTATTAAGAATACAAACATTGATGACACTTGTATAGTATTATTATTTAAAACACATGACCCATAGAGATTCTAGATAAATTTAAAGCTCCAGAGTTCCTTTTGTCACTCGACCCTTAACCCTTACAGTTTTAACATACATCAGACCGTAGTACAATCATCAAGATATTCCATATCAGCCTGTTAACCGTTCTTGTAAACTGTAAATAAATCTATGGAATTATGTTTCCGGAGCTTTATACGTAATTCAGTAACAACTTCCTTTCAGTACCCTATCTACATGTGTCCAAGGCAACTGAAACAATTGTACTCCTGTCATTTCGCGTGCAATGCATTTTTCGCTCTTTTAAACTGGACTTACATAAGTTTATATAATTTGCTGTGATAAAAAAGGATAAAAATATGGTAACAGTGTTGAACTTTAGCTGTTCGAATTTTAAGGGATGAACTAATATTTCTATTCTAATGCATTCTATTCAAACTTGTTAAATGTCAAATATGAAGCTATTAACGTTTCTAATTAAGCCATAACTGAAATGGTTCACCATATTTCAAGACCTAGATTACCTTCTCAAAAAAAAAGAAGCGTAACCAAGGCTACAGCAGAGATAAGATTGGATTATATAGGTCATTACCCTAAAAAAATGACATTAAATAATCCTCCAAGATGTAATAAAAAATACTGTTATAGACAGACTCGTTATATACGTGGAAAGTGTGATGAACCCACGTGTCCACACTGTATAAAATCCTTGCATTAATAATTAACGTCCAATGACCACATATTATCTATTTCGTTGAACGTTTTTGAGTATGTTTGAAATGAAATGTGACTTTGTTTCTTAGCCTTAATCAGTTCGTCCCACGAGTGGTTAATTTCTAGGATTTGCATGTTACGACCACATATTACTCCACACACGGCCATTGTATCTATTTCAAGCATGTATTTATTGACTTGAGACTTTTATACAATGAACGCGTGTTCACGATGCCCGGGAAGGCTGCTCGTAATGTATGTATATATTTACGTAGCCCTTGACACACAATATTGTGCAATTCTAAGCAATACAGAAAATGCGGCTGATACCGATTCGTTACGTCACATTCAGTACTAAGGGTTAAATTTATGGGTGGTCTTGATGAACCGAGATAACGGAGCTTCGTGTTATTATCATCTTC